>NW_020194589.1:1959749-3322846 GCF_002865645.1 Hyaloscypha bicolor E | reverse complement strand
CGATAAAAGATGCCTTGGAAAAGCAGGAGAAGGAGGTAGAGAAGGTAAGGAAGGCGAAGCAAAAAGAGATTGACGATGGAGTAAAGAGGGAGAAGTATAAAATGGAGGTTTTGGAGAGAGCAGCAGCAAGAAAGGCAGCTACGGCAGCTAGAAATGCTGCTAAGAAAGCCAAACCGTCCCGTATAGTAATATTGAGGGTAGGGTCTTCGATTTTATCGAATTTAGGGGCTCAGGAAGCGGTAATCGTGGAAGAGGACGATTCTGAAGCTATAGGGGTGGTGCAGACTTCCCGATCAGGAAGGGAGATTATTTTACCTCAACGTCTTAGAAAATAAAAAATCCTGGTTAGCCAACTTAATGCGCCTAGTTCAATTACTCTATATCTTTAATTTTAGACCGATTAATAGTGTGGTTATTTAATAATTAATTAATTAAGTCCGAGGTGGGCTGAAAATTTGGGGTGTGCATTCGCTTGGGGTGTGCATTGACCTTGGAAATCGGTTACAACTCGCCTGGAACTGCTTTCCGACCGAGACGGACCGAGGCGGACGCGTCGCGTCCCCTTGCAAAAACTATTTCACATCTTCGAACTTTACCAAATATCAACAATACCTCCTGCCTCAATGGAGACTCAATTACGCAACAACACAGTCCTACAGTACTTCCCTCGATTCAAGAGGTTTCCAATCGAAATCCGATGCATGATATGGGGTTGCGCAGTTCACCTATGCCACTCTCAATTCATCCAAGTCTCCATTTCCGACCCTCAACTCCTCGAGGTGGACGCCTACCCCTCAAATGCTACCTGGAAACATCTCTTCTTCTCTACACATCCAAATGTACCTTCACTTCTACACGCCTGCCGCGAGTCCCGTCAAGCAGCAAAAGTCTTCTACACCAAGGGCTGGGAAACGAAATCAGATGGATGGAGCTGTGACGGATGGGCCCAATTTCCCGAGCAACGTGCGGACCCCACCGACTGTGAGATCGGTGATGAGTTTGAAGATGTGGGCAAAGGCTTGTACTGGAGACCGGACCGCGATGTGGTGGTTTTCAAGCACGACAAAGAGCCATACGCCTGCCAAAAGACATCGATTTGCAAAGCCGAAGGCGCCGCGTATGGATTGTATCCCGATGAACGAGTTCGCTTCCTCCTTATGCCGCAAGAAATATTCGAACGTTCTCTTCACTTTGGCAACCTTCAAGTACCTAATGTAGAGATTCTGTTTGTGCTGGTCGAGAAGCCACGCGAGGATCCTGTGTTGGCGGGGTTTGGCATCAGTGAGAGGTACACTGACGACAAATTCAGGGGCTGGGTGGAAAGAGAACAGGAAGAGTGGTCGGAGGCTGATTTTGTTGGGCGCCTTTTCAACTCCTTCGAGAGAAAAAGCACTTTGGGCAAGATTGTGGTGAGGATTGTTACTAACCTGGATGAGGTTTCGCAAATCGTGGCAGATTGGCCATCCCCAGCAGAGCTAGCTCAGCCTTAGAATTGGCTGCGGAGGTTGAAGATTGGGTTTCGAGGTCTGTCATGTCTTGTTCGAGCCCAGTATGAGTTGCTTGTGGGCAGGGCATTGCCACATTCGCAATGCTCAAGATTTCCTTATCAGTTCCACTACAGTCAGCTTCTATGATTCTCTCCCATGAACGATCTCTTATCCTGGCGTCGATCTCGTTCGTCGAGAACCTGGGAAATTAGACCCAATATCTCAGTCACCATTTCCGGGGACATCGCAGATGGCCGAGGGCCGTCGCCTATTGGAACCACCTTAGTATGGGAAATAGACTCTTGACGACTATCTGGTTTTTGATGGCCAGTGGCGTTGCTTCCTTCTGCTGTAATGTCGAACCTGAATTGCCGCATCTGCATATTCTTTCCTCGCATGTTCCTCCCTGGTGCCCCGGTGGTCTGATCAGTTATGATGTCCACCTGAACTCCTGCATCTGCGTATTCTTTCCTAACATCTTCCTTGCCGATGCTCTCCTTCGTTTTGTCCGCTGTGATGTCAGGGACCCGAACCGCAGCGTGTCCGGTTTCTGTTCTCCGATTTTCCTGGGTAAGGCCACTCGGTAGGCTGGCTAACTGGAACCTCTGTTCGCGTTGGTCCTCTTGACCGAACATGCCCTGCATACCCATATTGCGGTTCAATTTCGCCAAACGTGCTCTTAATTCTTCCTTTCGCTGCACCTCGGGATTGATCGCGTCTTCGTCTTTCTCTCCTTGGGGATCCTCTTCCTCGCCAACATCAGGTTTGCAGGAGGGTGGTGCCGCAGAGCGATTAGGTGTGGTCGGTGGTCCAGACCTTGGCTTTTCACCACTGTTTGCATTGCTCAGAGGCTCCTTTGAATTACGGGTGGTGGGGTTGTCTAAGACTTCTTGGCTCGAGAATGTGTTCTCTCTTCGCCCTCCGATTGGCATATCACCCGCCCATGCAGTCTCACCGAAAGAACCGAAGTCCTGAGAAGGAACAGTACTGCCTTGGCATGTTGGGCACGGAATATGATTACCAGCCCCCAATTCAGCAAACCAATATGTGCCTTTGCAGGTCGTGCAGGTCGGATAAGAAAGCGATGACGATGCGTATTCTTGATCCCTGTTCAGGTAAGAGGCGGACCCTCCGGTGAACCTCTCACGTCGGATTCTTCGATCTTCCTCGCACGGGTCTTTGCACGACAGACATTCCCATCTCGGAACAGGGTTTTTCACGAGACACCTAGCACACCGCCAATGTTTTGGGGAGACAGCTCGCTCAGCCAGCCATGTCTCCTGGGCTCGTTGCCACTTCTGTCTATCCATATCCCTTGACCCTCTGGCCCGGCCGATGTCTTCCTTGTGGAAGTCCTTAAGGTGGTCTCTGTAGTGGTCTTTTCGGGTAAAAGGGTCTTGGGATCGAGCACATCTTGAATAGTCACAAGGGAAACTATCTTTTTCATCTACATGCGCATTCTTGTAGTGGCGCTCGAGGTCGGCGGGACGCCCAAAGACGTTTACCTTTTCACGACAGGTGCCTGGATACTGGCATGGGAACTGGTTCTTCCTATAACCTCTGAAGTGCAGATCAGCATTGCAACAATTTACTATTGAGAAGCAATCATTTCGCACTTACTTTGGTTCATCCAAATAAACTCTAGGTGGGGTCTGGTAAGTTGGCGCCCACTTGTCACACAACTGAAAGTATGGTAGTTTGCCCTTTGGTACGATGAACTGATATAACTTGATGAATTCCGACCCTTGATGCCATCCTAGAGATGTTGGAGTGTGCCTCATACTTTCGGCTGGCTGGGAATAGCCAAACGACGACCCATATTGCTGTTGTGGAGGCAGTGAAGCGCTCACGTACTCCGGTGGGATCTCGTAAAGAGGCGATGTGGGATCGTACTCCGGTGGGTATTTCATATCGTAAACAGGCGGTCGGGGAGTTGAATAGTCCATGTTGGGCTGAGGTGCGAGGACTTGTCGATGCGGAGAAGTTCTCTCGTGAGGCTGAAAATCCCCACGTTGCTGCCTGATAGAAGCCCAAGGATGAATATCTTGTGACCCGTCCCCACCCTAGATCCCCCAATCACCAATGTTCTGTGGCCGTCAAATAACTTGCCCAATGGTAATGCTAGGGTGCGGTATAAGTTTTAGCCGACAAGATAAGCCCTGCTCATTGTGGTGAACCCAGCCCTTGGACCTCAATTCCAAATACACTTCGATACGTTAATACCTGGTTCTGGATAGAGAGATGGAGATAGTCTCAGTCTTCCTTCCAAATATCTCGTAGTGTATGTGCATTCAAATAGGGGTTTTCTTTTTCTTTTTCAGATCTCACAAGTTGTGGCACATTCGAAGTCCTTGCCGAGGAAACGTTTAGGGAATAACGGAAGATCTTACATTAATAGTCTTTGTAGTTCAGATATCTGTTGTTAAAAAGAGGCGCCGTTCTTCTATACTCATGAAACTCTGAATATATGAGGTTGGTGGGATTTGAGTTTACCTGGCTGCTTTTTGGCACCAAGTAAATCATACAATTTATACTGCCCCTTTCCGATTGGTAGATGGAGGGTGCCTGGTTTAATGTGTTGATCAAGAGTGTCTTGATGCGTCATTTTGGTAACACGGGACTGATCTTTGAGAGTTATGTTGTATGTAGATGGATCCGTGCCAAGTGTGAAAGGAATATATCCTTCTTGTCTGGTCGCCTGTCTGAGACACACTCCGCAAGATCTGTTTCTCTCGCGATCCTCAGGCACTTCGATTGATGGCCAGAACCGCTCAAACTCTCGTAGTTCCTTTGGCCGGGCGTAGGAGTAATATCTCCATGGGGATGGAAGGTTGTCAGTTGTGGCCGTGTCGTGGTGATGGTGTTGCGGATGTTGATGGCTAAGTCGGGGCGTGGCCGTGGAAATTCAGGTCGCGTTGAAGGAGCGCCGCTAAAAGTGACCTCCTATATTTTCCATAAAAATTGATCATCGAAAAATCAAGCCGTGGAGGTTGGTGAAGCCAGGATTTCCAGAATATTTACAGTTTTAAACTTTTAATCATTAAACGATTTTTTGAAACACAAACCAGCTACTAACGACACAAATCTGCTCGAGAATTCGAATCACTCGGCATGCTTTGAGTGAAGTTGCATTTATTTCCTGGGGTTTCCCTACTTCTTTTCACACCACATCACCTAAACTCTATACATTGCCATTCCTGCTTCCTATTGACCTTCTGGTTGTTTAAGTGGAGTTTTTGCGTTATTACAAATATTGGAAATCAACCCCTAACATTCCCTTCTAAGAAACTCCTTACTCCTCAAGTCAGATGTTCCGCCTCATTCTGTACAGTACATTCAATCTTTCATGCCTCTGCTTCGACGACTTTCGCCTTCTTAACGCTCTTCCAACCCATCCCCAAACAAACAACAAACGCCGCGACCGCGGATCCAGTCGCAAGATAAAACACACGATCGATCGCCCGATCATACGCGAGCAGAACACCCGGGAGAAGTGCCTTCGAAACAACATCTCGAAATTTAGATGCACCGGCAGCAATGACTGCTTGAACGTTCACACCTGGGGCGAGGACGGGCAGTTCGTGGGTTAAGGTAGTTGACAAGATTGTTTGTGCGAATGAAAGGAACAATGCTGCACCCATATTTTGACTAAACATCACGAGGCTCATCCCTACTGGAATATCTTTGGGCCCAAGGTTGTTTTGTATCGCGAGGATTGGCTTGGTCGGTTAGCAGATAAGAGACTGGGGGAGAGTGAACTTGCCATTTGGAATGCCAATCCGCGGCCCACGCCAGCTATGATCTGGTATCCTACCCACTTCCCGGTACTTGAGGTTGATATGAGAGTGCTTATCAAGCCAGTCCCAATGGACGTGAGTATAGTACCGGTAATGATGAACGGTAAGTAATAGCCCACACGACCGACTGATTCCGGTAAGCATGAATCAAACCCTCTGGTCGAGAACACTAACCTAAACCTCCAGAAGCAACGCCAAAGAACATCTGGGTGAGGATGGAAGGCAGGAGGTAGACGCCACTCAGCATTGGTGAAACTCCCTTGTCGGCCTGGAAATAAAGTGCCATGTAGTAACTCGTGGTAATCATGCAAGAAGCAGCGAAAAGCATGGCAAGGCAGCTCGAGGCGATGATTCGCTTCTCGATCATTGACAAAGGAATCATAGCCTCATCACCTACTCGAGATTCCCAGATAAAGAATACAGCGATTGTCCCGAAAGCACCGCAGAAGAGCCCAATGATTGTTGCGCTGTTCCATCTGTACACGTTGCCGCCCCATTCCAAGGCGAGGAGGAACATGATTGAAGCTGGTGCAAAGAGCACGAAACCAATTAAATCGAGAGATCTGGCAGTGGAGCTGAAGGTGGATTTGCTGGTTGTCTTGGTGGAATGGCTGGGTATGTGGATCAAGCAAAGGAAAATCGCGACAAGGCCACCAGCTGGAAGGTTGATATAAAAACCTAAATCTTCTCAGTGGGGGTGGTAGAAAGGTAGATTACAGCACTCACACCACCTCCAGGTCACAAACTCTGTGAGCGCGCCTCCCACCAATGGCCCTAACATTATTCCTAACTGTGCAGCTGAGTAGTATTAGCTGTGGTGACTGATGAGAAACGGATAACGATCCACTCACTGCCTATAATGATCCCTATATACACTTCAAATACCAGGTCGTCAGTATCTGATCAATGAGAGAGTAAAATGCCTTTACCTCCTCGCTTCTCCATCGGGATGCACTTGGCAATCATAGTCAAACCACCGTTGACAATGCCCGATCCTCCCATCCCAGCCACAGCTCTTCCGACGATGAACATCTTCGACGAGGTGGCAACTCCGCAAAGGAGTGAACCCAGTTCGAAGAGGGCTAAGAAGACCATAAAGCAGATCTTGAAGGGTGTCAGTCAGAATTTCAACCTGAGACGCAGGGTGAGTCACCTTGGAGTCATATTTGCTATAGATTTTGCCAGCCATTGGCTGTAGAGAGCAGCTGGTGTTGTAATATTAGCGTCTCTTGGATTGAGGACGCAGAAGAGTTTCGAGGGGTAGACGACCTACCTTGCCAACAGATACGCACTCCCATACCACCCAATATCCGTTAGAGAATGGAAATCACTCGTGATTCTCGGAATTGCCTTCCAAACTGTTAACATAAATTCATGGGGAAGAGGAGATAGGGACTGACTGCGGCAACAATCGATACATCCAACAACATAAGAAAGGCCGCCATGGTGATGGCGGCCACAATGACAGCAAGTTTGAGCCCGGTAACCCACTCCTCTTCATTTGTCTCTGTCCTGGCCGTTGTGTGATCTTGTATAACAATCTCTTGACTCGGTGGCTGTGCTTCATCAAGGGTCTTTTCCGGTTGTACGGTGGGGCTTTCAGGTGTTGGAGTTCCAAGTTCTGCGTGATCAAGCTTTTCGTCCTCCATGGTAGGCGAATGCATATCAGCTAGATTTCGAATCGTGAGCTGGACCTAAGAAGCACTGGAGAGTAGTAATTGTCGTACAGTAGAAACTTTGAGGGCGCATTTTGAAAATTGTGATGGCTTTTGAGGTGCATGTGCAAGATATATGCAGCATCGGTCATTGAATTCCGCCGTCTTTGCATCTCGTGCCCCTGTTATCTCCGAGCCCGACAAGGCTTTTGTGGCTTGACGACCTTGGTTATTTTGTACGAATTGCAGTTAGGCTGCATGGATTAGTGGGCTTGGAGAGACTCCCGAGGGGTTTCGGGACCGGACGGTGCCGAATTTCAACAATTATTATGTGGTGGATGAAGAGATCGCTGGTAGTGGAGGTTGTCGTCCCACGATGTGTCTGAGTAACGTAGTGTATATACGCTGAGAACAACTTATTTATGCCCGGATGGTGAAGTTTCGTTAATTAAATTGTTACATTGACAATAGAGAGGCGATACCATTGCCTTGCCAAAGATGGTGAAGCGCCTTCTGGTCCTAGCCCATTTTACACAGCATTCGAACCTACTCTCACGATTGCAAAGTATACAATCACGCACCTAATTGGCTTCCCAGCTGGTAAAAAGCCAAGACTCCCCCATTGGAAAGCCAAAGCTTTCCTCCACCCCAAATCCACCCATATAAACATCTGGCATCATCAAATCGAATCCGAAGTCCGGCTCCCCCATCGTCTGATCCGCTCCACTGGTAGAACTCTCAAGCTGGCCCTCTAGCGTGACTCCATCCGGAGCTGCTTTCTTCATCCTTGATGTCAAGATTTCGAGACACTCATTCGCGCTCCTTTTCGCAGCGTCAGGGACAATTTGGTCTGGAGGCATTCCGGTGGCCTTTGCATGAATCAGTACAGCAGCAGCATTGAAGAACACGGGCCCTTTAAAGTTGTCTTCTCCCATTCTGACTCTATCAGTGGCAAGTTTAGACATGTCTTTGATTGCTTCGTACAACGGCTCGCGGGCAGCTTTGGCTTGGGTCGATGGTGATAGGCCTGAGGCGATGTCTTCGTCTAGCAAGAGAATGAGCCTAAACAACATCAAGTCAGTAATACTCGATTAAGGAACGTGAATAAATAACTTTGGACAGGAACAGGCTGAATTCAGACTTTCAAGACATCATGACACAGTCACAGGGGGGGAAAAGATATACGTACTCGACTATGACGATGGTTATGGCGTGGAAGAAAATCGTCTTGAAGAGTCCGCCTCCAACGGTTTTCAAGCTCTCATAATCGTTCCTACACTGGGAACCATGGCCTGTCGGCATGTCCTCGACACCTGAATGGGAAAATATCTTGAGGGCATTCTCAAGGCGCACTTTTCTTGAAAAGTAGTACCGAGGATCGGTTTGAGATATCAAAAAGAACGGGCGGTGTACTTCAAGGACGAAGCGACGTATATGAATGTCAAGGAGGCTGGTTTGAAATGCCGTCGGTCGAGGGAGATAGGCGGAATATGACTGAGTAAGACGACTGGCATCATTGCACGCTTTGTTGATCTCCTGCCCAAGATGCAAGACTTCATCGTAGGAAGGCTCCAAATGAAAGCTGTTTACAAAGTGGACGATTCCAAGTCTGGTACGCAAAGATTTGCAAAGAGAAATTTGGATCGAGGTTTGCGTGAAGACGTGATTCGGTCTTTGATTGGGCATGACTGTTGTGCTTTCAGATATGTCCTCGTCATCAATATTGGATGGTGGTTCTGTGTCGAAATCATTGGATGAGATTAATGGCGGCATGCCGAGATCAATTGAATTCTGGACGGTCATCTCCAGCACCGTCGCCCAGATTCTCCTTCGCATCTCCGCCACGAAGAGGGGTAATTTTGGAAAGTGCTTTGGATCTCGATGGAAACCCATTGAAAATGCTATTCGGAGAAGGTTGCCTGTCGGTATCCAAATCAAGTCAACACCAACAGAGTTTGTTTGCCGAGCCAGGAGGAGGAGGCAGTTTACTTGGATTATAGAGAGGTTGAGCTGTTCCTTATCAAAGAGTGCTGACGCCCAAGATTGGGAAGAAATGACCCACTGTCGAGCACTGCTGCGGATGTCTTCTTCTCTTTCTCCTTGACAAAAACAAGCGCCGATAGCCATAACAAGGAGCAATTTGACGACGAAAATTGTGCTTGTGCTTTCTGGGTAATTCCAAAAGTCGACATACTCTTTTCTAAAAGAAGGGATGTGCAGAATCCTGTAAACAGATTCATATGTGCGAAAATATAGATCAACAAGTTGATCTGCCATTTCTCGTGGCGGCACTTGGTCCTTGAAATTGGTACTGCCCATGTCCAGTCCCGTTGGCTGCTTTGTTTTGGCTGCCTTGGTCATTCGTTTGCACTTCTCAAAGATCTCACGGACATCGTTAGTCTCGAAGCCAGTTACAACCTTGCCGTTTTTATCCTCGTATCTGCATCTTTGGGAGAACTATGCTGATTAAACGAGCCTGCTGCAGGTGGATATAGCTACGTACCATGTTGAAAGTATTCATCCAGTGACTTCTTCCAAAAAATTGAGTCTTATGAGGATCGCTTTTCAGATCTTGAGTTGACATAAGGTGAGGTGGCTCGAAGACCCCGTTGGGGTGATTGCTCCCGACCTGAAGCATTACGTCCCCAAAAGATGAAAAGTTAGCACCTAGTACTGACATTACTTGATCAGTATTCTTGTTGAGAGACACTGATGATGGCGGTGGTTGCTCGAGTTCCCTAGCGTGGTCGACGAGCTTTTGAACATCCTTCTCAGAGGGACTGTCGTTCGTGGAACCGATAGGAGTGGGGCCCCAAGATCCTTCCTCTGAATGTGAGCCATCTGTCAGTCTTGGAAGGAGGGCCAAACATGGAAGTTTGGGCAATGGGCTGCTTGTTCCGAGAGCTTGGGCTCCTTGTAGGGCACGGTTGACAGAAAGAAGGTTTGGTGAGGGTTTGGGGACATTGCGGCGATTGGCAACGTCTGAATGAGTCTCTGGGTACGTGCATATCGTGCTCTTGAGCTGCATACAATGGCTACACGGCATTCGACGATCACATTTAATTTTCCGACGACGGCACTCGACACAAGACAAGGCCGGCCGATGTCGTTTTCGAGGTGGGACTGTAGCCTCGGACATCATGGATACGGATTTGAAAGGACGGAGTCTCAATTGTCCCTACTTCGCGGGTATTTCAGCAACAGTCTGACCGAAGGAGACACAGCCCTTCGATGGTTGCGGCGCAGATTGAGCATCCAGGATTCCGTCCAATGAAACAATCTGCTTATCCCCGCCCCCTGTTCCTTCAACGTAGGCGTGACGGATTTAAATATTGCCGGACATAAAGAGTTCGGTCCCGCCAGTCCCGATCTGATCAGATGACTTTCTGAAGCCAATCTGACGACTTATTGTCCTGTTCTTTCATGTAGGTCTTCATTGTGGGCGCTGATTCTCGCCGAGAGCGAGAACAAGAGCAAGCATAGAGCACGAGCTTTAGCATCCTAGGTCATGTGATCTGCCGGTTACATGCGCGGACTTTTGCGTCGTGACTCCCGCATACTGCAGCCTGTTGCCTCCCCGACTGTTCTGAAACTAGGCAGAAGATATTCTTCTCGATCTCAGGCTCAATCACCAGCGCAGTCTCCAGGAGTACAGTTGAACCATACTTAGACCACTTGCGTCTCTCGTATAATCAGCGTGAGACGCGGCGTCCGCATCCAATGTCAATCAACTATGAGACGCATGCTCTTTGGTATGCGTGAAATAACTCTACGCGGTGGTGCAGCTCAATATGTTAATCGAGGCTACCCTTGAATTTTCCAGTCCAGGAATAGTTCACTTAAACCTACCATTGAAGTGAAGTAGAGATAGATTCACTGATAAAAACAACGGAACCAACTTTCAGCAATGGGTAATTGGAATTCAGTTGATTTATAGACAGCTTGCTCTATTGTCGACAAAGTATATGTTCTCAGCGATATTCTCTGGTTTATAAAACTGACGTCAGCTGCTCCATTTAACAAGTTTTCACAGCCACAATGCTAAACGAAGACAGTTTATACGACCAAGATGTCAGACGCCCCGAGAAGTTATGGACACCTTCTAAAGTGATTTGGGAGATTGAACAAAAGTTTATAAATTAATACCCGCGGGTTTCCCTAGCGGAAACTCTAGAAAACACGGCCTTCTATCGGCAGGTAGTAAGGTTCTTACAATAGCTGATGAAACTAACAGATTAATTCAGAGACAGGTGCTTCGATGTGTAAACTGGGCTGAGAGTGCTTATATCACGTTCCAAAGCAAGAAAGACACATATAAACCGTAGATTACGGCGCAGAATATTGACCAATTTGAACAGCTAGAAGGGACAGACAAAAGTACAGCACACGGCAAATAGCACGGCAGAACCAGACCCAAACTAAAACAATTGTAACTAAGCAATGAAGTGGATTCAAGATATCCAACATTGGTCCACCTAGCATTTGCACAATCTCCCTAAACAGCCACGACTTCCGGCAGAGTCAGCGCCAGTTTATTTACCTCCAGATACTCCTTCGCCTGGAGCCGCAAGTGGTGCTGCAACAGGTGCCGGCTGTACTTGAACTGGGCATGAAGCTTCATGAGGCAGAACAACCCGACGTCAAACTCGCAAGTGAAGGCTGAACACTTGGAGCCTCAACTTTGATGGTTCAAACTGAATACAGCGAGGCGCTAAAATAGATCGTAAGTACATTCAAGATTCTTTCATGGAATGGATTTAAAGTTTCAAGTGCAACAGCAGAAATAAAGCTCGAAAGGAGATGTTTTAGGGAAGGTAGGCGCTAGACCCAAAACGGACGCTTAGAACGATGACAATGCAGCAACGACAGGAAGGAGCAGAACCGAACACACAAGACCGAACGAACGATGAAACTACCACGAGCCAAATGCTATCCAACCCACTCTCACATGGAAGCTTTTCCAGTTCATCCCATCCACCACCTCTTTCACATGCACAGCTCACCCCTCACGATGCGGTCCTCGATCAAGATTCCACAAATACATCACCTTGAAAAGAAGGGGTGCCCAAAAACATATTCCCACCCGTCCCAGGGATCCCCCCACGGGTCACTAACCATCCACAACGAACAGCAGTTGAGGGAAAGCCGTTAACGCGTGGCTCGAAAGTTGACAGGGGGCAAGTAACGCCAAGCCTCGCTTAGAACTACTTAATCCTCAATGTCCGAATTGGAGCTTTTTCAGACCTACCTCGTCAACAGAAGTCCTTATCCCTTCCAGTCTGCTGTAACGCTTTGCAGGCATGAGAAGGCGGCGGCCATTCGAAATTGACCTTAGATTCTAGGCAAAGCACCATACAGTCTGCGTTCAAGGTATCTATCTGAAGCTAACGTCCTTGGCCCAATGAACATCACTGTTGATCAATCCGACTTTGCATCAGGTCCTCAAACCGCAGCGGAAACATCCTCTTGAATACATTGAAAAGAATACCTCCCCAAATCGAGTCTCCATCATGCTCTCATCGATTCCAGAATAGTACGAACACCCGCGAAATCAAGCTCAGCCAGCGTCTCCTCCCAGACCCGCTCGGTCACCACTTTGCCCTCAAGCGTATACAAGAAGGCAGCGAATCTGTGGGGGCTTTAGCGATGGATGAAAACAAATGAGAAACGGAGGGGATAAGCGACGTACGGATGGATCTGCCAACTCATGAGGAAGCAACCATGTGACTCTTTTCCATGATTCACTATAGCGTCGACAAAGCACGAGGCGCCCGCCTTCGGTGTTCTACCGAGCGTTCCAAAAAGTTTTACCCCCGCCTTCATTGGGCCCTTAACATCTCGAGTAAGCTCCGTGCCTCTGCACCAGGCGGGATCCGCGAGGTTGACGATAACATCGTCAGCAGAGACGAACTCCACAAGCTTCCAGAGCCACATGTGTGCAAGCAACTTGGACGAGTTGTAGGTCTCTTGTCGGTCAAAGTTCTTAGGGTCGTCAAAAGACGGCAGCAGAGGATTTGCTTCCTTATTGGGAAACTTGGCAGCCAGAGTCACCGCAGCGCTGACGATCGTCAAGCGTGCTGGCTCGCTGCCCGTTTTCCCCTTTGCCCCGAAGATCGGGAGGAAAAGCATGGCAAGCAGTACTGTCGAGAGGTAGTTGACCTGCACCGTCTCCTCGTGACCCGTGCTTTCGTTCGGAGTGAACTGGAGCCTCGCCCCCCCGGCGTTGAGAAGAACAATGTCGATGCGCGAAAGCTGAGTCTCGACGCGGCTGGCAAAGGCCTGTATCGATGGATACGAACTCATGTTCAATTGCCAGACCTCGATCGTGGCTTTGGGGTACAACTTGCGGAAAGTGGCGGCAGCGACTCCCCCTCTTTCGAGAGAACGTACTGCAAGGATCAGTTTCGATAATTTGAGCCCGAGGAGCTGAAGTGCGGCCTCATAGCCAAGCCCAGTGTTGCCTCCAGTGATGATGGCCGTCTTACCCGAGAGACTTGTGTTTGGCGCAGGCCATCGTGGCTTTTCCCGAAATTGGTTGTTGAAGAAGACTTTTCCGAAAGAGACTGTTGAAGGTTGCAGGTCTTTTGAGCCAACCATGGTGAGGATCTTGAATTTTGTGCTACGATCTCTGCTTTGTGGCAGGAATCTGGTTGAAAAGCTAATTTCCAGTGTACAATTCAAGGAAGGAGACCATGATACCTCTGCTATATATACCGCGGGTTCAAGGCACAACTCAACTGACATCTATGGAGGCAGCTCATCCGAGAGCCATTGCGCTACGCCATCCCGTGAGTTCACAGTCGACGTGAGATTGCATGCTGTTTCAAGCATAGCGTTCACGGTTTAGACTCTATGCCTTCAGGGCAAATTCCGTTCCAGGAGTTTATCACACGCTCTCGGAAATATCTCAAGCTGGCTCTTGAGATCTTGACTCGCAATCGGATTCGGTAAGCAGGGGGCGGAGTTTGGGGAAGTCATGTTTCCGACATCCCGGCCAATTGAAGCCAATTGAATGCACTTGAGTGAGGCTAGACCCAAAACGGCATACAATCTCGATATAACCTCTCCACAATTCCTCCCGTCTTTTTTTGTTGTCTACTGCGTTTCCACCGCTCTTCTCTCTTTCTATCTCTATCTATCCATTACTTTATTCCTTCCGCTGGGACAAGATATCGGCACTCATACGACGCGTGGACATTGGTAGCCTGACTCCCTCTTGACATTGTACGCCGATTTTGGACTTGTTGCATAACTGTTGCCACCGAGCCCTCAAGTGAACAAGTCCCGGAGTGTGATAGGATCGATCCTCTATTTCCGCCGGTCGTAGTCTTAGATATGAGCTCTCGTGGATTAATTGGGTTGCATTTTTTGATGTCGGATGGACTGGAGAAACCTAATCCAGAGTTGCGCAAGCTTATTCGAAGCCATGTCATGCTCGGGAAGAATCAAGGGAAGAAACTCCCCCCTCGGAAACGAAAGACTAAGATGGTGGAAACGCTGTCATCTTCAAGCTCCGACCCAGCTCCCCCACCGGCCTCAGACCCCGATGAGGGCCTTACTGGCTCCGCGACCTCCTCCATCACGGCCACCCACCCCAAACCTGTCCTCCCGCTCACCATTCCCCGCAAACTTGGGTCGGGTATGTCCACAATCAGTTTTGCTGATGCTCTAGAACCTGGGACAATCGAAGTCGTTCTGCAGTGTGAGTTGACCCCGGCGATTTCTGTTCCTGTGAAGACGGCTCATCTAGCGTTAATACAGTGTCCTCCATTGCCAAACAGATGCTGTTTCCTCTAGAGAGGTGCATGTTTTTCGACAGAAGAGCAGAGAATTGGATAGCACCTCTAGCAGTTGATCCTGCTTACCTTCACGCCATGATTTTCGGCGCACAATTCTATTTCGACGCACTGCAGTCCGGGGGATCCGCCTATATAAGCCGACGGTCGATGCCGCACTTTCTCACGACACTTAGGCTTCTTCGCGAGAGGATTGCGAATGATGATGAACAGGCAAAACTTTCTGATTCTACGGTGGCTGCTATCATGGGTCTCGTCGGCCATGCACATTTAACCGGCGATTTCAAGTCTGCCAGGTATCACATGGAAGGTCTCTACAAAATTGTATGCTTGAGAGGAGGTGTGACTTCCTTTAGAAAGAACGCAAAGCTTCTGGTCGAAATACTTAGGTACGACTCAGCACGCGTGATAGGTTTCTGAAAAGGTCCTAACTGCAACAGGTGCGACATTGGTATTGCACTTCACGGCGGCTCAAAACCCATTTTCTTCAACAACCCATCCCGAGACCCTTTCCTTTCATACCCGGACTTGGTATCACTCGTTGAATTGACGAAGCCTAGAAAAACAGACTCCAAGCATGATTCAGCGACGTTTGTTGAGGACATTGATCACGAGCTCGCTCAAGCCTGGACAATCATTTCCGACTTCTGCTCCGTGATCAACTTCGCCGTCGATTCTGAACTGCGCATCTCCACGGAAACCTTCCTGGACACCATGGCCTCGGTCGTGTACCGCCTCCTCTATATGCATTTCGAGACTGGGTCTAAAGACGAGGCAATTCGCCTTGGTCTGGTTGCCTTCTTGTGCAGTGTTTTTCTGCAGTGGAAGCATTTGGGGATGTCTTATCCTCACTTCACTTCAATGTTCAGAAGTTGCCTTGTGGGGATCGCGTCTGAACGCGTTACCTCGGAGCTTATGGTCTGGCTCCTGATGGTTGGGTCTGTGTCGGTGTTTGATGAAAGTGATGATGGGTGGTTGAAACCTTTGTTGCGCGTCAATATTAGCTTGTGTGTGATTGACGATTGGAACAAGATGCAGGAATTGGCGAAGCGTTTTATGTGGATTGGGTTGGTTTATGACAAGCCTGGGAAGATGGTATTTGAGTCTACAATTGCTTGACTGGGCAGTCCTCCGCATGATCGGTTTGCGACGGGCGTTTACTGGTGTCTGGGGAGTCTAATTGACCTAGGAGTTACATAGTGAGATAGTAATGGTCAATATTCCTGCTGTATCAAGGGGATAGCGAGAAATAACAAAATGCCATCAACGATGATACTGTAAGATATGGATGCAAATGAAATGTTGCATCGTTCACTACTCCCAAAAATCTGTGCCACACCCCACCACCAGCCACGAAAAAGTTAAGCACTAAATTTTTAGTCCCTATCCTCTAATTTAGCGGTGGCCCTATAATTTAGTTATCTGAAGCCTATAATTATAGCCTTCTCGCGCGACCCTTAACTCTCGAAGTTCGCTTTCCACTTCTCGCTTTCCGCAGCGGGAAGCGGGAAACGCGTTGGCACATCCTGCGGCTTTCCGTACGGCTTTCCGTTCCTTGGACCCCGAAACTCTAAAGCGCCAATGCGCCAATCAGGGAAGGCTGATGACACGCGAGGCATGGCAGCCGACATCCGACTTCAAGCTCATTCTCGTCCGGTGGAGAGTTCTCTCAACTGACGCCTGCTCACTCTTTCCGATCGACGGCACAACCCTTTTGATCTCCCAGTGTCTTGGGACGATTCAATGCTCGCCGGCGCAAGTGGTACAGCGTCATAGCAGAGCTCGTTGGAGCACAGCACCAGCCCGCAATCTTTCACGTTCACTTCTGCCGCCTCGACCTACCTTCAACGACAGCAATCGCCGATGCAGAGACAGCAGCTCTTGTTGTGCTCCTTCAGATCCTCGAATAAGGGAGCTCCCTCCTAGCCATTCGAAGATACAATAACGATTCTAGTCATCCCGGTTGCCAGTGCCAGCCGACATTACGATTTAGATTTCATAAAGTCTGCCAACCAGACGCGTCAAGATTGGAGCGGACATCTGCAGCTTGTGTTGGGCAGCTCTGCGCAGACGGGTCGTCGTCCAAGTCTGCTGGCTTCGGTCCAATTGCTTTGGGGAGAAGAGTAGTACAAACACACCTGGGTTAGGAGGCTCGAGTTCTGAGGTATTCTGGGTACGCATTGGCAAACCGCCCTTCTACGAATTGGTTGGCATCCATCGTCTACCAATGTCATCCAGCAGACTTCGCTGCTCCCAAAACACATTATGATACGGCCTCTCGCTTTCCTTCGGATCGTGGTTCCAATATACGCCCTCTTCCTAATAATCGTTTATATCCGCCGAGACCCTGCGCCCAAGTCAGACCAAGAAACCGAATCGTTACCTCCCCTCGAGATTGAGATACCGAAGGCGATACACCATGTTATGATCGCGATGCCCAAATTCAAGCCGAATAGCCACAGCATATCATGGCAGCAGTCAGGTTGGAAAGTAGAGTACTGGACTGAGGATGCTTGTTCGGAGCTGGCACAGGAGCTCAATGCCAGTTACTCTAAGGCCTTCCAGCTGTTTCCCTCTGGAGTGCTGAAGGCGGATTTTTGTCGATACATGGTCATGTTTGGACGGGGAGGGGTGTATAATGACCTGGATGTACACATGATGAAGGCGTTACCATGGAAAGTCATGGGTCCATCAAGAGAAGGGAATAAAGGCCCCCCTTCCCTCATCGTGGGGCTCGAAGGAGACGCCACCACCAAAGGTCTCCCCCGCTCTCCACAATTCGTCCAATGGACGATAGTTTCTGCGCCCTCACACCCCGTGCTCCTTGACGCTCTGACCCGGATCACAGAGCGAACACCTGAGTTCCTGAAGAAGCAGCAAGCGGACAAGAACGGAGATGCAGACGTCATGAACTGGACGGGACCCAGCGTCTGGACGGACGCCGTGCTCGCATATCTCGACTGCACCGACTCACAACTCGAGAAACTCCGGGACCTGAAAACCGCAGTGAGGATAAAGGACGTGCTTGTGCTTCCGAAACGAGCATTTGCAGTGATCCAGGGAGAGGATCACAAAAATCCGGATATCCTGGTCAAACATTATTTCTCGGGAATGTGGAAGCACGAGAAGAGTTGGATCAGCAAGATCTTGCCTTGGGGCTGATTAATGATTAACGAATGGACTTTCTTGCTTGTATTTGAAGGATGAAGATGTATGTATTGTAGACAGTAGACTAATTTCGACCGTGATACCCACCCTGCATTCTATACTGAACTTGCATGTGTACTCTTCTCCTTTCTGCCATTCCTTCTCTCGCACGAAAAGCCAAATTGCCGACTTTCCTCTTACCGCAAGTGCGAATACCATCCAAGCTTGAATCCCAGAACCTCTTCATAACATAGCCTAGTGCTCAATCCTCCACAAACCCTCTGATTCCCCAACCTCTCCCAAACCCTCTCTAATCCATCCATCACTCTTCATCATCATCTGTGTTTTTCCCTCCCGCCAAGCGAGACCCCCATCCGAGACACGCCGCCGCTACGTGCCAAGAACCCCATCCCTCCCTTTCTTTTTCTCGGGAACCCCCAGAGATAGGAAGAGGAAAGCAGGGTCTGGAACCAATACTGGGGTTTTGGTTGATGGGCTTTTTTATTTATTGCACATCGCTCGGGGAAGCTGGGCCCGTACGGGACGGATGTGGGTTTCCGTGTGGAGAGGTGGAGCGCTGGGCTTAGAGGTGGGGCCGACGTAGTAATCGAGACCTAAGCAAAGCAGCGTTGAAGAAGTCTCTTTTTTCGGGGGTGGAGGGCCATCGCGAATGAGGGTTTTGTTGCACGTCGCGGTGGAGTGCCGATGTAAGGGGCTCGATGTGGTGAGGTTGGATTGTGGAGGTGGAGGTGGAGGGAGGAAGTGATGGTTGTTTTTGTGGGATCGGAGGAGGCGAGGAAGGTGGACGCACCGCACCTAATGTTTTCGATTTTTCTTGGGATTTTTGTTGTGTATAGCAGGAATACGGACCGAAGCCATCTTATCTTGTCTATTGCAGAAGTCGCACTCCTTTGACAGTCGACCTTATCGACCTTACTTTGAGTACTCTTGTCACGTGTGGCCCCCTGAGTCGCTTCGCTTCCATTCCCCTTTTCGAAGTGAAGGACGACATTCGACAACTTTGCAATATATTCACTTGTCGGATGACGACTTGGGGTTTTGTTGCATATCGCATGTTTGTTTACAAACTCGTTCCTGCTTCGCTTTGGTAATTTGTTGAAGCTTTGCAAATAATTATTTCTCGATCAGATCATCCCCTTTTCGCTCCCCTTTCGCTCCCCTTTCGCTCCCCTTTCGCTCCCCTCTCGCTTCTGCCACAACAACCTCATAGCACCGTCAACCACATCTATACATACACTAATCACGCCGTATATTCCTTACTCTGTTGCGTATCGCGCCTACCTTCTTGTCTATGTTTTCTCCTTTATTCTCTATATCATCCCGATATTCGTGTGACCTCTTTCCAGGATCTCCGTGGTCACGCTCCTCCTTACTTTCCTTTGAATATCACCGCACTACAGTTGCGAAACTGCACTGATTTGGTCTAACCTGCGGCTTCGGATTTCTATCGCAATTACACTCCCTGTCTTTCCACCATCTCTTCCTCGCTTAAGATAACTCTCTACGGATAGCACACACATTCTGGTTGCCATCCTAACTGTCGGGGAAGCGAGCAGTCAAAAGGCCCTACTAGTTATGCAATGAGAGTAACTAGGCGGTCACACGCTTCGGCATGAGATGCTCTCTAAGGCAAGGGCACTGTAACACCGCGGGATAAGCGACCCGGGGCTATTTGGGAAGGAGTCCTTCCTTTCGCTCCTTGTGGTTTTTGGCTCCTTTGTAAATAGGACTTTTGTATTCTCAACGAGATCCTTAGCTTAGCACGTCCTCATACCCTTCGGGGGGTCTCTCGGACGTAAATAACCACCACCACCACCACCACCACCATCTCTTCTTCCTACGTTACCTCGTATTCGAATTTCGTCCCATATCGCGTTTCTACTCACCGTCTCTTCGCCTTCTAGTCACGCCGTTCTCCACACTAAAAGGGATTACTACAGATTACATCTTGTCCCCTTACAATTCTCTCACGGTGCCCTTGTAGCTCCCTCGCGGTCCAACCGAGCTCTCTCGCACAACGCAATCCAACAATCTTACCCCCTCCTCAATCCCTACATTCCACATCACATACTCTATCCCTAGTCCCTCTAGTTTCCCCGTTTCGTTTCGTTTCGTTTCGTTTCGTTTCGTTTCGTTTCGTTTCGTTTCGTTTCGTTTCGTTTCGTTTCGTTTCGTCTCATCACCATCAACATTCCCATTTAGCTACCCATCTCCCCGCCCCTTCCCCTTTCCTCGAAAGTCCTCTAGATCTCAGATAATATCCGCACACGTTAAGTGTGTTGCACATTTTACCGCTTTCGCGCTCGGCTCGCGCTCGATTCCCTTTTGGTGTCCCGCTGAACTCCGGTGATGAGAGATAGCGCGACTCGGGTTCGGGTTCGGGTTCGGGTCGCAGCGGCTTCGGCCCACGTCCCGATATACCGCCACCTGATAGCAGGAAGAAAGCCGGCTAAATAATACTGTAGAGCTAAGTGTTATGTATATTATTATACGTAGACCGACGTGGTCTCAGGGCGGTCTTTGCTTTACTGTTCCATGGCACGTGATGGCTTCATGGGAGAGATGGTGGCGAGTAGCTGGACCGAGGTGCTGCGGAGGGACAGACGGCTTTGTTGCATGTCGTCTGCTGGTGGGCGTGTGATTGAGGCACTGGGGACAGTGCATCTCAGTTTAGCTCATGCAAGACGGTGTTGCGAGAGGGCGGACAGAGGTATTGAGCACGGCTCGATGTCCTGGCCGCCTTCTGAGCTGCGGCCTTTCTTCCCAGCAAGGCGTCGTCGTCTGAATGCTGGTATATATAGTATACAGTCTCACAGATAGCAGCGACGTGGTTCCCGATGCGATGGGACATGGAACTGTGGATATTTGTATTTTTGGGGCGCTGGCTGTAGTGCGTGGGTCGAAGGGGAGTGGAGCCGGTTTGGAGTCGGTCTGTTGCTTGGAGTGAGGGTATGGGGATCGGTCGATGGATGTCTCGTGTTTTGTATGCTGAGAGTTTCAACCCGGCCATCGCTCCACGCTACTCCATTCCATTCCACACAAGTGGGGCGAGGGCGAGATCACGATCGAAATCAAGTGGGTGTGAGGGAAGCACAAGTGCCGCAAGCGGAAGGAAGATGATGAACGACAATGTCACGATGAGATGCAGAAGATAGAGTGCTGTTTTATAATGTTTTTTCATTCTTTGTTTGTGGGTGAAGCGATTCTATAATATAATAAGCGACGAATAAAACCCTTCCATTCCATTCCATGATTTCAATCCATTGATATTTCCTCCACTTCCTAACCTTCATTCATAAAATCATTGCACCCCAACTTCCTTCCCATTCCATGATACAAACCCCGTGATAACAAAAGAGACGAGACACAAGTAGATTGTGAAGCAAAGCAGAAACGCCATGTCAACCACCTGAGCCCACGCTAAATCGCAGCAAGAACGACAATGCAACCGAGCCGAAGCTGAGGGGAGATTATAGATGACATGAGAGGCGAGAGAGTCTCTCTAAGCATGCATCCATGTCAGCTGATAACCGCTCCACACGTCGCATCGCAGCATCAGCAGTCGCCTCGTCGACCTCTGGTACAACGACGAATTCGAAGTTCGAAGGCTTGAGAGACAGGTTGGCAAGGAAGCTGAGATCGAGCTCGGGCTCTGACTTAACGGTGGAGGTAGCAGGCGATGAGACAAACAGAGCGAAAGCGGGATCAGCATCGAACTCCTCGTCTACGACGGCAGGGAGCTCAACCTTCGAGGGCTCAGAGACGGGCATGCGCTCTACCTTTGGCAGCTCGACCTTCTCGTCATCGGAAGCGAGAGGCGTGAATGAGGAGCCTTTGCCGGACAGGATCTCTGTGTCGATGACGGCTTCAGGCAAGCTGAGCACGGAGAAGACCTGTGGTTGGTAGGAGAAGGCGCCATTCTCGTTCAGGTCCAGCAGGGAGAAGTCCATGTTGTGTTCTGGGATCATGGCCATTCCGATTTGTTGCTGCTGCATCTGTTGTTGAGCCGCGTACGGGTTGACGTCTTTTCGGATTTGGCGCTGTGGTTGCTCGATTTGCTGTTGTTGGGGTTGAGGTTGTTGGACTGCTTGGGCGGTTTGAGCGGCTTGCGGGTTGGAGGCGAGGGTATCGAGGAAGCCGGAGAAGGAGGGCGAGGAGAGGAGCATCCGGGTAAGGTCTGAGAGACGGGTGTTCTCTTCTAGTAAAGCCCGGTTCTGGGAACGGAGGTCGGTGTTCTCGTTCACCTTGGTGGCGATTTCACCTTCGAGTTGAGAGATATATTCTGTGATGAGTTAGCATGTGTTGATGAGATGTGTGGTGATAGTTCTTACCCTTCCTCCTTGAACGGAAGGCGCGAGCGGAAACCTTGTTTCGGAGTTGGCGTCGCTCCTTGCTGCTGAGTTTCTTTCCTTCTTCGCTAGCAAGCAAGCGCTCATCCTCATCCATATCTTCCTCCTCCTTTCGCATACGTTGAACATGTGACAGGTGGTTGGCATTTGGGGTGCCCTCACCATCCTCAGTAGCGACGCTGCTCTGTCTCATCGAGTTCAAGAGTTGAGAGATCTTTTCCTCGACGATAGGATCAGCAGGTGGATGAGATCCTCTTGAGCGCTGTTGCGATGGTTGTCTTTGGTGCCCACTCATAGCATTGTTCCGCTGTTGCTGGATGATTTGTTGCTGTTGCTTCTGTTGGGCTTGGGCCTTTGCAAGGGCAGCTTGCTGTTGATGCATGCCAGGCCAGAGACGACCGACATTGCTGGTCTGATTAGAGAGAACAGCAGAAGGTGAAAGACTGCTTGAACCAATGGCGCTTGGATTGACGAACTCCGGTGATGATTGTTCGGGATAGAAGAAGGCGGGTTCTCCCAATGGCGAATCGAATTCCATGTCCATATCCTGATTGAAAGACCCATTTCGCCCTGGAGCAGTGCCGAAGTCGACCCCTCCGATGCCAGCGAGATAGCTGTCTGCGTACCCGTATTGGTTCATCTGGTTGACGGCCAAGGTGCTGGCGACGGCGCCTTGGGGAATGCCGGTCTGTTGTTTGTACATGCCATAGTTGTGACTGGGACCGCTGAGGTCTTGTTGCGTACTCGATGGGAGGGTTGCTGGTGTGTTTGAGACTGCTCTTCCCACGAATTGGCTCTTGGTCGCCGATGGAGAGATGGAGGGTGATTGATAGGATAATTTATCGTACTCCGACAGGTCCAGCAACGAGTCCAGGGGATCGAGGCAGCTGCCCTGTGAGTTTGAGTGCGACATTGAGGTTGAGGATTGCGATGAGGTCGACATTGTTGCTCGCCGTGCGTGAAGGTATCGAAAGTGAAGGCTCGGTGAGTCTTTCGAGTTGTTTTGTTTCTGGATGGGGCGTTGGAGAGTGTTGACTAGAAGTGTGTTCGGACTGGGACGGCGGAGGTCAAGAGAGCGAGATTTGGGTGCCTGAAGACTGCTCAGGCCCGGCTAGAGGACGCGTGGCCTGCGGAAGCGCCAAGTCCAGTGTCCGAACGAAGCGAGCTCCGACGACTCGAGATGCGCAGCACGATGCACCGGCACTTCGTATTCCTTTGGCTGAGGGGAGATGAAGACTGCTGCGGCTGGAGGGATTGCGCTGCGAAACGGGTGATCTTCTGCTGACGGGGTTGGTTGATACGGTACGGTATGGTCCTGTTGTAGGTAGCTGGTGATGTTTATGGAGAGAGAGAGTACAGAGGGAGGCGGCGGGAGGGAAGAGATACTTGTGCTGTGCCAGAGGAGCTCGGAAAGTCGGACTGGCCGGGGCCTTTATTGTGCGCGCTCTTCCTCTTCCTCTACTCGCTGGGTGCTCAATGCTCGTTTTTCTTGAGACGCCCCCTCGGCCCCCTACTGTAAATTTACCTCCGTGAAGTTGCGCGCTCATGCACTCAGCACTGCCTCACCAGCAGCGCAAGGGGGCCAGGCGCAGTGCCGCTGGCCACTCACAGGCCGCCATTTCCCACCGTTGACCGACCCGCCGCGTGGCAAAGACCACCTTCTGCCAAGTTCCCAGCTCGACGCTCCACCCACGTCCTGCTCAGGCCAAAACTCAAAAGCCCGCTCGGGTCCGAGGAATGTGCCAATCACAGCTGGCTCCACACGAAGCGGAGCAATCAGTCCCCGACGAAAAGCCATTCCCCGTGTGGCCATGATTGGCCCGCTCGCCAGGCCCCGCTGCTGACTTAGCACACGCCCGTCAAGCCCCCCATCGGCATGTGGAGTGTTCTTCATCCCTTCTTTCATGCTTCTAGCTCCCTTCCACTTCCAGCCCGAGAAAAGTGGACTGAAGGTGGACTGAAACCTCACCAAAATAGCATCACTGGGACGCCGTTTCACGTTTCAAGTGTGCAAATCTCGATGCAAATCGGAGATCGCCAGCCTGGGTCTGCTCACGCCTCGGACGTGATGTGTGCATTCAGCAGATTCTTAAATGGCATGAGAGGGACAACACGATCTGGCAAGCTGCTCCGTTGCTGGCCCTCCCCTCGCCTGACTTCTCGAGAAAGGGGCCGAGGTGGAGGAGATTTGCCTCTGATACTCACGAGATTTGGAATCTGGGCCCAATCTCCAGAACCACTGGTCCTGATCAGCCACCCCTACGTTTGACAAGAATTGATTATCTGGGAGACAATCAACATGAAGCCGGGTCTCCAAATCTCGCGGTGAACAGACAACCCGTGTCAGCAAGCTGCAAACCCGTCAACTTCAGACGACCACTCGTGCATCAAGCACCTCACAACATCGAGAGCAGACGCCCCGCCAGGTAAAACGTGCCAAGAAGAAGTTTCATTACTGTATGTGGGACGCTGTGGGTTAAGGTTCAATACTCGTGAGGGTCAGGGACTGAGGCAGGGGGAAGAGGCAGCATAACCAGCCTCATTGGGACGCCTCAAATTGCCTCATTCCCTCCGCATCATGCAAACGTGTCGCCATCCCCATCCCAGTCTGGACTCAAAGGTTCAACGGTAGTAACCGTCGGCATCCCAGCAGAGCTGAGCGCTCATCCGGCAGTCAGTCCCGAAGCGATCATATATGCCGTGATGAGGTGGACCCTTTTCTCGCGAGATGGCGAGATCAGCCTTACCAGCGACGGAATATATGTTTCGTTTCTAATTTTGTCACTTCTTCGGCGATCGAACGGATCTTTTTTCGTTTCATAAAGGGGGGGAGGGGATCGTGCTGATGAGTTGATGTGTTGCCTCAACTCTCAGCAGCCAATCGAAGGTCCGTTGTTTCCTCTAAGTCCTTAGGGTGGATGATACATTATTACAGTACAGTAATTATCGACTTTCCTTCTTCACGTGTTCACCTTTTTTTAGTCAGTTGAGGGAGGAAAGGAGGAAGGAAGCATCCTCTCGTCGGCCGCGAAGCTTGCGGCTATAGGCCGGCAAATACTGCGCAAGACAATACGGGAGCGGGTCGTATTCGCGAACCTTTGGAATCTCAAATAAATTCCATCATCGTGCAGTCGGTCCACTGATCTGATCTGTCAGACCCTTCCTCACCCTAAACCTTTTTTGATACGCTCACCATTCATTTGCGCGACACCGTAAACGAAAGTCAGCACAGCACGATTCCTCACCAGCTGCTCTTTCTTTTCATGCGCAATCGGCTGCCGAAAAGATCTTTGAGTTGCCAGGATGCCGAAGTAAGGTTTGGCAGGGCAGTTGCAGTCGAGGTTGCAGGGGAAAGCAGAGAGCGAAGCGAGGCCGAGGATATGCCACGCGTTCGAGGATGGAATGAGAGGGGGTTTGCGCCCGGCTGAGGAGAGGGAGAAGGAGGTTTTTGTGGGGGCTCTGCGAGGGTTTGGTGCTGTGCATGTAGGTGAGAGTGAGACAGCAGAAGGGGGAGGGGAGGGCTATTTTTGGGAGGTGGGGAGGACAAGGCGGGCGGTGATGTCATGTCGTGTCACGCTTTCTGGAGGGGGGGGCAGAGGGGGTTTTTTCTTCTTCTTTCTGCGAAAGGGAAAGGGATTGAGTTTTGCGATGTTTGATATTTGGTTACTTCGGGTGGCCAGCCGCCAGGGTTTCGATCTGGCGCCTCGACGTTCTCTCTCCTAGGGTAGTTGAGCGGAGACAAGGTCACGTTATGTTATATTATGTTATCACGTGGATGTCAAGTGACCGTCTCCCTATCTCAGAAACCAGCTCTCACTCCCCGCCTCCAGCTCTAGATAGTCATCCTCGCAGAACTCGCATCTTCCTTCCTTCGCTTCGTTTGGTTTCTCTGGTGTTGGGTAGGGGAAGAGTGGACAGCCGCTGTCGCTGCCCTGAGCTTTGGAGCACCGGTCGGCGAGGAGCCAGTATTTGCAGCTGCAGAAGGTGTAGGAGAGGACGATGTATTTGCACATTGTTGATTGGGTTTGGGTTGCCGCGGTTTAGAGAAGGGGGAAGGAACGGGATGATGAGTTGGGTTTATATTGAGGAGGTGGAGAAGCAAGTGGCTTCCTTGGTGGTGGTGTTATTGTTACTGTGTGGATGTTTCTTCTTCTCAGGTTGAAATTGATGGTTTGGTCACTTCTTCATTCACGCATCGTTATCAGAATGCCTTCGATGCTTGTTTCAACATGGTTGCGACGAGTTTTCTTCTCTGCTCTGAATCAGTTATCAGCTCAGCGAGTGCTGCATTGTTGACAGGACTCTGATCAATTGCTATGCTACTCGAGCTCATCGCAAGGTCGTTCGAAAGTACTTTGCTCCACTTCCCTCATCACAGGACCCAGTAGTCCATCCCTGGCAAGAACCTAAATTACGACGCAGTTGATAAATGGTTTGGTCCATATTTCCACTGCATAGTTCCATCCACACCACCTACCTCTAGCTAGCCCTTCTCTCACTCTTCCTCCTCTCAACCGTCGTTGGAGACCGCCTTAGGGGGGCTGGATCTTGGCGAGGCCGTGCTTGTGATTGAAGTTGGTGCGTACCTCCACCTCCATACCGATTCCTATCAACCATCTTCACTCCTCCCTCCTCGTCCGAGGATACATAGTTCGTTCTAAGCTCTTCATCATCCTCGACGTCCTGCCCCTGACCAATCCCACCCATCCATCTCAGCACCCCACTCACTCTCCAACCCCCCTCCCCACCCCCCGTTTGCTGCGGGTCTTGGGCTGGCTGTGGTTGGAGAGGTCGAGGGTAAAGATCGGGATCTGTTTCATGTGGCATCCCACCGGTCAATGCAACATCAGGCTTTCCATACACGAAGGAGACACGGTTGCGCTTGCCCGTGCGCTGGTTGATCTCCCTCGGTGTCCGCGCTTCTTCCCTAGCCTCAGTATGCGTATCCGACAGGGGATCACCATCCACTCCCGAACCCGAACCAGAACCCGAGCCAGGTCGAGCTCTGTGGGGTGATGCCAGACTCGGATCCGAGTTCCCGAACTTCGATGGGCTGTGGAATGCTCGATCTGAGAGCGGTGGAGGCGGGGAGAGTGGTGCGTCGGTACTCCTTCTCCGGAGCTCCTCTTCCCCTTTCCGCTGCAATGCCTCTGGTGATATGAAGAATCCATTGCTGTCCCTGATCGCTACTTGCACTGGTTTTGTTCCTCGAAGTGGAGATAGGGCGGTTGTTTTAGAGGGGAGGAGGTGCTGGGTTGTGATGGGTATGTATTGTGGAGTGGGACCCGTATTCTGAGCGTGAGAGGGAGGGAGGGCGGTGGTTTTGGGGCGTTGGATGTGTTGTAATTGGGGATCGGGGTGAGATGCTCCAGTTGTAACTTGTGCTGAGGTTTTGGAGCGCTGAAGATTCTGCGGGTGCCAGGGGTTGGGAACTTCAACGGGTTGTTGATTTGGGTCTGGTGGTTGAGAGTGGCGCTGTGCCGAGGTTTTGGAGCGTTGAAGCTGCTTTGCTGGGAGGTGGAAAGAGTTTGGTACAACGTCTAGATTTGGGTCGGATCGTCGATGTGAAGTTTCTGGAGGCGGTGATTGTGGGATTGTGTTTGATGTTCGAATCCCCAGTCCATCTCCCTGCTTGTCGTTGCCCTCTGGACTTGGATCCGAGTATCTGGTATTCGCAACCGTGTCCGTCTTTTGCAGCGCCCCTTCTTCCGCTTGGTTGTATGCAGGATTCGGAATCCCCTTTGCAAGGTACTCCGCTTCCTTTACTTTAAGGTGCCAGTCGCAGTAGCCGAATTCCTCCTTTTCCAGAGAAGAAAGGATGAAGGGGTCAGTAGGCTGGGGACATGGTTCCCCCTGAGGCAGAGTGGAGGGACTTTTCGCAGCGGTTAGAGAACTTAACGTAGTAGTCACTGCACCAGCAGGGGTTGTAGCGGCGGTTTGTGTAGATGCACATTTTTCTTGTTTGTTGGCGGGGAAAGCTGAGGATTGGGGTAAAGAGGAGGGAGATATCTTGTCGTGGTATTTTAATCTTGACATGATAACCAAGGCAAGGCATTCCTATTCACGGGCGGTACAAGAGCACTTTGGGGCATTCACGATTTTTCGTAGGGTTGTGTTTTGCAGGTGTCAGTTTGGGAATTGTCAAGTGGTGATTTGGGACATTCACGTTTTTCGTCTCACATCTAACAAGAAGGGTAATTATCACATCCTTTATTTCTCTTAGAGGTCGCACAACTGAGGTGGTGCATTCTACCCCGCAGAGACCATGCTATCATTCCCATTGTCCGAAGCAGACAAGGCTACATCCAGAGGACCAAGCTCACGCCCAACCACTTAAAATTGCCACAAGTGGGGTTTGTACTTTCGTTCTGGTGAATCCTCCTCCCGCTTCCTCTTTCTATCCTCACCCTTTCCGCGCCCCATCTCCTCCATCTGCTTCCTCAATCGTCTCAGTCGTCGTTTCTCCACCAAGAACCGATGCGCCAAGCCCACCTTCTCCCTTCCACTCTCCTGCATATCCCTCTCCAACCAATCTTCCTCATGAAACGGACAAAGCGTCAGCTCCTTCACGACATCGTCTTCCTTGAACGCGTCGATTGGGTGCTGGTAATTTGGTGCGATGAGGCTCGATGCGCTGCCGCGTGTTTGCCAAGACGAGTCCGATCGTTGCGAGACGGTTGAGGGAGTATAGGAGAGGCCCGGAGCTGAGTCAAGCGACGTTGGACGAGAGACGGGTTCGGGGATGTAGAGGCATGGCATTGAGTTTTTGAGAGCGTCGCGGCATGGGTTCGGGACCGGGAGCTCGAAGGTGGTGCAGCCGCAGTGCAGGTGCAGGATTGGGATGTAGTAGCACATCGTTCTTCCTAGATATGGTAAAATCAGAGGTGCAAATTGGACTTCACAGTGATGGTGCACTCACCGTTCGTGTCCAAGGCACGCCAAGGACATGGAGATCAATGTTGCGTCGAAGTTTTCAGGTTTCGAAGACGCGATATTCGAAAACACGAAATACGCTAATTCCTTAGATCGGATCATTGCTCCCAAAGTGAATATGACATTTAAATTTAGCTACGTGTCCATGGTATATTGATAAGCCTAGTGAAGGCGACGTCGGAGTTCTTTGTTTTGAATTGCGGTAGTCGCTCGCTTATTTCAATCTACCCCTGAGACGGTGCGAGTTCACTTTACCAGACCTAATATTCACTTTGGATGTTCCAGTAATGCTCTAGACAAAGGAACTTAGATATTCAAAATGCACTATATAGGGTATAGACATTGGGGATAACTCAACTAATGTTCCCCACTTTGGATTTTCTAATTCCAAAAAATTTGGGTTGAGCAATTCGGAATATTCTGGATAGGAGCTAGACGTTTTTTTTTTGTGGAGAAGGTAGTCCTGGATGAGCTGGCACTGGTGTGGACATTCAGGTTTGAACAATCTTGAATGTTCTATGGAGAATCTGGACATTGATTACTAGAGCAAGCCTGGATGTTCTAGCAGGGACTAGAAACGGTCTGAACAGTTTGACCAATTCTGAATGTCCTAGAGAGGTCCTAGACATTGTTCATAGAGCTATCTTGGATGTTCTAGAAAGGGCGTGAACATTGGAGATAATAAACCCCCAACGTTCCCCACTTCGGAGTACCTTTCAAAAGGTAGTTCATTTTTCAAGCAAATTATGAACATTTGGAAATTGGAACAAATGCTAAAATTGCATCTCAATTAGTACTTGACTTCTTAGAGCTCCTTCTAAAATTAAACAATTCCTCTAACTTCACAAGCACCAACGCAGTACTCAAAGTCCCTCATATGGAACAGTGGTTTCAACTTTCTCGAATAACCCGTTAGTCCTCGTTCAATGCTGCCCTCAATTGAAAAATCTCTGCCAGCTTCTCAAGCAATCTTTCGCCTCATTCGCCATATTGCGCTCTGATTAATCAAGGTTCACTTGCCTTTTCGATTGATTCTCAAGTAACCCAGAACAATCTTCCCTTCACCTTAGCCCCTTCCAATACCTGAATATTCATAGCCTAGCAGTGCAATCAAGTTAGAGCATGCTCCAGTGTTCCCACTTACTTATAATAATTGACCAATGATCTCACCCATTTCAATTCTTCAACCTTGACAAGAGGTACAAGAAAGCGAAGTTAAATTTTATCATCCCACATCTCTTCCAAATGACTCCTCATAATATGAGACAATTGTGCAACCTTCCAAACCAGTTGTCCAAAGATGGCGTAAGCGCCCCGTACCCCAAAGCAAAAAGCGGCACCTTGACTCGCATACTGCATCTGTTCACGCCCGTTCGTCAATACGAGCGGTTTACCAATCGGGCGCTACGATTGGTCAATCGGCCTTCCGATTAATCAATCGTAGCTCCCATTGATCAATAGGAAATGGAATACGATTCGCAAGCCACAGTAGGTCCCGATTAATCAATAAGGGGGCCGATTGATCAATCGAATGGCCGATTGATTAATCGGGTAATATTGGGGTTTCGGGGCTGAGGAGGCTAAAACCCTTTAGTTCTCAGTATATAATAATATATCCTCAAGACTAATGGCTAAAACCCTTTAGTTCTCAGTATGTAATAATATATCCTTAAGACTAATGGCTGAAACCCTTTAGTTCTCAGTATGTAATAGGGGTAAAGACACTTCTCCAGAGCTTCTAGATATATATAGGGCCTCTGCTCCCTTTTTACTACTAGACACAGTTTATAGTACATAGTTCACAGTATAAGTACCTACTTTCCAAGTACAATTACTGATTCTATATATCTCCCAATCAATTACCTTACTTCTAATATGTCTCTTTCAACCCTTCGTTCATCTCCAGCCCTACGTATACCTCGTTAACGTATCTATAGCCGAGCAGAGCAATATTTTAATATTACTATACTAGGAGTACGTTCCTCTGGTACTCAGTTTTTGCCCTCCCCTATTACTAAAGACCCTACTAATAATTAGTCCGCTAAAGACGAAGCTATATGGGATTAAAGGCTTGCTAAGGGCGGTAGTAGGAAAATTCTTACTACTAGGAAGCATATAGATATTAGATGGTGGTTGCAAAATCCTGATGCTTTACTCCCTAGTGGAACAAAAGCAGAGAAGCGCTACCAGGCTAATATTAAATACGAATCCCAATTATACGAGCTTCAGGATAATCAGGTATATTATAAGGAATACCACGATACTTGCCGCGATGAGATTATTCCAGCCCGGTATACCCTTTGCTATAATAATGCCTTTGAGGTTTTGACTACTATTCATGAGAAATTGATATATACAGGTAAGTATTCCTTGAATTTACTAATTTTTATACTAATAACCTATATAATAGCCTTTAATACTATATTTGAGTATATAAGACGTATTTGGCATGGCCTATCCCGTAACGACCACGCTTGGATAAGTGCCCGCTATACTCACTGTAATAAGGAAAAGGCTCAGAAGAATCCTAAGGGGATTACACCTATCCAATCTCATTATCCTGGCAAGCATATGGTTCTGGATTTAATGGATTTTCGTATAAGTATCCCTTAAGTCATGTGATTTACCCCTATATTCCTGTATTTCCTGCATTTTCTGCATTTCGTACGTTTCGTACATTTTTAAGCTTTTCCTGCGATTTTCGCGATTCCTGCGATTTTCGTAAATTCCGAACCTTTTTATTCATACTTTATTAATACTATAGTATTACTATTACTAATACTATTATAGTATAATCGGGACGGAGAATATACGTGGATCTGGTAATTAAAATGCCACTTTTCCAAGTTCGTATAGATCCGTGGGCTTAAGGCTAAGACTACGGACGAAGCTACGGACGAGCTTATCAAATGGCTAAATAATAATGGGTATATTTCCATTTTAGCCTGTAATAATAGGGGTGAGTTTAAGGGAAAAGTAATTAAGATTTGCAAGAAGAGAGGAATAAAGATTATTCGCGGACGAGCTTATTATCCTCAATCTCAGGGCTCTATTAAAGTGGCTAATCGAATCTTCAAAAAACGACTACGGGCCGTACGAGCGGATACTAGTATCTAATCGTGGATATAGTTACTTCCTTTAATCACATAGGTAATTAATACCACAGCTATACCAGCTCTTCCTAAGGGAAATATACTATACGAGGTCTGGTTTGGACGAAAGCCACCTACTGATTTCCTAGACTATAAGAAGAGTGCTTGCCGCGCACGTGTGGCCCTAGGGGCTATAGGGCCTATAGAAGGTACTACTGAGAGTAGCGCTTCTGGAGAGGATAGAGAGGATAGAGAGAATGGAGAGAATGGAGAGAATGGAGAGAATGGAGAGAATGGAGAGGATGGAGAGAATGGAGAGGATAGAGAGGATAGCTTTTTCGTAGATAAGGAAGCAGAACAGGAGGAAGTAGCTAAGGAGATGATTTTATCTGAGCTAACTAGGAGGGTTGCGGAGCATATGAGAAAACAGAAGGAAAATATAGTAAAGAGAGCGAATTCCAAAGCTCTTGAATATGATATTTAAGAGATTGTAACCCTCCAGATCCCAAAGCAATACAGATTCGGTACGGAAATGGCTAGAATTCCAGTAAGAGTTCTGGAAAAGACTCTAAAGGTATGTAGTTTATAAGCCTTACTTTTAATAAAAGCTAATTAAAATAGGGCTACCGCTTAGCTACTAAGTATGGCGAGCTTACTACTCTCTGGCCGTATAGTGTCCTTAATAAAATCACCTCCCAATTAACTTATCCTGATTTACCTACTACTGGTGCAACCCACAAGAGGGATAAAATCACCCTCTCTAAAGCGGTAGTAAAGGAGAATAATCGTGGTTCAATTATATTAGTTTAGAAGGCTGGAAGAGTATCTGAGAGAGCAAAGAAGAGAGTAGCTGAAAAGCAAGCACGTGAGAATGGAGCTAGAGAAGGAGGAGAATCAGGTGATTAAGTGGAGGGGAGGGTACCAAAAAGGGCTAGGGTAGCTATAGGAGCGCCTAGACGTAGTAGGAGGCATGTATAGTAAAGCTTTTGCTATTCCCGAGACCTCAATATTAGCCGATTGATCAATCGGCCTCCTTATTGATTAATCGGGACCTACTGTGGCTTGCGAATCGTATTCCATTTCCTATTGATCAATGGGAGCTACGATTGATTAATCGGAAGGCCGATTGACCAATCGTAGCGCCCGATTGGTAAACCGCTCGTATTGACGAACGGGCGTGAACACATCCTGCTGACCAACCCCCTTTCAAATTGCTTACCTCCCTGTCACAACGCCACAAAACTTTATAGATTATAATTCCGTTCCGACCATTTCCTCTTACTATATAACGGTATAATCCGCTCTTCTTCAAACCCCATATCCTCAACCTTCACACCCATCATCCATCGACCTGAAATTAAACCCAACCTTGATTAATTGCCATTTTCCCACTTTCCGGCTCGTGAACACTTGCACAATTCCATCATGGCAGCACTTAAAAACGAGGACGCTGTTTACGCCAAACTGGACGCTCTCTACCATACAATCGATAGCCTAAAATCCACCTCAACGCCCGAAGAGTTGGCAGCCTTTGGCGCACTATTCAGCGAAAACTGCATCACCTACCTCAGGAGCATGCGCGAGTTCGAAACCCCCAGTGTTGGCCGACAAGCCACCATCGACGAGCTCAAAGAGATCCTGGCGCAGTACCACGTCGCAGAACGACGTATTCTCTCTCGCTCTGTGTCCACTTCGGCCGATGGATCCAGCACTGTGTTCTCGGAGTCGAAGAATAAGCTGCATGTACTTGGAGAGAGCCTGGATCCGTTTTACGAGACGGCCGTGGTGACGTTTGATAACGAAGGATTGATTCAAGGGTTGAAGAATTATAGCTGTCGGAGTCATATTGTGGAGATTGTTCAGAGGGAGACAGGGGTAGGGCCATATATGGAGGGGATTGTGCGCGCAAGGAAGGGGGAGAAGGAGAAAGCTGCTTGCTGTCAGTGATTGATGCAATGAATTCAAGTATGGCAGTCGGGAAATTTGAATTTCTTAGAGTATGAAGGAGGCCCTGTTCGGACATCCAACCCCCGAGCTTGCGATCGATCGATGTCATCAATCACTTCACTACATCTCGCTGACTTGAATAGAATATTGTGATCGTACTTCCAACGACTCGTAGTCATCTCCCGTTCATATACCTTGGCCCTACGAACTCCTTTAATGTGCGGTGTTAACCTCCCCTTTCGCTTCCACCATCCTTTGATTTCGGGCTCAGCATCTGCAAATATCACAAATCCCCTCACTCACAAACCTTATAACTTCTTTCTTATGCTCTCCTCCCATCTTCTTCTTAGTCCCTTTAAACAGAAAAGACTGCACGAAAAGTGAATGGTAGCGTTGCTTCCAACATGGTGAGAGAGGTACAGTGCTTTCTGCAAGGTGGGACGTGCAGGAAGTACTTGCACATCTTGTTTTCGTGTTTGGTTGCTAGTTTTGTTGGAATGCTGTGGTGGTTATGGTGGAGAATCGAAGTTGAAGTGAGCGAGTGCATGTCGGGTCGAGACGAGGGACTCGACGGGGCGTCATAGAGGGGATTTACGCCCAATTCGGGAATATGTGATTCACAAAGAGTATGGGGATGAACTAGACAGGTAATCTTTAATCGCTAGTTTGCGGCCAAGGGGTAGAGGGTTTTGAGCGAGGTTAAGTGTGAATGTTGGGAGATAACCCGCCTGAGTAAAGCCACCTCGGCTGAAGTCTGTACTCGAGCCATTTTGAGACGAGTATTTTGTGTTAATCCTCAACATCCATTACATACAGGAGTATCTATCAACACAACGCAGGTCGCTCAACAAGCAAATCTAATGCTGGGAGCCAAAACTCCGGAAACTTAATATCCATGCCAGAGCGAGGAGCAAAACATACACATCCACTTGAGGGGTATCATTCATTTCCCTTGCCATCCTCTCGCGTATTCGGCTGTACTCCTACTTTCTCCGGTACCAACGGCTCAGGTGTTTGTGGTGGACTGGGGTCAGTTTCGGCGTTCTCAGTGTCGGTAGGGACATTCCCCACCTTCTCCTCTGGCTTCGGAGAAACGGCTTCGCCCTTCTTCGGCTCTTTAACACTCTTCCACTCCATCGTGAGTCCCGCCACAATCGTGATAGCCGCAAGGGCCGCACCAACCTTGAGTGTATCCGACAAGGCACCATTATACGCCAACAGCACCTTGTCCAAATCTTGAGGAGGCACGATATGACGGATTTCCGTAGCGCCACTGTGTAGAATCATGGAAGGAGAGATATCAGCGACAGAGCCGAGCTTCTTGACCAAGCTCTGTGTGAAGACGACTTGTCCGATGGGTACGAAAAACGCTCCGCCCAAACCTTGCATGAAGAACATGAGTGCAACACCTGTCATAACATCCTGCTTCGGGAGACAGGTTTGCGCTGCCATTCCTGCTTGCTGCATACCGAAACCAAGGCCAAAACCGTAGATGAATTCGTAGGCGATCCAGAGGGAGTGGTTTGTATCGACTTTTAGAGTTGTTAGGAGACCGGCGCCAATGGATAAGATGACTGTGCATGCGATGAGTTGGGAGACGTAGTATCCGGTTTTGACGGTGATGAATCCTGCAAGAGCGCTAGAGACAACTAGCGACATGACGATTGGCAGTGTGGAGATACCAGAATGTATGGCGGAAACTCCCTTGACGGCTTGAAACCATTGAGGCAGGAAGTAGAGAACCAGCATCATGGATCCAGGAAGGCAGGCTGAGAAGTAAGCACCAGAAGCAATACTACGTTGCTTGATGATGCGGATCGGGACTGTGGCGTTGTCCCCCATTTTGAATTGAACGAAGATAAAGATCCCGAGAAGGATGCCAGCCACTACGAATAGGAATGGAATTCTCCAGTTGGACCAAGCATATGTTGTTCCGCCCCATTGCAGCGCCAGAAGTAGAGAAATGATCCCGGGGAGGAAGAAGACAGTACCGATGGGATCGAGCTTGATGAATTGTTCTCGAAGCGTAAGTTCGTTCTTTTTGGGCGGCGTTTTGAGGATGAAGAGGATGATGGCCACAACGATAGCTCCGATGGGAAGATTTATGTAGAAGCACCATCTCCAGCTGACTTTGGTGGTAAATACGCCGCCTACTAGGGGTCCGCAGATAGAAGCAAGTCCAAACACGGCTCCAAAGATGCCCTGGTACATGGGTCGCTTATGGAGGGGTATGGTGATGACCATGATGTTGATGCAACCGCTGAAGATGCCAGCAGCCCCCAGACCAGCTAGTAACGAAGTCAGCCTCGAACATAGAGAGGTCTATCAGGGTTCTTACAAATAACCCGCCCCATGATGAAAGCTATCGAGTTGGGGGCAGAACCGCAAACAGCTGACTGGTTCGGATGTCAGCAAGGGAAGAAAAAGAAAAGGGGGCTGGAAATTGCATACCCCAATTTCGAACAAAAGGATGGTGCTGAGCAGGATCCATTTGCCGGTATAGAAAGTATATAATCGACCATAGATGAGTTGAAACCCACAGAGCGTGAGAAGGTATGAGCTTGCATACCAACCAATGTCATCAATAGAATGGAAATCGTCGGTGATCTTTGGGATGGCCGTCCCTAGAATTGTTCGATCCTAACCTGATTAACTGGTGCTCGGGACTCAACTGCTGAGAGTCTCACGAGCGCAACAAGGAACATCGCTAGATAGAGTGCTGCCATGATAAACACCACTTTGGCAAAGGGAGGATATTCATCTTCCTCTTCGTCGTCACCTTTGACTGCAGCGGGAGCGGCCTTCTCCACGTCGCTAGTGACAGACTGTCCTTTGTTGCTGGCCTCCATCCTATCCCGTTTGTGTTGTGTGATGTGCTGGAGTTAGGTTTGGAAGGGCTCACTCAGCACATAGTGTTTTTGCTTGCCATCTGTGACAACATCGATCGATGGGGGGGATTGAAGAACTGTTTATACTTGCTCCGGACTTCTCCCAATTTTCCGCGCTTTATTTAGGCCAGGGGTTGTCCATATTCTCCGAACAGTGCGTGTCACTGGCAATCGGAAGATAGACTTGCAGAAAGCGCCGATCTGGGGCGGAGAAGAAGATGGGGATTGGTTGGGGGAGCGAACTCTCGCTTGCTTCGCTTGCCTCGGATCCGAAACGAAGGTTTTCTCCCGAGCCTCACCAGACATGCGTCTGCGTCTGCGTCCTCTGTCTGACATCTCCCTCATCCATGCCGACAACACCCCTGAGGACTCTTATGCTCCATCCAATGCTCCCCTGACCATCTCGTTGAAGTTACAGCCTTCCTTGCGAGAGTCCGGCAGGTCGAGGGACTGTTTGTCCCAAGAGTGAAGCGTGGTTTTACACTTGGTCCGTCTTCGGAAAGTTCTAATTGCCGAGACGTGACAACAACCAACCGACTCGGATGAATCGTGCACCATCATCACTCACTTCACATTGCCCTCGACTACAATTCCGTCTAAAATGTTGGCAACGCCTTCTGGGACACCCGATACGGCCCTGCCAATGACAGAGAAGATCACTCGGGGTCACTCCTGTGGTATGCAACCTCGTTTATTCTTCCCTATCGAGATGTGCCTGGAGCTGTGGTACGTTGAAGCCGCTCGCTCCAATAAGTGCTGCGTACTGAATTATTCCAAAAAGTAAAACTGACTCCTTGAATAGTCCTATGTCAACAACGAAAAGTCAAATGTGACAAGCAGAAGCCTAAATGTGGGAACTGCATCAAAGCTCGTGCGGAGTGTATCCCGAGTGCTCCAACCCTGCCACGGCGTAGAAAGAGAAGGCTGGCAGAAACCGATCTCGCTGGTCGACTTCGCAAATGCGAGCATCTGTTGAAGACTCATGGCATCAAGATCGACGATGAGGAGCTGGAAAAGCCAGGACGTGATGGCCCTCACTCTGATTTCTTCCCAGGTGGGGACCGCGTGATATCAATGATGGCCCCGAGAAGCAGGAATTCCGTGAAAGGGGCTTTATTTGCTGACAAGGACAAATCACATTACGTGGAGAAGTACTTCGTTTCATCCGTTCCATGTATCACGTGCTAATTTGCTTAGCACTTTATGGGACAATCTGAGGGACGAGATTGGTGACCCAAAAGAATCTCTCCAAGGCTCTTCCGAGGATGAATCGAATGACGGTGAACTCTTTCCCAATCCAGAATCTCTTCTTGTCGGACACGGATTCTCAAAGGACCTCAGGTCAATGCATCCAAACCCCGTCCACATTTTCCGTCTGTGGCAGACGTTTCTGGTAAACGTGAACCCCTTGGTAAAGATGGTCCACGCTCCAACATTGCAACAAACTATACTCGATGCAAGCGAAGATGTTCGAAACATCCCCCGACACATTGAAGCCTTGATGTTTAGTATATACTTCCTAGCCGTGACTTCGTTGCAGAATGAGGATTGCCAGAGTATGTTTGGCGAGCAGCGGAGCACTCTATTAGCCAGATATGCCCATGGGACACAACAGGCTTTGATCAGTGCGAGATTTTTGAAATCGCTAAATATCAGTACGCTACAAGCTTATGTACTCTTTTTGGTGAGTGGATTACTTCTCTTTGGCCGCGTTTCGGAATATTTTGTTGCCTACAGAAGTTTGTAGAGAGCAATGGCCTTGACTTTTCAAAAACCCCATGCTTGTCCTCTATAAATGGCACGAATGTAGCTGACATCAAATTTGTGCAGCTTGGCGTTCGAACCGTTTTCGACGCTCATTCTCTATGGGTCCTCACTGGGACATCTGTTCGTATTGCTCAACGTCTCGGCCTCCATCGTGATGGCTCAAAGCACGATATATCTCCGTTTGACGTTGAGATGCGACGGCGTACATGGTGGCAAATCGTCTTTCTCGATGGCCACTCCTCAAAGCTCGCTGGAGCGGGGTTCCCTGCCTGGCTGGCAAAATTCGATACGAAGATACCCAAGAATATCAGTGACAGTGACTTGAGCCCCACTATGAAAGAGCCCCCTCAGGATAAGGAGGGAGCGACTGAAATGATATTTTGTTGTCTGAGATACGAGACTGCACAAGCACTCCGAACTGCAAGAACTACGACTAATATGGATGGCTCTTGGGGTATTGCCTCCGGCGCAAGCCCAGAACTGTTAGCCGAGAAGGACAAAGCTATCGATGCGCTCGAGATCAAATTTGAAAAGCAGTTCGTTCAACACTGCGATCCCTCTATCCCTCTCCACCTTCTTGTTATTTACGTCGCCAAGTCAGTCATCTGCACCATGCGAATAATGGCTCATCACCCTCGCCAGTACCCGGACAAAGGAGCAACCATGTCACAGATAGAAAAAGACATGTTATTTACCGAAAGTTTGAAAGAGATGGAATACGACTCTCTCGGGTATACCTCCAAGGCTATTCGAGGATATTTATGGCATATCACCTCCCATTTCCAGCTCGATGCCTTCATATATCTCCTGAGTGAGCTTCGATATCGGACCACTGGAGACCTAGTAGAAAGGGCATGGCAGCAGATCAAATTCTCGTTCGAAAATCGACCTGAAATGATTACCGACACGAAGAATAGTCTATATTTTGCAATAGGCAATCTGGCATTGAAAGCATGGGCAATGAGGGAAGAAGCTATGGGTTCATATCAGGCCCCCCCTCGGTTCATCTCGTTGTTACGCTCGCAGCGGAACATCCCTGACCCACCTCGACCACTGGCTGAGATCCAGAACAAGGACCCATATTCAACGCCTCGGATAATGGACTATGCCAATGAACCACCTCCACCTGCACCTCTTCCACAGAACACAAATGTCACCAATATCGAACAACAGTGGGGGAATTGGAATCCTGAGGTTGACATCAATATGCCCGAGATTACTCCTGTTGATTGGGCATACTGGCAGACTCTAATGGATGGCGACCTTCCTGCTTGGGATGGTGATATTGGAGGCGATTTCACAGGGGGTCAGAAATGGTAGGGCAAAGGTTTGGCTTGCATTGCTGATGGAGGCTACATCAAAAGAGCGGAGGAGAATTGTACAAGAATTACTGATGCGTATTGGCCCTGCCCCAGATCAGCAGTCGGTGTTGGCAATCTCATCGTCAGCAAGAAATATTTGTGCTTCTTGGACACAACCAACCCGGCATCGAATCCGCAGATCAAGCCTAGCATATCCGGCATCTCATTGGTGCGATCCATCTCAGCTCTCCCCCCGCTGCAGGACGCCACACGAAAAGCATCGGGTGATGATGCAAGCCTCCCCCGGACTGATCAATGACAGCAGCGGGCCGGCACATTATACATGCAGCCACCTATAGCCCCGTCTCATGCCCCGCTCCTCAATGCGGCTCCAGAACACCGTGTAGGGACGCCCGAGAGCAGTTTCAATGTCTCAGGATAGCGCTCACGGAAACTGGGCCACTCACACCACCATCACCAACACACTGCTGCTACTTCCTCCCCCATATCAATCCCGTCTCCAGCCTTCCCACTGTACATTCCCTTCCTCTCAGCTCTCTTCAACCTGAGAATCATCACCAATTGTTAACATTATTGTTGCAATGGCACCAATATCGAGTCCTATCGAAGTGGAGGTAAGGCTGAGCACAAGGCTCGAAATCAGGCAAACACCCCAGCCCTACCTGATAACCCAAACCATAACCCGCGACTTCACAACCTACACCACAACCGTCACTCTCGGCACAATAATTGCTCCGACCCTCACAACGCCAGCTCCAACCCTCATCCAAACCGTCGCCCCAACGCCAGCGAAGACGATGACTGATAACAATAATGGCGTCGTAATCGGTGCCGTGCTAGGCACGTTTTTAGGGTTAGCGGTGTTGCTTGCGCTGGCTTGGAAATGCTGCTTTGATGGGCGGAGTGTGCTTTGGCGGCCGGTGTGGGGGTGGCGCGATGATGAGTCGAGCTATGGATCTGGATCTCCGAGCTTGGGGAGCTCGAGGAGTAGTTGGCGGAAGGTGAGGAGGAGAGGTGGGGAGCTTAGGAGACCAAAGAGAGCGCATGTCAGGAGAGAACACAGGGGGAGTGTGGATTTCGAGGGGAGTTTTGATGGGAGGAGTGAGAGGAGTTGGCGGGATGAGAAGAGGAGGGGGAGTAGAACGGTGGTTAGGAATGGGATGGTGGGGTGGACGCTTGGAGGGGGTGGTGGTGGGAGGAGAGGGAGTGGGAGGAGGAGGAGGAGGAGTGAGAATAGGAGGGATAGTTGGGTTGAGAGTGAGAGGGTTAGGATGAGGTTTACTACTGATGATTAGATAGGGTAGGAAATGGCATTCATTGGTGTTACAACAGGGCTTGCTACACAGATTGGGTTTGGAATAGGCTTGCAAGGGCTTTGTTTCTTCCTTGAAGGGAAAAAGGAGTCAGCAGGGTTGGCATTGGTGAGTTTGCAGTCTGTATATACCAAATTCAGGATTCCGTCAATGCTTGGACATTCACTTGTATCTTTATCTGAGGCAAAATCAATAGAAAAGTCAAGCCGTTTTTGCCTGAATTGAACCTCACTTTCTAGAATTTCTTCAAACACCAGATAACCTTAGTGTCAAAGAAGCTTTCGTTGTTCTAAATATGCTCCGTCTCATCGGTAATATGAGACCAAAGTCCGATCAGCTAAAACTGAACTTCGCTCGTCTCATTGTATCGCCCGAGGAATATATCCCGTCCGACAACGCTCTAAAATGACACTGTATATCTCCTTGATAGCGTAACTTTCCCTTGAACTCGCAACTAAATGTCGGTGCGGCCATTGGTATATTATGTGACGATGTCTAGAATATTGATAAAGAAAGAAGAAAGCGTCAGCGTTTGCGAGTCATGGATCGGGGACAAGCAGATCCGTTGTGTTGTTGTGGTTGGTGGATTGGTTGCTTGGGTTATACAGTAGAGAAATCGGCTTTATGTGCAAAATTAGGGGGGTGGCTCACGTAGTAAGGTTTCCGGCAGAGAGAGTTTACGACATGCTCACATAGGTCAGACTCTTGAATCTTGGGATTTTAATGAATTACATGCCCTTGATTGTAAAAGCAAGAAAGCCCTTGCTTCTACGTGAGCAACTCTCAGGTGCTAGGCGAATATCACGTGATACAATCTCCCCTATCAAATCCCTGTTGTACACTCAACTCCCTTGATAACAAAAGTTTATTGGGCTCAGGAATGTAAATTTGTGCTATTCTGCTGCTCCCTTACCTACTATTTTCAAAGTCCTTCATTTAAGGAGGGGTAGCTTAAACACGTGATACTGCTTTGGAGCTAGCAGGGCTCTTCGACGCTAAGATAAATGATAGCAGAAATATTTCGATAGAAATCAACGATGCTTGCCACTACAACACGTCTCTCACCAAACACCCACAGTAACAATGGGCAAGAAACGAGTCGGCGCACTGGAGAAGGTTGATGCAGATCTGTCAGCCTCCCTGCACCAATTTTTCTCGTACCGATACTGACCGCTATAGTCCCAATCTCCAGTACAAAATTCGACGGGATCCAAAGTAAGTCTTCACAACGCTTCAGGATTTGGAATTGAGACTTACGATTTGCAGATCATACAGCGAAGATTTCTTAAACCAATATGGCCAATACCAATCCCAGCGAGACATCTTCCTTGCCTCGCCCACAACTGCAACCTCGACTGGCATCGTCTCCTTCCGCGACCTCATTGACTTCGTCGCCCATGTCGCAGACTGCTTCCCTGAAGACACAGCCTCCTTCCCCTCCGACCTAAAAACAATCCTCACGCTCCACCACGCCTCGCTCGAGTCCGAACTCCGCGAAAAGATTGTAGGAAGTCTGGTCCTCCTTCGAAGAAAAGAGATCATAGATTCGGCGGAGTTACTGAATACGCTGTTCCCGATATTGGTTGCTACGCCGAGTAAGACGCTGAGGGCGTTGCTGTTTCAGAAGATTCTGAGCGATTTGAGGACGAGCAATTCGAAGAGTGTTAATCATCGCTTGAATAAGACGATTCAAACGGCGCTGTTTAATTTGTTGACGAGTGATCGGGCGAGCGCGAAGGGTATTTGGGCTGTGAAGATTACAAGGGAGTTGTGGAAGCGGCAGATATGGACGGATGCGAAAGCAGTGGAGATCATGAAAGAGGCGGCGTTAGCGGATAACGAGAAGGTTATTGGCGGCGGTGTGAGGTTTTTCCTCGGTGGGGATAAGGAGAGGGAAGAGCTGGAGGATGAGAGTAGTGATGAGGAAGCTGGAATTGATATCGGGAAGCTGAAACATCAGGCGGGCATCAATAAGAAGAGTAGGAAGACCAAGAAGAGTCTTGAGGAGGCGGTCAAGAAGGTCAAGAAGACGGAGAAGAAGAAGAATCAGCCGCATCCGCTCAATTTCTCTGCTTTACATCTGTTACACGACCCCCAAGGATTCGCAGATACCCTGTTCTCTAAACATCTACAAAACTCGAAATCGAAGCTGAATCTGGAGCAGAAACTGCTGGTTTTACAACTGGTTTCGAGGTTGGTTGGTTTACACAAGCTGACGGTTATCTCACTCTACTCTTACTTCATCAAATACCTCACTCCCCGCCAACCCTCAGTTACAACCTTCCTCGCGTGTCTCGCCCAAGCAACACACTCCCTCGTCCCACCTGACGCTTTAGAGCCCCTCGTCCAGAAAATCGCCAACGAATTCGTCTCAGAAGCTTCTGCCTCAGAAGTCGCATCCGCAGGCCTGAACGCCATTCGAGAAATCTGCGTTCGGCAACCACTTGCTATGAATGAGACTTTACTGCAAGATCTTGTTATGTACCGAAAGAGCAAAGATAAGGGCACGGTGATGGCTGCGAAGGGATTGCTGTCGTTGTATAGAGAGGTTGGAGCAGATTTATTGAAGAAGAGAGATAGAGGCAAGACTGCTACGATGGGGCTTAAGAGCGGGAATATCAAGGAGCGACGCTTTGGTGAGGAGGAAGTGGGTGGTATTGAGGGGCTTGAATTGCTTGAAGAGTGGAAAGCTGAAGAGCGGAAACGGAAACGCGCTGAGAAGGGACTTCCTGAACTCGGCTCGGACGAAAGTGATGAGGATGAAGACGGAGACGAAGAGGAAACTAAGGGCTGGGAGAACTGGGACGCAGAGTCTGATGCTTCGTCTGATTCCGGAGGGTGGATCAATGTTGAGAGCGATGCCGAGATCGAGATTTCCGATTCGGAAGATGAGAAGCCTGCTGTTAAGAAGGCGAAACTCGATCCCCTTGCCACAAAATCGAAACCCGAATCCGAAACTCCTGGCAACGATGAAGAGAAGGAGAACGCAGATAAAGACAAAGCTCGCGAGCAGAAAATCTCAAAGCTTGCTACGACGAAGATTTTAACACCAGCCGACCTGGCGAAGCTCCAAGAACTCCGTCTCCAAGCGTCAGTTTCCAAGGCAATGGGAAAATCCAACTCTAAATCCCAATCCCAACGCTTAAAGGAACTCGCAGATCGACACGCCGACGATCCTCTCACAGCAGAGCAAATCGAAGGGCTCTCCAAACTTCGCAAGAGCACTCGGGAAGAGAAGATAGCATTAGCTAGAGAAGGGAAAGGTGAGAGGGGCGAGCATAAGAGTACGCAAGCGCTGAGAAGACAGAAAAAGGATGCGGAGGGGAAGAGTACCACGAATAAGGAGAAGTCGAGGAAGAAGAATTTCATGATGACGCTGGGGAAGGCGAAGTTTAAGCAGAAGAGGAGCTTGACGCAGACGAGACGGGTGCTGAAGGGGCATATTGAGAGGAGTAAGAGAGGGGGGAAGAGGGGGAATGTTGGAATGTAGTGTGTGGACTATTAGCCGCTGCGAAAAGAACAAGATATCTGCTTGATTAATCGATGGGCGTTGGAACATCGGCGAGTGAGTGACTGATGTCTTCGTTATCTTGCTTCAGTTTGGGACAAAAATCTTGGTACATGCGTCTCCTCGCAACAGGCGACCACATCTTCAATGTCTCCACAAGTATTCGGACATTGAGCTCTCTAGAGCCTCTGTTACAATCCTTGCTACGTGGTCGCAGTTTGCATTACTGGCCACTGCAGTCTCTGATCTTGCTATTAATTTAGTTCCCGCTGCCCATCTATTAGACTCCAACTTTATGTCGCGCGTCCTAAGATTTGAGGCCAGTGACCACAGCTCCGCAGACTCTCGGTTCGCTCCCCAATCTTTACCTTAAAACAACATCAAATACCTCTCTTTCTTCATTTATCAAAACCTCCAAAATTCCACCCTCTCAGAAAGATCATCCATATCAAACGTCTGTGTACCGTTCCAGTCAGAATGTATCCTCTCAACACCATACGCCCCTCCCCTCCCCTCCCCTCACCTTCCTTCTCTTCTTCCACTAACATCTCTCAGACCACCCCCCGCCCTCGCCAACCTCCCTGGCGCCTTCCTCGAGAGCAGACAAAACGTAAATCCGGATTCGCGCTTAGACAATGCGATTGAGAAAGATATGGCAAAGAGCAATATCAGCCTCACACCAGGACGAAAAGACCAGGTTAGGAAATTAGTGGGGAGTTTTATTGGGGAGAGATAGTCATGAGACGGGGAGAGGGGTGATGAGAGGGGAGACAAGGAGAGGTGTGGGCTTGGGGGTGGTGGTTGTGGCGGTTGTGGCGTGTTTTGCTTTGGTGGTTTTTGCTTGGAGATGGGAGGTGATAGGGAAGAGTGGGAAGGGGGAGAATAAGGAGAGGGTTTTAAGGAGGATTGAGAGGGAGTTGAGGAAGAAAAGAGAGGAAATGGACGAGAGAGGGGGGAAGGAGACACTATCGTGAGGGATGAGGTCATGGAGCGAGAGCTGGAGGCATTTAGACAGCGAGATGAGGAGTCGTTTAATAAATGAAGCTCTTCCTTAATCATGGGAGAGCGCAGGTGAGGCGTCACCTAGGCCGAATTCATGGATCTGGACCCCGCAGAACGGCTTTGGTTCTACCTCATGTTGGCCGTACAGTACAAGTCCTTTGCTTCACAATTCTGACCCCGGCTCTTGGACTCGCCTTCTTGAATGAGAGGTGGTCCTAGAGTCGAGAGCAAAAGGGGATTGCGTGGGTGTTGGAGGACATGGCTGGCGAGGTATCAAGGGGGATGGAGGGCTGGGTTGGTATTGGGAGCGAGGTCTTGTTGAAGGAATTGGGGTGGGGGACTGGGAAGGGAAACGGGAGTGGGGCGATGAATCAAGGATCGAGGAGGGAGAAGGAGGAGGAAGCTAAGGCGGAGAGAAAGAAGTTTAAGGAAGCAGAGGCAGAGAATAAGGAAAGTAAGAAGTGAGAATGAAGATAATTTGGCTTCTAGGGTAATGTTAAATTTTGAAGTAGGGGTTTAGGTTTATTTGTTGGAGTAATTATACCTTACAAGACTCGAGGGCGGAAAATGTTCGAGGTTTGCTGGGACGATCGGAGTTTTGTTCGATGAGACTGAATGGAAGAGTGCCATTTGGCATTGGCAATGATTTGTGCGGGATTGACATTCCTCTTTCGTAAGGCTCGACGAGGAGCAATGTTCAAGAAGCTCTGGAACCGTGCGATGATGGACGTTGTCTATTACTCCAAGTTAACGAAATCAATTGGAAGAAGCTTTAGGTGGTGTACATTTGATAGCGTCTAATCTGTGGGGAAAAAATTGATTTAAGCTCCCATATCGGTCATTCTTTCCTCCTCAAGCAAGAACAGTCATGGGATGAAGAGCATCGTTACACCTTCCTCTCTCCAAAATTATTCATCGTCACACTCTCAATCTTCTCCATGTCAACAATCCACAAATTCTCGTAAATTTTCACCAGATATCAATAACAGCTCGCCTTACCAAATATGAGTACCAGCAGCAGCAACTACGCAGACACGAATCAATGCGAAAGGTGCAATCAACTTCTCGATACCGTCCAGTTCTCGGGCCCTACACTCGATCCATCGGTTCTCAACGCGGCAGGCACGATAATTTTGCGGCGGCGTCTGCTCGAAATATCATACCTATCAACCGTCGGCTGCAGGAAAGGAACTTCGATCCTCGATCTACAAATTCCAAACAGCCTCCTAGATTGGATCGTTGTTGCTGAGAGACTAGATACGCTGTCGCTATCCATAATCTCGAAGCTGCAGACACTGAGACCTTTGAAGATGTATGAAGTCCGTCAGCACATATCCTTTAGCCGGGTCGAAATCACTACCCCACACCCCGCCAAACCTCCCCCCTTTTCAAAAGTTGGTGTTAGTCACGTGCTCGGTTGGGCCGCTTGCGTGATTTTTCTGAAGCCCAACGCGACAGCTCATCATTACTCCACGTGCAGTTCTCGATGCAAGGCATCGCAGATGATAGGATCGTGGTCGCATGCTGTGTAGCCTCATTCCGCGAAGTCTCAATGCACGTTTCATGCAGCTTTATCGAATGCGGGAGATCATGCAGATAAGAGGCACTGACGTTTTATTGTTTCGGGCCCTGACTGCCTTGAGGCGCGGGATTTAAAGAATTGATTTGCTTTTGGCTTTTCGGGGATGTTCAAGTCTTCCTAGAGTGCCTCTGTTTGATTTCTTTTGCAGTGCTTTGAGGGTCGAGGTCGAGACTAGCCGCTGAGCCTCTCTGTTGAACGGTTCAAGGGAATCAGCTCGTTAATCTTCCATCTGTTCTTTTTGAATCTTTCGGGGCCATCTATTGCGAATCAATCCAAGCTGCTTGTTGTTGAAGTCTGGACCGGCAGGTTCTAAAAGAGCAGTGTTGGGTTGCCTTTTGACTTGCCTTCCCAGTCTGCGAGAAATTTGGCAGTCGAGAATGTGAGCTTGCGGGATCTCATCAGCCGAGGGAGGCCAGAATTCTTTGATCGAAACATTTCTTCAAATTCAACTGAACCACACAGATAGTACTTTGCTGCCCCATGGGCGTCCCTTTCCGAGAAGCTGCAGGAGGCTTTTTGCCCAGCCATGTGGGGTTCAACCCAACCTCCGAAGGGCAATTCCTCTCTTTCGCCCACCCTGGATTGGTCTAATCAGATTCAAAATTACTCGTCCGGGCAAAAGCGCGCAAATATAAACCACCAACGAAACATTTCCTAACAGTCTAGAAATGATCTTGTGACTGGAAAGTGGGGTTGAGGCACGAAAATAGGAGAGGCTCTCCTAAGAAACTCCACCCTACCCGCGAGAAACAGACGGAACGGCCCTATGGTAACACCTTCTACAGGTAACGGATTTTCGGCCAGTGTTACCAAATGCATGGGATGCGCCTCAACGTTCGGACTAATGAGAACCCCTGCATGACTGCCAGCGAAGACCACATGAGGCTGCCCTCTTCACCCCACCACAACCCAACCGCCACATCATTACCTCCCCCCACCAATGATTCGGAACGAGGCGGTGTCTCCTCTCATTGATTACCACTACTTCAAATCACGCTTTCCACGTTTTCGTGCCAGAGTTCCTGCATTCGGAATAACATTTTCCTGCCAAGGATAACTGGAGACAATGTCAATCCTCAACCGAGACTCTGAATCTGTTCCTCTATGTCACCAATTGTCCCAGCACGATTTCGCTCCCCTTTGACAACGCCCCGCCTTCCTGCTCCGACAGTATCGGAATACTCACCTCATCATGAAGGGGAATATGATTACTTGACTTTGCAGGATAGAGCCGCTGAGCCAACGCCAGTAGCTTTGCAAGGCCGCTCTCCCGACCCACAATACTATGTCACACTTACCATCACACTTCCTACAGAGATCTACACAACTACAATCCTTCTTGGAGACACTTTCCCAACACCGCTGCCAACAGCCCCGGTACAGCAATCAGCGAGCCAACCAACCCTTGCGCCAGCCGCTGCTCAGAACCCGAATTCCACACCTGGAAATGTCGCCGGTATCGTCATCGGAGTACTAGGTTCCATTGCAGTACTAGCTGGGATATACTACGTCTGGTTGTTAAGAGCGAGGCAGCTGCGCAGGTTTTCTTCGGGCACAAGTACGACTACCCGTACTAGCCGTACTAGCCGTACTAGCCGCAGCAAGAGACGCAGGAGAAAGAAGAAGAAGAAGAAATCGAAGACGAAAAATACTTGGTTCACGTTTAAGTTCAGGCTTAAGAAGAGTAAGAAGAGGAGGCGGTCGAGGAAGAGTAGTACTAGTACTGGAGGTAAGTCATTACTCGGAGGAAAATAGGGAGGAGGTGCTGACAAGACACAGGTCCAGGTCCCGCTCCACCCCCTCCAGGTAAGTCTTGGTCCGAGATTGATTCTATGGTTGAAATTCTCACAAGAAACAGGACCGCCTCCGCCCCCACCTCAACCTCCACCTGCTGAATGATCATTGTCTGCTGCTACGATTTGGTGTTTTTCATTGCGACTTGGAAGGGAGTTGGGAATGGATTTTTTTTAATTTATTGATGGAGTTGGAACAGCATTTCAAGGTGTTCAAGGTCCGCTGAAGTTTTGTACGGTACGGTGCAATGGCTTATCCGTGATGTTGTCTTGCATGTACTGTACAATCCGACAAACCTGGAGAAGAGGAGCACAGAACACCTCCAATGTAAACTCTACTGTACATATCAGCTGGGATGAATGGGTCTATTCGTAATGGCAATCGATTCTGAACCTTCAAAATGGTTCATGGAACCTTTTCAAGTAACAAATTAAGCCTTTGGGACTTGAGTGCACCAGTCCACATTTTCAATGCTGTCCTCGCTTGGGGAACGGCGAAAGGGGCTCTCGCTTACCACATTGGACTTTTAGCACAGGAAAGAAGTCGATACATGATCTGTGCCAAAACATTTACAGAAGACCCCCAAAAGACTCGTTAACTTTTACAATCCCCTTCGTTTCCCAACACATGCAGAAGAGAGCAATGATGAGACAGATCCCTTGTCACAAATCAAGCTACCGTACCATTACTTCGAAATGTGCAGATCGCAACCGCTCATTACATCTACACACGCTACGCCAACTCCAGAGAGTTCGCTATCATTTAACAGCAACGAATTCCAATGCAAATTCAACCCCCGGCAATCTAGGTATCCGGTCTTGATAGACTTGCCAAATACGCTTTGACGAACCCCAACTCCGCCCACCCGTTCGTTCACTTCCTCCCTCGAATCGGACTCTGCGCAAACCTAATCCCCCGACTTTTTGCAACTAGAGGTGGTACACGTAGCGTATCGTCATCATCGCTATCCTCATCCACACCTCCACCTCCCACCCCCAGCGCCGCCTCCCTCCTCCTCCTCTCCGCTGGCGTTTCGCCGACCTCAGGACTTCCACTCCCACTCGCACTCCCCTTCCTTTGGCTCTCATTCTTGCGCGTCCCATTAAACGTCCGGGAGCGCCCCCTCTGCGCATCTGTAACATCATCCACGCCCTTCAGCGCCTGCTCTCTCCTCTTCCTCTCCGCCTCAGTCTCCGGTTGTTCACCTGACATATGACTCTCGATCTTGCTCAGCCTCCTCTCGCCCATCGTCTCGGCTCTGTCCCTCTGCTTCTTTGAAAGGTCGAGTGCGCCTTTCGCGCCTTTCCTCCTCTCACGCTCCTCCCCGGAATCTTCGCTACCACTCTCGCGATCGCGACCATACCCCTCTTCCTCCTCAACCTGCGCAGCCCTCGTCCTAGCCATCGCTGGCCCGACGGACATTGCGACGCCTTTGCCAGACGCTCGCTGCGCGCTCTTCGCACCGAATACTCTCGAACTGCCGGGCGAATCCTCGCTCGCGTCCTTCTTTGCAAGATCTTTCATCGCGGCTGGGGCGTCACTCTCATTGATGATCTCGCATCTAGCTTTCGGGTCTAGAGATTGGACTTCCTTCAGGAAGTCTTCTTTGGTCAAACGACGCCCTGCGCCACCGATCGTGAAGCGGATATGGCGGTCGTCATCTTCATCTTCTTGGCCTTCTCTTGTGAAGGCGTCTTCCTTGTTGGTGTTTTTACCGCCGAAGCCCCAGGTGCCCATCCGTGAAAGGCCTTGCCGAACAGCTGAGGAGTCGGGGGCTTCGGAGGGTGTTGCGAGTTTGGAGGGCTCGTCAGGCTTTGTGAGGCCGGACCAGGTGCCCATGCGGGTTAGTTCTCTTCGTCCTGGTCCTGATTGTGATGGTTGGTTCGGCTTGTTTGAAGGTAGCTCGTAGGTCTTCACAACTTCGCCATCTTCGTCTTCCACGATGATCTAGTGATATTGTTAGCAAATGGTTGGATAATATGGGGTAATTCCGCCTACGGTATTTCCAAACTGGTAGGCCATTGCTGGACCTCTCTTCCCAACTGGCGCCTGAGGCTTCTTCAACTTTGGCGAACCTTCCTCTTCCTCTTCGTCCTTGTGTCGCCAGATACCAAGCTTCTTCCGCAAATTCTTGTAACCAAGACCTAGATGCTCAACGTCTTCTTTGATCTCCTTCTTGGTCGTAGAATCCCGCCTCTCTTTTCCCTTTGACGCCTTTACCTGGCTCAAGACCTCACCATCTTCATCTTCGATAATCATATCATTGCCTTCGGTATAGATCTCTCTTCCAAAAGGATGTCGTTCTGCATCTGATTTATGCTGATCCCGTTTTTCATCCTCGGAATGTCGATGGAGGATCTCATGCATTTCTGGATCATCTTGAACTTGCCCAAGCTCGGACTCTTTCTTTTCGTTGTCCTCGTTCACGTTTGTGGGAGGGGTTATGGGAGAGGTTTCCCCAGGAGTCAAAGTCTCAGACGTCTGTTCACTCAGATGTTCGCTTTGGCTGCGTCGTACCGGATAGATGGCCGATTGGCTGATGGGACCTCCGGGGCCACGTCCGTCATCCCACTTCTTCTTTCTCCGGCGTGGAATGAGAGACGAAGTTCGACTGCTCGGGTGGCTTGGGTTGTCTTCTTCTCTCTGTCGACGCAAGAATTCTTTCGGAACACCAATTGGGAGTAGCATTCCAGGGGGTAGGTCCCTCAACTCCTCCCCATCAGTCTCAGATGCGATTGATTTGGCTTGTGATCTTGAAATCGATGATATACGTGGTAGTCTGTTCAGCCATCCAGGACCATCATCGCCAGCTGTTGTGTAAGACATTGTGAGTGTCAACGTATTGATGTGTTTTCCCAGAGTGAAAACAGCAATCGAAGAGCCGTGCACGATAATTGAAGCAATCACCAGGAAAGTAGTGATAGGCCAGATTAGTGCAACGAGCTGAAAATTCGGCGCATTTACATCAGGATAAGATGCCAGAGGAGTTGTCGATTCTGTTTCCAGTTCTGCTCTAGCAAGAATAGCCACAAAAATTGCCCCGACGCCAATAGGTCCAAAGTGGCCAGCAAAAAGAGCTTCGCGCCAGGTTTTGATGTCAGGTATAATTGGCTTCAGAGCCATCATAATCGGAATTCTGCGGAAGAAAATGACAAAGAGGGCAATGACAACCAATCTCCAGGGGGTCAAGCCCAATCCGGGATTGTTGTACTGTTCCCAGGGAATGATTGTGCCGAGGTAAACGAAGTATGCCAAATTGATGAGTAAATCAATAACGTTGGAAACGTGAGACTCCTCCGTCTTCTGTGTGAACCAACCATCATTAGAGAAACCCACTCCGGCCGCGAAGCCCACAAGCAGGTCATCAACTCCTAGGATACTACCAGAGCCAGCACAAAAGAGCGCCAAAACGAAGTAGAACACCAGGAACGATTCTCTGTCAACCAAGTCGTGCTTTTCAGCATACTTAATCCCATGCCTTCCAATATAGCCGATCATAAAGCCGTAGAATGCTCCAAAGACACACTCATAGAGGATAGTAATCACGATCCACTTCTCGGCGACTTTATCTGCGTCGGGTCGGTAATCGATGAGGTACAGAGCCAAGTAGATGAACGGGAAAGCCATGCCATCGTTACATCCGGACTCGGCAGACAACACATCTCTCAAATGCTTTGGGACCCTCTTGGCAAATTTGCCTTTACCAACCACGGAACTGGCCAAGACAGGGTCGGTAGCAGTGACACAAGCAGCACAGCAGAGACTCTGAAGCCAATTGAGCGGAGGAACCATCCACCATATGAAAAGACTTGTGATCAACCAGCCAAACGTCATGACGGGTATCAGCAAAAATACCACACTCCTCCAATGCTTCTCCATGTAGTATTTCGGCAATTCGACGCCCACGGCGAAACATTGGACGACGAGGACAATTCGAGAGAATTCGAGGGTGACCTGATCCGTGTTTCCCCATGTTCCAGGGTCGATCAGGTTCGCGGCATGTGGACCGAAGATGACGCCGCAGATGGTGGCAACAGTTGCTTCTCCTATGTACAGTCGTTCCTTGATGAAGGACGAGCACAACATGAAGAGAGAGGTGAAGCCACCGAGGATGATGTAGACCAAATGCGGTCGATTGATCGAGAGGTGATCCCACGCCATTGTGAAGTTGGAATTTTCGTCTTGGCGACTATTATATGATGTAAGAATCCGTCTGTCGCGTCGAAAAAAGGTATCTCGTGCTGTTTCGTCCGATGTTTCTTCCTATTGCGTTGTTTCCTTCACCCCAATTGTGCGTCCTTCCCAATTCCCCAATCAGTCGATTCTCTCAAAAGAATCGGGTGGTGTCGAAGCATTCAGGTGGTGGTCGCGCCCAGTCGCCGCTCCACCCTGCTAGAGATAGTGAATGTTTCTCCACCGCAACGTCCCCAAGGTGCGTCTGTGTAAAGAGAGGAAGTCCCTTGCGGGATATCGATACTCGTCAGGAGAGGGGAGAGTTGATCTTCGTTGTCAAGGGCGGGGGCGAGAAGGCTAGAAGTCGTGACGAAGAATCGAAGAAAGTTGGTCTCAGGTAGGTAAGCTTGGATTATGGAGTTCACGCTATCGAGACGGGGTCGAGCTAGTCTTATATAATGCGCCAAGGTGCAGAACGACGAAAAGTCAAAAGCCGAGCGGTCCAAGCATTGGCAGAGGGCAGGACATAAGATAATTGGAGGTCAACGGGAAGGATTGCTTGCGATTTCGGCATCGGGGCCCAGACCGGCCACAAACGGCAAAGACGGCAGCAGTTTGTGCTGACAGTGCAGTTGTCTCTTCGTGTTCGATTTTGACTCTTTTTTGCTTCAGTCCCGTTTGATATCACAGGATTCTCGCCATAATTCCTCCTCTCAACACTTTCTGCTCCTATCTCTGTGGTTCTTTTGCTGGGTTGTGCTTCTTCCTGTCATTTCCCCCGGCTTCCTTTGAACAAAACACTCAAAAATTGCAGCTGGGATACCCTGCCTACGTCATGATAATTGGTTGAGTCTTCGAATTCTGCCACGCCACAGAAAGCCCTGTGCGTGCTGAGTTCAGGGATGAAGCCGGGCGGTGAACAGGCCTTCACCCACAGCCCCCACGCCACGCCACGATGCATATGATGTGATCTAAAGGTTTTCATGTCAGGTCGTGAAGCTGCAGCTCTTGACAAACGCCTCTAACTAAGAATTCTCTCAAAACGGTCAATTGCATGGCAAGTTCCATATCCGCTGCTGAGAGTGGTCTCTTGGGCCGTCTTTACCTCCCTATACCGCAGAGTTGTGGTGTGGGGTTGTTCTCTTCTTCTGCATGTGACCAAACTTACTTTTTACACTTCAACTGAGGTTTCTGCCGTCATAGCTCTTTCCTTGCTGAGTGGGTGATCATTAGAGCATCGAGTCCGAACACTCATCTGTATTGCTCCTTAAGGGTTGTCAAAACACAAAAACTAAAAGGATCAGGCTCTTTCTAAGAAGGGTGAGGATACTTTCCGTTTCAAACAACCATTTCCCTCTCAAAAGTCCATCATTATCTATTTTAGAGTGGTTTCCCTAGCCAATTCTTACCAACATTCAATTCTTTCACTCGTTCCCTTCTTGCTGTCATACCTGCGCCTCGCTTAGACTGCGAATTGCAACGAAAGGAGGACAAACCTCATCTCTAGTTAGAGGTAGCGCACCTTCGCTTAACGTTCGAAGTGCAACGTACCGGAACTTGAAAAAGAAGGGGAGAATTCGAGAGTTCATTTTCTATGTTTAGATGGGGTCTGGTAAAGCAACGAAGGAGCAAGAAAATCCCACGGATGTCTGGTAGGACACAGCAGCGACAGGGAAGGCAAGGTCCAAGGCAGACCCTCAGTCAGTTCTCCAGAAATGTATGCAGTAGAGCTCCTACTATTGGAAGACGAGGGCAGATTCAAGCGGTCTCCTCACCAAGGAGTAGAGGGACCTTCTCCTTTCCGCCGAATCATTAACCTATCAAGATCCCCTCCAAATTTGTTCATGGAGGTTGTTGTTCAGCCTACGAGAACGCCAAGCGCCAAGCGCGCCCCGCCGAACTGTGGTTGCAAAAGGGTGTGGTGAGAACATCCCGAAGATACCCGACCTCTCAATTCTCCTATCTTGCTTCCCCCCTCTTTTACGAACCTACAAGACAGAGAGCCTCAGATAGGAATCACAACGTGAGCTCTCAACTGCGACGGACTTCACCTCACTGTTTCTAAAGTCACGTGCCAACACCCAAGTTACCTTACCTTGACTTCTCGCTCACAAATCGAGGCACCAGACAGACATACCGTCAGCCTCTAAATATCACGCAAAACCACGCATTGAACTGATATTCATATTTCATTCCCATAGCTATTCATGGCATACCATTTCCTGCACTCTGAACGCAGTACAACATCATCCTTGTGTGATGTGGTTATGCACTCCACATTGGAGCTGTTGTGGGGAAGTCTAGTTCTTAAAAATACAGTTGCAACCACCGCCTCCTATTTTTGAGCACTAATGAGGCCAAGACCCGAAACTGTAACGAAGCAGAACACCGTACAACGTAGACACCCCGCGCCCGAAACCATGTGCCTGGCGAGCTGGGACAAAACCAGCTCCAGGGGCATCCATCTTCCCTGTTTAAGAAGCGCAGGGGCATCTTCCTGAGAACACCCGAACCTCCATTTCCCGACATATCTTGTTTACTTGGCCCGCGGAGGACTCACTCATCTAGTAGATCTACAAAAGTTCTTGGGAATGAAACCGGACGTTAGGTTTTCAAATGTTCCGGACTATCATTGATACCGACGTCAATGTCTTGTAAATGGCCAAGACATTTCAGATGTTGATTCTAACATCCGTGTAAGTTTCAGTGCATATTGTATTGTTTAATTCCATGCCGAAAGCAACGCGAAGAATTCCATGCTAAACGCAACGCCAAGGGGTCCATGCTATGTCTATTCGTAAATGCAAATCATCACTGCCAATCGCGTCCCCAAATGCAATGCTCTATGCTCTATTCACAGGTCTCATCACTTGTCTCCTCCGGCGATGCAACCGGACTTGTCGTTAGGTCTTCGGCACTTTTTGGCGTCTCCATTGCAGCAGCATCAAGCCAGCTCTGCATTCCTGTCTGCATAACATGATAAGTGTTCACCTTCCCCGTAAACCATCGGTCTCTCCTTGTCGATTTCCTAGTGCCACCCTCAAGAGCAGAAATTGCAGCCCTTGTTGTCCTTAGTTTCTTCCCAGGCCGTCCACCTTCACTTAAGAGATTGCTCAGCTTTGCACGTTCTTGCTGCAAACGGTTATCATATGCCACAATCGACCGAATGTATGGCGCTAGATCCTCTGTGATCAGGGCTGTCGTCCGGTCGAAAGAGCAGAGTTCCATGGCTGTAGGGTTGAGCGGCCACAACTTCTCAGGCTCAGCAACGGGGTCGAAAGCGCGGCTCAAGTCTTTTCGGTTGAGGGAGGCTTCTGGTTCTGTGGTTTGAGAGGTAACGAGGCGGATCATAGCCCTCTCGCTGGGACGAGCAAGCTCGGTAGGAACTTCAAGGTTATGCTTGACGTGTTGGTCGACCTGGAGATAGTTCCTAGTTCTAGATTGCATCCAAAGGTAGATGTCCTTGCAGACATTATCATACGAGACAAGTGGCGTAGCTTCGAGGATGTCGTGTGCGAGGATGTAGTCGTCCTTCGCCTTCTGGGATAGTTCAGGTAGGCTAGAGTCGAGTGCAGTCTAAGGGAAGGGGAGTAAGCTTTTAGTTGTAGAATCGCGGGTTTGAAGAACCTTACCCGATTGTCTGGTGCAAAAATTCCACCAGAGCACAGATCCGCCGAACTCATCGCTTCTGCGAAGTCTGCATACATTGCCAGTGCAGCTTTGTTGTCGTTCCTGCCACTGGAAAGTGTCTGTATCTTCTTCGCCCACCTGTCCATCCCTGTTCTGTATTTTGCGTCGTTGCTAGCATCAGCATGCCAACTATCATAGACTTCATGAAGCATCTCTTCTTCAACGTCTAGGTGGTGGATATCGCTCTCCAAGAAGTCCTGCGATAGCCAGCCCATCCCGGTCTCATAGGTTCCTTCACTAACGACTCGGATTGTATTTCCCTCCTCGTCAATGTCTTCACGCCGAGACCAGCGAGGGTAGTACCAATCGAGCCCCCTTTTGACATCTCCAACAGCAAATTGGCACCAAAATTGGAGTTCCGTCAAGGAGGCCCGAAGGTCCGAATTGCGACCCTCATACAAGGTCTTTACGGACTCTCTTCGAAGCACGTGCCCTTCACAAGCTGCTACCAACAGCATATGGTCAATTGCAAGATCAATCGGCGGTGGTGCAAAGCGCAGGATGGCATGAAACGTGAGGCTGAGACTGGTAATTGGCAAAACTGATTCGTCGTTGCAGGTCATGATAATTGGCCGTTTAGACATTGATATCAAAGAGACAACTTGGGCCCAAAACTGAGTATCTTCCTTATAAAGGATATCAACCTCCTCAAGGAGGATGAGAGATTGCTTCTGTTGCTTTGCTGGCCGCCTGGAAAACAAGGTCTTTTGAGTCGCGGCACGTCTTTGCGTCTCTGTCTTGGTTTTAGGTTTTGGCTTTGTATCTGGCTTCGTCTCTTGCTTCGGCTTGAAGAAAGAGTTCATTGTACCTTGGCGGCCACTCTGGAGATCATTGGCGAGAGCATCATCTATGCGTTGTTTGTCATCATCAATCGGATCCGTGGTAGGCACATCGCTTGAGCGTTGAACTTGGTGGTTGCGTGCCATGTCACCCACCCTCTCCAGAATATCCCTCCCACTACGTCTGCTGCTAGAGTTGATTTCAAAGACCTCAAACCCGAGCTCCTTCGCAACAGCATACACTGCAGCAGTCTTCCCACAACCGTGGGGTCCACTGATAAGGGTGGCGTTGGTGAGTTTTCCGGGCTCTTTGGATCCAAGAGCAGCAGCATCTCCAACTCTGATAACAGTCTTCTTCAGAAGATCCTGTTTTCCGTTGGGTGATGCGCCATCCTCGGACTCGGTGACCTCATCCATATCATCATCTTCATCTTCCGTTGAGACTATGAAATCATCTAGCTTCTTCGACTTTCGTTTTCGGTTGCCTAGCTTCTCAGACTTTGATGATTTCGAACGTCCAGCACGACTTTCTGGTTGGTCACCAAGTCCTGCTTCCACAGACTGAACGGTTAGCCTTTGCAGCCATGCCTTCAATATTCGGGCCTCGCTGCCTGCCTGTAAGACCTCTTCTGCAGCTTTTGGCGCATATTTTTGAATCCATGCCTGGTTTTCACATTGGCCAAAATCAAATGCCGAGAAAGACTTTGGAATTGAAGCATAAACTTTCAACAACGCTGCGTGACAAGAAGGCCGGCGAGCCTTTTTGGTGGTCTGGATCTCATCTTCGGTAGAACTCTGGTCGCCCAGGGTTGGGAACACGGGTCGAGTATGCAGTTCTTTCAGCACCCGCCTTTGAATGGTGAGTCCTGGCTCGTAATGCTTGGAAGGAATCCGAAGACAGGCAGGAACCGGAGGGTATTCGTCTGGATTGATTTCTCGAATTTCTTTCATCGCCTTCTCAATGCATAGTTCGTTGGCCAAAGTTCCGAGGATACTTTCGGCAGGGGAGACCTCGATGGCCTGATACTTGAACTTCCTACTTCGAGTTTGCAAAGGTGTGGATGCTAACTGCGGTGGAACTTCATTCGGATCGATCCCACGGATGTGGACCATGTCTCTCCATGGCCATGCCGGTTCAATCGCCCCAGGGTATTTCATAAGCTTTGCAGCTCCAAAGCCAGAAAATGTCACCGGTGCAGGCTTGGTAGGAGATGACTTGCCTCTAGATCGTGGCCTAGGTGGTTCTTGTGCGCAAGACAAGTCAATGACACCCTGCAGGGTTGGTTTCGGTGGAGTAGTTCCTTTCTTCACCGCAGCCTTTCCTAAGAATAATGGGTGCAACGTTTTGGGAGGTTTGGCTGCGCTGACCGGCGGCTTTTGGGTTTCCGGCAGGACCTTCGAAGGTAAAGAAATGATAAGCTTTGTCCTATGCAAAATTCGATCGATTTTCTGTCCAATGCCCTTCCCATGACTGTAGCGAATTATAACCACCTTTGTCTTTACTTTTTGCTTTGAAGCTGGAGCCTTCTTTCCTTCTGGTTCAAGGGCCCGAAGGGGTTTTTTGGCAGGTGGGGAACCAATAGTACCGGTCATGGGGTTCAGTCGGAGTATCTTCTTTGGCCTGACTTCATTGGGGATTTCGGTTGAGGTGGTAGAGCTATTTGCGCCTGGGGTAATGGGTGGTGGTCCAATCAAGTCTTCGATTCGAAAGAGTTGAGACTTCTTAATACACTTTGCTCCTGTTCCAATTGGTGGAGGTCCAATCAAGTCTTCCGATGACGGAGTTCTTGTTCTCTCTGGCTTAGGTGCGTTGTGCATGCCTTGCGCATCTCCGACTTGCTTAAAGACTTTTTGGTGGTTCTCATCCCCCTCAGACTCAACGTCCACCGATTGCACATTGGCTGTCGAGTCTAGATCAGGACAGTTTTGTACCGAGCCTGGCAGATCCTTTTGTCTTGGCTGGCGTTTTGGTACCGGGCGACCAGCTTCTGTATGGCCTTCACTCCCTTCAGTCCCAACTTTGTTCTCAGCAGTCTTGCGGCGCTTTCTCCGACCACTGTTAGGATCCACATCCAAGAGCTCTGCACGGTCACCCGAGTTTGGTTTGCTTGTAGCTGTCGAAGCATCTATGTCAACCACAGGGTTGAAGGTTTTCGGCCTCTTCGACTTCCTTGCAATCGATTCCGGAGCGTTTTGTAGAGAAGAGGTCGAGGCATTTTGGTCAGCAGTGCCTTCTATCGCAGGAGGTATGGTCTCTGTAGGTTGCACTACCCGTGGCCCTATAGTTGATGTTAGTACATTCTCATATTTAAATTGTTCCTGAGAAGGGAAACAATGGTAATGACCGCAATATCAGAAAGCAAATATCAACTCGAAGGCAGCTCAACATTGTGACTTCAGATGAAACCCAAAGGATAAGTTCTGGTCATTGGAAAGATGCGAGCGAAGGAACCTATCGTGTTGCCGCCTCAGCTTCGCTCCCAACTATCAGAACGAAGCAAGCTCCAAAAGACAGGAGCGGAACAGGCTCGACTATGGAAGATGAAGAGGGACATACTTGCACCCTTCTGAAAAAGCGGATACACTGGCTTCCGCTCCTCATTCAACTCCCCCATTCTTTTCTCGACAAGCACTGACATCCGCAGATTCACAATGTGCTTGAACGCGAGTCGGACGCGTCCTCCAACCTCGAAAATAGTTCTTTTATCCGATCATGATTGTTGTCGGCGGCCTAGACGGCATTGGCAAAAAGGAGCTATGTCTTCAAGTCCAGTATATTTTGTTGTAGAAGAAGTGGTGGTAGAAATTAAGGGAGTTGGTTGCTTAATGGAGGAGGGGAGATTTTCGAGTGTCGCGAAGTTGGTCATCATGTTGAAAGTCGACGGTCGACGCGCTTTCCTTTTCGCGAGCTCGGGTAAAATTCGGGGCAGAACCTAAATGGAGTTAGCGGCGCCTTCCCTCCAAACCCCTGCAACTTTACAACAAAATAATTTTTGATAGACCGCTCGATAAGCTGTCAACAACACCAGCCAAGTTGTTTCTCGACCACACTCCACAATGTCGTCGCGGTTTTCTTTACAGAAACCGTATGTGGTGGCATCCCTACCGAGGCCCATTGATCGTTCGAATGGGCGTTATGTTGTCGGTGAGGTTTATGGAGGGGTGCCGGGCTTGAAGAAGAGGAAGAGGTCAGAGCTGGCTGTTGGCATTGATGGAGAGGGCGTGAACTTATATGATGTAAGATATAAAAGTATTCCCCCCACACAAGTCTAACAATAATCTAGGTCTCGGCATCGAAATTGATCACGTCCTACGCACTCCCTCCACAATCACTCTTCACCTGCTCCCCAACCTCTCTGAGGACCAGAGCTTCGAAGGGTGCAATTGAACGCCGTACTTATGTCTCAACAATTGGGCCATTCCCTCAAATCACTCTGTTTTCCGAGCTTGCCGAAGGTTCCACCCCCACACGGTCTTCCACTGCTACTTGCAAAGTCGAGAGTTCCCAGCAGCCGATCATATACATGGGAACAGTCACAGCTATTCGGAGTTCTGACGAGGCTGTGGGTACCTCGGACTTACTTGTGGTTAAGAAAGATGGGGAAATACAGTGCTATGATGGGAATACTCTTCGGGGAAGGTGGACATCTCCTCCCAGTGCTTTGGTGCGGGAATTTGCAACACCACTTAGAGAATCTGAGGTCGAATTTGCACATCTCACAAATGCACACTCAGCGAGTCAGGGAGTTCTGAGAGGGCGCCAGGATGTCTTTGCGCTGTTCCCCCAGGAAATTACCGAAGAGGGATTTAACCCAGAGATACTCGTCATCGTCACAAAATCAAAAGATTCCACCCACCGGACTTTACATATCGTCAGTCTGCCAAGAAGATCAATGGTGAAACAGAACGATCTCAAACACTCCGTTGACTCTCTCTTGGCTGTGGAGATACCCTCCAACGCATCAGCAAAGACTCCTACTGACACACCGTCATGCTTCAGTATCCAAGTTTCTGCTGGGATCCTGCAAGTACTAGAAGAAGAGGTTCTAACGACCTTCGACCTCAGCGATACTCTGCCTAAAATTCAGTCTGTCCTCGTGTCCGTTGGAGCTCAATCATTCATGCGATTGTCCGGCACATCGATTATGGTCTCCTCTGATCACTCTATTAACGTGTATAATCCAAAATATCAGTCTAGACTTGCAACAATCGAGTTAGATCTGGGATCGAATAACGATTCTCTCAAGAGAAAACGGGATTCGTCCGAGGCCATCAACCGAAATCCAAGCAGCTCTTGCAGGTTCGCTACCTACTTTCAAAGGATTGGAGTGGCAGTTGCGGTCTCAGATAACAACCTTCTCGCTATACACGTCGAAGGGCAACATGATTCTAGCGGGAAACTGCGTGCTGCAGGTCTTCTGATAGATTCTATTGGTCGCTCCGTGAAGGCACATGAGCGTCCAGGGAGGGCTAGAGGTGAATCTAAGAAGTCAATCTCGCTTGGCTGTAAGACGTTCGACGCATATCTTCCGGGTTCAATTGGAGACACGAAGTGGGAGAAACAAAAGGCTGGGGCAGAGGATTTATTTTCGGAGAATAATACGGTAGAATTTGATACGCTCATGGTATCCCACCTCCAAGGTCGAACGCCAATGGCCAATGGATCCCATTTTAAAGAGGGAAATGCGAAATCACACGACAAGAGACTTCAAGCCAGGGGATGCCATCCAGGCGTTGACCGACGATGGGTCTTATTTGCTCTGAGCAAGATCTTCACCATATCTGAGACGGAAGCTGGGGAGTACTCACTGAACATATTATTCTACCCTCCGGATACATTCATGTGGCTTATAACAAATGGGTACCTGACTATCACCAACATCGAGTCTGCGTTGAGAAGCAACGGAACAACTGTACTCTCCATCGCACCTGGGCAGTTAATCAATGCGGTTGTTGAAATAGACCCAGACATGGATCTTCTCCTGGCGCTACTTAGCAAGAATTACTTGGGGACAGCGGAACTCCTCCATGCCATTCGGAAACTTATGGCGAGTCTTGGTCTATTAGGAGAGAATCCAAGCACTAAACGAGGACTTCTTACAAACGGGGGCGACCTAGAATCCGCAGAGGGTATCGAAGAGCAACTGACGAAGTTGGAAGCAGAAGCAGAGCAAGACCTGGAGCTTGCAGAATACCAATTGGGACCCGGTTCAGGCATTCGATCAGACGCGTTGAGTTTGGCTCTCTCCAAGCTGTACAAGTGTCCGAATAGCGCGATTATACACGGTCTCCAGACCACGTTCACTAGTCAGGAAATCGTGGGCCTCGTCTATCTACTTCGATTTGAACTCTCCAAGGGATCCTGGATCACGAGATATTTGGAACCAGATCAAGGAGAGATTGTGGATGCCGACGCAGAGGTGCCAGACAATGCAATCATCCTGATATCGAGTCTCCTGAACAACTGTGTGGATGCTGTTGGAGCTGGTGGATGGTTGACTGGCGAAGCAAGATTGGTGGACGGCGATCCTTTCGAGGCCGAAGATTTAATTTCAAGTCTCAAGCTTGAGGTCAGCGCTGCGTTGGAAGGTATCGAAGAGGCAGTCTATCTGAAGGGATTGACATCAGAAATGATCCGATATGGCGATGGTGTTCAAGCGGCTTTGCCAAAGCCTGCATCGGATTCTCATACTGAGAAGCGGAGCAAGCCGATCATTCTTCCCTTTGTGGATCAGGACATCAGGACATTGCCACTGGGGCTGAAGGCGGAAAAACAGATCTCGCTTCTCAAAGTGGCTGCAGGAGGGGCGGTCCACAAACGCACGAGGCGAGACATCGGATATCTCAAGAGCCAAAAGGTTGGGAAGTATTCTCGGGAGAGAATCATCATTTGAAGGTCTCTCCCCACAATAAAAAAAATTAATGCCTTCTAGCCACTCCAACTGCAGTAGCGTCATGCACAATCACGAACTCACCACTGAATTGCTTAGCGGGCCTGTAAGAGATGGGGAGCTTGAGGCTGAGTTCCCACCCAATTACCCAAAAGATGCCGAGTACGGCTGCGCCACTCGTCTGTGACACCTTTTCTTTGTTGCATGCGAATTGGTGGTCCAACGCTAGACAGCCCTGTCCCTCCTTCCCCACCAGTCTGGTTTATCAGCCCTTCATTGAGGGTGAGCGCTTCGCGACGTCACACTTGTTGCTGGCCATCTCACTGCTACCTATTTTTCAGCTGCAGCCTTTCTCCTTTCTTCTTTCTTTCCTTATTCCACGTTCCTTGCCAAGTATATACCCAGGTCTCGTTTGATTCAGGCGTCGAAGCCATTTGCCGGGGAACAGTTCGCATTGTGGGGTTCCCGCGATCATCGAAGTAAGGATCACCATACCCCAGGCATCAGACGACATCCACGAAGATCAGCGCATTACGTGCGGAGAATGGGGTTTTAAACGCCCCTCGACCGCCGGGGAAACGAGAGAGGAGTGTCAAATCACGAAATGAGTTTCGGCGCATCACCATCGGATGTTATAATCGTTGTTGCGTTCTGCAGAGCGCTGCATCGCAAATGCAGAGACGCTGGTGGGGAGTACGATGAGATCAGAGATGAAGTTCGAGGTATGCATATTTTGATGCTTTAGGAGCCTTTCTGGGTCTCTTTTCGCAGCGTTGATTATAGAAATGGCTGACCCATCGCAGGTCTGCATACCGTCCTCAAACACCTGAAATACGAAGCCGAAGCTCCCGAGTCGCCTTTAAATCGCGATCGTGCAATATGGGGTCGACAGCTAGAACCCATAATCGGGGACTGCGACTTCACATTAAAACAACTTGATGGCCTGTTGCAGAAGTACGAAAGGTTGTCAAGTGGGGGAGGCGGCGCAAGGAAGGTCAAGCTCGGGAGCAATGACATGGACACACTTGGGTCGATCAGAGTGAAATTGATCAGCCATCAGACGAGGTTGACATCATTTCTGGATAGGATTCAGCTACATCAATCTGGCGAGATGGCGCCAACCTTGGACAATCAGGATGGACAGCTAGATGTCATTCTGGATAAGGTGGATGCAATCGCTGCAAGAATTGGCCAGAGATCTGGAAGTATCTTGACTGGTTACGACGATGACGACAAAGAAGTGTGGAAACAATTTCGACGAGAGCTTATTAAGGAGGGATTCTCGGATGATATTTTGGCTCAGCACAAGGTAGTATTACATTTTCCAACGATGAGTCCTGACCATATGCTAAGTCTGATCTTTACAGGATGTTCTCAGAGCGTATATACGCCAAATAGACCAAGAGGGACTGTTGGATGAGATGCCCCCGCGACTCCTAGCGCCAGCTCAGCAGACAGGAATTAATCCGCAGCACTGGCTAGATAACTTGCACCCGTCTCCTCCACCATCCGAAGGACCTCCTCCAACTTTCGATTCGCTGAATACGCCAACGGATGATGGCAGTGCAAAGGAAATGGTTGTTCGCGAAGAGAATATGAAATTTCCTCAGTCAATGAAGTTCGAAAGACGCAAGCCAGAAACGCGGCATAGCGATCTTTACGGACAACTGTAAGTGAAGGAGGCTTTTGTTGATGGTTGATACTAACAACTTCCAGGGATTTTCTCGAGTCATCGAAAGACATAATTCCACGAACGACCCCTGCCGTACCGACATTAATCGCATCAGATGAAAAGGAGGTTCAGTATTACAACACAGATGGATCATCGGATGAAGACTCGGAAAGCGAGGGTTCGTCCAAAGGCCGACATAGAAGCCTTATTCCGTCGAAGGCTCCACCAATGGGCGTCGTAGTATTCACTAGTGACTTGTTCCAGTCGTTCAACTCGAACCAAGGGTTGAAACTCATGCTACCCGGCTCCCCGACAAGTTTCAGAAGCAGCCAAGGCTCTTTTGGCGAGGAGGATAATATGCGCTCCATTGCAATTCGCCCAAAGAATCCAGCAGAATTTGGATCTTCACCTTCCCGGCCAGGCGCGATTCCTATCCCAGCAGCAAGTCCAAGAACTTCCAGTGATGGATTCAGCACCAGCCCAAGGCCAGAGACGATTCGTCTGGCTCCAGACGAGCATGGGAATGAGATCCCTCCTAATGCCCACTGGACAAAAATCAACCGCCGTCTTGTATCACCAGAAGTTCTGGATCAAGATCACAGACGATATGAAGCGTAAGTTCGTTCTAATTCCACCCCCCAACAGGCACTGATACAACCAACAGTCGTCCAGAGTGGGTAGCAGTCCTCGGAGTCCTCACCCGCGCAGAAATCGAGTCTTACGCCGCCCGCTCGGCCGAGCTTCGTCGTCAACGGAATCGAGCTGCTTTCCCCAAAGAGACCCCTCCGCCTCAACCGCCACGTCCTGTATCCATGCCACGCGCCAACTCCCACCCGCACACCGGTCACGACACACCCTCGGCAACGGACTCAGAATCGTCAGACTCTACACACCGCCACCAACAAAGCCGAAATCGCCCAGGCCGTGGGTACACACCATCAGATATCCATGTCCCCATCTCCGGATATCCCAATCCTTTCGGCCAACCCATCCCAATCAAAGAATCCGCCCGAGGTCCTCCGTCACCAAACTGGAGTCCACCAAGCTCCATGCAACATGGCGTCCGGATGGCGAGCCCACCGAAGAACCTCAGTGATGGAGGAATCTGGGTTCCTGCCCAGGGACAACAAGGTGGAGTGTATTATCCACCGAAAGAAAGGGAGAGGGAACGGCAACGATCGAGCCGGAGGCATTATTCGCACGATTCCCAATCTAAGAGCTCCCATTCGGGTCGAGACAGAGACAGAGAGAGGGAAAAAAGCAAAGACAAGAAGGCATCACCTCCACAAAAAGTAAGCCGATGGAAAGAGAATTTGACAGCTGCTAGTATAGGTGGCGCGGCTGTCAGTTTGTTGAATGTTTTGAGCGAGGCCGCAGAGGGGCTTTGAGGTCACGAGGTTAATGTTAATGATTTGATGAGTTACGCGAAAGGTCAAAGTTGTATAACGAAGGATGACTGATGTAGGATTTCATGAGTTATGAAATACATAGCGCGGTGTTCTTTCGTTCGGGGGCATGCTGCTTGTTTCTTTGGTTGGATGTTGTACGATCATCTTGGAGACCCAAAGATATCTTGGCGGTATACAGTAAAATATATTAATAGACAATGGACAGCTTCTTTCATTTTAAATATGTACGCGAAATAAGGGGAGGAATTTAAAAGGAGGAGGCTAAAGGGGTGGCACGTGACTGAATAAGTACCTGGTCTGTGCACTGAACTTTCCCATCTTTCACCCGTTCATCTTATTGTTCCTTCCTCACCATTTGTATAAGTCAATAAGTACATGCCGCATCGAATTCTGATTTTTCCAAGCGCTTCTGTCATTCTTTATAAACTTCGTTCCAGTATTACATGCCTTCCTGCCGACCAATCATTGACGACCTTGCGCAACTTTATCTCAACTCAACTCGCTTCCGTCTCCGTACAACCACCATCGTTTCATGCCGGAGGATCTACAGCAAGAGGAAAGACGATTTGACTTCACAAGCTATCCACAAGATAGGGTAAAGTTTCCGATCTTCTTTCAATCTCGCTTTCGTGCACGTGTTAAGCCTGGGGTGCTTAGCCTTCGTCCCTATCCGCACGAGTGTTCCACTTGACTCCCCGTCTTGATCTTTGTCAACTTCTTCTCTCTTGTCAACCAGCATTTCTGGACAACCAACCGCCATGTCCGACACTGACACTGCCATACTTCTCGGGACAATCTCAATATGGATTACAGTGACCTTAGCCCTCGCTACATTAATCGGTGTTGTTGGTCCCTGAAAGGCCTTGACATCAGCATACACAGATTGGAATCGAGCCCTTGATGAGGCGCATGACACACAGTAAGAACATATCACAAAAGGTGTTGATATTGGTCGAAAATTCCGGTTTCTTCGGAGATCAAAGGTTCCTCGACTGATCCCAGCCACGACCACATATGCAACGAACAATCTCCCAGCTCTGAATCCTGCGGTGGATGGCCAGTGGGCACTGGAGGAGATTCGGCCACCTAAATTCAGGACGGGGTGGGCGAAAATATGCCGACTCTTGGAAGCTTACTCTGTTGTACAGAGGGAGACCGAGGTAAGCACACGTTCCCTGAACTCAGCCTCGCGGTGGACGAAAAAGTCAGCGCTCAGTTTCAAATGTCACAAGCTAAGTCGAGTATTTTAAACACCGCCCTGCCTTCTCGAATCCTTTCTTGACTTATCATACATTCAGAGTCTACCCTTCTCAAATGTACTGGAAGTTCTTGGACACTCAAACCCTCGCCCTTGACCTGGGACACTTGGATCGAGTGCTGCCTTTCTGTCTACCATGAATCAGGCTCCAGTGCTAAGTGGTGGCAGAAACAGACGCCTTCACATGTCTTGGAACTGATGGAGCGGAGGAGAGGGTCGAATTATCTATCGTCATGGTCATGCTTGGCTTCCAGTAAGCAAATGCTAGATTCTAGTCATTGGCCTGCTGGGAGGGTATGGGGATTGCCAAGATAACGGCAAACTCATTGCGCCAACCATTCGTCGGGGCCTTGATGAAGAAAGGACCCTTAGTAATGACAGCAATTCCGGCCCCGATCCGTCTTCAGACACTTCGGATTTAGCTACTTCACCTGATGGATTCTCATTCATTCCCTTGAATCGAGTCGGAGGGCCACGATCTCAAGCGTAACTGGCGTTATCCAGAGCCTGAAAGCCACTCGTCGCACTGAACCGAACCTGGGCAGCCCATTGTCTTTCCATTTGCACAATGAAGATGAGGGAGGGAATGTTCTAGGCGAGAAGTCTTCAAGTTTGGAAACGCTTTTCTGGCTGGTTGAGGGATTTCTCCCTAGCTTGCAAGGAAATGAGATGGTTTACAGCTTAGAGGACCCAACGCTGTACCCTCACCCGTTTCATTCACCCAAGGGATCAACAGCCAGCCAGCCATGTCTTGACATTGATACAAATGACAGCAGGAATCCTCTTGTGATGAAACCTTATCTTTCCAAAGACCGCCCCCGCTCGCTGGGACTTGCTATGGAAGTATTTTGACTTCAGCGAGAACGGATTTCCCACTAGTCAAGAGGTGGTAAGGCGGACTCTCAGGGACGACTATTCTCGACTAGTTGTCTCGGCATTGCTGGAACATTCATGATCAGACACGAGCTCGAAGCTATAGTTTACGCCTTTCTTTCCCAAAGTCGAACTCCTGCCAGCTTCGTTATATGGAGAAAAGTACCACATGTTGGACAACGCTGCTTGTCAGGACAGCATCTTTTATCTCTGGGCTGCTACCTATTGTTTGGTCTCTGAAAGCTTCAATCCTGCTGGTAATGACCCCAGAGAGCTGGAATTTTATCGCAGATGAAAAGACATGACGAGATTTAATCAGAGAACTTCTTGAGATCACTATCTCTTCGACGAATTACTATCCAAAATGTCCCGATAATCTGTCGCGCTTAACGACCTCATTGCAACTATACTTCTAACAAACACACCGTTCCAAGAACGAGTTCGGCAGCTAGTTGAAGATTATGACAACGACGTCGAACCAATCACGATATATGTCAGTATAGAATCCTCGAAAGACTACAGCAGGATAATGGCAAACATTTCTTGGAATATCGAGGAAGAATTTACGACGTCTTGTCTTTCGAATTTTCAGCTCAATAATTTGGAAATCCATCGAGCTGATCTGCTTCCGGCGGCGTTGCGAGCGGCGACAAGATGTGCATTATGGACGACCTTGTTGGATTCGGAGCTACTTCTGGATTTTGTGGGCAGCTTGAAGAACATCGCGTACGGAGAACGCGGCATAAAGTGACAGGATTACAGGGCATGATTATATGCAGTCCACTAAAGTGCCCTGTAAGGTCTTACTTGCCCCCTGAAGGGTATTTTGCAAAAAAAAAAAGGGGGGGGGGCTTGCAGGTGGGGTAAATTACCTGATTAAATTAATCATATTTGAGGATATACTTTAGCTATATACTGCTTCTTTCTCTTGGCCCTTCTTTCATCCTTCCTTATACTTATTCCCTCCCTTTAATCTAATTACCTCTTTTACGTAATGAGGAATTGCTTTAATTCACTCTTGAATTTTCCTTTAAGGGAGATCCTCTTGGCACTTCTCGTACCTTACCTTTAGCTTCTTTCTATTACTTGTGGGTCCCTGCTTTATAGTTTCCTTCTTTATATAAAACCACATAGGCTCAATAGTATTAAGGTCAAGTAAGTTGCTTAGCCAAAGCATTTTCATAATTCTCCAAAGGTTATAACCCCCTTATTAATAATAAGATTTATAAGCTAGTACATTATTCTCCTAAATAATAGTATTTTAATAATCCTTTAAGCATTTCTTATAAAGGGCAAGAGCTTTATAATAAGGATCTCTCTTTAGTATTAGTACTAATTAATGCCTTTATATTTATTCTTTACTATAAAAGCTCTAGTTTTCTCATTAAACTTTTATATTTTTCTCGTTTTACCAGATTTCTTGCCATAAATTTTAATCTAGTCTCTTAGCTACTTCCTTTACTCTTTCTCCTACTTTTATTTATTAGCTTTCTTAATCAAGAAATTTCTTGTATTCAAATTAGCTTTTCTCTCTTGCTTTTATTATATTATCTCCTTTTCCCATATATAATATGGCCTCTTTTTATTATATAAGAAAAACCACAGAATATAAACTCAGAGAAGCTTTTCTAGCATCTCCTTATATAATGCTTATTATAAGCTTTCCCTAGAAATGTCTAGACTTTTCTTTCCCTCATATATTGCCTAATTGCACTACTATCTTGTTTACAAAAATTACGTTTTTCTAATCTTCAAGACTCTAATACTCATGCTCCAAACACTAGTCTAGCCTCTTCTTTTTATTAAACTTGTTTAGGCCAGGCTTTACTATTAATTTATATTAAGAGTAGCTAGCTACTATAAGAACTTTCCAAATTATCCAAGGGGCAATCTCGTAACCTCTTCCTTACTTCCTTTATAATAATAGCACAAGAGAAACCACAAGTAGTCGAATTTTGAAGCATTACTTGCAAAATACACTTGATTATCCGATCGGCTGCCGCCAGCTTTACACTAGACCATACACTTCAAAGCAAGCAAATCGAGCAAATCAGAAAGCCGAAATTTGGGTTTGAGCGTTTTGATTTACTGCGATTTTGCGCGTACAATTGATTATGAAATGTAAAGCTAGCGGCAGCCGATCGGATAGCAAGCAAGATTACAGGCTTACCAGAGCAAGATTAATTAAGTACATAAGAGGTTTCCAGTGACATATCCTTATTTTCTCTTTATTTACGCTACCTAGCAAGGCTTGCAAGCTCATAAACACGAGTTCTGGATACTCCTATAGCTTTCTTAATACCCCCTGCAAATCGCTTTTGTTTAAGTATATAAATAGCCTTGATTCTAGCACTAGTGGAATGCTCTTGCATATAATATCAGGCATGGTAAAAGCTATGGATATAATTGCGGGAGGAGGGCGAAAAAGGAAGGTAAGGCTTGGTATAATCGAATTATTATCTTTATCTTCTGAATTAGATAATAAATTATACCAGGTATCCTCTTTATCTTTAATAGCTACGCTATAGGCTAATTTATCTGAATCGGAAGAATTAGGGGAAGAGGAGAGCTCTAATTAGCCATTTAATAAATCAGGGAAGTCAAATAAACCGCCAAAGGTAGCCATAACTACTAGCTTCAAATGAGAAGTGAAAGTAAAGAAGAGAGCGAGTAAGGAGCCTGGGGGGGCTGAGAAGGGGGGTAAAACTCACTTTACCCTGCTACCGATTACGGACGCAGGCCTAAAAATACAGGGGCTAAGGGCCCTATTAAAGCTTGTGGCTTAATATAACCTCCTAATCAGGCTACATTAGGTTCCAGGGAGCCTTCAGGGGCCTTACGCCTCTATTGGAAGGTAATTACGGGGCTTACAGGGCTCGCTGAGATATTGCAGGCCCTATTAGTGGCCCTATAATTATGCATGCACCTATAATCCCGTCACTTTATGCCATGATCTGCGTACGTCGGATGAAAACCAAAATCTAAATGTTTAACTGCTTTCAAAACAATATTCTCGCGAAGATATTCTGGATTAGTGTGTTGCTATTGTTGAGGTTCAGTGCTTCTTCAATGCAGCAGCGAGTGCCAAACTTTTAGATAGCAAGTGCCTTCGAATTTCTGCAGTATTTCAATACATTTGCGTCTGATTTCTTTCTCTTCGTATGTTCTAAGAAGGGCTAAACATTAGCCGATTGGTGCTTTCGAAATGTCCAAGAGTTTCAAAGTCAACATTTCCCAAACCATCCTCTTTCCATTTCCCGAAGTACCCCCTCCTTCTTCGAACGTCTGACATTGACAGCTGCAGCCAAACCTTGGTCTAGCCTGAAGCGGGTTCCTTGGTGTTGCATCGACGTGCTTCGCTTATGCAAATCTCCTGTACCTTGGTGGCACAAAAGGCCCCACATAGCATGCTGCTATGAGCTCGGGATGCAGAAATCCTCAAGCGAAACAATCGAGTGGCGGAAAGGGGTTCCTGCCAAAAGCGGCACTTTGACGATCCCGCAATACGCAAATAGCCAAGCCCCAACCGCCCTTGAACCCCGCATCCGACTTCCAGACCCGCTCAATGTTTCATAGGCTCTCAAAATTTTCATCTTTGAGGGGGGCTTGACGCTGTGCATCTATAGCTTTACCCGCTCCTGACTGACTAATTACTGATATACGGGGGGCAACGGTCCACGTAGTGAACGCGTTGGGGCTTGCAGTTTCCCAGGATGGTTCGGTAACATAATCAACGTCAGCTCTCTTGGGAGTGGTTCTCACATCTAGAATGGATACAGAATGTTTATGAATTGAGCCTTGCGTTCAAAATTTTCCTGGCTAGATATAGATGCTTCCTGAGTATTGGAGCTTCGGGGCTTTTGGTTCCACAGCCAGGTCAGCAAAGCCTCATGAAATTCTCCCTTTTCAAGAACTTCGTGCAGCTTGGAGTTGCCTCTTTCTAGGTTCACTTTGCTCCCCTGCTTTACAGCTGCGGGATAATAGCCAATGTTGCAGGAACGAGATGTAGTTTTTCCGAAGCAGGTGAACCTTGTCGAATATTTGATTTTCATTTGATATTGAAGAGACCCCTAAATGCCGCACTATTCCCACGCGTCTCCTCACTTCACACCTCATCAAGCAGATGTACGGCACATATCCGCATCAATCATGTCCCCTGAGTCTGCATCACAAGAGTGCCAATTCTGACAAGAAGAGGGGTAATTGCACTGCTGACGGCCTGATTGACGCCTTGAATGCCATCTGCAACGCAATCCTACAGTTGGAGAGGGGCTTGAATCCAATCGAAGCATGCAGACATGTTTATACCAGACGGAAATACGGCAAGTTGCTTCGCCCCACTTGGGTAGATGCTCGTTGTGCGGGGAGGGATAGGTGGAAGTGAGATACTGAAAAGGGAGGAGAGGCCCACAGAGCCCAAAGGCAGGATTGAAATTGCTTTCCTTCTCGAATAATTGTACGGGACTAGCAAAAACATTATAAGTGAAGTTTAGAAAGATCTCATTGACTTCAAAATGACTGTTCCAGATGAAGTTGATATTATTGTGTGTGGTGGTGGGAGCTGTGGATGTGTTGTTGCTGGCAGGTCAGTTTCCTCTTTGTGCTGTCTATGGATCTTCTCCGGTTCTGACACGTCTTTGTCAGATTGGCCAATCTTGACCACAAGCTTCAGGTTCTCTTGATTGAGGGTGGAGAGAGTAACTTGAACAATCCATGGGTTTACAGACCAGGAATCTGTAAGTCTGCAGCAAACGCCCTCTTCTGGGACAATTCTAACAGGACCAAGATCCGAGGAACATGAAGCTGGACAGCAAGACGGCTTCATTTTACTACTCCCGACCCTCAAAATGGCTGGGAGGCCGCAAGGCAGTCGTTCCTTGTGCCCACATCCTCGGAGGTGGCAGTTCCATCAACTTCATGATGTATACGAGAGCTTCTGCATCGGATTACGATGACTTCCAAGCCAAGGGATGGAAGACTGAGGAGCTGATTCCACTCATGAAGAAGCATGAGACTTATCAGCGTGCCTCCAACAACAGGTCAGCCCTACTCCACCGTCATCCGTGATCCGAGACTGGACTAACTCTGAGTTGCAGGGATATCCACGGCTTTGAGGGTCCAATCAAAGTCTCTTTCGGAAACTATACGTATCCTATCATGCAAGACTTCCTCAGAGCTGCCGAGTCTCAGGGTATTCCTACAACCGATGATCTGCAGGATCTTGTTACTGGACAGTATGTCACAGCATCTCTCTGAACTGGCAGATAACTAAATGTACTCAGTGGCGCTGAACATTGGCTTAAGTGGATCAATCGAGATGTAAGTGAATGTACCGCTTCAACTATGTACAACGACTGATGAGATTTAAGACTGGTAGACGAAGTGATTCGGCTCATGCTTACATCCATTCAACTCGAGCGGTACACTCAAATCTGCACCTCCAATGCAACACCAAGGTTGACAAAGTCATCATGGAAGATGGAAAGGCCGTCGGTGTTCGAACTGTGCCAACAAAGCCTCTCCACCCATCCGTAAGTAACAAGAAGTCCCTTGACCAGCCGTATTGATACGAGTTCCCCTAAGCAGCAACACTCCCGCACCTTCCGAGCACGCAAGATGATCGTCATTTCCGGCGGAACACTCTCATCTCCACTGATCTTGCAACGCAGTGGTATCGGTGACCCTGAGAAGCTGCAAAAGGCTGGCGTGAAGCCTATCGTCGACCTACCTGGCGTCGGTCTGAATTTCCAGGACCATTACCTCACTTTTTCCACCTTCCGTGCCAAGCCTGGTAAGCCCAATCGCCTCTTTATCGTGGAATGATATTAATGAATGCAGACACTGAGAGCTTCGACGACTTCGTCCGCGGTGTCCCAGAAGTCCAGAAAGCGGTCTTCGACGAATGGAATCTCAAGGGTACTGGACCACTTGCCACCAATGGCATTGAGGCTGGTGTCAAAGTTCGTCCTACCGAGGAGGAACTCACGGAGATGGAGAAGTGGCCTACCCCACATTTCAAGAGTGGTTGGGACAGCTACTTTAAGAATAAGCCTGACAAGCCGGTCATGCATTACTCGGTTATTGCTGGGTAAGTACTCGTTGTTCTGGTAAGAGTTGGTGGAATACTGACCGATTGTAGATGGTTTGGTGATCACATGTTGATGTAGGTCCCATGATTATTCCCCTTCCCCTTTACTTATTGTGGGCAAGACTCTGACCATTTTAGGCCACCCGGAAAGTTCTTCACCATGTTTCACTTCCTTGAATATCCATTCTCTCGTGGTGAGACCCACATCGTGTCGCCTGATCCATATGAAGCTCCAGACTTCGATGCCGGCTTCATGAACGATGAGCGTGACATGGCACCAATGGTCTGGGGCTATATAAAATCTCGTCAGTTCCACCTCCCTCTCCCCATATGACATCTATTAACACCCCAGCAGGTGAGACAGCCCGCCGCATGGAAGCCTACGCCGGCGAGGTACAAGCAATGCACCCCTTCTATGCCTACGACTCGCCCGCCCGCGCCAAAGACATGGACCTCGCAACCACCAAAGCCTACGCACTCCCCGGCAACCTGACAGCCGGGATCCAGCACGGGTCTTGGTCTATGCCCGTAGACTCAGGCCGTCCGTCGAAGCCGAGCTTATTGAACAGTAACTCGCAGAGTGTGTATGAGGATCTGAAGTATAGCAAAGAGGACATTGCGCACATCGAGGAGTGGGTAAAGAGGCATGTTGAAACTACGTGGCATAGTCTTGGTGTAAGCCCCTCTATCTTAATAACAGCACAGTTGCTTATGAGATGTAGACATGCTCCATGGCGCCGAAAGAGGGAAACAGCATCGTCAAGCATGGTGTTCTTGATGAGCGCCTTAATGTCCACGGCGTCAAGAACCTCAAGGTCGCTGATCTTTCCATCTGCCCTGACAATGTGGGGTGCAACACATGTAAGTCCATCCTTGTTTGATATTGAGAGATTGGTGTTGATTCAGCGGATAGATTCCACTGCTCTCTTGATCGGCGAGAAGTGTGCTATGCTCGTTGCCGAGGACCTAGGATACAGTGGCGAGGCTCTTGAGATGAAGGTCTGCTGTGCCCAAGCTCCCATCCCATCCCATCAACCTCCCCCGAATTATGGAACTGATGACGAAACAGGTCCCAAATTATCATGCCCCAGGCGAGCTCTCGGGTCTTGCTTCGTTGAGACTTTGAACAGAACAAAATCGACTCCGAAGAAAAGGGAGAAAATTTGGTGATGGCAGAGCTTTGAGGATGGACATCGTTTCTTGATAATGATACTGGGGTTCGGTTCGGACAGTCTCTGGACTGGACACACTCATTCAAAGTTAACTGCTACTCTGCGTAGTCTGAAAGTCGTTAAGTGACATGAATGCAATGGACCACTATTTGCCTGACCAGCTTCCCGCCCATTGTTCTCCTGTCCCGATATCAATATGGCTCAACGAGCTGATGTAGCCACCTGGGTACAAGGTTGACCTCAAAGAAGTCATTTTGCTCGTCGTGATCAAATATCATCTCCCACAGTTCGTCAGGGAAAGGCCCACTCCCTGGTTGTACCCGAGCAGCCATGACGAATGAATGATATCAAGGTACTGAGATATTCCAAGATTTAGAAGCAAGAGACCGAACAGGGCGGAGGACCTACTTGGTTGCGATTATCCGCAATTGTTGCTTATATAAATCAAGGTTTTCGAGCCTGGTGTATGACCTTTGAAGAGGCAGGCGTGGACGATGAAAATATAAAAATGTGTGTGCCCACTGCCCTGTCGAGGTCTTGGGGCCGATACCGAAAAAGGACTGAGAAACCACCATTCTAACAGTTACCCAAGACCAAAATCGCCCGTAGCCCAGAGCCAGTTCAAAGCGGTTCCCCGCATCGTTGCCAAGTTGCGCAAGCCCAGCACCCGTCTTCATTGTACCCACCGGCCGCTGACACATCCTTTCCGCCTTCGTTCCTGTTTCGAACTCTCGAGTAATCAAGAAAGAGAAGTTGTAGCAAGAGCGCAGGACCAAGCTGAGAGGGCGATGGTTACTCTTTGGGATGGATGACTAGATGATACTGGGAGAGGAACCGAGGTGAATGCTGAGTACAATTGAGGACATGGAGATTTGAAATGTGCATCAGGCAGCGAGGTTGCACGGAAAATGAACTTAATGGATATCGAAGAAGAATACATGCACTTGAATGTCCCCTTTCTCATGGGACAATTCCCTAAGAATACCACACCGCGTTAGCACAACACCCTCCATCCTCAATATCCACACTAGCGACTACACTCGCGCTTGCTCCATCACTACCTAATTGCCAGATCTGCACGAACCCCACCGCGCTATCCGTCAAAGCGACGAACTGATCACTGAATGGACTTGGTGCCACGGAATTCGCAGTGCCTCCACTACTGCTGGTTGCATTGAGGAACAGCTGAGACTCAATGCTGCCATCGGATTCAAGTGAGAACGCTGAAATGTACCCAGTGCTGTTGGTACTTCGCGCGCGGGATGTGGCCCACAAGTAGTTGTTGCTGAAGGAGAGAGCTACTTCGTCGGACCAGTATGAGGATGAGGTTGCACCGGAGGGGATGAGAGAGTATGTCACGTTCTCGAAGGAGGGAATTCCCGTTGCTTGATCGATGGAGTACTGTGCGAGCTCGTTTGCACCCTCGAGAATCACGTAGAGATACTGTCCTTCGGGGTGAACAGCCACATGCCTAGGATCAGCTCCTGTGACAGGGCCGGCAATGCTGCTGACGTACGTGAGCTCACCAGTGGTGCTGTCCACACTATGGGTCCATAGTGTGTTGGCCGAGTCGTCTGCTGAGTAGATGAAAGAGTTGTTCGCGTTCATTGCCATGCCGTGAACACCGGATGTTGACTGGTAGGTATAGTTCTGGATGACTTCTAAAAGGACTCCGTTCTCATCAACGCTCATGACTGAACCGCATTCTGCGCTTCCGCCGAAAGGTGTGCCGTACACTGCATAGGGACTCTTTGAAGCTGCGGCGACGAAAATAGCTTTGGACGAGCTGCAGTTGCCACCCAAAGCCAAAGTGGTGTTGTATATGATGTCTGTGGCACTTCCTAGAGTGTAGCTCACAAATGCTGGTGACGAAGCTGTGAACGATGTTCCATAGAGGTTCTTCTTATCATGCTAAACCCCCCCATTAGAGTTAGAACGAGAAAGTGTTAGAAATGCTTACACTTAGAGCAATCCAGGAGCTCGCAGCATTCGTGGTGAAATTGCCAATCAATTCTAAGGTCAAAGCAGAGTCGTCGAACTCGAGTGTGTAGAGGTGCTCGGTGCCAAATGTACCAACAATGAGCTGATGAAGCTCTCCATTCACTGCAGAAAGGAGGCTGAGAAACGCGAATAAAGTAGTTGATGGACGCATAATCGCGGATCAATGGACAACGATTTACAATGAAGAAGAAACGTTTTTGCCAACAGTTACAAAGAGTAAAACATAGCAAGCTTCATCTACCCCAATACTTATGTATAGACACAGACAACCAAAAGTAGCCTCAAGACCCTGCTGGCACTTACTAGAGCGCATGGATGATGACTAGCTCGCCATTCGATCTTCAGATGTTTCGAAACAGACTGCGGAAACGCGTCCAGAATCATTGGATGAAGTTTAAAATAACAGACGGTGACGAGTCAACGCAAGGATTACCTTCGGGGATTTTGAGCTACAACTCGGGATGCTGTGGCGAAGTGGAGGAGCAAATTTAAGACGCGTACGCAAAGCCATAATCTGCCAAGGTATTGAGGTATACCACACTTGGATATGTCCATAGCGTCGTAGAATTTTGGGGCTAAACAGGAACCGTAGAAGAGGGTTCAAGCTCTCCACTATTCAACAGCTTGCTTCGACAATGATTGTAGAGTCGGGAGGTGGGGGAGTTCTCAAGGGTGGCGGGGCGGACGGATTCCGCAGCACTCAAGATCTTGTAACCTAAATACCAAAATTGCATCAGAAAGGATAAGAGAAGCTGGCCACAATCATTGTGAACGGAATGATTGTTGATGGGCGAAGAGAAGTAAAAGTGAAAAGAGACGAGACGAGAATTTATGAACGTCGCGTGCCTGGGCGAGCTGACAAAGGTCCCTGAATTCCGACCATGCTTCTTCAACCCCACCACCAACGCAAATTCCTCCAGGAAGCCTCAAAACGACCTGGTTGACAAACCAACTCGACGAGGAAGTCAATTGAGCATTTCTCAAGATGGCTACCCACGAGCAACTGGAGTCGACCTCCTCGCGCCCCGTCCTCGACCCCACCCTCACGATGCAAGACGAATCCTCGAAAGACGTTGCGCCCTCTGCCGCCTTTAAGAGAAAATCCGACGAAGCAAACATCACTGCAGACACAATCCACATCGGGACACGAAAATCTGCACTTGCGGTAATCCAAGCGGAGATGGTGTTGGCAGAATTGAAAAAGGCGCATCCAGAGACGCAGTACGAGATCCACGCCATGAGCACGATGGGAGACAAGAACCAGGTCACTGCTTTGCATGAATTTGGCGCGAAGAGTCTGTGGACGCATGAGCTGGAGGCGCAGCTGTTGGAGGGCAAGCTGGATCTGATTGTTCACTGTTTGAAGGATATGCCGACGCAGTTGCCGCCTAAGTGTACGATTGGGTGTATTATGGAACGAGAGGATCCAAGGGATTGTGTGATTATGAAGAAGGGATTGGAGTACAAGACTCTTTTGGAGTTACCAGAGGGTTCAGTCGTGGGTACGAGTAGTGTGAGACGCAGTGCGCAGGTCAAGAGGAAATATCCACATCTGAAGTTTAAGGATGTCCGGGGTAATGTGGGAACGAGGTTGAATAAGCTTGATGCTGCGGATGGAGAGTATACTTGTTTGATATTGGCAGCTGCTGGTATCATCAGAATGAATTGGAAGGACCGGATCACGCAGTACCTGGATTCGAAGACAGTGGGTGGAGGACTGTTACATGCTGTTGGTCAGGGTGCTCTTGCCATTGAGATCCGAGAAGGAGATGAGAAGACTCTCAATGTTCTGGCGGAGCTGATCAACGAGGACTCGACGTTTGCAGGCACCGCAGAACGAAGTTTGATGCGCACTTTGGAGGGAGGATGCAGTGTGCCGATAGGTGTTGAGACGACCTGGATTGAGAAGGGAAAGCTCTTGATGAAGGCTATTGTGGTCAGTCTCGATGGAACGGAAAGCGTCGAGGCCGAGAGATTAGGAGAAGTTCTCAACGTCAGGGACGCAGATGAGTTTGGTTGGGAGCTTGCCCAGGATTTGGTCAAGAAAGGAGCAGCCAAGATTCTGGAAGCTATCAACCTCAATCGTCCAGTCATTGCTGAAGGCGGTGGAGCATAGTTATCGGTGCAGATGAATCATGACCGTTATGTAAGGCTAGACTTGATGGGTGGCGTTTGTTGGACTGGGAAAAGTGCAGATATTCTGCTCAATCAATTCCGAAAAGCATTCTGTCCCACTGCCAAACGCCGCTTGAATGTTGAAACAGGACTTCTATTATGGCCTCCCGATTATTCTTCTTCGGTGAACTCTTTGTATGCTGCTGCATCCATCAATCCATCCAGGTCCTTGATTCCAGCATCGCTAACCTCCACTTTCGCAACCCATCCTCCGGCGGACGACTCATCCTCAGGTCCCTTGTTGATCGTTCCCGGTCTCTCCTCCAGTAAGTCGTTGACGGCAACAATCGTACCGCTGATGGGCGAGTTGATGTCTGAAGCCGACTTCACTGACTCCACAGCTCCAATCGAATCACCTGCTGCGACCTCCATCGGTATTGTTGGGAGCTCGACATAGACCACATCTCCCAGAGCATGGGCAGCATATTCCGAGATACCAATGTATCCAGTCTTCTTGTCTTCAGAAAGCTCAATCCATTCGTGGTCTTTTGTGTATTTCTTGGCTTGTGCTATTTCATCATCAGTGTCGTGACATCCCGAGGTAGAAAGAACCACCCTTACCAGCACTTGACGCCGAGAAAGTTCGGGCTTGGAATTGAGATATCGGCCAGGAACGTGCAGTTCTACTCGAACTTGCCGCAAATCGTGAGGCCACAGGCCGTAGAGATCGTACAATTGATGCCATTACGGATGTGGTGTTTGTAGAAACTCAAGATATTCTTTCGATCTCGGAATATAGTTGCTTAGTAATATGCCCCCACCAAACGCGAGAATCAGGGCAATTTGGCATGGATGAAGACCAGCAATACCGTCGTTAATATAGACAACAAATAAACCGCCCCTCAATTTACTGGGAGATAATGTTTATGCGCGGCCCACGAGTTTTCTTTTTTGCTTCCTAGAGACTTCGAGCGGGAATTCGCACTTTGGCACTCTTCAGCGCGTCAAGCCAGCTCCGACGCGTGCTAGGTCATCAAGCGCCGGACGGATTTGGATCTCAAGTCAGGGCGCCGGGCTCTCTCCACCAAGGTCAAGGTCCGAATAACCTCAACTCTGCCCGAACGGTAGATTGCTTGCAGAACAGTCTGCCCCTCGCCTTCAATACTTTACTACTTCGTCAGCAATTTCACAACCACCTATGCATACATCAACATTGCACTGTTGATCACGGCCTGTTAGCTCTTGTTGACCCCTCCGCATCTCTACATCTAGCCCCCCCTAGACAAGCCGACAAACTGGATTCCTCGACTTTATCCGCTGGCTCTCCGAGTCAGTTCCACGACGCCGTCGACACGATGGACACAGAAGGTGGATACGACCACCGGGGTGACAGCCAAGACGATGCGATGGGCGGCATAGAAGGATCACACACTCCGACCAGACGACACACACAATCACAGTCTGTTGACTTCACCACCTCACATCAAGGCTACTCTGCCTCCCCAACGCCAGACCTCGACCAAAATGGCAGATATCCTACCCCACCCACAGCCTTCGCACCCCAGATCTCTCGACCAAACTCGGGCTTATCAGGTAACGGCGGCTACATGCAGTCCTCGTACCAAGATCAGAACTCCCGCGGCGCAGGCCAAGATCAGAACCGCAACAAGAACAGCGTTGTGATTAAGGTCGGCATGGTAGGAGACGCACAAATCGGCAAGACATCGCTGATGGTGAAATATGTCGAGGGCAGCTGGGACGAGGACTACATCCAAACACTCGGTGTAAACTTCATGGAGAAGACAATTTCAATACGCAACACGGAGATCACGTTCTCGATTTGGGACTTGGGAGGACAGCGAGAGTTCGTGAACATGCTGCCGCTGGTATGCAATGACGCGGTGGCTATCCTATTCATGTTCGACTTGACGAGGAAGAGCACGCTGAACAGTATCAAGGAGTGGTATCGACAAGGCAGGGGGTTTAACAAGACTGCGATTCCGTTCCTGGTTGGTACAAAATATGACCACTTCGTCAATTTCCCCAGGGAAGATCAAGAAGAGATCTCGAATCAGGCGAGCCTCCCAATATCCCTTTTTCATCCTCTACTCTTAACTGACTCCCACCCAGGCCCGCAGATTCGCAAAAGCTATGCGAGCAAGCCTCATCTTCAGCAGCACAAGTCACAGCATAAACGTGCAAAAAGTGTGTTCCCTCCCCCTTTTCTCTCCCCTTCTCACCCCAAACCCACTAAACCCCCTCCCAGATCTTCAAAATAGTCCTCTCCAAAGCCTTCGACCTAAAATGCACAATCCCCGAAATCGAGAATGTCGGCGAACCGCTCCTCCTCTACCAATCCGTCGGTTAACCTCGCTCATCCCACCAAACCCCACAAAACGGGACCTTTCCTTGATTCTTGAGGAGCTTGGTAGGTTGGCATGAAGCAAGGCGCATGGTTGAAGGCGATTTCGCAGTAATGCAAATATTGCAAAAGCAAATGACAAAATGAATTGACTTGAGCTGATTACCTGTTCGCTTGACCGACTTATTCGACTTAACTACACACTTCACACGATTTCACGCGCGCATGGACATGGAAATGATTTTCATGAGGGATGGAGGCAAGCATGGCATGGTGGCTTGGCCAAGGGTGGTATGGAGAGCAAGACAGGCAGAAAGACAGTTAGACGAGAACCAGCTCCTCTGTATCATATCAGATCGATTGCATATTGAGACTTTAGCAGGACGTAATGGTTGATGATGAATTCTATTCTATGAATAGTGATGCGTACAATGAGCGGAAGACAAACAGACCTCTCCAGAACCCAACTCCACAATGCCTCGTCTCATTCTGCTAAACCTCTCATGTACAATCTTACGGGGCATTGAAATTCCGCTGTCCTATACGTCTCGTGTACAGTCCTCAAGAATGTGTTCCTGAATCCCGTTTCCCGATGTTGTATTGTTGGAGTTCTGTCCTGTACAATAAGCAAAGTCGTGTGGTTGCGCCTTCTTAGCCCCTTTCCTGCAATAATCAAGGACTGTCCCTGGGCAATCTGTAAAGTCGTGAACATAAGATAGTTCTTGGACCTCTGGCGTGGCAGAAGGAGAGTTGTGGCATTCAGCAAGGGCGTGCTGCTGCACAACCCCTATTGTGGCTGGTGTTGGTTGGCCTACCTGGCCATCGACCGCGTCTGTTGTTTGAAGAGTCGCACATTCCAACAGATCATGCGAGTCGAGTCTACGTTCCTCGATTTCCTCGATTGGCTTGGAGCCTACAGATAAGGGTGTTTCTTGGCCGAGCTGGCGTTGAACTTCATCAGCCGTTTCAAGAGTCAGACATTCGACTAAAGCATGCTCTCTAGAGAGCTGATCACTACTCGGATTGTTTGAGATTTCTGGGCAATTAGCTTGCCGGGTGAGTATTTTTGACTGGTCTCTTAGTTCATGCACTGGACATGGCGGGCGCTTAGCACTGATACTATGAGCCGGCTGGCTGGAATCTTCAGGTCCGGTAACAACAACAATCGGCGTTGCATCTCTTGCCTGGCGTGTTTTCCTGACAGTGACGAGCTCGGAGACTTTGGCCATATTGTTCTGGGGCTGGTCTGTCATCTTTGCTCTGCTCTGTCCACTCTCTGACTGTTGATGAGTCGTTGCCGGATCGTTCTGGGGGTTTTCTGTGACATTGTCAATGGGGTCCATTGCCGGATTGTTCGGGGATTGTGCTGTGACATTGCCGATGGAGTCCATTGCCGGATTGTTCTGTAATTGTTCTGTGACATCGTCGATGGGGTCCATTGCGGTGGATTCGTCTTGCGTCGGTTCAGCTGGCGGATATCTCTGCAATTGGAAAAGGCCGGGTGCAACCATTTGTGGGTTTAGCTTTGGCTGTTCGTCTACCACTGATGATCGCCCGTTGTTTCGAAGATATTCACTGTATTCTCCGCCTTCTCGGGCTCGAATTTCACGATCATTCTGCATCAAGACGCAAGGAGCACAGAAGATGCCCGTTGCAATGTCGACTGAAAAATTGCCCTCAATACCATAGGTCCCACGAATTTGGGAGCGCTGCAGCCCTGCAGCAATGCCTAGTTTAACAAATCTGTTAGTATTCTCTTTAACCCTCTTAATTTTCGTGACTTGATCATTGAGGCATATGATGTTTTAAGAGAATTTACCACTGAGTACCCCATGCCAACAGCCAACACCGATCATGCTACAGGCGCAGTATGCCCAACATGGACCATTGCAGCCGTGTGAAGGCTTGAAAGCAAAGACATCTTCACCGAGTGACTTTCGCTTTAGCCTCCAGTTCACCTTTCCATATAGTGCGAATGGAATCAAGCACCCGAGGCAGCATGTAAAACAATCCAAGCCTCCAATAGGTTCAACACAGAATTTGGCCATCCATTGGTCAGTCTGAGGCGGAAGGTGGTCATGCCAGGACCTGTTCTGATTTGTTGTGGTGCCATTACCGCTGGGCACACATCTGCCAAGGGCCATTGTTCCAGAGGGTCTCCGAATAATAGTCGTCTGGCCGGTTGTCACTGTCTCTGAAGGTCTCCGAACAGTGATATTGTGGCCTGTGTTCACGATTGATTCACGGTGGATTGGGATTATTGTTATACTTCTAGTCTGCTGGAGCTTTTCTGATGTCTGTCGCTGAAGACGGGCGGCTTTCTTGGGTTTCGTCATTAAGAATGGCAGCTTTGACGGTTCTAGAACGGCACATCGTCAGCTGGAAAATAGCTTTAGGAGAGGAGACTTACGATGCAATTGATATCAGTGTTGCGGGCAATGACTGTTGATATGGTGATGCTTGTGGTGAGAATGATGGAGAAGAAGGAACAAGACTCTGAGCACGGAAAAAGAGTACAACTCACTTACGTGGCCGTTCCTTCTCATCTTCAGCTAAGCGCTTGCCAAAATGGGGAAGTAACGAGGGTTCAGAACTTCCACTTGACCACAACGTTCTGCTCGCCAATTGATTTTATGCATTTGCACATTATTTTACAGTAATGAAATGGCTCTTGAGCACGAAGTCTTCAGGACCAACGTTTTGCATCTCAATTGAGTGATAGTAAACACCACTGGAATCACTTCTTCTTATCCTCAGGCTAGAACTGGAGTTAGCCGGAGCTCTTCTCCTGAAAGAGGTGATGCCTTCGACATGCCTAGGAAACTGAAGATTAAAAATCAGGGTTATACCTGTGGTCGCTTGGGGTTGACTGTTCCTTTTGCTTTCCCAGTCTCGGGAGTTCCTTCACCCTTCTTGCTTGTGGTTGGGTCATTGGTGATATCAGTAGAGTGTTTCGTATCAGTGTTCGAGAGACCCTCCTGCTTGCCACTCTGCGTGTTCTTGCCTCCAGCAGGCTTCGAAGTAGCAGCCTAGTTGCATTAGCATTACCTCATGCTAAGTGTTGACCTCGGGATACCTCATCACCGTTCTCTCCCGCCTTTATGGCATTTTTGCTCTCGCTTCTCTTCTTAATTCCTCCCTTTGCATCGGGAATGGTAGTCTTGGTGTTCTTGTCATCGTCGCCTCCTTCGTCATCCGAAGTATCTGGAGTGTCGGTGTCTTTCTTCTCATCCTCGCTATCGGAATCTGCAGACTTCTCGCTTTCCTCTTCCTTTCCTTCGGCGTCTTCGGACTTCTCGCCTTCCTCCCCCTTGGGCTCCTCCTCATGCTTTTCGCCATGAGCCGCTCCATGGGAGTCTCCATGATCGCCGTGACCATGGGAAGTGTCAGGAGCATTCGACAGGAGGTACCAACATGTCGGGACGGTTACACCCACAGCGCCGGCGGCCCTTAATGACGTCGACGATTAATTATACAAAGTCTTAAAATGAGGATTTTTTCAGCGACATACCAGAGCGCATCCCCTCCTGACTTGGCATGTCCATGTCCACCACTAGCATAGCCTCGACGAGCAACCTGGCGGACCAATTGAGGTTGAGCAATTGAAGGTCTTGCACTTCGCAAGCAGAAGCGCAGAGCTGCAGCTCTTGAGAATGCCATTGCTTGTCGAAATCTGAACAATTAAGTCCAGAAATACAATTTCTGCAGGTGATCAGTAAATTATGCCAGATGTGAAGCTCAGGAATGACTTACAGTCTCAATTGAGGCGAGAAGAGGTCATGAAAAAGATGGCTGGGTTGCGGGCCATCACGCCAGAAGCTCCCGGAGCTCTAGCCGAATGAGAGGAAAACCAGCGCTAAGCCCTATTTGGCAAGCGTCCTCCACCAATTATTTACCCCACTACAGCAAGGTTGATGTCGAGGTGAAGTGCATAAATTATTGTGTCTTGTTCTTTCCAACCACTCATTTGACTTCTTGTCCCAACTGAGTCTGGCCATCGGCTCTGCACAGCAGTCTCCAGAGGCAAACCTCCATTCTATCCCATTAAAGGGACCTGATTCAGGCACCCCGCGGCAAGCCAAGCTCTGTGAGCTGACCACGACAGGCTGCCACTGCACACTCCATATTCACTTGATGCCTACAGATTTCTACTGATGATTGTGGTGTCATAACTGAGCCAGATCTCCCTGCGTCCTTCATCTCCGATTGATCTCCTCACATCTTCGTTCAGGCACGCGCCACGATGTCGAACCAAGTAACCTCGAATCCCACCTCCCAAACGGTCGCACAACTGCTTCCCAAGCTCCATGATGTGGATCCCGACTACCGGTTCATGTCGTTGAACGATCTGTTCACGGTCCTCAGCATTGGGAAGCCGGATTTTCTTCACAACGACTACAATACTGCTGCTCGGGCTGTGGATGGTATTCTCAAGACCTTGGATGATCAGAATGGTGAAGTCCAGAATCTGGCAATCAAATGGTATGAGAATATTGTTACGCTGTGATTCCGGCTAACATCCCTTAGTCTTGCCCCCCTTGTCACGAAGATCCCCAGCAGTATTCTGCCTCCCCTGCTTGAGAAGCTCTCGAACCTCAACACTGAAAATTCGGTCGACAGCTCTATTCCAGCGGTGGCCCTCAGAACGGTAGTAACTACATTGCCGAGGCCTGTCACTGGAGTTCCGCCATCAAAAGAGGTCGCCGAGGCATATAGTGCAATCAGCAGAGTCTTGATTCCCCGACTCCTGGGCCGTATCGTTGCCAACAAGCCAAAGGTCAAACTTCCTGCCGTACCGGCGGGGATGCTGGACATTGACTCAAATAAGGAGCTTGACCCGGAAGCTGTGGATGTCTTGATTGAGGTTGTGAGATGCTTTGGGCCTATGCTGCAGCAAAGCGAGGTCGAGGCGCTGCAAGGCCAGTTGATCACAATTCTAGAGACGGACCGAGCCAGTTCTGTCGTTAAAAAGAGATCTGTGGTTGCAGTATCGATCTTGGCTCTCTACCTCACCGATGATGGCCTCGGTCGCTTTGTGTCTCTGCTCATCGAAAGCCTACGGAACCCTCATCTTACTTTGGTGCAACGACGTCTGTACATTACAATTCTTGGCTCGATGGCACGATCAATCTCGGTCAGATTTGGCCCGTACTTAAAGACTCTCGCACCATTTGTTCTCTTTGCGCTGAGTAAGGAAGAGCTGGACGATCAACTTGAGAATTCAGCAGAGGATGGCGAGGCAGATCCTGAAACCGACGATGTCCGCGAAGCTGCTCTCGTTGCAGTTGATGGGTTTCTCTCTTCATGTGGTGGTGAAATGCGGCCCTACACTGAAGAGACCATTGCTGCTCTTCTCCGCTTCCTGAAGTACGACCCCAACTATAATGATGACGATGACGAGGAAATGGGTGGCACACAACCTGAAGAAGACGATATGGATGATTTTGGTGATGACGAGGACTTTGAAGCCGAAGCCGGGTTCGACGATGACGACGACGATGCGAGCTGGAAAGTCAGAAGATGCGCAGCCAAGGCACTCTATACTGTCATTTCGACTCGTGGAAGTGGCGATTTGCTCGATGACGGAACTCTTTATGCACAGGTTGCCCCTGTTCTTGTGCAGCGCTTCAACGAACGTGAGGAGAATGTACGCTTGGAGGTCATTGCAACCATGTCGTCCCTTATTCGCAAGACTGGAGAAGGAATTCACGTTCAGTTGTCTGCAGAAGACGCGTCTGACTACGTCAATCACGCTCCACAAAGCCGAAAGCGTCGGAGAGAGAGCAGCACAGCAACCTTTGACACCAAATTGTTGCTTTCGATGTCTGCTGGCCTCACGTCACCAACAGTTGAACCAGTTCCAGCTTCTGGCCCAAGAGCTGACTTAGCACGCTTGAGCCCAGCTATTATCAAGGCAACAACGAAGCTTTTGAAGGGCAATTCTATTCCAACGAAGCAGGCACTCATCAATCTCTTAGATGATATTGTATCCGTCCAACATGGCGGCCTTTCTGAATACTTCAGTCAGATTGTGGACCCAATTATCGAAGCAATCAAGGCCACGTCTGGCTCGGCAAGCTCTTCGACTGCCATCACCAGTGGTGCGGCATCGGCAACATCTAACACACTGCGGATCGCCGCACTTCATTTGATTGGAGATATTGCATCGACACATTCTTCAAGTGTGCTGCAGCCGTACCTCCCCAAAATTATCCCTGGTGTTGTTTTGGCAGTCAAGGACAAATTTTACAAAGTCTCCAGTGAAGCTATTGGGACTGTCGAACAGCTCGTGAAGGCTCTTACCCCACCAAGATCACGAACCGTCGGCCAACAAGACCACAAAGCCGATCTACAACAGCTTTACAACGTCATCGTAGGCCGAGTCTCTGCCAACGATGCCGACGTCGAGGTTCGACAGCGCGCAATCCAGGCCCTTGGTATCCTTCTGGCACGTACTGCAAGTCCAGAAGGCTCAAGTCTCCTCTCAGCTGCAGACCGTAACGCTGCCCTGGATATGTTGAGTGAGCGACTCAAGAATGAGACAACTCGACTTGCTGCCGTCCATGCTATTGATACTGTGGCGGCATTGACAACCACAAAGGAGTACCTTTCCCCAAAATGGATTCGAGAGGTCTCGCTTGAGCTTTCTGCGCAACTCCGCAAGGCCAACAGATCTTTACGAGGTGCAAGTCTCGCCGCATTGAAGAATTTGGTTGTCGCACCAGCTGCGAGGAGTGCTCTGGATGCTAAGACTATCGATGGCCTCGTCAGCGCACTTCTTCCCCTTCTCACCACTGTTGATCTCCATCTTCTTGGTCCCGCTCTGCTCGTGCTGTCAGTCTTGGTGGCGGATAATCCCAAGCATGTTGTCAATGATCAGTTGAACAAGGCCCTATGCGACCTCCTGACTGCAACTCTCGGTGGCGCAGTTCTGGAGGCAGTCTTGGCACTGGTTACTAATATCGGCCAGAATGGCGTAGGTCAAAATCTTATGGCTGGCTTGCTGAAGGAGGTTAGCATCAACGGAGATCCAGCAGTTGTTGGCAAAGTAATTGGTACTTTGCTTGTATATGGAGGACCATCGGTTGGTGTCAATGTTGACAACTTCCTGACTGAGGCCGTCAACCCGGAATCCGATGATCCTAGACGATGCTTGGCTCTTGCTGTTCTCGGTGAGGCTGGGCTTCGTATGGGCACGAAGTCTCCATTGAAGCCATCCACATTTACAGCTCAATTCAAGTCTAAGTCAGATAAAGTACCGCTTGCTGCTGCGGTTGCTTTGGGACGTGCCGGCGCTGGGAATATTCCGTTGTACTTGCCAGAGATCTTGTCAACAATGGGTAAGGGTGGCAGTGCACAATATCTCCTCTTGCATTCTATCAAGGAGATTCTTCAGCAAGCTAGCAACAATTCTGCGGACATCAGTAATTACACCAAACAAATTTGGGAGAGATTGCTCAGTGCTTCACAAGCCGAAGACAACAAGGCAGTTGGAGCAGAGTGTATTGGAAGACTTGCGATTATTGAGCCGATGACATACATTCCACAGCTCCAGGTAAGAGTTCTCATCCTCGTGCTGCATTCATTTGCTAAATATTTAGAACTACCTCAAGAACCCGACCCCTTCAGTTCGAGCTATGATCATCCAGGCTATTCGTTATACTCTCCCAGATAGCGATGAAGCATTCGACGCAGTTTTGAAGACCACGCTGATCGACATGCTGGGCCTCATGCTTCGGGACACGGAACTTGAAAATCGTCGTCTGGCACTCACCACTCTCAACTCTGCCTCACACAACAAGCCTGATTTGATTGTTCCAAACCTGGGTCTTCTCTTGCCTCTTGTCATGCAAGAGTCGGTTATCAAGCCAGAATTGATCCGTGAGGTCACAATGGGTCCATTCAAGCACAAGATTGACGACGGTCTCGAAGTCCGAAAGGTAAAACCTCCGCTCTGTGTTCTTTTCTTGAAACACACTGACTTTCAAACAGAGCGCATACGAGACCCTCTACTCCCTAATGGAGACTGCTTTCTCCCGCATTAACATCCTCGACTTCTACGACCGCATCATCGCCGGCCTGCAAGACGAGCACGACATCCGCGCGCTCTGCAACCTCATGCTCACCAAGCTCGTCGTCCTCGACCCAGACGAGACATCCCGCCGCCTTGACGCCATCGCCGACTACTTCCGCACCATCCTCTCCCTCAAGCTCAAGGATAATGCCGTCAAGCAGGAGGTCGAGAAGCAGGAGGAGGCTGTGAAGAGTGTGTTGCGTGTTACACTTCTGCTGCATGCGGCGATTCCCGGCGCGAGTAGTAGCATAGGTACCCAGGCTGGTGTGCACCAGACGTGGCGTACGTATTGGGAGTGGGTTGAGAAGGATTTCGAGGGCCAGTTGCGGAGCTTGAGGGAGGAGAGCAAGGATAGTGGGTATTGAACTCCTCCGTACATCTGATCTTTCTATTCAATTAGAAACCTTAGGGTCGGGTTGGGTTGGTGTGGAGAAAAGGAACGGATGGTGATGATGAATGACATGATGATGGATATGAAGGAATGAGAGAGGCAATAGTATGCAGTCGGTTGGAGTGGGAGGATATCTCGCGCATAGCTTGCGTTGCATAGTTTGCAGGCCTTCTTTCAGATACTCTGCTTCCTCTTTCCATAGACACAAAAAGACCTCCATTACCCCTATCTTTCCCACTCAGCCCATTGCTTACCGCTTCACTATTCTCCGAACTGACCCGCAACTTCGGAATTTTGCCTGCCTGCTTTGGCTTTTATTCGAGACTTCTCGTCTCATCCCATATCACACTCCACCTCTTGTAGCTGAATTCATTCTTAATCGTGCTACAGAATTTCTCGCGATCTGTGAAGGCCCGTTCGTCAATGCGAGCGGTTTGGGAATCGGGGCTAAGCGAGGGACCCGATTGCTTAATCGCCTACTTAAGCGAACTCCGGTTCATAAATCCGAGGTCGGATACGAGCGAATTTTGAAAATATTATAATATTTTTAAATTAATAAATTAATAAAATTCTATTAGTAGGATCTATTAAAAGTTATTTAGTTAGTAATTTTATTTAAGTAATTTTAGCTAAAACCTTTTATTAGGACTATATATAATTTTAATTATAAAACAGTTTTTTAAAATATATAATTATTAAATCTTTTTATCTTTAATAGAATTTAATCTAAGTAATATATATCTAAGTTTCTTATAAGTATTAATGTCCTTTATTTAATTAAAATTTAGCGTTTACCTTTTATTAGAAAGTTATATATTGTTTTAAAATTAGGCCTTTTTATTAGCGAATCGGGCCCCTCGCTTAGCCCCGATTCCCAAACCGCTCGCATTGACGAACGGGCCTTCACAGATCTGTAAGAACCATGGTCACGGCGCGTCACGCCTCGTCCACTTTTCGTCTGAACTTCGACGTGCCCTTGTTGCACATCTCGCGTTCTAAGGTCATTTCAGGGGCATTTCAAGGGCATTTCAAGGGCATTTCGATAGAGCGCTGCCTTGTATCATCCTTGCCCCACCCCCGCCTTTCTACGGTTCAACCTAGTATTCCTTTTCCCCGGTGTTGCTTCGACCTCACTCCACTTTTAGCACTCCTTTCCTTTCCTGCCCTTCGTTCCCTCTTCGATGAGCCTAGTAGCAAGAAGCTTGTGATCACCATGGTCCATGACGAGTTCAAGCAGGAAAGCGAACGTGAGATGGATATATGTATGTACTCATTTTCAAACAACTATAAACAGGAACAAGGAATCGAAGTGGGGTTGTGATCTGCCCGTACCGAACGCACGCCAAAGCACTGAACTTCAATTCCATCCATGCATATTTCATTTCAACGCCTCGTGTTTTGTCTTCCACTCCATAACGCCGTCAACGAGAGTCGTGAAGTCTTTCAAGGGTATTAGTGCTCTCCTCTCCTCTCATCTTTCTCCCGTCCCGTCCCCTTCCATACTGTTCTCCTGAGGCAGACCCACGTCTCGACTAGTAATCATAGCCCCCCGCAACTCCCGGCGCCGGGCCCTCAAGATCGACACCTTCAACCGTGTTCCTAATCCTAACCGTCTCATTGACCAGGTTGCCGAAGTACTTCCTCGCGACCTCGCTCTCCATTCTTACTTTCCTGGTTTCCTCTCGCTTGTTGCCTAATTGCTCGACACTGCGCTGGAGCCCGACACGTAGATTGTCGGCTGGGAAACGGAGAACTTTGCGTACGGACGAGGAGATGCGGTCGCTGTTGGAGTGCACGTAGTCGATTGCTGCAAGTTGGGTGGAGATTTTGGTTGTGAGGCGGTGAGGCAGGGAGTGTGGGATTTGGAGGAGGAGGTAGTAGGTTGCTGCGACCGCTAGTGACAATTATTGTTAGCTATGGTTTAAGGAATAGGGTGGGATGGGGGTGCTTACCAGTTACGATAACGCCAGGTATGATCAGCTTGCGGATGTTGTTATTGCCAACCACCTTCATAGCACCCAGCGCGCCATCAACCCATCCGAAGCCACCGACCACTCGGCCACCTACTGCTGTTGCAACAGTAAGAGCCATGCCTGTTCCGGCCAGCTTCTCTTGGCGCTGCATGATAGTAGACCAATCGAAGAAATCCCAGAGCTCGGTCTCGACTTCGATTTGCCGCGCCAGAACGTCGCGCTTTCGTCTGAACATGACATTGGGCCGGAAACTGAGGTCGGTGTATTCGTCTCCCAAGTGCAGGAGGCCAAGTTGCTTGATGGAGGACACGCCTTCAACGGTCTTGCGGCGGGCATGCTCTTCACATGCTGTGACCGAGGCGGAGATTTGGGAGAGTATGGCTTCTTTGATATCTTCTGCATACTGGAAGGCATTGAGAAGACCGGGATAGGGGACGCCAAGGTCCTCGTCTGCTGCTTGGGCTATTGAGTGGTTGAGGGTTGAGCGGGTGTGATCGTAGATGTCCTTGCAAGTGGTCTCGATGGTTCGGTCGATGTCATCGCTGACTTCTGCTCTAGCTTTCTGGGACGCCTCTATCAGAGGCTCCAGGTCGTTCAGCTCTTTCGTGACTCGGTCGAGCTCTGATTGAGCGACATCTTGGTTCACCGTGGCCAGAGTGTTGACATCGCCCAGTACATTGAGCAGGTATGTCTTTGCTGGTGCAAGTTTCGAACGAGCACGTTTTTCTAGTACAAACCGCCGTAATGACTGCTCGAGATTTTCGAAGTCTCGGATTTTCTCTTTCTCCTTTCCCTTTCCCTTTGGATCCGAATCGTCATCAGGTCCATCCCCGCCACCTCCACTTGAGCTCCCACTTCCACGTCCACCATTTCCGCCAGGTGGTGATGGGCCTGTTGGAATGGCGTTACTTGATACGAAGTGAACCAACTCTGATGATTCCTTGAATGTCCGTGGGCTGAGGCCTTGTACTTGCTCCAAGATCATTTTCTGACATCTTTCCTTGTCTCTGATGTTGTCGTATCCATTGACCACGATGAAAATATAAGCCTTCTCTGCTGCGGCTGCCCAAATAAACTCCCTTGCAGTCAGAGTGAAGTGATTTGCAGCTGAGACCACAAATACGACCACATCAATCTCCTCCTGTCGAGCAAACACAGCAGTGGTTTTCGTTGTATCTGAATTCAAACCGGGTGCATCGATAATCGAGATATCCACAACTCCATTATTTAGCAAAGACTCGTCGATAGACCGTACATCCTTTACGTAGACTTTGCATTGAGTGTATTTCTCGTTGGTTGTGACCAGCTTCTCCAGATCCGCCAGGGTGAAAACATCGTACGTGCTCTCGTCGTGTCGGTTGTATATAACATCCTTATGAATCGCGTGAACCTCCTCGACACCTCCATTCTCTCTAGCATCTAACACCTCGCAGAAAATACTTGTACATGGTTGTTGGTCCTCTGGTAAGATCTTTCTCCGTAGCAGAGCGTTGCAGAATGTCGACTTTCCGGCATTCAAGTCTCCAGTGACCAACACCTTACTCGAGGTATCCTCTATTCGTTCCCGGAGAGACAGCAGATGTTTGATGCTGCTGCTTATTTTCCCATCCAGTAACGAAGCTATCGAACCCTTCTCCAGCGAATGTACTAACTCTGTCTGATGTAATGCACCCAGCTTCAAATCCAATTTTAATATCGAGAATTCCTGTGCAATCTGAGGCGTCATCAATCGTGGTTCTTCCTTCGGTTTCTGCTCTGCTGCCTTGCTCGATTCGGTCTCGGTCTGATGCTCCCCAATCGAAGTTTGTGCTCGCCGCATCAGTCCAGGACGAGGTTCACTTTCTGACGACAATGTCGGATGCGTAGTATTCGTATGTATGATCCCCGGTCTTGAAGATTGTGCCGCCTCCGCTCGTTGAACTGAGGGATATGTTGCTGGCCATGTCGCGTTCATCTCCTGTAACCCCTTCAATGTCTCCACAACCCGGTTAATCGACCTTCCTAGAGCCACTCTATGCTGATTGTACCATAATTGATGTATGGCGTTGGCCTGAACCCTTCTGTCGTTGTCCGCTGCCTCTCCAGAACCCCTGGGCATTGGCGAATGTGATGGCGTAGGTCTATCTTCAGTCAGGGCTGGATTCCACACCGGAACACCGTTCAGAGCATCGCCAGCCACGCTCCCTCCATACCCAGAGTCGTTGTCGAGCAGGGCTTGCAGTCGAGCGGCGCTTTCTGAAGTTGATCCGGATCCGACAGTGACATATTGAGGACGACCGGATGCTGGACGCCTGCTCGAGCTTGCTTCTCCGTCACCCGCTGCCTTCCCTTTTCCGTGATATTCCTGGCTCATGGTGATGGATTTCGTTAAACCATTCGCGTGTGGTACATTCAAATTTTCTTGAAATGGTCTGTTATGATGCATTCAAGATTGAGGCGAATAAATTCCGCTTTGTCTGCAATCTTAGCGCAAAATCCACTTCACGTGCGTGCATATCAACTCCTTTTCATTGCCGAAAAACTACTGGTACAACCACCACTTCGGAATATCGTGAAACTGTACGTTGTGTACTTTTGAACTCTCTGTGAATGCTTCCTCCAGCCCAAAATTCTCCTCATTCTTCTAGTTTTGACATGTACGTTGACGAATCGTGTTTTCTGACTCCTCACGTCATCCCTGCTTCTCAGCAACTTAGTCGAATCAAAACCTCTTAACATTAGCATTATTTATTTGCCTTCACGTGTTTTCAACTTAGCAATCAAGCTTGCTGAATGCTTTCATTATTTACAATATGTGACTCAAGATGAATTGTCTTGCTGAACTTGAAGCCGGGAAGGCCTGGAGCTCTCACGATTGAGTGGGTCGTTCATGAAATAAAATTGATATTTCAACGTGCGCCATTGGAAATATTTTATTTGAACAGCTTGACAACGCTCTATTCCAATTATATCCGAGACTTCCAGATTCCTTTAATGTGGAGTGGTCCAAAGAGATAACCAGGCCGGAAAATCCCTCGGCCCGCTCGCTGTTCCTTGGCCAAGCCAGAGATGACGAAGCTGCAAGGCATCAAGCTCAATATCTGCCAGACCTCAACCCCACCAAACCCAAATTTCCACAACACCACCCCCACCACGCCTTCACCATGAATGCACGTCTCCCTCCCCCCAATGCATCTCTTAACTAACGCCCTCACCAGATCGTCGAATGGGCTTTCGGCAAACGCATGACCGCCGCCGAGCGGCTGCGCAAACACCAACGCTCCCTCGAAAAGACGCAGCGCGAGCTGGACCGCGAGCGTGTGAAGCTTGAAAACCAGGAGAAGAAGCTGATTGCGGAGATCAAGAAGAGCGCGAAGAATGGACAGATGGGGGCGTGCAAGATCCAGGCCAAGGATTTGGTGAGGACGAGACGGTACATTGAGAAGTTTTATAGTATGCGGACGCAGTTGCAGGCGATTAGTTTGAGGATACAGGTGAGTTGATTCTTTGGTAGGGCGAGGGAGGGAGGGAAGGAAGGGGAACTTGGCTAATGTATTGTGGAGTAGACAGTCAGGACGAACGAGCAGATGATGCAGGCTATGAAGGGCGCGACTGGTGTTCTGGGGAGCATGAACCGCAGCATGAATTTGCCGGCGCTGCAGCGGATAGCGATGGAGTTTGAGAAGGAGAACGATATCATGGATCAGAGGCAAGAGATGATGGATGATGCCATTGACGATGTTACTGGGTTGGAGGACGAGGCTGAAGGAGAGGAGGTTGTGGAGCAGGTGCTGGAGGAGATTGGAATTGATTTGAAGAATGCTGTAAGTTGGCAGATACTTTGTCCTTTGGTCAGAGAAAATACTTATTGTGGTGATAGATGGGCGAAACTCCTCAAGGTCTTCAGAGCCAAACTGTTACGGAAGGCAGGGTTGCGCAGGCTATAGGCGGAGGTGGGGCGGGTGCAGATCCTGGAGACAATGATCTTCAAGCTAGACTGGACAGCTTGAGGCGATAGGGTTTAGTAGATTTGAGCTATGGCGTTTTCCTCGACAGCGAGAGTTGGAGTTATGGATACAGTTCTGATTTCTGTTGCTCAGCGTTGATATCTCCGGACTGACGGCGGAACACGACCGCCGCGTTGGCAGCAAGCCTTCCAATATGCCCTGTCCCAAAACCAATGATACGAGGCTACATCTGCCTCACGGTGGTTAAACATTGGCTTCCACGGAACCCATAATGCATTTGAATCTCTCTGGTAGAAGTACTCCGCTGTTTAATGCTGCCATGTGAATCATGCCTCTCCACTGCTCCCGGAGAGCCGGCTCCTCCACCGCCGATGCACGCCCTCACCCACGCCCACACCCAGTCCCACGCCCCTTGAGCCAAGTGTGGGGAAGCCAGACCCCACTAACTTTGAGAGTGTTTCTTTGTAGAGCGCGCAGCTGGCTGCACAGCCTGGATCGCTTGATCACTGGATTGTCAGCGTCGAGGCCGGATCTTTCTGCTGACTGACCTACCTCTCTCCTTTACCCCCCCTCCAAGTTTGCCCCTACCACGGAGTTCGGACGGTTTCTTTGCTCGCACGCGGCCATTGTCTCCGGGGTTAACAATTACTCAGACCAAGTCGACCCCTCGTTGTTTGAGGACCAAAGGACAAGGACAAGGACAAGGACAAGCAGGAGACCACCCCTGCAAACACCTCTCAACTTGCGATAATCCCTTGGAACGAGCGCAAGAACGCTTTCTGACACTTCCGCCATCATTGCTGCGAACTCTAAGACATATTTTGGACCCCAGATCTGCACCAGCCGCCCGACAAGTGCAACGTGACCGTGGAACTGCCAGACTGGTACCGCCACTGACCAAAACGGCTTGCCGGCACTGTAGGGAGCCTTAACACAGACAGAAGTGCCCGCCTACATCCTGAACTGCATTTCCAGAGCTTTGGCAGGATTTATTCGCCTTCAAAAGACCTCCACCGGATCAATCGTACGTTTCAGTGGTTGCTGTCTCCGTGAATCGTGGCACGAGGCTTCCTCTGTACCCCACATCGAGGCACCGTCGTCATTGCAATCTAAAACAGGCCGCAGACTACGATACGCAACGACACAGCTTTGCTCTTGCTTCTTAAGGACGAACAGATTCGCGAATCTTACTTTCTCGAACTCCTAATTGCTCCGGGCGCGTATCACCACCGACCGCCAACACGACCTCGCAAAGCGCCGTCCATCCCTGGCACCAGCAGTTCTTCAGCCCCTTCTCAAGCCCACCCTCTCGACCTCTCCGAGTCTCCTCACGAGACACACAGGGCGAATCCAGCAAAGTGGCAGGAAGTAAAAGGAGGAGCTTTTCCTCCCAGGGAGGTTTGCTGAACAGGATGTTTGGCAGCTCTGGGTCGCCGCCAAAGGATGGTGGTCCGGAACCCGTTGCGCAAGACGCCGTAGATTCGAATTCGACAGAGACTCCCACCGCATCGAAACCTGCTGAGGAGGGCGGAAGCGGAGAGAAGCGCAGCGGAAATGGAAGCCCTCCTGGCAGAGCGACCAACGACAATGGAAATTCCGGCGAGAAGAAGCGGAGGAGTAGTGGTGTTGGTGCAAAGGCAAGCTCGCTGCTTGCGAACGCGAAGAACTCTCTACACTTCAGCCAGAGCCCGAATTCATCAGGATTCATGCGCAGTCAGGAGCAGAACACGCAGACACCGTTGCAGAAGCTTGGTAAGCAGGATCCGGCGTTGAGTGTCCCCCAAGGTCAACACAACAACTCGGCCGGCGAATCACTGCCAGGACCGCGGTCTACGTTTACTGTGGGTGTTTGGGAGGACAAGAACAAGAAATGCCGTCGGACTATGGAAGATACACATGCTTTCCTGTACAACTTCTTACATACCCCCGCCCCCGCATTGGGATCCGAGACGCCGAGCACGAAATCGAAGTCGACCGAGGAGCTCACGCCGGATGAGTCTACTCCTAGTCTTGCACCTACTGCTTCGTCCTCCGAGATGATGGAAACAGACAATGGATATTTCGCTATCTTCGATGGTCACGCCGGTACATTTGCTGCAGACTGGTGTGGTAAGAAGCTTCATATCATCTTAGAAGAAACGATACGAAAGAACCCGAATACCCCTATTCCCGAACTCCTCGATCAGACCTTCACTACCGTCGATGCACAGTTAGAAAAGCTGCCCCTCAAGAATTCCGGTTGTACGGCCGTCACAGCAGTCCTACGCTGGGAAGACAGGATACCTAACGCCCAATCTGCAACTGGATCGACCGCAATTGCACCAGCTACAGCTGCGGCAGTAAAAGCTGCAGATGAAGCTGCGAAAGCCGAGGAGAAGTCTGGAGACAGTGGCGTAGACATGAGCAAGACGCCCTCGCAGCAAAATCCAGCTGCAAGTGCTACCTCTCTTGCAACAACGACAAGTGAAGCAACACATGCCAGACTCAGGACAACTGCATCACGCCAACGCGTTCTCTACACTGCAAACGTTGGAGATGCCCGCATCGTGCTATGTAGAAACGGCAAGGCATTAAGGTTATCCTACGACCACAAAGGTAGTGACGAGAATGAAGGCAAGCGTGTTGCGAATGCCGGAGGCCTGATCCTGAACAACCGCGTCAATGGCGTCTTAGCCGTGACCCGTGCGTTAGGAGATGCATATATGAAAGACCTAGTGACCGGCCACCCATACACCACAGAAACAGTCATCCAACCTGATCTTGATGAGTTTATCATTCTTGCTTGCGATGGGGTAAGCTATTCCATGTATATAGAAAAGGACTTTGCTAATAGAGGCAGTTATGGGACGTCTGCTCCGACCAAGAAGCCGTCGACCTCATCCGACACCAACAAGACCCCATCGCCGCTGCTAAATCACTCGTCGACCACGCCCTCGCTCGCTTCAGCACTGACAACCTCTCCTGCATGATCGTGCGCTTCAACAAATCCGCGCTCCAAACCGCAACCAAGGAGCCCTCCTCCGCTATTGGCGTCGAAGGCGATCCGACCTGCGTGCCCGGCAAGATCTCAGAGGTCGACAAGATCGTCGGCGATGCAAAGCGGAAGGTTGCTGAGGATGGGGTTCATGCAGTGGGCGTGTCAGGGAGTAATAGCGGAAAGGGCCACGATCCGAAGCTGGTGCTGGCGGAGGAGAGGGAGAGGGTTAGTATGGAGAAGGTGGTTGAGGAGGAGCCGGGTCTTGTTGAAGGCGAGGAGGCCAACGAGATTGATCTGAAGGGCGCAGAGGCCGCGAGTCCGGAGACGAGGATGAAGCTGCAGTTGCCGGAGGGGCCGGCGAAATAACCCCAAAACTTCTTCCCTTCTCCCTTCACCCTTCGTTAGGCGTAGAATTTCGAGGATGGCTGATTGGGGATATTATGCATGAGTACAGTACGGTCTGCTTGGGTCGAGGCGTGTTTTGATTATGAAAGAGAAGAGAGTTCAGAATGCATGCACGTTTCAGTCGGGTTTGCTTTCTGGGTGCGTTAAGAAAGAGCGTTGCTGGTTTTTCGGAGAAATGGGGGAAGAGAGATCAGCGTGGGGGACATACATACAGGCACTAGGTTTTGTATTTATTCACAACTGAAATGGAACGTGCGTGCATTTGCGAGAGTTTGTTTGGTTTGTTGGTGTGATATCGACAAAGCATATCTCCAACTACATGTCGATTTGGGGAACAGTGATGATGGAGTGTCGCAAGTGCTTGGAGACTCTAGACTGATTCTGCTTGTTCGCATCCGCGGATTCTGCTTGGTGGAGTATCGTAATAAGGGAATACGAAGCGATGCAATTGATTCGAGTCACCTCTGTCCTGAGAAAACTACGCAATGTCTAACTCCACTAGGTCTGGGCCTGTCACTCCTCCTTGGCCTTCAGCTCAATCAATTCTATGAACTTGACACTGTCTCCTAATCTCCGCATCTCCTCATCCGAGAGCTCCGCAAGCACCTTCAGCAAGTCACGACGACCATCGCTGGAACTCTTCACACGGAAGAACACATAGTTCCAGATGTAGCCGGCAGCGAACATAACATTGTTATGCAAGCCTTTATGATGAGGTCGACGGGTGAGCAAGTGTCCGTTGCGGATCTAAGGGCAGCGCAACTCTGTGGAGTCTCTTCTGGGTTGGTGGTAGCGAGGTTCGCCCCAGGCGCTAGCTACGCCTTGGGACATAGTGAGCAGGACATGCGGACGTTAATTGGATGTTGAGAAGGAATGCCATGGTGTGAGCACTCTTGGACGTTGAATATAGGCCGCACGAGGAAATGTGGAGGAAGTGGGAGGAACAAGTCCTCTCCGTGGTATTGTTTTTCGATATTTGCTGAGAGGGGCCTGGTTCTGAATTTGATCCGTCCAGGTAGGTAGCACGTGGCAGCCCGGAAGTTCAAATACCTTGGCTGGGAACGAAGTGCAGTGCCGTCTTACGACTTGCTCAGAGCGGGATAGCTCTTTTCGGCGATGTATGTAATTTTTGCTGGCTGTGCTGTTGATTAGGTAGGTAAGAAGTTAGGCGGATCTTCTGCCAAGAAGACAGACCAGAGCGATACTCTTTTGATGATTTGAGAGCTATTACTTGCCAGGTTTCCGTTCAGATCCACAGGCGCTATTGTGGTAACTTAGGTCGAGTGATTTTCTTATTTAAAGAGAAGAGCGGAAATATTGCAAAGGTGCGGAAGGGGCGTTTTATATCCTGCTGAGGCAGTCCGCATTTCCAGGGGAAAGCTTGGCTTACCCCCTTTTTAAGCGAGGCCCGGACGAGAGTCACAACCCTACATATATGCAGCCGGTCGACGCTCCAAGCGCTAGCTCATATGAAAATATTTCATTCTTGGATGCTTCTTTATTGTGTTTGGTATTGATGTTAAAAGGGCTGAAGAGTGCTCTGAGGGGCTAGACATGTTGGGGCGTTAAAGGTCTTGCGACGGATCAGAAGGGAAGTGATACAGTGCCGAATTGTTCAGTTTCTTAGCAAATATACCTTCCTTTACTCCTTTTTCACTAATACATATTCTGTCAATCCTCCATAACTAGTATCTAGTTGTACTAGAACTTTGGGAGCTTACGAACGGTGGCTGAAATGGCACGAAGTGCCTTGGGGGTTCTTAGCCATCATGTTGGCCACTATGTTAGCTGTTCTTACGACTGTTCACTTTATGGCTTGGCTGAGCCAATGGGAACAGAGGAGGCTACTGAGGAAGTTCCTAAATGCTTCACACGAGAGGGACGAGATTTTGAAAGTGACATATGCTCACATGTAGATTAAAACTGAGGGTAGGAAGGTAAAAGCGGGGGTGGAAGGGGATTTGCTAGGAGTGGAGTTTGAGAGAATAGAGAAGGGGGATGGATGCACTTAATGGTTTTCCGTTGATTCACTGTACCCCAATTTGCATGTACATTTCGGATCTCTTTGTGGTCGTACTTAAATCTAGGACCGTTCTCCTTGGCCAAGCTAGAACAAGTCAAGCCTTCCCGTTTTCGGCCTCCTGTCTTCTGACGTAGTGCCCCAATGTGTCATGACTCTTGTTTTCCCCTTCTCACGAGATCACTTTTTCGTTACCTCGACACGTATGGCTTGTTCCCCCACCGGAATGTTTGCTCTTCCCAATTCTATCTCTCACGTGAGTAGCGCCACCTTTGCTCAGGCTCGGCTCAGGCCTGCTCACCCCTATTACGCGAACGCGGCGCAGCCAAGAATAACCTCATTTGAAATCATCAACTTTTAACGAGAGGCCCAAAAAGGTCCCTCCTCTAGCCAGGGATCTGCAACCCTCCTTGTCCTGGTCAGAGGAGGTTGACGGACGGACGAGGTAGGAAATCTGATCGGTTAGCAGCCCTCGTAACTTTGGCAGGGCCCGTCATTCCATCCGCTGGTAGGCCCGCTCAGCCAATTAAATAATCAGCAAATGCTAAAGCTCATGCTAAGTATTCCTCATATCCAGAAGGCGGGATTCAGCATTCATTATAACTCCGATATCGAGCAAAGGACAATCTCCTACACGTCCTTCCACTCTCAAATTCGAAGCTCTCATCATGTTCAATACCACCTCTTTCTCCATCAAACTTCAAGAGACTCTTCTCATAGCCTCTAATTTCCACGATGGCTCCCAAAATCTCTATCACAGGTAGCTCAGGCTATATCGGCAGCCAAGTCTTCCACGACATCACAGAAAAGCAGCCTGAATACCAAATCCGCGGTCTCGTCCGCACCGAAGAGCAACGCCAAAGATCGCAGCAAGATACCCCTCTATTCAAATAGTTCTCGGAGACTTAGACTCAGCAGATGTCCTGAAGCAGAAGCTGCCCAGGCTGACGTTGTTCTCCGTATGTCTCCCTTTCTTTCCCAGGATTTCCTGAATGTTGGCTAACGCAAGTTCTCTGGAACTGGCAGACGTAGACCACAACGCCTCCACATCTCTCTCCTCTCCTCTCTCCAGAAGACAGGGACATTCATCCAGCTGTCCGGCGCAGCATCCATTGCCTCTACTGCCAACGGACTCGGGCAGCTTGACCCGAAAATCTGGTCCGACGTCGCTGATCTGAAAGAAACTACAACTTTCGACCACGGCCACATGCACGCTGCGACCGGCCAGCTCGTCCTCTCTAAGGGCTTGAAGCACGGAATCAGAACTGTAGTAGTTATCCCACTAGCTGTTTATGGCATAGGGCAAGGCGAGATTAGGAAGACGAGCATGGTTCTCCCTTGGTATATTGATGCTGTTAAGAAACGCGGGAAGGGGTTTATATTGGGGGAGGGGAAGAATATTGCGAGTATTATTCATGTAAAGGATCTTGCTACGGCTTTTATTTTGCTTGTTGAGGAGGCGTTAAAGAATGGGGGAGGGAGTGCGGACTGGCGAGAGAAGGGGTGATATTATGTTGAGGGTGGGGAGTATGTTCTTGCTGAGATGGCGGAGCGTATCGTAAAGGAGATGGGCAAGAGGGGAGTGATTGAGAATATGGGGGGAAAGAGGTGGATGTAATCGAGATTGAAGAGACGAAGGGGCTTCATCCTTATGCAGAGTTACTTTGGGGAATTAATATGCGGGTTAATGGGGAGAGAATTCGGGGGTTGGGGTGGAAGGCGAGGGAAGAGAGTGTGTTTGAGAGTATTTCAGAGTTACTTGCCGAGTAAAGAGCGGGTCGAGATAAGCTTAGAAAACAAGTATATACGTACGGTTTGAAATCACATGCCTTTCTCTTCCACACCAAATCAAGCTCCTCGAAACGTTGAGCCTTCCGCAATCATCAAGACGCCCACCGTGACATCCTCGAGTTCTCGTACGACTGCTCGAAAAAATCTCGGTCCCCATTTGGGCAACCGATGAAGGGATAGGCCTCTTTCGAGCTATTTCCTTTCACTATTCTTCCTTTTCAGGGATCCTCGACTTGCAATTTCAAATGTAGATTCTTCTCCAAACATAGGAGACCTTATTGGACTTGCTAGCCATGCATAAAAAATCATCTCAGCCCGTCATCACGGAAAACAAATAGTTGTACAGCTTGCCAGAGCTGCACAACCAGGCCATGCCTCGATTGTGTACGGGCAGCCTCGCGATGTCTCACCAGTTGAACACGACAACGAAAAAGACTGGGACCTTGATGATGCACAGCATGAGGTGGTTGACGAACCAGCTGAGCTAATCAATTAAACAAGTTAAATAAGCTTAATATCCTGAAGTTCGGCTCCCAAAAGCGCTCTCATAATATCCTCCTCAAACAACTTCCCCACTCCTACGCGCCGGTACTGGTCAACACCCGCGGATTCAACAAAGAGGACATTGTAGACTTCATGGCTAAGGCTCAAGCGCCCAAAACTTAAACCTCCTGGTACTCCTTTTTCAGTAGAGACATGGAGTGCATGAACCAGCGTGCCAGCGGGAGTATTCAAATCACCCGAGAAGTCAGATTGCTCAAACGAACCCCAGCCACCTATGATTTCTGGTGACCGTATGGAACATATAGCTTTCCATGGTCTCGATTCAAAATTAAGTCCTATCGCTGCTTCAAGAGCAGCAGGATCCATGTCCTCAACTCGTGATGATGCAGCCCAAGTTACTACATCGCTGTTGTCAATTTTGACTCCTGTTGCCCATGCCGCCATTCTAACATCCTCCTTCGTTTGAAAAGTTCCCCTTACGAGCACTTCTTGGGATCTTGCTCTGATGTGGAGTGAAGTGAACGTATTGTCCACATTATATCGGTCCACATCTGGAGGTGTGTCTGCCACTTCAGGTTGTAGTAGATGCGCTGATGAGGACGAAGGTTCCTCCACAGCTTCAAGAGGGTAAACGACACCATCTGCAGAGATGAGGCTAACAACCGTGAATGCATTTCGAGTTTTGCGACTTCTTTGTGGCCATTTCACCTCATGTAGCAGAGATGCCCACGACCATGACGGTAGCCCTTGTACTCTCACACACTCTCGAGACGCGGATTTCTGCTGCCAGAGTAGTCCGTAATGAATATCTCGAAGCCACAATCCTGAAACGTACTCGAGAAGCTTTGGCTCCCTTAACTGGCGGTCATTTGAAATGAACATCTCTCGGACGTCACCTGCAATACCATAGAGAGCGATGATACGGTCTTTATCAGCCACTGTGAAATCCAGGCGTGAGTAGACTTCAATGAGTTGGTACCAAATTCGCTCTATAGACAACGTGGGAAATGAAAAAGCTGTCTTGGTACCGAAGCTCTTGTTTAGATTAAGAGGGAATTGGCGAAACCCGATCGCCTCTTTAGACTCACTCCTTGGTCCCCTCGTCTGACATTCAAAAAATATCTGTGATGGCGTAAAGTAGACAATCCTTCGGCTTAGAATCCATTCCTGGAAGACCCAGCCTCGTTTAAGAAGTTCGCTATTCCAGACTCCGGATACGTACTGATCATCGATGTGGCTTTCGCGTTTGTAAATGTAAAAATGACCTCTTTGGAGCCCGCTAATGTCTCGATATGGCAATCGGGCCAAGGATGTAAAGGATTTCTGTGGCCGAGATGATAGGAAGCCATACTGTGGCGAAGAAGCTGTGACTGCTATAGTTAGGATAGAATGCTGATAATATTGTCCCATTTTCATGGCTTCCTTTTTCCAGTCCCTCCCCTTATCGCCATCTTGGATGATACATATCGAGTCGATCCACAGAAATTGGATTCCGAGCCTTTGTGTAATTAATATTGCGTGTTGAAAAGTTTTCGAAAGTGTAGCTAGTTCCAATGTACTATTTCTCTCTTCAAGATTACTCATCGTTGTTTTGCACTTCTCTGTTGCTTCATTCCAGCGGTGGCTGAGTGTTATATAGGTACCTCGACTTCCATCAGTCTCACGGAGAACCGGATTTTGTGCTAGAACATCAATGCATCGAGTCGGGAGCGGTGCGTCTCTCGCATCAAGCCGCACCGTGCCAGAATTAGTCTGAGTACAAGCTGCATGTGTGGAACATTCATCGAGCCATTCCAAAATTGATGACATGTGCAAGTCCGAAGTCGGGTCTTCACCCAGGTACCGCCCGATCACGTCCAGGCTCTGGGCTGCGGGACTACCTACAATATTTGTTAGGTGGATATCGAATTGTTCGTATTTTTTGATTTACCTTGGTCTGCCGCGACGGCAAACTCATGCTTTTTCCCCCCGTCTTCAATATCAAGAGCACGCGGTCTAGGCAATGCACGTCTGACAAGCCCAACAAGAAGCCTATTATATCGAAGTCCCATCCCAAGTATTGGCACATTCTCGGAATCCCTAATAAGCGCTATACGTACCCAGCAGTCGGCTGGTTCCCATGGAAGACAAGCTATGTCATCCTTCAGATTTGTGAGCAACAAGACACAGAAATCACATCCTTCTCCTGCCCCGTTCTCTACTGCTTCCAGTCTGTATGCGCGAATACCATCTGGATCAGTGGTAAAACTGTAGATAGCAAAGTGCTGGCATGACGAACAGAGTGGCATATTGCAGGACGAGAAGAAGTCGGCTTAGCACTACAGTAAATTAAATGTTTAGCGCTGCGCTAATGGCTGTCAGTCTAATCGTGCCCGGCGACGGTCTGATTGAATACAAAGGGTTCATGATATGCAGAAACGGATGGGTTGACAGATTACTAATAATAGAAGGGCTCACCAGCCAAACGCCCAAACCACTCAACCGCCCACCCTCATCCCACCAAAATTTTATCGATTTTTCAAAGTTGTCAGAAAATTCTAAAAACTTCACAAAATATGAAGAATGATCTAATTATCACGAGTATCATTTCATTTTTTCAAAGTTGTGGCGTTAAAGTCTCCAAAAATAAAGTTGAGCGGTTGAGTGGTGGGTGGTGAACTTTTCTACTGTAGTGCTTACATCAGGCTTGACGATAACTCATATTGCACAGGGGTCAGGCTGCATGCACAGCCATGTTCTAAGCCCCACACACTTTTCATCTTCAGCCTGCCAAGGGACATTGGGTCTTTACCGTTCATCAACGAACTACTCGAGCGACAACATGTTTGCAAAGGATCAATTATTCTCGACAGAACGATGGATATTACTGTTTATGTTAGACTTGGGCGTTCGATATACGCTTCTAGTCATTTACCTCGTGCTATCCGATAACAGTTTCTCTAAGGAACTAGAGCCGGTGGATCTCACTCTCACCACTTTGGAAATGTTGGGTATGTTCACTTCGGTTGTCCTGATAAATGATACATTTATCTTAGTCTTGGTTATGAAAATTGTTGCGGTTCTCGAAGTTCTCAAGTTCTTGATATGCGTCGCCCTTGCTGTACACCTCGCGCTTTCGTTCAATTCTCTCGCAAAACTCTGCCTTGCGATATTTCTTCTTAGTGTGTATTCGGTTTCTGGGGGGTTTAAATGTTGGTACGGCTACCACATTATCTCTCCTCCAAGGGAGCCGATCCTTTCAAATCCGCGGGGGAACGATACGACAATTCATATGGACTCGTACAATGAAAACCAAGGCCCACTTTCAGTGGCGTATCAATGCCAGAAAGAACAGAGACAAGAGTGGAACTATCACCGGGTGTCAGAGGATCAGGTATCTTGCTCAGAAGAGGATCAATTGTTCGAACAGGTCAGTCCCCAATACGCCCAATCCACCGTCATCGAGGTTTCCATATAAGTAACCATTTTCTAGGCCTCCGCGTCCTCACATTGTCAACCTTTCCATCCGAGGGTCTCATCTCGCTTTGCTGAGAATGCTACGCTGACGGCATTATCCTCTTTGCAATCTGAGTCATCACAGGAAAGGAGACGTTCCATCGTGGAGCCAGTGAGTCGAAAACTTGAAGCTCAGGATCACAATACTGCTCCCTCCGCTCGACTACCATTTCAAACCTACCCTCATTTCCATCCCCGAACAAGATACCTCCAGAGCACTCTTCTAGACGTTACTGTTCGGTCAGCTATTATCCTTACGACTTTGGAACTAGTACTGGCTATACATTTCATCTTCATTGCTCTTGATGTTGGTTTGAGCCTTAATAGGTAATAAAGAGCCTCTAGCCTTGTGATTATGTCATCTCTGTCACGTCACTAACGTGCTTAAGGGACATTCTATTCCCGGCTCTTGCCTCTATAGGACTTTTCGTTACGCTTAAGTTGACTTTGATCCAAATAAGAGCTGTGTTCTTAGTAGCGCCATCTTCACTATTCGCAATTATTCTCCGATTTTTTTCCGTCCTCGAATGTGAGAACTGTATCGATGCGAGAACGATGTCACTGATTCATATCTTGTCCATATCCCTACAGTTTCTCAATCTCTGTGCTCACTTAGCGGTTCCTATTGCCATGGTTTCTCAATATATTGAACTAAGGTGCCGAAAATGTACATGCTGTGGACTGTCTGAATGTCTTCGAAATGAGGTTGCTTTGGGATCATTGGAATATCTGCCTTATTCTGAGTGGAAGCATAAGAAGCTCTCGGCTCCTAATAATTTGCGACTAGAGTAGATAGATAGTGTGAATATTATCTTCCAAGTTCTCAAATACCCCAGAACATAGCACGACAAATATATGGAGATCTTACTCCGCCTCTATGATAGATCGTACACAGACGAATACTAGTCATCTTTCCCTAAGACACCTCGCAGAAGATTCCAAGTTCTAAGGCTGGTAGCATTAAAAGTTAAAATGACCCAGAGCAATCCTTGTCAGAGCCAAAATCGGGACCCCCCTCTCCTCCTTAAGAGATAAGATAAGGAAGGTATAACCGGGTCTCAAGGGAGTCAAAACGGGCCCTTACGGATACTAAAATAGCTCTTTAATGCACACTCAGGCTTATTTAGCGCGTGCTCAGGCGGTGCTCAGGAATGCTCACCCTCGGCTTAAGCTTGCTCACCCATAGCTCAGGCTAAAGCAGCAGCAGCTCAGGTCCAGAGACGGAAATGGAAAATGTCATGTGAACATTCCCGTGTGGTATGACCTGTACCGAGAACCTGCGATACATCTACATTATTAGTATAGCCCACATACCCCTCTTTCCCCAGACCCATTCCCTCCTTCGCGTCAGTCCCCTCCCTGTTTTGCATGTGTTTTCAAAGTAACAAATGACATCAGCTGCTCACCATGGTATACACAACGTTCAGTGCCAAAACTCCCGTAGAGCTCTGGAGCAAGCTCACCACCTGCACCTCGGCGGCAAGGTCAGGAAACGAGCGGCCGCCGACAACGATTATGAATGCGAAGCCTATGAGGAGTACCTTGTGAGGGTAAAGGAAGTCCCTTGGCGTTTGTTAGCCATTATCTTCGCTGGATCGATAATAACTGCCTCGATCCTTCGATTTGTTATTTGGGTCAGCCGGTGGGTGTTGAGACAATATGTGAAGCATCTTATGGAAGCCGACCCTGAGGAGGGAGAGGCCATTGTGAGGGGGGTTTGTAAGTCGATTGGGATTGAGGTTGATGATAAGAAAGTAGAAGTGGTTGATGAGGTTGACTGGCTAGGAGAAGGCATTGAGAAGACGGAAAAAGGGGATGTGGTTCGACACTGCTCTGAGTTAGGCCTTTACTTCCAAGAACCAAACATCTTTTAAGAGAAAAAATTGAGATAGGAATGAAGATCCGTCGTTTCCGATCAGTGCCCATTGTCCCGGCTGCCTCACATGACCATCGCTTGGTGGCCGGAGCCGATTTCGCTGGTAAAGTGATTCACTCTTATATACTAAAATAAGGTTTTTTCGCTCAATCAACTTCGGACTTTGGTCTATAAGTTGACTCCGCAACGAGGATAAACTTGCTGAAATACCTCCACTAAGGTGGTTGAAGCGGGTGGTTAACCCACTCAAAAAGCGTACAAGCTTTCACCAGAGCTAGATCAGAAGTAAAGAGCCTTAGTAGTAGGGGTGTCACCACTCGAACCACTCCTGCGAAAAGAGAAAACTATACTTATAAAGTTGATGGCAGCGGTTTCACGGAAAAAACAGTTCGGCTGTTTCGCTCAGCGACCACCCTTCGGGCTGGTCGCCAGAGTTTTGTCAAATTTTTTTGATCACTTCCCACTCCACTCCTCGCTAAGTGGTTGGGCTAGGAGGCAATTATTTTGCGAATCAACCAATTATTTCGATTTTAGAACTTGAACTAGCATTTCCGGAGATTCTTCCATCAGTCCCCGTACAGAGTGTATTCAAGCGGCTTTGAAGATATAAATTGGAGATTGCAAAAAAAAAAATTTGACCAAACTTAAGCGAGCGAGAACGAGCATCAGGAACCATTGAAACAAGTGCTGGACAATATGCTTCAACATATCAAATCACATTTCAAGAAGACAATTTCTAACCAAGTAGAGTATAGCAAATCGAGGCGGGAGAAAATAACAGTAGACCTTCGAGCTGGATCAATTTCTAGGTCAAGGAGAAGAGCTGGGAACAATCGCACGTCACAGTCTACGTAATGATGATTTCCGGAACGTCCACTGCATAGACAGCAAGTTGAAGGACGCTTTCATGAGAACACCGCTTCATGCTTTGAATCGTGGTCTTCTCTCGGCTTGTTTGTCGTTAAAGAAGTGGGCCACTCTACGCGAGCTCGACGCCATTCGCGCCAAATCTGCCGACGCGTCTCGCCAAAGATAAAACCATCTTCGAAGTCAACAACACCTCCAACCTTCAACTCACATTCCATCCACAACGCCTCCAAAAATGCCACGCAGACAAGAGATTGACCTCGAGGACGAAGAACCGCCGACCGTTGAGCCGTACAAGATTCTCGGAATCGAGAAGTCAGCGACTGCAGATGAGGTGAAGTCAGCGTATCGCAAGGCTGCGCTGAAGCACCATCCAGGTATGCGCTACATTCTCCTTCTTTTGGGGTAATTGGACATCGAGTTGGCCAAAGATCTTCAAATCAATAATCATTTACCGCAATCTGCTATTCAAGACCGCTAACAATCCACCAGACAAAGCAACCCCCGAAACCAAAGACGAAGCCACCCTCAAATTCCAAGAAATCGCCTTCGCCTACGCGGTCCTCTCCGATCCCGTCCGCCGAAAGCGATACGACAAGACCGGTTCAACCGCCGAATCAATCGACTTCGAAGACTTCAGCTGGAGCGAGTTCTACTCCGAGCAATTCCGAGATGTCATAACCACCGAGTCCATCGAGACCTTCTCGCAGGCTTACAAAGGCTCGGATGAGGAGAAAGATGATCTGCTCAATGCGTATGAGAAGTTCAAGGGTAGTTGGGAAAAGATTTACGCTACAGTTATGTTGAGTGATTGCTTGGAGGATGAGGATAGGTTTAGGGGGATTATTGATGCGGCGATTGAGAAGGGGGATGTTAAGTCGCATAAGAGGTACACGGAGGAGACGGCGGAGAAGAGGGAGAGGAGGATGAAGAAGGCGAGGAGGGAGGCGAAGGAGGCGGAGGAGCATGCGAAGACTACGAAGGAGAGGATGAATGGAAAGAAGGCGGATGCCGGGATGGGTGATTTGGCTGCGTTGATTCAAAAGAGGCAGGCGGATAGAGGTGGCTTTTTGGATCACTTGGAGGCGAAATACAAGGCTCAGGAGAAGTCGTCGAAGAAGGGGAAGAAAGGCAAGAAGAGAGGTTCTGATGAGGATGAGGATGAGGATGATGAAGGAGGAATGCCATCGGAAGAGGCATTCCAGGCTGCTGCTGCAAGACTCAAGAACGGTACCGCTGAGAGTGGTCGGAAGACAAAGAGGACAAAGCATTGAACTTTGGACTCTCCTTTTATTCATGCATGGCAGGGCGTTGGGGCGGGATGGATATCACGGTTGGCTTCGAGCAGCACATAGGTTGATGACTGGGAAAGAAACTGTTGAATCAACAAAATCAAGATGCTCCATTTTGCTAGCACCACCGAAGCCCCAACATTGAACGCTTTCTCAAAGCAAGAAGCTTTTCGTCCAAAATCTGTGACACGTGAAAATCACCTCGTGACCTCGCATCATTTTCGCCCCCAAATTCGACGCGTCTCCCAGCCAATATTAATATCAACATCAACATCACCTCCCAACAACCATCCACTTCACAACCACCTCCTGCCCCCGCACAACTCTCATGAGAACCACAACCATGCCATGACATCCGCGCCTCAGAATCTAACCATCTACCCCGATTACTGCCACGCCCTCTCGCCCACGATCGGAAAATGGGTCCCGCTGCGCGCGACGGATATCCATGGGTTGCAGAAGGTGGGGATGTTTTGTGATCGTGAGCTCCCCATTGCGCTTCCCCCGACCTTTTCATCATTCTGGTTTCGATTTTGGGGTTTAATTGGAGTAGATGCTAATTGCACATCTGGGGAACAGAAAAACCATTATTCCACTACAAAAACCATCCGATAAAATGGGTGCGCGTTACAGGCGTCATTGTCGCCGTAGACGAGTATCCGGGCAGGAACGTGTATACGGTCGATGATAGCAGTGGGATGTGCGTTGAGTGTGTTTGTGTTTGTGTTGCTCCTGTGCCTGCGCCGAAGATGGAGACGATTGGGGTGCCCACGCATTTGGATCAGATTGCATCTATCAACCAAATTGCAACCTCAATTTCGGAGTCAAAGAAGCAGAAAGGGAAGGCAGAGGGAGAGAGAAAGGGGAATGGAGGAGATAAGACAGCGCCATCGGTCCAGGAACCCATTGTCCCCTGGGACATAATGGATGTCGGTACGGTTATCAAGGTTAAAGGCAGAATTGGCGATTTCTGGAAGCAGAGACAGGTGGAGGTTGTTAAGGTCGAGGTGTTGAGGAGTATGGATCAAGAGGTGAAGTGTTGGAATGAGGTTATGGATTTTAGGAAGGATGTGCTGGGGAAGCACTGGGTGGTTAGTAGGGGGGAGGAGGAGAAGTGTAGGAGGGAGAGGGAGAGGGAGCTGAAAGGGAAGGGGAAGAGGGCTAGGGATAAAGGGAAGGATAGAGAGGAGAAGAGGGATGAGGAGAGGGATGAGGTTAGGAGGAAGAGGAAGGAGATTGAGAGGAGGGAGGAGGAGGGTAAGAGGAGGAAGGAGAGGAATGAGGCGATGAATGCGCAGAATAAAGTTAATTATCCTTCGTTGGCTGCGAGGAGGGCGGCGGCTGGGAAGTACGATGCGTTGGGGATCTGACCTCTCGTTATACGACTCCACGATTCTCCGACACTCGAGGTGGACATAAGAAAGCAAATCGAGCGAACACAGCATCCTCCAGCAGAGCACTCTCTTACTGCCAAGTCAAATGCGAAATCCCTCGATTGACAAGTCGACATTCCCGGGAAATCTAACAATCTGGAAGCCTCTGTCTTCGAGATTTTGCATTTACGGTATCTCATGTTACATTGCAAAGGACATTGGCCAGACTAGGAATTGTACAATGGATTCAGACATCGGGTCCAACTCCAGCAGTCAACAAAGCTTGCATTGCTTGACCATCCTAAGCTTTTTCGACTACGTTCAAGGAGCTCGATATCCAACCTTCCAAGCCAGCATTTGATTCGGAGAGCTTAGACTTCAATCATCCCTCGGCAATATCAAATCTTTTTATCCCAACTTGCCGATAATCGTCGCACTTCACAAATTCTATTGTCTTGGCATTGAGAACGTTTAGGAGTTCGTCCAGTTAAGCTCCCGAATCCACAACACTAATGCGCTACCGCGCGCCAAGGGTGGCAGTGCAAGGGGCCAAGCTGCATTGGCGCGGGTGGTACGTCAGCGACGTCTGCCAGCAAGGACCTACAGTAGTTTTGAAGGCATCCAGCAGCTCCCATTGAAACTGCTTCTTGGCTGGTTTGACGATGCTGGTACATTGGGTCTTGGTCGTCAGATTGAGAGATGCTTGAAGGCTCTGCTTCTGCCTTTTACATAGTAAATAATGAGACTTTCTCACGGTGAAGCGTGGGGGAAGCTTCATGGGGAAGCTTCATGCAGCTCTCGTGTAGTGGCGTGAATAATCAGGACGAAACAAAGTTTGCGAAACCTGGCGAGCCGGAAAACCAAGATCCAACACAAGATTTTCAGCATGTCGTAACTGCAGCCAGCAAAAGCTTTATATGTCTTGCTAATGTCCCTCTTGGAGATCTTGGCTCAATTTCCCGTGTCGCCCCTAAGCCCCTTCCTCTCTCCAACGTCAAGACCCAGAGAGCACCGTCCAGACTCCAGAGTCCAGACCGACCTGATCATCGGACCTCCTGGCCGCTTCCTCGTCATTTTCATTTTCATTCTCCACCATCGCACGAGACCCGGTACATTCGGCCCACTGACTGCGAAAGCTCGAAGACCCTGCATTTGCAATTGGCTGGTTTTGTGATCATTCCCGCCACGCGGTTCTTGTCATCCACACAGGAAACGAGGCGCAGCAGCTCGCCCCTCCAAACCACTCTTTGCGGTCGTCGAAACGCACGAGTTCACCACCGGACGACAACAAAGACACAGTCGCCAAGATGGTGTGTAAGTTAGACCTTCTCCTGCTGCCCCGCTTACTCAATGTCTATCCTGCTTTGGGACAATTGGTCATTGGAAACAGCGGGCCAAGCTCTTATCGGCCGTCATGGAAGCTCAAATACCTCCTACACCGATGCGCAACCTCTCTCCACCTCCTTGCCCTCTCTCTGCAGTGCAGATGATTACATGTCTTCGATGCTGGCAGATCACACCGACCTTTGAATGCCAAGTTAATCCGGCCCTTCTTGTTTATTTGTCCTCCGTCGTCCAGCACAACCAAAGAGCCGAGGGCCAAGACAAGAAGAACTTTATTTGATTAGACTCGTTGGGCTAACTCCACCTCTTCTTTCTGATATGTAGGCACATCTCAATTCCGACAAGAACTGAAGCGCGCGAAGTCAGGGCACAAGGAAATAAATTCGAGCGCCGAGATGCCTCAACCATCGAACGGAAGCGCGAGCGAGACCACTGGGTTGCTGTCAGGACAGAATGGAGACGCCCTTGGCAGCCGAACCATACTGGACTACTTCCGCACGGTATTCAGCAAGCACCAGACGGCAGGAATGGAAAGTGATAACAAGTTCGTAAGGATTCCAGCACAAGTGCTGCATGTTACTAAAGTCACATTGTACAGCAACTATGTCAATATCCTCCTGGTATTCGTACCGCTGGGTATAGTTGCTGGTGCCATGGGCTGGGATCCCACCACTGTTTTCATTCTCAATTTCTTTGCCATCGTTCCCCTCGCCGCTGTTTTATCGTTTGCCACGGAAGAAATCTCGGTGAAGCTTGGTCAGACCATGGGGGGTCTATTAAACGCTACATTTGGCAATGCTGTGGAATTGATCGTACGTCTGGAAGCTCCAAGGCGTTGAGTTCCGCTAACCTCTTGCAGGTCAGTATCGTGGCGCTCAGGAACGGCGAAATCAGAATCGTGCAATCTAGTATGTTGGGAAGTATCCTTTCCAATATCCTTCTAGTGCTTGGATGCTGCTTCTTAGCAGGTGGTATCCATAATACTAGAACAGGAACCGCACGCGGCATTGAACAGGATTTCAACTCGACAGTCGCGTCGACCATGTCTTCTTTAATGGCCGTTGCATCGGCTTCTTTGATCATCCCAGCTACCGTAGGATCTTCTGCTCTTCTCCCTTGAATTACGCTGACCTCTACCAGCTGTATGCCGCCCTCGCAGGTTCCAAGGAAGATACCGGGCGCAATATCTTGGTCCTTTCACATGGCACTGCCATAATCCTTCTCATCCTATATGTTCTCTATCTTGTCTTCCAGCTCCGTACCCACGCCAATCTTTTCGACGCTGAGCAGGCCGCCGAAGATGAAGATGCGGAAGAACCACAGATGGGGCCTTGGGCTGCTGCTTTCGTTCTTGTGGTTGTCACAATCGCCGTTGCCATCTGCGCCGAGTACCTCGTCGATTCTATCGATTCTCTCGTCGAAACTGCCCATATCTCAAAGACATTTATCGGTCTTATTCTCCTTCCCATCGTTGGCAATGCTGCAGAACATGTGACGGCCGTGGTCGTGGCGGTGAAAGATAAGATGGACCTCGCTATGGGTGTAGCAATCGGAAGCTCGATGCAAATCGCCCTTCTGGTTACTCCGTTCCTGGTCATCCTGGGCTGGATCATTGACCAACCCATGACGCTACATTTCGAGACTTTCGAGACCGTTGTCTTCTTCTTGAGTGTCTTGGTTGTCACATATGTTATTCAGGATGGCAAGAGCAATTATTTGGAAGGAGCTATGGTGAGTTTCTGTCCCTTAAATCCTACGCTTTATGTTTGCTAATCAATGCGTTAGTTGCTTGGTCTCTACATCATCATCGCTCTCGCATTCTTGGTCTATCCAGATGACGCTACGGATCCTGCTAAGCCAGAACGGATTGCTGGCATGGTAGCCAGGTCTGTTAAAACCTTTGTTGGTCTCTAGGTCATGGATGTGTGTTTCGTGGCGTTTGAATCCCTCAAATTACCCAGGGGATGAGCGGAGATCGGGTCTCCGTTCAAATTGCCATTCACATGAATATTGTACTGTACGGTGTATATGAATTGGACGGAGCAAGATCTTTCAGGATCTTCTTCTTATTTTAAAGAGGGGAAGATTTGGGGAAATGGAACGTGTATGATATTGGTATGAGAGATGGCCCTTTGTATATTGTATCAGGGAGGTATCACGGATTAGTTAATCTAGAAAAGTTTGAAATACTTTCCTTTTTCCAGCCGCATCATGCGGCACAGTTTGAAGAAGCAATTTGATTTGCCAAAATCATTGCTTTCATTGCTCTAAGCCAAAAGTCTAAGCTATGGACACAGGACCCAGGTATGCACATGCCAAAATTCCATTTTAATGCAAAATTCTAGAATCGATCCATGCCGTGAATGCAGCCAATGCAGCCCAAAATTGATGAAGAAAAACCGAGCGCCGAATCCCACAGCAAGAAAATGCAAATATGAAAAGAAGTTTATCCGTCCATTTTATGCTCTTGTTTTTGTTCGCCTTTTGGCGAAGGGGATGATGTTTGTGGTATGTTGACAAGGATGGGATGTTTTGTCTGCTTAAGCGAGCGAGAAGGGAAAGGGGGTGTTTATGGAGCACCACCGAGACCTATTCTCATCAGCCATGCCCCTTTTTCAAATCCCAAACGGCAAAAACAAACGAACAAAAGGGGGGAAGAGAAGACTGACCAGCAGCAAAAGCCAAGTACCACGTCCGACTCGCCCCGCCATCAAGCCAACTCTCATCAAAAGCCCCACTGGCGAAGAAGCTCCACGCCGCCTTCGGATTCACAATCGCATAATTGGCCATCAAGATCCCCTTCCAGCCGCCGACAACCTTCTCTGCTCTCCCATTACTAAAATACGTATCCCATTCCTCCTGCACGAACGTAGGTGTGCGCGTTAATGTTGAGCAAGGGAGGAGGGGGAGCATGTGGATGCCTTGGATGTATTCTGGGTTGGCGCCGAAGTAGGTGGCGTGGTCGATTTTGTTCTCGAAGAGGATCCCGGAGACGCGGTTGGGCGTGAAGTTGGGCGGTTGGATTGTGTTGGTGGTGGTGTAGAGGAAGTAGTTTTGGAGACTTCGCGCGGTGATAGACAACTGGAGGTTGCCGCGGGCTTCCAAGTTCGAGTCACCGATGGCTCGACCCCAGAGTTTCAGCGCGTAGGCGGACATCGCGTCTTCGGAGGAAGACTCTTCGTCTTTGCCGTCGAAGGTTTCGTAGAGGCCGTGTGCCCAGGAGTGGCCGTGATACCAGTCGAAGTTCCGCGATACGGGGAAGAAGTGGTCTAGCGGGGAGGGGTTCGCAATGTCCCGGACGAGGGTGTTGACCCAGGCTTTGTTTGCTTTGAGCCACGTCGGGTCAAGGGTGCCAATTATCGAGGCGGCGTAGATGAAGTAGCCGTAACTGAGCTTGTTAGTACTAGCATATGAAAAGGGGAAAGGGAAGTTACTGGAAATGGTGATCATTGTAATACGTATTGCCAAAATCTACCCCAGAGTTTCCGGTGGCGTAAGAGGCAGTGGATACTACACCTCCCCAGGCTGTCTCATATACGAGTGGGAATTGCTGCTTATTGTTTGCAAATACAGCGAAGGATTGCTTGAGGGTGTTGAGACCTGCTTCTGCCAAGGCAGAATTGCCGAGAAGGTCATGGATTGTATATACGATGCCGGCGAATTTTGCAAGTGCCTAAGATAAATCAGTGATTTCAAATAGTCGACAGAGAACTCGAACTAACCTTTCCGCTATAGTACATGGAGTTGAGATTCGATTGCGCGCTCATGTTTTGCGAGATCTCACTTTGTGCAACGCTCAGAATGGTCTGAATGGTCGCAGCTGAGAATGGGAGCCTCTGAGCACCAGTTGATGGACTCCAAGGAGCAAAACCCATGGTGGTTGGAAGATTCTCTACCATAGTCCATGAATCGGCTACCACTGCTGTAGCTAGACCCTTAGTGGTCGTCTGTAACTGAAGGTTGGTAGCAGCGGATGCCGTCTGCGGTGAGAACGACTCAGTATGGTGAGGAAGTGCGAACATAAGGAGTGCTGTGTTTACCAAGCCTCCTTTAGAAAATGACAAAGTGTAGGAACCAATTGCACCATTTGCACTTCCTGAAAGAGTGGCAGTCGTAGCATAAACACCGCAAGCAGCATCGTACAGCGCTTCGAAATCTCCACCAAGGCTCTTGGCAATTTGAATAAAGCCGTTGAAATTCGAGGTTGCCTGAGCAAGTCCGTTGTTAACTACTGTGAAATCGATGGGATTTCCAGAGGCGTACAATAACCAAGTCTTGCCATCCTCGAGAATGATTGTGTATTTTGTGATACCTGGCTTGGGGTTTGAAGTGGCCTTCGTAATTGAACGGAAGAAAATGCCAGTCTGAATAACAGGAGTACCTCCATTGTAAATTCCCGTCACAAAGCCCATGCCTTGAACAAGAGGAAAAGTGATTGCTGGAGCAGCTCCCGCACTTGGCAAAAGATTAACGCTTGCTGAGAAAGCAGTGAGAGTATCCATTGAGAGGGTAGTCGATGCTCCAAGCTCCACGGCAGAAAGAACCAGTGATTGGATGCCAATTGGATTGATGAAGTATTGAACAGGGGTTGCTGCCGAATTCGGTCCATAGACTCTCTGATCCGCATCAATATGAGAAATTGACATGCCCCAACTTTGCGTTGAACCGCCACCTTTGGACCATGCGACGGAATATGGATGAGTCCATGTTCCAGCAGTTTGACTTCCTAGGAAGAAATTTGCATAGAATTTGTTGGTTGAGATGGGGGCATGCTGAGGTTGGACTCCCAATCTTGGGACTGGGTGATCCTGTCTCGAGCCAATCACAGAAGGTGGAGCGTCAGTTGCCACTGGCTGGAATATATTATCAGAAGTGCCACCCATGAGTACAAAGGTGGTGACAGGAGTGGGCTTAGAATTCGGTGAGAGCGTAGTGGCTGGTTTTGATATTGAGGTGCTGATTATAGGAGCCGATGTTGGTAGTCCAATTGTGTTGAGACCGGTTATGACAACTCCAGTTGTTTGCGGAACTTGAGTACCAAGATGCGGAAGAACTTGGGCAGTTCCTGAACTAGTCGATGTGGTAATAACCGAAACTCTTGGTGAAACCGAAGAAGTTCTGACGGGAGCGAAGTAGATACCTCCAGCCAAAGGTGATGCCAGAGTCAGTTGGACTTGTTTGTTATTTCCACTCAGACTGTCACTGCCCAGGTGAGTATGTGGTCCCAGGACAGAGAGAACACCGTGGTGTCCTTCTTGAACTGGACCAATACTTAATTCTTCGGCTGTTGTTACGGCCTGTCTTCCTTCAACCGAGGATCTAGGGATGAATCTCGAGGTTGCACCAGGAGCCACGCCAAGTTGGGTACTAGTTGAGAAATCCTGGGCACTACAGACTTGTCTCTTAGGTACAGCCTTGGCTGCGACCACCTGTAGAATCGTTAGCCACACCACCACCTTCATTGCCGAGGTTTCTAAATGCAAAATCAGAACTGCAAAAGCAACGCTGGAGATTCTCGGATTTTAATAGGCCAATCCGTGGCTAAATTATATATTGAACGATGCTCACGGCACGGCGCCGACTGTTGGGAATCAAAAGGACAATGTGAACGGAACTGCGTTATTTGGGGTTTTGTATTCGTATTAATCTATCGGATGTGGTTCACCTTGTGGGTATGGTGTTGTGACTTCCAGAGAGAAGAATTCTGGGGTCTCGTGAAAAATTCAATACCTTGGGGAATGACGATCAAGACATCCTCGAAAATTGCGGGCCTTATCTTAGGCAACACAAAATTTGTGTTACAGGGACTTAAGAATCAGTTCCCTTGCATTTAAATGATTCTCGGAGTTTAGGGAAGGCCTCCTGCTGCCCAAAACAAAACGAATGTAGCGGAACCATGTAGATACAGTGCCGCACGATAGATTTCATGCAGTCAGTACACTTTTACCACCGACAGCTTGTCGGTGATGGTACCTGGAGTGCGAAGAATTCAACACCCAGAGGCTTGGATGAGGAATGTCTCAGTCGTCGGCTGCTCCCAAGGCGCCAACCATAACAATACCATTGTTCGGAGATAGTCAACCATTCACAGAACCTGTTGAAACTAAAATATGGACCATGTTTCTAACTACTGATTTTGAGAGGCGATTGTTGATGTTTGACAAGGAACACTTTGTTACGTCATGTGAGATGAAAACCCGTCCACGACGTGCTTCTGGAGCTTGACCTTGTGAGGAACTGTCCTCAGATGATTCCCACGAAGGGAGACACCAAGGTCAGAAGGACCTGAAAAGACCTTTCAACCTGATGATGCCACAAGCTTCCCCGCACCCAGGCTTCGAAGTGAGGCAGGCTGCACGAGGAAGGTGAGACCAAGCGCTCCTCCTGCGAGAGAATTCAAGAGAATGTCTCAGATGACGAACAACGCGTGTATGACGAGGCTGACATATGAGGAACTCTGAACGCGAGTACTTCGCTCCTTAGAGAGTAGGGAAATCGATTCAAGGAGATCCAGAAATCGAGAGCGCTCCGGGAAGACACCACTGACCTTGTCCTTCCTTTCCTACGAGGGGTGATTTAACAGCTTGCAGTAATGCAAGATCTTATGTTGTGTTATAATGAGAATTAGGTACTGCGATTATGATGTTCCATGTGGTTGGTGTTTGTTCAAAGAGTGATGGAGGATGGAGGATGAAGGACTAAATGTCAAAGCAAAGGGAAGTTTTAAGATGGACCATTTGATAGCGGTCGTGCACCGACGTCATTGATCACAGGGGTCTGTTCTTTGAACGAGTGGATCGAGACCCTTTGCTTTGCCGTACGACTCTAGGATGTTGAGGTTAAGATTTGATAATTCAGTAAAGGTGAGCAGTCGAGGCTCGGGTTTTATCCTGACTCCTGAAGTGTTTCAAAAATCAAGGGGGGAGGGGGTTGCGGGTGGAAACTTCGCCCAGATTTCAACCGCCTCGTCGATCAGAGCACTTTTCAACTCCCATCAGCTGAACGTGAAGTTGGTTCACGCGAGCACAGTGTCGCAAACATTCTAGGGAAAACATGGTATGTGACAATGCTGGATTCGTGGAACCCACCAATGCGGGGTATTGCTGTTGTACAAGTTCTGTTCTACATCAACTGAGATTGCACCGCAATATCTGAATTCTCCAATGCAAGAAAGAAAGATTTCCTGCAAGCCTGATCTATATTTTCCCCCCACCCAAACCTAAACCTATAGAGCTAGAAATCATTGTGAAAGGAAATTTAGAGACAAGCCCATGGCCGCTTTCAAGTCTACTCATCCTCGTCAGCTGGACAATCTCCATCGTCTCCATCCCTAGGATCATCCCCATCATCACCTGTATCGTCTTCATCGTCCCTATTGCCCTCGGAAGGTGCTGCTGCTGCTGCCAGAGTCGTTATTAGGACAACGGTGTAGATCGAACCGTGAGTTGAGATTGCTGTTGGAGAAGGAACGACGCCAGGTGGAAGTGGAGGAACTCTTTTCTCGGGTCCAGCATCTTCATTATTCCCTGTATCCTCTTCATCTCCGGAATCATCTTCTCCATCCCCAGAATCACCCTCCCCATCACCAGTCTCCGCCACAAAATCCGCACACGCAATTCTTTTCTTATCAGTGTGGATAGTCAGACTTCGACTTCCAACAAATGCCGCGTATGTCAGATTTGTCGAGAAGAACAGATTATCAAAAGATAGAGAGAAAAGGGAGGCTGTGATTTTGCTAAATTTGCTAGAGAGGTCTCCTATCTGACAGTTGGCGGGACTATTGGGATCGCAAACTGTTACCTGGGTATTTTATTAGGTGGGTGGGGAACAGTGTGTCAAAAAATAATCAAGGCTAATTAATTAGAATTGATTAGAATTGATTATAATTAAGTATGATTTGATTAGCTTGATTTTTATTATAATTAATTATAATTAACTATAATCATCACGTGATAATATAAAAGTATACTTTCTTAGGCATTTTTAAAGATTATTAAATAACTAGTAGTTATATTAATAAGATATAAATAAAATCTATAAAGCATATATAAGAGTATAAAATTAGTCTAAATCTAAAATAACAAACTAGTTTTTATTACGTGGTACCAGTTATGTAGTGCTATTGCACGTGACTTAGCCTGGCAAATAGCTCAATTCAAGCTCTTTACTACTACTATAACATTACTTTATCTTAATAGTTTTCTTTTTTAGAAATCTCTTTCTCTTTTTCCTTCTTATTTTCTTATTTTCTTATTTCTTCTTCTTTAATTACTATAAGGGTTTATTTATAGCTCTTTTATTAGTGGCAAGGAATCACTGGAAATCAAGGAGGTTCTAGCGCCTTTGGCTTCGCTTACTAATTAGCGCTAGGCCTGGTTTAGTAAAGAGCGCCTTTAGTAATACCGAATACGGCTAGCACAGACCTTATTTTAGCCTTATCTCGGCTTCTGAAGCTCCAGAGTCATGTGCGTAATCACGTGATAAATCTAATTAATTATCTTTGATTATCTTTGATTATAATTAAGTATGATTTGATTAGCTTGATTTTGACTTGATTTAATTTGAGTAGGGGGGTCTAATCAAATCAAACCTAATCATTTGACACTGGTGGGGAAGGAAAAGTGGATATGAGGTTACGAACATCACCGACACTGAAGGGATCTAAGTGGCCGCTGGTGCCTGCGCAGTCTCCGTTTGCAGGGACTGGACTGAAATGGATGTGCCATACTACAGTACACTGTTAGCTGCTTATTGAAGTGAGAGAGGAAGGAACATACGGAAGGGACCACCTGCGCTGGGCAAGTTAGTGAAGCTTGCTTCCCACGCAGTGCCGTGACCGCCGTCGCTGGCTGTTCCACTAAGTGAGCCTTAGACACCAGCACCAGCTGGAAGAGTGGCAACAAATGAGGCCCCAACGGGGTTGGTATCGACTTCTGTGCGGGAGGCGCTGCTCTGTGAGCAATGTTGGGAGCGCTGTTTGATTGTGAGGCAAAGAGTCAAGATGACTACTTGGATGAGTGATCGGGTGGTGATTGTCTTCATATTGAGGAAAGCACGGAGCCAAGACGGATTGTCTGTGGAAAGTAATCGATACTGGGTGTTTGTTAATGGCTTATTCATGACCGATAAAAAGTACTCACTAACGATTGGGCCCAACATAGAGATAGGAAAGAGGGCAACAAAGGTTAGTAGACTCCAAAAGTGTTCTAGATATATGGAATGAGTGCAAGGGAGAAAATTAAGTGACAAGATAGAAAATTAAATAGAAAGTCTACAGATATATACTTCCCCAGTTCGTCTGAAGGAGCTCGTTAGCTATTCCATTCCAACCAGCTGAAATCTCCCTGAAACTTCAGACGAAACGTTAAATCACAAAAGAGTCTCCGGCAAGCGTTATCAGATGCATATCGGGCGTATTACCATTATCACCAACTGCTGAGCCTTCTGTTGGATATCAACAGAGCCGAGCTGTTGTCATCCAGCCACCAGAGCCGAGGCGGCACAACAACAATGCACGAAGCGAGAGATGTTTTGACCAACTGTTTATTCTGCATTTCGCAGACGAACCAGGGGTTGGGGAAACGGAGTGTTGTGGTGTGGGTAAATTCCAATGCACTGTTTAAGATCGGATGGTGGCTAAGTAGGCTGAGCATTTCACGTGGAAAAGGGGTCGTGATCATTGTGATTGCATGTCTAGTGTATTGTCCTCTAGAAGCGTTCTCAGGCTATTAAAGTAAGGGTTTCGACATCGGGGTAATAATGCCTTGCTTGAGCAAAATCCGGGGTTTCGTCGCATCTTGGAAGGTTTCTTTTGTAGTCCACTCAGGTCCGAGAGGGAGCCGCAATGACCTCTCATACTGCTGTTTCGTTTCGAAGGGATGTGGAAGGCTCGATGCAAGATATTTGCCGTTCTGTAGATTGTCAGCCAGTGCGATCTCAGATTAATCAAAAAGAACCATACTTTCTTGATGCGTTTCTCATTAATGATCACCCGTTCGAGCTTTGCATCTTTCCTATTCTGTGCTTTGATACCCTCGGATTTTGTAAGAAACCTTCCCTTGTTCTTTGCTTTTTCTCTTTTGCTCACACCGTCGCCAACCCAGCTTCCCCAGCCGGGAAGGGTGTTGTCGATGGTTTTCTCATCCTCATCTTCGACAGTCTGCTTCTTCTCAGCCTCGAATTCGCCAACAACATCAGCTCCAGCAAATGCTCGCTTGATGAGCTCCTGGTCCTTGATAGCATACGGCAAGCGGATTTTGTTTTCATCACTGTTTTCTTCGGAATCAGAATCTACTTCCAGTATGATAGATTTCTTCGATGATTTTCGAGACTTCGGTTGTGATGCGATGACAGCGGCTTTTGACAAATCCAATTCCTCAAAATCGATGGCATCGTTCTTCTTGTGTCGTCTTCTCTTGGCTTCTGCATCACTGATTGATGATGATTTTGAGACCACCTTCGACCATGCTCCACCCTCGGAATTAAGTGTTTGTTGGTTGTTGGGTTTTGAAAACGTGTTGGGTTTCAAAGATCGATCAGTAGCCTTGCTCCGCGTTCGCTCTGCTGCGCTATTCTGGCCGATGTCAAACCCACGAAATTCGGTTTCGGCACCACCCTCATCACCCTCCGAGCCAGCTGGTTCTTCAAATTCGTTGGCATTGTTAGACTTTTGCTTCTTTTCCTGGGCTGCATTGCTCCCAGGACCAAAAATTCTTCGACCGACATCTCCATCAAACTCTTCTTCACTTGGAAATTCTTCACCCGCGAGCTCGCGTCGCATTTCCTCTACCATATCGTCATTCTTCTTCCTGCGAGCCGCATCTGCCTTGCGCATGAAATCCATATTGACCAGTTTCGCCCCAGGGAGGGATTCGTCTAATAGAGGCGTGCCGCCAACTTTTTCTAATTTTCGTAAAAGTCGTTTCTTCTCCACAAGCTCGTCGTCCTCACTCATATCGTCATCGGAATCGCTAACCGAATCTTCTGATTCGTTTTCGAATTCCTTTCGCACTGCCCTGCCCTCAATCCTCTTCCTTAGCTCTTCATCTCTTCTAGCCATCTCACTGACTCCAGACCTCGCATCCTCGTTCCAAGCTGATTGGCCTGTTTCTTTCATAGCCTTGGCCCATTTGCTGCCTCGATGTCTCGCGCCCATGCGTTCCTCCGCACGTCTTCTATCCTGCACTTCTAACTCGTCCTCGGATGGGACATAGCCACCTTCTTCCAAGGCCTCTCTATTTTGACGCTCCTCCTTTTCACGCTGCCTCCGGTGAACTTTGCGGTACGATTTACTTTTGATCTTCTTGATACGCTTTGCTTTTGCCTCTTCCCGGAAAAGTAGCTCTCGTGCCATCCGTAGTTGATCTCTCCGCGCTTTGACTTCTGCCACTGAGAGTTTGTTTGCCTCCAATTCCTCGAATTCTCGAATGTGATCTTCGTCATCCTTCCCATCTGTTGTTGCCAGACCACTTTCCTCAAGAATGCTCTGAATGGTAGCCTCGAGCTCATTAAATGGCTTGGTGAGATTGGTTGGCACAAGCTGCGTGTTAGAATGTGCTGATGCCATGTCATTGTCTGGAAGTGGGAAAATGAGGTGATCGGCCCGGCGGTTGTGTGCAACTGTGTCTGTCCATCTGTTCAACGTCTCTTTGCTCTTGTCATAAGCAGCACTACGGTCCAGGCGCTCTTGCTGCCGTCTAGCAAGAGGGACTTCTAGCCTTTTATTAACCTTCTTCTTGCTGGATCCTGTCGGATTGTCTTCCAGAAACTGCAATGACCTCTTCATCTGTGGGTCTTTAATCGTAGATAACCCAAAATCTTCCAATCTGAGCGGCGTCTTAGACTTGAGACCAGAATCTCGGGGTTTATCATATTCGCAGGCACCATCACTCCGTTGCTTCGCCGGACCTCGACTCGATTCGTCAACTTGTGGTAGATTCGCAATAAGATCTTGGAGAAGTGCAATTTTCGCAGGATTGGCGGCTTCGTCATCTTCGTCTGCAGATGACATCGACGACTCGTTGTCACTCTCCTCACTGTCTTCCTCTTCTTCGGCAGATTCTGAGGCATCTTTTTCGCTGCCCTTTTGCTTGCCAGCCTCTGCCTCCTCCCTCTGTTCTTCCTCTGCCATATCCAACATCGTGGCAAGATCCACAGCATCTTCTCCCAGATCACCCTCCTCCAGCTCGGAATCTGACTCCTCCTCGTCTTCCTCGTCGAGGTTCACATCCTTCGTCCGCGGTGCCTTTTTCTTTCCCTGCTTGTTAGAGCTCCCCGAGAACGCAAACCCGTCGAAACGCTCCTCATCGCTCTCCCCGAATGCTTCATCACTGTCCAAGTCGCTATCATCATCACTGTCGACCTGCCCAAGCCTCCACTCGTTCCCCTCACTGTCACTCCCCGCATCTATATCCAATTCATCGAACCGGCCTTTCGCAGGTCCCTTTTTCTGCTTCTTCGAGCTTGTATCCTCTTCCTCTTCACCCTCCTCGTCATCCTCATCCCTTCGGCGTTTCCCAGGCCTATTCCCTCCCTCTTGTACTCCCAGACGATGCTGTCGGATTTTGATTTTATCGGGATTCGTGTGCGAGGCGATCGCGAAGGCGTCTAAAGCTCGTTTTTTCGAATTGTTCTTCACCCGTGGCTTCTTCGACGGCGGTCCGCCATGGGATTGTCTTCCAGGCATGTTTTCAACTTCCCAATGTGTCTGGAGGTGGACTGCGAATTTCGTTATGATTTTCTTATCGAAAATTTTGGGTCGATAAACTTTTTGGATGTGCGGCCGCTAGTGCCATTTGGTGTTCTTAATTCGACTTCGAGAGACTTCCCTAATTCAAGCATCCTCATTGAACAGCAACAATGAAGGCTACGTCGCCTCTCTTGAAGAGGATATCGCGGCATGCTCTGAGCACGAAGCAGACGAATAAGGGATACTATAAGGGAACAGGCACGGGATCGACGGGTCGACATACACAGCACGGAGGCTACATTATCGAGTGGGAGAAGGTCAGAACATATGTTGTGCCGAAGGACTTGAAGGATTTTAAGGTACGCTATCAGTGGCAGAACTAGAATCCAAGGTGATGCTGATGGGTGGTTGATAGCTTACACCCTTCGTTACGAGGAAAATGAAACCGATTAAAGGACGATTTGAGGGAGATCCAAAGGGGGCTTTAAGTGGAGAGGCATACCTTGCGCGATGGAAGGCGGAGAATGGAAATGATTAGAACATGAGTCCAGATGGTATTTTCTTCTGCTTTGCGTTGACATGGCTTCAATTGACATTTGGTAGCCCGGTTGGGAAATTGTACAACAGACACGGCGTTGGGGAATGTAGCATAGAGTACGACAGCAAGGGTGGAGTAGCTGGGAAGGGGGAATTTGCAGATCTTCTACAGTTTGGAATGGTAGAGAAAGTCGAAAAAGATCCTATTGAGATTTCGTCCACTGTTCATACAATATTGCACGAATGATTGAGTATCAAATCCTGCACGGATTCCTGTTGTCATCTTGGACCAAGCTTTTGCCAAGGAGCGTTGAGATACTTCAATTTGAGTCAATGAATGCTTCTATTCTCGTTCTTGTCTTGTTCTTTAAGCCTACAACGAATTCTCATTTCAATCCCTGCAAATCAGTGTCTGTTGTTTTTCTCTTTCATAAAAGTTGAACTTTCTGAGTGTCAGCAAATCCATGCTACAGAACCGACTGAGGTCATTAGATGAACAAAGAGCTCATTCAGAGCCTCCTTATTCCTGCAACGCTTTCGCTTAACTCTAGCAAGTAAAAAAGGGTTGCGAAAAGTTCACCTTTTCTACTAGCCACACCACCAAAAAGGCAAAAAAAAGTGTTTGTTATAATGTTGGCCAAAGCAGGGATCGAACCTGCAACCTCCTCCTACCAGTTACTTCCCTTATAACCCCCAAAATGTCTTCGGGGCTACCTAGGACGTCAGGGGCAGCGACCTCCTGACTGGGCTATAAGTTCTGCATTTCAAGGAGTCGCTCTGCCAATTGAGCTATCCGACCTCAGAAGTTCTATTTTAACGAAAAAGCCGTTAATTGGATACATACGACTGGTGCCAGGGTCGGTTCAAGCCCGAGCAGTGGGGCGATGACAGGGGTTGTAGGAAGTCTTGATATTCACATTCACATTTCTAGCAGAGGGACAAGGATCTTCCCTTGCTTTTCATTGTGCCTTGTTAGCAAACGACATTCAAACCATAACAGTGTGTGTTGTCCTGGAGCTTGATCAGGGTGGTATTTCCTTGGTAGTTATCACAATGTTCTGGAAATTCTCAGAATTAGCACCAGAAGCATAGCGATATTCGTTCTTGTTTCTTTGTCTATGGAATATTGAAAGCCAGTCTTCTACAAAACACCATTCTTCTATGCGTCTTGAATGCCTCTCTAGTAACAGCCATCCTGTTCACTAGAGTCAAGTTCATCCACACTGCCCTGACAACTAATCTGGATTCCACAGGGAGACCTGTGGCTGTTCATTATCAACATCACACCCCTTGGCGCTCTCCCTCATCATCCTAGTTCTTTCTCCACTTCCGTGATTCTATCACAAAGCTTATCAATACTTTGATGAAGTGACTTCAAGATAAACTGATCTTCCTCAGCTTCTCTATTCTGCGATTTATTCATAACCTCCACTCCCTCCACCTCATAGAGTCTCTCAACTCTCTCTTAGAAGGATTTCTCGCCTTATTCCCCCAACTTCTTCAAAGTTCTCTTCCACCCACGCTTTTCTCCATCTCGCAAGCCCTGTCTATAAGATTCTCCATACTTCCAGAGTAAGAAATAGCCGAGGCGGTGTTCCGAGACCGTTATTGTGATGAAATCGGGATCCATATTCGAGGCCTGCGAGTCACGTGGAGATGAGACGTTTTGGCTTAGAGAAGCCATGCTGGACGTGAATCAATTGTAGGAAGCTTTGAGGTTTGAAATGAAGTTAATTGTGGTCGAGGATCGAGAATATATATTTCTGAGATGGCCCGATCAATCTTGACATTCTACGAAAGCCAGTTGAAAACAGAACTCCCATTCAAAAATTTGGGGGTCCAAATAAGAACTACTAACGCCATATAGCTAATTTGACCTGGAAGCGTGGAAAGAAATAGCAGGGCCACCTTCCTCATGCTCAGATTTAGTGTAGCAACCATTATTGATTGCAGTCGCGTGCCCCTCATCTCTCCTCTCCCGTGACCGAACTGCCCTACCAGCATGGATCTGATGCTGCTGTGACTCAGTCTCCACCCGCGCTTCGCCCACAGATCGACTAACCTCAGCGAATCCCAGGAAACTCAGCATGGGAAACTGTCCCCTCTGTCGGTGTCTCCAAAAGCGCAATTCTTCATCCAAAGATTCGTCAGACGAATGCCAAGAATCGTAGGTGAACCTCCGATGGCTTTCCGAACGAGTATCCGAAGGACTTTCCGGAGGCGTATTAAAAGGAGTACCGGTATCCTAATCGAAGTCCACCTCCTCGTCCTCGTCCTCGTCCTCCTCCTGAATCCCAACATCCCACCTCTCCTCCCCACAAACCCTCTCCTTCCCCATCCTCCCCAATTCCCACACAATCCGTCTCTGCCCAATCACCATCCACTCTTTATTAGTCTCATCCCTTCTCTCCTTGAAATCGATCCACATAATCCTTAGCAAAGAGAAGCAAAAGCCCAGTACTAGGACTGCGTACCCAATTGCACAGGCAACTTCCAGGGGGTCTTGGATGGGGATTTAAATGGGGTCTGAGCTGATGGGTTGGGACATGTGAGTTTTGCTTTCTTGAGTAAGTTACAATGATTTCTTGCTTGGGTAGATGCTCTATATTTTCAAAGAGAGCTGATTGTGGTTATTTGAGACTCGGGTGGTGTTGGAAAATCGTGAAGGAAAAAAGATCAAGGTGGCAACTTCTTAAACTTAAACCGCAAGCTTTTCAGTCCAGTTATGAAGCATTTTAATGCCCTTTAGTTTACCGGATTTTGTTGTCTGGCTTGGAAGAACTTAGCAGTTCCGAATCTTGGGATAATAGCTGTGGAAAGGTGTAGTCCAGACACGAATCGGGACCAGAACACAAATCCTGTCATTCACATTGTTTGATGAGATCATGGCCTAGTAAACCTAAATCTTTGGTTTGCTCCCGCACTTGCAAGCACAGAGACATGGAGGGTACATGCATGGGAAGATTTGGATCACGTGATGAGAGTCCTCGTGCCAAAAAAAAATAAAAAATTCAAGAATGGTTTAATCCCTTGCTTATATAGATATCAAAGTCATGAAAGATCAAATTGAAACCAGATACGTCTTAACAAAAAAGTCCTCGGCTGCTTACAGGGCCTGCCACTGAAAGCTAACACTTACGCTGTGGGAGGTTGTGTAGAGAGTCTGCTGCGTCGAGCCACTTGGCACTGCAGCAGCGTAAAATGTCGTACTGCCGCCATAGGATAGATATCCTCCGCTAGCCTATATACTAATCAGTACAGATCACATAAAAGGGGGGGAGTTCTTACCGTGAAGACGGTAGCAGTCACGCCGGATCCGCAAGTGAAGGTTGAGCTTGAGATTCCGCATGATCCTTTCGATGATGTCAAGGTGAATCCGGAACCTTTATCACGATTACGTTAGCTTCAGTACAACTAGAGATGATCATTTCTCACCTGAAGCTGTGGCAGTATATGTTGCACATGTTCCACTGGTGTACCAAGTCCCAGCACTGATCAGGCATCCAGTTTGGCTTCCACTCGTGAACGCATTCAGGTATCCCGATCCAGAGAATATCCCGCTGCCTCCCGTGGAACTCGAACTGGCGCTAGTTGTACTTGTAGTCATGGTTGTCTTGACGGTGGAAGTTGAGACCGGGGTTCCAGATTTTGGAAGATACTTAATTCCTGTGGATGAACAGCTGGAACTTTGTCCTACTGGTGCAGCCTTGACGAAAAGGCCGGTTTGCACAGAGCCTTGGACGTCATAGGAATACAAGATCTCGTCTAACGCACCAGATGCGCATTGGATGGTTATATCGAAGCCGTATGCACTTTTCAGTGCTGCTTTGATTTGAGTAGAAGTGTATGTCGCTGAGCTGGAGGGGACGATGCCTGCGTTTGCAAGTGCCTAACAAGGGTATGAGAAAGATGTATTTGTCAGAGGCGGGGAGGCTTACTGTATAGCTGTCAAGAGTCTTAAAAAGATCAACTGTCTTCTGGAAGAAATCAGGAACCTCTTCCTGTGCTGTGTAGCCGGTGTAGCAAGAAGGCTTAAGCGTTGAGATGCAAGTTCCGTGTTTAGCCCACTCGTGTTCCCAGAAAGACTCATCATCGCCATTGATATCTACCCAATAGGTATTCTGAACCTCAGAATCTCAGATTAGTATTTCCTCTGATGGATATAGTTGAAAAATGAGATAGTGAGTTGTGAGCAGTCTACTCGTAAGACATAACATCAAGGGAGTAAACAGCTCGCCATAAAAGCTAAAAAGGTAATACTGCTCGGAGAAATTGGTACTTACCATGTAGGAAAGTAAATCCGTCTTTCCATATGACTGAAGAATTGCCGTGATATTTGTGTAAGCTCTGCTAGCATCACAATTCGAGTCATAGGTCCCGTCACAATGATCAGGCCAAAGGCCGTGAATAGTCCAGGAGTTCGACGGCCCAGTTGAAGGAGATGTGTCCCAGAATTGAGTCTGAACCAATTGTCCTCCTGGGGCATTGAAACAGCAGAGGTCAGATACTGCGGTGGTGTTCTTACAACTCGTTTGAGGGTTTGAACATGTCTTTGGTGACCCCGCAAGGACAACTGGCAAGGCTAGGAGGAAGGCTGCCACGACTTGAGAAGAGAAACCGGCCATGATGAAAGATTAAAGTCAAAAACAATTGATTCTCTGCGCAGAACAAGATCAAGAGATTCTATACCTATGGCATGGCCTTGATTTTATATCCCAAGACCTACGATCGTCCAAGGTACTGACTTGGGCAAGCCGCTGCTAGGAAGCGTGCATGACTTCGTTGGCGGAGAACATTTCAAAAGGAGAAGGCCATGACAGATAGCGGCGATAGCTTCCAGCGCCAGCGCCTTTAACCTCCCCATAGGCTGATGATAGAATTAAGGTGCAGGCGCTCCGATTCTTGAGCGAGCTAGAAGGGATGCTTAATCCTTGTCCCTGATCGGCAGTCGAATGAGACCCTCTGATTCATCAACACCCGCAATCTGGCATCAGGAACAGCCGGTTCTCTCGAGGACAGCTTTCTCCAATCCGATGTCATGCAGATGGGTCTGCATAAAATGCGGCCACGCTCCCGTCCTTCTGGAAAGAGGTTGGCCGAGGTAGAAGCCACCTTCTTCTTCGAGTCTCTCAGAGGATGTTGTCACTTTTTGCACTACATTGCAGAAGCTAAGTGCAGCGGCTGTTGAGATCTGCGCATTACGGTATGTCCTCCTATAATGCGAGACCGTGGAGCATTTGATAGCTTTCCGTGTTCGACGAGGTCCGAAGGATGCATCGCAAGAGTGTTGTGTGGTGTTAAGGAGAGTTGATGGAGGAGGAGTGGAAAGAACGTTTGTCGGGCCTCGCCTGACGTCAAAAACGGCGCTCGCCGGAACTGCGGACAACACACGTCCCGATCAGATGAACTTTATCCGTCATTATCTTCTTATTGGTGTTTCCGTATATTTTTGTTCAGCTTTATATTTGGTAGGGATGTCTTCATTGCCAAGTCCCAAGCTGAATACCGAAGATGTAAGCTTTTCCCGCATCGCATCATGGTGTCCAGAAGTCTGAGCTTAAAGACACCAAACAAACACCTCTATTTAACAGATTATACATTTCTGAACCAAGGTTTTCTAGCTCGATGCTCTCATAACCGCAAACCAGTATGTCTTATTTCTATACTTATTTGCTGTTTTATTATGTGGAACCTCGGGGGCTGTTTCAAGAGCCGCGATGACCCCTTCGCTCTCTTCGCTTCTGAACAACCAGAATCATAGAGAAACAATTGAAGGCCCTGGCTCCTAAATGTTCAAAGCTGTGGAGGGAAAATCGAGAGCTCTGGCCCGTCTCGTGAGCAAAACAGCCCCGAAGCTCTCAACTGCCTCAGTATTTTCTGGATTTTGCAATGCTGATCTGTTGGGCAGCATCCTCCACTACAACAAAGTCCTCGACGCTTACGGTCACATTTCGCTGAGGCACCCCGAAAAACACGATGTCTTCATCATGTCCGGGGACCGAGCCCCGGCTCTCGTCTCCTCTCAGTCCGACCTAATCGAATATAACATCTCAGACAGCTCTCCAGTTGATCCGAGCTCCAAAAAAGGGTATCAGGAGCGTTTCATCCACAGCGAGATCTATAAATGCTTTCCTGAGGTCAACAGTGTGATCCACAGCCACTCTGAAGCTGTGCTACCATACACGATGAGTGGAGTAGCCATGAAGCCTACTTTTCACATTGCGGGATTTCTGGGGACTCATGTCCCGATCTACGATATCGTGCCTTTGTACTCTGAAGATGATCAGCAGGACATGCTCGTTAACTCCCAGAAATTTGGGGCAAGCCTAGCATCGACGTTTTCCACCTCCGCCTCAGCATCCTCAACTCCGAACCACAACGTGGTGTTGATGGCCAATCACGGCTTCACCGCCCTTGGTACAAGCATCAAGCAAGCGGTCTACAGGGCCGTATACACACATGTCAACGCCTCCGTCCAAACCAACGCCATCACCCTACGAAACGCAGCAATAGGAGCAGGGGTTAGTGTTGAGGGGGAGTTGCGTTTTTTAAATGAGGAGCAAGTGGCAGGCAGTTTGAAAATGAACGATGCGAGCCAGGACCGACCCTGGGGGCTGTGGGTTGAGCAGGTCGAGACATGTAGGATGTATGAGCATACTAGGTCCCACGATAGGTAGGAAGTGCCAGGAAAGGGAATACGGAGGAACGTGGTAGCGGAAAGGGCTAAAATCGACTTCCGAGGAGAAGAAAAAATAAGATTTCCTACGTAGACACAATCAAAAACTACTTCCGACCTCATTGAGGGTTTGGCTATAAGGCGGTGCCATAGTTTGGGGAGACGGAGAAGCTTGAGACTGATGTCTGTAAATGTATGAGTGCAAATCTGAAGCAATCACTAAGTAACATTGTGATGAGAAAGAGATATCGGTAGTTGGAGGTCGAGGAGTGTAGGAGCCAAGTGGCGAAAACCCTGCCAAACTTGGCATTTCAAAAGTGTAGGAGAGAGTTCTAGACAGTGTTGGCATTAAGCTCCGTGCTTCAATGGTTAGCCAGAAAAGTGGAGAACTTTGCGTGATGGGCGTATTCGCGTAAAGCTTGGAAAGCCCAGCCTCACAATGCCGACTTATTTTTGTTTCGCCAAGTCTTCACTCAAACGGAAACATCGTTCTAATCGCCACCACATCCTCAACGTCTATGTGTCGAGAGCGAGAGGGAAAAGGCAGCGACAACTTGAGGGCATTTGTATGTATTTTTATAAAAAGTCTCCCTCGGGGATCTATCTGGACAAGAAAGATCCTCCTACACCCCAAAAAATAATAGAATAAAGGCTTCAATGAGCTACACTGCAAACTCTCATCTCTGTCTAACTTACAAGCCACCAACAATTTCATTTCATCCAACCACTCATTCATCATCGTTAATTGCTCTCGTCTCGACGAACGTGAGCTCAGCCACCTGTCCTTCTGCCATGTTCAGGTTAACACCATCGATGCCCGGGCTTGGTGCGCGCTTCTCAGTGCTAGTCGTCTCACGCTTCTCGAGGGGAGTGCCGTCTTCACTTCGTGCTGTAACTACTGTCAGCTGATGGTTCTTATCAATCGAGCGTGGAAGACGTACTTACCAACGGGAGCCGGCCCACCTCGCACAAACATCGTCGTAACCGTGGTCTTCATCTTTGGGGAAAGCTCATCCCGAGCAATAGCCTCTTTAGCCATGGCTTGGTCTCTTGCTACAAGGTTGCTGGTGATCAACTTGTCGGCGTCCCGCTCGAGAACCTCCCGCGCCTTGGCAGCTGGTCTGGCGGATGTAAGGGGGGCGGCTGCGGTACCTAGATGATCTCGGAGTTAGAAATGCTTAAGAAATTCTGCGGTTGGGAAAATATCTCGCGAGTCATCTCCTTTAGCGGCATGTCTGCAGAGTAGGAATGACTCGTGGGGCGGCTTAGAGAGGAAGGTCCCTGCTCGGCGAATTCACATACCAGGCTTTTGCGTGATACCAACTCCAGATCCACCTTCGCCAGTACCGAGTTGGACCTCAGGGCTCGTCTTCAAGGCACCAGTGGCGTAGTTCAGTGCTGCGTTGAAACCAGCGATATCCCTCTTCACTGATGCTGGGTTAGGGACCAGCTTGACGACACGGGGAGCAATTTCTTTGCCCATGCCTTGGAGGGAGGTGATCTGGGTTGCATCCTGACCTTGAGCTGGAACGACAGCAGCAGCGGGTTGAGCGGCGGCTGCTGGTGCGGCTGCTGCTGCCGCTCCTGATACCGCTGCTCCTTCCAGGGCGTTCATCAGGTTTGAGACATCTTGTTTACCTCCAAATGAAATTTCGCCATCACCGACTACCAGGGCTGGCGAGTATGCTCCGAGGTTGATGTTAAGCGGAAGGGCATTGAAACCGCCGAACAAAGCAAAAGCGACGAGGAACTGGGAATGCATGGCTGTTGTTGTTGAGTGGCTTCTGAGTGATATGCTTGGAAGGAAAGACAAGATGGAATTAAAATATTATGAGAAGAGAACCAGATCGAGGCGTCAAGCTTCGCATGCAAATCGGAATGGAATGAAGTGAAAAATTTGAGCGCAGCTGGAGATCAAGCAGGAACATGTAAGGACGCATGACTGACATGTCTCTTATATTAAAGGATCGAGGGGCCTCAAGTTGGTCCTATCCCCGGGGAGGAAAGTCCCTGCCTCCTACACGGCCTGGCCTGTCCCCATATCTGGTGGCTCAATTGCCGTGGTAATCAATCTCCTGGCCTTTGAATGGTCGTGGTGTTAAAAGGCTTAGGGCGTCGGAGAAGTGCCAATGTTTCATCAACGCCAAGTGATACGATCGACGCGGGCGCTGGCAAAAAATGGAGATGCACTTGAGCCTCAGCACGGACATCCCTGTGCGATGTATCTTGGCTGCTCAACCGAGGTCGCAACGTTGTTTTGGAGCCACGTTAAAAATTTCAAGATTTCTTGGTAGTAGTCTTGATACCTGCCAATGGCTTGGCCGTTCTTTTGATCCGTATTCGTTTTGGACAGGTCCCAGCAAGTGCCCCTTATATTTAGATCGTGAGAGCAAACTGACCAGTCAGCGTATGCCGAACTGTTGAAATGCCTTTAGTTAGACCTGTGCACTTGAGACCGAGTCAACTAGTCGAGGACATCCTTCGCGATGCGATACAATGGTTTCGAGATTCCTCACAAGCTTGACCTTGCCCACAGCTTATCAATGACAAACGCCAACATGTGTAGAAATTGTCTCGCTGATCTCAACTGATCTCAGAGAAGTTAGAAACCTATAAAGTTCACTTGACGGCCTTCAGAAGTGGAACTCTAATGTGTGAATCGACTAGAAAACGCCACATTAATCAGAGCTATTCTTCCTGATAAGGATATTCTCCTAAAAGGTGTTTCAGTCAGACAGATACCATCTGAGCGTGTCTTGGGATGAAGCTGCAGTCACATGTACGGACCCTCGGGGTCCCTGCAGAGTGTTCAACGCCCATGGTGGTCTAGATCTCAATGGAATTGTGCCTCGAACATAGGAAACCAGTTTCAATCAGCTTCAATAGGACCAAAGAAAACGTAAGGATGGACAACATCATTTTGCACTCCTTACACCCGATTCTTGGTCTTGCTGGCCAAAAAAGACAGAAATCTCGAACTTGCTCGAAGTAGACGCTCAAAAAATGAACAAAAGTCTAATCACAACTCGCTTTATTGAGATTGTGGAAGACAAGCGCACGGGATATGGTTAGAGTCGACTTTCTGCTCCGGGGTCCATCAGGATTCCCGTGCAAGATCTTGGGGATTAATTCCCAATTTCAGCCGCATTCAGCTAGGAGCCATGTCTTCTGGGTGGTGATTCAGCAATATTAACTGCTTTCCCAAAGTAGCTGTCGACTCCGTCAGATGTACACCTCCCGGAACAGAAACTCAGCGACGCTCGCGTACATTTCCGCCCGTCTTTTAATCCTCCTGGCCGTGATCTCGCCAGAACCCATGACAATGTCGAAGGCTGATGACTGAAGTCAGCAACAAACGCTCTTACAAGCTCCTCAGGCAACATACCGTGCTCTTCGCCCAAGATTCTCTCCCACTTCACCCCGTTCCTTTCCCAGCAATCATCCGTTCCCGTCCTCTTACCATTCCCCACACTTGCAAACTTTTCGGCCATGATCTCCGAATCTCTACAGAGCAGATCAAAATCACACCCAACAATATATAGCTTGGGCGGCAACTTTGCTCGCTCAGCATACTTTGGAGACAACTGGGGATCCCTCAGATTAATGTCATCTGTACAATAAGCCCAATTAAACATATCCGCTTTTGTTTCCAGCATGTCTTTTCCAGCATTTGCCGGTCTAGTCGCCATTGCCACCTTAACAGGTGTGCTGATATCACAAGGTGGATAGTATGCCACGAGACCTCCAATCTTCCCTTGTAGACTCGGGTCTTGGGTACAAGCCAACGATAAATTTGCTCCAGCGCTGGATCCCCCAATTGTAACCTTCTTTGTATCTATCGGCAGACTTTTATCCCCCAAGACAGCCTTCACAACATCTACTAGAGCATGAACAGCTTTTGGGTATCGGCTCGCGGGCGCCAGGGGGTAATCTAGACTGACAACTAGGAGTTTGTTCTCGTTGCAGAAGTTCGCACAGAATGCGTCGTCGGCCCGAGGCTAGATACCAGGAGAGTCAGCAATTGCTTGTAAAGTAATGTTCCAGGAGAATTGAAGAAACGATGGTCAACAACATGCCTCGAGCAGCGCAAACCCTCCGCCATGGATATCGAGATAGAGGGGCAGTGGGGCATCGCCATGTTTCCATTGTTTCGGCACGAATATTCGGTGGCGGAGGGAGGGCTGGATGGGGTAAACTTTCGTGAAGGTTGGCTGGTGTGCTTTTTTGCGAATTCCAGGTAGGTTGAGAACGCAGAAGACGACTTTGATGGCAAACTTGCTGAGGTAGAGCTTGCTGGCGTAGACCAGGCGCGTGAAGAAGGGTACTGGGGTTCGATAGACGGGTTCCGCGGGTTGTGAAGCCATGGAGGAGTTTTGCAGATTAGCAATCGAAAATGCAGACTCTTATGAGAGACGGAAAGAAATTCGCGAACAGGACCAAAAATACGATGACTTGAAAATAAGCTGAAAGGGACCACGTTGTCTCTGACCGTGACATCGCGTGGAGCGACCTGCTCTTATTGTTGAAGCCATGAAACCGTCAAACTGGTGAGCAAGGAGAGCTCTCGCTTGAGGCATGAAGACGAGGGTGCATTGATAATTCGTGGAGACACTGCTCGCATCGACAGGGGAAGGAAGCCATGACTCTGGCCAATGAAAAAATAGGAAGCTAGCTTTTTGCATAACTTGCATAAATTGATATGAAAATCGTCTCCCGACTTCGAGGCCCAAATGCCTCAATGGAGCAATAGAAATACTGTGCCGCGTTACTCCTCCAGGTTGGTTTGAAGCGTGGGGTGAAGGGTGAAACCAGCACGGCTCTTCGGCTGAAATGGACTATCGGGCAATGAGCCAGTTAAGGTGCTGGCCACAAAGAACAGCTCGACGATCTGCTATTGCCTTGAGCATGCGCACATCTGCCCCTCCTTTACTGCGCCTCCAACCACAGTTAAACTGAGAGATATAAAAGTAAATCTGGAAGAGAAAGGTGGGTCGTCTCTTCAACCATAGCACATAGGCATACCAGCATCATGAATTCAACGACCTATCGGACCAATGAGAAGAACACCCTCGTATGGAGGGAGATTGAGCCTCCAGATACTACCAAACACCACCGTAGACGTGTCCTTCTTGCGAAAGGTTTGTCCATTGCTGCTGTTCTGTTCTTATGGTGGTCATATCATTCCGTCCCGGGCCTCATCGGATGCAGAAAGACTGAGACTGTGGCTGATGCAGACGGGGTTGAGGGATATAGATTCGACGATTTTGAGAGTGTTGGTTACTACCCGCTCTCACATATAACATTACACAATGCTAACTTCCATAGATCACCCCAAGTGAGAAGCTGGAATGGCACAAATGCTTCACGGCCTTCCGGTGTGCTCGTCTTACTGTACCCATGGACTACAATCGTCCACTTAATGCTTCAAAGGATAATCCGAGGGTTCACATTGGGTTGATTCTTGTTCCTGGCATTCATACTGGATCTGAGAAAGCCTCAAAGTCTCCTTTGCTGATCAATCCCGGAGGACCAGGTGGATCCGGCTTTACGTTCGCCCTTGGTGCTGGACGCGCTATCCAACAACTTTTCGGAGTACCTGATCAAGATGTGGTTGGTTTCGATCCCCGAGGAATCATGATGACAACTCCACGTGCAGATTGCTATTCATTCCCGCCTGACAATCTCTCTTCAAGCTTGCCATCGCCTGATGATGAAGATTATGTCCAAGGTTCTTTTCACAGATTTCTCTGGGCTCAATCTGGCAGGGAGATTGGATTCATCAACTCTAGTGATGTTGCATTGCAGAAACTTGATACTCGGATAAGAGCCACTGCCAAGCTTTGCCAAACAAAGGACGAGTTGTATGGTGATGACGGTATCTTACAATATGTCAGCACTCCGAACGTTGCCCGAGACATGCTTTCGATTGTGGACGCTTGGGACGAGTGGACAAGCACCTTGAGCAATGAGCCTGCAGTCTGTGATTTACCGGTCAAAGTGAAGGAGGAGGAATTGCACTCGTCTGCTGATGGTGGCATACCATATTCCCCAGATACCAAAGGAAAACTTGTCTTTTGGGGACTTAGCTATGGCGTGAGTTCCAATTTGCATACCTTGATGCCAAAGTCTAACATCGATTTGTAGACCATGCTCGGTGCAACATTCGCTTCTTTGTTCCCCGATCGTGTCGGGAGATTGATTCTCGATGGAGTCGGTCAGTATTCGAGTTATGGCTCCGGAAACTTTGCTGATCCGTCCTTTTAGTCGACGCGGACGGGTTTGTGGGACCTCTCTGGACAGAAAGCTCGTGGGATACCAACAAAACCTTCGATTCTTTCGCAACATACTGTCACAAGGCAGCCAAGCGTTGTGATCTATACCAGGATGTGGGTCCCAACTTCTTGCATTATTAATCTCTCTTGTAGCAACTTGCAACGGATCCTAGTACATTCCACTCCCAAGCATACCTGAAAGAAGCATGCTAACTCCGATTTCTTGAGATTAGGGTGACGAAGTGCAAGACATTGCAAACCGATTTCAAGCTGTTGAAATGAAGCTGCGGAATGAGCCCCTCACTTGGATTGATGAGCAGTCGAAAATGCCAGCCTCATTCACCAACACTCACTTGAGAGGTCTTACTTTCCAATCCCTCTATGGGCCAACTATCATGTTTCCGATACTCGCATCCGTCGTCAGCAACCTACATGAAGGTATCATTGATGAGCTTATCAAGCAGCTCGCCGGAAACTCTCCATATTTTAATAGCCAGCCCTTTTGTGGAGCGCCTCTCTCAAGGTTTTCGTACCCAGGAGACGAAGCAGGACTTGCAGTGATGTGTAGTGATAAACGCCACCCAGTAGGTGCCCTTCGTCCTTAATCTTTGAAGGGATATTAATGCCGAGAATCAGCTCAATGAATCACTCCCGAATCTTGAAAAAGAATTCGAGTCATTGTCGAATATGTCGTATTTCTCTGACGTTTACATGAGCTTCATACTTATTTGCGATGGTTATGGCATCAAAAATAAGGGCCTCACCATGGATTGGGATGATAACCCAGCACACGGATCAGAACCCATCAGAACCTCCTTCCCTATTTTGTTTATTAGCAATTCTGCAGATCCAGTCGTAAGTGCCATGGGCGAATCCCCTTTCGATTTCTGACAGTCTCGTGATTGCTCCCAGCGATAGTCCCAGTTTCCCTGGAACAATCTGGATCGATTGATTGCTAACTCTCCCGTTGCGCAGACTCCTTTGCACGCTGGCCTAAAAATGGCCAAAAAATTTGTGGACGCCGGCCTGATTGAACAAAAGTCTGAGGGACACTGCTCACTTTCCGCGCCTTCGAGATGTACGAATGACTGGATCCAAGGATACCTCAAAACAGGCATAGTGCCACCGCATCCGGTGGGAGACTTAGGCGATGGGAAATGGGTCGAATGTCGAGCTGAGGGTTATCCATGGAAGAGTTACGGAGCTGAGTCCTCCGAAGCACAAGGGGAAGACGCAAGGGCGGAAACTGAAAGGATCAAAACCTTGAATAAGGTGCAGCAAGAACTCGGCAAAGTGAAGCTCTGGGGAACTCAAAGTTTGGATTGGATTCCTACAATGCAGGAATTGGTCGCCGTGTACGAATCGCAAAACCATCGAAGGCATTGAGAAGAGACAATTGTGATGGTCCAGTCAAGGTTTTAAATGGTCAATATCTCCCCTTCCACAGTCTCTTTATGATCTCGGGTAAAAATAGTTATCAGAATCTCGATTGTGAGTAAAAAATAATGATGCTTCCTTCATTCCTGGTTAGACGTCTAGCCAACGAGCAATTCTCACATTCCAAGCTCATGAGGTGCTGGGTATCAATATACTCCACCACTCTCGCACAGCCGTTTCTTATTCGGCATACTAACTTATAGGTCTTTCCATACTGTTTATATCACTTTCGGTCCTGGTCATCGCCAACGCGGTTGTTCCCAGTTTCGAGGGCCTTTAGCCCTCCTGTCTGTATTGGAGGACACTTGTCTGTGCAATCATAGCTAGCTATCATCGGAGTAGAGTTCACCATTCTAAGACTCATTGTCATTCCGCGCATTCAAGTGGTGTTCACTTCAAAAATACTCACGTGGAGGCTCACGCAAAGCGGAATGCCCTTCGCCAAGCTTCTCAATTCTCAGACATCCTCTAGTTCATGGACGAAACTTCGCATGGGGCCGAGATTAACCTTGTTTATACGAATCCTTACGTTCTGCACCGTTGTATCCGTTAGGGTTCTGTACAAATACTCATTCGTTCTTGTCGGACGAAGCGATACATTCGTCTTGAAGGATGCAAAAGCATCTAACTTGACTTGGGAAAAATGAAATTCAGTGCACGCGAACCCTCTTTCTCAATAGGGGTAATCGCTAGATCACGTGCAAGCCACAACACCAGCCTAGAATCCGCGGTGAGAAAGATGTTGTGCTTCGAGTTTATTGCTCTCCTTAGCTAGGGCTGCTTTATCTTTTTACGCTTGATTCGGACGACTAATTAACAACAACTTTGTAAAGGACAGGTACTTCAACCCAATCTTTCCGGGAACTCCAATATCTTCCTCCCCAAGCAGTCTTTCGGTCGGCAGAAGGCCGCTCTCATCCAATCTCTCGATATGCTTCAAACAGAATTCAATGTGGCGTTTCACTGTCCAATTCACTAAATTTCCATAAAGAATCAGCCGAACTCCGCACTCGTAAATGAAATAGTGAAAGAGAAGAGACAGGGCTCACCATCATAGTCAACACCACAACTAGGATCTTTTGCCAAATCCACTATCATCTTCATGTACTTGATGAATTAGTCAAATTTCTTCTGATACTCAACTGCTAGGCTTAGCTGGGGCGCTCGGCGTTTCTTCACGTAAAGTACAAGGCGGATACTCCAAGCGATTGGACAAAGTGTGGAAAGTACCGCGAACGGGATGCCAAATATGATGCCGAAGGATTTCACAATTTATGGGGGATTCCGAAGTAAGCATGGAGAGCGAAATAGCTGATAACGGATATAATTCGAGGTTTGTTGTATTGGCTCGGGATTTGAGTTTTTCGTCGATTAGAAAAAAGGTTGAGATAATTCCATGTCAGGCTTCGACTGAAAGGTATCAATTTGTGAAGGTTGTACATTGTTTTGTATTAGTCTGTGGAAAAGATAAACGAATCTGCGAGGTATAAAATGTTTTTAGAGGAAGACATTTAGTCGAGATTCAAATGCCAAGTTCTAATTGCTTGAATTTAAGCCTAGGCTAGATGACGTGGAAGCGGTACCACTGTTGTACAAGAGGCGGGTGAGGATGCTCAGGATACTTGTGAGTGATTTTTAAGTTGATAAGGAAAGAGATGGGTAGACTTCTTGGATATATGTTCGTGGAGGTTTTGAGATTTAGTAATGGAAACACTTATTTGATTCTAAACAAATTTTGGGAGGCGATGCAAGGTTATCTGTCAAGTGCAGGAAAGCTAAGTGCGGGCGTCCGCACTTGGCAACTTACAAAAGCGAATATGAATTCGTGAGAGCCAATTTACAAGTATATCTTCACTTCGCTGAACGCCCAAGCGAGTCGAGTCAGCGACCCCACCTAAAATGCCCCCAAACAACCACGAAGGATGCCTCTAAACTTTAATACTTAAGTCAAACAACTCATAATTTGCGGCTCAGCATAACAACAGGTTATATAAGAGGAGGGAGGAGAGTGACAAGGAGTGTTTGGGTGTTCATGGCTGGGGTGGTTCATTCAGTAGCATCGTTGCCGACCTGCAAGGTACATCTTCATGGTGGTATGGAGTAATTTGCTTTCGTCTGCTGTGACAAGAAGACAGAAACCTGATAGTCACATACAATCCTAGGTTCCTTCAAGTTAGGGTACATTTGCAAAATAATAAGTGGCGAATGAACCTCGACTTATTAGTTAATGGTATTTAGCACGTGAATAATGAACATGGATGTACAGTTAAATGTAATTTCAGCAGTCGAATGAACCTGGAAATCTTGGCACAATCAAGTTGAAGGACCAAACAATTACACCCCTTTTCCTAATAGGGGGACCGGCAAATCACGTGCAAACCACAACCCCGGCCCAAAATCCACGCTAAGAAAAATGTCGGGCGAGCTTCAATCTTCAATCTTCAGTGGCACAACGGCCCATTTATTTCCTCATCTCCTCTCTTCCCTACCTCCCAATTGTACCAACAAGATGCCGGTCTTTGTGCGGTCAGTAGCTCCCTTCCTGCGGACAGCTCGGTCTGCGCTGCATCAAGGCAATTCCGTGAGCCCCTTGCTGCAAGCTCATCGAAGTGGAGCTTCGGTGCTGAATGGCGCGCGCACATATGCTACTGTCTTTGAGCGGACGAAACCACATGTTAATATCGGTGTGTACATCTTGCAACAAAATTCTGGAGATTCCACTGACTGTATTAGGTACAATTGGTCACGTCGATCACGGAAAGGCACAGGAGACTCGAGACAGGCAAGAAGCACAAGCTAACGTGATTTTTAGACCACATTGACGGCCGCGATCACAAAGAGACAGGCAGAGAAGGGATTGGCAAGCTTCCTCGACTATGGCTCGATTGACAAGGCACCCGAGGAGCGGAAGCGCGGTATTACGATTTCCACAGCACACATCGAGTACTCGACCGATGCCAGACATTACTCCCACGTCGACTGTCCTGGCCACGCAGATTACATCAAGAACATGATTACCGGTGCCGCAAATATGGATGGAGCTGTTATTGTCGTAGCAGCTTCAGACGGACAAATGCCTCAGACGAGAGAACATCTGCTGCTTGCTCGGCAGGTCGGTGTCCAGAAGATCGTGGTTTTTGTTAACAAAGTCGATGCTCTCGAGGACCCGGAAATGTTGGAATTGGTTGAGATGGAAATGCGAGAATTGCTTACAACCTATGGATTTGAGGGCGATGAGACGCCAATTATCTTGGGCTCCGCTCTGTGTGCTCTTGAAGGCCGAAGACCAGAGATTGGAGAGCAGAAGATTGATGAGCTTCTCGCTGCCGTTGATACCTGGATCCCAACTCCTCAGCGTGACCTCGACAAGCCATTCCTCATGTCCGTTGAGGACGTCTTCTCTATCCCTGGTCGTGGAACAGTCGCATCCGGTCGAGTCGAGCGTGGTACCTTGAAGAGAGATTCCGAAGTCGAGCTCGTTGGAAAGAGTGAGACGCCAATCAAGACCAAAGTGACCGACATCGAGACCTTCAAGAAGTCCTGCGACGAGTCAAGAGCAGGTGATAACTCCGGACTCTTGCTCCGTGGTGTGAAGCGCGAGGACGTGAAGCGAGGAATGGTTATTGTTGCCCCCGGCACAACAAAGCCACACACCGAGTTCTTGGTCTCGATGTACGTTCTGACCAAGGAGGAAGGAGGACGACACACCGGCTTCCACGAGAACTACCGGCCTCAGATCTTCATCCGAACCGCCGATGAGGCAGCTGCACTCTTCTGGCCTGAGGGAACCGAGGATGCGGCGTCGAAAATGGTTATGCCAGGCGACAACGTGGAGATGAAGTGCGAGATTGGGCACCCTGTTGCCATTGATGTCGGGCAACGCTTCAACATTCGAGAAGGAGGACGCACCGTTGCTACCGGCCTGGTGACCAGAATCATCAAGTAAAGTCATCGATCAAAACCAAAATCAAAACCGGCATGGAAAGCAATAAGATGGCTTGTAGGAATTGAGTGGGAGGCCAGTTTCTTGTATACATGGCTTTTATGACAGGCAGGGGCAATGGAAATGGAGTTCCGTTCCGCTTTTTTGCTCACGCTCGCTGTGATTTGCAATGCACCTTTTGTAGATTATTGGCGGATAACACCTTCTCCTCTCTTCGAGCTGTGTCTTCCTAAACTTGTAACATAGAAGGCGTGGAGCGGAATAGAAGCTTTGTACAGATTTGGCGTACCCCTTGAATCTGCATACGACCTGTTGCATTAGAGTAGCTCTCTCCGATCTATCGTATTTGACCCGGTGATGATCCCCTTAGAGGATTTCGTATTTGATAGAGATTTGTTGTGACGGCTGGCATAACGGCATGATCTGCCGGGAATAGGGAATCGGAAACAGGTGCAAAACGGAGCTAAGCCGGAATGCTTGGGCGAGATAATACTAAAAGGTCGAGGCATTCCTCCCTTCTTTGCTTCCCAGCTTAGTATTTTCAATACATGAGATTCATTGAACTTTGAGCCTTCGACCATTACATTGATCCCGCCATCACATTTGTTGCACGTCGTTCTGACCTGGTATAATGGCTTACTTAGTAAATTTTACTTCTATATCCGTTCTTCCATCGTGAACAGCCAAAGGTAAAGTGGATCAGGTGAAATGCACCGACCAGGTCAAGTTGCCAAATTGAGTTACCAGGTTGAAGACTGTCAAGCTCATGCAGAGGTTTAGTTTTTTAGTTTCAAATAAAAGATATCTTCCCGATTGAGCATCGCGCTCCTTGTACGAAAATATTGTGGTACATTCAGAGGTAATCAAGAGAAGTTGACTTCAAAATAACTAACGTCCATCCCTGTGTACCTTCGTACCGAAAAAACCGGTGTGCCGAAAAATATAATAAGTACTTAGACTTAAAGCATCTTAAAATCTGTGCATACTTTAATATCTCCTATAAATTTTTATAAGTTATATTTCATAGCTACTCTCGGATACCCTAAACCCCTCCCACTAGAAAGTTTCACCACCACAGCTCTACCACCGAGCTTATATTATCTCTAATACTTTATAAAGAGGTCTTATCCGAGCTCTAAGGCCTCAGCACTATGCAGGATATCGTTATTAGCCTTGTGGCTGCTATGGCGTGTAAATTCAGGTAAGGTTGCCACGCGGATCAGTACCTCGAGTCGAAGCGACTAACGATATTTGGGTTAGAGCAAAACGATCCCGCACGTCCCACGAGAGTGCGAGCCATAGGCTCGCATGAAGCCTTCGAACTTAATCTATAACATGAACTTCTCTAGAACGTTTATAAGACATAGCCGCGTTTCGTCTTATAAACGCCAGAGTTCCCGGGCTTGTTTTTCAGAAGTAAGGTTATTAAACCTCGTCTTCTTCCCACGGATAGTAGCTTCTTGTTCTCTTTCTCGGTCTTTTACTCTTCGTGGCTCAATACGCGCAGTAGCCGGGAATCTCATACTAGAATGATTTCATGATATTTTTCCATTTCCGTCTTTAAACCTGAGCTGATGTTGCTTTAGCCTGAGCTATTGGTGAGCATTCCTGAGCACAGCTTGAGCACGCGCTACGGAAGCCCGAGCTCGCATTAAAAGCTATTTGAGAATATGGAGGGCCTTATTTGGTCCCTTGAAGACACTGATCTCCCCGGAATCTTCTCTAGATGATAGCTTTGCTCCGATTTACGAAGTTTTAGCTCCTGTTTCTAAAGGATCATGTAATGTAGCGTGAGCGGTTTTCTGTATATGCGCGGTTGCTCCTTATAGATCTTGCTAAAATGAAGGGGAGAGATGAAATGTTGTTTTCCATCAAATTGGAACTCTTAATTGGACAGAGATACATATTGTGGTAAGCCCCAGTTACAAGAAGCCAATTCAAAATGACCTTTCTGTGTCTTTTCTGAAGTCACACTTTCAACGGAGCCGATCCTTATTACAGTGCATATTCTGCTTCCTCTCTTCAGCTTCTGAATCTTTTTTCCTGACGATCTTCAAAAAGTATTCAGGTTACTCTCCGTTGACGTATCCTAACGCCAAGGCGGACTGCGTTTAGGCATACAGTTTAGACTGTGTGGGCCGTCTTAGTCGATGACAACCTGACCCGTTCAGGAGATTTACTCCCATTATTTGCCACCAATATTGCTGGTAAGACCACAGTATCAGGTTTGTCCAGATGCAGTGCCTCGGAGAAAATTGGAACCGACAAGCCATAGGATCCATCCACACCAGAACGTGGCCATGATCCGTCACGGCGAGTATAGAGGATCTCAGATCCCCTGGATGAGGCTACTCTGCTCAACGACCGCCCCCTTTCGGCCACGTCCAGATATTCTGGCTCTTTTGCTCGAGACAAATAACCTCCCAGAGTTGCTGATTTACTGCTCCATGCTGACAGCAGATATGGCGTACATAGAGCAACTATGATAGTGACCAGAAGTGCAGAGACTGCTCCAACGGGGTACCATTTGGGACTGGCAGTGAAAGTCGTGATGCCAAATATGGCCTACCGGATATTTAGCTCGGTAAGGTACTGAGAAAGATGACTTACAGCGACGAAAGAAAGTGGGAGAAAAACAAAGCCCAAGTAAGTTAGTCGAGCCACTGACTGGCCAGTCGAAATTTGTTCAACCGAAATTATCATGGTCATCAGGTTCTGCAGTTGCTCAAGAATTCCCTGAATAACAGAAAGGTCGTGACTCAAAGTTTTGTCCACCTGGATACACCTGGAAATAAAGCTTATCTCAGCAGCGTCCTCTCCCAGGCCTCGAAATTCAGTATATCTCTCGGACGCGAGAGCTATAATTTCCTTAAGTGAGCTCTGTTGTATCAACAAGGACTCCCGTAAGAGGATGTTGGTTGCCATGGCCCGATTCAACCTCCGCATACGTTGAAGCACATTGCCAGTGAAAGTCTCTTGATTGACCTCAATACTTCGGTCTCTCAGCTCCCTAGCAGCAGCATTCCGGATGTTTACCCAGTCTGAAAGAACAGTGAATAAATCATGGTAAATCCATTCATGGCAAGCGACAAGTCGTTCCCATCGGCGTCGAAGGGAATAGTGTTGGGACAATCGAAGAACATCAGCCGCACTCCACTTCCCGAAAACCATGATTACTTCTCGGCCGCCCGAAGTTCCGCCAGTCCAGACAGCGAAAGGGTGACTTTGGATCTCAGAACTGCCTAGGGGATACATTGGCTGTTGTTTCTTGTGGTGAGCCTTCTTCACCAGCCGTACGTAACTGTCTACGAATGACAATTTGCAATCCTCACTCCACACCGGTACCGTCGATGATCCTGGAGAAAAAGCACCAACAGACCCAAGATAGGTGATCAAGGAGGGTGGAAATCCCTTAGTGTTGTTCCAGATCACCCGCATATTGCCTGGATAATTCACAAGGCTGCGTAGTCTTAGTCAATGTTGAAACTATCAATGATCTAGAAGACGTGACTGAGAGTTCTCCTACTTACGTACCAGAGCAGCGTATGAATTTCATCGTGTTTGACCGAGGATTTCTTAGGCTTAAAAAACCTTATCTCCGTGCCTAAGATTTCCTCGTACATCATTCTCGAGGCATTCAGGGACCAGTAGCACGCCCATACCTCTACTGGAGAACTAGGAGAAGCAGCAATTTTAGCAGCCATGGAATGTACCTGTCTGAGTATCTACTTAATACCAACTCTTAGTGAATACAAAGTAATGTTAATGTCTGGAGAGGACACAAAAGGGAAGAATGCGAATTAGGCAGCGAAATCGGCATCTGCCTTGAACTCTTCCAGATTTTGAGCTAAGCCACAATGGCCACAAATTATAACCTGCTGGCTAACTAATCAAAGGTAGAGAAAACCACACCAGGGCCACGTGTACTCGTACGGGCATTTGTGGATTTGACAGGGCTGTGGATATGCACCTTTGTTTTTCCAGTGAGAAGTTCGCTTCTACTGATGGGCCAGGGTTGAGAAACGGCGGTGTTGGTCACGTGAGACAGATGGTTGGGCTAAACATTATCGTCAGCATTATCGAGCTTCTATGCCCTGCCTGACGAATCATTTCCTTCAAGTCTGGCACCTCAGCATTCTGAGAACTACTGGTTTGAGACGCAGAAGGAGTGAAAAGGGGTTCAGGAGGAGAAGGCATTTCCAAAATCAAGGAGACACAATAACAGCCTAGCAGGCAAAGTTGGCTCGAGATATAGTTGGAAGACGCAAGAAAGATCATGCGTAGATAAGATTATAATTTAGGCACATACATCCCACTTAATAGAACACGTGAAAGCACTTGCAGGGTTTAAATTTTTCGACTCGGACCGGACTAACTTATGCCCGGGTTTCGGTGTGGGAATTTCCGGTAAGCTTTTTTTAGCCCCTTCTTCTCTTAGCTCTTCTCTTAGCAAGCTAAGAAGTACGAAGGTACATGCAAGGTATGAGATATACTCACGTTCTGTAAAATTTTGAGTAGCTTCATTCGTACTAGCGTGAAGAATTTGCCCGGGAAAGAGTGTTCGGTAAGCTTTTTTTTAGTAGCCTTCTTCTCTTAGCAAGCTAAGAAGTACGAGGCATACGAAAGTGCTAGCCTGCGGCTCGCACGAAGCCTTCTTACTGTGAGAAAAGGTTGAGGGATTACAGTAAGCTTCGAAAACCGGCTTCTCCCAAACACTCTCTTATGAAAAGTTTGGCCCCACTTTTCGGAAGTAATCCTTGCACACAGCTTTGCCGTTTTCAGCAAGGCGCATTGCAGGGGTATTATTCGGCTTGCTGTACTGCGTACTCTCCCCCCCCTAATTAAATGTCAGTGGGTCCAAGTGCAGGGGTTTTTTGGTATGGCAACTGGACCGTGCCAGGCTGGTTTTGCGGGGACCCACTGTTACATTTAATTAGGGGGGGTACTTTGCGTTGCACAACGTTAACCTATTTCCACATTATTCCATGACCTTCCACGATACAAATAGCATTGCACTAGTATTTTTCGTTTACACATTCTCCAGGTCAACCTTTGATATTTCTACTTCACTCGCCACCAGGAACAGACTTTCCAAATCGATGGCCCCCAACTGGACAGGATATTTTCGCCATGGGTGGGACGTGGCAAGCCAGTCGATTTCGGTCGCTCTTGAGTCAGCAAAGAATAACCCAGCCAAGGCTGGTATTATCGCCCTAGGAACAAGCGGTTTAACTATAGTTGCTATGCCAGCAGTTGTCGCCACGCCAGTAATCGGCGCTCTTCATTGGGCTGGATTTGGAGTAGGTGGAATTATCGGTGGTTTGTGGCATCTATAAGAAAGATTTCTTCTCGAAAAGTGTACTGATCAGCTCGTGGTAGGCACTACAGCCGCTTCAGCTCAGGCTACAATCGGCAATGTAGTTGCGCCAAGTTTGTTCGCAACTCTAACAAGTGCTGGGGCGGGAGGATATGGTATTGCTGCTATTAGTGGAGCAGCTCAGTGGGTTGGAGGCACGATGTTAGGAATAGCGACAGCTACTAGTACTTGGATGACGGTAAAGCAATAAACAGCTCTTGTGAAGGGGTACTATAACGGAATAGGAATGTTCACCAATGTCAACTAAATTACGATCTTTTATGCTGCACCTAAGACGAGTGATCTCACCTACTCGCCGTTCATTTTTGTTGTATTTAAATAATTAAATAATTATTTATATATTACTTTCTTTAATAATATAAGTTATTATATATTAAATAAAAAATACTAGAACCTTTTTATATAGTATACTACTATATATAGTATTTTATATTTAAAACAAAATCTACTTTAATTAATAATTACTTTAATTATTAAATTCTAAAATTAAAGTAGTAACTAAGAGATTTAAAAAAGTCTTTAACTTAAGAATTATTATTCTATAAAGACTTAAATTTTTATATTAAATAGTTAACTAATAACTATAAATTATAAAAATTAAACTAGCTTTATTAGGCTATTTTATCTCTTATCTAAGAGAGCTCTCTTATAAGTAGCTAAAATCTCTTAGTAAGTTCTTAGCTAATTGAGAACGTGATTTCTTAGTAAGCTCTTAGCTAATTAAGAACATGATTTCTTAGTAAGCTCTTAGCTAATTAAGAACGTGACTTGGATTTGGAACTAAGGATTTGATTTATAAGATTGGGGCATCTATTAAGCTATAATTATGATTTAATGAGACATTTATTTAGCCGTCTTATAATTTGATTTCTAATAATTAGTGGATTTATAGGCCATACTTATTATAATTAGTAAAGTTGTGAGTTATTCTTGTGGTTTAATATAGCTAGATTTTATTATTTAAGTAACTAGATTTCTTTTCTTAGAACCAGAAAATTAAGCACTCAAATAGTACTTTAGAATTACTTTACTTTTTACTTTATAATCTTAAATCATTACTTTACTTTACTCTTTAAGACTTTAGTCTTTAAGACCTTATTTCCTTATTAATTCTAACTATTCCGATATAGTAGTAATACCCTTAATTTTTTAAACTAAGAGTATTTGTAATTGCAAATTAATACTTCTTCTACTTTTACTTAAAAGTAAGAAAATTCTCCCTTTAATTAAACTAATCTATAAATATAAATAATTATAGGCTTGCCTAAGTCCCTGAGATAAAGTTATAGTAAATATATAAACTATAACCTCTTAACTATATATCTGTAAGAACAAGTAATTACGCTACCTATAGCGGGTAATATATAAATTCCTGATTTTTAATTACCTAGTAATTAAAGATTCAGTTCTTATATAAAGAATTCTAGCTTATTATTTCGAAGAATAAGTTATATCTCTCTATAATTACTTATATTAGGTCGTATTTAGCTATATATTAGTATAACTATAATTAGCTTTAGGTAATATAATTAGTCTTAGCTCTTATATTTATATTTAATAATATTATATAAATATATATTTCAAATATATCTCTAGTATAATTCTTAATATATTTGGCTATATATAGGTATAATATACTATATGAGTAAATATAGTCTAATTATATAATATATAATATTTATATTATATATATGATTTTTTCTAAATATAAGCTTTTAAAATATATAATACTTTAAAAAGTTAATTATTATTACCTATAATAATAATTACGAGAATAACCCTTAAAGAATTAAGAACTACTAATAAAATTACTATTATTAAGACTTTAAAAATTATTTTATAATTTTTTATATTATATAAATAATTAATATTACTTTATATATATTTACCTATTTTAGCTATAGCCCTTTTACTTTTATAGAAATAATAAGGGTCTTATTACTAGTTTAAAATTAGAAAGTAAGAGTTCTTTATAATAGTAATAAGTAGAATTTAATTCTTTAAGTTAAAGAGAATTTAAATCTTAGTTATAAAAATTATAAGTTTACTTAATTTACGAATTAATAAACTATAATTTATGACTCAAAGTATTATATTAGTACTATAGTCTATAGTACTCTTAAAGCCATTAAACTAAGCTTTTTAGTTCGTAAAAAAAAACGGTAATTTTAATTAAAGAATTTAAATTCTTTAACTAAACCAAAATTATCTATTAATAAATAATAGCTATAATTCATAATATAGCCTTATTATTATTTACTAAATACAAATTCAATAAATTAGAATTTTTGATATATTATCTTAGTTTTAATTAGTTAAAACTTTTAAAAATAAATTATAACTAAGAAATCTTTAAAGATTTATTAAAGAAAAAAGGGAAAATATAATCCCAAATAGGCTATAATTTTTATTATAACCTTATAACTATTACTTATACCTAAATTATTAAATTTAGGATTTTAAGACTATATTATAAGTCTTAAATATATAAGTAAAGTTCAAATTACTAATTAGTTTCCTTTAAAACTTAAGAATAAAAACTCTAAAAAAGAATTATAAAGATATCTAATACTAGTATTTCATTTTTTAAGAATAATAAGCTAGTTAGTAGCTCTAATTTTATAGAGTAGAAAACTAATACTAATTTATTCCTAGAAATAAATAGCTATATATTATATATTAATAATACTAAAGCTATATCTAATAGGTTTTTATATTATAAAATAGAGACTAAGTCTAATAAAGAAGGAAAAGAGTCTAGAATTTGAATTCTTTTATTAGCTAAATTAATGGCTAGATATACTAATTAAGTTTCCGAATTTAATTATAATAATAAAAGAGCTTTAGGAGCCTTAAAATTAATTATATTAATAAATAATAATAATTAATTTAAAAATAAGGCAGATACTAAAGACTTATATAAAGCTATTATTATAACATTTGGCTAATTTAGCTTAGAATTAATTAGTTACTATTTTAATAAAATAATAAATAATAATTATAATTCTTTTAATAATATAAATAAATATACTAGTAATATTTAGTTATTTATTATATATCTTAGGGAATTAGGGCAAATTATACCCGATTCTATTATTATTTAGCTAATATTAAAGGGTTTTTCCGGTTCTTATAATAATTATATTTCTCGTAAATATAAGAAATTAATAAATAGCCTTAAAGCTATTAATATTAGTAAACTTATTACTAATTTAATATTAGAAAAAAGAAGGCTTACTTCTAATTTAGAAGCTAATAAAGCCTCCTTTAATAATAATTAGTCCTATTACAAATATTATAATAAAAAGAGATATATAGAAAATAAATGCTTTATTAAATATCCTAAATTAAGGAATAACTACTCTAGTTCTAAAGGAAATAAGAGTAATAAATATAAAAAAGGGCTTAAAAAGCCTAAAGTTATATTTAAAAAAAGTAATTTACTAAAGCTATTATAAGTACTTTATTAGTAAATAATAATAATATTATACTAGATAATATTATTAAATCTAAAAATATTATTAAAATATTTAAGGAAATTAAGTTCTTAAAAATTACTAAAGACTTTAATTTCTCTAAGAAATAATTAGAGTTTTTAAATATTATTAAAAAAAAAGCTCTTAAAAAGAGCTCTAATTTTAATAATAGAGAACTAATTCTGGATTTAGGGACTTCTAAATATTATATTTCCTATAAAGATTATTTAATAAACTATAAGCCGATTTATAATAAATTAGTAATTATAGCTAATAATATAAAATTACTTATTAAAGATATAGGCCATATCCCTATTTTTATTAATAAAGATACCTTTTTAATTAAGAATATTAATTATATTCCTAATATAAAAACTATCTTAATTAGCTTTAAGAAGTTAACTAATAAAGAATAGGAAATATTATTTAAAAAGAACTTAGCTATATTAAGTTATAATAAAAATATTATAATAAATACTAAGTAGTATTTAAATATTTATTTTTTAGATAAAATTTATATAAACTATAAAATACTAGAACTTATAATTTATAATATAATTAATTATAAGTTCTTTATTAGTAATAGTAAAAATCCTACTTTAAATCTGAGTAATAAAAAGAATACTTTATTAGATTTATATTATTAATAATTTTTATATATTAATAAGAACTATATAATTAAGAGTACTAAAAATTCTATTAGGCTAATTATTCCTATTTCTAATAATATATTAAATAACTATAATAATTATTATTATAATAAATTTAAGGAAATAATTAACTAAAAACCATATAGCCTAATTAATATATTAGAATTTATAAATTGTAATATATTAGGCTTCTTTAAAATTAAAGAATTAAAAGAGGAAAACTATATATTTATAATTATTTACTATACTAGTAAATATATTTGAATTTATATAATTAAATTTAAATCTAATATTTATAATATTATAATTAATTATTATAATATAATTTTAACTTAATTTAAGATTAAGATTAAAAGAATATATTTAAATAATATAAGGAAATTTAAATCTATTAAATTAAATATCTTTTATAAGAATAAAGGCTTATTACTAGAATATAATAGTATATATACTTAAGCCTAAAATAGTAAAGCTAAAAGGCTTAATTTGTATTTATTAGAATAATTAATTATTATATATTTTTAAAGCTATAATTTATATTAATTTAAAAAATTATATATATTAAAAATTATACTTATAATAATATTATTAATACTAATTCTTATAAATTAATAACTAAATAAAAACCTAATTTATCTTATATTAAGATATTAGGCTCTTTATACTATATCTTAGTCCCTAAATAAACTAGAGGTAGTAAAAACTTTAGTAATAAGTCTAAAAAAAATATATTAGTAGAATTTAAATTCTTTAATAATTTTATTATTTATTTATCTAAAAATAATAAAATTATAATTACTAGAGATATAGTAATTAAAAAAGAACTTAATTATAAAAATAATTATAATACTCTTTTAGAGCTAGATTTACTAGACTATAATAACTATATATTTATATATAATAAAAAGCCTTTAATAAAGAAAAAGAAAGATATATATAATATAAGTAAAAACGAATTAAGCCTCTCTATTATACCTAAAAAAAAGTAAAACTCATTAAACTAGTAATAAAACTATTATAAGTTAATATAATAGAAATAATAATTTAGATAAATTAAATCCTAGTTATAGGATTACTAAATCTTTTAAATTACTAGATCCTAGTTTAAATATAATTATATCTAATATATATAATATAGCTTCTTTAGCTTATTTAGATTTATTAAATTAGGGAATAACTAATCCTAATTTAATTAATACTACCTCTTTTTTAAGAGATAAGAGTAATCTTTATAATATAGTTAAAGAGAATAATTTTAATAATTTATTAATATTTAACTCAAATATTAATAAAAAATCGATTTTTAAAAAAAATATAAATATTTATATTATAATTAGTAATTCTAATATAAATAAGAATTCTAGTATTAATAATTCCCTTATAAATAATAAAATTAATAAAATTAATAAAATTAATAAAATTAAAAAATTAAAAAAATAAAAAAAAATAAAATCGAGATTAAAGATTTAATTAAACCTAAATCTTATAAAAAAGCTATAAATAGTTCTAATAAAAATAATTGAATTAAATTTATGAAAATAGAACTAAATATTTTAGAAAATAATAATACTTGGGATCTAGTACCTAGACCTAATAATACTAAGGTATTAAAAAGTTAATAAGTATATAAGATTAAAGATATAGAGAGTTTAATTCCTATTTTTAAATCTAGATTTATAATAAAAGGCTTTAAATAATTATATAGGCTAAATTATATTAAAACTTATATTAGTATTATTAAGTAAATAGTATAGAAATTAGTTTTTATACTAGCTATATTATATAACCTAGTTATATTTAAAGCTAATATAGTTTTAGCCTTTATATAAGAAGTAATTAATACTTTATTATATTTAGAATAGCTAGAAAGCTTTATAAACTCTAAATATTCTAATTATATACTAAGGCTAAATAAAGCCTTATATAAATTAAAGTAATTAGCTAGAATTTAGTTTTATATCTTAAAACCGAAATTAGAAAAACTAGGTTTTAAAGTATTAAATAGTAAAGCTTACTTATTTATAAATAATACTATTAAAGTAATTATTTATTTATATATTAATAACTTAGTTATATTAGTTTCTAGTAAAACTATATTTAATAACTTTATTAACTTTATAAGTAAGAATTTTAAAATTAAAAATCTAGGAATTATTAAAGATTATTTAGGAATCGATATTGATTTCAATCTTAATAAGGGCTTTATTAAACTAAGTCAAGCTACTTATATTAATAAAGTACTTAATAAGTATAATTTACAGGATGCTAAAATTAAATCTACTCCTATGGATTCTTATACCAAATTAGAACCCAATAAAGAACAAGCAAGTAAAGAGGATATAAAGCTATTTCAAATGCTTATAGGCTCTTTATTATATATTATGCTTGGTACTAGAGTAGATATAGCGTTTGCTGTAATTAAACTAGCTCGTTTTGCGTCTAATCCTAGTAATATCCACTTTACTGCAGTAAAGAGAGTTTATAAGTACCTTAAGGGTACTAAAGACTATGGAATTACTTATTATAAGAATTATAGCTAATATATATTAGGCTATTATAATACAAATTATATAAGTAATATATTATTTACTAAATTAACTAGTAGTTATATTATTTTATTAGCTAGTAATATAATTAGCTAGAAATCTAAATTATAATTTATTATAGCTTAAAGTATTATAAAAGCTAAATATATTACTATAAATATAGTAATTAAGGAAGCTATATATATAAAGGCCTTATTAGAGAAACTAGGATTTTATTATAGTTATTATAATATATAGTACTAGTAGAAATTAGACTAGAACTAGAGAGATATCTAGTATCTAAGTAAGGTATTTATAATTATCTAATTATTATACGTGACCCTAAGCTTAAGCTAGTATATAGGCCCGTATATAGCTTATAATTATTTAGATCCGAGGCTCTTTCGGGATTCTTTTCTTTCTTTAGCTTTAAATTATTAAGATAGAGATAATCTAACTATATTTTCTAGGCCCTAGATTTTATACTTATAATATAATTTAAAGCTCACCTATTTCTTAATCTTATAAAGAATCTAAATAATACTTACCTAATTAGTTTTTAATAAATATAGATATAATATATTATAACTATTTCCGAACTAGTTAATTAATATTAGAATAAAAGAAAGCCCTAGAATAACTAGGTAAGTTAGAAGAAGCTATAATATAAGATACTACTAGTATATTACTAGAAAGTAAACTAGAGTTTCTTATTAAGTTTCTTAAGGAATTCGAATATCTTATTAATATTTATAATAAAAGAAATACTTTTTTCTAGAAAGTAAAAGAAAAAGAGAAACCTGCCTTATTAAAGATAAAGTTCTAAGAATTATTTTAGAACCCAGAGGCTTTATATAAAGAAATTATTAAACTAATTCTAAAAATATATAATATTTTTACTTATAATAAGAATTATTATAATTAGCTAAAAGAAATCAAGCAAGCCCTATAAAAAAATAAAGCTATTATTAAGAAGCTTATTATATAGCTTATTAGAATAACTAGTTCCCTTATTCTAGAAAGTAAATACTTAATTAAATTCCCTAATTCTCTTATTTTTAAAAATATAATTAAAAATAGTATTATCTTTAATAATTAATTAGTTTAGATTAAGAATAAGCTCTATAGTAATTCTAATACTTATTAGATAGAGAACCTTAAGATTATTTATATATTCGGCTATATAAATAGCTATATTTTTATACTAATTTCTTTTTACCTAAACTAGGATAATTAATATATATATAAGATTATTAGGGAATTATATATTTATTTAAAGAAGCTATATAGTAACCCAAATAAGAAATATAATATTCGGTAAGTATTTAAGAAGCTATTTATAAAAAAGAGCCAGATTTTTTAGAAGTTCTATATTCTATTCCTGAGATATATAATAAACGGAAATATTAACTTATAAGACCTTAAGAATAACCTAAATAATAAGCTTACCTAAAAGCTTTAAGAGGCCATAGCTATATATTATAATAACCTAGTTATTTATATTATAAAGTTCATATAATATTATATTATAAATAATTAGTAAATCCGAGCTTACTATAAAAAAAAAGAATAAGTATTTAAGAAAGCTAATAAAGATATAAATAAGCTAAGCCCAGGAGATATTTCTTATATAAAGCCTGCTTCTAAGACTCTAGTAATAAATAAGCCTATTATTTCGAGAACCGAATTCTTAGATCTTAAATACTATAACTATAATAAATTTAGTTATATATCTAGGAATTATCTAGAGCCTAAGACAAAGTATATAAAGTAAGTTTTAGTAACTAAGCTAGTAATACTTATTATAAGTAAGCTATCTAAGGATATAAAATAGAGAAATAAGAATCCCTAAAAAAAGTTTTCTTTTTAGGGCTATATTATATAGATATAATAGAAATTAATTTAAGCTAATTACTAGGAGATAAAGTATTTATATTCTCTTATATAATTAGTAATAATAAATTAGGTATTAAGACTTTTTTTCTTATTAATACTAGAATAAACAAATATACTTTTATTAATTTTAAGTTTATAAGAATAATTAAATAATTTCTAGATATTAAGCCTACTTAATTAGTATTATCCTATAATATAAGGGAATTTAATAATAAGTAAGCCATACTTATTACTTATTATATTAAGCTTATATTCTTAATTAATAAACGGAAGATTCTAGTATTTATACTAGTTATAGGGCTAGGCAAGTATAATATAATTTTGAAATAATAATAGTTTATAAGTACTAGTATTCTAATTAATTATAAGAATAGAAAATTAATTTAGCTAGATAATTAGCCTAGAAAAAAGGATTAGGATAAGGTCCTAACTATTATATATAAGAACTTGAAATCTGGAAAAAGTAACTAGTACTAAAAAGATATAAATAAAAAAAATAAAGCTATAGTTATAAATAAGTTCTAGAGACCTTAGCTTATAAAAAAGAAATCCCTTTATTTTTTTCCTAAGCCGGGCTTAGAAAGCCATATATAGTAAAAGAATTAAGCTTAATATTATAGAGAAATATAAGTAGCCTTAGGAAATATAGAAGTTTTTTTTAAGCTAAAAATAGAAATATTAAATCCATATTATCTAAAAGAAAGCTATAAGATCTAGTTAAGGCCCTTAGTTAATATTATAGGTATCTCGCTAGCTATTTTCTAAATAAATCTATAAAAAAAAAGAACTTTTTCTTTATAATATTATTTTTTGAGATTAATAAAGAGCTAGAATTATAATAAGAGAATAAGTTTATTCCGGGCAAGTAATAGCTAGGAGAAATAAAGCTATAGTAATTAGTAAGAGTCTTACTAGAAAAGTTTAAGGATTTTATAAATATTTTCTTAAAAGAAATATTAAATATCTTATTCTTATATTAACTATATAATTATAAGATTTAAATTAATAATCCTAAAAGCCCAGAAAGCCTAAAGTATTTCCCGCTTTATTAATAGTTAATCTATAAGCTATAGGAGATTAAGTACTTCTTTAAAAAGAACCTTTAATAAGGCTTTATTAAGCTAAGCTAGTTTTCTTTTATATCTCTAATTCTTTTTATAAAAAAGGCTAATAGAGCTCTCTAATTTTATATTAACTATTATAAGCTAAATAACTTAATATAGAAGAACTATTATTCTTTTTTCTTTATTTATAAGACTCTTATATAGCTAGCTTAAGCTAAGGTCTATATAAAGCTAAATATTTAGTAAGTATTTTATTAAATCCAAATAGATCTAGAATTAGAAGAACTTATAATATTTTATATGAGATATAGGGCCTATAAGTATAAGGTTCTTTAGAAAGGCCTAACTAATAGCTCTACTATATATTAGAGATATATAAATAATATTTTCTTTAATTACCTTAATATCTTTTATATAGCTTATTTAAATAATATTCTAATTTACTTAAATAATTCCCTAGAATATAAAAACTATATATAAAAGATTTTTTAGTAATTACGAGATACTAGTCTCTAAGTAAATATTAAGAAATTAGAATTTAAGATTATTTATATAAAGTACCTAGGCTTTATTATTTTTATTAGAGGTATTAAAATAGATCCAGATAAAATAATAATTATTAAGAACTAATAATTACTAAAAATAGTTAAAGAAATATAAGGCTTTTTAGGTTTTTATAATTTTTATTAGTATTTTATTACGAAATATAGCCATATAGTAAAGCCCCTAATAACTCTAATATATAAGGGAGTTCCGTTTAAGTAAATAGATTAGTATTAAGAAGGTTTTACTAAGCTAAAGTAAGCTATATTCTCGATATTAATTCTATATTATTATAACCCGAATCTTCTTATTATAGTTAAGACAAATATATTAAATAGAGTTATAGCTAGTATTTTCTTATAATAAGACTTTTAGATAAAACTCTAGTACTTAATAATATTCTTTTTTAAGATTATATAATTAATAAAGCTAAACTATAATATTTATAATATTTATAATAAAGAAATACTTATTATTATTTTCTCTTTAACTAAATAATAAGTAGAGCTAGAAGGCCTATAAAAGGCATTCTTTATATTTACTTAGATTACCGAGCCCTTAAATACTTTATAACTATAAAAAAGCTTTTAGTAAAATAAGCTTACTAGATAAAGTACTTTTCCTATTATTATTTTAAGCTTATATATTAGGTAAATAAGTTAAATAAATAAGTAAATACCCTAAATAGGAAATATAAGAATATAATTATCTAGAATAAGGTAATAGTAATTTACTAAACCTAAATTCTTTTCCTATAATAAAAGATTAATAATAATATTATATGGGATTTCTAATTAGCCCTAATTAAGGCTTTTATAAGCCCGGCTTAGGAAAAAACCTAGTATAATAATATCTAGCTAGTAAATAAGCTATTAAGTGAGAACTAAGAATTACTAGAACTAGAAAGGCTATAAAATAAGGCAAGAAATAAGAAGAAAAGTACTTAGATATTATAAGATAACCTTTTTTTATAATATAGTAAACTATTTATATCTAATAATATAATAATACTCGAGATACCCTTATATATTACTCTTATTTAGGAAATATATATATAGCCCCTAATAAGATATTTAGAATAAGCCAAGCTTTAATAGCTTCTTTAGGCTTATTATTACTAGCTAGGCTAAGATATAAATATTAATTAGTATAGGAATAATTATTATACTTACTAATAATTTTATATTTCTAGAAATAAGAAGCTAGGGCTCTTATATTTATTACTAGTTCCTAATTACTTCTAGTAATATATATTAGTAAATTTCAAGAAATATTTAGAAAATAGAAATAAATATAATATAGTAGTAATTTTTATTAATTACCTAGATAAGTATCCTATTATAATTCTTATCTAAGATATAATAATAGCTAAAGAGTTAGTATTTCTATTTCTTACTTATATAGTTTACTAAGTTAGTATCTTAAAGACTATAATATCTAATTAAGGCCCCTAGTTTATATTAGATTTCTAAAGCAAGTTTTATAAGCATATTAATATAAAGCTCAAATTATTAATTACTAATTATTCCTAAACTAATAGCTAGATAAAGATTATTAACTAGTACTTTAACTAATAGCTATATCTTTATATAAATTATTACTAGAATAATTAGAATAAATAAGTAATAATAATTAATTACTAGTAAGTAGCTCTAGTTTATAAGACTATAGGCTAATTCTTATTTCTTATAAAAAAGGGCTATAAACCGCAGATATTATTTAACTAGGAAACCCAAGTATAATTAGGTACCTTAAAAAAAGAACTAAATAAATAAGAAATAAAGGCCCTAGTAATATAGCTTTATAAATTATAATAAAAGATATAAAAGAATATAATATAAGTATAAGAATATTATATTACTTAAGCTAATAAGTATTATTAACTAGTAAATTTTAGAATAAGAAATAAGATATAAATTACTATTAAGTACTAGAAAAATAATTATCCGAGCTATAAGCTAGCTTACTAAATAGAAAAACTATATGAAATCCTAGAATAAGTAAGATATTTTTTTAGACTTAAGTTTCCGGAATTAATAAAAATATATCCGGTATTTTATATAAAGAAGCTATATAAAGACCTAGATAATTCTTTTTCCGGATAAGTAAATCCGAAGCCTTTATTATTAGAATTATAAGACAGGGAAATAAAATATAAAGTTTAAGAAATATAAGTAATGAAATTACTTTATAGGAAACTAAAGTACTAAGTCTAGTAAAAAGAATAAAACCCAGATCCGGAGTAATATCCTGCTTCCTTATTAAGTAATAATACCCTAGCTCTTTAAAGCTTCTATAATAAGAATCCCGAATAGCTAGGATTACTCTAGAATCTCTTTTATTAATTAGATTATATTAAGAATAATATATTACTAAAATTATATAATATAAATAGAAATTCTTTAAAGTTATATATAAAAGGCCCTAGCCTTTAATATATGACCTATAACTTAGAAATTTAATAGGGACTTTTAAAGCTCGGAAATAAGCTTATTTTAAGAAAAAAAGTAATATTATAATTATTATAATATATAATACTAGTAGAAGTTAGACTAGAGCTAGAGAAATATCTAGTATTTAAATAAGGTATTTATAATTACCTAATTATTATATATAACCCCGAGCTTAAGCTAATATATAGGCCCGTATATAGCTTATAATTATTTAGATTCGAGGCTTTTTCGGGATTTTTTTCTTTCTTTAGCTTTAAATTATTAAGATAAAGATAACCTAATTATGCTTTCTAGGCCCTAGATCTTATATTTATAATAATTAGTATAAATAAGAAATTTATCTTATTTATAAAATCTGTTATAAATATAAGATCTAGGGCCTAGAAAATATAATTAGATTATTTTTATCTTAATAATTTAAAGCTAAAGAAAGAAAAGAATCCTAAAAAAGCCTCGAATCTAAATAATTATAAGCTATATATGAGCTCACGTACTAGCTTAAGCTCGGGGTCACGTGTAATAATTAAGTAATTATAGATGCCTTACTTAGATACTAGATATTTCTCTAGCTCTAGTCTAATTTCTATTAGTACTATATATTATAATAACTATAATATTAATAATAATAGTGCTTTATTACTAGCTAAAAATCCTATTTTCTATAAATAAACTAAGTATATAGTAATTAAATATTATTATATTAGAAATCTTATAATTAAAGATATTATAAACCTATAAGGCACGTAATAGTAAGGTAATATATAAGTAGTTAAGGTAAGTAAGCTATAAAGTAATACTTGCAAGTATAACTAATTCCAAGAATTAATTTTAATAAAAGACTAATTAATATCCCTTTCTAAAGCTAGGAGCATTTCCCTATATATTTCCTAGTACTTAGCCAGGTATATAAAGCCCTTTACTTAATTAGGAAATCCCATATAATTCATATAATTCTAATTATAAGCTATACCCAAAATAGGAAACTAGATTTATAATATCTAATACCTATTTATGTACTATTACGTGTACCTATTATATTAACTCTCTCTCTAGGCCCTTATTCCTAAGAGGCCTGAGAAAACTATAAATAGCTTTATAAATATTTCCCTGAAACTTTCCTAGCTATTAGCTTTCCCTAAAAACTCTCTATAATTACTCTATTAATATGCTAGGTAATAGAATTAAGGATATAGTTTACTAACCCTACCTAGCTAGCTCGTAAATTGCCTCTAGTAATTCCCTCTCGCAAAAGTAATATAAATATAACATATATTATTAGATATAAAGCTTATTTAATCTCCTAATTAGTTCGTGAATCCTAACTTAGCCTCTATTCGCGAATAAATTATTACTTTATAGGCCTAAAAGCTTAGAAAAGTTAATTCAATTTTCTAGTTTATTCGTAAATTTCTTTTTTGAAATTTTCTAGGTATTCCTAGTATAAAGCTAGTTCTAAATTCGTGATTACTATTTAGGGAAAAAGTATTATAAAAAGGCCTCCCTTTTCCTACTAACTAATCTTCTTTTTCTTTAATTATAATACTATATCTAGCTCTTTCTTATTTCTTGCCTTTCTCTTTTAAGCCTTCTTTAAATTTTCTTTAAGCTTCTTTTAAGCTTTCTTTAAGCTTCTTCTAATTTCTTCTTTTATTTCTTTATTTATTAAGATAAATTCTTCTCTTAATACTTATTAGCCTATTACTAACTATTTGGCTAATACTCTCATATCCTTAATTTGCCCTTATTATCTTTAATATTTTAAGAATATTACTAAGTTTCCTAATCTTACTTATATTAAGAGTAATAACTACTTGATATATAATTATTATTATTCTAAGAATAAGAAATATAATTCTATAAGTTATAATTTCCTTCTTTTATTTCCTATTCTAATACTATTTAAGATTTCTTAAGTATATATAATATAGTTAAACTATTTTCTCTAAGCTATTAATATATATAAGTATTTTGCCTAACCTTTACCTAAAAGAAAAAAGGCTATTATGGCCCTTTATTTATACTAAATTATATATACTTCTTATATTAAAGCTATTATTTAAGGCTAATAGATTCCCTTAATAATTCAAGAAATAAGTTAAGTAATTCTTACTAGCTTAGTATAAGTATAAAGTATTCTTAAAGGCATAATTAATATTCTTTAATATTAAGTAAGCTTATTTTCTTCTTATTTCTTACTAATAGCTAATAGCTTTCTAGGCTAATTTGCTATTTATTTCTCGAGAGAATTCTAATAAGAATAATAATAAGAATAATAGAGAGTAATTACGAGAATAGGGTATTTATAAGATATAGAAATTAAAGTTTTTAATAATTTTCGCATGGTTTTTTCAAGAATAAATATATGGTTTTTTAATAGTTTCCTAATAAAAGCATTTATTTTTTGCGCCTCTATTTAGCTAATAATATTATAATATTACTTTTTTCCAAGTATTCTTATAATTCTTGAGCTATATTTTCTAGATTACTTAGTAATTTCCATATATTATTTATTAGTAAGTAGCTTTTCTAATAAATAAAATACTTTCTTTCTTTTCTACTTTCCTTATAGGCTATAATAAATTCTATCTCGAATTCCTTTTTGCCCTCAATCTTAACTAGCTCTAGTTCTATTATAATACTAGCTTGCGAGTACTATAATTTTAAGAAAGAAACGTGGAAAATATTATGGATCTAATATAATAATAATAATTTCAAGTAATATACCTATTTATATATTCCTATAACTTCTAGAACTTTAAAGAAGCCGAGATATCTATTTACTAGCTTTATATTAGGTTATAATTATTAAATATTCTTTATATAAAGTATGACTTTATTATATATCTTAAATTTCTTATTAATATATTTCTTATTATAATACTTTTTTTATATATTTATTACTTCTTATTATTATTTCTCTAGCGCTTCCTATTTTACTTAAATTCTTTATATTCTTTTATATATTACTAGTACTTCTTTTTCTGAAATATTATTCTTAATATATAGTTCTATACTAGAATAAAATCTATATAATATATAAAATAGAGATATTTTTATTATTAAATATATAAAGTTATTATACGTGAATTCTATAAAAGCAAGCTTTACTACCTAGTTATTTTACTAGTAGCTAGTATAGTATCTCAAGTATTATTCTAGAGTTTGGTTTAGATTCTTTATTTATCTATTAGTTTATAAGTAAAATACTATACTTAGTTATTATTAAATCTTTAAGTAGAAATATAAACTTAACTAGAACTTACTTATAAAGACAGATTCTTTATTAGAGGTTATACCTGCAGGTATACTAAAATCTTTAATAATATAATATATAAATAGCTCTACTAGCTTAGGAGCCAAGATTTCTTTAGTAATTAGAATATATTATACTATTTTTATATATTTATTAATAATAATAAGTATAGAATTATATACTTTATTATAAAACCTAGAAAGAAGTAGCCCCGTAATAAAGTTTATAGTAATTTCTTATTATAGCTTAAAAGAAAAAAGAAATAAACTAAGTATATTATATAGTAAATATTTCTTTACCTTAGTTTATTAATATATAAAATAAGTTCTAATATAGTTTTTTATATCTTTTCTTATACTTTACTAGAAATACTTTCTCTAGAGAATCTCTAGTATCTTACTAGTACTAAAATACTTACTTATAGAATTATTATAATTAGCTTATAGTAATTCTTTTTTAAGAGCCGGCTTATTTAGTATATAAATAGCGCCCTAATATCTTAATAACCTAGATATATTAAATTCCCAAGTTTTAATAGTTCTAATAAAGATTTCTTTTAAGAATTATTTATATTACTAGTATTATACTAATAAATTAAGCCTTTAGTACTATAATAGTAGTTTAAATAATATTTTTCTGTTTTTCTCATATACTATTTTAGATCTAGTTACTTATATAATTAGAATTCGTAATACGTATTATTTATAACTAGCTATACTAGTAATAGGCTTAAGTAATAATATCTCTAGTATTACTTTATTACTAAAATGAATTTCCTTTTTAGAATTCCTTAATATCTCGCTAATTAAGAAATACTTATCTTCTTTCTCCTAGGCCTTATATTATAGTATTATAGAAATAGTATAGCATTCTATTACTACTATTTATAAGGCTCTCTATTTTATATTTTATAGCTTATTATAAAATATAAGTAATAAAGTATTTTTATTTATACTTACTATAAAGTCTGGCTTTCTTAATAGCCTATTAGCGGGATTATTATATCTTGGCTAGTATTTTAAGATAAAGTTAAAGATAGCTAGCTTCTTTACTTATCTTATCTATTAACTATTTAGTTTTCTCTTAGTTATAAAGTATTTCAGGTTATTATAATCTATTTTAATAATAATAATATACCGGATATATATTAGGTAATATTACTAAATATAAAATACTAAAATAATAGCTAAGAGTTTAGAATTATATATTTCATACCTGCTTTTAATTATAGTTATCTTTTTTAAATAGAAAGTAATAAGATATTACCTGGCTTTTACTTTCTTACTAAAGAGCTAGGAAATTATACCTGTAATTATAAATCCTAAAGTATTTGTTTTTATACGAATTTTTAAGGCTAGGTTAAAATAATAAAGAATTAGCACTATTATAAATATAATTTATAGCTCCCTAAAAGCCTTATTTGCCTTATCTGTCTAGCTAAACTAATATAGTAGTTTTCTACTAGTTTTTAGTAAATTAGTTAATTTTTTTATTACTCTAAAATATTTATAAATAAACCTCTAGTAAAAATTAGTAAAACCCAGAAATACTTAAACTTCTTGAATATTATTCTTTAGAGCCAGCTATTTCCTAATAGCTATAATCCGGCTAGCCTCTATTTCTATATTATCTAGGCTAATTATAAATTCCAGAAACTTTACTTTTTCTATATTAAACTCGTATTTTACTAAGTTTATAAAAAGCTAATATTACTATAATTACTCGAGTATATATTAGATTACTATTATATACTATTCTAGATTCTCTAAATAAATTAAAATATTATCTAGATAAATTATATAAATAATATTTATAAAGCCTACTAGTATATAATTAATATATGCCTGAAATATTACTAGAGTATTAGATAATCTAAAAAATATAATATAATACTTAAAATATTTATAATATATTTAAAATACTATCTTTTACTTATTACTTTCCCGTATTTATAACTAATAATAAATATTTTTTAAGTTTAACTTTATATATACTTTTATTTTATAAAGCCTATTTATTATCTTACTAATAAGTAATAATAGTATTTAGTTCTTAATAATAATCCTATTTAGACCCCGATAATTAATATATAAATATAAGCCACCTTCTTTCTTTAGAATAAATATAATTAGGATACTAGCTAGGCTAGTAAAATAACGGATTTACTTTTTCTCTAAGCTAGTATTAAGATATTCCCAAAAAACTTTAAGCTTTCTTTCTAATAAAGTATATATAGAACTATATAATAATTAGAATCCTGGTTTTAGATCTATATAATACTCTATTATATAATAGTTAGGTAATATACCTATAGCCTTTATAAAAAATACTCAGAAAAGATCCTAATATTTCCTAGAAAATATAGCTATCTTATTTATAATAATAGTAGTAATTCTTTAGCTATTTATTATAAAATAGGTAATTAATAGAAAAATATATACCTTATGCTTTATTACTTTAGTAAACTTCCTAATATTTAGAACTTTAATTTTCTATAATTAAATCTAGTATTTTTATATTACTTCCCTAAAGGAAATTAGGGAATTAATCTAGTAAAGCTATAGGAATCCAAGTATTATATTAATATAATTTAAATTAAAATTATATAATATAAAGTATATATTAGTTTCTTTTTAGTTCCCTAGTATATTCTTAGTAATAATCCTAAGAATATAATCTCTATATAAATGAATTTTTCTTTTCTCTAGCGAGAATAAGAGAATTATTCTTAATATTAATAAAATACCTATATCTAAGGCTAACTTTCTCTTTATATAATTAGTTTTTATATCCGAGTTAACTAATATTCTAACTTTTTACCTATTTTTCCTTATCTTAATAATAATCTTAATTACTATTCTTATTTTAGGAGCCTTGCTCTCTATAATATAAATGAGTATAATTACTATAGGGCGCGCCCGTTTCCTGGCTTCTTTAGTTTTAGATACTTATATGCCTTATAGCCAGACTTATTATAGTTATAGTAAGTCGGTTTTCCCTAATTTAGGCAAGTAATAATATAGTAATTTTCTTTCTAATAAATAAAGCAAGTTATATCTAGTCTTATAGATCCTAATACGGGTACTATATTAGACCCCGTTATTATATCTTTATTACTCTAGTTATATAAATCTTATAATGAGAATATATTTCTTTTCTATTTCTCTTTATTATTTCCTCTTTTTTTTCTCTAATTTCCTTTCTTTTATTAACCCGTTAGCTTATTATTATATTCCCGTTAAGTAAATAGGTTCAAGTTATTCTCGACTCTTATAGCCATAGAAATAAGCTTTTCTTTTTCTTATAAAGCATTTTCTTAGTAATTAATCTCGTTCCAAATCTCTTGCCTTAAGCTACTAAATAAGTTATCCTACTCTCGTAGTAAACTCATATATCCCAAGTTATCTAATAGGCTATTTAAGTAAGATATAAAGCTTTAGATACTCTAACCTAGTTACTATTTTATATTCTTAAACTTAGTAAGAATATTATTATTATAGTTTTCCGGATCTAAGATAAAATTCTTTATAAACTTAATAAAAGTTTCCTAATCTATAATATTAATACTTACTAATTACTTTTTATATTTCCAGATATCCCTAGCTATATTCTTAAAGTAAGAAGTATAATATATAACCTTTATTATATCTATAGCCTAAGTAATTCCGCTATCTTTATACTATTTTAGCTTTGCCTAATAAAAGAAGTCCTGGGCTTCCTTAATACTTTTCCCCTTATAAGTTAGTAATTCTCGGGTTTTTAAAGCCCTATAAACTAAATATATTACTAGTAATATAATAGGTTTTATAATAGGTACCCGAATTTCCTTAAAATAGTAAATCTAAGCTTCTAAATTCTCTAGATTCTTTCTTTATTATATTTCTGCTTCTAACTTAGTAATGTAATAATAAGCTATTACTAGCTTCTCTATTATTATTATTTTACTAGCTAGTTCTAAAAGTATCTAAGTTCTACTTCCTTCTCCTAATTAGGTAATAGCTAGAGTAACTAACTAGGCACTTCCCTAAATACCTAACTAGGTTACCCTAGTAATAATAGAAATACTTCTTCTAGTTAATACTCTAGCTATTAGTAATTTTATTTATTAATAGCTTAATTACCTTATAATAAACTACTTCCCAAAGATTAGATTAATTAGAATATAAGGCACGTAATAATAAGGTAATATATAAGTAATTAAGGTAAGTAAGCTATAAAGTAATACTTATAAATATAACTAATTCCAAGAATTAATTCTAATAAAAAACTAATTAATATCCCTCTTTAAAGCTAGGAGTATTTCCCTATATATTCCCTAGTACTTAGCCAGGCATATAAAGCCCTTTACTTAATTAGGAAATCCCATATAATTTATATAATTCTAATTACAAGTTATACCCAAAATAAGAAACTAGATTTATAATATCTAATACCTATTTATATACTATTACGTGTACCTATTATAAAACCTTAATTATATTTCTTTAAAAAATTAAAAAGTAAATAGTTTAACTAAACTATTAGATTATACTAAGTTTAATAATTTCTTAATTTAAATAGGATTTAAGAAATTTAATACTTAGTTCTAATATTATAATTATAATATTAGATAAATAATAACTTCATTATTAAGGGAGCGTGTCGTATTTAAATAATTAAAGATTATTTATATATTACCTTCTTTAATAATATAAGTTATTATATATTAAATAAAAAATACTAGAACCTTTTTATATAGTATATTATTATATATAGTATTTTATATTTAAAATAAAATTTACTTTAATTAATAATTATTTTAATTATTAAATTTCAAAATTAAAATAATAACTAAGAAATTTAAAAAAGTTTTTAACTTAAGAATTATTATTTTATAAAAACTTAAATTTTTATATTAAATAATTAACTAATTATAAGGCACGTAATAATAGGGTAATATATAAATAGTTAAGGTAAGTAAGCTATAAAGTAATACTTATAAGTATAATTAATTCCAAGAATTAATTCTAATAAGAAACTAATTAATACCTTTTCTAAAGCTAGAAGTATTTCCTTATATATTTTCTAATACTTAGCTAGGCATATAAAGCCTTTTACTTAATTAGGAAATCTTATATAATTTATATAATTCTAATTATAAGCTATATCTAAAATAAGAAACTAGATTTATAATATCTAATACTTATTTATATATTATTATATATATCTATTATATTAATTTCTTCTATAAGCCCTTATTTCTAAGAGGCCTAGGAAAACTATAAATAGCTTTATAAATATTTCCCTAAAACTTTCTTAGCTATTAGCTTTCTCTAAAAACTTCTTATAATTACTTTATTATTATATTAGGTAATAAAGTTAAGAATATAGTTTACTAATTCTTTCTAGCTAGTTTATAAATTACCTCTAGTAATTTCCTCTTATAAAGATAATATAAATATAATATATATTATTAGATATAAAGCTTATCTAATTTCCTAATTAGTTTATAAATTCTAACTTAGTCTCTATTCGCGAATAAATTATTATTTTATAGACCTAAGAGCTTAGAAAAGTTAATCTAATTTTCTAGTTTATTTATGAATTTCTTTTTTAGAATTTTCTAAGTATTTCTAGTATAAAGCTAATTCCGAATTTATAATTACTATTTAGGGAAAAAATATTATAAAAAGGCCTTTCTTTTTCTATTAACTAATTTTCTTTTTTCTTAACTATAATATTATATTTAGCTTTTTCTTATTTCTTACCTTTTTTCTTTAAGCCTTTTTTAAGCTTCTTTAAGCTTTTTTAAGCCTTATTTAAGCTTTATTTAAGTCTTTTTCTAATTCTCTTTTTCTTTTTTTATTTATTAAGATAAATACTTCTCTTAGTACTTATTAGCCTATTATTACTTATTTAGCTAATATTTCTATATCCTTAATTTGCCCTTACTATTTTTAATATTTTAAGAATATTACTAAGTTTCTCGATCTTACTTATATTAAAAGTAATAATTACTTAGTATATAATTATTATTACTTTAAGAATAAGAAATATAATTCTATAAGTTATAAATTCTTTTTTTTATTTCTTATTCTAATATTATTTAAGGTTCCTTAAATATATATAATATAATTAAACCGCCTTTTTTAAGCTATTAATATATATAAGTATTTTCCTTATTCTTTACCTAAAAGAAAAAAGGCTATTATTACTTTTTTTTTATACTAAACTATATATATTTCTTATATTAAAGCTATTATTTAAGGCTAATGAATTTCCTTAATAATTCAAGAAATAGGTTAAGTAATTCTTACTAGCTTAGTATAAATATAAAGTACTCTTAATAATATAATTAATATTCTTTAGTATTAAGTAAGCTTACTTCTTTCTTATTTCTTACTAATAACTAATAGCTTTATAGGCTAATTTATTACTTATTTCTCAAGAGAATCCTAATAAAAATAATAATAAAAATAATAAAAAGTAATTATAAGAATAAGGTATTTATGAGATATAGAAATTAAAGTTTTTAATAATTTTTATATGATTTTTCCAAGAATAAATATATGGTTTTTTAATAGTTTCCTAATAAAAGCATTTATTTTTTGTGCCTTTATTTAGCTAATAGTATTATAATATTACTCTTTTCTAAGTATTCTTATAATTCTTGAGCTATATTCTCTAGATTACTTAGTAATTCTTATATATTATTTACTAGTAAGTAGCCTTTCTAATAAATAAGATACTTTCTTCTTTTTTTATCTTTCTTATAAGCTATAATAAATTCTATTTTAAATTCCTCTTTACTCTTAATCTTAATTAGCTCTAGTTCTATTATAGTACTAGCTCGCGAGTACTATAGTTCTAAGAAAGAAATGTGGAAAATATTATAGATCTAATATAATAGTAATAATTCTAAGTAATATACTTATTTATATATTTCTATAATTTCTAGAACTTTAAAAGAGCCAAGATATTTATTTACTAGCTTTATACTAGATTATAGCTATTAAATATTCTTTATATAAAGTATAACTTTATTATATATCTTAAATTTTTTATTAATATATTTCTTATTATAATATTTTTTTTATATATTTACTATTTCTTACTATTATTTCTCTAGTATTTCCCGTTTTACTTAAATTCTTTATACTCTTTTTTATATTACTAGTACCCTTTTTTCTGAAATATTATTCTTAATATATAGTTTAATACTAAAATAAAATTTATATAAGATATAAAATAGAAATATTTCTATTATTAAATATATAAAGTTATTATACGTGAATTTTATAAGAATAAGCTTTATTACCTAGTTATTTTACTAATAGCTAGTATAATACCTCAAGTATTATTTTAGAGTTTAATTTAAATTCTTTATTTATTTATTAGTTTATAAGTAAAATATTATACTTAGCTATTATTAAATCTTTAAGTAAAAATACAGACTTAACTAGAACTTACTTATAAAAACAGATTCTTTATTAGAGATTATATTTATAGGCATACTAAAGTCTTTAATAATATAATATATAAATAGCTTTACTAGCTTAGGAGCTAAGACTTCCTTAGTAATTAGAATATATTATATTATTTTTATATACTTATTAATAATAATAAATATAGAATTATATATTTTATTACAAAACCTAAAAAGAAATAGCCCCGTAATAAAGTCTATAGTAATTTCTTATTATAGCTTAAAAAAAAGAGGAAATAAACTAAGTATACTATATAATAAATATCTTTTTACCTTAGTTTATTAATATATAAGACAAGTTCTAATATATTCTTTTATATTCTTTTTTATATTTTACTAAAAATACTTTCTCTAGAGAATCTCTAGTATCTTACTAGTACTAAAATACTTACTAGTAAAATTATTATAGTTAGCTTATAGTAATTCTTTTTTAAGAGCTAGCTTATTTAGTATATAAATAATGCCCTAATATTTTAATAACTCAGATATATTAAGTTCCCAAGTTTTAATAACTCTAGTAAAAGTTTCTTTTAAGAACTATTTATATTACTAGTATTATACTAATAAATTGAGCCTTTAGTATTATAATAATAGTTTAAGTAATATCTCTTTACTTTTCTTATATATTATTTCGGACCTAGCTACTTATATAGCTAGAATTCATAATATATACTATTTATAACTAGCTATACTAGTAATAGGCTTAAGTAATAATATTTCTAGTACTATTTTATTACTAAAATAGACTTCTTCTTTAGAATTTCTTAGTATCTCACTAATTAAGAAATACTTATTTTCTCTTTTCTAGGCCTTATATTATGGTATTATAGGAATAGTATAGTATCCTATTACTATTACTTATAGGGTTCTTTATTTTATATTTTATAACTTATTATAAAGTATAAGTAATAAAATATCTTTATTTATACTTACTATAAAGTCTAGCCTTCTTAATAGCTTATTAGTAGGATTATTATATTTTGGCTAGTATTTTAAAATAAAATTAAAAATAGCTAGTTTCTTTACTTATTTTATTTATTAACTATTTAGTTTTCTTTTAGTTATAAAGTATTTTAAGTTATTATAATCTGTCTTAATAATAATAATATACCGGGTATATATTAGGTAATATTACTAAGTATAAAATACTAGAATAATAGCTAAGAGTTTAGAGTTATATATCTTATATTTACTCTTAATTATAGTTATCTTTTTTAAATAGAAAGTAATAAGGTATTACCTAGCTTTTACTTTCTTACTAAAAAGCTAGAAAATTATACTTATAATTACGAATCCTAAAATATCTATTTTTATATGAATTTTTAAGACTAGATTAAAATAATAAAAAATTAGTACTATTATAAATATAATTTATAGCTTCCTAAAAGCCTTATTTATCTTATCTATCTAGCTAAACTAATATAGTAGTTTTTCGCTAGTTTTTAGTAAATTAGTTAATTCTTTTATTATCCTAAAGTATTTATAAATAAATCTCTAGTAAAAGTTAGTAAAATCCAGAAATACTTAGATTTCTTAGATATTATTTTTTAGGGCTAGCTATTTCCTAATAATTATAACCCGGCTAGCCTTTATTTCTATATTATCTGGGCTAATTATAAATTCCAGAAACTTTACTTTTTTTATATTAAACTCGTATTTTACTAAGTTTATAAAAAGCTAGTATTACTATAATTACTTAAGTATATATTAGACTATTATTATATATTATTCTGGATTCTCTAAATAAATTAAAATATTATCTAGATAAACTATATAAATAATATTTATAAGGCTTACTAGTATATAATTAATATATACCTGAAATATTACTAAAATATTAGATAATTTAAAGGGTATAATATAATACTTAAAATATTTATAATATATTTGAAATGCCGTTTTTTACTTATTATCTTCCCGTATTTATAACTAATAATAAGTATTTTTTAAGTCTAGCTTTATATATATCTTTACTTTATAAAGCCTATTTATTATCTTATTAATAAGTAATAATAGTATTTAGTTCTTAATAATAATTCTATTTAGATCCCGGTAATTAATATATAGACATAAACTGCTTTCTTTCTTTAGAATAAATATAATTAGAATACTAGCTAGGCTAGTAAAATAATAAATCTATCTCTTTTCTAAGCTAGTATTAAGATATTCCTAAAAGACTTTAAGTTCTCTTTCTAATAAAGTATATATAGAACTATATAATAATTAGAATCCTAGTTCCAGATCTATATAATATTCTATTATATAGTAATTAGGTAATATGCCTATAGCTTTTATAAAAAAATACTTAGAGAAGGTCCTAATACTTTCTAGGAAATATAGCTATTTTATTTATAATAATAGTAATAATTCTTTAGCTATTTATTATAAGATAAGTAATTAATAGAAAAACATATGCCTTATACTTTATTACTTTAGTAAACTTCCTAGTATTTAGAACTTTAATCTTTTATAATTAAATCTAATATCTTTATATTATTTCCCTAAAGGAAATTAGGGAATTAATCTAGTAAAGCTATAGGAATTCAAGTATTATATTAATATAATTTAGATTAAAATTATATAATATAAAATATATATTAGCCTTTCTTTTATTCCCTAGTATATCTTTAGTAATAATTTCAAGAATATAATCTCTATATAAATAAATCTTTTTTCTTTCTAGTAAGAATAAGAGAGTTATCTTTAATATTAATAAAATACTTATATCTAAGGCTAATTTCCTCTTTATATAATTAGCCTTTATACTCGAGTTAACTAATACTTTAATTTTTTACTTATTTTTTCTTATCTTAATAGTAATCTTAATTACTATTCTTATTTTAGGGGCCTTATTCTCTATAATATAAACGAGTATAATTATTACAGGGCATGCCTATTTCCCGGTTTCTTTAGTTCTAGGTACTTATATATCTTATAGCTAAACTTATTATAATTATAATAAGTCGGTTTTCCCTAATTTAGGTAAGTAATAGTATAGTAACTCTTTTTCTAGTAAGTAAAGCAAGTTATACCCGGTCTTATAAATCCTAATATGAGTACTATATTAGATCCCGTTATTATACTTTTATTATCCCGGTTATATAAATCTCGTAATAGGAATATACTTCTTTTTTATTTTCCTTTATTATTTTCTTTCTTTTTTCTCTAATCTCTTTTCTTTTATTAATCTATTAGCTTATTATTATATTTCTATTAAGTAGACTAGTTTAAGTTATTCTTGACTCTTATAGCTATAGAAATAAGCTTTTCTCTTTCTTATAAAGCATTCCCTTAGTAATTAATCTTATCCTAAATCTCTTACTTTAAGCTACTAAATAAGTTATCTCGCTCTCGTAATAAATTCATATATCCCAAGTTATTTAATAGGCTATCTAAGTAAGATATAAAGCTTTAAATATTCTAACCTGGCTACTATTTTATATCCTTAAACTTAGTAAGGGCATTATTATTATAGTTTTCTGGATCTAAGATAAAATTCTTTATAAACTTAATAAAGATCTCCTAATCCGTAATATTAATGCCTATTAATTATTCTTTATATTTCCAGATATTCCTGGCTATATTCTTAAAGCAAAAAGCATAATACGTGATTTTTGCTATATTTATAGCCCAAGTAATCCTGTTATCTTTATACCATTTTAGCTCTACCTAGTAAAAGAAGTCCTGGGCTTCCTTAATACTCTTTCCCTTATAAGTTAGTAATTCTCGGGTTTTTGGAGCCCTATAAACCAAACGTGCCGCTAGTAGTATAATAGATTCTATAATAGGTACCCGAATATTCTTAAGATAGTAAATCTAAGCTTCTAGATCCTCTAGATTCTCTCTCTATTATATCTCTGCTTCTAACTCAGTAATATAATAACGAGCCGCCGCTAGCTTCTCTATTATTATTATTCTACTAGCTAGTTCTAGGGATATCTGAGTTCTATTTCCTTTTCCTAATTAGGTAGTAGCTAGAATAGCTAACTGGGCGCTCCTCTAGATACCTAACTAGGTTGCCCTAGTAATAGTAGAGGCGCTTCTTCTAGTTAATATTCTAGCTATTAGTGGTTTTATTTATTAATAGCTTAATTACCTCGTAATGAACTGCTTCCCGAAGGTTAGATTAATTAGAATATAAGGCACGTAATAGCAGGATAATATATAAGTAGTTAAAGTAAGTAAGCTATAAAGTAATACTTATAAGTATAACTAATTTCAAGAATTAATTCTAATAAGAGACTAATTAATGCCTCTTCTAAAGCTAGAAGCGTTTCCCTATATATTCCCTAGTATTTAGCTAGGCATGCGAAGCCCTTTACTTAATTAGGAAATCCCATATAATTCATATAATTCTAATTATAAGCTATACCCAAAATAGGAAACTAGATCCACGATATCTAATACCTGTCCATGCGCTATTACGTGTGCCTATTATACTAATAACTATAAATTATAAAAATTAAACTAGCCTTATTAGGCTATTTTATCTTTTATTTAAGAGAGCCCTCTTATAAGTAGCTAAAATCTCTTAGTAAGTTCTTAACTAATTAAGAACGTGACTTGGATTTAGAACTAAGGATTTGGTTTATAAGATCGGGGTATTTATTAAGCCATAATTATAATTTAATGAGACATTTATTTAGCCGTCTTATAATTTGATTTCTAATAATTAGTGGATTTATAGGCCGTGCTTATTATAATTAGTGGAGTTGTGAGTTATTCTTGTGGTTTGGTATAGCTAGATTTTATTATTTAAGTAGCTAGATTTCCTTTTTTAGAACCAGAAAATTAAGCACTCGAATAGTACTTCAGAATTACTTTATTCTTTGCTTTACGATCTTAAACCATTACTTTACTTTACTTTTTAAGACTTTAGTCTTTAAGACCTTACTGTGACGGCAGGAATAAAGCAATGGAATGATGCTCAAAGATTAATAATTTCCAATGTCCTATAGAATCTAAAGCTAAGGAGAGAAGGAGTGAGGTATGGCAGTGGATAAGTAGGTATGGCCAAAACCACTGAAACGCCGAGCTTTGGAAGCGAGCTTGGTTTGAACCATAGCTTGGAACCTTAGCTGAAACCAACCCCTTTGGCTGAAACTACGTCTGTATCAACCATGTGACACCAGCCGTCACACTTACCTCCTTATCGATTCCGACTATTCCGACAATTTTCTTCACATTTGGTCGGGTGCCTAAGCGCCATTGGTTTAATTTTCTAGCTAACTTAAGATCTAGGTAAAATACAAATGAATGTAAAATTATCGCCTAAAAGCATACAGCCTACGAGGGGTTTTAAAGGTTAAATGACACCTGATTACGTCGAAAAGCACCTGTTTACAGGCCTCCGGGGGTCTTCCGTCGGCGAAGGAGCTAGAATTACAGGGTGGTCCCACCCAATTAGAACAGCTGTTTACGCGTGGAACAGCTGATTCTCACGCTGCTATAAGGTCAGCCTCTCTCTCATTCTCTCTCTCTCTCTGCAAGCTTTACTTATGATGGAATCATTAATCTTTATTCCTATACCAAAAACATATTCAGAGCCGACGAGTAGAGATGACCGTCTTCGTATACAAACTCTCTACTATATAGCTGGCTGGACTGTCCCTGATATTCTTCTCCAGAACCCAAAGCTTACTCGCAAGCAGATTGATTACGCCCTACGGTACCGCCCAACACCCCAAAAACAACGGTGCGGCCGTCATGCACTCCTTACAACCCCTCAACGCAAGCACCTTATCGACTGGGCTACCTTTAACTCCCTCTCGTGCGATATTCCAAGGAAGGAGCTACCAAAATGGCTCGGTTATAACTGTGGAGAGTACGCTGTCCGTACGGCCTTCAAGAAGGAGGGCTATACCCGGGGCGTGAGGAGGAGGAAGCCCCCAATCTCACCTGAGAATCAAATCCTCCGGCTTGCGTGGGCAGAGGAGCATAAGAACTGGACAGACGAACAGTGGGACGAGATCTGCTGGAGTGATGAGACTTGGGTACAGCCTGGATATCACAGAAGACAGTGGTATACGAGGAAGATAGGCCTGGAGGAGCTCTTTCACCCCGATTGTGTACAGCACAAGTGGTAGCGGCGAATTGGCTAGATGTTCTGGGGGTGTATAAGTAGGAAGTACGGCAAGGGCGTGGGCTTATTCTGGGAGAAGGAGTGGGGGACAATAACTACGAAAACATACTGCGAACGTACCGTTCCCGCGATCCTTAACTACCTCTTTAACCACCCAGGACTCTCTTATCAACAAGACGGAGGAGCAGGGCATAATACCGTGGCTACACTTGCTCTCCTTGCAAGGTGGGGAGTCGTACCAATCTCCTGGCCACCGTTCTCGCCCGATCTATCACCAATTGAGGATATCTGGAATCGACTAAAGGATATCTTACAAGAGATAGACCCTGAGGTACACCGGAAGTCATGGAGGCTAAGAGCGGCTGTTTTGAGAGCTTGGGAGACGATTACAGATGCGGAGATTAGAGAGAGGATAAGGACGATGCACCAGCGCTGTCTGGATGTAATTGCAGCTAATGGAATGGAAACAAAGTGGTACTATCCCCCCCCTTGAATACTTACAGTGGGTCCTGGGATAACACCACTCCTGCACTGACCAACTCAAGGGTGTATGGCCAATAGCGATTCTGGAGAGCACCTGATATTTCCTAGTTGGGGGTTATAAACGAGGTTTCAGGGTGGCGTTACTAAAGGACCCACTGTAAGTATTCAAGGGGGGGATAGTAGAATTGTCTGAATAGCTTTAATTGCAGTGATTTGCCTCTGTGGAGTGAGTGAAGTGTGGATAAAAGCGGCAATGGTGGCGATAATTTAACCTTTAATGCCCCCTGTACGTAGTACGCTGCCAAACGCCCCCTCCCCCATTCGACTAGCGTGTGGCGCCCCAGCCCTGTAGCAACCCCTGCCCGCCCCAAGCACCGCCTGTAAGGCCTGTAGAAACCCCCCTAAGATTTGTGAGAGCCTGACAGGCGCCAACATACGCTGCCACTCTGGCAGCGTATTTTTTTTTGGGATTTTCCTCGTTCCCACCGAGGATTCCTTATTTTCTATAGGGCATAATAGTCGGTCTCCCTTCTCTGTTCGCTTCGCTTACAGTCGGGGAAACCAAGTGTCCCGCGAAAGCAAGTGTCCCATTGAGAGTACCCTTTTTTACCTAAAACGCCTTATAATTTAGCTTCCAATAATCAGAATTTAACATATATAGGCTTATTTAAAAGCCCCAAGTAATTTCTTCTAGATTATATAACTTATAGAGTCTTATTAATATTAATAAGCCTTATATATATTTAAAGTATAGTTCTATTTTCGTGTTCCTTTCTCGCTAAGATTCACGCACAGGCCACATCTCGCAAAAAATCGCGAAAATCGCAAAATCAAGAAATATTTAATTCTTGTAACTTTTAAGCTATATAATCTTTAAAAGATTTAATAATAAGTTAATAAATATATATTCTTTTACATAAATAGTAATTATACTCGGTCTTAAAAGATATATAGTAAAGGGTGCTTAGTTATTCTTCTTTTAATCTAGCTGGGACACTTGCTTTCGCAGGACACTTGGTTTCCCCGACTGTAAGCGAAGCGAACAGAGAAGGGAGACCGACTATTATCTCCAGGCTATAGCTATAGGGGTATAAATGCCTTGTTCCCACCGAGGATTTCTTACAGGCTTCAAATGCCCTAAAGGCCCTGTAGAATCTCCCTCCAGGGGCCCCCTGTTACGCCAGTCCTAATTAGTCCAAGCCACAAAAAAATACGCTGCGCGGCGCTGGCAGCGTATTATTTCGTAATGAATGCACTGAGAATTTCTCGAATGCAAAGAGTAAACGACTTTACAAGCCGCTATCCGTTCCGCTGCCACCAGCTTTACATGGCCCGTGCATCGGAAAAACCATTATTCCGGAGGAATACCAAAACTCTGGCTCCTGTTTACATGTAAATAAACCATTGAGAACTCAATTAAATCATCAATTGCACCACCATTACAATGCCAGATGCTACCGTGTTCGATTCCACTGATAAAGGGACCCTTCGGCCTAATGAGGATCCACTACACAAGCAGGGAAGTACTTTTAAGCCTATGCAATTGCCCCAATTCGGCTGGGAAATCACCTTACCTGAAGACGTCTCTCCAGATGATCCTATTACTTTATTTACTATATACTATACTCCCAGAATCATTGATCTGATAGTCGAGAAGACGAATACCTATCTGCGAAAACCTCAAGACGATTCTACCCCTTGTACACGAGCAAACGCTTGGTATCTAACAAGCCGTAGAGAGATATATATCTACCTTGCGATTCGGATATATATGAGCTTATATATAGAGAATGAGATCGCAGATTATTGGGATACAAATAATATGACTCCTGAGTACCCAATTACAAAGTTTCTGAGTAGGAATCGGTTTCAGGAGCTCCATATATATATGCGATTCCATAGAAATCAGGAATAAGGCCCATATGCGAAGGTAGTCCCCAGATCTCTATTCATTTTACCTGAAACTAGCTAATAAACTACCGAGTAGGTGGAAGCCTTTAGTACGCATATCCAGGAGGTTAATTTAAGGGTTTGGAAGCCTGGGAGGGACTTGGCAATAGACGAGATAATCGTACGATTTAAAGGTCGATTGAAGGAAATAACTACTGTTCCAAACAAGCCTATACCTACTGGATATAAGGTGTGGGGGGCAGCCCGGAGGGGGTTCTTGCTCGTATGGAATTGGCATATTCCAGGGCAAAAGAATGGGCCTTTAGGAATACGTACTTCAAGGAAGCTTGGTGGGACGATTAAGGCTGGAAATAGAGGAAATAAGATACAAGCAGTAGTCCTGCACTTGGTTAAAAGGTTACCTAAACCTCCTAATAGTTCTGGATATTACGTTTACCTCGATAATCTCTTTGTTTCTACCCGCTTCGTCTAATATACTCGCTCCCAGGGAGTTGTAATTACAGGGACATATAGGATAACTAGTGGAGTTATTAAGGAGCTTCTTGACCTTTAGAAATCGGACAAAAAGGACGTTATCCCCTAGGGAGAGACCTATTCTAGGTATATGTCTAATAGAGAAGTATATTACGTTAGATAAAAAGATTAGGCCTTTATTTTAATAATATCTTCCTTTATATCAGGTAACGAGCGTGTTTTACGGCTAAGAAAGAGGCCTAAGGAAACTTCTTCTAAAGCAAAAACTATATGAGTACCCTTTAGTAGCCAGGCTATAAAGGTACTTTTAATTCCTATAATTGCGGATAGATATAATTTGTCGGGAAATGGCAGATAGAGGCAAGACGACTCTATTAGTATCTAAGCTCGAAGCCCTAAATGGCTTGGCTAACTAATGGCTAGCTAGTTCCTTCCCTAGTGGCATTACTACTTCCACACGTCACCCAATATCTCTTCCTCCTTTCAGGAGAAAGATACTACTCCGGTAATATAATAGTTTACTCGAGAGAAGCTAGTATAATAAAGTACCTAAAAATAAAAAGGAAATTAATAAAGGAAAAAAATAATCCGTTTATATATTCATATATCTATCCGTCTATTTATTTACTCATTCATTCATTTATTTATTTATTAAATACCCGGGAATACGCATTATTAAAGTTTTATTCTTGAATACCCAGCTACTATTATACTAAATAATAGTTCTAAACTATATATGTGATCTGGAATACTAAAAAAAGGCAAAGATATTAATATAGGAGATAACGTAAACCGGGAGGTTATATTATTATAATATTATAGCTCGCGAGATAAGAATAATTAAGTTACTTAGGTACTACCTCCATATGGCCGAATTACATGCCTTATAGTAATAGGCCTAGTTCTTTAGAATTTACGTAATACTCTAGCTTTATCTTTAGTTTTCCTACTATATCCTCGCGAGTAATACCAAAAGCTTGGCATGCCTTTTGGCCTTAGGGAAGTTTCGAGCCCTGGATAGGCAAGTCTAGAACCCATCTCTGACCCTTGGGATAAGGTAGGTACTATCTAGTAACTAGTAGTACCTTAGTATTACTTTCCTCGAATTTTATTTCTGGATTATCTATTAATACTCGGGCCGCAGATCTTATCTAATATTCCAGCTTTTTAGATAGCGATTTCAACTAGTCTATAGCTTCTCTCTTAATAATACCGGCCGGTATAGCAGGTTATGGTAGGCCCCGCAAAGCTTATATAAGTATTTCATTAGTCTACTTAGTGTTTTTAGTAATTATTTATGGGGCTTTATATAGTAGTAAGAATAATAGTAATTATAGTTAGACTAGGTTTATATTTTCGGGTACTACCGGATTTTACTAATTAATTCGTTTTTGAAAACACATAGAGATATTACTCGTAAATTCTATAATAGCTATGGCTACTACCTAGATAATAGATTATTAGTCTTTATTAATAATTACTAGAGGTAATAGGGCAAGAATAGGCATAATATCTAGTATATTTTCTATTACGTAATTGAGTTCTAGTAATAGGGCACGAGTAGTTAATAGGGCATTTACTAGTTAGTACTATAATTCTTAGAGGCTCTTACTAATACGGGTAATTAGCTTTTTGGCTAGTATAATAAACTTCTCTTTATCTTAATTAAATTAGGGTAATAAGTCATTTATAGTTTTATCTAATACCCGGACTTACTTCTTACCTTAGTTAAAGATATAGTAAAGTTCGTTGCGATAAGTAGTATTTGCTATACTATTTACTACTTTAGAAAAGGCTATATGTGTCATAATCTCATATAATAAAATAGTTAGGTTATAATTCCTAGAAAGAATATTATATAGGACCAAGTCCTTATTTTCTGGGATAAGGTCTTCCTTAGTTACTAGCTTCTTAAGTACGCTTTCTATTTAGTTACGGGCCTTACTAAAGGTACTCGGGTAGCCCAAAGGCTAGAATAGTCTATTATAGTATAAGGCTTCTAGAAAGCATACTCTCTCTACTAGTTCGTTAATAACTAAAACCAGGTTTTTACGATCTCCGGAGAAGATATTAATAAAGTAGTAATATAGATTATACTATTAATTATTAGTAATAAATACCGGATTAAAGTTCTTATTATCCAAGAATATAATATTACCCTTCTTATTCTTACTAGTTTAGATATATATAATACGGGTATCCGGTTATAATTAGCTTTCTCTCGGATAGTTCTCGAATATAAAGCGCAATCTAAATAGGTAGCTGGCGCAAGTTCGGTTACTATATGACTAATTATTAGGGTATCCATTAGCGGAAAGAATACTATTTATCTTTTTAGTATAGAGATTATAATAAATTACTCTAATATAATTATATCTGCCCTTTATATTTAGTAGTACGCCGGTTATAGTACTATTACCATATACCGGGTATAATATACTAGCTTACGTACGTATTAGTTAAAGGTTAAATACTAACGTATGACCGTATTTAGTTATAACTAGCGGTCTATAGAAATAGAAAAGCTTTAGTTAGTTTATTCCGAGAAAGACCTTACTATTAACTCTCATATTAAGTCCATTCTCTGGTACCTAGACTAAACATAATTCCTTAGGAAGGTCCCGTTTAATTATTAGTATCTGGTTATCTCTATACTAATTCGGGTAGGAATTACGGGATTATAAGGGATTTAGGGCACAGTTGCGGATATTGTAATATTTATTAGAAAGCTTAGTAACCGGAATTAGGGCTTGTTTATATAGGCTACCTATTAGGGTCTTTGAGATTACGAGGCCGGGTATTGGGCTTTCTTTAATACTGGCGGCTCTCTTGGCTATAGCTAAATAGGCTATAGTAGCTTCGTTTTTAGGTATTTTGGTTATAGCCAAACTAAATATATATAGTATTTGAGGTAGATATATAGTAATTATGAATTTAATATGAGATAGTATATTTGAGAAGGTAATATAAAGTAAATAATAGCCTTAGTATATTAGTAAAAATATCTAGTTACTAGAGAAATCGCGCTAGTAAGATATATTTCGGTTCCGTATTATGAGGCTATACTAGTAAGGCCTAGCCTTACTAAAATTCGGTAGTAAGGAGATTTAGGGTTATAACCTAGTAATTAGTAATTCCTATTCGAACTTTCTAACTAGGTTAGGTATATTTATATGTAAAATTTATCCGGGTTACTATTTTTTTTTTAGATAGCTTATATATTTTACTAGGTACTATAGTTAGCGGCTTCTATATCCGGGTTTACTCCGAATTTCTTTAGTAATAATATATTTAATAATATATTTCTCGTCCTTAATAGGCCCTAGTCCGGAAATTTCGCGGTTATATAAGTCTAGATATACTAGTTCTATATAATTAATAGATATTACCGGGTAAATAAATAGCTATTCTAGTAATTCGAGTTTAAAGGCTAATAGTGAGATAATCTTTTATATATAATAAGGTCCGAGTTTAATAAAAGATAGTTTAGTAAAGTTCTAGAGAAGTTTATAACCGTATTTAGTAGACTTAGCTACTTTTAAGAAAACCTGGTTCTCGGGTTATAGTACTAGTAATTACCTCTTCCTGTCTCGATTTTCTTTTATTCTAGCTTGGGCTAGTATAATGGCTTCGGATGCTTCTATAAAGAGCTAGTAGTAATTCTTAATAAATTACTTCGCACTCTTTTTAGTTAATTCCTAGGTAATGGCTCTCTTAGTAGTATCTAGTACGGACTTGGGTTAGTGGCCATATTATAGTTTAAAAAGGCAGAAACCAGAAAACTTATTAGGGCAATTATTTAAGGCAAAGCAAATAGCTAGTAATAGCTTTTCCTACTCGCTCTAGTTATAGTAACTAGCTATTACATATCTTAGTACGTGTATTAGAGTCTAGTTAGATCTTTTAGATATTCTATTTACTTGGGTATAGTAAGATATAGTAAGTATAAGACAGATATTAAGGATTAAGTATAGTTTTATCTAGAAGAATAAAATAAACTTTAGGTCCTAGTCAGATATTATCTTATCTGGGAGCCCAAATTCCTTGTAATAGTAATTATAGTATGCCTTTGCCTAGTCTTATCCCGTCTATGTTTTCTTCCCTAAAATCGCTTTAATTCATTTGGTTAAGGTATTAGTAATAGTTATAATTGTATTATTACCGGTTTTCGAATCTAGTAGTCCGGTAATAAAGTCGGTATATAGTATTAAGAGTTATTTTGGTAGTAGTAGAATTAGTTATAGGTATCTATAGGAAGCATATATATTCGGTTTAGATCTTTAGTAAATGGGATATGCGGTAATATATTTCTTTATCTTTTTCCATATTTATAAGAAGAAGATATAGTAGTAGAGAAAATTATAAGTCCATTTAGCTTTCACGTGAGCCCGTTTATTATGAGCTATTTTAAAGATAGATTTGGCAAATTTATTAGGTATATATAGTCTCTTATAACCAGAGTTATTTCTAAAAAAGAGGAGCTTAGTATATAGGTTAATACAGAAAGATTTAAAGATAATTAGTAGTTCGGATTTCGGGAATGCCTTTAACTAGCCTAATATAGTATAATATACTCGGCCAAAGCTTCTATTCCGGGGAAGTTAGTAAGCTAGTACCCGTATAAATTATTTATTTATATAAAGGCTCGTGGCTTAAAGATTCTTTAATTTGCCTTCCGAAATAGTTCTATCTAATTAGGTAGCTTGGCTGGGTTTAGTATTTACGGGTATATAGAAAATAGTAAGTACTAATATATCCCCGGTTACTAAAGTCTCGAGAAGCTAGCGAGCTAGCTTAGTAATAACTATTTTTACTCTAGATAGTGCATTTATATTAGTATAAGTCTTACCCAGATAGTATTAGAACTTTATTTAACTAGTGTATTTTACTAGAAATAGTCTCTAGTTCGTGAGTCTAATATTTTTTTATTCTGGTCCCGTCTTAGCTCGGAAAGAGTTTAAGATAATAGAGTAATTAGTTACTATTATAAATTTAGAACTATTAAGATATTATAATAGTTTCTAAAGCGCCTATACTAGTGCTCCGGTTTCTAGTTCTATTAGCTAGTAGTTTATTTCTACCGGAGTAAGAGCTTTAGATAGGTATAGAATTAGTTTTTCTTTATTATTAGTTAGGTTAATTTAGTAAAAAGTAGCGCCATAACTATGCTTCTTGCTCCCATTAATATATAGTATAAATAGTTTAGAGAAAATAGGAAATATAAGTATTAGTATATTATATAGCCTATCCTTTAGTATTATAAATACTTAGTAATACCAGTTTATTAGGTTAGGTAGTAAGGCTAGTTTCTAGGGTTTAGATCTCTTTAGTTTTTTGGTAATAGGTTTTAGTTCGAGAATATATATAAATAAAAGTATTAGTATTTTGTCTGCAAAATTAGCTCGTTTACGTCCCTATCTTAGTATATTTCTAAAACTAATTATCTTTAGTTTAACTAATAGGGCTACTACCCTAGCATAATAGGAAATAAAGCTTCTATAGTACCTAAAGAAGCCTAATATTATTTCTAGCTAGGTGAGTATTTTAGGGAACTTCTAGGCTTTAATAACTTCTATTTTTTCTTGTAAAATACTAAGGCCCAGTTAAGAGATATAGTAATTAAGGGCAATTATAGATAGTTATACGAAATGGCATTTTAATAAGAATAGAGTAATACCGGATTTTTTGAGTATAGCTAAGGTAATATCTAGGTAACTAAGGTATTTCTCTATTATTTTAGAGAAAATAATTATATTATTAATATAGACTAAAACGAATTTCTATAGATATGAACTAAAGAATACTTTTATATGGTATTAGAAAAAAGAGGATATTATGGCTAATCCCATAGTAGTGACTATAAGTTATTCGTGGCCCCTATAAGCTATAACTATAGCTACTTTTTATTTATCCTTAGGTACTAATTTTTATTAGAAGAAGCTTTTAGTAAGATCTAGACTAGAGAAAATAATTGCATTATCCAGGGTAATAAGGATAGTATCCTATTATAATAGAGAATAAGCATCTAGCTTAAGCTTAGTATTAACTCGGCAAAGATTAATAACTACTCGTGGTTTATTATTATGCTATATAATAAATATTAGGGAGGCTACTAGTAAGGATTACCCGAGAAAGACAGGTTCTAGAGACTTATTTACTCGTATTAGGCCCGTAATTTCATTAAAGGCTTATATATCCTTTCTAGACATTAGGTATAGTACCTGGTAAAGGTTACTAAGATTAATATTATCTTTAAACGAAATAAGTATAGTAACTCTATTATTAAAATAACTAAGCTTATTACGGAATAGGTTATTATATTTAGATAGGATATCTCGAACTTGGTTCTTAACTCCCGGTCTCCAGAATTCGGAAATATTAGCTTATATGTTAGGATTATCTACTAGTAGCTATAGAAGAAATAGTGAGCCGGCTAGTTATCTCGCTTCCGTTTATTATTCTTCCTTATATAGCTAATTACTATAGAAGACTTTGGCCAGATTAAGAAATACCTCGCATAATTCTAATATTACTAGGTATTCCTCAAGTATACTAAGGCATATACCTATTAGGATAAAGATTAGTATATTACTAAAGTTCGTAAAAAGAAATAGCCGCCGGGATCCATTAATAATACCGTTTATAAGTAACCCAAATCTACTAAGTGAGATATCCGTAAGTAGAAAGAGTTATATTAGGTAGCCCTATACCCGTAGTAATAGCATTTTATACTTTACCGGAATATTAATTTCGTGGCCAGGAAATACTATAATGGGTTCCGTAATATAAACTAATACTTTCTTTAGCTTAATTACAAATTTCTTAGTATTTAGAAGAATGTATTTCTTTATATTACTAATTTAAAAATAATCTAGTTCACTATTTTAACTTTAGTAAAAGTTAAGGTAATTAGTTTTAAAAAAGTTTAGTCCGAGAAGAATTCCGCCTAGTAATTTATCTACTATATAATAATAAACAGGTAGGAAGGTAATATCTTTTCTATCTATAGTACGTAGTTTCGGTAATATATTAGTATATATAGAGACCTCTGGTCCCGGGCTAATACTTATTAACTATATCTTATTACCCCGTAGTACTTATTTAAGAACTATATTCGAGTAGGCTTTTATAAGCATAAGTCTATTAATAAGACTAGTAAGAGAACCGGTATTTGTATAAAAGATATATTATTAGTTATCCTTAGTAAAAAGAATAGCTCTAGCATGTGTATTAACTTAATATTTATAGCCATTTAGTATATAAGAGAACTTTCTGCCTTGAATTTTAGTACTTAGAATCTCGGAAGGTATTTCGTTTTCTGGCGGGGGCTCCGGTAGTAAGGTAGTAGTTAGAGGCTCTAGAGGCAATAGAAGGTTCTCCTTAGTATCCTTAAAGTATAAGGGGTCCTCGTCCGAATCTAGCTCAATAAATAATAGTTAGTATATTTAAGGGATATATCGGGAAGTAAATATACAGGTATTCCTAGCATTTATAGTATTAGTTAAGATTAGTAAATTATTAGGTACCTTTAAAATAATAACTAGATTACTATTTATAATAGAAATAAGGGTGATTTCTTTCTCGGGTTTTCCGGGTTTTATATTTTTTGGGGAATATAATATTTATAGGAATGTTTTAGTTCCGGTTATTAATATTTCTGCTTTAGTAATTAGAGAAGTATTACTTACCGGTTATAAGGTATTAGCTATTTGGGAATTCTAGATTAAATAGTTAGGTAGCGAGATTATAGAGCCAAATGTGGTTTTTAAGTAATTAAGAGATATTTTCGCGAGGGCAAGTATCTTTTTTAGTAAAGCTATAAGTAGTAATACTAGGAATAAAGTATACTATACTAGTAATACTCGACCCCTAAATGGCTACCCTAGAAGTTTTCCGCCTAACTATTCTCTAAGTAGAGTGTCTTAATATATCCTGGTTAATAGGTCTAGTTACTTTAGTATAGATTCTATAATTAGACTTATATAATATACTACTAATACTAGGCCCAGGTATTATAATTAACTAGTATATAATCTTTATTATATTCTTCCTCGTTTATAATAAAGGCTTTAACTTATTATATTTAGGGATTAGCCCGTTAGTTATTAAATCGGTACTAACTATTCTTATGAGACTAGTTATTATACTTGGTATATATATAGTCTTAGGTAGCCCAGGCTAGCTTAGATTAAGGGTTTTGTCTATTATTAGCTAGCTAGTTAGATATAGTATTTAATATTATTAGGTAACAGGCTACTAGGATAATAATCTCCGGGATTTCTACTAGCTTGGCTAGTACTGGGTTTACTAGTATAAATTCATTGAGTTAGGTACTTTTTAATATTATAGCTAGAATAATATAATATACTAGTTAGATATTAGGAAAGTTCTAGGTCTATAATATCTAGAATAAGATTTATAATTACTTATTATTTAGTAGTCTTCTTACTTCCTTTAGTTCCTTATCCTATACCTGGAAATACATATAAAACTAGTTATATTATCTATAGGCTTAGGACTTAGTAATATAGGTTTTAGCTATAAAATCGTTTATTATATTATAGATAGGGTATAGGGTAACTACGGTAGCTAGTATGGGATTAAGACTATTATAAAATTATCTAATTATAAGATCTTTATTAGTTTTCCCGGCTTTAATATATAGGCTATATTTCTTAGTAATATATTTACGGATATTAATTATGGTTTTATTACTAAAGATATAGATAAGCTTATTTGCTTATAAGAGGGCTTTGGAGGCATTAGTATGAAAATGTCTAATTAGTTAAATAATTCACTCCTAGATATTTCTGGCTATAGTATATATAATCCGTAGGTTTAGGCTAGTAAACCAGGTAGCGGCTTTGCTCTTTATATAAAGCAATAACGTGGCAAGAACTAGTTTATCTCCGTATACTTCTACTAGAAACTCGAGTCGCTTATAATAGGCGATTACGGATATAGTAATTAGTATCTTATTAAATTAACTAATTTCATTAACTTATAGTCTCTTTATATTATTATAAGTGCCTCGGAAATAGGAACTATAATTATAGTTATTATTATGGCGTGTATTGCAGTAATAGTAAGCTCTCTTATTTAGACTATGTCCCTAATTATAGTAGTAACTATTCTCTAAAGAATTATTATTATTATTATTAGGATAGCCATAACCCTATTTATGCCAGGGTCCTAGGTATTATTTAGGAAATACTTAGTAATTATAATAATAGTCTCGTAATTAGCCATAACCGTAAACCTTATCCTATATATTATTCTAATAAAACCGGCCGCGGTTATTATTTATAAATTAAGAGAATTAATAATCTTAATTCCTAAAACTATTCTGGCAATAATATCTGGATTCTTCTTTAATTAGTTTATAGTATCCGTAATATTTAGCTAGCCTAGAGGCATCCTAATATTAATTATGGTATTTTTTTTTTAGAAGAGTAGTTATTATGTCTTAGCTAGTTATGAGAGTACTAGTTAGTACTATAGCGAGAATATTTTCCGTAATTATATTCCCGGCTATTATGAAATTAGTCCCGGTTAGCGGGTTTAGAAGCTTCAGGTTTAGAGTAATATAGTAGAGATAGTTCCTAATAAGATAGTTCAGGATATTACTAGTTATTAATATTATTAGGAGCGGGTACTAGTATTAGTATCTCTTTAAATAATCTGTCCCGGAAGCGCGAGAGGAATTAGAAGAAGCTATTTACCTGGCTTATTAAGGAATTCTGAGAATAAATAATCTCTAGAGTATAATTATTAGCGACTTAGCGTTTATTAATATCTATTTCTCGCAAGATATTACGAGCTTCTCTGAAATTAGTATTAGTAAGGTATATTTAAAGATATAGGAAGCCATTATACTAGATCTTATTATAAAGTCAGGTAATTATAATAATATCCTATTTCTAGATATTCTTAGTATAACGGATTTTAGTATTAGGGAATTAAGTAGCTATTAGTCTTATAGTAAGTTATAATATAGTAACCGGGTTATATTATTCCTATATTTCCCTACTTTTATTTTCTTATTACTATTAAGGGATTAGTATTAGTTGGCTATTAATTTCTCTTTAAAGAAAGAAATTAGGCGAGAAGAGTTAGCGAGATATAATTAGAGTTTTTTTCTTTAATTTTAGTAATTGCGCTATTAGTTTAATTATAATTATAGGATAGTTAGGTAATTAGGGGCTCTAAGGAAATTGCGGTAATTTAGGGTAATTAGAGAAACAAGCGTGATTATAGCATAATAAGCTAGCTAAATATAGTCCCGGCTAATATTTCTCGTATGGTTTTTCCTCTAGGGAGAATTATTACTCGGGTTCAGAAAATTAGTTAGGTTATTTTCCCGATTTACATAATGCTTTACTAGGTTATTTTCTTAATTCGCATAATACTTTACTAAATTACTTCTTTTCTCTTAGTTATTTCTACTAGTTTTAGTAATCTTTCTTTCTAAATAAGAAATATCTCCTATATTCGGGAATTAGTATAGATAGATTATATAATAGCAGGAAATCTTTCGAGAACTTTATCTAAGGTTCTAGTAATATATAGTAATATAGTAATATTTATTTATAATATTAGTTTCATAATTCATTAATTAATTCCGGGAATACTTCTACTCAAATAGCTTATATTATTAATAATAGAGAGGTTATTCATTAGTATCTATAGGCTTTAGTAATAGGGGAGTAGGATATAGCGAGATTCGTATTATAGTTATTAGGTTTATTAGTTTAAGATTTATTATTATTTATTAGACCTCGGATAAAAGCTAATAATACTATAATTAGTAATATATCTTGTGGCTAGACCGGGAATTCGGACTAGTTCCTAGCAAGTAGTTATAGGAATTCCGAATTCTTACTAGTTTTAGTAAGTTCCAAGTTAATAGATTTGGTTTAGTAGGTTTCTTTCTTAATAAATTATCTGTCTAATTCTCTCGGTTAGTCTTTTCTTTCTTGCCTCCCTAGTATAAAGAGGCTAGTAATTAAAGGCGGGATTTCTAAGGATTAATAATTACGGTCACGGAAAGTAGTTTAGTAGTTCTTAATAAAAGAGAGAAATGTAGTCGTCGGAAGACAGGTAAGATATAGTAGGGCTGGGCCTAACCAAGGGTCTATACTAGTAGTAATCTCAATAGTAATATATAGTATAGTATAGCGGAAGCGGTTAGGGATATGGGAAATTAGTTCTTAGAGATCTTTGAGTTAGTAAAATTATTTAATATAATTTATATAAGTATTATTATTAGATATCGGGAAATAGTAAATAAAGGCAAAATAATTCTATTAGTATCTAAGCTCAAAGCCCTAAATAGCTTAGCTAACTAATAGCTAGCTAGTTCCTTCCCTAGTAGCATTATTACTCCCATATATTACCTAATATAATTATTATATAAGTATAGTTAATGAGTTTAATTACCTAACTATTTAGAATACTAGTTTATAATACGTAAAGCGAGAAGGATACTAAGTACTAGAGTACTAGCTACTTCATATAGTTCTAATTAATTGCTATTTACTAGCTTTATATAATAATGTCCCTAAATTTAGGGAAATAAGCTTTAGGAGCTAGTAGGATTTTAGGAAGCAATTAATTAGTTCTTTACTTATAATAGGGAAGAACTCTAATATTTATCTAAAGAGAAGAATATTATAGATTAGCCAGGAAGCTAATTATATACCTATATAATTATATAAGCTAGTAAAGATAGCTAAAAAAGGATATTATATAGCCTATAAAGGCTTGAGATATAAGAATTAGCTAAGAAAAAGAATTATATTAAGCGAAATTACATTTAATAGAGGCCGGGAAAGTAGTAAGTACTTGTTTTTCTTTAGATATAAGTAGTATAACATTTATTTATATAATTATAATAGCTATTTTAATATATTTTATAAGAAGAAATAGAAATTAAGGAATTTAGAAATAGAATATAGTTCTCTAATTAGCTAAAATTTAAGTAAGCCGCTTTAATATACGGGCCATATAAAGCTAGTAATAGTAGAACTATTACGTGGCACTAGTCACGTGGTGCTACTGCACGTGACTTAGTATATAGCTAGTGCTTTTAGCTTGGCATATAGCCTTTAGCTTAATTTAAGCTCTTTATTACTACTATAATATTATTTTATTATAATAGGAATAAATAAGTATACTTTAAAGCCTAGATATAAAATTTTGGTAAGAAGCTCTAGAGTAATACTAATAATAAGGAAAAATAATAAGAAATAAGCCATAACTAGACCTTAGAGTAAGGCAATATTAGAATATTATCTCTAACTATATTATACTTAAAATAGTAAAGCTATATATAGGAGTTACTAAAATAATAGGGCTGTCTTTTTATAAAAGAATATTTTAAGAGAAGCTACTTTCAAAAATTATTATAAAATTAGTCTAGAAAAGTTTTTTTTTAAAATAAATAAAAAAGTTCAAAAATATTAAGGTATTTAAAAATTAAATCACGTAATTAAGATATATAAGATATGAAATATACTTATATTCTATAAAAAAAAAAACATAATAGCTCTATTTTTACTAGTAGGAAATTTTTACTATAAAAAAGTTTCTAGAAAGCTTTTTTTTAGTAATTTTCTTTTCTTAGTAAGCTAAGAAATACGAAGATATTTATGCTATAATTTTATTTATTAGGCCTTAGGTATAAAGGCTAATAGTAGCTAGAGATACTATAGTACCTAGTATACTATATCTTACTTAATAATAACTTTAATACCTAGTATAATTAGTTTAGGTACGAAAATTATAAATAAGATCTTAAATATAATAAATCCTATATTTAAATTCGTATTTAAGCTAGTATTAAACCTATTATCTTATATTTACTAAAATCTCGTATACTAGAGATCCTTAAGTATACTACTAAGTAATAGCTAGGCTAGCTTATATTATGTCTATTACCCTTAAGCTAGATTACTAGAAATCCATAATATATAAGTTAGTACTTAAGAAAAATATAAATATTATTAGCTAAGTAATATATTTTAAAATAGTAATAAAACTCTATAAATTACTCTAGAATTAGAGACAAACTATTTAAGCTCTTATTAAGTACTACTTAAGGCTTAGTAATTAAGATACTTATATTATTAATATAGAGAATTAATAAATTTATAATAGCTTTAATATTTATATATTTATTAAGGTATAATTAACTTACTTTTATAAGAAGCTTATCTTTTATTATCTTATATTATATAAGCTTACTAGAGCCAAGTACCCTGGCTATTATATTATACGTAACCTATTAGCATAATACCCTATATCTTAGTCTCAAGCTTCCTATTTCTTTTTTTTTATTTAAATATATATATATACTTAATATAGCTATTTTTTACTAAGAATACTAGCTATAAGTTATAATACTAGTATAATAAATAAAAAATTGAGCTCTAAGATAGAGACATATACATAAATATAATATTAATCTATATAATACTATTATATAGTCGGACTACTCAAGTTAAAAAACTAGTCACGTGAGAAATACTAAAACTTGAGCCTATTTCTCATATATTACTTACTTCGGAAATACTAAAGCTCTCTATTATTTCCTATATATTTCTCGGCCTTTTATTTAGCCTATAATTATATAAATATGAATTCTTTCCTATTATACTTTTATACCAGTTATAGATAATACTTTTCACGTAGCGGATTTCCCCTAAATCTTAAGGGAAATTTATATAAAACATATTTATAATATAAGGTCTCTTTATTCTCATATACCCGAACTTATATACTTAATTACTAATCTTCTTTAGGCTAAACGGGCTATAAGGTGCCTTTTTCTTATAAATATTAATTTAAATATTCCTTAATAAACCTATACTAGACCTATATAGCCTCCTATAAACGAGAATAATTCTTGGCCTCGAAAACGGATCCATTAAACCTATAATAAGCTAGATATAGCTTATAGCTAGCTAGTAGAGGCTATTTTATTACTATTATTATCTCCTTTTCCTTTTTTTCTTTTTTTTCTTATCTTACTTATTAGCTTTTATTTATGGTTCCGGGATTAGCCTACTTATAATCTTAGCCTAATAAATATTAAGTATAAGAATTATAGTATAAGGCACTAGATATTAGAAGTAATTACGGGTATAAATCAGAAATTTAAGCTCTATTATAAGAAAGAAAACATAATAATAAATGAATTACAGGTATTTCTATTTTTTTTATAAGTACTTCTTAAAGAAAATAATTCGCGAGCCTATAGCTTTTATTAAAATATAAGAATATATAACTTTATACTTACTTTTATATTCGTGAGCTATATTAAAGACACATATACTAATCTCTCTCGTAATCTTTATTACTTTTAGATTTATAAAGAGCTATTTTATTACTAGGAACCTTTAGAGCCAGGCTTATAATAAGTTCTAGCCTTTATCTAGTTATTTTTTTATAATTTAGACTATATAACTAATCTCTAGTTATAGTACTACTTATAACTTAATTAAGCTATTCTTTATGGCCTTTATAAGATACTTGCAGATTATAGTAATTTCTTTATATGAATTTATAAAATAGTCCGGAAATAATTAGCTAGTTAAATGAGTTACTTTTGAATTCTTCTTAGCCTATAAATGCGCCTAATTCTTTAGTCTGAGGTAAACTATTACCACGAGAATCTTCTCATAACTATAGAGCTAGCAGAAATTCTCCCAGACGAGTTTATAGACGAGAGTTAATATAATATCTTCCTTATAATCCGCGAGCCTAGCTATTAAGATCTATAACTTTACTAGATAATTATTACTCACGTAATATATATACTATTTTATTATATATTTTTCTTTTTATATAATAAATATAAGTAATACTATAAAATAATCTTATAAGATACTTATTATACCTATTAATAGATTTATTTAGAGTAATAGTTCTTTTACTAGTTTTATTTATATACTTATAATTACAAGGTATTATCTCTTTTTTATACTTACTAGCTTTTTTAGTAATATATTATAAATGCTTTTATTACTTATAAGACTATATTTCTTAATTAGCTCCGTTTATACTAAGACAAGATCTATATAAATATATATAATAATTTAATAAATATTTTTATTCGTAAGGATATCTTAGTAACTAATCTAGGTTAGTAATTTATTCTTTTATTTTCTTTTATAAATAAAGATTAGTTTATATAGTAGCTTTTTTAAGATTTAATAGCTATTATTTATTATTTTAGAAAGCTTATCTTTTTTATTACTTTTATAACTAATTTATAATAGCTAGAGATTATCTAGGAACTACGTAACTTATAACTTATAAACTAGCTAGATCTAATTATTCGCGTATTTTAACTCAAGATTTAAGAGCTTTTTATAGATCTCAAGAATGGCCTTTTTAAACTATATACGGGCTATATTTATATAATTAAGTACTAGAAATAAGAGCTTTCATATTTATACTTATTTTTATTTTTATAAGTATTTATAAAGTTTAATATACCTGAGTATATAAATAAGGTCATATATACTAAGCTACTGGATCCATTATAGAACTCTATAAGCAAGCTTCTAGCCTTAGTTATAAGTAATATATCTCACGGTTTATATAGGGAAAATTATATACGAGTCCCGTATATGATTTATAGAGGAGCTTATAGCCCATTAGTATATTCTAAGAGGTTCCTAAAGGCTTTTACGGACCATATTATAATTCACGAGAATAGCTATCCTGAGTATTATTACCGGAATAATAGGCAGATATTTATAGTTTATAAACCTAATACTTGGAACTAGTAAGTTATTTATAATAATTACTAAATTATTTCATATAACCCGTATTTTTTCTAGAAATTCTACTTATATATTAATATAGAAATATATATCTTAATTTAAGTAATTAAGTATATTTATAAGTATATATATAAAAAAGTAAACTATATAATAGTTATAATTATAACTATAAATAATAAGATTACCTAATATATATATGCTTATTATATGAGTTTATATAAGGCTATTTAGTAGTTATTTAAATTTCCTATATACTAGAAATTTTTTCCTATTTAGTATCTTATAATTTATCTTAAGAAGAAGTAAATAGTTTACTTTCCGGATAATATTTTTCTTATAGCCCTAGCTATAAAAACCGCAAATACTTATTTAATCTTAATAGCTTTCTTTAAATATAATATTATATATAAGAATAGCTAGTAATACTTATACTTAAAGTTTCTAGCCCACTTTATATAAGTTCTAAAAACTTGCACGTGAAAGCGCTATTAGCAGGGTAATAATAACCGGATTAGCTATATATATTACTATAGCTCTATTTTAGGCAAATAGTATTACTTATAATTCTTACTTATAATTATTTACAGCCCGTAGTCTTTTATAGATCTATATTTAGTTAAGAGTATTTATTACTTAATATATTAGGCTATTTATATTACCTATAGCTTAGTAAAAAATAATTAGGAATAGTACTAGTATTTTAATAAGGCTATTCTATTTATATTTGCGAGTAGTTTACGAATATTATTCTTAACTAGCCTTTACTAGTAACTAATTATGGACCTATTAGTAATCTGGAACCGGTATAAGTATTACTTTTATAATAATCTCTAGTACTAGCTTACTCGTAATAATAGTTTCCTACTTTTATTTCTTAACTCATATTATAATTATAGCCTTTTCTTATTCGCGCGTGGGCTTATAAACTAGTAATAATTACTTGCGAATTACGGGCTCCTATTTTTTATCTGAAATTAGACTAGTAGGTACTATTTCTTATTTATATTATATATTCTCGAGAACTAGGTATTACTTATAATTATAATATAAGCCTAGCTTAATCCTAATTAGTAATTGTACTTTACGGAGATTATTATAGCTATTAAATTAGATCCGTAAATAGCCTACTTCTACTTATAAGGGCCAGGAGATATAGGTAAGATATTCTTATATAAGGTACTTTACTATTACTTTTATAAATAAGGGCAGATAGTTTTTTATATAGTATTTACGGGTATTATGGCTCTCTTATTACTAAATAAACATATGTCTCACTCCTAGTTTAAGATTCTAATTAAGCTTTATAAATTATTTATAAGTTCTATTATAAAGTAAAGTACTTTTAGATAAATTCTCTGATTTATGAATCTTATTATCTGGGACAAGGTACTAATATAATATAAGTACTACTTTAAGGTTATTTATTAGCTCTTAATAGATTTATAGTCCATAGTAAATAATATTCTTTTTAGAGAAGTACCCGTAATTCTTAATAAGAACTTTGCCTAGATTTTTCTAGTTATATTATATGATTTATAAGTAAATATTATTACTACGTGCCTTTAATAATTATTTATTTAGCCATGGCTTAAGTAGCTTTACTTATAGACTAATATACGGGTCTATAAGGGCGAGAATAACTAGAAGTTTATTTACTAGATTAGTAAATTACCTAATAACCTAGACCTAAATAGAATAGTAGTAATTCCGGACTATATAAACTAGCTAGTATTAATTACGGATCTAATTAGCCATATTTATTTCCTAGATCTTCTCTCCCGAACTATTACGGATTTATTAATCTTTTATGGGCAGTATTTCTTGACTATATTAAATACTATAGTCTCAGAGCTTAATACTTATATTCTTAGATATTTACTAGGCTAATTACGGATATACTAATTAGTAGATTCCCTAAATACGGACGAGTTTTCGGGTAATAACTTATATGAGCTACCTATAGAATAGTTATAAAATATTAATTTCTTTTCCTTACTATTATCTTAGCTTACTTTTAAGATTAGGGCTCCGGTACTACTCTTATAAAACTTATATCCGCAAGAAAATTTATGTAATAGGACCCGGATAATAGTTATAAGCTTACGGGTATATTATATTAAGGCCCGCTTACTTAGAGGGAATTTTGACGGCTAGTTACGGATAATTTCACGGATTAAGCTATTTATTATAAATACTAGCCTAGGGATTACCCTTTCCCGGAAGTAGTTCCCGGTTTATTTATGCTTTATAATAACTATTAATAAGTTATAAGATTAGTTCTTTTATACTATTAGTTTAGACCTATAGATACCTATATTTACTTACGGGTAGTTTTATATAGGAATTTCCCGTATATTATTTATAGAAGGCTTAAGTATTCTTCTATTATGCGAGAACCTATCTAGAATACTTAATATAACTTATCCTAAGGTCTTAGCTAATTTACTTTAGTACTTTATTTCTTACGGATACCTTACGGGTACCGGGTGGCCTTACGGGTCAGGTTAAGGGATTTAGGGATTTATAATTATTCGTAATTACCTATAAGTATTTATATCTATTTATAAGTAACTTGTAATTATTACTTTAAATGTTTTAGGGCTTAAATAAACCGAGAATATTATACTATTAGGTATTAAAAGTATATACCTCTTTTAGGTAACTCTTTATAGGATTTATAACTCTTCTTCTCTTTCTCTCTTCCTCTTTCTTTTTCTCTCTCTCTCTCTCTCTCTTTCTCTCTCTTTCCCTTTCTCTCTTATTTCTCCCTATTCTCTAATACTAGTACCAAATAATTCGTCCTCTTTTCCTTCTCTAGTATTTCCGCCTTCTCTTTATAAAGAGCCGCTAGCTCCCTATAGAGCTTAGCGAAATGGCGTGCCTTCTAAAAGAGAGTAAGTAAGCGGCGGCGGCGAGTAGTAGTAGTGCGGCGGGCTATTTATATATTAGTTATAGTCCGTAATAATCTATAGCGGGTATATATATATAAAGATAAGTTACTAGGAATAACCTGGTTAATTATATAACTACTAGTAATAATCCGGGAAAGTAAGAGAGGGTTAGCGGGAGCAGGGGCGGGGCCGGTAGGAGTAGTAGTAATACCTATAAGTATCCGTTAAATTAGTTACGGTTCGTAAAATATTATATAAAAGTACTTACGGAAGAAGTAGCAGGCACCCTCACTACTATAATAATAGTTAGCGTAGCTTCTACCAAAAAAACCAGCCATGACTACACACACTATCCACACACCCGACCCGCCAGTACAATATGTATACCCGGCAGGGTGAACTTGACTAACGAATTGGCCAAGCTCAGCCTCCAGGTTAGCAGGCCGGGCGGGGTTAGTGGTGCGGCCGGGCCGCAAGACAGGCACACTGCGGGCGGCGAGGAGAGAGAGGGAGGCCATGGTGCGGGTGGGGCGGGGCGGGAGGGCGGGCAGGGCGGGAGGGGCGGGCGGCAGCGGCGGCGGCAGGCCAGTAGCAAAGTTTGCTGCCGTAGCAGCAGTAATAGCAGTAGTGGCGGCGGCGGTAGCAGATGGTAGAGAAGACATTCTACGGACCGTAAGGAGCGTTACAGGCCAGGGGCAGGCCCGTAGCGGGTATGGGGATTGACTTACGTGTGCGTGTGTATATGTGTGTTTATTAAAGGAAAGAAGCTTTGGAATTCGAAATTAAAACCTACCTTATTTAGCTTACCTGGAAAATTTTTAGCCTTTAAAAAGTGAATTTTCAAAGTGAATTTAAAGTCAGTAAAGCTGATATCCCTTAAATAAGTGCCTGAGGCTTCCAATTAATCTCGAATCGAGATCAGGGCAAAATTAAAGACTGGCCCCTACGCAAGCTTCGGGGCCAGTCTTTAATTTTAGCGAAGCGGCCCAGATCTCGTGCCCCGATATTCGCATTCTACACTTGGACGGCTTCGGCTTCCCTGACCACCGCCATATAAGCTACTATCTACCGCTTGATACTTCATGGTGGACAAGATGTGACGGGGATGCAACACCAAGGCAAGCATGTTATTTCCCTTTGCGGCAACAGGCGGTCATTCATAAGATGCGAGAAAAGTTGTTTGTAAAGCTAGATAGCATTTTCCACCCTAATGAAGGACAATCCGTCTGGTCTTTGACTTGTTAGCTTCCCAGTAATCCTCCATCATCCTGAGATCCTCAAATTTTCCTAGCTCTTTGGTTTTCTCATAATGATCCAATATCTTAGGATCATTTACGCCCTTGAGATCCTCCGGTTCTACTCCCGCTTGTGATAAGGGCAGCTCACCCGGAGCAGTGCCCACAAGCCGCCATTCGCTGTCCTCTGGTCGTAAGATAAATCTGAACGCAGCACCCTTGATATAACAAATCATGTCGCCCAGCTCCGGCAATACACCATGGCCTGTCCTTCCAAAATTACCGTGATCGTCTTTGTACACGGCGTACTGAAGGTTCTCCTTGATCATAGCGCAGCCGCCGCATAATTTCTGTAGCATGTCCAAATCGCCGTCATACTGCCGAATATTCATCAATGTCCTGTAAACTTGTTCGTCGAGACCAATGACAAACATCCAGCTCCGCAGGTATGAGGCTTCCAAGCCCGCGTCTAATGCCTTACAGCCAAATATCTTCGTTTCGATAGCCAGAAGATAGTAGGATACCTTCACGACAGCCTGCACGATTGTCACGATGGATTCTTTGGATGGGGTATCGAGATGGACGGATTCCTCGGATTCGAATTCGAGCGTTAAGTATTGGGGGAATTCAACGGGGAGGTATATTGGCCTAGTTACTAGCACGATACGGCAGAGAATTGTGCATTCTACCTCAATTTTGCTGTTGTCTTCCAGAAACCTCAAGTAGGAAGCCTTGCCCAAATGGATATCGGCGACAGGAAGACCGTACTTCCAGTCTGGCACCCAAGAGGGAAGCCCTGGCCTGGAGCTGGAGCAACATGCTAGAATTTCCAAATATCTCGTCTCTTTCAGGATGTATGTCGCGTAGTCCCAGAAAACTTTGTCTGCGCTATAGGTGTAGTTTGGTTGTAGATGAGGTGGGAGACTTTCAGGTGGTAAGAGGCCTAGAAATGCATATATCTTGTCTCGTGCATCCGTGGCTTCAAACCCTGCAGAACCCTTCGCTAGGAATAGGGATAATTGCTCTATAGGAGTGAGACGAGTCTTTCCCGTGATGATCTCGTGCCGAAGGCGGCGCAGTTCAAATATCCAAATAATGCCGGCAGGATTTCCTTTGGAGACAACCGGTAGCGTATCAAACTGTGTTGTCGGAATTGCAAGGTTGGAGAGTGGGATTGAAGACTGGCCACAAACGATAATGGGGTGGTTAGGCCCGGCTATGTAATCCTCTGGCGTCATGCACACTACTGCTTCTTGTATTACCCATGTTCTCGTGAACCACGGGCGGCGCAGCAAGGCATCCACAAGAGAAATCTCTTTGAAGAATGTTTTACCAAGTTCCTCTCTGACTTCTTGGTCGTACTCTCCCTTAGCTATTTGCCAGAAAACTCGTCTGCTAGACGAAAGGCCGAATTGACCTCATCCCCGGTGTAAGGTGCCCACTCCCCAATCCAAATAACCACTCGCGTAGCCTGCTCATATATATCCTTCATCCGCAGGACCTGGGAACTTCGTTCGTCTAGGTCAAGCTGGTTAATGCCAACCGCATCAACCCAAAGTGTCCTCGACCCTTCTCTGCGTCGCAAATGCCGAATCGCAGATTCCAAGTTTTTGGTGATGGGATACGAGGCACCATTGAGTGTCATGGGGGATGTTTGGGTGGCATCACCCCAAACGTATGATAGAGCTTCGTAGACGGGGCATGCACTCACTCAGTGAGACGTGCTTGAGCCTGCAACAGATAGGGTCGTTGAAGGCACCCGGCGGAAGGATCAGCAGGCGAATTTCGTCTCCGAGGAGTGGTCGATGAGATAGTGCTCCCTTGAACTGGTCCATGATTTATCACAATGCGATATATCAAGCACGCAGTGTGACGGCGGGATCAAGGCAATGGTCAAAAGGGCTCAAAGTTCCGAGAATCCCATGTATTGAGAATACTAAGCTAAAGAGAAGAAAGAGAGAGAGAGAGAGAGTGTGAGAGAGATAAAAGGGGGAAATACTAGCTAAACCACTGAAATGCCGGCGCCAGGTGAAACCAGTCATGTGACAGCCACCCCCATACAACCCTAGCTAGCGGCGTCACAAGGACGATCGACAGCATAGCCAGACTGCAGTATTTTTCTGACTGCAAGTCGAGCTCTTGTAGAGAAATAGCTAAAGAACAATAGCAAACTGATTATAACTTTATATATTTATGTGGTGGAGATTTAAGACCCCCAAACCGTGCAGTCTTTTCGGCACGCAGGGATGGACGTTACGACACGTGTTGGAATTGCGCCAGCTTCATCGCAAAGAATGGGACACGAAATATGAGAACCAAGGACATTGGCTTTCATATACTAAAGGGATGTTAAGGCACTTTGCATTGGCGTCGTCTTGTAATATCAGTTGAAGCTTAGATTCAATGCTAATGCATGTACAACTCGACCTTCTAAGCCAGAGAGAGGAGCGCTTGTGACCTAGCTTTCTAGGAAACGAGTGATCAATTTTGAGATCAAGAGGCTAACCACAGCGGCACAAACTGAAGATTGGGAGCAAGGATGCCCCCCTAATACTTGGCACAGCCACAATGAATCCACCGTTTGCTCCCGAAACAAAATTGACACCAGAAGATCCTGCCAAGAAGTGGCTGGTGAGGTGGAGGAAGCGGAGATGCATGTGAGGGGAGCGCCGCCTCGTCACGCCAGTTTCGATCCAAGTGCGGGGTGATCATTACTTAATTGAGAATTTTCGACAAGTTCTCGATCGTGGTCTTTTTTGATGACGGAATCGAATGCGTGAGCTGTGAGCTGTGAGAGGCGTTGTTGCAAATTTGACAGGCGGAGAATGCGCGGAGGTGCGGATACTTGTTTGCTTGAAAGCGGTACACGAACATCCATTTTCATATCATCGTTTTGTGAGACAGCTCAACCGAGACTCCTCCTACCCGGATGCTTGCGTTGGGATGTGGTTTTCCGGTAGAATCTAAAAGCGATGATGTTTCCCGGGGAATTTGCGGGGGGTTCGGATCAACACAGGGGTAGGTACAACACGATACTGTACGTCACACAGATGCCATTCTTGGAAATGCCATCTAGCTTCAGGCCGGCCAACGCAACGCGTTCCCTCACGACGGAATTTGAGCTTTGAAATTTTTGCAGTTGAAGGTTCTAGATACTTGAATCATGACGTGCATATCCACTCTCGTGACCTGAGTTGGAGAGTTTGATTACTTTAATTGTCAGAGGTCGTGGAGAAGATGAGCTAAGCTGCTTTGGGGATGTGATTTGCTTTCAGGGGTAGAATTCGGTTACTGTAAGTTTGCTGGGGATGCAACGTCCACGTCCATCCGCGTCGGGAACAGCGATGCAGAGCATCTACATTCAATGAGGTGACATTCAAGCGCCCAATCATGGAGCTCTACGTCCACGAAGGCCGGCAGAGTGGAGCATCCCAGAATCCCAAAGGCGTTACTCTAAATTCACCCGCACGGCTTCAGGAGAAGACGCTCCTCGCTAGCACCGAGTGACGTCAAGCAAGCAGGACCTCACAGGCGCGTCGTCGCCCAAAGACCAAGTTAAGCTGATCTCATCTTCCAAGCCAGCGCACCAAGGTTGCGACATCAATCAAAAGACTTTGCTTCCCTGCCCGCTCTCCTTTTCTCTTCATACCACTCCATCTTACTCCACACACTTGCACCCTCTCCACAGATCGTATCGAGAGATACTCATATCTCCCTCTGTGACCGCATTTCATTCCATTTCTTTCAGTGATACCCAAGCGCTTCCATTCGTCATCATGTCGTCCCAAGTCAACAGACCTACCAATGTCAAAGCCAAGGAGGAGGATGTCAATCGCAAACTCCAGTTCTACGGCATCTTCGCTGCCTTCCGAGCTGGCAAAGTCCCATCCGTAAGCCACTAGCTGATTCTACTCACCAAAATAGTACAATTGCTAACGCTTCTTGCAGAATGAGCAAATCGATATCGCCCTCAACAGTTTCTTAAAGTCCAAGGCTCTCGCCAACCCATCCCAAAAGCTCTCGACCGAAGGTCGTGCTTTGGTGGCCGATTTCCGCGATGGTGCGTAGTCAATGATTTCATGAACCCCAGGATAGTGTTCTCAAGTCTCTTGGAACAATCTTCTCTATTTTCCAGTTCTTCGGAAACAACATACCAGACAATTACTGACTTGTCCTGTTCAGTTGTCGAACAAGCTAAATACCTCCTCCTTACCAAGAACGAAGGCAACCTTCTGCAAGATTTCATCTGGCAGTCGCAAAAGATCACTGGGGCAGACGCCTCCCTCCCAAATGCCCCGGTTGATAAGGATACCGCCAAGCAGCATGGCAACCAGGCATTGGAAGGTCTACGCACACTCGGTACATTGATCATCACAAATGGCCAATTCAGAAAGCTCTTGAATGATGCCACCATCCTCATCCGCGATATTGCCGGTGACGCCGCCCAGAAGGCAGCTTCGAAGGTCAACCCATCTGACGAGGCATTGAGCCAAATCGACAATCCTGCTGATGACAACACCTGGCATGATACCCCTGATCTATCAACCGGAAATATCAAGCAACAGATCAAGTCTACATACAGCAAGAACGCCCCAATCAACAAGAATGACCTTCAGGATGCTGTTGGAGATGCTAGCCAAGCGGCACACCCAGAGGGTTCTCGTAACCCCGCCGACACCGCGGATTTGGCCAACCGAGATCAGCACAAGGGTACTAGCTCAGGTCTTGACGCTCAGTCTGGACTACAGAACGGCGCAGCCACCCTTAAACAACGTACCTCTGATAATATCCCAGAGGACAAAAAGGACAAGGCCCGCGAAACCAGAGAGCGCACCAAGAACTACCTCAGCAAGAAGATGCCCGAGGAGCGCCGTGAGCAGACCATCTGGCGTCTCAAGAAGCTCGTCATCGAGATCCAAGGACACCCCGATTATGAACAAGCCATCAATACTCTACTCAACCTGGCTGAGACATATGCTGGTCACGCCAATACCGTTGGCCAGAATGCCACTGGCACTGTTAAGGATGTTCACGGAGACGATTCCTTGAAGCGTGCTGAGGCTGACTTGAAGACACTCATCGAGCGATTCGCCAATGGCACATCCACCAATGACTTCTTCGACGCCATCAACAACATCTACAGTGATGCTGATAAAGACCCTGAATTGAAGTCCTGGTTCAAGCAGATCGATGCTTACATCAGAAAGTGCCTCCAACAACAAGGCTACATTATGGAACCCCGTGCTACAGATGAATGGAACAAGCTATATGACCACGGAAATTTCCTCCTCCGTGATCGTTACCGCAACCACACAGACCGTATCGTTGACGAGATCAAGTTCCTCGCAGACCAATTCGATGCTGACCCAATGAACAAGCGTTTCGGCGAATCCATCAACAAGTTGTTTACCGACCTCGGCAATGATGAGAACGGCAAGCCAACATTCAAGCCGCACTTGGTCAAGGATCTCACAGAGGTTATTCTTCCCGCCGCTTTCGAAGGCATCCGCTACGTCCCGATCCCAAGAATCGAAGTTTCTGATCCTCAGATCGATGCTGTCGTCGAGAACTTGGTCATCGAAAGTGACAACCTGATGCCGAACATGGTCGAGATTGCAAATGGTAAGTCTCACATCGAATTGGTGTAAGACTCTTACTAACAATGTCAGACAACTACTTCAGATGGGGGCGAAAGAAGATCGCCAACAAGAACCAAAACTCGATTGAATTCTCCGTATCTGGCATTCAGATGGACTTGAGAGATGTCTCATACTATGTCAAGAGAAAGCAGGGTTTCCCTAGCATCACCGATCTTGGTGTTGCCAATATCTTCCTGGGTGGATCTGGACTCAGCTTCAAGATGAAGTTGTCAACCGCCGACAAGTCTGACCGCCAGAACTTCTTCAAGGTTGACAAAGTCAGCGTGAGTAGTCACCCTATCTATTTCTTTCGATTTCCTTGGCGGCTTGCACACATTCAGAATATCTGCCCTCCGAACGTTCTTGGCATCTCTGGTAGATTGAGATTCGAGAACAATGCTGACAGGAGTTTTAGGTTGATGTCAAGAACTTCAATATTAAGCTCACAAAGTCTAAGCACAAGATTTTGTTCGCTTTTGCCAAGCCAATCCTCTTGAAGGCTCTCCGCCCTGCTTTCCAGAAGGCTATCGAGAAGGCCATTAAGGATCAAGCACACCAGCTTGATTCCTATGCCTATCAAATCAAGGTTGAGGCTGATCGCGCTCAACAAGAGGCTTTGGAGAACCCCGAGGACGCACCGAACATTTACAATCGCTATGTCCAAGCCATGCAAAAGAAGATCTTGCAAGGAAAGCAAAAGGCCCAGGCTGCCGGTGAAAGAGCTAGCCAGGCCAAGGTCAACATGGCCATCACCAAGCAGGACTCAATTTTTCCCGACATCCATCTTCCAGGTGGTATCTCCTCAAAGGCTACCGAGTACAAGGAGCTAGCATTGAAGGGCAACGACTGGCAATCCCCAATCTTCAAGCTCGGCTCTGCTTCCACGACCTCGGACATTCCTCACGCCCCTCAAGTTACCCGCAAGGCCCACAATGTAACTGAAGGCGGCATCCAAGGCCCCCAAAACATCGGCAATACCAACTCCATGAGCAACCAGCTTAGCAATCGGGCCGGCACCACCAACGGCTCTGCCACAACCAGCTCTACGGCGTACGGCACTCAAGGCTTCAGCAACCAAGTTGACCAAGTCTTCAGCAAGGAGGGAACCCCCATCGGCGCCACGAATGGCAAGACCAACGGCAAGACGACCCTCGGACAGAACAACCCTGTCTACTCTGGTACTGCCTAAGCAGTTCGGTGATAATAAATGGGTCCTAACGGAACGGCCTCAGAGTCCTTTCTTTCAACATGGGGGATTTGTTTCTTTGATGATACCACTACAGCGAATACCAATATGAGGCTGCGTTCCCATAATGGAGGGGAAGGGGATGGATATTCGTCTTTCACACGTAATTATTTCATGAGTACCTTGTTCTACAACATTTCTTGAGACATTTAAGCTATGCATCTTGTCTAAGGGGTTGGATTAGGGGTCAGGTGGTTGGTAAACGGAAAGAAAGAAAGAAAACTAAATTGTGCTTTTTATGAAGCTTTGCTAGCTTCCGGTTCTTTTCAACTGCATAGGATAGGTGCAGTAATAAAAGTGCCTTTAGCGACATGACTCCCTTCATTATGACACTTACTTGGAATAAAACCTGGTGGGTAAAACTTCGACATTTGCCCAGTATCTGAATCTCGTTGTACCAGAAAACTTGGTACGTTGAGCTCGATTGCAACAAAGCTCTTTGCGAGGACTGGGGGATGATTCACTTGAGACGTGGTCGATTAGAGAATACTACCTTTCAACTGAAGGGTAGCCTCCAAATTGCTTCGAGGGTCTTCCTATTTCTGGTTTGACCTCGTACACTTGAAAATATTACCTGGTACACTTGACCTAGTACATACACCTTGACTTTGTTGCTTAGGAAGTACATAAGAAACAGAATCCACGAATAAGGCGCCACTGAAACGAGTGAGATATATGCAACAAAATTCCCGACAAGAGCCATTCTATTCACTCGAAGGAGACTTGAAACGTCAATATTGACGTTGATCCTAGAAGGATACCACACAATCTCAATGTCCCGGCGAGATTTGGACATTGCTTCACTGCTCCTGAACTTAGGGATGAGTGCCTAATCTCGGGCGTTAATTAATATCTAATTGGGTGTGGTCGCGTCTTCCAATACAGTGAGAAAGTCAAACACGTCTCTGAGTAGTCGAGATTGCATGTCGATGGCGTTAGGATCTCTCGACATACTCGTTCTCTGAACCATTGCCAAGTGGATATGCAAATGAAAACCTCTTGGGTGATCGTGAGATTGTACAGGTACTTCAGTAAATGCTGACCTAGTCCTCTTAGTTTAAGTAAGTAACACCTCGTTGCCCCATGTAGATCACGATAAACCATTTATCACCCCTGAGCTCTGAAGAAAAGCACATGGATCTATTCCAATACTTCATTCATCCCATCAATCAATCTTCCAGCACAGCTTCAAACACTATGAACGCCCAAGCAATTAACACCGAACCAGAAATGTCCCTCAGGCCTCCCCTCCATTCCCTCCTCCTCGCAACCACAGTCACTTCCCAAGACCCCCTCACGATGAACACACCTTTGAACCCCACCGTGCATCTCTCGAATCCCTTCTCTCTCTTCCACACCACGCCCTAATCCCCGCTTTTCCTGGTAGGGCCAAACAGTCCTCCTCAACTGGTCCTCCGACAAACCATCTTACACCATAAATCTCCTAGCCGGCGATCAACCTACAGCCCCTCCCTCTCTTGCAGACCCCCAAAGACATATCTGAAAAGCCACTGCAATTGGGGGGTCCAGATGCCAGCCGGGAACCCCTCTTTTGATTTCCGTCTCGTGAGAAGAAATCGAGGCGCCAATTACTCCAAGAGGAGGGAGAATTAGTGTTTTGAAATACAGTGATAGCAAGGAGTGATGGCTCAATCGGCTCCTTTCACAATCCAACCGGGATTTAGGGGTCGGGGATGATGGAGCAAGACATAAAAAGAGGATAGGAAATAAAGGTTCGAAGGGCAGTTGGATCATTCATTTAGAGTTTTTTTATTCCACTATCGATGCTCCCACTCGTCATCTCGTCGTCTCTCATTATTCGTAAGCAGCTTGTGGTATCCATCATCGATCGATCAGCATGAAATCCACCTCATCTCATGAATGCCAAGATCTAGCTACCTCGTTACTTTGCTGCATGTATCGAATTGAAGAGAAGGAAATGGTATCTTAGTCCAACAAAAATTCAACAAGCATATGTGGACTCCGTACCGATTAGCCAACACTCGGTAGGCCAAAAGGTTGGGAATCCCTTCTTCTCCATCTTCATATCTAATTCTCTCCTATTGTGAGATCAAGTGAGAAGTGCTCACTTCCATCCTCCACGCTTTTGAGCCTGTAACTCGCGAGCCGTGTCCTTTTGGGACTTGAAGTCCTTGTATAGCGTCTTGATGATGCCCTCATCTTGCCAGCGATCGACGATCTTATTAGCGTACTTGTGTCTTTGTTTGCCCTTCATCTTGTCACGCTCGGCAAGTTTCGCTGGAGTGCATTCTCCTTCGTCTTCAAGTCGACTAACAACCCAATCGTTGAGATGCCACTTCCAGTGGATTAAGGTGTGGGCTTGCTCCGCGTTGAATTTGCAGACGCTAGATTTAGGGTTTAGTTGCGCACTGGTGGATGATTTGAAGTTTTACTCACCGACCAGCAAACCACTGCTTATCCTCACTCAGAAGCGTTGCTCCCCTCTCATCTACACTTAGTGCGCTCGAATCGTCAGAATCGGATTCAGAATCATCGTCATCTGACTCCTCGTCGCTGTCGCTGTCCTTATCAATATCTTCAAGCGTGACCTTGCTATATGCCTTTCCCTTGAGCTGAAGAGAAAAGGTAGGAACATGCTTTCGATGGTTGCAAGCTTCACACTTCGCCTCTCCCAGGACATCAATTCCCTCTCCAGGATTCAGTTCTCTGATTTCGAGAATGGGTCTGGCATAGATAGCCTTGGTGAATTCAGCAGTCCATTGGGTGGAGACAAACTTGCTATCAGCAAAGCCTCCGCATTCTTGATCGACTTTTCGGAATGCCGTCTCATATACTGGATCCTTCCACTCAAACCCAGGATTGACTTTATTATGTACCATCCACTCAACTACGTCTCTGAAATGTTCTTTTATTGGTTTGTGCGCAGCTGAGGTGAACTCGAGAGGAATTTCGGCTAGATGGGCGGGGATGCCGAGAGGACCCTCCTCGTCCTCAATAACAAAGCCATCGGTATCTGTCTCACTACCGGAATTTGGATAACGAGTAGCGCGTTTTGCAGGTTTCGTAGGCTTTCTGGCATTATCTGGGCTGGGTTCTTCATCCTCAAACTCAGAGAGTTGTTGAAGTCCTTCTTCATCATCATCCTCGTCTGAAGCCGACTCCGATGAATCAGTTACTGTATCGATATTCTCGCCCGCTCGTCGGCGTTTGAGTAACTCCATCTTCTTCTCTTTCTCGGTCCTATGTCGACGAACAGTCTTTTGTTGTCGAGTAAAACGAGGCGGTGTCTTGCTTGTGGACTTAGACTGTCTCGTGAGGTTTGCAGCTATCGTCCTCGGAGAAGGAAGATCACTGTCACTTGAAAGGTCAACGTCTCGCTGCCGCGAATTACGTCGACGTTTTGTTGGAGATAAAACAATGTCTGAATCGTCAGACTCAACCGGCTTTCTCGTACGCTTCAAAGGTGAAACAATGGGTTGCGATTCGTCTTCTTCGGACTCAATAGTTGCTCTTGCACGCGGCTTTCGTGGCGACGGAGACCGAATATCTTGCTCGTCTTCATCGTCGTCTGGGATCGCAAGACGTGCTAAGCGCTTTGGTGGTGAAGATCTGATATCATCTTCCTCACTGTCCGACTCGTCCATAATTGTCGTCCTCTGCCTCCTCATTCGTGAGCTTGAAGCAGGTGAACCTCGAGAGATCTTGCCATTTCTGAGAGAAGATTGGCGACGCTGAGATGATCTCGTGGTTGTTTGAACAATCTCATCTTCACTACTGTCTGACAACGTGATAGACTTTTGCTTCTTTGCAGATGATCTGTTGGATCGTGAAGGTAGAGCCATGGCCGATTCAACTTCGCTGTCGCTATTAATGACGATAGCCTTTCCTTTTGTAGGAGTCTTGATCGGGGTCCGCTTCGCCTTCTTCTTTGATGGTGTATAAGCATTATCTTCCGGTGCTGAACCATTAGATGAACTATACGTTCCATCAAGACCCATTGTGTGGCGGCGGTGCTTCTTCTTCGACGAGTCTATGCTGCGTATGAAGGAGCTCCGAGTCTTCCGTGCGTTGCTCTCGGGTTCGTCTTCGGATTCTTCGAGTTCATCTGGAGACCAGTTATTAGCATCAACTACAATTTCCTCAAAGCGATTACTTAGAATAGCAGAGTGAAATATACTCTGCGCGTTTATGGAAGTGAAAAGTGAACGCACCTAAAGATGTATCAACCTTTGCCGGCTGTTGAGAAGACTTCGCAGGTGTAGGCAAAGCCTTGAAAGGCAGCTTCTGATTCTCTTTCGCCGCTGCAGAGGTATCATTGCTGAAATCATCCTTCATAGTAGAAGACAGCACATCTTCACTTTCTGAGTCGTTCACCAAGCCTGTGAAGCTTGAGATAGGTGTTGGTCGTTGCTTCTTGCCGGGCATCTCGTAACGTACCTTGGCGGGCGACAAGTTTGTTGGAGAGGAACTTCGATCGACGGGATCAAAGGTCAGACGTGTTTGTTGCTTCCGACGTGCTTTACGCTCGAAGTTAGAAGGCATCGTAGCCGCGCTATTGCATTGTTTGGCGTTGGGGTTTGTCTGAAGACAGAGGTGGCGCGTCTCCTCGAGAGGTTTCTGCCGCGGGGTATGACGTGAAAGTGTTTCGCGAAAGTGCGCGGGAGTTGATGTTGCAGAGACGGGAAGGTATTCGGAGATGGAAGTGCCACTGAAAGGAGCTTGAGGAGTTAGGGTTTGCTTCTGCTCAATGGCGAAGGTGGTTGTGGTTGTGTTCCTCGCGAGGTTCGGATAGAAAGTTTTATGCCCGAAGGAGACGCGCATTCACGTGAGCACTACTTTAGCAAGTGAATCCCGCGGCTTTCACCTTTCTTGACGCCTCTGAAGGTGATCGATCAAGAAGGATTCGATTAGCCAATTATAAGGCTCTTAGACTGTATAATGTTCAGGGAGAAGGCGTTGCCCGTAGGTCGAGGGCAAATTATAAAAAGGACCCCCCCCTTCTACTAAAAAGGACCCCCCTAAAATTTTAAAAAGGACCCCCCCCCTAGATAGCCAAAACCACCAAAAAAAGAGTTAATGCACGCAAAGATCGCAAAGTAGGGAGTTGCATTTCTCATAAATAGAGTTAATTAAAGCTAGCTAGAAAAGAACTTAAGTGAAGCGTGAGAACTGACTAAGCGAAATGATCGTACTAGACTAAATCCAGAGATCATACGGTAATAGTACTATAATAAGAGCCTTATATTTAGTAGTATCTGCTTTGGTTTCTACTAGGTCCCTTAACCTCTTAGCTAGGGTCCTTACTTTTAGCGTAGGAATAATCCTGGGCTCTAGGGGGCTCATAACCAAGCCAGATCCCGTGACTTCAAGGGACTTTACAAAAAACTCCCTATTCCGCCTTATTAACCTACCCCAGATTCTCGATTCGGATTACGACATTAGCTAACTAGTATTAACTTCATTAAGCTTAGAGCTTATAATAGCTCTTAGGCAAAAAGGGGGGCTTATCACGTGCTATCTCTCTCAAAGATCATGAAAAATACTACTTCCTTCTAATATTTTTGTATACTCGTCTTATGAAACTATTAAATCTAAGTCTAATAATTACTTCTCAAAGCTCTATATATAATTCTAGGGGGGGGTCCTTTTTAAAATTTTAGGGGGGTCCTTTTTAGTAGAAGGGGGGGGTCCTTTTTATAATTTGCCTAGGTCGAGCGAGAGTGGTACAAGCAGAGCGTAAGTTTCAGCCAACTTCTGTGATCCATTTTTGTTGCACCATCTGAATTTAAATCTAGCCTTAGGTGGTGCTACGCAACTTCAAAGTACTCGGACCCATCGTTCCCTGTTTCCTCACGGGTCGTATCTGGACTCGCAGCACTTCCGAGCCTGGAAGGTTTCAGCCCTCTCACCTCCGTTGTATCATCATCTTTATATCTTTCCCCACTCAAATCACCGACCGCAAACCGTACTCTGTTTTTTGCCACAGTCTCCTCGCTACTACCCATTGCACCAACTTCATAGTCACTGCTATTATCTGATCTTGGTGACATAGTTTGCTCACCAACACGAGGCCGAAAGATACCTCCATTCCCAGGGCCTTGAGTCTCCCAGGCAGTCAATAAAACTTCAACTTCTCGCCGAGTGTCTTCGACAATGTCGTCCATGTTGATATCGATTTTAGCCACACCAAATGGGTCTTCATATGTTGCAGCGATACCTTCAATGCCATATCTTGTCGAAAATGAGCAAGTTGTCGTTAGGAAGAATAATATCTTAACTTACAAAGTAAAGGAAACAAAGGCTACCAACGGGACGCACCACCAGTCCATTTCCGAGGCCATCGCAAAGGGGAGAATGCCACAGAATAGCGCAAGAGTTTGCTTGTGATGAATGCTGGGGTGGTTTGTTAGAGTTGTACTGGGAGTGATTGTGGTGAAGAAACTGACAGATGAGCCACTGGGATTGGAACAAGACGAATGACCTCCATGCTTCCATAGGCTGAAGTAAGAGCATTCAGGTGGGAAAGCATGGTTCCTGAAGCCGCATTATGAAACCACCCTCTAGATTTATATAAGTATTGGTAACGGTCTTGGGAGGACGTGGCCATACTTCTTTACACCCAATTGGATGTATTTCTCCACAAAACATGCCAATTCTAGAGTCAGGCCCAGTCCCCGGTGCTCATAACCCTTCAAGCCAAGAGGTAACAAGTCTTTATACTCATCCGTGTTAGCTTCCTGGCCGTCGGCGGTAAGGCTCGTTCCTGGACTGAGTGCAACTCCCCATTCAGCTCTGAGATGGTTCTTGATAGTGTACAACATTGCAATCAAGATTTTGACTGTCTCGATTGTCTTTGCTTGATCCGCTGGCAATAGAGCTGTTTCTCCCAAAGCCGGTGCCTTGTCGACATTTGTTGAATCTCTGGGAAGTCTAGGAATCAAAGAGTCGAATGAACTTATTGACTGGAGGCCAGAAAACGTTGGCGCTGGGACAAGAACGAGAATCTGACGCGAGAGACATCGAACAGCTGTTGTTACAGTGTTTAGATGGCACCGGCCATTCCAGAATCTGGAGTAAGCTGTTTGATTTCGGAAAACAAGCATCAGACCCACGACGATGGACAGGGACGGGATCTGAATGCTGTCAGGAGCTAATTATATAAGCTGGGCGTGATGAGGCTCACGATGCTGCTTGGTAGATTGAAGTCGCTATTTATGTGCTGGTTCACATAAACAATGAAGGCTGCCAGGATGGAATGCATGGTAACTGGAAAGAGTATTGCTATCGTGTAGGTCAGAAACTGGGTGGGCAGTAAAAGGGATCGCCATACTTCCGTGAATCGAGCCTTTCCAGAACCTCAGGACAAGGGGCCATCTTCTATCCTTTTTGCGAGACGAATTGGCCAAAGGGCTGTGTTTTGGAGTCAGCAATTTGCCCATCAGTCTAGGCCAGTACTGTGGCCTTCGAGGCGTGCTTTGGACGTACTAGGTTGTCTGCCGTCGTCGTTCACGTTTGTCATTCCTTAGGCTCCTTGGGAGGAGAGAAACACGCTTCGAGAACGAGGAAGACATTCGGTGCATTTACATTGGTTTCGAGTCTAGAACATGCTTGAGAGTTGATGTTCTGAGGAAGATCCTTTGGTGATGTTTTCTCGAGGCACTCGCGAGACGCAAGGTAGCCTTGCATGCCGTGGCTGGATTCGGGCAGCTCCGTGAAACATGGCAAAATTTTGCCGGACCCAAGTTCTTGAAAGGGGGTTTCCGATTCTTTGTACAAATGGCAAGTCAAATAGAGCATGGAAATGAGCAGGGGGAGATGCAGAACAATTTGTGTTCTTTATGAGATGAGATCTAATTTTACAATATGGGCTTGTGACTTCAGAGGCTCCCTGATTATGCAGCCGTCCAACGCTCCCTAATATACAACGCAATCATTCATCTATTTGCCCCAAATTCCCTTTGCTTCCACGCCCCTCGTTCGTCCTCATCATTACAACGCTGGTTTGCCTTGTTGCGCAGAGAGTTGAGCGTTCAATGCGCTAGCGGTCGTTCCGGGGTTAAGCAGCTGGTCAAACTGTCAGTTATTTTTGCAAAGTGCTGGAAGCCCGTTAATGGATTGGATGCGCATACCTCTCCACCCATATCTCGCATCTTCATCTCCTTCTCCATCTCAACCATCTGCTGTTCCTCCGCAAAGGCCAACGCCCACGGCACACCCAACAGTAACGCACTCGTGCTTACAACCCACAACGTCTTGCCACCGAATAAGAGTCCCGATTTGATCCAGCCTGCAGTAGTCTCGACTTTGTTGGAGATGTATGATCGGGTTGTAGGGGGAATTATGTCTCGAAGCGCAAGCAATCGTTCTGCCAGCGTTTCCTCCTGAGGGACATTGTCTTCATCGTCGGTAGAGATTTCGGAGTCTGAACAGACTATTAGAATTGGCCGTCATGGCTCATGAGCAAAGAACAAACCGGTATCAGTGTAGTAGTCGTCGTCGTTCTCCTCAGGGCCTGCTTGCTTGGTCTCAAAGGACTCATCCTCAACTTCTACTAACTCGACCATTTTGGCAGTTCTTCAAGTAATAGGACGAGGAGTTGATGTTTGTATGGGCGTTGATCGGTCGAGTCGTCGAGGTCTCCGTCTTGAAAGCTCAAGGTCGGAGGAACTTTTTTGGAACAGGAAAGGAGCTAACGACCCCTGCTAGCGTATCACGTGCGGATAAGGAACGACGCGAGAGTTTCGTGCTCAAGAATCCAAGACAGACATCACCAAAGCCTCGTCTTCCATTTGTTCACGCGAAATTTCGTACAGGACAATGTTTCAAACCTGCTGTCTTCTACTCGGAGAAATTGAGCCAGTCCTGCTGTGCAGAAACGGGCCGTGGACAACATGGCCCCACCGGTCCCTGAATATGGCATCCAAAGTCTAACTCCCTCCACAGTGCACAATTATGTTCTTCTCGGTGATCTTGCCATGGCCTACCTTCATCTTATTGTCATTGCGCCTCTTGGGCACATTCAAAAATCAGTCAAAGGCGCTTGCTCTGGAGAAATGCACTACAAAGATGGATAGTTTCACGATGCCCATGCTGAGAAGCTCATCCCACCTAAGACTACCGAAGCCGGCGCCGAACCAAAAGAACTCAAGAAGAAGCTCGTAGCATACTGGAACGTGCAAGACGCTTTCCGCCGTTTAAATCACTCTGGTTCTATCCACGATTTGCAAGTTCGCCTTCGGGGAAGCAAAGAAGAAGATACACCCAGAACTGAAGAGCGCCGAAACGGAATTGAATAAGGATTCAAGAAAAAGAACACGGCTGCCAGAGGTCGTTCTTATAATTCCTTAAAGACGGTAAGCAGAAAGCCAAGGCAATCCCAGTAAGGTTTTGAGGCAAGCTTTCCGTAAGGGCAGAACCGGACGACCTGCGAATCTTGACATAGTTGTCGTCAAGATTTGCATTAATCGGCTTGCGCTGGCGAATGCAGCTAAGGCTATGGGACTCGGGACTTGCTCAGTTGATGCACCATGGACAAACAACAAGAAGCCATCTCCCGATCGGTGGGCGAGACGCTGTCTAGAAGCAGATGCGAGAAGTCGAGAGGAGGCTGCTAGGTCTAAACAGACTTTTGCCTCCGAACAAACGAAAACCCAAACTCCCAGACAACCGGGCCCGAAATCTGTTCCCAAGGAAAAGACCAAAGCACCGGGTGCCGCTCAGAGCGGTTCAGAGTCAATGCTTCCCCCTGCGGCGGGGATGGCAAGTGCTCCATCGAGGTAAGTACGCCTAACCATTGGCCCAATGCACAAGGGGCCTCAAAACAAAACAAACAGCGAGAAAGAGTTATTCCCAGAGAGTCGTGGTTAAGATTCACCAAGCCTAGACGCGACCCCTTCGATGGCCCTGCCTTACCAGGCGCATCTTATCGCTGCGAGAAAGACTGCATTTGCAGAGAAACGAAGCACGGCAAAGAAGGCAACTTCGTTAGCAAATTTCCCAGCTTCTGGTAGTTCTTGGGACATTCGAGGCTCATACAAGACTGAGTGCCTTGAAATTGAAGGTGGATGGAGTCCCCAGTGTGACCCAACATGGACCCTCGACCTGTACCTCGAAGCAAGACAGGGGAACAACAACTTGATGGTACATTTCATTTAAGAGTTGTGGAAGGAGTTGTGAGATTCGAAAAGCCAATTTTGGTGCCGAAGTCTGAATCCACGTCGAAAAAGCGGAAACGAGAAGTTATGGGCGAAGATTCAGATGTTGAAATGCATATGCTTCCCGAATATAAGGGGATGAAGACTCAAGTAGTTTATACTGAGAAAGTAACCTTCCTTGGTGCCAAAGACAAGCCCACTGCTCGAAGACCTACCTGGCGATATCGATGGCGTGGGTCTGAGACTGGAGAAGGCGAGACTCAACTCGATTCAGACAAAAACGTTCAGTCCCATACTTTCAGCAAGAAAGGGATGGAGCTGGAGGGGGACTATCGATGTTGACTTCATTGGCTTATGCCACTTAACAGACGTAAGATTCGTTCCCAACCCCAGGATCCGCACGTGGACCCTGAAGCGCAATGGAGCAATAATTGAGAAGACGCATATGAATACGCTCGTAAAGCAAGATGGCGAAAACGCGGAGGCTGGCAATCTGTGAAGGCTTGACTGGCCTTCATTCATTGCTGGCTCGCGTTCGACTTCGCGTCAGAATTAACGGCACCCGGAATGAGACGTGCACTTCGGCCACTGGCCTCCCTTGCTGCTACGTCAAATACCTTGGATGGGTATTAATTGTGTGAGATTACATTATGGGATTGGGAGAGTGTCGGCTGGCAGGTGAATGGTATTGCCGGTTTTGCCAGTTAACTAAATATCTTTACTGGGTATTGCTCGAGGCTCTCTAACCTCACGTTTTCCACTTGTAGGTGAGTTAGTGAGACCTCTTACAAGGTTACACGCAGAGGGAACCTGATATTGGGAAAACATCCTTATCTCTTGACAATTCACAACGATACTGCCTTCTGATCGCAGAGTCTTGGGGTCTCCACATGTATAATCCAGAGCATATATCAAACCCTGGATTATAGTGTGTTTTTGATCCACGCTCCACTGAGTGAACGTTGCAGAGTTGCGACGGCACTCTTCCCCACGACCAATTACTACCGGATTGCAGGGCCTGGGGATAACGTCGCCAGTGCGTCGATGCATAAAATCCCATTTTCTTGCCCCTGATTGGCTACTCTTCATTAGTCTCCTTAAATTGACCTGACTGCAAGAGGGATCTGTGCGGGAGGAAGCCACGAGGAGAGGTCATAGCGGAAACTGCCAGCCCACCCGGACACAGTGTGTTGCACCTCTTCGAAGAAACGCTATGCATGATCCATCGAAACCGATTCATGCAGAACGAACATCCTTTCCATCTATTCTTATCTATCACACAATCCATTGCCAATATACTTTCGCGCTGTCACGAAGCCTCGTTGACGCCCGCACCAGACGGTTCGTCGGTTAATTAATTGCTTTGTCCAGATTGGGTTTTAGCCTTTGGCTGTTCGACATCCCCAGGAGTGCAGGAGAAATTTTGGTCTCTTCCACGACGCGCCCCAAAGTCTCGAATTCCATCCCGAAGTGCTTGTCGCAATCTGACCGTGCCTGTCATTTTGGATACTGGACGACCCGAATCTGCTGGCGGCAGAGGAGCTGCTCTGGCCGTATAATGTTGCGGCATCAGCTTACCCCTGAAAGCGCAGATAGAGTTATTAGCGACGACTGAGGGCCCTGAAACGCAAAGAGCTGATCCTCCTCTCGCAATCCGGATCGCAGGGCAATGTCGCTGAATGGTTTGGATGATCTGAAGATCAAAGAGGCCCATGATACTGCGGCAGCAGAGCCCGGAGGATGGTGAGCTTCGACCTGCGAAGCACTGCACAAATTTGAATCAAAGTACTGACCAATATCGCAGGTTCCTCCTCAATTATGTTGCTCGGGACCAGGTGGAGCTGCTAGGGCGAGGTAATGGAGGCATCGTGGAGATTCGAAACACAATTGCACAGTACGAAGAACCTGCGGCGCCGCTATTTGGATTTCTGCGCTACAGGAGGAGAAATGTTGTCATCAAATATGTGCCGGAGGAATGCTCGAGATTGGTGCAAGGTGAGCTTCTGTCGGACGAATGCGACAATCTTCGGATGAAAATTGACTTTTGATAGCACGAGTGACTGTCCATTTCAACGCAGTTACAGAACGATTTTCCCCTCACGATACCGTCTTCCCCATCGCCTCGTCGAAAGAGCTCCGAGACACCACCCTTTCTGCCGCTTGCTCTCTACATACTGCGTCAGGATCGACCTCCTCATCTACAAGTTCTCTGCGAAGACGACGCCTCATGGAAATTGTAGAGGACGCTGAGGAGGACCAACGTGCAAAAAGACAATCTACGGTCCAAGAGGAACGCCCTCTTACGGCCAAATCCCCTTCAGTCTCTGGCGGAACACCTTCACTGCTTCCATCTTCCCCACCTCCAGAGCTCCCGACCGGTCTGCCGCCTTCTGCAAGTTACCAGTCTATGGCCGCGGACGCTGAAACGGTATCCTCTACGAGTAGGGACCTCCGACCTTCCGAAATTCGATCTCAGTCGCCTACTCGATCTGTTGCGGAACCTCGAAAGTCTTCACAATCAACCAGACCCGACTTTCACAGCTACGCTTCGTACGGTTCAAACGGGAAACCAAAAATCAAGCTTGGCCCAAGACCATCTCTTGATGTAGGAGGACGGCCGCACACATCAAGTGCTTCATCTTTCTACCGTCCTGTATCAACACTCCCAGCCGGTCTAAAATTGTTCTCCAGAGGCTCTAGAAAGGGCAAAGAAAGGCCACAATCGCAGTACCCATCCGAACCACCTAGTATGACTCTTTCACCTCCGCCGGTGCCGGAAGGCATGCTCTCTCCCGTTTCGCCTGGTCTAGTCCGACCTCACACAAGTGGTGGACGTCCATCTACGAGCTCTAATACTGGTTCTAAACCTTTAATGTCACCAAATATCCTAGCTCCAAAAACTCCTGCCATAACCCCTGAGAAGGCGCGACTGATGAAAGCAATGGAACTTCGCAAAAAGAAAAATGCTGCACCTCCAGCAAGTCCGGGATTTCCACCTCCAGACGAAAGCTTGACCAACCCCACGACTCCAAGCAAGAGCTCAGTATCTGAAGCTCCGAAAGAGATACCTCACACGTTAGCCATGCTAGATGATATGTCCAAAGGTGATGACTCCGGCATTGCCTTTGACGCCAGTTCAACATTGAAAACAGACGAATCGGACGCGACCCGATCTGATTCATACCCAGTTTCTCCCGTGGGCCCATCTGAACAGGCCGAATCGACAAGAGCCTCATCAATTTCGGAATCGACAGATGAGACAATCCAGGAACCAAATAACTTTAAACAAACCACCCTCCGTAAAAATACATCTGAAGATAAATCACCAACGCTAGAGATTAGCCAAGTACCTGAACAGATCACAATGAGTACTATAGAGAACAAAGATATGGCTGTTTCAAGACCGGCATCGACTGAAGAACCACAAGTTCAATTGGAGGCTCATGAAGTTGCAGAAGGTCACTCGGAAGTCACGGGAACTATAGCAGAGGCGCTAGAAGCACCAAAGGCGCCCCAGGAGCCCGACTCGGTGTCGACCACCCACCAAGTTGAAGTTGATTTCTCTAACCCTCCAGACTCAGAACGTTCAACGTCAACAGTTCAGTCTGTTCCTGCCGAGCTCAAGACAGAATCTGAACTTATGGCTCAGCAGGTGGAAGAGGCGGTCTCCTCCCTTACTATAGAATCAGAACTTTCAACGTCTACAATCCAGGCTTATACCGCTGAGCCAGAGATCGAGCCTGAGACAGAAGTCACCGTCCAACCAGCATCACCGGAGAGTCAACTCAAGGAATGGAGGATCCCACGCTCAAAATTCAGTGTTCAAGATCTCAAAGCTACAGTAACTGCTCCGGAAATACCCAAGGAACCTGTTCCCACCATCATTCATGCTACCATGCCTCCAAAGTCACCCGTCAAGAGCACGTTTTCTACAGATCGATCATTCACCGAAGGAGATGATGAGAATGGAAACGTGGCGAAGCGAAAGCGGAGGGGCTTGGTCGAGCCGATCCGGACCGATATCGACCCCGCTGACAGGAGTGGTGCTAATTCGGAGGCTAACTTTTCCTCTGATGATGAACTCATGGATGAGCTGCAGTCTGCCGTCTTCCAAGAAGCAAAGCCGATCTCAGTCTCCAAATCACCAATTAGTCCTGTGTTTCCCAGTCCAAAGAAGCAGAGTGGACAGCCAGGCAGATTCTCTCGTGCATTCTCCTCCCCCTTTCGCAAAGAGGGTTCTGATTCCAAACTTCTTGAGACGCCTACTCCGGTGCAGCCTACACAGAAACCCAAAACACGTTCGGTGTCTGCTGCTGCTGCATACCTGGACAAAGTAAACCAACAGTCTGCCCAGCCGCTGGCAAAGAAGGCTAACCTAGGTTCTGGAATATCTCAAAGAATCAAGGCACTGGAGAAGCTTGGAGCAGGAGCCAGTACCCCTCCAAGCACAACTGGACCCACACCAGGCGCGTCAACTGCGTTCTTTTCTGTTAGAAAAGGCAGCGGTCGAGGACCTTCCAGATCTCCATCAATTGCTGAACGTGCCAACTCATTGACCAAAGGAGATGCTTCACCATCGATATCTCGTGAATCTTCTCCCGAGACACTGAAATTACGTGACAGATCTGGCTCTATCCAATCTCGAGTCGAGGCCTTCAAATCCAGTCCCATCCCTACTGCTCAACTACCAAATCGTTCGCGACCCGAGTCAATCTCTGTTACGGCAAGAATCGTTCGTGATCCAGCCCAGCCTTTCCCGGCCAAGTCGGAAGCCGGAAAGAACCCAGAAGACTATACACCGCTCGATCTCAAGCAGTCGCCTTTGGTAATTGATCACCAGAAGGCAGTTGAAGCACCAAAGGAGACAATCCAGGAGAGACGACTATCAAAGGAAAGACGACTCTCGACCGCGTCGAGAACAACAACAACTACTACTACTAAGGAGCGCAGATCTTCGATCACCATTGTCAAAGACTTTATCAGCGATACTCGGACATCAATTAGCGAGCGTCGCCGGTCAATCAATCTTGATCGTGATATTTCCTCTCCTTTGCTGAAGTCTCCGATGAAATCCCCATCACGCCCGCCATCTGTTCACCAATCTCCCAGGATGTCACTCAGCAGCCGCTTGTCAATTTCCAGTAAGGATCTCACAAATGGCAACACTCTTTCTCCACCCCGAACCGCTGGCTCTTCCTCATCTCTTGGTGACGAGAAGGGCGATAAGAAGGCAGGTAGAGCAAGTCGAATGCTCAGAAGAATGTCTTCATCGCTATCTTCAAGCAGGAAGAACATTGCTCACGCGGTGTCTCCAACTGTTAGGGAGGATCCCGAGCCCGCAAACGAGTCCGCAACATCCTCTGCTTCGCTGACTCCTACGCCAACAAGTGTCAACATTGGAGACGTCAATGTCCAATTCCCTGACACTCTCCTGTGGAAGAGACGATCAATGCTTCTCGATTCGCAGGGCAATCTCATTATGTCACCAGCTCTTACTGCGAGTGGAAATCCCAAGGATAAAACCAATACAGGAGCTACAAAAAGATTTCATCTCACTGAATTCAGGACACCTGCAATACCAGATGTAGAGATGCAGGAGTTGCCAAACAGCGTTGTACTAGATTTTGTTGAGGGTGGCCAGCTCCAGATTGCGTGCGAGGACAGGGCCGGCCAAGGACATGTGTTGAATGGTATGATCTCTCACCCGCCTTTTCTTCCCTTTCCTATGCTAACATGTACCAGTCTTGCAAGATGCTCACCGTTCGTGGGCAGCCTTCGCCTGAGCACCGATTATTGCCTACCTCCCCCTCTTCACCACACCATCGACTGGACCATCTTCATGTTCATATATTCATGCACTCCCTTTTGTAACGGAGAGAACAAATACTTCACGCTGTCACGATGCATGGATATAACGCTTTGCATTTCACAATTTCAATTTTCTTGTAGCGACAAAACCAGATACCAGATCCTATTCGATCACAACCCTTTTTTGCTTGTGTACAGATAAGTGTATGTCTTCTTCAGAATTAGCGCGCACTTCACCGCATATACGGCGGTGTTTGGGGCTAGGAATGGATTGAGAATTGAGAATTAAAGTTGTAGACCTTCCTCTTGACCAGTGAAGTCTGCAGACCCCGTATCAGAAAACCTCCTGCAAGTGCGAACTTGAACCCCGCATCCCTTTTCTTTTCATGGTTCCGCCTCCTGACTAGCCGGGCTGGGACTAGTGATCGCCCACCCCCCTTGTGCTCATCAAACGCGTGACGGGTGGCTGACAAGGCTCACTCTTTGGGCTCGCAACGTAAACACCTTGATGCATTCTTACTCCACTTGTTAACTGTATATCGAAGACTCGAGTGAGCATCTCAATTCAATTTCTGGGCAAGCAAAAGTTGATAGTTCTTGATTTCGGAGAAGAATGGATCCCCTCATTATGGCAATTCAAGGCACGAGCGCCAAGACTCTACGGAACAGGATGGGCAGTATGTGCAAAGAGGATTCGCGCTGTAGGAATGTTCTCACATCTTTTGTTGCTCGTCCAGGTTGGGTTTGAAGGGAGGAAGAGAAAGTTGGATGATGTTAGTGCGGATGTATTGGTACCAAGATTCGACACGTGTAGTCACTGCGGGGAGGAGTTTAATGTTACACTGAACAAGGGAGAAGTTTGTAGTTGGCATGTGGGTAAGTCGTCGATTCCGAGGTCACAGGCTCAGCTCGTTGACTTCAAATAGGAACGAAGGAGATGTTTGAAGACGCAAGTATCTGGGGTGATTTTGAGGACGATAGGGAGGGCCAAACGAGGTACGAAACTAGCGACATCCCTGACTACGCGGAAGGGTGGCAATGGACTTGTTGTGGAAAGCTTGGGGATGAGGAGGGCTGCTTGAAGGGACCGCATGCTGGCAAGCAGTATTTTAAGGGTGGGCTCAACGATAACGAGGACGAGGAAGGAAGGAGTTGATGAAGGTCTCCCTGATGCGAAGCAGCAGAAGCTGGACGGCTCTGAGGGGGAGTTCAGAAATTCGGTGGCTGATCTATTGGATGTCGTGAAAAAAGAGGTGCAAGCACCCAAAGCACAAATATCATTACGGTCCCTGACTCGAGCGACGCCGAAGCCGAGAATCATGGGAGGATATCCAGATTTGCGGCAGATGCGGAGAAGACTATGATACCAATGTCGACCCCAATGAATACCAGGTCCAATGCCACTCCCACCCAGGTATTACTGCGATTTGCTTACATGTGAGAATATTTCTAAGTCGGGATAGGAGAACTGGTAATTGCCGGTATTTATGATGGAAAATTACCAGATGAGTACAAGGAAGGGCTAGATGTAGATCTCAATGAGGAGTACTTCAAGTATGATTGTTGTGGCGGCGATCCAGGGCCCAAGGGATGTGAAGAAAAAGACTCTCATGAGTCCGAGGAGTATGTGGACGAGTCAGTGGGTCCACACCCACGTTTCTTAGTAGACTGTATGATTAGTATGGTGGCTATATTTGTTGTCTTGTTCTTGAGCTTCTTCTGAGCTTGTACAGTACAATCAACGTATTTAAAGTATCTTGGTCTTACCTTCAAAGTTAGACACCAGGGAAGGCCCAGTGATCGACATAATCCCTGTCCAGATTTCGACGCGGGACGCGACACGCCACTTTGGACTTGACGCGTTCTCAATTTCCTTTTGCCAGACTACATTATTAATCTCGGTAACTTAAGTGAGAAGAACCTGTTGTTGTTGTTGTTGTTGTTGTTATTTGTCCACTGCAATTTTCGTACATTGAAGTATTTCAAGAACATCCCGAAAAATGGAGGCTGAGGGCAAGAAGAGAAAGTTGGAGGAGATTAGCGTGGAGGAATTGGTTCCAAAGTTGGACACCTGCGTGAATTGTGAATGCGAGTTTGACCACAATTTGAATGATGGCGAGCATGATCCTTGCGAATATCATCCTGGTGAGTCTCCTTGTTTCCCTTCTGGATCCGAGTTTAGCTTTGGCTTTGGGAGTAATTGCTGATTATTAGCTCATGGCAGGGAGAAAGCAGTTAAACGAAGACGCGGAGATCTGGGAAGAGTACAAAGAATGGAGTACTGGCCCGATGGAGGACACAATCGATATGTATGAGTATGGGAGTGGGTGGCAATGGACTTGCTGTGAAGGAGAGGGGAATTGGGGAGGTTGTGTTCCACATAAAGGGAAGAAGCATCCCGAAGGATTGGCTGCATCGCCGAAGAGAGAGTCTGGAGCTGAATCTGCACCTGATGCGAAGCACCAGAAAGTGGACGACTCCGACAAAAAGTCCAGCAACTCTGTGATTGACTTCACCAACGAAGCTGAAGCTCCAAAGGCCACACAGAGCGAAGTGGAAGTGCCATCCCAAGCACCTGAAGTCCTCACTCTCTCTGATTCGAGCGCAGAAGAGGAGGATGAAGGAAGCTTTGAGGGCATGGAATCTGAAAATATCGAGACTTGCACCTATTGTGGAAAAGAGTATGATGGCGATGGTGATGAAGACTGTCTCTCTCACGATGGTGTGCTTCATTCCCTGATTCCTTGAGGCGACAGCACTGACACCTAAATAGAAGACTTGACCATTGTGGAAGACTGTCCACTCTCGGAAGCCGAAAGAGAGGAGCTTGATGTAGAGAAAAATCCCGAATGGTTTGTTTGGAGTTGTTGTGGGGAACCAGCAGATAGTGAGGGTTGCAGGCTGATTAGCTCTCATCATCCTGATCGAGGTATGGGCTATTAAATGGGCATTCTCGCCTTTGAGGGGCTGTACAGACGGTAGTTGGTGGCTATTCGACGTAAATGGCCCCATGGCGTCTGAGCATTAGTTGTATGGATGCCGAACGAGTCTGTCCTGTAAGGCTTCTTCTACTTCTCAAAGTTTGGAGTGACTGATCTGGCCGGAAGGAAACAAGGATAATCGAATCGATTCTGTACCCTTTCCTGACTTCTTCCTTTTCAGCCCCTTTCCTCGTTTACGTTGCTTATCAATCGGAAAGTCCCAGTCAACTATCGGCAGAATTCTGATCATGAATATCCGATAGCTTATGGGTAGTTCCTCTCTGTAACCTCCGGTCTTGCAAGAATGGAGTTTTTGTGGGGAGCGCTAGTCCCGATTTGTTTAGAGGTCCCTTGTCAACTTAGCTGCTGGGACAGAGTTCCTTGGGTCACAGTACCACTTCTCAATAATTATGCTTTACGAGGATTCGAGTCCGAAGTTAGATATAGAGTGATTTATCATCTGTTTAGCGCCAAATTTTCAATTGGGGGGGGGACCTCGAAACATCTTAGGTTAGTGTCAGGAATCCTTGTTTTGAAGACTAGTTTCTGTGGCATCCAAATCATGTGTATATAAAGGGATAGAATTCTCTGAAAGTTCCAACTATGCCATGAATAACACATTCAATCAATCTCCTCTCGAAACGAATTCGGGGCCAACCTCAAAGCCGATGTCTTCCCAATCAGTTCTTCTCATTGGCGCAGGCGGCTACATAGGCCGTGCTGTAGCCCAGGAATTCTTGTCCCAGAAGTCGAAATTCGCACGTGTTGCGATACTCGCCGATTTGCCAAAAGTGGGCAAGTTCGCCGAGATCTCCAGCGAAGGGATGGAGGTCGTTGTGGGAAATTTTCTTGAGCCAAACTCTTTCAAAGGTAAGCATCATCTTCTCGCTCTCTTCTCGAGAGCCCAAGGTTAACTTCTCCCTAGGCTTCACCATCGTGATTTGCATGTTGGGTAACCATGCCATGAAGCACCAACCCGCCATCATAGATGTCGCCATCTCAGCTGGGGTAACGAATTTCTACCCCTCAGAGTTTGGCTCCGATATCTCGCAAGGCGCATATCTCAGCAACCGGTACTTCCGCGACAAACAGATCACACGTGAACACCTTACCAAAGCAGCAGAACATCACAAGGGCTTTGGGTATACGCTGATGGTCACTGGCAGTTTTGCGGAGTATGCGGCACATCCAGCATTTGGCGTCGATCCGGACCAGGGGACTTTTGACTTCTTTGGGCCGAAAGAGAAGAAGGAACCGTTCACCGGAATTTTGGAGTGAGCTAAAGTTATTTCAGTGAATTGGTGCTTATTGACTGATATGCCCGAACAGTATTGCTAAATACGTCGTTGCTTCTGTCCTGATGCTTGAATCCAAATTCGAAACCGAGAATCCATGTCGCACTTTTCGTATTCCCACAGCAACATATAGTTGGGAGGAAGTCATTGAGACTCTCTCTCGCGTCCAAGGGAAGAAATACACCTGCACGTATCATCAGACGTCGGAGGCCCATGCCTTGGCAAAAAAGTATGCAAGTGAGGGAGATGTGGATAGAGAGCTGGGGTACTCTCTTAAAGCTATTATTGGTGGTCCGAACGAGGAAGGAGTGCCGAAGCCGTGGGACCACGACAAGTTTCCAGACATCAATCCAGAGAGTTTGGAACTTTCCTTGAGGCGTTACTTTGGGAAGCAGGAACAATGAAGTGGTTGAGAAGATGTGTGAATGCAGCTAGCGGATATTCATTGAGAGTTTTCCCACGAAAAGCACTTGGTGATGCTGTGATATCTCTCATCGAAAAACCCCCCTACCCATAGCATGTTCGCGGCTGTGATCAGCGCTTCATCCCAGCCATTCAATCCCATGAGTCTGCCAGCATAGACGACCAAATCTAGGAAATCGTGTTTTATTTCCTCGCTGGATGTCGAGATTGCGGCTAAAGAGGCAATCCAATTCAGGAGCGGTTTGAAAAGTATCCATTGCTTGTAATGCATATTCGTAATTAGGATGGTATGAAGCTTTTGAACATTCTTGGTTATGTGTTGATGTTCGGTGCTGTGTAGTCTACAATCCAAAATGTTGAATTGAGATGAAACTTTCTCGAGGAGCAAAAGAGTCGCCAGTCTGCAGCACTCTTCCAAGAGACTGTCCTCGGTGATATCTGAAACAGGCACAGAAAGTTCTCCCAGGCGGCCAAACAATAAACCCATTGTCTTCTGATCAATGGATACAGTCTCGGGCCTGCTCTCCTTCCACATCAAGTCGGACTTCAGCGTCATCATAAGTGTAGTGATATCGTGGAAAATCGACAACAGGGGAGAGTTAGCCCGGAATGCATGTTTCCAGATGCTCTGGTAGTAGTACGGCGTTTGGGGTACAGGCCACGGCATATTTTTGATTGCGCTTTCATTGGCCGATGCCGTTGGAAGTGGAAAGAGTGGTCGTGGCCGTTCGAGAAAGCAGGTGCCAGCAAGGTCGACTCCAGAAATGAGGTGCCTTAGCACTGGATTATTTGAAAGGCAGGAGACGCCGCCTCGAGCTTCAATAATCCGATAAAGTGCTGCCATATGGAGGTCATACTCAGCCCAATCGTTCGTCCGGTGACTGAAGGAGGCAAATGCGAGCACGGTACCGATAACGCCATCGCTGATTCCCAAGACTGGGTCGAGTAATCGTGCTCGGACAGAGCGCATAGCTCGTGAGTGCAGGGCAATTGATTGAGGACAGTGGTCTTCATTTTGCAAGCCGTTGCGAAGCGTGAAGACATGAGCAGAGATATTGGACAAGACTTCGTAGAAAAAGGCAGGATCGGAAATACTGATGGGAAACCAAGTATCCTTAAATGGACGCAAATGAGGGTCTGGCCAATTATAAAGATGGTCGATCAGAAAAAGGATCTCCATATCCACTGGGACGGGATAACGCTGAAAGGGGTTCATGCGGCCAGAGCCAAGAAAACCAGATTCTGGTGCCGGGATGATGAAATCATCTTCCTCTTGAGTTTTGTTCACTCGTATGTCCCTGAGGGTTGTGACGTTGCTATTGGCTATGTACTGCGAAGTCGAGAAGATTGGCTTCCGCCGTGCTTTGCCAATGTCCTTCATGATATGCTTCCGGATTGTATGCAAGTGGTTCTTGTCTGTGACTCGGCCGTTGATGTCGACTTCGACAAAAGCGAATTCTTTTGCCGCCATGGATGGCTATGGAAAGATTGTTCGTTGATACAACCTTAATCCTGTGAGGAGGCGCTCAATTAAGAGACCACATAGCAGTACAAGAGACGGGAGAATGTCGAGAAACGGAAGGGAAATATGGGAAGAGGAGTATTTGGGAGGGCATTACCAATCCACCCACCCCGTTTATGCATAATTGGCCGAGAGTCATCGACCATACCAGATTCGGAACTAGTTTGTCTCGATTCAAGAATAGCGATGCTGCTTCTTTAAAGCAGCAACGCTGTCCAAACAAGGCTCGTGGAGAGTTTTCCAATGGATCGATAGTCCTTCAAGATCGAGGTTTTCAAGAATGAGCATTTCAAAACCAATGACCTGCTCTTTAATTGAGATACCTATTTATTTTTTGGATCATGTGTCTTAGGCGGTGCAATTGAGGACGTACTTAACCCCGGCTTCCCTTGCTCTGCCTCGAGCTGGTGCTGAGATCTGGGCACACATCTTCCCCGATGTCCAATTGCTGTCACAATCCAGAGCTCAAGTAAGCATATTCCTTGTAAATGTGATGTTGCGCATGGCATTCAATGTCCAAACTCTGCCTGGGACATTGACATTGTCAATTCAGTGGCAAGCTTTCAGTCTCGAGTTGAAAACCAGTCACTTTCGCATTCAAGTGAACAATTGAGATCAATGTTGTTTTATACATCTCCCCCAATGTCTGAAGTCGGCGTAGTACATTAGAATTTGTAAGGTGAATTCAAGACACACGAAATGGATTTGCATCCTGGCTGACCTGAGTAAGTGTCCCGTAAGTTTTGTGGTATATCGCTTTCCATGTCTCAAGCGTTTTGGAACATTCAGAGATCGTTCAATTCTTCCGGAGAGAATTTGATTACGAAGTTTGACTTTCAAACGATGCTGTTGGAGATTGCACCCCAGTTAATGTGCCATATCTTCTCGCAAATTGGGACTGTCGAATCCGTTTTCTGTGGGATACCATTTGCGGAACTCCCGTCATATTATAGATGGCGATACCTTACGGGTGTTGGCTTTAGGATTGTCGTCTAAGCATCTGTATCTCGTTTCGTTTGGGATTTCATTCACACTACGCCACTGCTAGGCTTAAAACACTTCTCAAATGAAACGGTCACTAAATTTTGGTGCCTGGGGAGTTCCTGCAACGATAATGAAGATATTGACTCTTCTTCACTAGTCAAATGTACACATTTTCAGATCGGGAATGCTGTACTACTATGGCACTCAACTATCGTCGACACAAGAGAAGTGCAAGACATCGATGGCCCCTTTCATTTTAGTAAGATTACATTCTCATCAGTTCCGTTCTCAGCTTCGGCTTTTCTTCGTCCGACTTTCCCCCTTTCGTTTCATTCTCACTCTCCTTTTCGCTTTCCTTCATTTCCTTCCAGAATGCCCAGCACCATTTTGAAAACTCTGAAGTCTTTGGTGATCCAAAGCCTGTGAACCTTATTAATTCTTCTAGAGTCTCAGATCGACCGAGTGGCGGCAGTCCTTCAGCCCAGTAAGCATGCCACTGGTCTCTGGTCGCTGGCGGACCGTCCTCGATCATAGTCCACGGCTGTTTGGAAGGATCTATCCCAAGCCTCCTGAAGTTAGATACTCGTTGGACATATCTCCCGAATTCGGCCCCATTCCACCGAGAAAGTAGTTCGAAAGGTTCAGGGCCGTCGAAAGGGTCCGCGCGTCGGTTGAGAGGCAAGTGAAGCTGATATCTGATCATCTTCATTCCCGAGGACAACGGATTTAGAGCCAACAGATGCACGTAGCGGTTTGCAAGGTTACCGGGCATATTGAAAAAGCGGGCAGCCTCGTTATTTCTGCAAATTCGCGCCCAGTCTTCGACATACTGTGACTTGTCTCCTTTACTGAACCATCTGCCGAGCCTTTCCACTCGCATGAAATTTGCAGTTGTCCCAGGAAGTTCGTCTAGGGCCTCGTCCAGCTGGAACTGTGTGAGCTCCAGCGCTTTTTGGACTTCAGCATCGTCCCATACATCACCATTTCGTACCCTGCCGAAAGATTCGGCCGTTTCCATCTGCCGCCCGATGTGATACAGTAGATGATTTCCTGTGACGAAACCTTTCGGGACATGGATGCTAGCTGTCCGAACATTGCGTAGCTTGCACAATGGCATTAAAACAACCTCAATGTCGGGTACGTATTCGTCTTCGTCAAGATGTTCTGGGTCGATAGGGACGGTTTTGTGTGCAGTTCCATTTGTTGCCCAACTTGCATTGGTCTCCCGAAGGTAAATATCGATGCTCGGAAACTCTTCCGCTTGAGAGAGTAGCTCCATGAGGTCCTGAATCTTCGTCCACAATAAGACTACTTGGCCAGGATCTTCCTGGCTGGGAGCCTCGATCTCAATCTTAATCGCTTTGAGTCCTTTATATGGCAGCACCCGAAAGTGATCAAATTCGGCCTTGTTTGGATGTATGTTCCATCTGGCACCCACAGAAGTTGTAAGGTAAAGCCATGATCCGGTGTCAGAGCAGACGCGCGGCGAAAGATGGAACGTCAAAACGACCTTGTTATAGATATTTGCCGATACTTCGTCGCGCAAGAAGTGGCATGTTCGAAGAATGCCGAGACCGTCCTTTGCTTTTTTATAACTGAATCTGAATCCGGGCTGAATCGAAAAGTGTCCCCAGATCTGGGCTCTAATTTCTGGAGGAAGCCACCCAAGATATCCAATGGTGTCGGGTACAACTGACGCCATGGTTTCGATGTGTCGAACGACCGCGGCCGCCGATGTGAATGTGCAAGAGTGCTAGGTCCAGCGGTTTCCTGTTTGGGAAATGCGCAACAAGGCTGGGTAGAGTGGCTTCCTGTCAAATTCGGATTGTGCTTTGATGTGTCTGAAGACCACGGAAAGATGAGCGACGGTCTTATGGGAATGATCAGACAGAGCTCACTAGTGCTTCGCCTTAAAACACCAGTCGGAATTTGAACGTCCTCAGAATCCTCTTGACATTCAAATTCCGCTTGGAACCGCGTCGTTCGCAGCCGGGGAAGGCGGACTTTTGGTAAGAGAGAACCACTCCCACGAAGCACCGGTGGGGCGCGCTCGAGGGCACTCGAGTAATTGGGGCAAGTTGAGCAAAGGAAGCGCAGAAAAGAGAGGGTAGCTCGGCTGGAGGAATAAAAACACAATGGTTGACCACCTCCACCTGCGATGCTCTGCACGTGATTTATGCAAGGGAGACTCGTAGAGTCAAATATGTTATTTTTAAGTCCGGACCCGCGTCTCATTGCCTTTCTCAACCAACTAATGGCCAAGGCGATAATCCGGTGTCTCTAGATAGGGAATTGTCAGATTCAATTTATGTCAGAGTGCAAAATCGATTATCCTTCGATCTCACGTAAAATCCATGGTTCTGTATGCACTCTAGCAAGAAAGGGTTGTGAGCGAAGTGGATAAGACGGGCTCGAGTACAAGTAAGGCAGCCTGCTCAATTTCACCATTCGCTATTGTGTTTCCCATCGTCGAGACATTTCTCGTTCTATCATTCCCTTCTCGATGTCCTTGTCGAACTTGGAACCTGGTAACTCCTCGTTCGACCCTTCGTCATCTTTGGGTTTCACTGGGATGGAAAGGTGCTGCCAGATTTCGACTCTGATTTCAGGAGGAAGCTTTGCGAAATTTCCTATGTTTTTGTGGATAATTGGTGCTGCTTTCGGCTGGAGTGAAGGCCCGTATCCATGCCTGTTCAGTTCTGCGGAGGCCAAAACCCCCAATTCTTTCTGGAGAAAACACTCTTTTAGCACGGTAGTGCTGGCCACGAGAAAGGAAAATGTATGTTCGCTCTGCCCTGGGTCCTTTTGTTAAAAATAAAATCTTGCGAGTTTGAAAAAGGGGCCCGAAACCTTAGGCGAGTATACTCCAGCTATATCGGTACAAGGCTGGACGCTAAGAGGTCATTGCACCATGGAACTAAGAAATGCTGGAGTTTCTACCCACGAGCCCTGAATTATTAACAAATAAAGTCACTGTGGCATCTTGACCTGTATAACGACCGTATTCTTTCTTCATTGATCAAACAGACGGCGCCCACAACGCTTTATTGGATAATGACTCTTCAGACTCCAAACCTAGGAATCTTGGACCGGCTTCCTCGTGAAGTCCGCGACATGGTATGGGAGTATATATGTGCTCCGAGAGGCGACCAATCGAATCCACATACGAAGAATAACCTGGCCAGTCTCGGAACATGTCGTCAAGTATACGAAGAACTCTCTGCGAAAGTGTACGACCATGAGACTTTTATCATCCGGGTATCGCCCAGATATCAGGTCAATTCCTGGTTGTGCTTTGAGAACTCTCGAGGTGCGAAATGGCATGTGAAAGGCCTGGAAGACGCCAGAACACGGGGATTCGCGAACCTTCCATATAAGAGACTGAAGCAAGTCACAATCAGCATCGAAGCCACGCAACATATTCCTGGAAGGGAAGATCAAGGTCAAATCATCTGTCTCTTTTTCAAGATGAGAGACCTCACAGAAATTCTTTTGGAAGCTAAAAAAGGCGGCCTGCACAACATTGAGCTCGAATTGCTTGATTTAGGAACAGGGAAATGGTACGAGGGAGGGTGGCCAAAGACGACCATTCTACTTATCCAGGACGCTCCATCATTTGTGCCCGAGTACGACTTTAGTATTGTGTGGCTTCCGCTCTACTCATTCGCTTCATTTCTTCCAAGTATGAAACTTGGCCAACTTCCATGCGAGATGCGTGAGTTTTTGATGGGCGAAATAACGGCACAAGAAGCAGATCAAGAGACAAGGTCCGACGAGAAGGCCAAAGAAAGGTCAGACATCCTCTACGCTCACTTCGACCTCGCCTTGGATGGAGAAGAAGGAGAGACTGCAGACATGCTGCGTTTGCATCGGTTCAGCACTTGGTATCAGCGAGGAGCCAACCACGGATCGGAATACCTCAGAGAGCTCGAAAGAATATGGAGAGATCGCGCATGGGAAGCTGCATGGAGAGACGGGTGGAATGAGAACGACTCAATTGCAATCGAAAAGCGGTGCTATATGTTTCATTCTCTCAATCCGTTGTACGCAAAAAGACAAAGGGGGAGATCGACACAGAGAATAGCTGGGCCGTTTGATAAGAGCCCTCAATTTAGCGAGGTTTTGAAAGATTGCCTACCCGCTGTAAATCTTGAGGGCGTGTGGGATAGAGATGAGTGGTTCCGCTGCTACCCAGCTGGAATCAAGCCTTGGAAATTCATCACGGAGGGATGGAGATTACCTCTGTATAACGAAGAGGGACGCATTTATAGAGATGCGAGCGACGCCTTTGCCGATCGATTTGGAGGTCAAGCTTCCCGATGTCTTTTGTATCTGTTTGGGGACGAGGTTGAATAGGAGAGTACGGCAGATGCTTAAACATTGAAATATGGAAGAGCCCACAGCTCTACCTAGGCAGGAATTTTGAAACAAATCTTTTCATGAGCTGTCGATCAAGAACCCGAAAACCGAACATTTGAATAGAAAAATGGGGCGAATGGCCGCATATACTCAAATAAGCCATTTTGCTATCACTACCAAACTCACTGGCTTCATGGCTGAAAGGTATATATATCACTTTTGCTGCTCTTGACGTGAGTCCAGGAGGTCAGCCGAGAAAAGTGGGGCCAAAGTGCCAAGACCCCTTAACGCGCCATACTGCGTACGCGACTTCGACGCGTCTTCTCCAGATTCCCAGCTTGAGCCAAAATTAACCTCTCGACAACAACGACGCTTCATAATGGCCGAATCTGTAGAAGCCGAGCTCAAGGAACGATTTGCCCCTGTGGGCGCAGAAATTGAACCAGATGTCCTGGCTGAATTGATGTCTATTATGCGCCTCCACTCAATCGACACGCAGGAACTATGGTACAAATGGGAGTCGTACAGCATGAAGATGGGGGCGGATGATATGAAGTTGACCATAGAAACTGTGAGGGCCCTCAAACAGGATATCCAGGACGGCCTGGAGCGCGACAATCGAACAAAAGCACATCTGTTGAGTTCGAACAAACGTGGAGGAGCCACGCCTCGAAGCGTGGCCAGTAATGGTGATGTTTTTGGAATGTAGGGAGACTTGAACCTACAGATCTTCTGAGCTGATGTGTGTTCAGGTTGGACGGCCTCGTTCCTAACACACCAAAAGTTGGATCCACAAATAAAGCCGGCACAAGGAAGAAGTTCGAGACACCGTCCCTATCAAGAGTGAAAGCAGAGCCAGCAAGCAGTCCGCCAGACTTCAAGACACCATACAAGCCTGGCGAGCAGAGTGGCCAAACGTATGTTGAAATAGCTTCTACGCAGATGCCAGACTAATTATGTACAGCGTTTCCTTCCATGACAGACCAAATGCTGGCCAGACAATCGAAATTCTCAATGATCATCTAGAACTCCCAGAACCTCCGATAGCACCTTATGGAGAACCTCGAATCAAACTCACGGCCAATTCCGATATGAAGAAGCTCTCTTATAAACCAATGGCTATGAAGTCTTCGGAGGCTTCTGAGATCCTGGACGAGAGGATAGACGACTTCATGGCTTTGATCCAAACACATCACAAGCTAGAGGACTCGGCTTTTGGAAGTGCTGCAAGTCAAAGTACAAACGAGATTGTTGCAATAGGACGGATTGCCTCGGATGCTTTAGAAGGGAGACTGAATGCTTCATCCCTCGTCCTCGAGACTTCACGGCGGATGGGTGCAGGATTAAGAATACCACTGAAAGTCGACGCTCTCAAAGGCTTCCAATTCTTCCCTGGTCAAATAGTCGCATTGAAAGGTATCAATGCTTCTGGGGATTCCTTTAAAGTTAGTGAAGTGTTGGAAGCTCCGTTGTTGCCCAGCGCTGCCTCAACACCATCTGGACTTGAAGCACACCTACAGAGACTGAAGGGAGGCCCCGATGCAATGGATTCAGATTCGGCAGCGGCACCTTTGAATATAATTATCGGCTCTGGACCTTACACAACAGATGACAATCTGGATTTTGAGCCCCTGCATGCTCTCTGCAGTCAAGCTGCGGACTCCTATGCAGATGCACTAATTCTTGTTGGACCCTTCCTAGACATCGACCACCCTCTCATCGCTTCAGGGGATTTCGACCTACCAGACGAGGCTATGAAAGAGCCAGACACGGCCACCATGTCAACGGTTTTCAAATACCTCGTTTCACCCGCATTCATCCAGCTCTGTTCAGCCAATCCACACATCACCATTCTTCTTGTCCCGTCCGTCAAAGACGCAATCAGCAAGCACGTCTCCTGGCCACAAGAGCCGTTCCCACGGAAGGACCTTGGCCTTCCCAAGTCTGTCAAAATCATTGGCAATCCAATGACTCTGTCACTCAACGAGGTAATCATTGGAATCTCGTCACAAGACATTCTCACCGAGTTGAGGATTGCTGAAGTGACTGGCGGGAGCAAAAAGGATCCTTCAATCCTTACTCGACTACCAAAGTATATGGTTGAGCAGCGTAACTTCTTCCCCTTGTTTCCTCCAGTCGACAGAGAGAGCTTGCCGAAGACGGGTACGAAATCCGGAATACCAGCTGGAGCAATGCTTGATACAAGTTACCTGAAACTGGGGGAGATGATTAATGTGAGGCCGGACGTATTGATTGTTCCAAGCTCTATACAACATTTCGCAAAAGTGAGTAGCTGTCTGTAGAAGTCTCGAATAGTTCTAATTTCGTACAGGTGGTCGAAAGTGTTGTCGTTGTCAACCCTGGGTATCTGTCAAAACAAAAGAAAACAGGTACCTACGCGAAGATGACAGTATATCCACGTCCTCTTACGGACGAGGAGAGAGGCTCATCAGTGGTTGCACATCAAGTGTTTGAACGGGCTCGGGTTGATATTGTTAGGATATAAATGCATGTATAGGTTGTGGTGGGAGCACGGCGTAAATGATAATGGGCAATGGAGTGATGAACAGTAATGTGGCAGGTTGGATTAGATATTGGCGCTACCTTGAGTCTACTCTTCGGCGCTTGTCGCTTTCATAACGGTCCAAATCCCTTGAAGTACTCCGTTTCCGACGATTTCGGTCATCCCTATCCCTGTCCCGTCTCGGTGATCTTGATCGTGACCGTTCTCTATCGTCTCTGCCACGTCGATATGAATCGCCGCCGTCTCTTGATCGTGAATGGTCTCCGCCGTCTCTTCCGGGTCGATACGTATCGCCACTATCTCTTGACCGCTCACCCCCTTCCCGCATTGCCCTTGGTCCTTCAGGGGCTCCAGTAGCTTTCTTCCGATCAGCAACGGGCATGCTATTCGCACCACTTGCCCCTCCACGATCACGGTCTCTATCCGGCATGAATCGTTCGTCGTTGTTAAAGCCTCCAGTTCCCTTTCGATGTTTATCGTCAAACTGACCCCAACGACCTGTATCTTCAGACTTGAGATCCTTGTACTTCGTAGCACCCTTCTTCCCGATTTTCGTCATATCCCTCATCTGTAAAGCTTGTGGCAATAATTCGCGATTAACATCATCGGCGAATCTCGAGCCCATAATTTCTCTCCGATCCAGACCCTCCGCTTTAGCATCGTCCTGAAAGAAAGCACCTTTGTGATAGTACTTCTGCATGAACCCCATTTTGCCCTTCCCTTCCTTCTCCTCTTTTTGCTTTGCAATGAACTCATCATCTTCCCTCTTCCGCTCTTCTCCCGTAAGATTTTTCCTTCTCTCAATTTCCTCGAGTTCCTTTTCCCGTTCCTCAATAGCTTCCCTCTCTCTCTTGATCCGTTTTAGCTCCCGTAATTTCCATGCAGCGTACTCAGCCTCTGGATCAACATCATCCACATCATCCACCTCATCGCCCTCCTCGTCATCATCCCAATTCTTCTTCCCCGCCGCCTTAGCCGCAACATCCTTCCGAATCTGCTCCTCGACAATCTCATCCGCGGCTTTCCTCCTCCTCTCCTCTTCTTCCCTTATCAACTCCTCCTCCGTCTTCTCATCGTCCTTCTTACTAGCATCCGCTCCACTCAATTTATCCCTCTTATCCTTCTTGATAAAAGTCGGACGCATCAACACCCGTCTTGGCGCCTCCTCCTCGCTGCTCTCTTCCTCTTCACTTCCACTTTCCTCCTCACTGCCCGATTCCTCTTCACTCTCTTCCTCCGTCACAAATCCTTCTTCCTCTGCCGCTTTCAAAGCCCTCCCCTCCTCTATCCTAGCCGCCTCTTTCGCAGCAGCCTGTTTCCGCCGCTCATTCAAATCGACCTTGCTTAGATTGCTTGCAATGCCGCTTGCTGTACTTGCTTTCGGCGGTGCTGGAATTGGTTTGGCGGCTTGCGCTTCTTCGCCATCGCTCTCGGATTCTGATGATGAGGGCTCTTCGGCGACGGCTTTGCCTGGTCGATAACGAGGCGCTGCCCTGGGGTTCGCGGTCATGCGCTTGGGAGGCATTTTGAGGGTTTGTAGAGGATGGTGGGGGAGGGAATGTTAATGGGTAACTTTGGTGGAGGTGAACTGCGTTTTGACGAGGCTGAACGCTAGAGAGAATTTGGGCTTAGTTTTTCGCGAGGCTGCAGGGGTGGCTTTGGAGGATGCTGGCGGTGAAGATGAAATTTATGTAGATGGCAATGAAGACATTCTACGGCCATAAGTTTGCCCTCTGAAGTCCTTTGCTTTTTCAGAGACAAGCTTCATAAAAAGTTAGTTCAAGGCCCTATGTTGGTCTTGCCGGGAAGAATATTTTCATGTGTGCTCCTTCCGGGTAGAAAATGCTGGTTACAAGAAATTGCAATTCTTGCAGCAACTCGTCTGAATTTACAATATTTGCCAAATCTAGTGGTATCAAAGCCATCATTTTCCTGAAGTCCCCCAAGCCCAAACGCCAGCCAGGTGCGGAATCCCTCCCAATTCCATTCATAGAATTTCGTCCTCTTCCTCTGTAGGTAGCGGCAAAGGTATCGACTCTGGCACAGCTGCAGAGACAGCACTTTTCGTAGCAAGACCATCTTCGACCTCGACATCCTCCATCTTCTCCTCGTCTTCGTCAACCCAATTCTCCTTCTCAAGTTTTTCCAACGCTAAAGCCTCTTCCCGAGCCTTCTTCGCCAACATCCTCTTATTTAGCTCATCCCAAGCCTTGGCTCTCTCTTGAACAGTCCTGGCCTTGCCCTTACTCTTCTCAACCTTTTTCTCCTTCTTGTCCATCACCGCCTCGGCGCGATCCATTCCTTTCTCTTGTCGTTTCTTTGCTTTCGCACTCAAAACCGCCTTCCTCCCATTCTTAGACTTCTTCGAAATTCCAGCGCCTTGATGAATCGCTAGGACCGAGGGTCGTTGCGTCTTTGTCTCGGGAGGCTTGACATCCTTGAGCGACTTGTCGAGGTCGATACCTGGAGAAGATGCTCGTTTTGCCGCGCGAGAATGCACCGAAGCAACTAGAATGTTGTTAGTAACTGATTAATCAAGGAGCGGGAGCTTTAAGTACGTACCGCCTTTCTTTTTGGGGGGCGCAGTTTTGGCCATTGTGAATGTGCAATGATGGATTTTCTCAAGGATGTGGGGTCGCGAAATACGCCGGAATTTCTCGAAGTTCCATTTCTTGGCGCTGCTCACATGCCGGTCTGTCGATTCTGACTACAAGCCACATTCGTCCTCGAGACTTCTTCCCAACAACATCAGCGAACAGCTGACCACAACTCATTATCTTCCCTTCCTCCTACACATTGGAACTCTTTTCCAGTCTACGGGCAACAACGAGTCTATATGCCTTGCCATGAATCCTTACAATCAGCGACTGGACGACCTCTTCGACGGTGATCCTAACATCTTGCCAGGATACCATCAGGACTATCGAGAAGGCATTTACGGCTCGAATAGATTCGCCAGCGTGGGCTTCACTGTACCGCTGATATTTTGTTTCATACCCATCGCCTACCACATATTCTTCCTCCTCGATTACGACCTTTTGCCTCTCCCAGAGCTCCTCTGGAACGTCCTAGTCTACCTCACACCTCCGCGATTACTCGATGCAATCGAGACCTACACAAACCCTCTCCGCATCGCGAACCCCGCCTTGAAAGGCATCCCTCGAACTCATGCGGCGAAGAGCGAAACCATGCGGCGGCTACTCGGCTTGGACAAACCGGGAGGAATTATAGGATCCGTTGCGCAAGCCGGGCGGAGGAGAATCTCGACTCTTCCCGGCATAAATATGACTGTGCAAACAGCAGAAGGGCGACCTGCGGGGTTGGGAAATTGGGATAATTCTTGCTATCAGAACAGCGTTCTCCAAGGGCTGGCGTCGCTGGATTCTCTATCAGGATATCTCACGAACCCGAAGATCGAAGAGGAATTGGTGGAGGGGGTTTTGAAACCTGAGATGAAGATGGCGGAGGCGTTGAAAGGGCTGATTGCGACGCTGAATGATCCGGCGAATAATGGGAAGAGGATTTGGACTCCCGCGACGTTGAAGAATATGAGTAGTTGGCAGCAGCAAGATGCGCAGGAATACTTCTCAAAGGTCTTGGATGAGATAGATAAGGAGGTGGGGAAAGTTGCAAAGTTGATACAAACGTCACAAGGCTTTGAGTCTGACGACTCTTTGGACTCAAAATCGACAAACTCGGAGGTGCTGCCAATATCAACCTTCCGAAATCCGCTAGAGGGGTTGATCGCCCAACGAGTTGGGTGCACGCAATGTGGATACTCAGAAGGACTTTCGATGATACCTTTCAACTGCTTGACAGTACCCTTAGGAAAAAATTGGGGGTACGATGTGCTGGAATGTTTCGATGAGTATACAAAGCTGGAGAAGATCGAAGGCGTTGAATGTGGAAAATGCACCCTTCTGAAGTTCCAAAGACAGCTTTCTGCCGTCTTCGATCGAACCAAGGATACGGCCAGCGACTCACCAGTTCACCAACAGTGCAGGGAAAGACTTGAGGCTGTCAATGAAGCGTTAGAAGAAGACGACTATGAGGACAAGACACTTAATCAGAAATGCAAAATCTCTCCAAAGAACCGAGTATCATCCACCAAGACTCGACAAGCTGTCATAGCAAGACCTCCAAAATCACTGGTCATTCACGTTAACCGAAGTTTGTTTGATGAACTCACGGGCGAGTTGAAAAAGAACTACTCCCAAGTTCGCTTCCCCAAGAATTTAGATCTCGGATCATGGTGTCTCGGCAGCTCTGGAGCCAGCGAAGAGGCCTCCACGGAGGAGTGGCTTTTAGATCCTGAACAGGCGATGGTTGCAAGCAGCCGCCACCCTTCCAGGTTACGTGGACCGATATATGAGCTTCGAGCTGTGGTCACACATTATGGAAGACATGAGAACGGCCATTACATCTGCTACAAGAAGCATCCGGGATTCGAGTCTCAGAAAGAGCAGTGGTGGCGACTGAGTGATGACGATGTCACGAAAGTCACTGAGGAAGCTGTTCTTAGTCAGGGAGGGGCGTTCATGTTATTCTACGATTGTGTTGAACCTGCAGGCCCAGCAACATTGAACCCCGTGGTAGACAAATCAACACCAGTTGAAGAAGAAAAATTAGAAGAAGCGGTTGTTGACCCGATACCCTTGGAAAGCGTCATGGCCAACACGGCAAAGAAGCCCCTGCAATCGGTCGAGCAGTCGGATCAAGGAGAGATGTTAGCTGTAGCAGCAAACATCCCTCTCCCCACCTTCGACGATGACGATCTCTCGGAAAGCGAATACCTGGAATCGGGTCTCACGACACGAGAAGAAAGCATTGCAACATCTATCTCAGATTATGATTCTGAAGAGACAGGACAGGGGAACGAAGAAGTGTACGAGCCTGCAAAGGCGATCGTTGTCCCGCCTTATATTCAGCAGACGGGTGGGCTCAGTAGTGAAGGGGCGGCGAAGGAGAATATTAGTCCTTCTGGGAGTCTTGTTATGGTTTGAATTTGAGGCCTAATGGTAAAATGGGCTTGTTGGGGCTGGGTAGGTCTTGGTTCTTGCATAGCGTGGCGTTCCTGGGATTTGGTTAGCATGTTGCCTCGAGATAGGCACGAACTTTTGGTTGCTTGTAGAAAGTAGAGTGGATCCATCGATCGATGATCTAACAGGCAAGGCAAGCATCCAGAAAGCCTTTCACTCCTTCGTCTCGGGCTTGATTCTCACAGACCATTCTCTTTTGTCACACAAACAACAATAAGTCCTACGACGCCCACAATTGCATTTCAAACCCTTTCTCTTGATCTTCCCAACCCTGTTACAACCCCTCACACCACCCCTCTCCCCCCATACCCATCCAACTCCTCCACCCTCCCCTCGCCCCTCATCTCCGCGATGTTCTCTCTCTCTCCGCCCCCCTTCTCCACCATCCCACCATTCCCGTTTTCCCCAGGCGTGAAATACCCCCTGACCCCTCTGTACCCTAACCCCAAACTACCAGCTGAGTTCGTCTCAGGCAGTTCTACGACATCCCTCTTCTGCCTCCATTGTCTGTACAACAAGAATAGGGTCGTGAGAAGGAAGATAAAGGCCAGCGAGCAGGCGATGCCTATTCCTGCTTTTGCGCCCGGTGAGAGGGAGGATTTACTGGGGGTCGGGGAGGTGGTTTGGTTGGTTTGAGCGTTGTTTTGGGAGGACGCGTTGGTGGGGTTTGTGGCGGGGTTTGTGCTCGTGCTCGTGCCTGCGCCTGCTGAATTCGTGGGCGTCGGAGTCGGCGTAGATGTGCTGCTGCTGCTACTTTCGGCTGGGTCAGTTGTGGAGGTGGAGCTGAATGTATTTGATGAAGTGGTGGAGGTGCTGGGATTTTGGATGACGGGGGCTTGTGTCTGTGCGGGGTTTGAGGGAGAGACTTACGATGTTGATGAGGAACCTGAGCCTGCTGCTTGCATGTTGAAGACTAGACCGTAAGCGAAGTCGTTGGAGGAGTCATCGAGCCGGAGGATGTACGATCCAGGTTCCGTCGTAGCGTAGGGTGTCCAGACTACGAAGTCGTCTGTTATAGAGCCTTTGGGAGGAGGTTAATTTAGTTCATGGATGAGAGAGAGGGAGGGGGGTCGAGGGCATACTGAGAATCACATCTGCTGTTTTGATGCTGTTGGAGTCTCCTTGCTGGAGGGATAAACTGGTTGTTCCCTGTGCTCCAGTCCATGTCACGTTGAAGGGCGCCCCGGCTGTTATATCGAACTCGGCATTCGTGAAATGGAGAGCTGTGGACGAGGGATTCGTTCCCGCTGCGAGCATGGTGAACTTGGAGGTTGCTGTCTGGCCAGATGTATCGCCGAGCTGGAGAATGTACGAGCCAGCTGGGGTAAACGCATATGGACTCCACAGTAGATGCTGATCTGAGATCCCAACTAAAGAGATCAATTAGCCCATGACGTCCAGATATTTTAAGTTGCTCAACGCACAAGCAATCTTGTTGACTACTGTGCTCCCACTTAACAAAGTTAAAGTCGATGTCCCAATGGCCCCAGACCACTTGACATCAAACGGTGCTCCAGCCGTAAGCCCATCCAATGATCCTGTAAACGCGAGAGCAGCTGCTGCTCCGCGAACCCCAAACGCAGCAACACACAACTGCAGAACCAATTCTTTCCTTCCAAACAACCTCATCCTGAAAAATTCAGCTTCCAACATATTGAAAACAAAACGAACATATGAACAGTCTCGCAAAAAATACAATGCGAGTTACTTGAATACATCGCGAAACCTTTTGGGGCCCCCAAGTTTAAATCAGAGATGGCATGAGGGCTGTGCCGTAGAATTTGATCTTACAGTAACTGCAGGCTGAAGCAATCACAAATTTGATGGCGGAAACGACTGGATTGGAAAAAACGCCACTCCCGTTTGAAGGTTCATACCCTTGTCCTTGTGATAAATACGGATACGGATAGGGATGGAGTTGAGGTCGTTGAAAGTTGAGATCAGACGATCTTCCTGCCAGTCGATCCTTACCAGCCATTGTTGGAAAAGAGGTGCAGACATTGAGAGAGCTCCATCTATAGCACTTGCCAGCATTGAATTCGTTTTTCAAGCTCTTCTCCGTCTCCAAACCCCAGATTCGAAAGAGAGAACATAGATTTGGAATTGAAAGTGAAGAAGTGCCCGGCGGCATTCTGGGGCTGCGCCGCTCCCCTGCCTTCGCGCCTGCGGCCGCCCCTGGATCTCGCTGGCTCCAAGCGAACGCCAGGATTCAGGGGTACGGGCCCACAAAAGAAATTCAACACCGTCACCAGCTTCTGATGTGCGTTCAACTTGAAGACGGAGTCGTCTGTTGAGATGAAAGTCGGATGGATAATGCTGGCGTGTCCCAAGAGTAAGGGAAAAGCAAAACCAAATTCCTGGCTGGGACTTGGATTTGCTTCCATAATCTTTCAATTCGGGACACATATAGTTCATTTACCAACACCTTTCGATCACACGCCTTCCCATAATTCTTCCCAAACAGAGATAGGTTCAAACAACATCGTCATACGGAATTAAGGAAACTTGGCAACCTGTCAAGACAGAACAGCTCGTCATCCAATTTTCCTGCCACGGAGAGTCATCACGCGATTCCACGGCCTGGAACTCCTGTAGTAACCTCACGGTGGTATACGCGATCTCCGTCAGGGCGAATTGCTGACCGAGGCAGGCTCGGGGGCCGCCGTTGAAGGGAAGATAGCCCCATCTGTGGTGTATTAGTGCCGATGTCGAAAGGAAGATTGGGGGAGGAGAGGTTAACTTGCCCTGGACGAAGTGACTTATCCTCCCATCTTTCTGGTCTGAACATTTCCGCATCCGGGCCATAGATGTCTTTACGTCTATGTAAGGCATAGACGCTGTAGGCAATAGCTTGCCCTTTTGGGACGAAGATGGGGCTTTTCCCGTCCGCTCCTCCGCCGACAGGAAGGAACGTATCTTCGGTCGCCTCGAAACCAGCAGCTGGAACTGGTGGATAGAGCCGGAGCACTGGGGGTTCATCGTCAGCTATCCGTAGTTCTAAGAATGAAATATCTCAGACGAAAACTTACCTTCTCGGACTGTATGCTGAACATAAGTCATCTGCTTCAACCGAGTAAATCCAGGCCGTTCGCCATTGAGTTCTGCCACTTCAGCTTGCAGCTTCGCGACGACGTCTGGTCTCTTTGCTAACACGAACCACAAAGAGCTCAGAGTGGATGCCGTAGTGTCGCGGCCGGCAATGAGAAGGGCGATCAATTCAGACCGTATCTGGACAACATCATCCATCTCCGTGACGAGCTTTTGCAAGAAGCAACGTTTCTCCCCGGCTTCAACGACTTTGCCTAATTTGTGCTCCTGCATAGCTTGGACAACGCATCGATCAACCCAATTGTGGCACCGCTTGATGTTCCCCTTCTCTTTGGCTGACATCTCGCCAAAAGGCATGATAGCACGAAACGCGAGGAGTCTTTGGGCATCGTCGAATAATTCGACGATGTTGTCATCTTTCGCAAGAGCCCGCTGTTCTTCCGACTGCAGGTCCTTGCCTGTCAACATGTCGATTGCAGCATCCATCGTAAACGAGAAGAATAGCGGTTGAAGATCAATTGTCGAGCGGTCTCTTGGGATAGACGATAACAGACGGCCAAAGTGCTTCTCAAATCTTGACATCTCCGAATCGATGAAGCTGTCCTTGGCCAGATGCGGTCGGATGATAGCCCGTGAGTGCTGCCATTGAGGACCGTTGGAAGCAAAGATGGATTCACCGATAAACTGTTTCAACACATGGGTCCGTCTTGGTGGGAGCATGAAGCTTGTGAATTTCGTAGAGAGCAACGCCTTCACGTTCTCTGGCTCGACCGTGCTTAACCTGTGCCGCCCTGCGAGAAGGAATGAGTAGGTGTTCGCACCAACTTTCTGGAATCGACCGGCCATTTTGGGCAGTATCCTATGGTTCCTCATACTCTGATAGTTGTCCCACAATAAGTCCAGGCCGAAGATTGGATCTTTGTTCGGATATTTCGCTGGATCTTGGCATCCATGCTCTCTCATGAACTTCGACTTGCGGCGATGCATAACTGCCCATGATTGGATCTTCCATAAGGCGAGGAGTGCAATAGTGGACAAGACGACGTAAAACTTAGGAGCTTGTGTCAACGCTTGGAAAGCGGTGGATTGCTCCATGATGGAAATGGAATATTTTGAAATGGAGAACGTTTTCCAGTTCCAGCAAACTGAAGGAGGAGACAGCAGCTGATAGAAGTAGTGAGCTGCATAGCGCTAAAGACCCAAACGACAGGCCATCATCGTTCGTCTCGTCTCATACAAAAAGAGGAGGTGTGGACGAACACGGAAATCAGCGGGCTTTCCCCTAGGAGCTGAATCAATATAGCGTAGGGATGTAAGAATTACGTACTTTGGACTGTCGTTATAAAAATGTAGTGTAACGGAGAAAAACGGGTTATGATATTATTATTATACGCTAACCTATTATGGAAAGGCTAGCTCGTAAGGGAGAAGGGGACTTGGGTACGCCCAAACGGACGGAGACGCCCAAATTTGCTTAATTTATGCCTAGTCCTAACTTATGCGTAAATTACACTTGACTTCATATCATAATAATCTGGTGAATGGCAGACCTTATTATATAATTACGCCAATTGGCGTTATTATGTAATTATTATATTACGCTTTTATACATCCCTAATATGGCGGCCGACTCACACACTAGAGCGAGAGTCGTACGTTTGACCAATTAGAGATGTGGTAGCGGCACTCAGCTCGATGCACGCTGTAAGTCACACCTGGAATTGGGAGGACTCTCCGCTCCGTACGATTCGCACGGCCGCCCAAACCGGCCGACAGCCCAACGCCGAAGCCTGGCATGAGCGTCACTGCGTCAGCCTCGGGGCTTGGAACTTGAAATGCTGAGGTTACCCGTGCCGTGGTGGGTCGTGAAAGCGGCTGGGCCAAGTATTTCACATAGTAAATTTGTATAGGAGGTACTTCCAGCTGGCTGGTCCGTGCCACAAATTTAGCGAAGGACATTGATTTTGGGGGGTGGCCCGTCGCTAATGAAGTACAGCGCACAAGTCTTACAACGCCATTTGTAGGGATCTCAACTTTTACCACCTTATATGACAACCCAGCGCACCACCAAAACACAAAAAAACAGATAAATGTATAGTCCTCCTCCTAGGGGTCATTTTATTGTTTAAATAAGGCTTTAGGTTGTGTATAGGAAAAGTTATGAGTGTTGAAATCGCGTATGGTTCAGACCCTTGTAGTAGCGTCGTAATACTTAGGGCTGTACTTCCGGAGTATGGAAGGTACGAACGGATAAATACCAGACAAAAGGAGATGTCAGCCACCTTGTAAGCATGTTCCATGAACCATGGAAATCCGGGGAGAGGCCCAATCTTGGCTGTCTTCACATGGACCGAGGTAGATGATGTTTGTAACAGGTCAATCAGTCCGTCTTGGACTCTGACAGCCTTGATGGGGTGCGAAAATTTTCGAGATGTTTGCGAGCCTGATGGTTCAAGACCGGGGAATTTCCCGCGCGCGTCATGTGACGTCGATATCTATCCATCTGCAACGCTCTGATAGAGTGTTAATTATCTTTTCGCAGCCGAGTGGTGTGCCATTTAATGTGTGTGCTTTGATTGTCTATCAATGTTTGTTCTTGATGATTGATGGCCTAGGAGGACGACGTGCTTCCGGTACGCAGTGCACGCTGTGGATTCGCAAGAAGAAGCTTCGAGATTCAAGGGGTCTTGATTTGGTAAAGTTGATTCTGTTTGGGCATCATACGCACTCTTGAATCCTCATATCATATCAGATAGGAAACCAATCGTGTCCTTACGGTTCGCAAGTTGGCTCTGCGGTCAACAAGTTGAGCCTGCCCCTCGCACAATGCTGCCTTAGTCCCAAGGAACTCTCGAATAGTCTTCTCGGATATGCCTGCGGTCCTGTACACCTGCTCATATTGTTCCGTCTCTCCCGTGTCAATCGCTCGGCCCGTGGAGGACCAGCTCAAGCTTAACAATTCCAGATGACGTGAAGCATTACTTGCCAGCATTGTGGAAGCCGGAATATTCACATTGTCTCGGGCAAATAGAGCCATCCCAAGCAGAGCTTGCATCGAGGGCAAGCACGGTCTTTGTAGAACCAGCTCAGGAACCACTTGGTGGCATTTTGGTAGACCCGTTCGTGATATCGAATAAGGCGGCCTCCGAGCCAGGAGCCGTCTTGGATCGGATCCCGAGAGCAACAATTGTATTGACAACGGCCCATCGTGCAGGATTGCCAGCTGGGTCAAGAGAACTGGCTGCGTGCTAGGCGTCGAGATGCGTCATGAAGTGAGATAGGGGAATGAGTTGATGCCCCCCCATGGTCTCGACAAAGGAGTTTCCGATCGGCCGTCGCGCGATACGGAGAGGCATGAGCGGCTTCAAATCTCGCACAGCAATGCCCTAAAATCTCAATATTTCGACGAGTTGAGTCGTGATCTTTGCTCATGTTGGGACGGTGAGTGTCCCTTGCATTGGTTGGAGAAAACCCATTCTTGTGACGGTTGGTGTTACATGGTTGCTACGGACTTGCACCAGTTGGTTTCAAGCTAAGGTTCAGGCTAGGCTCGGCCCCGCGTTTTAGTGGTTTCAGTCATATCTTACTCATCCACCACACCTCACTCTACTTCTCTCCTTAGCTTTAGATTCTAAAGACGGGACCTAGAGATCTTTGTGCCTCGTTCCATTGCTCCAGCTCCGCCGTCACAATTCTCTCCTGTCAGCTTTGTGAATATTGCAATTGGAAGGTTGAAGAGGTTGCCAGGGATCGAGTCCCAGTACTGAAAGGTGCCATAAGAGTTCGTACAGGATCCGTGCGGCCCCGCTTTATTGACCAACCATATTCTTCTCTGCTGGTGCCATTCAACAATTATAATTGGTCCAGTTTGCACGGATCGTACAAACTATTTATGGCACCTTACTGTCAAACCGCAGGAATCTGCGCCGCAGTAGAAGTACCGGTCGGTATTGGCCAACCGCCAGGACCACCAAAATTTGGAACTTTTCAAAGTGCTTAGAACATTCCCAAAACTTGTAGGATTAATCTTCCAAGCTCGCTGATTACGATATCTACTCAAAAGTTTGCTTTTATACTACTGTGGTGGTGAAATAAATATTTGGGCGGTCGAGTGGCCTGGGTGGCTAGCCGATGAAACACTCGCTTTTAGCCGCGCGGGAAAGGCCGATTTAGGAAAGCATTATGCGATTGCTGGCTGCGCATCCTCCAACACACTTCTGGTCCATGCTTCCTTCTTCTCCGCATCTCAATGTTCGATTCCGTTGTCAACCTTCAAGTCATCCTTATAATCGCGTTTGAAGCGAGTTGATTCGACATCATGCTCAACGTCACTCAAGGTCCAGCGAATGATTTCGATTTTCCGCCGCCTTCTGGGCAGATGGGCCCCAATAACTCGGTTTTTACAATTGGCGACGTGCTGAATTTGCGCTGGCATACTCAATTCTCACAAGTCAACCTTATACAGCGTCAGAATGAGAATGATACAGAAATATTACTCGCATGTTCGATACCACTTAAACTCGTTGCTACTTCAGCGCTGACTGCAAATAGCGAATCTCGCAACCAATTCTTACATATGGAAGGTCACGGCAGGTCCATTCGATTTAACAACGCAAAATGTTTTCTATCTTTGGGTTCAAGATGCACAATACGGCGGTGTTTTCGGTTCAAGTTATCTTAACTTCACCACGACGGGAGCGATTCAGTCACTAGGATTTACATCAACGTCTTCTTCTCCGACTTCGAAAGCTACCCAATCGTCAGGTACACAGACATCAGGAAGTGGAGCCAGTCCAACCTCTGACAACCAATCGTCGAGCTCGAGCGCAGCAGCTGGCACAAAGTCTTCGGGCATTGGCATAGGTGGGATTGCGGGAATAGCTGTGGGGGCTGCTGTCCTCGTTATTGCGGTGGTGTTTGGCTGGTTCTTCTGGTATCAGAGGAGAAAAAGCAGCGCCAGGGCAACGGCAGTCAAACAGGAGCATACCGATGTGATGACATACCAGGCGGTAGCACGGCAACATCCTGGTTATGCAGAAGCGCCAGGGGATATCCGCCATGAACCGGCAGAGATGGGAGCATATTCCAAGGGGGAGTATAACCAGGGGTGGGTTGCCGAGCTGGGAGACACTGCTAGATAACGGATCAATGACAGCGGATATCTGGATTTCTGATGTATTTGAGCGAATTTCAAATATGGAGTCGGCGTTTTCGGACATAACGGCGAGGGTAGATAGTCGTCTGTGGGGATATAGGCAGTACCCGACTTGTATTTTTTATACCCGAATAAAGAGTAACCCTGTCGTAGTTGTGCTTGCAATACTCTGAACCTATCCGCTCTTCTTAAGTTGGCCATTGCATTCTCCTTTTAAATGCGACATGAAGCGGTTTGAATTGGGCTTAGCTTGTACCCTTATTCTTGTTGATGAAACCCCGCCTGCTCTCCCCACTCCCTCGATCAATCAATCGTGCGTCAAGACTTGCACTAAAGCCCCACGTCCCTGCGGGTTTAGTGCGTATCAGCAATACGGTCAAAAATCAGTGATACGGTCGCTTTTTCCCCCTAACAAAAAAAATTCTAGAATTTTTAATAACTTCACAACGTAATACAAGATCTTAAAAAAAGTTCATATAGAGGTACGCCCGATAATTGCGCAATTTTTGGCTTCTTTCAATTTTTCAATTTTGTGAAATTGTGGAAGTTATTACAAAAATGGCCGTATCGCTGATACAGACCGTATTGCTGATACGCACCAAACCCGCAGGGACGTAGGGGCTTTGGTGCAAGTCCTGACGCACGATCAATACCGTTGAATCGTCGGCTTTCTCTTCTTTGCATTTGGCCCGGCTTCCTTTTAGGTCGCGGATAATTGTTCAACTCATTCTCTCCTCGCTGGATCACCCGATCTCCGTTTCTTTCCAACCCACCTTCTCAGAATCCTGCATCCTTTGGCTTCCCTCTCAGGACTCCATCTCTTTCGAACCTATCAGCGATAGTGTCAGGCCGCGGATTATTCTCCCCGCCGCCGTAGAATATTTAGACACCAAGAGTCATCCGCTTTGTTCCAGCCATCAACCCGTCGGGCATATTTTTCGATAATTTTAACCTAATTAAAAGGACTCGAATAAATACGAATAGAAACCTTATATCCTTTTTACCCTTTCTAATTACATTAGTCTCTACTTTTAGCACGTGAGAAATCTGCTTTAGTGTCGTATTACAACTACTGTTGCAGCGAGACGTTAACTTGAGTACTTGCTAGTATTAGCTTCGGGATAGGGGTTTTAGCGTTTTATTACTATAATCATTCCTTTCAAATAATTCATTGTCCCATTCAGCTCTTATGCCCACTTCAAGGGATAAGTTTGCTTTAATTTAAATGTGTTTGCAGGCGGTCAAGAGGCCGTCCTCTATCAAAACTTCGGCGCATATATTGTCCCAAGTCTAGTTTTAAAGGAGATGTTTATTGCCAGCAAGGAAAGGATGTGAAATCACACTGGGAACCAAATTTTCAAATCAATTTTAAGTACGCAGGTATTTCCATTATCTCGGCCGAACACAGATCAACAAGTACCCGTCGAGAGGGAAAATGTGAGAATGAAGATGCACAAAGAAATTTGTCTGCAACAACTAAACTCAATTTTACCACACATTCTGCCATGTGTCCAACTTCCACTCCCACCGCTCCTCTCAACTGCTCTTCGCCACCACTAATCTTGAATAGCAGGAACGTAGAAGCCTATTCACTGCAATTCACTGCAACAGGACTGTAACTTTCCAGTTCGGTCCTTTCCATAGACGTTCAGGTGGCTTCGCTAATGTCAAGGGTAGCTGGACCCTCCTTCTCGCTGAAGGTTTGTCCTTGTCGGACCCCGCGGTACTCACTGAAATCGAGCTGCAGCTTGCCGAAATCCCACCTGCTAGACAAAACAAAGAAACCAATGCTCACCACCGGCAACAAGAGCACGTCGAGCACACCAAAGAAGATGAAGCTGTTGGTGACGCTGATGATGTTCCCTCCGTCACTGAGGCCGAACGTAACAAGGCATAACAGCCACAAGAAGTTTACTCAGCAGGATATGATTATGTAGCCGTGACCGATACCAAGCACTTCCACCGGCTCGTGGCTCTTCTTGAGGGTACTCATTGCAAGGATGATAGAATGCAGTGAGCAAAAGGAGAGCATTGGGAGAGAAGGCTGGGTGTCTAATAGCTGTAGCATCTGGAATTAAATTGCGTTGCATTGCAACTAATTCAAAGGTTGGTAATCGTGAAGACTAAGTGGAAGCAAATATATGGAAACAGATGCGCGGAAGCAAATGCATAAGCATAATCTCGAGATCCCAATTGGAAGTACCGTACATCTCGGAGAGACAGAGAAAGTTCGTCATGGGGAATGGTAGCTGGAGCCAAACTTGTAGGCTGCAAGTAATGCTCTAGTCACTTGTTGGGTGCTTTGAGGCCCCGGCTTCCTGCCACTTGTGCTTTCCTTCATCATGTCTTTTGCCCCTGTCAATGGAATTGATCTGGGGGTTATCTATGATGTTAGCTTTGCAATGCAATAAGGAAGACAAATCGGCTTTATAGAAGGGCAGTTAATAAATGCGATCCGACGAGATGGTTCTCAGTGATGAGGGTTTGACAAAATATGACCAGAGTTCGCCCATTGCTGCATCTCGTGATGTCGGTCTCTTAGCAACCTCGGTCTGGTCTGTTGTGGTGATAGAAGAACATTTATTGGGTCGGAGCGTCAGTAGGAAAGGAGTTGCCGAGGGGTTGTGAAGAATAGAGAGGAGGAGAATGCCACAAGGACCTCATTTCCTGCACGTGATCAAAAACATTCCCCTTGTCGAGGGAAAGACCAAAATGACAACCTCGGGGTTGTCGATTGGGGGCCAGACTAGCCACTAACCCAAAGTAGAGGCGCTCGGACAGGAATACTAAAACTCTGGCTTTTTCTTTGATATAATTTAATTTTATAGGAATCAAGATTTTTAGAGAGCTTAGGTAGCCAATTACTAGTCGTCGCCACCCTTGCCTCAATCGACACCCCAATCGACACCCGGGGGGGTGTCGTTTTAATCTTTCCCCCTGTCGATATGCAGAAACTCCCGCTCGGTACTGGCTCGCTAAGACGAATACGGACTAGGAAGCTTACTGTATTCGCAATAACCTTTCCCCGCGCCGGGCAATCCTCTTGCAATAATTGCATGAAGTCTAGACTGAAGGCGAAAGCCGCACGCACGGTTTAGATGATGGCTCAAAGATCCACTGCTGCGCCGTGCGAGCGCCTTATTTCATGACTTTGACTCCTTTTGCAAAGGCCGCCTCATCTTGGAAACATCCTCGGCCGCGTCGACAAGCTGGCCGTCAGCAGGCAGCTATCAATCCACTGACGGCATCTTCGGAGGGGCCACGTTGGAAGCCAAGATGTTGCCAACCGTGGAGAACGAAAAGCCGAAACTGCAGGAACCCGCCATACCAGTCATCATCTGGATTTACATCTCGTATGTGTTTCCTAATTTAAGTTCGTTCCGTTTCAGGCAACCTTCAGCTGACAACAAACACAGCTGTTGGATAGTCTTGAGCTCTGTCGCCATTCTTTTCAACAAGTATTTGCTGGACGATCTTGCTTTTCGTAAGCAGACTTCTCATCTATCTCATCTCAACCAGGAAAAGCTGACAATACTTAGACTACCGTATGTTCTTACTTGCAGCATCTTCAAGATGGAAAACTGATATGGCACAGCTGCAATCCTGACATGTTGGCATCTATTCTTTTCAACTGTGATGACCCAGATCCTGGCAAGAACTTCCACTGCTCTCGATAGCAGAAAAACGGTTAGAATGACTCCCCGAATCTACCTTCGGGCCATCGTCCCAATCGGAGTTCTCTTCAGCGCTAGCTTGGTCTGCAGCAACCAAAGCTACCTCTATCTCAGCGTAGCATTCATTCAAATGCTCAAGGTAACCTTTCCTACCCGCTTATATTTCAGTTGAATCCAGCTAACAACCACCCAGGCCAGCGCCCCCGTAGCCGTCCTCCTAACCTCGTGGGCGTTCGGCGTTGCCTCCCCCAAACTACGCGTCCTCCTCAATGTCCTCTTCATCGTCTTCGGCGTGACCCTCGCCTCATTTGGCGAGATTAAGTTCGTCTGGCTCGGCTTCTTCTTCCAAGCCGGCGGGATCTTTGCCGAAGCCATGCGCGTGGTTTTGATCCAGATGCTGCTCTCATCCGCAGGACAGAACATGGACCCGCTCATCTCGCTCTACTACTTCGCGCCCGTGTGCACGGTAATGAACTTCCTAGTCGCCCTAGCCACGGAATTCCCCTCCTTCCACCTCTCCTCAATCTCCCGCGTTGGCCTCTTCACCCTCTTCCTAAACGCCATCCTCGCATTCCTGCTCAACGCATCCTCGGTCTTCTTGATCGGCAAGACGAGCGGATTAGTAATGACTCTTTGCGGCGTGCTGAAGAATATCCTCCTTGTGCTTGCCTCAGTCTTGCTTTGGGGGACGGTGATATTGCGGATCCAAGCACTGGGGTATACGATCGCTGTGGCTGGGCTAATCTACTACAGCGTCGGCTACGACGGCATCCTGGCGTTTTATGCTTCTACTTCCAAATTCGGGAAGCAGATTTGGGAAGGTGAGGCACCGGAGAAGAAGTTTGAAACTGCGAGCACGACGAGAAAGAGGCGAGGGATTGCAAGGAAAGTAATAATCATCGGCGTTTTTACGCTCTGTGTGGTGGGATTGATTGTTGGAATGATGGTCAGGAGTGGACAGGCGCAGTATGGAGAGGAGTTGAGGAAGGCGACGCGAAGGAAGGGGTGGCTTGATTTAAAGGGGCCATGACGGGGGTTGGATTTACGACTTGGCTGATTGGATGACACTAGATTTGGGGGCAACTGGGTTTTGGATGGTTAATAGGATAGCTGTATAGTGCTATGCATTGGAAAGAGAATTGGGGACTGCTATGGAGGCAAGGCATCTTCAGAGTACTTAGAGAGAGAGTTCGGGCTTGGAGGAAATGCATAGGGGAGGGCACCTTTGAGATGGTTTAACATCATCAGCATTGCACAATAGAACACAAGCCTTAATGTTCAATTCAGAATCCAATTAGACAAGACTCAGAAGTGAAACCCTGTCTAGAAATATGCCTTTTCGTGCAAGTAGGAAGTGAGAATCAACCGAAGAAGCTAAAATATGCGCAAGGGATGTCTCGGATCGGCACGCTCACTTGGAAAAGGCCATCAACGATTTCGTCATTATCATTGCCTAAAGCCGAACTTGCTCTTGGCCAACAGCTCAGATGTATCATAATCGTACAAAGTCCAAGGAGAGTGGTCATTCCTCACTCATTCCCTCCTAGACTCCCGTCTACTGCCCCGGCTCCGACTCCTCTTCCTATCCCGGTCCCTCTCCCGGCTCCTACTCCTCTCGCGTCTCCTCTCCCTATCCCTCTCCCTCTCCCTCTCCCTATCCCGACTTCTACTGCGCTCTCTCCTTGAATCTCTCTCCCGTCTCACATACGGACTGCGACTTCTACTCCGAGCCTTCGTCCTCTCCCTATCCCTTCTACGACTCCGGCTGCGAGACCGACTCCTACGACGAGTCTTCTCCTCATCCCGAGAACGTCGAGGCTCTCGGTCCTTATCTCTATCTCGATCCCGATCGCGGTTTCTGCTGCGGCTCCTGTCCCGCTTGCGGGTTGGACTTCTAATGGTCGTGCTTTCCCTACGACTGCTTCTGCTGCCCGAAGCACCAGGTACGTAGCGATCGATATTGATAGGACTTGTAGATCTCTCGATACGACTGCCACGCCTACCTGTCGGAGTTCTTGATCTGCTTCTCGCTCGGGAAATTCTCTCACGATCTCTATCTCTATCACGAGACCCATCTCGTTTTCTGGCCGAAGTAGGACTACTGATTCGTTCATCGTCCTTTCGTCTCGAACCATCTTCCGGCTTTCGATCCGTCCATCCAGGGATCGGGAGACCCTTCTCCCTCGCCTCTTTCTGGGCCGCGAGATAGGCTTTGGCTTCCTGTTCACGCTTCTTGGCTTCAGCTAACTTCCATGATTCGAGCTCGGAGTCTCTGGGAGGAGGACTTGGAGCACGTACCCGATCGCGACTACGGGCACGGTCTCGCCTCTCTCGACTGCGGCTGCGTGAGCGATAGCTCGTTCTCCGTCTATCTCGAGAACGGGAACGAGACCGGTCTTTGCTTGAGCGCCGACGCCTGTCATCCCGTTCTCTACTATCTCTACGACGCTTATAATCTCGATCCCGAGAATCATGACGCCGCCGATCATCGCGATCTCGGCTCTCTCTTCGACGAGCGTCCCTGTCCTTGTCCTTGTCTCTGTCTCGTTCTCGACTATCTCTCCGGGATCGCAATGATTCTCGGTCCCTGCTATGATGGCGACTATGGCTTGAGCCTCGTTCACGGCTCCTGCTTCGTCGCCTCTCGCTTCTCTGCAATTTCTCTTCATCGGCATATTTGGCAGGTGCAAGTGGTGTCTTGAAGCCAGAATCGTCTGCTTTGGGCTTGGTTGGAATAGTAGGCTTGTTGGCATCTGACTTGCTGGGCGAATCTCGAGATATTGGCTGGATAGCGGAAGTTGGCCCAGCCTTTCGGGGTGGTGGAGCAAGAGTCTCGTCAATATCGGGCTCTAATTGATGTCTTGATCGTTGGGTGATACGCTTGCCTTCCTTCAACAGGTCATTGAGAGCTTCTTGTTCAAGCCGCTCAATCTCATCCTTGGATAACTCTGTCTCAGTCTTTGAGGTTGAGTCCTTGGTATCATCCCGAGTCGAATCCCTGGTGGAATCTCTGCGACTTGGGCCATCGTCGTACCGTCGGTGTCGATCATCGCGGTCCCGGTCTCTCTCCCTATCTCTGTCTCGACCATGGTCTCGCTCTCTATCCCGTTCACGCTCGCGGTCTCTCAACTCTCGTTCCTTCTCCTCCTCCCGCTCCCTCTCAGCTTTCCTCCTGGCATCTCTCTCAGCTCTCCGCTTCTCCTGCTCGGCCTCAATCCTCTTATCTTCCTCCCGCCTCTTCGCCCTCTCTACCCTCTTCTTTTCGTCCGCGATGGCCCTCTCTCTGTCTCTAGCCTCCTGCCTCGCCGCCTCCCTGGCCTCTCTCTTCCCTCTGGCATCTTCCGCATACTGTTCATCTGTCTTGCCTCCCTTAAGTTCTTCCGCCTTCGCAACCTCTTCCCCAATATCCTCTCTCCTCAAAGCCCTAATCCCCGTCTCAATCTCCTCAATGTGCGCATCGATCAAGCTATCAATCCTCTGCTCCGCACTCTGATACACACCCGCTCGATCAACGGCACCCTCAATCAGGAGCGTAGCCTTCCCACGATCGAGTTTCAAAAGTGTCCCCGTGTTCTTCTCGAGCTCTTCTTCCGCAACAGTGAGCAGGGACTGCGTGAATTCCGATTCGAAGTCCTGGTGATCACATTAGTTTCAACCCCCTTTCTCCAAGAAAAGTGCCGAACTCACGCTGCCCTCCAAATCCTCCCACACCTGCTTTCTCAAGCTGTCGTAGCCACCCTTCTTCTTAAACGTATGCGCCAGCCCTTCAATCGCCGCCCTTGTCGCGCTGGCAAGGGGCAAGTCACTCGTCTTCAGCTTCTTCCTCGCCGGCTGTCCAGGCACGGCGCCGGTCGCAGCATCTTTGCCGTATGCCATCGCCGCCGCCATTTCCCGGTCCTGTCAATGGGTCCCCCGTCTGTGCTCAAGTGTGAAATGTTGTGATTGGGTTCATTGCGCCCTGGTTATGTCCAATGAATGCTGGAATTTATGTTGCGGTGTGAAAGATACGGATCACGTGTTCGAAATTTAAGGTTGTGCTAGCGTGGATGAGCTTCAAGCAACCTCATTGCAGACGTAGTGAGGTCAATTGTGGACGACGCCAGCCCTTCACGGTCCACGACGGTTCTGTCTCTATCAAACAACGTCTGAATAGTCCATAAAAGTCAGATATCGGGAAGGAGAGATCGCAATGGTGCACAAAGTCCTGTTCTGGGGCGGCTTCGGTATGTCTTCCTCCTTCCCCTCCTCCCACTCCCTCGTTACAAGACCTCAGCTAACAGGAAGCTCCCGAAGGCCTCGCAGTCCGCGTATGGCAGCTCGGACTCGAAATGCGGCCCTTCTTCAATAAAGAATCACTGTGGGCATATCCTGTGTTCGGCGGCGTGGGAGCAAGCTTCGGATACTGGGTGCAGGGCGTGGACCAAAGACAGCAGAAGATTCTAGGGGCGAGGAGAGCGAGTCTGTTGGAGAAGAGGGCGAGGAGGGCTGAGAGGGAGGCTGCTGAGGCTGAGGAATAGAAGGTTAGAGGGCAATTGATGGAGGGGCGATTTGTACAAAGTCACAATGGGTTGATCCGGGCGTCTGCTCTAGAAGAGAAAACAAGATCAAAATTACATCAAGAAGATCCTTTCGTGGATATGTTGCGAGGCCAGTTCTGTCTGATTTCTAGGACAGACCATCATTACACTATCTTACAGGAAGCAGCTGCTATCCCATGCAATCCTCCAGCCATTATGCCATCTCGTCGCTACCACTCCTCTAACCCTGGCTCTCATTCCCTAATCTATGTAGCACAGGCACCGAAGTTGGCGGCACATTCCCAGACTCCGTGACGATCATCTGGATGTAGTCCGCGGGCGTAACATCGTACATCGGATTGCAAAGCTGCAGCTTCTTGATATCTCCCCAATTCTCCAGTGGACCACCAGGTATCACCAGCTCATCCGAGGGTGCAATCTCGTTGTGAACGATCGAATCCAGAGCCACCCTCTCCGTAAACTTGATTGTCTCGCAAAGAACAATCACTGGCTTGTCTGCTTCGTTGGCTTCCATTGCCACGAGGGCAGTTCCTATCCTTGAAAATAGGCGTCCGTTGCTCATCATAGCGTGAGCCCCTAGCAGCACTTTCGTAACGTCTTGGATGTTGTGACTTAACCCGTTGATTAGGCAATATTTCACATCCATTCCTATCTTCACCAGCGCTGCTGCTAAGTGCTTCCCTTCATGCAATGGTCTCGAGTCGACTATTATGACTCTGAACTTCTTACCCTCCTCATGTGCTGTGACCAGTGCCCGTTGAACAATACTGCTTTTTGCGTATGTCATGATCACATCTCCGTTCTTAATCTTATCTGCAGCACTGCGTGCAATGACTTGGTCTGCGAACGTGACTCTCTCCCGGATGAACACATCGATGGCATCGCAGAGGCCCTTCTTGGCTTCTGCATCTGGAACACTGACATCGACCTTTGATACTTCAAGCTTCAGCCACCGAATAGCATTTCCCATAGAAATTGACAGGGGGCGACATGATGACAGATATTCAATTTGTGGTGAGAGAACATGTGATGTGAGATGTCGACTTAGTGAGTTCTGTGGTGGTGTAGTATATGACTCGATGACCTTATAAAAGTTAGTTATGCATCCATCATGGTGACTGTTATAAGATATTAAAGCTCCAAGGGAACAGAAAAAGTAACCCACCCTCTTGAAAGCTTGCAATGTAGCAACAAGCCTCGCACAACTTCCACAAATCGTATAATTGCTCATCTGCAACCCCAAAGCCAGAACCGCCGGATGAACATCCTTACTCGCCCCAGCAATAGACGTCGTCCTCGTCTTGTATAAATGTCTAAAGAACTCCACTGTCTTGTCTTCTTTCTTCGGCTCCGTGGCAATAGGGCCAGGTACAACCTTCTGCGCTCCCCGAACCGGCAGATTTCTCAATTCCACTGACGTCGAGCCACCTCTCTGATGTTGTCGCTGTCCTTTAGCACCCTTTTGCCCTTCGGCTTTTGGTTGCTGTCCTGGCGTTAGGGGTACGACTGGCACAGCGGCTCCCTTTGCGAGTAATGCCTCTGCTCGTCGCGCAGCTTTCTCTTCCTTTGCTCGCTTCTTCAATTCCGCACCTGAAAGCTTTGGTCCATCTGTAGGTGCCGCGGGTTCTTTCCCTTTTGGTTGCTTCGCCGTATTTCCTTTCCCTTGCGCTGGGGAAGGAGCTTGTGGGGGCGCGGACTCCGCCGTGGGAGGGTCTGACGAGGGCATACTGTCGTTCGCAGTACCGAAGTACGGATTTCGTGAACTGTGACTTTGCCAAGGAACTGTGATTACAGAAGATTGCTCCGCAGGCAGTTGTAAATTGTAATTGTGGTTGAATGAAATTTGTTGTACTCCAACAGAAGCGCGATGTGGGGTTTTGCGCCTGACGAGAAGTGACTCACGAGCCTAAATCTAGGATTTCTCGAGGTCGAAGATTTGGAAGGAATATGTGTTGAAGTAGATAGACATCCTAGGTAAATTTAGAGCTTCTGACTCTCCACAATGGTGACGACTGCTGATGCGACTCGAGTTGGACGTTTGGAGTGAGGCTGTAGCAACGTGAGGTTTTTGGCGCGACTCCTGCAGAATCCCTGCAAGAACAGAAAAAAGCACGTGCAATGCGATCCACAAGGGGAAACAGTTTTGGAAAGAAAGGACCTTCCCGGATGTTGTTCAGAATAGAACATAAGATTGGTTTAATATGTGGTATATTTTTGTAAAGGTGCAGAGTGTTTTCAAGCTTACACACTTCCTGAATCATTACCAGGTCTTGTATCTAATATCCAACTACAGATCACTTTTAAGTCTAAACATAAGCCATGACAAACAATATTTAATATTCGAGAAGGAACGGCCGTAATGGCTCTCCTATACAGGAATGTAGCTGCATCTCCAACAATTTTTCCAACCTTTTTTAGGCTGGAGCAATCTCCCTGTCCTCTTCCGCAGTTTCGACCTCATTGTCCTTCTTCCCCTTCTTTAGCTTCCCCTCAAACTGAAGCGTATACACCCCCAATAACTTCCCATCCGCCGGCTTACTCTCCCTCGTCCCCTCAACCTCCGCCACCGCGGCCTTAACCCTCGCAATCAAAGCCTCCGCCTCCTCTACCGTGGCTTTCTTCCCCTTCCTCTTCGCCCCAAGCACAATCTCAACCCTATTCCCCTTCATCAAAAACCCCTTCATCTTCATCATCCTATGGTTCAAATCATTCGCATCAATTGCCCAATTTAACTCAATCGTCTTCTCAGTAACTGCTGACCTCGCACCCTTCAACTTCGCCTTCTCGGCAGCACGCATAGCTTCCTTGTTCATGATCTTGCATATTGGTGGGACGCCAGGCTCGCCGGGAACGACGACTACGAGCGTGTCTTTCTTGCGGTCGATGGAGTCGAGGACGTCGAAGGTTGGTTGCGGATCTTGGAGTTTGCCGTCTTCGCCCACGAGGGATATGGACCAGGCTTTTATTTCGTCGTCGCGGGGGAGACGGCTTCTGACTGCTGCTGAGGAAGCGTAGCACTTTTGCTGCTGTGAGACGAGGAGTCTGGGAGCTCTGGTGCTACAGCGTAGAGCTGACGTTGAGGTGGAGGAAATAGTTCGCGGCGTAAATTGAAGCTTTGATTGTCCAGGTTGAACAAGTTCAATTGGGGCAATGAAAACCCTGTGCAGAGCTGCAGCTGTGCTGAACGCGCATCTGGTGCTCTTCATTGTTCCTGTGCCTTGCCGGAGAATCGACAAGTGAGCTTTGGAGACGGTTGAAGCTTCGAAATCTCTCGCGTAAAAATGTTCCTCTCCGCCATCTGACATCCAAGCCCATCTCGTGACTTCAACAACAACGTCCTCAAAAATCAATATGCCATGCCCCCTCTCTCACGCTTTCTCCTCCCCTTCAAATATGCCAAAGAGCGTTACGCAGGGCATCCTCTGCGCCTCTCCATTGCAGCCCTGAAGACCATCCTACTGGCCCACGTCTTCTGGAAATATGGCTACGCAATTGCTCCCCTACAAGGCCCCTCTATGCTGCCCACTTTCGAAGTCACCGGCGATTCCGTCATTATCTCAAGATACTATCGACGAGGGAGGGAGATCAAGGTTGGGGATGTGGTGTCGTTTGACTCGGTGGTCGAGCCGGGGGAGAGCGTGATCAAGAGAGTTCTTGGACTGCAGGGGGATTACGTTATGAGGGATACTCCGGGGACTACGGAATCAATGATCCAGGTAAGAGATGAGTGAAATTCCGGTAGACTTTAGAACTGGGTTAATGTGGGACTAGGTACCAGAAGGCCATTGTTGGGTCATTGGTGATAATCTACCATGGTCCAGAGACTCGAGACATTTTGGGCCAATGCCACTGGCGTTAATTAAAGGCAAGGTTATTGCGAAAGTCTTGCCTTGGAGTGAAAGAAAGTGGATAGAAAATGGGCTGCAACCTGTAGAAATTCGTAGGGCCTGAATAGAAGCATTTCAAGGAGCAAGGCGTTGGAGGGCAGTTTGTCGGCTTATGATGCACATTGTCAGATCGCTTTTACCTGAAGTTTGAAGAATGTAACTCTCGTGTGAAAGGTGTGGATATCATAAGCTTCCTATCTAATTACATGGAATAAAACGGAAAGTCCAGTATGAAAACAAGTTCGAGTTGAACGTCTGAATGAAATGGGTGGGAGCGTGGCAATTCGAACTTGCCGTCGGCTCCTCGTCGTTCAAGGGAAAGCTTCGCTCAGTCCTCAGCTCCACCAATGCTCGCTCCCAAAAAGATATTCCCTGATTAAATGCGCCTAACACCTCGCCTTCCGATCCGAAGATGCAATACAAAACAAAGATCTATAGCGCTCACTTGACCTAACCCTCAATGTGAGATGGCTTGTTCTGCCCCAGGAGTTGCAAAGAGCGCTGGGCAAGCTGCACAACTTCTCCCTCGCCATCCTCTTCACCCTCATCGTCAGACTCGATTTGCGTATCCGCGATCGTCTTGATCATCTGCACTATCTCCTCTGACTTTCCAATTAAGCTGATAAGCTTCTTATCTTCGGACTCTAAAAGCTGAAGCAGCGTCCAGATCGCAATGTGCTGGAAGGTAGCATCTCCACTGGCAAGGAACCGTTTGAGATACCCATGGATGCCTCCATTAGGCTCTGTCCAGTCTTGAATGAAGATTGAATAATCGCCGACTATCAATCTATGTTAGTACATATAACTAAGGTAAGGAAATACCTCGATCATACCTTTTGAAGAGAGATTCCCAAGAGCTGCTGCACTATTGCCTTGGACTTCGATACTCTGCGAGTCTGTAAGAGGGATTAGAACGTCGAAAACTCCCAAGTTCAGGAGGTGAGTCTTGAGCTCATCGCTGAGAGCTAATACGGCAATTGCGGCAGTCATTTCTGATTGTACGCTCAGGGGAACATCGAGAACTAATTGCTTGCATTTCTGAACAGCTCCAGCTTCCAAAACCAGAGCTTTGTTGCGATCAGAGCTTGCCGCAAGGTTTCGAAGCGTAGATATTGCATGGCATTGGATCTCCTCATTGTCTGTAGATCCTAACAGGTCCACCAGTGGCTTTAAAAATCCTGCATCGATAATAGGTGATTCGTTAAGAGGGTGGATGGAGATGTTCCGAATACAAGCTACTGCAGAAAGAATCAAAGGTAGGTATGAGGATTGTAAAAGTCGAAGAAGAGGAGGTAGACCTCGCGCCCGAACGATTTCGAGTTGGTATTTCTCGTCGGAAGCAAGGTTTCGTAAAGCCAGAGCAGCCTGGCATTGAACTTTCGGCGAAGATGAGTCCATTAAATTGACCAAAGACTGAATGAGTCTATTCTCATTTTGTGCCAACTTCTTTCGGTTGTTTGCATCGACAGCAATGTTGCTCAACGCAGTGGTGCAGTAATATTGAACGTCAACGTCGGAGGAAGAAAGGAGTTGGACGAGTACTGGTATGGCACCCGCATTTACGAGTTGCTGCCGATTTTCATCTGTTCTTGTCAGTTACCGGTGTATTGTTGGATATCAGATCCATACCTGAATGGGTCATGTTCAGGAGAGCTCCAGTTGCGTTCCTCTGAACTCTCATGTCTTTTGATTTTGCCAAACGAGTAAGAGGCCCCAACGCTCCAGACCTTGCTATCTTTGCTTTATTGTCCTCGTGGGTTGCAAGATTTGTAATGCAGCCTACCGCGTTGCACTGTACTTCAACGTTGGGGGACATCATCTGTCGAATGAGAGGGGTAAGCCCGCCGAGAAGCACAATAGCGACCTTGTTTTCAGCTATAAAACATTAGGAGATGCTCCCAGAATCCTTGTAGAAGATAGCAATGCTTACTGTTGACTGCAAGGTTTCCAAGGGCGGCACTGGCTGCTCGCTGAACTTCTATATCTGGGCTTTGTAACAGGAACAGTATTGGCTCGAGTGTATCACGATCGACTTCGCGGACATCTGAAAGAACAATCAGCATGCTGCATATCAAAACCATGTTATCCCAAGTCCACAAGCTCGCCCTCGGATGTATGCTCGAGGCCGTCGAGGGAGTCCCAAACCCAACTCAGATTCCCATCCAGAGCACTGTATCTTGCCCCCCTCCACTTGATCATGCCATGTACGTACCTCGCTCTGTTATCTCGGCGAAAGTCAGGCTTGCGCTGCGTTGAAGGTCGACATTATCTGAGAAGACTAGAGTGCTCAGAGCTCGTAAAGGTTCGCCAGAAAAGAAGTCGGTTTCTCCACGCTATACAAAATTAGCTGCTGCGTATACATTGTGCCCAGCAGAGCTGCTCATACGTTTTCTAGGTATTGAAGGAGGTCCGCAACAGCTTCTCTCTCGCTCTCGGCGAGGACTGGCTCGTATAGGCCATCGCGAGATTTGCCTGTGATTTATCAAAATATGTCCTGCCTCCTGTCCAAGCACCTGGTATCCATACCTCCACAGCACGAAGATCCACAGGCACCCATCTCCAAAGGTCAGTCCCGCAGGACTGGTGGTGTATCGTATTCGAGGTCAATTGTTTTGTTGGAATGCGAGCGGAACGTTGAACAAAGCAAACCCGGCAAGATGCGTCAAGTCTGAAATGGTGGCACAAGGCAAGGCGTGTGGTCCATTCACAGCAAAGATACGAAAAACAACACGATGTTTGAAGAAGGGAAGAAGGCGCTTTGGTGATAGGAAAGAGGTGTGATTCTGATAGCTCGGAGTACCTGGAGGAAGCTGCGTCCGCCGCCAGCAACCCAAGCTCCTCGCCTAAAACCTTGTCCTGCAAAAGCAACACCCGCGTCACATGGCATTCTCCATTGTATTTCTGATGAAATCAGCCGACGAGATGTCTCTGATTTCGAGGTCAAGCGACAAACTTTATACTTCAGTCCACAATCTGTGGAACGACTCCAAGTTTGGGACATTGGAAATTGCGTTAGGCTCTCAAGTCCAAGAACCGTCGTGGGTGGGTCTGCCCGGGAGGATCAAGACACCTAATATCCAAAGGCCGTTTACCTTGGTAACAATCAAATTAACTTGCGGTTCGTTTGCTCTGTCTCACACGAGGATTCCAAGCTTTCCGGGGCCCAGATACGATCGCGGTGACTCTTCAATACGGAGGCAGCATTATGATTTCAACGCCCATCATGTGATATGAGATACGAGGGAGGATTCAATCCTCGAGGATACCTCCAGACTCCAATATACAATGCTTCCCTGTACATTACCATTACCACCCTTATAGCAGCGGTACGGAAGAAGAGATACCAGGCTTTCTTGCTAAGGAAACTTCGATTTTGTTGACCTTCTTCTCGGAAGATCGACAAACACAAACCCTTTTTAGAGCCTCGATGCCCAATGCAAAAGTGAAGAAAAGTACCTGCAGACGCTATCAGACCTCGTATTTCAGCAGCCACAACTCACCCAGGTTGCCACAGACCTTGTGCCGGTTCTCAAGCAGGCTTGTAAAAACCAAGAACTCCTAGAAATATGACGTGCGGAGGCGAGAGCGAGATTTGAATGTCCCAACATCACCGTGGGAACTATGTATCTCTGTATGTCTCTACCTTATGTATCTTTTGTCAGCCTTGAGAAGTCAGCAACGGAAAAGGCTGTCGGTTCGGAAAATCGTTTCGGCGCGTTATCTCTACGGCGGCCCATAGGACACTTGTTAGAACAGGAGCAGGTGCAGGCTCCGCTTCCAAGCCCACGTCGATCGCTCCCTCAACCTCCCAAAAAAGAGCTCCATCTTCGAGCTTGCCCCTCTCTTCCGCTGTCGACTTGCATCTTGACCTCACCCTGGTTTCCACGGCCTCCAGGCCAAAGCCTCCTCAAGCAGCTCGATCTCCATTCATGTGAACCAGCCATCCTGGCCCATGTCCGATACGGCTGAAGGCACTCGGGCGGCCGCGGCGCCCAATGCCGTGGATCGCTCTCCATCGCCAACAAACATCGCTAGGCATGGTCACGAGCCGTCACGCATTGCCCAACCTTCCACTTTCCTTCTTCCCCGAGGCCAAAATCGCGCGATGCAGGATAAGCCGTTGAGCTCGGTGGACAGGGACCAGCTGAGCGGGTTGGTGAGTTTACCCTGACCGTCGAAATTCGATGCATCGCAGCTGTACTGAGCCTCAAACTCTCCGTCGATGCCATGGCTCACAGGACCCCGCCAGGCTGACAAAGCTTGACCTTCACAGAAAGCAATCCGCGATTTCCTCAAGAAACGAACCAGTTACGACGTCCTTCCTCTCTCCTTCCGACTCATCATTCTCAATACCGACCTTCTCGTCAAGAAGAGTTTGACCATCCTCCTCCAAAACGGTGAGATACCCAATAACCCGTAGTTCGCTTTTTGCTAAGCATCCATCTCTAGGAATCGTTTCTGCTCCTCTCTGGGATTCGCATACCTCGACTTTCGCTGGTCTCCTCACAACCTCCGATTATATCAATGTTGTCCAATACTATTGGCAAAATCCAGATGCCCTCAACCAGATAGACCAGTTCCGACTGAGTAGCTTAAGAGGTAGGACTGTTGCCATACATGGCTGGAGGTTGTGCTGATCATGGTCTAGAAATCGAGAAAGCAATTGGCGTTCTGCCGCTTGAGACACTCTCCGTGCACCCCATGCGCTCTCTCTACGAAGCATGCCGTCAAATGCTAAAGACTCGAGCCCGACGAATTCCTCTAGTGGATGTCGACGATGAGACTGGTCGAGAAATGGTTGTCAGTGTGATCACGCAATACCGGCTGCTAAAATTCATAGCGGTTAATGTCACCGAAACGGAGATGTTGAAGAAAACTGTCTCGGAAATTAGTCTCGGCACATACGGAGACTTGCAGACGGCAAACATGGATACCTCAGTGATCGACGTCATCCATATTATGGTCAAATACAGCATCTCGAGCGTACCAATTGTCGACGAGGATAGGCGGGTCCTGAATGTATTTGAAGCCGTCGATGTCATTTCGGTCATCAAAGGCGGTGCTTACGACGAACTTACTACAAGTGTTGGAGAAGCGTTGTCGAAGAGAGCAGAGGATTTCGCAGGAATCTACACGTGCAGCGAGGAAGATAGACTAGATTCGATTTTTGATACGATTCGAAAATCTAGAGTCCATCGACTCGTTGTAATTGATGACGAGAATCGTCTTAGGGGGATCATTTCACTTTCGGATATCCTAAAGTATGTCCTTCTGTATGGAGAACTAGACGAATGAGCACAAATGGGATGGAAATGGGACGAGATATCCAAGGAGGCGTTGCATAGCGATTTGGCGTACGGAATGAGAGTCGAGCATATCATGCTGCGAGGCTTATAGATCTCTTTCAGTCGCCGTCGATAATACCATTGTTTTTTCAAGGCAAGCAATTTCTTTTGGGGCGAGTGGGAGAACATTGTTGCAAGTCAGATGAATAAACTTTTGAAATTGGGTGCCGACACAGAGTGTTAAAGTCAATACCCTCAATGTTTGATGACTGTTGGAACATTCAAAAAGGAAAAAGTATGCTGCCGGGATATCGTTGGGACAATCCATTACCGAACTGGACTTTGAGCACCGGTGGAGTAGTCATCATTTCAAGACGTAAGTCAGAAATGGAAAGTGCTTATGAGTTGTTGCTGTTTCCTTCTATCGCAAGTGCGTTGGAGGACCTCCTTCTCTTCTTTGGCGCATCGATGTACACACCCCACCGAGATTCTCCAATTTTACACATTATCAATGGATTATGGATCTTGAACGTCAAAATGCAGTCTGCCAATAATGATCTTAATCATCGTTCATACTCTACGAAATTATCAATGGCAACACAATCCGATGTTCGCGCTCCCGTCTACGATGATATGACGATCGCCGAAGGCCTTCTCAACAACTCAAAAGTACCGCATCGAACCAGTTCATTCACGGGTACCCATGGCCTATCACATTCGACAGGCCAGTTTAGAAGCTCTGTAGCACTCACAGAGGCTTCTGCGGGTGGGATATCTCGACGCGCAGGTCGGACCAGCAACACATGGACATCATCGGATGGGGATGTACTATCCGACCATGATGAAGTTGACGACCGGACTGTGTTCCTTCAAGAATTCAATCGCCTGGCGAGAAAGGTACGTTTGAGCCCCTGCCATCGAGACGACATAGCTAATACCATAATACAGCATGGAGTACGGCCGATGGTGCAAGACGACGATGACCCAACAAATGTAAGTTGAAAGCCCTAACAAAATAAGACAAAGTTGACAGAGGGCGTAGGATGATTCCAACAATCAGGGACAGCGGGACAGTTGGTTCTCAAGAAAGATCCTCAGACGAACTTCGTCCACGCAAAGTATCAAGCCCGAACGACAACTGAAGCATAGACGTAGCATCAGCGATTTATCACTGCGGATGAGGTTGAAGAAAGATAAACTAAAGGACAAAGATTTGCAGGAACTGGTTCGTCTTTGCGGGTCGAGCCTCCTCTATTTGCCCACGGAATATGCAGCTGGAAGTCTGGCTGTGCCAACTTGCTTCCGCGCTACGGCACAATATCTTGTCCAGTATGGTACGTGGGTATCCTTCTTCCCGTATGGCCCTTACTGACGAAATGCTTAGGCACTACCACCAGGGGCGTCTTTCGAATTCCTGGCTCTCATAATGTCGTGGCAGCGCTGTACAATCATTACTGCTCAATGGACAACAATGGAGAGGCTATTGCAGGAACAGTTCGATGTCCAACTCTACCCGAACACATCCGGTGCGACGTTCACGATGTAGCCTCGGCATTCAAAAAGTTCATCTCCGGGCTGCCAGGAGGCATCTTAGGCTCTTTGCCACTCTTTGATTCCCTCATTTCAATCCAGAGTCAATTACAGAGTGACCCCGAATGGACAAGGACGAAGCAGAGCAAAGTCCGCGCAAGGCTCATTGCTTTGGCGATTTCAACTTTGCAATCTCAGTACAGACGCGAACTCATTTGTGCAGTATTCGGTCTTCTCTGTATGATCGGGCGAGCAGCAGAAACTTCTCGAAGAGAAGATGACCGAGGCAGACCGTTACCAACATCAGATTTGATGGGTTATGGTCCTTTGGGAATCGTCTTCGGACCACTGCTTGTCGGTGACTTGTTGGAGGACTACATCATGCGCATCGCAAACCCTCATGGCGGTCTCATATTACTTCCAATCAGTCCTCCGAAGTCACGAAAGGAGAGGAAAAAGAAGACTAAAAGCGGGGACGAGGGAAATTTATTCAATACCTATGTGGACAAGATCAAGGTTGCAAACAGTATTGCGGAGATGCTCATCACTCACTGGAGGGAAGTAGTCCGACATATGAAAAATCTCAGCGCATTGAAGGTCGTAGGAGGATACAAGAGTCTAGGTTTCAGGGGCGTAAAACCTCCATTTTTACGACCATCTGCATCTGAATCATTTGCTCTCCGGAAACCACCTGACTGGGATGAGGCAAATCCTTTCAGACCAGCGACAAGAAGTCCATCTCCGACTCCGATACGTCGTAAGTTCATTGGAACTGAAATAGTTATCCCTGGTTACTAACCTGAAGCCCGTGTAGGCGTCAGCAGTCCTGTGGCGGACCCCGATGGGAATCACTCTCCAGGGCATAACGATGGCCTACAAGTTAGAAAGCAAAGGTCGAAATCCAGGCCATTTTCAACGCAACGCCTCTCTACCGCCAAATCCGTGAGCGTGCTTTCACCCACGGTTGAGGAAAATGTTAAGGAGAGTGAAGCAGGAACACACTTTGAGTTACCACGTACGAGGAAGAAGTCGAACGCGTCAAGTTCATCAAACAAAGAGAATAGGCCTGCGCCTGATAATGCGCTCATCGGAAAGAATTCTCATACGAAAGACAAATCGAATAGATTGAGTTCGTCAAACAAGGAGAATCGACCACCACCTGATGATGCGTTTATGGGGGAGGCATCCCCACCGCATTCTACCCCTGGGTCTGCATGTTCAGCTCCAAAAGTGAAGTTAACGACTGTACATGCTCAGCCGATCGACAGCCTTAAGTTCATGGGCCCAAACCTTTCTCTCATGACAGGTATTCCCATGCAGACCCCGAAGAGTCTTCGCATACCTATCAAGGAGAATATGGGTGATTTTGAGAAAGGGAAAGCCGCTGAACGAGTCTCTCGTCACAGCGAGCCTCCGATTGGCAGCGAACGGTGTAACCCAGCTACGCAGCCTCCACGAACTCTTCTCAAGCCTCTTTCACCTTCACCGCCTCCTCAAAGTGGTTTTCGAATGGGTCCTGTAGCCTGGGCAAAGAAGTCCCTATCGAGACACTCTCGGGCTTCACAAGAAACTGTAGCTACTCCTTCGAATCAAAGGAAACCGAAAGTATTGGTATCCAAAGCATCGACTAGGGACCCTGAACATGAATTTCCCAAAGACCAACGCCGACTCCGTGGCAGCGACCCGGGTATAGGAGAGAAGGCCCCTAATAGGTCTCCTCGCAAGGTCTCGAGATCGTTGTATGATGATCCACAACGGAAGAAGAAGCTTTTGGAACTAGATTACGCAAAGAGATTTCCGAGACAGGATCCACTGTCAACCATATCTCAAGAGGAGGATATCGCTTCATTATCCGAACTTGCCCAGGCACTGGGCTTTCTCGAAGAACAGGATGGGGCCAACTCTCCGTCTAAGCACAAGCTTGGCTCCGTGAAAGAAGAGCCACTGAGTAATCCTTCTTCCGGGAAACACACAGCTGGATCTGATTGGACAAGTGGAGCAGCAACGCCGCCCTTGAATTCAGAGCATGGAAATACTGCAGGGCAAGTTGGGGGCCCGAAGATCGGCCAACGCGCCACGAATGAAAATACAAAGGTTGATGAGAAGGACCACTGTCCGCCGGGGCTTGGTCCAAAATTCGAGGCTTCGTCTTCGGATCAAATAGGTGCATACCCTTTAACACCCAAGCGGATCCTGGCAAGTACAAATCCAGTAACCCCCAAGTCTCAGACAAATCAACAACGCACCCCCGTCCGGCCCAGTTCCTCCATTCTTCCTTGTAGTCCAAGCACTAAGTTCTCAGCTCTCGTTGCGAAATTCAATAACCCGGACTCACAAACTACCCCTGAGTGTTCGCCTTCCAGGCCACCAAAGAAAACTATCACCGAGTTCTTGGCTAGAGAGGATCAAAATTGTGCCGGTTCTCCCAAGGAAAGCTTGGTCGCTCCATATACGACCAATCCACCATCTCCTACGAAGTCTCAGAAATCAGGAAAATCCGCCATTACACCACAATCAAGACGCAGTTCTTTGGTCGCCAGCCGCAAATTACTTCTTGATACAACTTTGAATTTGAGCCGAAGGACATCACTTGCTGGGAAAGATGAAATAACCATCCATGCTGCTAACTCATCTCCTGGAGGTGTTCCAGCGTCAACGCAGTCGCCTCCTATGTCTAAGTTGAGTCCGCTTGGATGCCGAAAGACTCCATGTTCTCTAGACATTACATCTCCAACAGAAACAAATCTGCCAAATTCATCCAACGGGGATACGGAGTGTGCGTTTGTACCCCAGACGCCCTTTGGAGAGGCTGTTGAGGAAGTGCAGCAACAGTCAATTTCCTCTGCTAGGTGTTCGACCTCACCCGGCCATGACGAACATGTCGCAATATGTACCATGCAAATCCCAGCCTCATTACAGTCCCCTGTTTCTCCAGAAGCTGTAGCTGGATTTCCTTCCGCGGTTTCGACCGAAGTTCCAAAGTTTGATGGACCTGCTGGTACTATTGACCTCAAAAAGCTCCCAATAAATTTTAGCTTCAGAGAAGCCGAGCTCAATTGTGTAAACTCCAGGCCCAGTCTCGCTGATAGGGCTGGCTTTGTACATCCAGACTCGCCTTTTAGAGATGTATTTTCGAGTTCGCGTTCTGTCAGTCCAGCCGGGAGCCCTCTTCCAGGTCGTAGCAATTCAGTGCTGTATGCCCAGATCCGAACTCTCCGGAGACAGCTCGCAGCAAAAACCGAGGAGGTCCGACAACTGAAAAAGCAGCTCGAGGCCCGAGGGTCCCTTGATATTGGGACTCTCAGTGAGCAATTGAGGGAAACAAAGAAAGAGACTGAACACTGGAAATCCAGAGCTGAAGTGGCGGAGAAGCAGATTGAGATGTTCACGAAGTTGCCCTTGAGATCTAAATCCCGCCAAACTTCGGGAGAACTGTCCGCCAAATCTTCTCGAAATCGAGTTCTTGCGCGCTCTAGTACAGGATATCCTGGGGAAGCTGCTGAAATGGCAGCGAGAATTCGAAAAGCTTTGCATGGAATGGATGGTGCTTCCAGTCCACCACGTTGGAGCTCAGAAGAAAGCAGTGATACTGTGATTCGCGAGCCAATTAATGGAAGCGAACGGAGAGTTGCAACTGAAGATATTTTAATACTGTATGAATAGGCAGAGCTTGACTTGTCTTGGGCGAAGGTGGATGAATGGTTTGTTTGGGGGACGGCTCGCTTTTGTATAAAGGGGGTCCGGTGCAGCAGCATCCTTACTCTTTTTGTTGAGTATGAACGACTAAGGAGTCCTCACTCAGCCATTAAGCAAGCCACAATGGTTATGTTATCATTTTTAGTACTGTTATTCCTAGTAAAAGGAGACTTTTCAGTACTAGCCTCCAAGTTTGCGATTCATCTTTTGTATGCTTGTTAGTGAATTGGCCAAGAGGACGACACCGCCTTCCCGTATTTTCCATCTCTTCCGACTCTAAATTAAGGCGAGCCTTCGTTGTCCTTGTTCACAGAAAATCTCGACTTCGTCTTGCTTTCCAAAACTTCGCTTCAAAAAACTCTTGCGAACAACACTACTGCACCACTTCCTTCGAAACAGAAGAAGTAATCATGGCTTCCGACCCAAACAAAAGCAGTTTCTTCGCCTTCACCCATCCAGGTTTGGTTCTTGGTTCGTCCCCTCCCTCTTCCCTTCCTCCCCAGGATCTCACACAAATCGCTAACGACCTCAATCTCCTACCACAGTCCTCTGGGACATCTTCCTCGCCATTCCCCTCGCCTTCATCCTCACGCACCTCAACGAACACATCTTCCGTCTCCTCGGCTACGAAGAGCTCATGCGTTCGCCCGGCGGCGCTCGTCTCAATCAGGTGATATTCGTGCTGGTGAATGCGTGGCTTGTTGTGGGTTGGGCGTGGCAGCTTATGGAGGAGGCGAGGAAGCAGAAGCAGGAGAGGATTAGGGCGTTGAAAGAGGAGATTAGACGATGGGATGAAGATATTGAGAGGTTGGAGGGGTTGATGGAGGTATGTGTTCTTGTTGGGTGGTCGAGACGGCTGTGGGATGATGGGAGCTTGGTGGGAGACTGGGAGTTTTGCTGACCTGGAGCAGGAGAAGCAGATCGAGGAGCAGTTGCTGGGTCGTCGTAGAAGGACTGAGAACGAAGGTGGTGAGGCGAAGAAGATGGTGGTCGAACACGGAGAGATTAGGTTGGCGAAGGTCGGGACTCCGATGGGTACGAGGAGACGTGGTCTTGGGGCAGCGAAGCAGAGGGAGCCTTCTCCTCTCTCCGGATTGCGATTTTGAGAGCATTGCTTCGATGAGGGAGGATACAGGTACTTTACACACAGTGGCATGGCTGATTATTTTGGGGAAACTTGACTGGGGCTGGAACATAGTCACGAGCGTCACTGAATTGGGACTGGAATGATTTGATGATTTCAAATTCTGAAAACCAGCTATTGTCACCAGAAGTCTCTTCTAGAAAGAAGAGCCAGAGAGCCAAGCCAATAAAAATAACACACAATTTGGAGTTTCCGTTTCTCTTCGCGCCTCACTTACTGCAACCCTTCAAGCTGCTACGTAGATTAGCCAGCATCCAAGATCTACCTCTGAAAGATCTGGAGACCATTCTGGAGCAGTGAGGTATTGCTGATGCTTAATACGGCAGGAGCAAACAGCTGCGAGACGTAAACATCTATAGGATCCAATCTTCGAGGTCCGCTATCCCCAAGTTGATAATGTCGATTTGGAGGTACTTCGGTCAATGGCGCTCCATGGCTAACTCGTGCTTGGCAAATTACGAAAGTACCGTATGGTCTTTGGCGCGCCCGTGCTAGATCCATTGCCGCAATGCCCACGGTACCGTTCAAATGACAGCACCGTGTTGGATCCAGTGCTGCAATGCACACAGTACTGTTCAAATGACAGCACCGTGCTCAATCCAGTGCCTAATGCCCACGGTATCATTCAGATAATGGCGCCGTACGCGAGCAAGTGAGTCTGAGACCTGACACTGGCCTGGATTAAATGTGATCTATAGAAATTAATATGGAAATGTTTTAGGTTTTGATTTTTGTTCTGTAGATTAGAGGAATGCTCTGGAATTTTATATTATTAGCCAGAGCAGTTTGAGTCATAGTGCAAGTTTTTAGCTTGCTCGAAGTTTTGCTATACTAGCCAAGATATTGACCTAAGGAACAATCTCAATCACCAAAGGAGCGAATCCTGCGCTTCAACTATATTTTTTATCCCCATTATATAATAGGGATATAGACATTAATGACAACCTTATATAACAAGGCGCGTATATACACAGAGATCAAAGAACCAGAACCAAAGCTCATATGTACAATCATCCAACCTAACCCTCTAAACTCACTTATTCCTGAAGGACACCATGGATTTGGAACCCACAGACCTGGCTAGAAATAACCATTCAAGGCTTCCTTTGACCCTATGCCATTGACATCGCGTTCGAGGTCCTTGCCTGCTTCAATTGCAGATTCCAGATAAGACATAGTTACCTGAGCATGACGTGAATATCCTTTTGCGTATTGGTTGTGCGCACTTGGTTCCCGGTGTCTTTGGAACCCTCCTCAGAAACCCCTCTGTGTGCCCTGCTTTCACCATCCCATCCTAGCTGAATCTGCCGTCCCTCGAGCTTGCTCCAGCTCCATAGCAAGCTTTTTTGTATGTTGTACTTGGGCCACAGCCAATTCACGTAGCCCTTTTGTTGCATATCGTAAAAGTAGTTGGATCCCGGGCAGCTGGCACGTAACTTGTGTGGCTTGGGATGTGGCTTCAATATAAGGCTTCTTTTTTTGCTGCACATTGTAAATTGCAGGAGGCGCTTACTGGTACTTTGCTCTTCCAATCAAAACATCTTTCATCAACATATTTCAAGCTTTGTTGCATATCGCAAGAGGATAAAACAGGTGGAGGTGGTCTGATGCGATCGCGACTGCTTGTTCTAGAAGCATTGGAATGAGGACCACTTAAGTACTCAAAAGTATGCCTCATATGCATACATAATGTGTCTTGCTATTGTAAGTGAGAAATCAATTTCTTTTGTTGCAAATCGCAAAAAGATATCCTATCCAAGAATGAATCATATGTGTTGTGACCTTTATCTCATCCACTAATTTGGAAACTTGCATATTCCCCTACATGGCTGAAAATGTGGCTTCATTACCAGTATCGACTCTAGCACTGACTTTTTATATGCCTAGGAGGCATACTTCTGAGTACCCCCTTGGAAGTTGTTCCGATGATGTTATTCTTTCGTGCTGCAACCATCACGAGGTCTAATTGGAGAAGGATAGAACAGAACTGAAACTATTTTTAGATTTAGAGTATTACAACTGCAAGTAGATCGGGTTGAACTACTATACCCCAGAGTAATTACGTTTGAAGTACATTATATTAATATATTATAAGATAGCATATGTGCTTTATTCATACTTCAAGCCAAAGTAGGCTGAGTTCTACAGGGCAGTGCAGACTGCTTTGGCTTGAAGTATAAAATTTCTGTATAATAAAACTTAGAGCACATCAAAGATTAATACTAGAACCTGAACTACCTTGGCATCTAATATAATAATATAACGTATTCCTGTAACGTGTGCTTTAATATTAATTTCTAAATCGAACTTATTACCTAAGATATCTTGCTAGTAATACGAATTTCCGGTTTTCTCTATAAACCTTGCTTTTCAGTTATATGAGTAATGAAGATATACTCGGAATAATTGTCTTTATATACAGTGTGATATCCTTGTTAATTTATACTAATAATCCCGGCAATAGTCTTCTACGGTAGTAGTGTAGGTGTCTCCGCCATGCTATGTAACGCTAATAATGGTGGAGTAAGCTCCTTTAGTGAAGCTGCTGGGCTGGACGACTTTTCCTTGTTTCTTCTCATGGCTTTCCGTATAGTAGTTCGTTCTCTGTGGAACTGCCAGTATATTTTCTCTATAGTTCTCCAAGGAAGCGCCATCTCGTTAGCAATAGGCTACCACATCTGGGTTTTATGCCTAGTGAAGGGTGTTAGCCATATCAAGATAATAAGGAGTGAGATAGATCATACCGGCCATATAGTGTCACAATCATTTCCGGCCGCCGATCACTCCCGCTTCTCTAGTCTTGTGAAAAGAACAAGAACTAAGCAGAATCGCACATCGTGAGGGCAAGTGGCGCTATAAAGGGGCTTATAGAGATCAGCCTATTTTTAGAATTGAAGGGGTCCAAATCTGGCTCCCCACTACTTAGATTCAGGGGGACCGATTCAGGCCCTCCATTGCGCAAATCAAGATTTGGAGGATTGAGGGTTCAAATGCAGCTCCCCACCACCTCGGTTTGGAGGTGATCGATTCAGGCCCCTTATTGTGCAATCAAACCGTGGGCTCAAAATCGGTTCCTATACCCCTGTTAGCCACCAATACGAAAGTCCTCAAAGACAACTATCAGAACAGAGGGTGGTTGACAAAACACGGCCTAGAACAAGAGACGACCTCTCAAATGCTTCAGGTTTAATACTCGAAGTGTATCAAAACTGACCTGGGCAGATCACCTTTTAATATTAATGGGTACTACAAACGTCAAACGAAATGACAAGGGGAAAAAGAAGAAAGAGAAAGAACGAGGGATTAAACAGGAGAAAGGATACCTTAATTAAGGAAGCCTATGAATTAGGAGAATTCGATGGTATCGACGTCGCTCTAATCATTTGCAAGCATGGTCGATATACTACGTATGGATCTAGGGACCATGCATCGTGGCCGCCATCTATAGCAGAGATAGTAAGTAAAGCGATTGCTTGCTTGAAATATACGACTAGTACTAATACGGACTCCACTACAATGATCGTCCGGAAACGTAGTGACGTCTTGAGTGTGGCAAGATAACCGTCATACTTCAAGCCCAAGAATTTACCAAAATAATATTTTTGACAATGGAACTTATAGTGAAGGTCGACACAATTTCGATTTCACTGCATGGAAGTTTTATGCAAGCGAAGTAGGACAGATAGACATAAATCCAATATTCAATCTTTCCCTCTTCTCAAACCTCCAACCTATTCTCTTGTCCCCCGCATAGCGACTAGTCAATAGGTTCATGTCTTCCCCTAACCAAAATAGGGAACCAATTGCCAGCGCTGGTTACTTCCTTGATGATCTCCCCAGGCGAGAACCGGCGTTCCATTAGCCTTGCCCCCATTGTCCAGATCAAGCACTTTTGTTGGATAAGCTACGCTCGAAAATGCAACATTGCCATCACTTTGTGGTTGCACGATCCAGCGCCTATAAAGCTCGCTTGGTGTGCCTGGGTCGCCCTTGACAGAGGCAAGTGTAGCGGGGGTAGGGTTTGAGGTTGGTTGAAGATCTGATTTGTATTTAAAGCTTAGTAAGGGTGTTTAGGAAGGTGATGAGGTTGCAGGAAGAAGGATAATTGTAGGCTGTAAAGAAGAAAATTATAAGATACGTACCCTGAGGAGAGGTGACAAAGGTTCCGGTCCCTTGGTTAAGAATGAGGACTTGGCCGCGACCTACGTCGGCAATGAGCCAGATCTGGTGGGTGTTGCTATCGAAACTAGCTTCCCTATTGTTAATTAGCAAGCGGCGAAGTAAATATACAGTAAGATTGTCTGAAGAAAATAGAAGCTTACCAGCCACTGATGGCGGTGCCTGCAGCCGACCCACCTAAATACAGATCCAAAGCCGTTTGAGTGGCGGCGTTGATGATGTAGTAAGTACCTGGACCTTTATAGGTAGACATGATGAATAAATATTTCGGTATATTCTGAATGAATTTATAGGGAGAATGAAGAATCAGAAGGAAGTTAGCTATAAGAATGAGACGACGAAGGGCGGCAATTTATACTTCTCGTTGCTTGAATTTGTACTACCGGAAGCTTCGAAGTTGCCATATATTCATGAATCACGTCATATGAGGTTTTAGTTCAGCTTCTCTTGCTTCCACAATATGTGGTCAAAGCTGAAAGTATACTTTTCATTACTTGACTTTGTACTACCGGAAGCTTCGAAGTTGCCATATATTCATGAATCACGTCATATGAGGTTTTAGTTCAGCTTCTCTTGCTTCCACAATATGTGGTCAAAGCTGAAAGTATACTTTTCATTGCTTGACTTTGTACTACCGGAAGCTTCGAAGTTGCCATACATGCATGAATCGTGTCATATGAGGTTTTAGTTCAGCTTCTCTTCATTCCACAATATGTGGGAGTTGCCATACATGCATGAATCATATCATATGAGGTTTTAGTTCAGCTTCTCTTCATTCCACAATATGTGGTAAAAACTGAAAGCGATGATAGAAGCTGATTAGTGATACACATGTTGTGCTACAATTGGCTGCTGCAGAGAAGCCCTATTCAACGCCTTGCTTTCTATCACGACCCTAGAGCTGGTGTTCTCAGCGGAAAACAGCTGTATTGGGTGTGTGGTGTACGTCTAAAGAGAGAAGAAGGAGCGGGGAGCTCGAGAGAATAAGATACAGGGTGCCGCGCTAAGATGTCACGTGATAACACAGCACTTTCCCTTCCTCCAGCTTTCAGCTTTCAGCCTTTGCGCGAATTAAACTTACTAGATCAACGGCACAACCCGTCAAAGATGGATTCAAGTCAAATAAATTGTCTTAAATTTGGGTGCAGTGCATACGTGCTGCAGAGACAACTTATTTGACTGGCTAAGGGATGACTTGTAGGGAACCTCCCAGTGAAATTAACTAGCCATCGTGCTAATCCTGGGAGTCCTAAAGCTTATCTCTACTAATACTAGGACCTTAATGGGCTAAGGGCACGGCGTTATGCGCCTTCGGCGCGCGACGGCGTGCGAAACACATCCACGTACCCGAGCAAGCCAGAACACGCATGCCTTGAGGATATACTTCTTAAGCGATTACAAGGGGCAAGAGCCGGACGTGCATCTTGCCTGCCTTTTGTGCGCATGCCGGGGGCTAAAAGAATAGCCGAAAAAGAAAGCCTTACTTTACGATAAATTTGCAAAAATTAGCGCGGGGGAAGGGGGCTAGAAGGGAATCAAATTTTCAATTGTATAAGCACCCTCTCTAGCCAAACCCTAGAACGGGTGCTTATGCATCTAAAAGAGAGTCGAGATCAAAAATTACTACTTTGGGCGTACACCCATGTTTTGGGAATGCTACGCGAGCAAAACAGGGGTGTTGCAGGGGTTGGCAGGGGCACACTGATATGATATGTATACACGACCCGCTGCAGCTTCGAATAGACGCCATACAGGCGCAGCAACCTTATTACTAGCTAATTACAAGACAAAATTCTGAAGTCCTCAACAAGTAGGCGGTCTGCAAACGGAGTTCATAATGCTAAGCTACTGCCGGCAATTTAGCTGAAAGTTCAGACCGTGCAATCAAGGCTCTCAACGGTAAAGAGCCCGATTTTTATATACATAAAGATCGTATAATTCTGCTCTAGTTTAGGAAGAGACTCTCGTCAAATCTGGGAACCAGTCCCTTATTTACCGCTCTCCCCTCTGCGTGCATTCTGGTCCTCCTCCTTAGGTCCATATTGCTAAATGCATTATTTTATCCCAATTACACGGCATTATTATGCCCACATCCCCCTAACCAAATCAGCAACCGGTATACGTACTTGGTTCTCAGTATCTTTAAAAGTCTCCTCCAGCAGTCGGCCTATTTGAAAATCTAGGAGCTCTAATACCTCAGCAATCTGTTTTCTGTTCTGGGCTTCTATTTTCCCGATAATAATTGCCATTACGCCTTAGTAATTCTCCTAGGCCAGAAAGAAAATATCGAGGCTCTCTCCTATTTGCGGCTTCGCGGTTGACAAGAAGCGCTGTTGGGATCGGACAATCAGAATAGCAAAAATCATATTCATCCCTAAGCCAGCACTGGACCTCAATAATTCGCGGACCTGGAAGACTTTTGAGCCAGATCATTCGACACAACTCGATGGGGAGTTTTGGAAGAGAGTAAACTTGAAGTCCCCATTGATGATGGGCCTCGGGACGACCGTTCTAGCTACAATGTCCAGAACTTCTTGGGGCATAATTTCGGGGGGTGGGTTCTGCCCTCCAAATGATCCAGGTAATAGAGACACTTAGTGCCGATTGGGTATTCAGGCAATTTCAACACGAATTGGCGGTATTCCGGCATGTTTCGGATTGCTTTGGATTATTGTCGGCTTCGTTCCGAGTGTGTGCTTTGGAGTATGCGATAATCTGACTACTCCTATCCTGGTTAATGCATATCCAAGACGAAAAAGGGAAGAATGTTACCTTCAGGTCACAAGCTCAGAACCAAATAACTTGATCACGCGTGCTGAGTTGAGTTGAGTCAGTGCAGGTGGTGACTTTGCGGTATGTGACGGGTAGGTTGGACTGAAAGCGACGAGAGTGAGCGTGTTGTATCGCACGTGACTTAGCTTAGCGCGACACCCTGTATCTTAGTTCTCGAGCTCCCCGCTCCTTCTTCCCTCTTTAGACGTACATACACACACCCAATACAGCTGATTCTGTATCCAGAACACCAGCCACGGGTCGTGATAGAGCGGGAGAGCTCACGTATTGTCGAAGGAGACGTGCCTTCAGAATACCGAGAAAGACAATCGGAAGATGCGATCAGGTTCAATTCTCATCAAAGAAGACGTTTTGAAAAGCGAGCGCGGTCTTGGGTAGAAAGAAGGTGGGTGTCGAAATTTAAAGAGGAAGTTTCGAGGGACTTTGGGAAGTCGCCTCGCTTATTCTAGCCACCTCCTATTCAATATTGACACTTCACGTGATCTCAATGCAATGGAATTCAAATGGATTGAAAGCTCTAGGATTGATAGTACCGAAGTCTTTGAGTTTTAAATTGAGCAAGCAATTGTTCAGGTCATGCTTTTCTTTTTTGAAACATAAGCATAAATCCTGGAGTAAGAATTTTTGGGGTCATATTTTGTGAACTCATTGGGACATTTAATGTTGGTAGATAGAATTCTTTTACTTGTTGGCAGCATCTCGGACATGGTGCAGCAATGTTGCGCATAGGAAGCGAAGTGCCAGGGCAACCAAGCACCAGAAAGCATCTCAAATATTACAACAGCCATTTCTCTCGACCCCAATCCAACGGCATTCAGAGTTGGTACACTGCTGATGACCCGCTATTCATGAAGAACCTGTGCCCTCTACTTTCTTCAGAAGAGATCTTAAATCCACTCCGGAAACGTCTGGGTACCAGTCTGGAACTTGATCTTTCTTCATGTGGCCAACGGGGCAGACGCATGTGGTTTGATAGGCGTAGACCAACAGTGGGTCCAAAACCCATTCACTTCTCCCACTGACCAAGAGTGAGAGTTTTGTGTATATGGCGGTGTCTAGGTCTTCCATGGCGATAAGCTTCTCGATCAAGCCGTCCCTGGCATAGAGGCAACCGTTAACCCAAAGTACAGTCTTTTGAAGGAAATCCATTCGCTTGGCCCATCTTTCATCCTGCTTCAGCCTCTCTTGCGTCACGAACCTTGGCAGTGTCCGGAAGCCGTTCGGTCCAACCATCAGCTTTTCAAACTCTTCAGAAGTAAATTCATCCTTAACTTCCCAAGTCTGCTCTCTCCCTTCTTTAATAGTCCTGTCTGGCCACCGCCGCGTCCTTCCATCCTCACCAAATAACCAAACGTCATGTTCAACAGGTTTGGTGTTTACCAGCTCCGAGACAAAGTCCCCACGAGATTCCGGTTTAATTATGGTGATGGACTGAAGACTATCAGCCAAGCCTTGGATGCCTGTACTAGGTAGAGGGTTATCTTGCAATATATCGCTGTCAATAATGAGGTGTCTGATTTGAGAGACATCTTCTGGAGCAAGAGCGCTCAAAACGCCGTCAAGTAGGCCGTCACTCGATGCAACAATGTTGCCAATCCCGAGATACAACTCATCAACTGTCATATCAAAATAGATCTTTGCTGGTGCCACCGAAGTTCCAAAACAAAGCTTGTAGCACTCGAGAGCAACCTCTCTTGACTCCTTGTTCACCGAGAGTGCGGCCGGCGGCGGACAGGAAGACTTGCACACTCCGATGCTTTCATCCCAGAATAACTCAACAAGCTGAGAAGATAGAGAATAATGCCAGATCATTCCTCGTAATTCGGTGGGGAATTTGGGGAACAATATGAAGGTGGCATCGCCCATCACCGACCGAACCCGTGAAGCGGAGGTGCTGCGGACCAAGTCCATTACTTCCCTCGGAGCCGAGAGTGACCAAGAACATGCTCGCAAGTTTCCAGACTCAATATCAGTGCGAGCAGCTACCTGTCTCTCGTGCCAGTTCGGCTGGAAGCGCGTGGTGAAGGACATATTGTCCTATTAGACCTTGGTCAGTCTCTTGAAAGAGAAGGGGGAAGTGTCTGTCAGGACGGGGTTGATCTTACAAAGAAAGACAGGTACAAAGGCGTCTTGTATTCAAAGAACCACCAAGGCGGAATATTGCAGAGCTTGAGAAAATAAGGGACGCGCAGACCGTAATTTCGTGATGTTCAAAGTTAACAATTTCTGAGGCAGACCTGTCTCACCACCATTTCAGTCGCGGCTCCAGGTTGAGCACGTCGTCCTACAGGCGACTCGAAGAGAATGAACGACGTGCACGAGGCTGTGTGAGCAAGAAAATGCGAGGTGACGTGGATGAATTTGGATGATGTTGTGTCGAGGTTTAAAGTCGCAAAGAAGGGACGAGGGAAGGAGCGCGCTCGCTTGTTGGAGACGACAGCGCCTTTTAATCGCCCTCCTCCTCTTGCAGACTCCGAGACTTCAGGTTTACAGATCATTCTCATTGTACCAGAAGTCCTTAGAACATTAAATCGATATGAAACGGAAAAAAAGACTGCTCGGATTCACCTTGAGGACAATCCCATTTTCCAGAGCTTATGGAACATTGAAGCTATGTGCAACAGTAAAATTCACTGGCAGCAGTCACTCTCAACTTCAAGAACATCCTCAAATTCTTGGAACATGGAGCCGATGTGCAATAAACAAGTCTGACTGCTCCTATTCACTTCAAGGACATCATCCCTCATTGTGCCAGAGCCGCCGGGAACATTGAAGCGATATGCAATAGACCCGCTTTCTACTCACTTATACAAGAACTCGACAGAGAAGGGAGTAGAAGGCAGAAATCCATGGAGTACAGCGATGAACCTGAAGCTGGCGAGCTGGCGGATTCAAAGGTCTGATCAAGCATGGAACAATCTAGGAGTTTTCTTTAATATTCTATGTTTATTTTCTCAAGGCTTTCATGTCTCGTCATTATACATTACTTATTATGCATCTCATGAGCCATCAACCAAATCCCCAACAGCCACAACAACGCAACGAGAAGCATGAGTACACTCAGTAACTCCACGACGAATTTCAATAGAGAGAACGCCAATGCAACACTGACGAGGCCCAGGAGAAGCCATATCCAGAAGGTCATGCAGATGTAAAAAGCCTTGTGGAATCGCTGCCGAGCGGCTGTGAGTGTATTGGAAGACGAAGTACCTTGTTGACGAGAAGCAATTTGTCTAGCCGGGGCGGTCTTGTTGTAGGATATGTGGTTCTTGAACAGTCCGAACACCGGGAAAACTGAGTGCCAAGTCAGGGAAAAGAGCCAGGCGAGCAAATTCGGCGAAGAGGATGGTTGCGTCCCCGCACGAAGATGATTCATGGAGAGGCATACTCCAAACCCAATAATTGGTCCCCAGAGTTGATTGACTTCGAGAACTAGTATTGCGTAGATCAGCAGTCCGAAGCTGATTAGTACGTTGGCTACAATAAATTTTCCAAGAATTCCTGACGGCAGGTAGTGTTCAAGCTGGTCAAGGAATCGCCAAAGGAAAGGTGCTTTAACAAGAGTAGGCGGGGAAACTTGCTGATGGTTAGAAGTTGACTTATGCTCCGTCAGAGAGAGGTCCTGGAAAGCTGGTGATGGCTGCTCGAGGTTAATCTCCTGAATTTGCGAATCAGCCACTGTGACTCTCTCCGACGGGATCTGTGGAGGATGCGAATTCACCTCCTCAACCGCAGACTCCTCTGGGAAAGCACCAGGAACTGCTTCCTCTATTGGATCGTCGCCAGCTGGATCAATCTTGGCTAAAGCCCTCCTGAGATTGAAGTCCATCAGACGCCAATGGCACGGTTCTTTGTGCTTGTGTCCGATAGGGCAGACACATGAATTCTGAGCGATGTAAATGTATTCTGGGTCCGCGCCACCGAAGTATTCTCGCAGATTCTGGAACGCTTCTGGATCGAGGAGATACATCCCAACTATGCGGTCTATGACTCCATCCTTGGGGTATAAACAGGAGTTGAATGTGCCTGGAAGTACAACTTGATCCATGAAGTTGATTCGCTTTTTCCACGCCTCTTCTTGCCTAAGTCTCTTTCTTCCCACGTATCTCAAGGTCGTTAATTTGGTCCTTCCAATGTACTTGGCTAGCTCGGCCGACCTCCAGATTTCGGAAAAGTAGAGCATTCCGGGGTAGTCAACGGTGTTAGGATCGACCAAAGGCACCGGTTTCCCGCCCCCTAAGATGTTCCAGACATGAAACTCTCCGTTATTTTTGATCTCCTGAATTACGAAATCGTAGTTGCCCAAACCATCCACGATTGTGAGTGATTGGAGGCCGTCAAGTCCGAATTTGGTTAGGCTGCTTTGCACTTCGTCTGTATCTGAATCGGAATCGTCTCCATCAGTGATTCCACCAGAAAGTGAGGCGTCGGTGTCGTCGTCGTCATCATCGGCGTAGATACCAAGAAGGAAGGAATTTATAAAGTCGTCCGCAACGAGATGTTCAAGGCGCTCGATGTCTTGTCTCTTTAGTGCCCGGAACAAGAGACCGGCTGGATCCTTTTGAGACGGGGAGAAGTTGCCAACACCAAGGAAGAGCGCGTCAACGCCAAAGTCGAAGTACACCATCGCTTCTGCCTTCTGCGTAGCAAAAGCCAACTCATAATACTCAAGAGCCACACCTCTCGCCTCCGAATTGGCATGAAGTGCGGTCGGTACCGGGTATCTTGATTTGCATTCACCCGTCTCATCGTCGTACAGTACCTCCACCATACGTCGACGAGGGAGACTATAGCACCAGATACTCCGTCGTAGCTCGAGCGGCAGCTTGGGGAACAGCTCGAATTTCGATAGGACATTGTCCGGCTTACGGCTGGGACGATAAGTGCTGGAAATAATGTCGAAGACTTGTTTGGGCGCGGTGGATGGATGTGGTGTTCGAGAGTCGAGGTCTTCGGGAAGGTAGATACCATCGTCGTTGGGGTCATCGGGCCATTTTGGCACAAATGGTTCTGTGTCCATGGTGTCGCGCAAAGCAGGAGGCAGGTGCTACCCTGGAAGGCAGAAGGCTCAGAGCGCAGCTTGGTGTTGATTTCGACTCTCGGTTGCAGAAAATAAGACTGGCAGGAGAAATATTTAAACAGATCGCGTTCTAAAATTTAAAGTTGGGCAGATGCAAAGTCACTTTTGTTGTAAAAGATCAGACGAAGTCGTCCAACATAGAACGCAAAGCACATTTCCCCATTCACTCTAACTTCAGGATTTGAAATGAAGGCTTTCGAGTGTGCAGTTGCAGAATGCCACGCTTGATTTGCTCACCAATGGGGTACCAGTAGATGCATCGCGATATTGGCCAATCCGGTTTGGCAGTGTATCTCCCGTTTGTAGCAAAAAGCTCTAGCAAATCTCTCCTCTCTGCACAAATTCAGCACCATTATCCCCACGGCGGTCGACCGCCATTGTTCTCCGCGCTGACGACCTCCAACACTTTCCGCAAATCCACTCCATCCAGATCATCCTCGTCGTAAAATCCTGCCTTGTGGACGTGTCCGATAGCACAGTCGCAAGGATTCTGTGTTAAGTACACATTGATTGGATCGAACTCTGGTGCGGAGAGCTGCGTCGTCAAGTAACTATACCACCCATTTTGATCACGATCAGCCTCTCTCCAATGCAAGAGCGTATTCAATGCCTTGTGGCCTTCGTAGATGCAACCAGTTGATTGTACGTATTTCTTCCCGGCGAGAAAGTCGAGACGTCCAGCCCAGTGGTCAGGTCCCTGACCGAAGCTCACGAATCGCACCCTCTCTAGGGCTATTTCTGGTGTTTTGTACTTGTGATTTTCCAGATCCATCCACAGACGAGAAAACGGAACCTCCCAGGTGACACTGTCGTCGAGAGGAAGTTTCCAAGGGACAGGTTGTACTTTGGCTTTACGTTTCCAATAACAGCCGCTGGTCTCCATCTCCCAAGCTTGGAACTCTCCCGGATTGCTCTCGACTTCTGTGAGGATAATGTCGCCATGGAATCCAATGTACGAAGAGTCATTGCAACTCCTGTGCGAAGCATTTCGATGTATTGTCAATGTTCGTAGATTGGTGAAGACATACTCATCCGTCGTGGTCATAGCCAATGTCCACCACAGACCCCAAGGCGGGGCCTCCTCGTCTATCTCATGATAATTTGCAATATCACTGTCAATCGCAAGGTTCTCGATCTGGGCAATATCCTTCGGGTCGAGAGTCAGGAACAGGTCGAGTAGTGATCGAGGTCTAGGGTGAAAGTTGCCAATTCCGAGGTACACCTCATCGATGTGTGGGTCAAGGTAAATCGTCGCCTCTGCCCTGTCTGTAGCGAATAAAAGACGGTAGAATAATTTGGCCTCTCTCCGAGATTCGCTGCAAATCCATAAACAGATCGGAAGAGGGGAACGTGAAGTGCAAGCTCCCATATCTTCATCGTACAAAAGCTCCACCAGCCTGGGTCCAGGTAAGCAGTGTCGCCAGATCATGTGTCGTAATTCGATAGGTAACCCGGGGAAATAATGGAACTCTATAAGAGACGGAGGCTCGATCTCTTTAGGAATCTCCAAATATTCGTTGTCTTCTGACCGCCCAAACCGAAAGCCACCTCCATGTCGACGAGGGATCCAAGCAAGAGGAGAAGGCGGCGGAGAGGAGGGTGGATCGATCTTGAAGTTTCGCCCATATGTCGCCTGTGCGATATCTAGAATGTGTCGGGGAATAGTTTTTGGATGCGGGGAGCGTTCATCTTCGTCGAGAGGAAGATATACGCCGTCTTCAATATGAGGCTCTTCGGTCCATTTCGGGTTGAATCCGTCTTGACTGTCCTCGTCGTCCTCCATTATTGTTGTGCTCAAGGCCTGGTGTATGGTAAGCTGTACCAGGTCCGTCTCTTAAGATGAGAGATCGAGATGTCGATTCTCTCGCAACGACTGTGGCCGCGAATAGCCAGCGGTTTGTGTAACATTCAAGAAGGCTGAGATGTCGAGGTGAAGGGAGACGCGTGTCGCGTTCTCATGTATTGAATCGCGGGATATTCTTCGCGAGGGCGTCAAAGTGAATTGGAACACATCGGAAGCGAAGGCGACAGAACGATAGTGATTTTGTTGCGAGGCTCCGAAGTTTGGTAAGAAGGGAGTGATGCCCGGAAGAGTTGAGACGAGGCTGCCGATTCGTCTGAACGCTCAGCCGCACGAGGCTACCCGTTGTACCAATAAGGTAGGTACAATGGTCTTGGGAGTGTAGTAATACTTTATGCATGCATGGATTTCGACAGATTTGACTCAACCATCTAAAAGCAATGCATGGGGTTCCGAGAACTCAACCACCAGAACCCACGTGACAGAATTTGCCCTGAAATACTCCATTTTGCCTACCCTATGGAGCTATGCCAATGACCTCTAGAACTCCAACGCTATGCAGCAGAGAACTTTTTTGGAAGATGGGTAGAAAGGCTTCTCTAGAAAGGTTTGGCAACCTTTCTACTCTCGCTGGCTCCAGTCTCGGGATCCTTATATTCCTTCCAACTCACAGGATACATCGCATTCCCGGCTTCGCTCGTTGCCATGATGACCCCCAAGTTATTGCTCGCAGTCGAGAGGTAGTAGTTCGATTGATCACCAAGAGAGATCGAGCACAAGAGTCAGCACTTTGTTCCTTATTAAAACACGGGTATAACTCACCACTACAGCCCGCACAATGTCCCCAGGCCTAAAGCTCTCAAATATCTTTACTTTATCCTTCTCTGTAGCCCTCACATCCTGCACGCGTATCAAGCCTTGCCATTCTCCATCCAGCACCGTCTCCCCAACCACCAGGATCGCAACCTGAGCTTGTCTTGGCGTAATCCTCGTAACTCTGCAAAGCACCGTGCTGGTGACCTCTGGCAAGATCTCTGCCTTCCCCTTGCTTCCCCCATGCTGGGTACTCGCCGATATATTCCTCTCAATTGAAAGCGTAGGCAATGCTACAGGAGCAGCAGGCGTGATCTTCGTCAATCGTTTCTGCGGACCTGCTGGCTTGGGAGGGTTGAGTTTTCTGACTGGACCAAGGATTGAGGCGAAGAGGTTCGAATTATGGACATGCGTTCCCGGGCCAGGTTGATACTCGCTGAGCGGGCCGAGAAGCTGACCAGGCACCGCGATAGAAGTTGCCTGTGCCATTTCGAAATTCCTGGAGATGATTTCATGTGGTGATGGCTGGGCGATGGGGTGAGGTTGGAGAAAAGTCTCCGATTGAGGGCAAGTTAGCCGACGGTGGTTAACATTTCCCTGTCCGATTGTGACAGGCTTCCCTCCAGAGCTCCGCATGTGGGGCTTCAGGGGTGATGGTTCGCTGCAACCCCTCAATTGCCCCATACTGCCCTCCCCAACTATCTTGCCCCGCTTCCCTTGTATCGGTGCAAATGGGCCGAACAGCTGTTTATAAGCTGCTCTCGTGTGCTTCGGGTCTGCGGATTTCTTGACACTGTCAAAGCAGTGCAATCTTACAATATCTAACTCTACCTACTAACAGCAATCATGTCTGCAAAGCACTTCATCAACGATCCAACGCATCTTGTCAACACAGCTCTCCGAGCTCTCACTCTCACGAACCCATCCCTTGCCCTCGATCCCGAAAATAAGATCATCTACAGACGGCCTGGCCATGAACCGCAAGTTTCCATAATCTCTGGCGGAGGAAGCGGCCATGAACCCAGCTTCGGGGCTTTCGTTGGGGAGGGATTGCTTTCTGCTGCTGTTGCAGGCACCATCTTTGCTTCACCCAGCGCAGAGCAGATCCGTAAAGCTGTCATGTCGAGAGTGGATGGCGAGAAGGGAATACTGGTCACAGTTATGAACTACACTGGAGATGTGCTGAATTTCGGGATGGCGGTTGAGAAGGCCAAGGCTGCGGGGCTGAAGGTGGAGATGTTGGTTGTTGGCGATGATGTGGGAGTGGGACGGATCGCTGCTGGGAAAGTTGGTAGGAGAGGTATTGCGGGGACGGTACTTGTCCACAAGATATCGGGAGCTTTGGCTGCGAGAGGTGCGAGCTTGGAGGACGTTTACAAGGTTGCCAAGTTAACAGCGGATAATCTTGTTAGTGTTGGAGCAAGTTTGGATCATGTCCATGTCCCTGGGAGAGCTCCTCCGGATCCAAAATCGGACGAAAATCTGGCTACAGAAGAGGTTGAGATTGGAATGGGTATTCACAACGAACCTGGAAGTGGACGAGCAATTGTTGATCTTCCTGAATTGGTTTCAAGAATGCTTGCACAAATGCTGGACTGGAAGGATGAAGATCGTGCCTTTCTGAAGGTCAACTCGAACGAAGTCGTTCTTCTGATCAACAACCTTGGTGGAGTAAGTGTCCTGGAACTTGGTGGTATTACCGCGGAAGTTGTCGGACAACTGGAGAAGACGTACAACATCAAGCCCGTTCGAATCTTGGCCGGAACATACATGACAAGCTTGAACGGTCTTGGCTTCAGTATCTCCATCCTGAATGTTGTCAACACCGATATTGGAGGGCCAAGCATGTTACAGCTACTCGATGCGGCCTCTGAAGCGGCTGGATGGGCAGCACCAATCAAGAAGGAAACATGGGAAGCAAAGTCGAGTCGAACACGAGATGAATCCACTTCCGGAGCCGAAGAAGTCAAACCCAGCGGACTGAAGATCAGCACAGAGGCCTTCAAGACTGCCTTGACAGGAGGTCTCGAGAGAGTGATCGCAGCTGAGGCAGATGTCACTAAGTTTGATACCGCAGTAGGCGATGGCGATTGTGGAATCGGCTTGAAACGTGGAGCTGAAGGTACACTCCCCTCATCCCCTCCCCCTTTTCAAGCGACGTACTAACTCCCACCAGCTGTCCTCAAACTCCTCTCCACCACACAACTCACAGGCGATGCAGTCCTCGACCTCAGCAAAGTAGTCCAAGTAGTAGAAAACACCATGGACGGCACCTCCGGTGCAATCTACGCCATCTACCTCAACTCCCTCGTGCACTCCCTGCGCCAACAAGGCTCTTCCACCGCCACCCCTCAAGTCTGGGCCACAGCCTTACAACAAGCGTCCAAATCCCTCGCTAACTACACGCCCGCCCAACCAGGTGATAGAACTCTAGTTGATGCTCTGCATCCATTTGTAGAGACCTTGGCCAAGACGGGAGACGTGAAGAAAGCGGCCGAGGCGTCGAGAAAGGGCGCTGAGGGCACGAAAGGCATGAAGGCTAGCTTGGGGAGGACGGTGTATGTTGGCGGTAAGGGCTTCGAGCAAGTTCCTGATCCAGGAGCGTGGGGACTAAGTGAGTTTTTCCTTGGAGTAGCCGGTGTGAAAGGTGGAGAGGAGGGGTACGAGATGGTTTGACAGTTGAGCTTTCTGTCTCCTTGGTTGGGAGTGAGCGTTGCTGTAGGTTGAGTGAGTGTAATGCCTGACGAAAATAAATACGAATAATGGAAATGGAATTCGGGAGAGATGTGTGACACTTCACCGGCTTATTTCGTCTTTACTAATGAAAGAATGAAAGAATGTTCGCAACCAAGCATCATGGCAATGGCAATGGCAATGGCAATGGCCATAACATTACATTTACAGAATCGTGGCTCATAAGACGTTAGTTACTCCATGCATGCAAGACCAGCGCTACCAGCAAATATACTCCGGGACCACCAAGTCTGATGAATCCATATGTACCGTTTTCCCTTCCTTTCTTCAACCCAACCATTCACGGCTTCGGTGGTTATCACCGCCTAGCACTTTTCCCCTCTTGCTCTTTCCTCTTCGCTAACAAGCTCTTGAATGCGCCCAGCGACTTATCCAAGGTATCCTCATTATGGGCGCAGAACTTGTAGCTCTTCTCTTCAGTAATTATTTGCAAACAGTGCACCTTGGTTTTGGAGAGAGGGTCGATTTCAACGGCGTTGATGACGGAGGATAGCGAAATTATGAGTATGGGTGAGTATTCCGAGTCGTTCTTATATAGGGCGATGTTCTTGGGTCGAAGAACGACCCAGAGGTCTTTCCAACGGCGGACTCCGCCTTTAGAGGATAGGTATAGGAGGTACCCTTGCCAGACTACCCTCTCAGGGTCTTGCTCGGCATTGAATCCGCTCATTTGGCTCACATTTCGGGCACCCACAATTGGTCGCGTGTCCGGTGGTTGAACAGCCAGAGGCTCTTCAGGAATCGAAACTCTGGATTCTCGCCGCGCTCTCGTAATGTCTGTTTCTGACATGTCTGAATGTGATGCGAGCTCGTTTCCAGAGTACTCGATCGTGTGTGAGGGTCTTCTTGCAGCGGTGAGGCCTAGGGCTTTGGTTCGTGGTGTTCGAGGTATAGGATCGCTGGGTTCTGGAGAACTGGAGCCTACTCTTTCATCGTGTAATCGCCTTTGCTCGTTGTGCTCTTGCATAGCCCGCTCGAAACCACCATATGATCCTGTGACAGTGCCTCCTGGACTCGCGAGAAGCATCTCCTCTTCTTCCTCTTCAATTCGCGCCTCCGTCCGTATGAGGTCAACCCATTCTTCAGCATCCTTTCTTGATCTCGCCTCGAGGTGGTAGTTTCGTGAGGGTGAGAATAGCCCAAAAACATTTTGTCGTTTTTGCTTGGGGTCCTTTAGAAACGCAACGGCAGTGAGATCCGACAGGATGATCTTGTGTCTCAGTTTGTCTTCGTTTTGATCTTTGTATATGGAGAGAGAGTTGGGTCGAAGGACAAGAAAGATTGGTTTCCATGCCTGTGAATCATGTCAGAAGAGTCTTTAGGCTGAGCCCGGTGTGAGCATACCTTCGTTTTGCGCGTTCTCTTCTGGACGTATCCACTCTTGAGTACACGGTCGAATTCGAAGCTGCCATTTTGGTTGACCGGAGAAAAGGTATCCAGGTTGAGATGCGAGTTGCGTATTCGACTGGCGGATGGAGGAGGTAGTGTGGTTGCGTCAGGCAGGGGTATTTGCAGAGCTCTTCGCTCTGGAATCTGTCGAGGCTGAGACGCTTCTTGCATCGGGGGGCTTTGAACTTGGGCCATGATCGTTTGCTGTATTTGACAATTGAGTTTTGAACCCTCGGACCTTAATGTAGATGCCAACTCCACTCTGGTTTCTGGGGGAGAGAGCAATCGCGCGTGTCGTTTATGGTGTCGAGGCTGGGTTCGGTGAGCAGGAGCGTTCAGCCACCTGATTACTTCGTATCAACGGTGGCTAGCTGGACCTTCAACACCGCAGCATTTGTCGTGTTCGCCGGTCCATCTCGTCTTAAGTATTAAAGTGTTGGTACGGGAGCATTGATCGGCAGAAGCTTAAATGAGGAAGAATTTCGCGATAGGGTGAATTTGCAGTGAAACCGTGCGGCAGGATGACGAGCGCTATGAGCCAATGACTTGGCGGAGATCGGTGCTAGCAGTTACAGGTCGCTTCAGGACGGACTAGGAGGCTGCTAAAACGGTCACATCGTCCGAAAGGAATGAAGGTTCCGTGCCGCATTTCATGCCGAGGGACAAGCCAGGAAGTGATTGGGGATTGTTTATTTGACAAGATGTCAAGATGTCCCAGAATGGGGAAAGAATCAAGATAGAACAGGCTGTCTAACCGAAATCCCTGCGAGGTGAAAGTCCCGTAGCACAACTGAGCATATGACCAAGACATGAATATCTCAACACAAAACATTAAGATTTATTCGTAATGCTCTAGCCTTATAGTTAGAATTAGGACGCATTAATATGTATATTTTTCCTCAGAAAACTTAAGCAAATAATTATAAATTGTATTTTATGTATCTATTTGCTTTGTAACATATTTCTTTACGTCGCGTTTTGTCTCCACCACATTAATATTTTCGAAGTTTAAAACTATCAAATGTTAAATGAGAGTAGGAAAGTCAACTAAAGGTCCATTTAAAGAGAAGCAAAGTTTTGCACAGGGAGAATCGTGTAGTCATGAAATATGCCTCGGCTATACTTGCTTAGCTAGAGTACTAGCCTCCAATTTCCCCGTCTCCCACCCAAGTAATGTTGTTGAGGAAAACAAAGTAGAGGGGTGATTAGCCCCTAAGATCTTAGCCCGTACCTCTATACATTGCTTCATGAGCTGAAGGGCATCTATATCTCGGCCATGTCCTTTCCATATTTCGGCAAGATTGGACATGCTGGCCAGCGTGTGTGGATGTTCCTGCCCAAGCACCCTTGAGCATATCTCTAGTCCCGTCACTTGTAGCTCCCCAGCCTCTGTCCAGCGTCCCTGCTTTCGGTATATCGAAGCCAAGTTGGCCATGCTGACCAGCGTATCTGGATGTTCCTGCCCAAGCACCCTTGAGCATATCTCTAGTCCCGTCACTTGCAGCTCCTCAGCCTCCGTCCAGCGTCCCTGATCTCGGTATGTCGAGGCCAAGTTATTTATACTAGTTAGTGTATCTGGATGCTCCTGCCCTAATACCCTCTTTCTCGTCTCTATCACTTGCGCCTCCAAGTCTTCGGCCTCCGTCCAGCGCCCCTGATTCCAGTATGTCGAGGCCAAGTTATTCATACTAGTTAGTGTATCTGGATGCTCCTGCCCTAATACCCTCTTTATCGTCTCCATCACTTGCACCTCCAAGTCTTCGGCCTCCTTCCAGCGTCCCTGGCTCCAAATTGTCAAAGCCAAGTCGCCCATGCTGATCAGTGTAGAAGGATGCTCAGCCCCAAGCGCTATTTTATACCCCGATAGTGCTCGTCGCTGTATCGCCTCGGCTTCGTTGTACTTGCCCTGGCATTGGAGAACTGAGCCTAGCAGCCCAACGCTATGAAATATTTCAACGTCATTGCCTTGAAGTACTCGTTCACGGATACTGAGAGACTCTTGACTCTGTGTGCTCGCAAGTATATAGCGACCTTGCATCCAGCTATACCATCCCATATGATATAAGAGAGCTGCTTTCCCGAGACGTAAAGTATCTGATACAAATTTTGACCTTAGTACCTCTTGAGCATGAGGCCATAGCGCATCGCATATTTCCCAATTTTTGTAATCTCCATTGGGGAAAGCATTCGAGACTACCTCCACTGCCATCCCTTGCCATCGCTCGAGTTCCTGATATCTCTCAAGCCACTTTCGTGTGGCGAGCTGCACAAGTCGATGTATCTCAAATCTCGTACTCCCTCGTTCGACAGAAATCAAGGAAAACTCTTCGAGAGGGCTTAATGCCGCTTCAAGGTCAAGATCGTTCGGATAGATAGCATGCAGTAAGAAGTCCGGAATTCCTTGACGATCAAGCATAGCTATAAGAGACAGGAGCCTCGCAGCCGATGGCCACTTGTCTTTTATCTGGTCGAACGAGATTTGCCACGTCCGGATAACGGAATTCGGCACACCTGGATCCCTCCGCAGGTCTCCGGATTCCTCATCCAGCAATCGGCTTTGGCTGACTTCGTCGTTACGATAGAGTGCTAAGTATCTGGGCACCGTTATTCGTGTTACCCGGGCACTTATATACGCGGCGGCTTGAGTGATAGCGAGCGGGAGGTAGTCTAGTTCGCGAACTAGCTCTGCTCGCTCGGGGGCAGAAGAGATTCCATCGGGGATTTTTGTGAAAAGCAGTTGCTCGGCGTCTTTCCTCGTCATTAAGTGGACGGCGATAGCGCTCGCGTATCCAGTACTAAGCCATAATGCAGCTCGTCGGTCTCTCGTCGTAAGGAGAACCGATCCCGTTATAGTCTGGGGAATATAGCTTGAGAGCGGACGAGACCGGTGCTCTAATTCCTTATCTGGCATCGAAGAAAATACATCAGTATCGTCGGCGTTATCAAGTATCAAAAACCAGCGGCCGCTTCTAATGTCACTCAGCCATCTCCACACAAGGTCCAGTATATCAGTCTTTGGGTCATTCCATCCCGGCAGCTCCAATACTGTGGCAATGGCTCTATAACCTTGCTCAAATCTCTCAGCAGTACTAGCGTGCACCCAGAAGACCCAGGTCTGGGAATCCTGAGACCTAAGCCGATGTGAGAATTCGATGGCAATTTGAGATTTACTAAGCAATTATTAGGAACAGTAACAAAAAAGGCGAGAGTATATACCCCACTCCACCTAACCCTACGAGCACAACACGCTGGTGAAACTCTCGTCGAGAGAACTGCAATTCTAATGCTCCGAGGATATCTTGCCTTCCAACAAAGTCCGGGTCCTTGTCAAACGGCACGGTGGACAATGGTTTCTTCTGTAAGACAGGCACTACAGAATATTGGTATATATAATCTTCGAGTGGAACTACTTACTCCTTGAACGCTTGTCAACCTCGTCTGTGAGTCGAAAAAGTGCCTTCTCCCTCCCCTCGCCATAGATAGGCGGCATAGACACCTCGCAGAGACCTAATAAACAGTATACCAGGTCTTCTTCTTCGGTTGTCTGACGTTGTGCTGCCCATTTTTTCCGCTCAGCTATACTGAAATCAGAGAAAGGATTCCCTCGCAGAGCCTGAATTGGAATATGGGTAATCTCGTGAATTGGCTTTTCGAGTGACTTTTTGTCACCTAACCGCGTGCGCTCTTTAGAGAAGAATTCGACTATTGCCGGAGCGATAAGTTCTTGAAGCGTCCAGCCTCGAGTAAACCACCTGCTATTCCGGAAAGCCGCTTCCATGTGCTCTGGCTTGGCTGAACGACTCCGTTATAACTGGGCACTGATACATCCGTGAGGTACACGTAACATTTCTTCGCATTTCGATACCAACGGAATATAGAATTAATAGCCGTCGAAAGCTCAGCAGAGTTAGACTTATCAATACAACAAGTGTCCACCCAGAAATATTGTAGGCCATCTCTAGTTGCTTGTTCTCCACAAAACTTGATCTTTTCGTAGCCGGACTTGCTTTTTCCAGCACTATTAATTAGATCTTGATATGTGACCTCCTGATCTGTCCAAGTGTGCGAAAGTATTGCGTAAGGAAGGGTATTATGGGTGGCAACCTGGATCAAGCTGAATTCGCCTTGGCTTTTCATCTCCAAAAGATGCATGATTTCAGACGGCTTGGGATCTCGTAATCTGCTGCGTATCCGAGGAAGTCAAGGTTGAATCAGATTCCGCGATTCTAGTTCAAAGTGGAGTGTGGGATAAGAGTGTCCAACACCAGGCAGCCTTGGAAAGGTGTGGTGCACGCCTGCGGCACGTGATCCTCCTTTTTCGGCTGACTCATGTGATCAGATTCCAAGTCTGGCGGGGTTGGGCGCGCTAGCGGGCAGCTTTCCGCATCACTCATTCTGATTCATGTTGACCAGGATCGAGAAAATACTTGAAAATACATTGGAAACTTCACAACAATCTCTGTCCATCTGGCAACGAGCCCTTTCCGCTCTATTTGAAAAATAACATGAAGCATAATCTCCAAAATGCCTGTCGTCAACCCAGAGAAGCTGGTCGCTTTGCAGCGAAATCCAGAAGGCATCAGAAATGTAAGTTGTCCATGGAGGGGCAATTTTGATATCACCGCTGACATGGCCTCGAGATTTGCATATTAGCCCACGTTGTACGGGCCTTTCCAAACTCGCATCTTCTCACAGGACTAATCCCATCAACAGGATCATGGAAAGACTTCCCTCACCGACGCTCTTATTGCCACGAACGGCATCATTTCTCCCAAGCTCGCAGGCAAGATCAGATACCTCGATTCTCGGCCAGATGAACAGATTCGGGGGATCACCATGGAGTCTTCCGCCATCTCCCTATACTTTTCCATGTTGCGAAGATCTGCGCCAGATGCAGCACCCGAACAGAACGAATATCTCATAAATTTGATAGACTCGCCTGGGCACATCGACTTCAGCAGCGAAGTCTCGACTGCTTCCCGTCTCTGTGATGGTGCAGTTGTCTTAGTGGATGCTGTCGAAGGTGTCTGCAGTCAGACCGTGACTGTACTTCGGCAGACTTGGGTTGAACATATGAAACCATTATTGGTAATCAATAAAATGGATAGGCTCATCACGGAGCTGCAAATGACACCCGGAGAGGCCTATACACACTTGACCAAAATACTCGAACAAGTGAACGCAGTGCTTGGGAGTTTTTTTCAAGGAGAGCGAATGGAAGAGGATCTCAACTGGCGAGAGAGAGTCGACGAAAGAATTGCCGCCGCTGCCAAAGAAAAAGAAAAATTAGACGAAGAAAATGTTACTGGCACTAACGGCTCTGTCGATACCGAAAACATTACACCTAGCAACCAAGAGTTTGAGGGGAAGGATGATGAAGACCTCTACTTTGCTCCTGAAAAGAACAATGTTATATTCAGTAGTGCCATCGATGGGTGGGCTTTTACAGTTAGACAGTTCGCCAGTCTTTACGAGAAGAAATTGGGCATCAAGCGTACGGCCATGGAAAAGGTCCTCTGGGGAGACTTCTACTTAGACCCCAAGACCAAGAAGGTTTTAGCACAGAAGCACTTGAAAGGCCGAGCACTAAAACCGATGTTCGTTCAGCTTGTGCTTGACCAGATTTGGGCAGTATATCAAGCAACTACTGGTGGCGATAAGGGGAAGGGGTGCGTGGATTTCTCTCTCATCCCACTCATGTTTATAACTAAAATGCAATCATATCAAGTTCTGACTTCCTTCATTTAGTGATCCAGCAATGACCGAGAAGATTACGAAATCCTTGAATATTACTCTACCACTTCACATAACACGTTCACGGGATCCTCGAGCGATACTCACCACTCTCTTTAGCGCATGGCTACCTCTATCAACAGCACTGCTCGTCTCTGTTATAGAATCTCTACCCTCACCACCCGTTGCTCAAGAGGGACGACTACCAGCTCTCATCGATGAATCCCCTGGCTTTACTGACGTGGATCCTATCCTCCGAGAAGCTATGATCAAATCCAAGAGCTCGGAGAACGATCCAGTGGTGGCGTACGTCAGCAAGATGGTGTCCATCCCCGAGAGCGAGCTTCCGGAAAACAAACGCCGAGGAGGCACTTTAAGTCCAGAGGAAGCGAGAGAGATGGGTCACCGAAAAAGAGCAGAAATTGCAAGAGCTCAAGCTTTAGAAAATGGCACTGCCGAAGATCCTATCGATAGCATTACAGATGCACTTGGCAGCACAAATGTTGAAGATATCAAAGTCGAGGAGAAGGAACTCGACCGTGAGCATCTTATTGGGTTCACTCGCATTTATTCAGGCACTCTTTCCGTTGGGGATTCTGTTTATGTTCTTCCTCCAAAGTTTTCACCGACACATCCTCATAATAGCCCGGAGCCGCAGAAAGTTACTGTTACAGCTCTGTATCTACTCATGGGTCGTGGTCTTGAGCCACTTACATCTGTACCTGCAGGTGTTGTCTTTGGGGTTGCTGGACTGGAAGGCCACATTCTCAAATCAGGGACAATTTGTAGCCAGCTCGAAGGCAGCGTCAATCTTGCAGGTATCAACATGGCTTCCAAACCTATTGTGCGAGTGGCCCTAGAACCAGTTAACCCTGCAGATCTCGACAAGATGATCCGCGGCCTCAAGCTGCTCGTCCAGAGCGATCCATGTGCTGAGTACGAGCAGTTCGAAAGTGGCGAGCACGTTCTGCTGACAGCTGGTGAGTTGCATTTGGAGCGATGCTTAACTGATCTACGAGAACGATTCGCCAGATGCGAAATCCAGGCTGGTGAACCGATTGTTCCATACCGGGAGACAATAGTTCGAGCAGAAGAAATGAAGCCACCTGCAAATAAGGAGCTCGGCAGAGGTACGGTGATTGCAACAACCACTTCGAAACAAGTTTCCCTTCGACTTCGCGTCCGACCTCTGCCAGCTGAAGTGACAGAATTCTTGGGGAAGAATGTAACTGCTATCAAGAGACTTTATTCTGATAGACAGGCCGCGGAAAAGCGGACAGAGAAAAAGAATTCTCAGGATTCCAGCGAGCACCAAGACGTCGATGAGGATGATTTAGTAGACAACTCGAACGTCTTGTCGCTCGCAGAGTTCAAAAAGCAACTACAGGCCACCTTTGAAAGGGTTAAGGGCCCGAGAGAGATTTGGGCAAATGCAGTGGAACAGATCACGGCGTTTGGACCTCGGAGAACTGGAGCAAATGTCCTGATAGACACGACAAATGATTGCATATGTGGCCGATTGTAGGTTACCATTTTCCAATCTCGGACTTCTATTAAATTTTGTAGCCTGCGAGATTCAGCAGAGGAGAAAGAGCAAACAGTTGGAGATACACTACAGGCTCGCGACTTCTCTGACAAGATCAGCTACGCCTTCCAGCTTGCCACAGCCCAAGGACCCCTGTGCAACGAACCAGTCCAAGGAATCGCCGTCTTCCTCGAAGAAGTCACTCTGACACCTTCCACTGATGACGAATCTTCTGCGCGAGACAAGCTGGGAAGACTCACTGGAGAAGTGATCAAGACTGTTCAGCAAGCTATTCGACAAGGGTTCTTGGACTGGAGTCCTCGCTTGTTACTCGCTATGTACTCCTGCGAAATCCAAGCAAGCAGTAAGCCCGTCTCCTCCATTCACACATTCTTTTCTAACACTCTCCACAGCCGAAGTCCTAGGCAGAGTTTACGACGTAATCACCCGCCGCCGCGGGCGCGTCCTCTCCGAAGCCATGAAAGAAGGCACGCCCTTCTTCACCATCCTCTCTCTCCTTCCCGTCGCCGAGTCCTTCGGCTTCAGCGACGAGATTCGCAAACGCACATCTGGCGCAGCCTCTCCACAATTGATTTTCCAAGGTTTCGATATATTGGATGAAGATCCGTTCTGGGTGCCGTTTACGGAGGATGATTTGGAGGATCTGGGCGAGCTGGCGGATAAGGAGAATGTGGCGAAGAGGTATATGGATGGTGTAAGGAAGAGAAAGGGGTTGATGGTTAGTGGGAGAAAGTTAGTGAAGGATGCGGAGAAGCAGAAGACTTTGAAGAGGTAGTTGAATTTAGGTTGGTCGTTTTAACCTTGTTCTACCAGCTTATGCAGAACAATAATCTTGACTCTGGTTCTCAGTGTTTCATCTCAGTCCAGGGCAATCAGCATGTTGTTTTCTTGGTCTTTTGCCCTGAATCTGAACCTTTTTTGTGGTTCTCCGTTCATCGTCCTAGCTCAGTTGGAAACAAACATTCGAAACGATTGACTTCTCAGTGTACTACCTCAATCCAGAACATCGGACGTGCTTCTTTCCTCATTATCCCCATATCAGCTAGAACAATCAAGATAGCTCAATCTCACTCTGCCGTCTTGTTTAGAGCAATCAGAGATGGTTCCCAAAGCGGCCGTATCAGTCATGTGATCGCTTAATCTCGTGTCCGCCCCCCTTTTGTTTACTCTGGTTCCCCTTTTAGAATCACCCAGGTTCAAGTAGAACAATCAGCTCAGTTTCTATCTTTCATTGCACCTCTGTGACCTCTGTATAATGTGACATACAGATCTTGGTGAGGTGTGAAATTTGCTTAGTCGCTAGTCCAAGCCGCAGGTTGAGCCACAAAGCACCAGCCGCAGAGACAATTTTCATTGTACGAACCAGCGTAGAACAACGACACTCCTCCAAGCAACCTCCGTAATCTCACATTGTACCACTGCGGTCAAGGACAAACGCACTCACTACAAATACCAATTGTACCACCACTTCATACAGTCAACGACCACCACCTCCTTCTCCTCATTGTACCACGAACCTCGGGTACGATGGATCAACAACACGCCGAAGCCAACTCCACCTTAAGCCTCCCCGTCCACAACAACCCACCAAGTCCCTCCAACCAGGGTGGCTGCGTGGGCGACTGCCTTCTCAGCGGCTCTTGCCTCCGCCCTCTGTTCTGGGCAACATTTTTTGTTGTCATTTTTCTGGTTATTGGGGGATTGAGATGGAAGGGGATTATTTAGGGTACGGGACGGGATGAATGTTCTTGTTGTAGCTGGGACAATGGTGGAGAAGGATAGCTGGATGTCCTGGGGAGAGATGGGACAATAACTGGGAAGGAGACGTGAATGTACCAGTGCGGACAGAGAGAATGACTTCGGGATAGACGCACTTGGCAGGGGCAACCAATCACTCTCTGAATCACTGCCGTGAATCCGCCCCTCAGAATCCAATAAATCTCCTCTCCCCGTGAACTTCCTCCTCTTCCCTCTTCCCTCTTCCCTCCTCAACGAACACAAAATCCACGAAATGCAAAATCCAGATACTCAAGAAGAAGCAAAGAAGACAATCAGAAACTCGACCTTAACAACCTTCTCCCTCCCCGAAACCATCATGTCATCCCCCGATCTCGGCCCCGAGTCCCTCACTGACATAACAATCTCACGCGAAACACCTATCATCTTGCACAACCCCAATTCCCATCAACAAGCCACCACCTTGAAAACTTGGGTCCCAAAAGTCTTCATAGCGCTCCTTATCGTACTGATCTTAGCTCTAGCGTTGGCAATTGTGTTGGTTGTGATGGCATCGCTGGGATATCTGGGGAAGTCGAAGGTGGAGGCTGTGGAGATGGTGCAGCCGACGGTGACTACGACAATTCAAGCATCAGTGATGTCACAAATTACGGGGGCGTCGGGTGGGATTCATGAAATGGTGAGGGAGAGTGGTGGAGGGAGGGTGGTTCAACGGGTGGGGATTATAGTGTGTGAGGTGGCGCTGGCTTGGAGCTTGGTGTATTTGTTTGGGATGTTTGAGAATAGGGAGAGCGGCAAGGAGGAGGGGCGGAGTGTGGAGAGGAGGGATGGGCCGAGGATCAAGGAGTAATGGAAAGGGGGTGAGGGAGGGGAGCGCAGAAGAACACGCCGAGCATTGTAGATGTCAGAAGTGGAAGGCGGAAATGGGGTTTGGGGGACTTCGAAGGGTTCAGCATATGCAATGTACAATACAGACGTCAGTCCTCGATGCCCTATTGCCCCTACTCTCTCTTCCAAGTCCAACTAGAACAATTAAGGCTTCATGGTTTTGAATGTATCAACGAAAAGTTGTATAATGTGACACAGCTTGTGAAGTCCGATTTTGACGGTGGGGGAGAATGCGCACGTTGTGTTATTGATTTTGCGATGACTAGAAGATGGATTGTAACATTTGCTTATTTGATTGTACCAGGAGTAGCTGGTATAATGGGTTTAGGGAGTTTTAAGAGCATGGCGGCAAGCAAAATTCAAATTCTCGTACTCGGGACTATTGGAATAAGGATACGGAGGAAAGAGTCATTTCGTTGCACAGAGAGAATACGGGATAGGGGGAAGGCTTATCTCAGCTTTGGCAAGCATTCTGGCACATTGGATTCCCTGACGACCCAAGAACGGAATTCTGCTTTCTGAGATGGTCACTTTGCAAGGTACGAAGCTCTCACATGAAGGAGAGACGTCAAGGCAAAAAGTGCCTTAGTCAGCGCTCCGGACCTCGGCATTCGTCGCGTCTGCCACGGTATCAACACCACGATATTTTTATATAACTTATTATTTTTCTCAACCTTCGCTTTCGGCCTTCAAAGCTTCTTCAAGCTCTAGGATATAACATACATAACAATGTCCGAAACCCAAGACCTCCCGCCACCGGGCACCGCCCCCGAAAAGGCCATCCCAATCCCAATGCCAACCCCACCATTAAATCCAATTCCCTCCCTTCAAACTCTTCGAAGCTGGCTGCCTTTATACCTCTCCAAAACCGACGCCACACTATCCCATGTCTCACGCGTCCTCTCCACTCCTTCAGGGACCGACACCTTCCTCCTAACCCTCTGCTACACTAGCCTCCTCAGCTCCTCCCTACTCTCCTCCCTCTCCCTCCATCGAATCGACGCCGCAGCCCGCCGGCTCATCTCGCAAGCCATTGCCCTCCCACCAAACACAACAGTGATAATCGACACCTCGTCCCTACCGCCTTCATGCCTACTCATCACTTCGGGGCGGCTTAAAGCGCTCAGCGAGCTTATCTCTGACTTCCGAATCTTTGTACGGCTCTGGGGCCTCCTCTCGATTTACAACTGGGGGAAACGAGTCTATAATTCTCCACCTACAGATATCCTTGTTCGGAGGATAGTGTATACGCAAGTAGCATCCAACATCGCTTTTCAGTATTTGGAGAATGGAGCGTATTTGGCGAGTAAAGGTGTGCTAGGCTGGGGCAAGGAGAAGCAGGGAAGGGCTTGGATATGGAGTTCTAGGTTCTGGATGCTGCATGTAGGATTGGATTTTGTAAGGTTGTGGAGGGAGGCCAGGTTACGAGTCTTGAAAGGAAAGGCTCATCCAGGGAGTGATGAAGAGAGTAAGTGGACGGCTAAGTGGAGGAGGGAGATGGTTGTGAATGCGGTATGGGCACCGCTTACGCTGCACTGGAGTTTAGAAGAGGGATTTGCAAGTGACTTTTGGATTGGCGTATTGGGAAGTGTAGCTGGGGTGGCGGGTTTTCGAGAGCTATGGAGAACTACTGGGCAGGTGTAGAGAGTTGTAGGTGTTGGGGAAGAAGCTTTTCCCTATTCCGGGCGGTGTCATGAACTTCTCCCGAGACAATGTCCCAGATTTCCCAGAACAATCTGTATAAGGTACTTACTCACTTCTCCGTTACCTAGTGGTAATACAAGGTCCCAACTTCTCGGAGTTTGACTCCGATTTCTTGGGCATGGTTGGCGTGAACAGGCTTATTTTATTATACCCGTAGCGAAGCTATAGATCCAATTATTTGATGAATGAGGTATCCAGATATCCACCCAGGTCATGAGTATTCATACGAGTAATGACAATTCTTTTATCCTCCAATAATCCCAAGCAGGCTTCGCTGAGACAAGAAAATACATGAAGGCTTGCTCGACTATGTAAAGGAACAAATGGACAACTTGCAGAAAATTCTGCCAAACGTATGGAATTGTCGAGTTTTCTGGCCCTGAAAGACCGTAGACAACCATGACACGATCACAAGATTCTAAGAAGACTCGGATCTCGATCAACCCGTAACCCAAGGAGTCGCTGGATTTCGGGGTAGAGTTCTGGTTTCTCGTCAAGCACCTCCTGGAACGAATGCGATCTGTCCAAGTATGAGATACGATCTCCATCCTTGAGATAATTCGCCAACCACTTTCTCAAACCGTCGTCTACCTTGCCGGACAGCAAAATCAACGCGATAATAAGGCTGAGTTCGTCAGCATCGAGGTCGCCAGTGCTATCCTTAAGTCGAGCTAGCGAATAGTCGACCGCGGATTTGGCGCCGACATTGGAAGCCAAAATGTTCAGAGTGACTTCATCAAATACGCTGTTGTTCGAATATTCCTCCCGATTGATGTAAGATATCAGCATATCGATGACCCGATCCGGAACCTCTTCTTGACTCTTCTTCTCCATGTACTTGGTCACATCCCCCTCGAACTTTGCCGCCTCAGCCAGATAGCTTGCTCTGACCGCCCTGGCTTTGCCTCGTATCGTTACGTCTTTGGTCTTGAAGTCGAAATTGCTCTTTGAGTTCGAGTTTGAGCTTTCCCCACAAGAACGCCGACATCCACAGCCATGGCCGTGATGGCCTTCGCGATCATGGAAGAGTCGCTCTCGCCAACCTGTATCGCAGTCAGATCCATGTGGCCACCCCCCTCCTGCCCGGTAACGCTCATAAGGCAACAGAGCCAAAGCATCATGACCGCCATGTCGACCAAGGGAATGCTCGAGGCCTCTCGGATAGCGTCCGAGTTGAAGTGCTTGGCTTAACGGATCACCGCGAACGTCTACACCCAAAGCGCCCCGGTTGCCATAGAAAGCGCCAGGATGAAGACCTCGACCCCGAACCCCTAAAGGCCCACCGCCCAAAATGCCGGCCCTCATACCTCCTACACCCACACCTACCCCTAGGCCTCCTGCCCCCAGACCTCCTGCCCCCAGACCCCCTCCCCTCATTATACCGTATGGAGAGCCGCGTCCTAACCTCGCGAGAGGATCTAACATATCGCGGCCACCACCGAGTGGTGACATGAAAGGCGAGAATCCTAATCGTGGATCTCTGTTGTACAAGCCGCGGTGTTGAAGTATTCCCTGCATCTGCTCAGAAATATCGGAACAGCTTTCAAAAGTTCTTGGATAGAAGAGATATTATGAATGCAACCCTAAGGAAACACGGGGAAATCCCACACGTGATACTAAAAAGGTGGAAAGTGGGCGATCCGGAGGGGGTGTGGGGGGGGTGCAAATGAACCTATCTTTATGTGCATATCAAGCTGGGCCCAGCGTAACTCCAACAAATACACCACTGCTGTAATGCCGATAATAGGTTACGTCACACCTGGTCCCGTTGGCAAAGTACATGAGTGTGACTTGAATCCCGTTGGCCATGTAGAAGGGGAACGTGTAGATTTAAGAGTGGAGGGGGCAAACCAGCGGGAGGAGAAGAAGTCTCACAAAGGTCACATGGATAGGTACCAGGGCAAACATAACGCCAATCAATTCCATATGTGACAAATCAGCAGCCGATTAACACCAAAAGATACGGAAAATCGAGGCAATGCTTCCCTTCGTGTATGGTTGCTGCCACCAAGCAAACCAACTCTCGTGAAAAATCTACATGCAGGTGGGATGTCCCTTCAACCAATCATTTTCGGGCGATGGCAAAAGATCGATCTGTAGAACGGAAAATCGACTAGGATCTGAAAGAGGCGTGGAATACACACGGAAATTGACGTGGGCAAGGCGTTAACGAGTCCAATCTTTTCTCGAGACTAGTATTTTGGACCACCATACCCCTCATCAGGTCTGCCAGCACCTCTGTTTTCATCCTGATACCGCTTTCGGAGTGCAGCAAGACGCTTCTTCTTTGTGACAGAATTGACGTATGTGCCAATGAAGAATGCAATGACGTTGAAGAAGGGAACCCATGTATGCTCGGGAAGGAATTTCTGTGCGAAGGCGAGGGCCAATGGGGAAGTGACCCAGCTGACCTTCATGACAGGCATGAAACCGGCTTTCCAGGTCGCATGGACTTGATGAATTGTCTTAGCACCAGCGATGATGGCCATTGAAACCAGGTAGACACTGTTCTGAATAGGAGCGATCTGTAATCATTTTGTTAGAAGTATTCCTGGCTTGAGAACCAGGATAAACGTACAATTAAGTTGCTGGCAATAATCTGCAAGATCTTCGCCTTCAAACTTGTGCGGCCCGCAAACACCTTTTGAAGTATGCTGATAAGGACATGGCCTAAAGGTGCGCTGATAAAAGCTCCATACACAGCCATCTTGGGAACTCGTGCTGTAAAGTAGGTGCCATTCTTCGCTCGGTCCTTAGCAATCCAAGAGGCAAGAATTTCTTGCAGAGCTGAAAGGGTACCCGATGTGAGCATCTTAGTTCGTAGAGGATTCGTCTGAAGCTGCTTGAGGTAGGCCTGCATGGAGGTGTCAGCATCTTCCCCTTCATCTCTAAAACAATGATCCATCAGGTACCGCCAAGTAACCGGGTTGGCCAACGTTTCCTTTCCCTCCGGTCAAAGCTACCCCGATCTCATCTGCTAATTCGTGTTTGCCTCCTCTCATCATGCCGATTCCCTGTGAGCCGGCCACTCCACCGGTCTGCTGAATGGTATCCTTCTCAAATTTGACTGACATCGTGACGGCGGGTATGGGAAAAGCTACGGGGTATCTATGTGCGATTGATGATCAGCAAAAATCTCCAATGCGATACTGTTGGATTGTTGGCTTGGCCGGCAGAGCTCAGCTCCCCCATGTTTACATTCATGGGGAAGCCGAGGTTGCGCGACACAGAGTCTCAGGGTGCGCATGGCTTGTGCTGGACGGGGAAGACCAACCTTCTGACCCTTGGTAATGAACACACTGGCGACAAAGCTGATAGCAATTGCGCGTGAGCTGTTGTTGTGATCAAAAAGCAACAGTGACCAGAGAAAGGTGGATGAGGTGTGAAGAGCTGGGGTGCTGAAGAGAGCTAAGCGCTATGAACAGGGGTCGGGAAGTTGTGGCCGACGCGAGATCGTTCGTCGAGACGACAACAAGAACAAGATAACGCCCAGTCGAAACTGGGGATGAGAATCTCAACCATTTCGATCCCAACAACACAGCGAAAACATGGGACGATCCTCAGAGAATTTATCAATATTGTCACATATGCCTTAGGTCCTATCAATCAGTACCTCCATCTCTGAGCACGACTGCTCCTTTCGAAGTTTCTCCTCTGCTCTAGCGAATTCAGAGCTCACGAAACATAGAATGTACACTCCTCAGTCGCAATAAACATGGCTTTCTCTTTTGGGTCGATAATGGCGCGGTATTGATGTACCAGAAGACCTTGGAACAATCGGACATCTCCTCTCTGCCTTTACTTCCCGTGCCCGTGTGACAATTCTAGACCTTTGGGAGCCTTGAAACCCATGACTTTTCGCACATGTAAGAAAAAATACGCAGAGTTATTTCGTGGTATCAACTTTGGTGGATCCCAGGGTATTGAGGTAATATCAAAGAAACTCTCTCGATGTCCCACTTAATCTGTCTACAATCTTCTTTAAGTTTATTTGCCTTGTTGACTGAGTGACTGCATGCACTATTCTTGTAACTTCAAGTGGAATTCTTTTACCTACTCAAGAACCGAAAAGTCATTCAGTTTTCCTGGAATTTAGCAGGCCCACAAACCCTTATTGTCTCATACAGAAGCTGTACATTGAGATTCTTAGTTGCCTGATTGTCCGGCTTAAGAAATCGCCAGGCGTGGTCCATTTCGAAATGATCTACCTAAAGCCTGGCAGGCGGTTTCATCCCTTTCCTTCCTTTTGTTCCCCTTGAAATTTGGGGCTTCTTCTAGTGAATACAAGCCCAGCTGCATTTTAATTTTGAATGTTCAAGCGACTTAGGGGTGTTCAAACTTGCCGATATTTGGTTGTGGTAAATACTCCTCCAAGCGAATTCAACGCGAGTCTTCATCCATCCTCGACAATTTCAACCTCAACTGCAGCAGCCACACAGAACTTGATCACTTCTGCGATGAAGAAATGATGGCGGAGCCCCAGACCCAATCCGCTGACGACAGCCAACTGCCACCATCTTCCACCAATTCAAATCCGACAACACCGCAACGAACCACAGTGCCCACCTTTACTGCAAGCCCTACCCACATCCCGCGCCATAGCATGAGATTTGGCAATGGACAATGTACTCATCTCACAATGACGCGTCTATACACTTCCGAATACCGCTGCTCTATCTGCCTCCGAATCGGATCGATGGGCTGGGTTTACAGATGCACGCAAGACCGAGAGCTGCTCCTGGAAGAAGATATGGAACGGGTTAGTGCTACCACATGCCATTTCATGAATTCAATGACTGAACGCAAGCAGGAAAAGCTTGACAAGCTTTGCGGCATCTTTGAGCGGCCAACTTCCCCAAGACCGAGAGGTCCGGCTGCACGGCTTTCTAGCATGAGCTTCTTCGATGAAAACAGTGACGAGGCGCTTGAGTCATACTCAATCGAGCAGTTACAAACCATACTCAAGCAGAGAGCCCATGTGAGTAGCCTTCAATGATTGATGGAAAACTCAAGACTGATATAGAAGAAGGCCAATGATTTAGCTTCCCCTCGATCCGATCCTCATCCCCTTCAAATACCCCATACGCTCTTTCCGCTCCTCATCAACCCTCTCTTCCCGAACCCAGATATCATCACGTCGGTCACCCCAGAAAAGTCGTCAAAGCCCTGGTTACCTCTTAGGGGAGGCGAATGTCAATTCAAAGTGTGCCACTCCTGTCGTCCAACTTGTGAGATTCGGAGCTACCTCAGCCTCAACGGTATTGCAAACAACGACATTCCTCCAACCGCAATCACTGGTTTCGGTTTCAACTTAACCCGGAAGCGTCCCGTGGCGTTAGTCGAGCATGTCAAGAATCTCGGATTGAGAAAGAACCCGCCTCCAGTAAGTCAAATCCGTACATTCATGTCATAATTTTAATGATTCCAGCGCCCGCCACTACCGTGCAGTACCACGTTCCATATCCCACGCGTATCCAGTCCAGCAGAGAACAATTCAATCCTCGGTCTCGGAATCATAAACAACACAGAACTACCATACCGCTCGAAGCCACTGCCCCCGCTTCCCTCATCTGCACTAAGCCCAGATGTTCCCAATCTCCCAGAATACGGCCCTGAGGCCAATGCTGTATTCCGCGAATTTGCGCTCCGTCAACCTCCTCTGCGTCACGCGCGACCGCGTCGAATCGGAGTTAGCTCGCAGGCAGAAGTGCACATGGTTCCATTGCCAGAACAGACACAAGAGGAGATTGCCATGACTGGTGCACCGTTTACGCCAATGGAAGAACTCGAGTTAGATAACGGTGTATTTGGCAGTGCGCCCCTGGAAGTCAACGGTGGAGTTGCTGTGATGGAGGAAAGCGTGGACTTTAGAGTGGCGGATGTGGTCATGCAATTTTGATGCTGGATCCTTCTCCTAGAGATACATATGTGTGGAATTTGGTGTAAGATATTTCGCAGTAAGAATTGCGATTCGCTGTTGGACTAAGAAAGTGGCAAAGATCTGGATGGCTTTTGCGATGGACTCAAGGGGGCTGCATTCTCTCCATGGCGTTGAGCAAAGCGATTGCCGCAGCCAGTAGACAGCGCGCCCACGCTCTCTTGGGATAGCATAGAAAGCGGAAGAGAACCGTAGCTAGCCAAATGCCAGCTAAATTGAATCAATACTAGTGAAGAATATTCGGCCTTTCTACCTGCTCAGATACAAAATATTTGTGCTTGGCTCAATGATAGGGGTTCGAGGCCATTTGGGACCAAATATCAACATCAATGCGTGTGGGAAGTCAATCCCACCCATTATGCCTTTAGATGAAGGTTATTTCAGCACTGTTTGACACCAAAGTGAAGTATAATTAGACACATTGAAAATAGGCAGGTTAGGTAAGGAATAGTATCTGTTAAATTGGCTTGCTCAGTTGGCGGTGATAGGAAGCGTAGCCTTTAGCATACAGCGCGAAGCTATCGAATAGCTTAGTTTTACAAAAATTCCTTGCCGAAACTACTACATAATGCAGTCGCCTCGGCTACAAAGTAGTTTCGGTGGTGGGTATTGACCCCATCCTGTTGTGGTACCTAACAACAGGGCCTGCAGTGATCAGCATGATGTGAATCTGAAGTTGCCATACGTGGTTCAGCTGATGTGAAACAACAAAAAACTATGTGGGAGAATTACCGTACGCAAGTATTAGCGCAATCACTGTAGACAAATACCTATCCTCTAGAGTCTGGGAGCTTAAAACTTCACCAGGTTATAGGTTCGATTCCTAGATTAATTCGATAATCTTGACTCATGCAGTGCTAAATTGGTGGTTTTGTTTCAAATATTTAGATACTTTTAAGCTTCTAAGCTTGAACGAGCTCGCTTGAAGTCGCAAAAGCTTGTCTTCTCTTTCTTCGTGTTGATTTCCGCGCAGGGGGATGATCTTGCTGAGCGCCTTACACAAGTACAGTCCTTGGTGGGGGTGGGGGAAATATTGCTTGTCGCCACGTCGGTAATGTCTGGCTAGTCCGGTCCCGCCTGGCATAATTTGGAGTGGGTGTTCTGTATCATTGGGGCAGAGCTGCGATTTTACATCGTCCGGCTTCAGCATGGAACATCGAAATAAGGATCACTTTCCTTGTCCATCATCAGCCCATCTCCTCTTTTCTCATAACACAAAATCAAGAAGAAGAAAAGGCACCAACACAAAACTTTTGTTAAGAGAATTGGTGTATTCAGCCACTTTTCGACGCCTGTATTCATTTCCAGAGAACCGCTATGAGCCAACCCTTATGACTGCCATTCTCCGTCCGTAGAAAACCACCCAAATCCTCGTCGAAAGCTCAACTAAGTAGCACCAGGATAACAGAATCTCCTCTCAAGAACCTGTGATATCAAATCAGCACCCAGCCGTATCAACCCTTTGGGAGGACACTCACATCTTGCTGATAAACCGATCCTTATTGACAGGCCTTCCCTTCTTCCCTTGAGCACTTCTTGGCGTCTCAGTCCACATCTCCTTCACGTTCTCCAACACCATATTGCAATGCCTGTCAAACGCCTTCACGCGTGCGAGCAACTTCCTGTTGTTCCGGCATGAGATGAGGACTTGTGTGTGCGATCTTACGGCAGTCTGGAGGATCGAGAGCGGTCCGGACGTGAATTCGTGCTCTTCGAGTTGCGCAATCTCGAACTCGCTGTGGGAGGGTTAGTTCTGGGCTCGAGGAGGCAGAGGTGATGAACGAACGTGAGGTCGCTGCGTGGCTTTGCCAGCAATTCTCTGGAGGCATGTTAGTTTTTGTATTCGAGGAAAAATTGATACACATACTGGATCTTTGCGTCCGCCATGATGTTGCTGTTCTTGACGTTGGCACAACCGTTTTGGCTGCCTCGCGAAGCTTGTCGTTGAAGGAAATCGCGATGCGCCCAAAAGAGACTAGCGTTATAAATTATGGGAAGGAGCCGAAACTGAAAATATCCCGAGGTTAGGGCAGAGAGGGATTGCTACTCCGCGTTCCTTTAGTGACGATTGATTTTCCTTGGTCGCGCTCTGGACTTTCCTTTCTTCATGTTTGCGAAGTCGTTGTGCGGGAGAGCTGGGTCAGCAGCGTGCTGTAGCTCGAGACGTGCAGCTATGCCATTGAGAGCTAAAACCACAAATCCAGCTTTTGGGGGAAGAGCACAGGTAAGGGCGGGACGGAATCATTGAGAGGTCTGGCATTAATATGATCTTAGATGGCGACAGACTCACGGCATGGCCAATCGTCGAGCAACGAACCGGATATTATAAGGGAATTGCCTGGGGATGAGAAAGAAGATGTGCTTTTTGATACTCTGTTTGGCGTCCGGACAATCGAGCTCAACCGGCCGAAAAAACTCCACTCCCTCAATGGATCTATGATACGAAAGATAATACCGAGGTTACAAGAATGGGCGAAGTCGGACATGGCAAATGTGGTCATCATCAAAGGATCCGGACCGAAGGCGTTCTGCGCTGGCGGAGATGTGGCAGCTCTCGCTGAGGATAACTTGAAGGGCGAGGAGGGTCAGCGAAAGTCGACGGAATACTTTGGGCTGGAATACAAACTGGACCACCTTATTGCAACATACGAGAAGCCATATGTTGCATTTATTGATGGCATCACAATGGGTGGAGGAGTTGGACTGAGCATTCATGCTCCATTCCGAATAGCTACGGAAAGAACGGTCTTCGCCATGCCGGAAACGACCATTGGGTTCTTCCCAGATGTGGGAGCTTCATTTTTCCTGCCTAGAATGCCTGGAGGTGTTGGTACATATCTCGCCCTCACAAGTGAAAAGTTGAAGGGTGTGAACGTGTTTTACTCAGGAGTCGCAACACATTATATCCACTCAACATCACTCCCAGCACTGGAGCGTCGTCTGGCTGAACTGCGATTCAAGGACTACGATCCATTACACGAGCGACTGCAGCTCATTAATTCAACCATCGAGGAATTCTGCACTGGTTTGCCACACGATGAACCCATCCACATTCAAGGCGAATTACGGAATGCTATCGATCGATGTTTTACCAAGACCAGTGTACCTGAGATCATTGCCGCTCTGAAAGCCGAGGATGGGGAAACTAAGCAATGGGCTCAAAAGACTCTTGCCACCCTGCACCAGCGGTCGCCAACTGCCGTTTATGTGACACTTCGTCAAATGCAACTTGGCAAGAATTGGTCTATTTCGGAAACATTCCAACGGGAACGCCAAATTGCTGCGAAATTCATGGCCCATCCAGACTTCACTGAGGGTGTCCATGCCTTGTTGATTCGAAAGGATGGCAAGCCGGCGTGGAAACCAGCTTCACTCGAGGACGTCAATCCAAAAGACAACATCGCGGACCCATTCTTCACAGTCGAAGGTGCTCATCGATTAGGATTGTTGAGTCAGGACGACTACAAACAATATCCCCACGCACAATTCAGTATCCCATCAGAAGGGGCCATACAGGCCGTAGTCAACAAGGGAGAGCTGACCCCAAAGTCAGTCGTCAAGTATTTCGTACAACAGAGGCAAGGAAAGCAAGGCGTGAAAGAGATCGTTCAGGAGGTGGTAAACAGAAAAACCAAGAAGGGGGGAAACGACAAGGCTGTGTGGATTACAGAAGAAACAGCGCCAGTGGTCTAACTTTGAAGAACGTGGCGAGCGTTGATGGTGTATGATATAATGTGGTGGATTTGTAGAGATATCGGGTCATACGGCAGGGCGGATGTTGATAGATTCGCGGTCGCAAAGGTGTTGAATGACCCAAGTTGACCTGGAACAAATCGAAAGGAGATATAAATCATGTGATTTTAAGGGGTTGTTGCCTATCAGCCTGAAAACATGGCACGGGCTGAGTCATAAGCGCGGTATGTTCGGGATTTTTGTCTGGCGAGAGTATAAAAGGACTCTACCCCGCTCCGAAAAGATTCTGATTCATCTCTCTCTTGGTGTGCTGGAATTTGATCTGACAGAAGTCAACAATTACGGCTACGGATTGCGGCCTAAAACGCACATTTCGGGTTCATCGTAAGCCCGAGGTTTAACCTAAGCGAGCCCCGTGGTCCGTGCCTCCCTCGCGTCGATTGGAGGAAGCTCGCAACCATCAACATCGAGAGTGTACATCCTTCGTAACTTCATTCAATTTGAACAAAGTTGAAAGAAAAGAATACGAGTATCGTCTTGTACCTTCTCGTTGTCCGCCATCTTTAAAAGTTCTCACCTTCACCGCTTTCAGCGAAATTTGTTCATCATTAGTTTCGTTCCGGCATTCCCCACACGCGTGAGAACCTCGCGACGCGAGGTATGGTCCAGGTCCCAGCCTCCACGCTTCCGAGAATACTCTCCACACCCACTCCCGCTCAATGACTTCACGACCTTTCCAATAACCTTCAGGGAGCTCGCTGTCACATCTAAAGCTTTCTGTGTCGACATTGCGAGCAGACAAAGCTCGCAATGTCCTCTCCAGCCGGAATGCCCCCAGGCTTCACACCCTGGCAGGATACGCAACCTCAACCGCCTACAGTGGCTCCAAACAACGCTGGTAATGAAGATGGAGTGTCGGTCAGACCTATGAGACGTATGTTTCACTGATTGATCTAGAGGTGGTGGAGAAATACTGATCGCGTTTCAATCTACAGTCAAAGTTCTCTACACCTTCGATGACCAAAACAAGACCAACTGCTTGGCACGATGGCCGCATGTTCTCGATATTCAAACTATCGCCATGGACGAGACGGCCTCAATTGGGGTTATTGAATTGAAGACATGCATACAAGCTATCGTCCAATGCAGCCCGGAGCTTCTCTCAAGACTTGGCCAAGACTACACTGTCTACGCGTATGATTACTCCGAGTACGATAACCCTCTCGTGGGACAAGGAATGTTATCTTGGGCTCTCGCAGCAGCTTCGCCGACCCCAGGCGCGCCCGCACAGCAGTCCCGGCAACTCATTACTGGACGCGTTTGCAAAAATATTCTCGGTCTTTTCACAAACGGGGTGAAGGAAACTCTGGAGGTCAAATTGCGGCTTGTACCTGTCCCTACAGTCTTACAAAACGATTACATGAATACGATGGAGAAATACAGAGGCATGAGTCAGGGTCCCTCGAATGGTTTCGACCCCAACGAATGGTCTTCTTTCTTGCAGTCGAATCCGAACATCTCTCAAATGACGAACAAGATCTCCATTCCGCCGAATTCCAATATAGGACAGAGAGAAGGAATGAGTATGGAGGTCGTCAATCAGCTTCTTAATCCTCATCTTCAACAACAGCCAAATATGGACCCGTTCAATCAGATGAATACCGGAAACAAGGGTAATGCGGACAATGGCAACGCGACTGCTGGTGGAAAGCCCAAGGCCTCGTCTCGCCCTTCTTCGAGAGCTTCTGTCAAGCGGCCCAGAGCCCGAAAACCCAAAGCGACCGCCGCTGCTGGAGGGAACACGTCGGGATATGAGGAGGGCACAGATGGAGATGATGGACCTGCTCCCAGGAAGAGAGCTAAGGTTACGAAGGCGGATAAGAATATCAACACGCCATTTTCTGGGGAACCTGACTCACTTCGAGTCGCTGCAAGCACGGCAGGATCCTTACGTCTTTTCAGACCAATCGCCATGTCACCAAATCCCCAAGCTGGAGCAGGCAGCCATCTTCAAGAAATTCCACGCGCACCAACTCCTGTTCCCCAGCTACCAAACCAGCACATACATCGAGATCGAGCCCCGTCTCAAAGTAATCTGCGACGTGATTCGGTAATCTCACAAGTCGAGCAACAAACACAATCACACATATCTCCTTACCCGCCTCTGATGCCCGAGGATCAGGTTAGGTATTCAATCGAATCAGCCGGCCCCTCCCCAGAACGAAATCCCAGTCCAGCCGACACAACGATTGATATTGGTTCTTCTCCTCCTTTGATGAGAAGCAGGCCACCATCTCTCATCCGATCAAGCCCTCCCTGTCCATCAAGCCCCCTATTGCCGGAAATGCCCAGGACAGACTCGGGTTTTATGAGTGGGTCATTGGAAGATCTTTTTGGAGAAGATGATGAGACGATGAATAACGAGAAAGAGTTTGAGCTTCCCGCTCACAACCAGAGCCGCACTGCCAGACGGGTACCCACTCCTATTGAAGAGGTTCATCAACGCTTTGAAATCCACGAGGTCAATCCCGGACCGATGGACCTTCTCCCGACTAGGATGCCAGTCATTGAACATCCAAAGCATGTCGAGTCAAAGGCTAGGGCAGCAAGATCTCGTGCTGGTAGTGTCATGTCGGAAGATGGCCAAGTATTACCACCTTTGAAGAACATCAACAAACCGTCGTCTCGTCGATCGACAGTATCTCAATCGCAGAAAGAGTCTTCGCAGCGCCCGAAATCTCAAACGCCAGCCGCAGACCCTAAACCCGCAGAAACTCGAGTGTCACCATATCCTCTCCCGGAACAGCAGGCACAACAGCAGCAAGAGCCTACCCAAACTGCTCCTGCTCCAGCAGCGCCTCGATCAAGACCTGCATCTCGGATGATGGTGCGCACAGCTTCAATGGGATCATTAACCCTTCCTACGGTTCCAGCTAGTGATCCGGCTCTACCACCATCAAATCTGCAGCGATCGCAAACTTGGTCTGAAGTCCCTCATCCAGTGACCGAAGCTCCCATGCCTCCTGTACCCGAGATGCCTTTGATGCCTCCAATGTCACAAAACCCCAATTCTAATGCTCCACCATACAGCCGCACCTTGACTGCAAAGAAAGCGTCAATCAAGCAGAAATTAGAGTTGGCAGTCGCAAATGGAGAAATGCCTCCATTCTGCAGCAACTGCGGCGCCATCGAAACATCTACGTGGCGAAAAGCGTGGTCCCAGGAGCACAAGGGAGAGCCTGGATATTATGAGTATTCAGATGAGCCGGGACGAGTTACTGCCGTCATCGTTTTGACCCGGGATGAGCAAGGCAAGCCTACATCTTATCAGCTTATAAAAAAGTTCCTGCTTCCAGAAGAAAGCCAAGATGATTTCAAGGAATTCCTCCTTTGCAACCGTAAGTTCTCAGAAGTTAGGGAAACAGCAGGGACTAATCAGAAACAGCTTGCGGTATTTGGATGTCGAAGTACAAGACTCAACGACCTGAGACAAGATGGGAGTCTACGCCTCAGGAGAGAACTGGAAATGCCCAGAAAAAGAGACCGACTCAGCGCCCATCAAAGCCGAAGAATTCACAAAACCAAAATCTCATGATGCCAACTTCGGAGGCCAACTTCCCACCGTCAGAAGCCAACTTCCCTCCTTCCGAGGCAAACTTTCCTCAGTCGGAAGCGAACTGTCCTCAGTATGAATCAATGGGCCCGCCTGAAGGCGTTTCCCCCAGCGATACCACTGGAATGCAGCCAAGTCAAGGTTCTCAACCACAGAATGACGGCCAGCCGAGAGGAAGTATTCGTCCAATAAAGCGCATCAATGCGATGACATCTGACGCTGCTTCTGCGGCTTTGAGGAGAGCAATCAAATCTAGTCCAGCCAGATGGGCAGGAACACAGCACAGCCCTATCGATGTTGAGGATGATTTAGGCTCCACTCGAAGACTGCTTTTCCCATCGCCAAGGAAGGACGGATCACCGAAAGTCTTGGGAGAGATTACCACAAACGTCGTCACGATTGCCACAACCTTCCACTCGCCGAAAGAGCAAGTGATGGAGGCACAGAACAAGGAGAATTGTCCGCCTGCGGTCGAGGCTGACGATGCGGATACAGAGCTTCTCAGACTTTTTGAGGAAGAGATGGCAAAAGGAGAGATTGCTCGACCATCAACACCGACAGCAAAACCATCATCAGCGAATCCCTTCAAGACGCCAACACGTCAGACGCCAAGTCATCGACCTGTAACACGAAGCGTTTCAAGGTCGATTCGATCAGCTAGGTCGGCAAAGTCACCCAGTCGGTTGCTTTTGTTCACAGGAACTCCTTCACGAACACCAGGTACCCGTCGGTCTCCACGACACCATGATCATGTATTCGAGTCGCCGTTTACTGCCACTTTGAATCAGTTGATGTCCGAAGCCAATAACCAGACATCGCCAGCACGAAATGGCATGGAGCTTGATTTTGGCAGCCTGCCACCTCTACCAAACATCAACCAAAATCAAAATATAGACATGAACTTTAGTCTCGAGGATTTCTTCTCGACTGACGTTCCGATGCCAAGTTCTCCGCCGAGGTTGTTCAACTTGTATGAAGATCCGACGGCGATGGCAAACATCAACTGGGAGGAGTTTGGGAAGTTCGATGCGAGGGATCTGGAGAAGAATGGGGATGAAGTGGTTGTTAAGCAGGAGGAGGACGAGACGATAGGTTTCGGAGATGATACCGAAGCTGGAGAGGAGCATCAGGCAGCGTGAACATTGCATTTATTTTTCCGCGTATATCGTGCATAGCGGGGTGTTTGTGGAATTGTCTGGATACAAGGCATAGTTGCATTGGGCATCGGCGTTATTCATCAGCATTTGGGGAGCAAGCAGAATTGCAGAGGCCGTTTTCATGGGCATTTGAAGAGCGAGCAGAATGATTGCATGGCGGCGACATACAAACGAGCTAGGAATTGATGACAAGCGGGATGAAAGAAGAAATTCATAGCAGTACATGATTCCAAGCTTGCCGTGAGACTGTTATTCGTTCATGTTGCAAACAGACAAATAGCTCCCAGAATTGACGACGAGAGGAACGAGCTCTACAACTGCGTAGTAGGTGTCGATACTCAATGCACTAGAAAAGTTGGGTCGATTCGTGCCATGTGCAACAAATCAGAGGATGCAATTCCAAGTCTTCAGTAGTGTCTTTCCATTTCGTGATTCATCCACCAGGCAAGTCCGACACATAACTTCATTCCCATAGTCCCTTATCCAGCGCCGCCCTGAAGCAAAGCAATCCATCGGCTGCCATCTCAAGACCATACCTTTCCCTTCTTCTATCACATTGACGCAACTCCCAATGTAAAACCGCACCCGGAAGCAGAACCCTCATCCATCAATCATCGCCATCAGGCCTCATTGCTCCGAGTAGAAAATCTCCTTATACCGATGCGTTGCGTCAACCACCGCTTTGACAGCCTCGAAATCAACTGCGTATTCCACATTAGCCCACTTCCCTCCCTCCCCCTCTGCTGCCTTGGAAGTAACGCACCATCCCGTCCCAAATCCCTACTAACCAACACCCGCACGCTCAAATCCCCATTCACCTTGCCCACAACCTCGACCCAGTTGCCCACCGTGAGATGCGAATCTCGGTTCAGGTGCGCGGTCACCGCTCCGTCACTGTCGAGCGTGGCGTTGTCGCCGCGGAGTTGGGTTACGCGCCCTAGCCCCCCGGAGAGAGGGTTAGTATTGGGGTGGAAGGTGGAGAGTGGAGAGTGGAATTGGGGGAAGCGGGGCCCGGGGGAACGTACCAACGAGGCGGATTGTGCGGGAGGTGAAGTGTTCGAGGTGAGGACTGGTTAAGCGCGGGGTGGACAGCGGGTCTGCCATTTCTCTTCTTGTTTTCTGAAGTTGGGTTGCTTGGGAAGTGGGAGGGGAGGTGGAATTGAAATTGTGTGAGGGAGACTGGATTGTGGGTGGTTGGTGGAAGGGAAGTGTTGTGATTTTTTGGGACGAAGCTTGAGATTGAATTGATGGAGACGCGATTTCTGGCGCGTCGCCTGGTCAGGTGGATTTTAGCGTGTTGTTACGGTAGCCGGATTCTTCACATTTGCCCATTTTCAGGGAGGCGAATTTCCAGTCGCGAAGCAGTAGGATTTAAACAACGTTAAATAACATAATAGGGTAAACCCTATGCATAACATTTAACTTCTTTACTTAATAATTAATTATTTTATTACGTTTTAATTAATTGTTTGCTTGCTTATATAGTAATCTCAGGCCTAGTATTTACTATCCCGGGTTTAGCACTCACCGAATTAGGCAAGGTGCGTACATAAGTTAGGCGCTGCTTTCAACGTCTATAAAAGTCGCCTTCCTACCTAGCTCGACCGTCTTCCTCTGTAATCCTTTTTCAATACCCCTTCCCTCGGCTGTTTAATCTTGTCATACGCCACCGACCCCTGCCAACGCAAACTCGCCGCGAATAACCCCTCTACCGCCCACGCCGCTGCTAAGAACCACGGTCTTAGCCAGTCAAAGTAGAAAATAAGGATTTTTCTTGCCTAAAATTGATGCTCATTCAATTATTATATTTTCAAATAGGTCTTTTGCTAATAAACAAGTATTGTCTATATTTAAACCGTCAAAGTCTTAAGTCCTCATGCTGCTTCATCTAACCAGTGAATTCAGGTGCTGGAGGTGACTTCAAAAGAGTGGCCTTCCATTTCCAGTAGCGATTGGCGGATACTCGGATTTCAAGGTATGACGCATGGAAAAGCAGAATCTGCCTAAAGGATCCGTTAATTAATGCGTCCGCAGGTATACGAAGTGCCAGAGCATCTGGTGCCTCTTAGGTAAGCGGAGAAACTGCCTAGATACGTCTCATCGCGTCTCATCGTGAATTTTTTCTCAACAAAACACAAAGAAAGAAACCATGCCCTCAAGATCCTACTCCCGGACAGAAGCTGTCGCTGCCCTGCGTTCCTTCTACGAGTTCTTCGCAACGCTCCCGTCTCTCGAGCCGTCGGAAATCAGATACCCGCCACCAACCGGATGGCCCAGTATTACTGCAACTTCTCTCGCAGGTCTCGATAAGAATGAAGATGTCGTTGATCTCCTTAAGCATATTCCATACATCACTTGGGATGTCCAGATCGCGTACCAAACCCATGTAATTGACTACACCGGATCCGACGTGCAGCAGAGCATTGAGAAGCGTCAGTCGGAAGGTTATATCGTCCCTGTGGGTGCGGGCGTGATTCCCGAACATGTTGCGATTTTGACGATGGGCGGGCGGTATGGTAGCTTTTTGCTGCTAGACACGCAAGAAGGTAGGCTGTCAGCAATGGAGAGCAAAGACAAAGCTGGAAAGATGTAGGCACGGTCACGGATTATATCCAGATGGAACGTCCAAAGAGAAAGGAGCCTCCTAGGAATGATCCAGATTATTGGCGAGCGTACGAAACGCTTCCGATTGCGGAATTTTTCCAGGGCTGGATAGATAATTATCGCTCTTTGGACTGGGTTACTGTCCCTGAGAATACCGATGATGGGGCGATGCTGAGTCGGACGAAGAAAACAGATGTATGTGAGCACTTTAATTGAGTTGTGAGAAGAACAGACCTGATCTTGGTTCTAGGAAGTTCGAGCTATTTATCGTGAGCACGGCTGGCCTGATTCTTTCAGGAGGGAAGAATGTAGGAAGGCATTGATAGAGTGGGATAATAATTGAAACAGGATCAGCGGGGGCAAGGAGCTATATGCAACAAGGATATTTGTCTGATTAAATGGTGATCCTGCTGTAAAGTGGTCAACCAAGAAGCTATTTGTGAGCTACAAGTTGAAATCTCAGGTTCTACAAGTGCCTTTAACGTTAGTAGAGGTCAAAAAAAAACCGTCGGAGGACCCTCTAACATTAGTGAAAGGCAATTTAAATTGCAGATTCATTATCAAAGGGTTTATACTCCACTTAGCGTCTCTACTTTTTGGATTTTATTCAACCCGAAGAATATCTCAAAGTTGGCGATTCTCGAAGTTCCGGTTCTAACTCACGTGACGGTCTCCCCTGAGCTGCCTCCTCGGTAGAAGGACAATAATCTTCAAGTCCACCCGCAACTTCGCCAGGATCAATCCACCTCTATTTTCACTGCAACCAATCACCTTGCCCCTTCCCCAATTCACCCTTCCCGATCCACATGAAATCAAGAAATCCACTCCCATCGGCGACGCTCTAGGCCCTACGATCCCTACCTGCACATAACACCCTCTAAGGGAACCGAGCTGTTCGATTCCCGTGTCCCGTGAGCATCAGAAATTGAGGGGCAGTGTTGCCGATAGACGTGCGAATGGGAAACGTTATATCTTGTCTCAAGCACGTGAAGTCATTGTGGTCTGATTTGACGCCATGATCGGATCCTGCACCCGCTAAAATTTGGAGGGCTGGAAAGGGAGCCTAATGCAGCGGGGAAAGGGTGTTGGAGGGGGGAGGGTTCGTAAATTCGAATCCTCTGTGCCTCCGTTGATGGGTCTTCGCTATGGTGGGTGCACTGGTGGAGCCAGGGAAGAGGTGCAGCAGGCAGATCGTGGCGTTTTCGGGCGTCAGTCGGCCTGTTCGTCGATGCTCCAAGGCCCTTGAGTGTTGAAGGAGAGGAGGGGTAGGAGCTGACTTGTGCCAAAAGGGAAGAGGCTTGGGAACTGAGGAAATTGTTGGAGTTTTGGGTTTAGTCTGGGTGGTGGGAAAGCAGGATTTCAGTGCCTTGTCTGATGCGGAACCGGGAGTTTGAGCGTACAATATGTAACAGGCTTGATGGAAAGGTTCTCCGCGATAGCAATTTGTAACAGGAACTGAAAGAAGAAGTTTTGAGGTTTGATGGCGATGAGGAATTTCGGCGCGACTCGATGGAGCTCTTTTGAGGGATGGGTTGTAGATCGCGAATTGGTGAAAGGCTAGAGCTGGCTTTGGTTGATCTTAAATTCTTGATAGGTATCCAAGCTATGAGGCGTATGAAACTTCGATGTACAAGTCCTCGAACGGTGATCCCAAAGCCTAGGCTCCATAAGCCAGCAGAATGTCCCGAAAAGTGGCGAGTTTCCATAGTCGTTTGACTCCCGAGTTCCCGAGTTGAGTCCTGATGAGGCTTCGGCTTGGGGGGTTCGGTAAGACAGGGTGCCGCAGGTCGCCTCCCCCCCAGTAGTTTTTCCCGACTTCGCTGGCGGACTTGTTTGTATCTCGATTCAACGGAGACAAGACTTGGACCTGGATCTTGGAGACTGAGGAATTGAAATCAGGGACTCAGTCTTCAAATCTGCCCCTCTATTCTTTCAGCATTTAATTTTTTATTATGAGGATGCCTGATCCGAAATCTGTCTGATGCTGGATCATCACTGTGGCTGTTGAACCAATGAACAGGACTGGTACGAACCGCAAATATGGTGCATAAGCAGCCAGAAACGCTTTAAGTCGGCCGTTGGCAGTATGGTCACCGAATTCCGGGGACAGTGTGACAAGAATACTTGGCTTGCATCGGCATGTGTTGAAGAGAAACGCCAGGAGTGACTGAGAAGAGAGGAGGCGCTGAGACAGGGCTGAGAATTCACGTACAACCTCCTCAGAGGCTTTAATCCAACGACAGAAATAGTGACTTTGTGGTTGTAATGGAAATAAGTGACGAATTATTGGACTGTGCAGAGCTGGCTGTTTGGTGTTCAAGATAGGTGACCACCTTGTGCCGAGTGGCTTTCCCACGTTCTTGCCGCAGGAATAAACAAAGTGAGGTTGCAAAGGTACAAACGAAGTCCGCTTTGCAGACTACTATTGCGGGTACTCGTATGATTTGAGGTACGGCCCTTTTCCTTGGAGGTGCAGTTCAAAATCCGAAGCTCATTGTTAACGCTGTCTGAGATATAAGATCACACAGTACAGTACACGGCATTTGAAGTTCCCATTGAAGAGAGAACGTCCCAACAATTAATCGTCAGAAGTATTTCAATTTTAAAACTGGCTCTTTGCAGCGGAAAATTCGGGACTCGGCACCTTATATACCCTTCAGAAGCCGTTTATCATTTTCCCTTTTCGGTGCTATGAGGGGGTGAGTCACGTGAAAGTCGTCATTCTGTCGATCTCTAATATCAGGGCCCTTCATGATAATGATCCGCCACAGTTGCAAAGCGCGGACAGAAATTGCCCCTTGTCGTTCTAGATCGATCCATCCTCGGCTCGAACGACGGTGTGTCGCGTCGCAAAAGTGCAGAGGCGCCTTCCACTTTTATGACGATGGAGACACCTCCGGAGGGATACTGTCGGTTCTTTCACCTTGTCCAGACCCGACAGGGCACACAATCTTCTACAGTAATCTTCTCTTCTCCCCCTACAGCGAGTGGTTGCGCAAACCCTTGGTTCGGAAGCCTTTACTTAGTACTGTAACAGGTTTTCCACATCATGGCAAGACTCTTCGCTTCCGGGAATAAACGATGTTCATCAGGCGCAAAATACATGGAGCATCAGATGGCTGCTCTGTGACTGGCCCGCGCGACGGATGGGATTCTTGAGAATCCCATAACCTTATCTTCTGACAAGCGCTTATGCGGCTAGCCCTGCCATGTTCCCCGGGCCTGCTCTCGCCGTGATCGAGGCCGTGGCGCTTGATCGAGCTGTCCAACTGTTCCTTGAATGGGGGACTTTACTATGTACGTGTCCTTCGTAAAGGATAGATGTGCGTGCCGGAGGAGTGCGGTGGGCCTAAGGCGGCTCCAGGAGTGGAGGTGGTCGGCGTTGGTGCTGGTGCTGTTGCTCGGGCTGGCCTCTGGCGGGGGACGGCTTGGAGGCTGCTGCTCGTCGCCTGCAGTTCCTGCGTGGAGACTATTGGGCGGGAACTCCAGCTCCGCCATATTAGTAATAATGCAGCGAGCAGCGAGCAGCGAGCAGCCACGCAGCCCACATTTATTCTACATTGAAGCTTGGAGCTGATGGTGTTAGTTCGCGACGAGGGGGGCCGAAGCGGAGACCGACTCCTGCAAAAGCTGATGCTGGAGCTGATGCTGATTCTGGTGCTGATGCCAGTACAGGGAAATACACCTGATTCGCAGAACCGCAGCGTGTCCTCCGTATCCACCCCACCTCCAGCAAGATCCCCTTCTCTGTGCTTCACCATTATGAACCGCGGCCTACAGTACTTAGGAGTTAACGTCTGTCCTGGCTGGGGAAACTCCGATGGGAAACTCCTCTTGCATGCCTGTGGTCCTGTGGCACTGATGCCCATCGCTGCGTTCCCGCCTTTGCAAAAATTTCCTGATCCTGGAATCCCTGCACCTGCCTGCACCCACTCCCCGGCTGCTGCCCATCTCGCCCTATCACTGCTCGTCGGAGCTCGAAACACAGATCCCCGCCTCTTTCAACGTTGCAGAATGTGCAGAATGTGCAGAATGCCATCTCCAGTAGACGCGCCTCGTCGTCATATCCCCTGCGCGTCCACCAAGATGGTCTGGCAGCTGGGGGCTGCAGCTATGTGCTGGTGGCGGTGGCACCAAGGGGTCCAATGCTGGAGATCTGCTTTATATAGCTGATTCGCGGTGCATCGGCCGTTTTCCTTCCCTTTCAAAAGGATTTCGAGCAAAAAGGCTTTCGCGCCATAGTATTTTGTTTGGACTTTCCATCTGCAAAAGCATAGACTTGCCTGGGTCGCCCCAGAGTCTGGCTGGATGCTGAGTCGGTTCGGTCCATTTTAGCTTGGCCACTGGCTCGAAGCTTCCTCCGCCGTATCGTCATACATCCCTCTGCCCGCAGACCACTCAACTTCTCTGCGAACCTTCGTAAACACCACAAGTGGCTTTGGAACATCCTCTTGCAAACCCGTGCTTCAAGGCGATCTTCTGGACAGGAAAACCCCATCCTCCCTTTGTCCGCAAGCATTTAGACAAACGAGGCACCTTCTGCAATAGCTTCGATTGATCCTGTTAATTGAAAGGTACGCAATTCAGCAATCTTCTGTTGGAGTGCAGTTATTTCGACTCAAGAAACCTTTAGTTAACACAATGCCTTCTAGTCATTGCTCCAACCAAGCTAGCAGACCACAGCAAGCATCTATTGAAACTCAACAAGCTACAATCTGGAGGATCATAGTGCCTTGATATATAAACCATTCAACAGTCCACAGATCACCTTTCCCTCGAAACCAACATTGCTCCTCAGAGAACCAGACAATTCAGTTAAAAGGGATATCATAGCATCTTCTTTCTTGTCTAGACAACAAGAACATCACATTTTCCATACGAGACACGATTGACTGCTCCTTTGGCATTTGTGTTTGCCAAATTGTCAAGTCATCCACCAAGACTGGTTAAGGTCGCCGTGGGGCTTAGCCGAAGTACATTAGACCACGAGCACACTCACAACCCTCGATCTTTGAGAAATGGCAACCATGGACAGTTCCGAGCATGGCTATTTCAATATCGACCACTCAATTGGAAAGGGGTCCTATGAGAGTATGTTTGCCATAGATCCTGTTTTGTTCGATACATCTGCATCGATCTCCGAAGATCCGAGCTCGCATCAAGACCTCGACAATATCCTTGGCGGACAGTTCCTTGACCAGCTTGGTTCAGGTTCTGGTATGTTGACCCCGGGATTCAGCGCTTGGAATACACAAGGAACTGCATACAGTCCATATCCCGACATGTCATATACGCACGCATTGCCGATTGATCAACAGCAAGCTGGCGCCGGACCGGGGATTGGGTCGTTATCGAGCGATTTCGTACAAAGCTTCCCTGAGTCGAATGGCGTAGAAATGCAAGCTGTGCAACTTCCCCATTCGGTTCAGATCGATGGTCTTCAATCACCGACTGGTACAAAGTCAGATCAAACTATGGTGTCTGCAGAGCCCGCAGCGAAGAGAAAGTCGGACGCTGCAGCAGACACCACGAACGGACCTCTGCCGAAACCCAAGAAGAAGCGAGGACCCCGGAAGTCGAAACAGAAGACAGAAGAAGAGAAGAGAGCCAAGGAAGAGCGGAAGCTTGAGCGCAACAGGATGGCAGCCAGCAAATGTCGTCAGAAGAAAAAGGTCGCAACTGAGCAGATGATGGAGAAGTTCAACGAGTTAGAACGTCAAAACCATTGGATGAAGGCGTGTCTGGAGGAGGCGAAGCAAGAACGGAACAAAATTATTGCTTTGCTTCTTGAGCACAAAGAGTGCAACTATCCTGCTATCGACAAGTGCCTCGAGTCGCAGCTTGCAAGGATTGCCGACGAATTCGAAAACCCTCAGCCGACTGATATGTTCAGAATGGATGACGATACTCGAGAATTCCTCAACTCGAATGCAAGCTCTCCTTCCAACGAATCGCCGAATATATCCCGGCGTAACTCGATGGCTATGTCCAGCTCCGGTTCAAACGCTTCTCTTCCGGAGTCTGCAACCGTCTCGCATGCTCCACAATCATGGCCTACGGCTGGATACCAAACCTGGCAAGAACAATTCGGTATGTCCCAAAGGTACCAGCAGCAACAAATATCCGAGCCCTCCAAGGCATCCCACCATCACTCGCCGTCCTCATCCAGCTCAACCTCGATGTCTCGACAAAACTCCAGCCGCACCTCAGTCAGCGAAGAGCATGACGATAACCAGAGGAACGACTCCGGAATCAGCGAGATGGACACGCCGCCCGAGGAGAGAAAAGAAGAACCTGTCGGACATTCCTGACCATGAGGGTATTTCGCTGGCAACCAACGATAGGGTCCTCGCTCGCGAGGTCCGCACATGATGCCGAACCATTGAATTGCAAAAATGGCTCTTGCAGGTCTTTCAGACCTCCAAGGCCCTTCGGTGTTCCTTGCTGGCTGGGGTGGAGGTGGGTTGTAATGATTCGCGGGAACTGGGTATATCAGCAGAAGAGCTGAATAAATAATGAACGGGGGGGGGGGTCTTCGAGGCGTGGATTTTATACCACGGACCACTGCCACCTCGGAAGCAGCTTCTCCGCGCAGGCACGCTTCTGATCAACTGTAAGAATAATACACGAAGCGACGATTCAAAATTTGACGGGGATTTGAGCACGCTAGCTTACTGCTATAAGCAAGGCAGGACTTGCGGCGAGGTTGCGTTGGGCGTACTTGAATGATACCACGATGGGCACCGATACATAAAAGCCATAGCTCTTGATGAGCAAAAGCGAAAGGAAGCAAGCTTGCCTGGAGAAAGGAGGGAGCAACAAGGAGAAGCAAAAATATTTGTTGCGAAGAGAGGGGTAAAGATGTAACATAAACAAAACAAAAATGAATGAATGATGAAGTCTGCATGGGCTTGTTGCTGTGCTATTGTTGGTTGTGAAGATATAAATAGACATGTCCTGGTGACTGACAATTGATTTGGATTCCCAAAAGAGGAAACCATGGGAAACTGGGATGGGTATATAAACAATACGACGTCTTCAGATCGAGTTCGAGTTCGAAGGGTGGATGATGTATGTCCGTTTAAGGAGCTGAGCTGAGCTGAGCGTTGAGCTGGGGTGACGGAGTCGGGAACACGGATTGGAGTTCGGGGTGGGAATTAGTGAGGGGCACGGATTAAAAATCCGCTAGATTTTTGGTGAGCGGCGGGTTGAAAGTCCGCGGGGGAGTGTGGGCGACGTTGTTCTGTTTGATGGTGGAGGACGGATGGAAAACCCGGGCCTCTGGGATGGCGGGATGGATTTTGACGGAGAGGGGCGGATTTTGAGATCCGGCCGAGTTTGGTGGAGGTGGAGGCTGGCCAGAGAAAGCGGCACTGAAATGAACACTTTGAACTTTGCAATGTCCCGAGCCCCAAGTTGGGTGGATAAATCCTCTCCGGATATTCCCCCGCATCATTGTAGGTTCAACGTCAATCTATATACATACCCTTTCAATGAAGATTTCGAAATTCTGGGATTCCCAAGACTTGCCCCCTTTTGAGTTTAGACGAATGTCTAACTCGGACTTGGGGCTTTGAACATGACTGGGGCTTTTTCGGTCCACCGCGAGAGCGGTTTGTACTTGTACTCCAACTTTGAATTTAGATTCCGGTGTGATTATGGGCTTGAATTGCTTGGAAAGGATACAGGCAGTTACTAGAGTTTTAGGTAGGGGAGAAGGCACGAGGACACTGCCAGACTACTTGCTTACTTTTTTGGTTGATAGCGGAAGAGGAGCAGAAGGTAGCTGGATTATGTTCCAGGAGTGAATGATAGTAGACTGTGTTTAGAAAGAAAGGGAGGTCCGAGGTGTGAATGAGGAGAACTGACACAAAGGTATCCGTGAACCGAGGACGTTCCTGGTTCAGACTGATACCTCTGTGGAGAGGCAAAGTTTTAATCTTGCCTGGGGACACATAGGGTGTTTGGGCTCCCACTTTGATGATGGTATGGAGTACAGGCCGATTTTGAGGAGAGCTGAGGTGCGGGCCTCACTTTCCGTATGGGGTGGGGAAACAAGTTAGGGAGCCTCTGGCACAGAGCGCCATTGAAGGAAACAGGGGGCGATGCAAAGAAATTACTAAGGAAGAAGTTAACGATCGCTCTGCATTATAGCAAAGCGATTCGAGGTTTGCACGAATCGTTTCTTACTACAGAGGTAAGTCAAGTACATCAACCCTCAGAGGAAACATAATGTTGACTCTGGCGCAGTGGTGTCTTCGGCCTTGAGACTGGGCAAAAATGAAGCACTACACACAATTTGACAGCAAGATCTTCATCCGATTTTTAGGGCTTCCAATGACTCTTGCGGAGGAGGATACCTTGAAAAGGGGGGAAATTGCTGTCAAGTGGGAAGCTCATTGTCGACAGCATGTACTCGTATGCGGTTTCGAATTGCTTACGTTGTATCAAATATGTCCATTTGATGGTAGATGATCCGCAACTTCGAGATATTATCAAACATCTCGGAGATATTTTGGACAGCATTCATGACGAAATTCCGCTTCATGCGGATACTATTACCTTCGCTCGGGAAGAAGGGGAAGAAGATTCTGGTCCCCGGCAAGAATGAGAGAGAGGATGGGCGAGTTTAGCATGGTGACGGCGCGAGCTTCGTCGATAAACAAGTACAAGATATGCGGAACTCGGTGTCACTTTCATCCATAAGATTGTAAAAGTTGACATCTGAAAATCGCTAAGAAGAATTGAGGATGATAATATGTATAAAATCTCAATTGTAAGGAATCTCAAACTTAACATCTTGTTAGATATCCCTCGCCCTACAGGTAGTTTCTAACGCTACTGGGCCTTCAGGGTTCCGTAGATTATAAAATCGCTCCATGAGTTGTAGACACGTGGAAAAACGAAGATTGGAAATAGCGCAATTGTACAAACTCCACTTAAAATAATGAAATTAAAAAGTGTTCCCAAAGGACAAACTCCTCTTACGGGCCGAGTTAGAAAGACCGCACCTGCAAGAAACTGCATGTCATCAGTAATTGTTACAAATATGTACAAGATTCTCTCTACAAACTCCCCAGACACGATACCTATACAGCGCTCCTGACCTTCGAGACAAGATCACTCTGATGTTGGCTCAAAATCTCATCCAGCGCCCTCTTCTCAATAATCACCCTCCCCAACTCCAACAAATCCTTAACATCCACCTCCTTAACCATCTGCACTCTCCCATCCTCCCCGGCATGTCGCAATGCCCTGAAAAGATTCTTCTTGAAGCTCCCCGTGATAACCAGACTCCTGCCGTCCTCGCGGCCCCAATGATTATGCTCGAAAATCTGCCTCGCAAACCGTGTCTTCGGATGCTCGATATCCATCCCATCCTCGCAAACAATCAATTCGCCCCTCCTATACCTCCAGCTCAGCGCCGTCCGCCACGCAAGATCATACATCTTCTTCGGCAACGCCGTAGCAAAATCTCTCGGGTGCGGACCAAAGGATTTCCCTCCGCCTTTCAGCATGGGAGATTGCCTAGTTCCCAAACGTGCCATTCCCGTCCCCTTCTGAGGGCGAATCTTCCGGTGCGAACCGTGGATTTCCCAGCGCGTTTTCGTTGATGCAGTGCCTTGGCGTGTGAAGTCACCTTCAAAGATCACGGCACGGTGTAGGATGTCTCGACGGAGGGGGAGATGTAGATGTTTGCTGGCGTACGATTCGAAGCGTAGGGGCTCCATGGTGGGGAATTTGTAGATGGTTGTGAGGACTGAGTCTGTTGGGAGTTGTTAAAATCGGTATTAAGAAGGGGAAAGGAGGCGCACCTTGAAGCTCAAAGGCTGGGTCGGTGGCGGTTTGGAGGAAGGTGGGATCATATTCTCGTGATACTTGAGAGGGCATTGAGGTCTCTGTTGCCATTGACCTCGAGAGTCCTGGTGCAAGGCATTGCTAGAGATCCTGTTAGCAGAGGACGGCTTTTCAGAGTACTACATACCGTTAAAGGGTCTTTAGAAGTCGAATTAAAGGTCCGCAGTGTTTTTAAGCTTCTCGAGAAGCTCTGCATCCTTTTCGATGCCATTGTCGATGTATTTGGGCGATGGTGACAATGCTCGTCTTCCCTGAAGTGAGAGTTGAAGCTAGCCCAGAAAATTGTGGACGCTCGGCATCTTCCGCAATGCTTCGATAAATTTGAGAAGCATCAGCGACAACCATCACATCAACAATGTCAGGCTGTCAGAAGGCCGCAAGGCCATTAGCGCAATGTCTGCGGTCCTCTCAAGCTTTGTGCCAATCTGCAAGGGCGATTCGATTATTCACAAGATCTTCACGGTTGAGCGAGGAAGCTGTCACAGAAACAGCCTCCTTTACGACCACGCCCATCTATGACCCCGAGGCTGTGACGAGTTCGAAGGAAGAGAAGAAGCTGATGAAAACTGGGGTCTTCCCAATTGGATCAAGACGTCGTCGTGCAGCGATCAAGACATCGGAAAACATCCTTTTCGAGCAATTACCATACCAATGTTTTCAAGAAGCGCGGAAGGTTTTGCAGGCGGACAGGGAAGAGAAGCTGCAATTGATTGCAAAGGAGAGGTTACGGATTTCAAATCTGATAGCTACAGATCCTAAGAGCATTAATGGAGGAAGGAAGTTCAAGCAGGTCAGGCTGGATAGCATGAGGCGGCATCTGGAGTACTTGAAGATCCAGGCGGATATTAATGATCCGTTAATCAAGAAGAGGTTCGAGGATGGTCAAGGCATGCCTATCCTTTGGAGCTACTGGATTTGGAGTGCTAATTTCTTGCAGGGGACATGACCAAGCCTATCTACCGCTACCTTGCAGACAGGAAATGGCGAGATTACCAACGGAAGATCATCGTGCAGCGCATAGAGCAACTTGCCGTGGTCCCAGACGTCCTCCCATTCTTTGAACCTACAGCTGAGGTTCGTCTCGCATTTCGACAGAAGAATGTCCAGCCTGGCGAGTTCGTCGACTCTCGAATCAGCGAGGTTTCTGCAAGATTGAAGGTTCAGGTTTTCGATAAGGGGGAACGACTTGTCACCGTTGCTGTAGTTGACTCTGATGTCCCGATCGTTGACAAGGACTGGTTTGCCTCGAGATGCCATTATCTTGCTGCCAATATCCCTCTGTCGCCGACAGAAACCTCCCTTCCGCTTTCCAAGGCAACGGAGGGACAACTCATACACCCGTGGCTCCCAGCTTTCGCGCAGAAAGGTTCTCCATATCACCGCTACACTGTATTCGTGTTGCAACAGAAACCCGGACAGATACTTGACACTGCTACATTGAAGGAGAAGATTAAACGAGATGGATTTAGTATGAGGCGTTTCGTTGATAGAAATAACGTGACACCCATTGGAATGAGCATCTTCCGGAGTATCTGGGATGAGGGGACTGCTGGAGTTATGCAGAGAGCTGGTATCGAAGGCGCAGATATCGAGTTCAAGAGGAAGAAGGTTGTAGCGTTGAAGCCGAAGCAGAAAGCTAGAGGATGGGAGGCGAGACACGCCTCTGATAAGTATAAATCGCTGAGGAGATGATGATGTATGATAGGACTCGAAAGTTCTGAATGTACGATATTAACTTGGAATAACTAAATAAGTGCGAGGTTTCAATGTAGTCGGCTTTGTTTCATTGATTAGTACTTTGAAACGCGAGGCATCCGAAAGGCCCCACTTTACTTGGTACAATGATAAGTGTTACTTTTTGGTCTATCATGGAGCGGTAATTAAGTCACAAGCGTGTCCGATATCACAGCACGAGGATGTGATCGTACTGAGTCGACGCGGTACAATCACTTACGCCATCGGTGGGTTGACAAATTTCTTCACAGAGATACGGAAAACGAACGCTAGAGATAAATTCATCGATACTCTCAACTATGATATAGATGAGGGAGATCATCCAAACTCAACGAGGTAAATGCCAGCGCATATATCACACAGATCTTATATTAGATCTAGCAATCCATTCCACACGCTCATTTCATCCACTCCACAGTCTCCCTTCCCCAAATGCAATCCCTCAGTTCCTCACTAACGTCAACACCTCTCCTGCAACTCCAGCCCCTGAAGCTCAGGGCCATGAAGATAGTGGACTCCGGCGACCTCCTCTGAGTGAGCATAGTGAACCCCTGCGACCGGAGTAGGGGCAACAGGTCTCATCGCTAGATTTGGCCTCAACGTTAACCGGAAGAAGTGCTCATCCTTCTCGCACTTCACATCCCACTTCTCAGCCTTCATCTTGAACGGTTCTCCTGCCGCGAACCAGTGAACCAGCGACATCTCAACCCAGTCGTGTTGGAGGTCCCACGGGCATGCGAAGTAACGGTGTGAGTATACCGGCCCGAAGTTGACTCGTGATGTAAGGTGGATGACATACGGAACCTGGGGATCGAGAGGGTTGTTCTTCAGCGCCTCGAGTGTGAAGATGGGCGCGGGTACCGGTTTCAGGAATCGAGGGGAAGGTGGAGGAGGTGTGGCTGGAAGCGGAGGAACCTCGCTGTTTGGGTTGGTGATGCCACTGATGAGTGCAAGGAGGCGAGCAGACTCTTGCTTTCGTTCCCTGGCTTCTTCTTCGACGAAGTCTGCAAGGACTTGTCGACGAACTGCGAATGCTAGGAAGGATCGAAAAATTGCCTCATGGAGTTCTCGGTTCGGGTCGTTGTGAAGCTTGATGTTGCTGGCTACAGGGGCCGGGCCAGCGGCCTTGCAGCAGAAGATTCTTTGAGGGAAGTTTGCCATTGTTTATGAATGCTTTTGAAGTTGTTGAAGGAAGAAGTGCCGTGATATTCGAGGGGGTTTAAATGGCTTGGCGGTTGTAGTTCTCGTTGCTTTGAATAATCCTTTGATGATGTATTTCGCGGAAGTGTGACCGGGAGAGAAACTTGAATGATTCACAGACGAATATGTCGAGATCAATCACTAAATACTCGCCCCCTAAAAGAATATGCAACTGAGGGTGGAGATACGTTAGTAGTTTGAAGTTATTTGCTGGTTCGAGTCGCCACTTTGTAGATGCATTCCTTCCAAGAGTCACAGTAAGAGAAGCGTGAAATTATTCACAGACGACTCGTTTTGATAATTCACTGTTTATTGCGTCCCAAAATAGAAGGCGTGACGAGTAGGAGATGTTTTCTCGGAGCATGGTGGATGGTTCATTGTTCGAGATGTAAGTGGAACAGCTGACACAACAACCTTGAAGATTTTCTCAACGCTCTTCGGACGATCTGATGTATTTTCTTTCTCCCATGGAAGACACAGGCGTTGTATCGTGTCTTCGGCCAACTAGGATCAACAGTGTTTGAAAAAAATTAATTCAAACAGCGATCTCACGGAGCAGTTTATATATACTGCATTTTATGCAGGCATATTGATTGGGGGTTTCCGTTTTAACAAACAGCGGGGCTGTTGGTAAAGCTGTCAATATTTTCGATTTCCGAGTACATTGTTAGCAAAATTCAAAGCATGAGTCAGAACAATAGTTCCCGCCCACACGTAGAATAGAAGTCAGGCTCCTCGCCAACCTTGAATATTTCCTGTAATTGCGATGTCGGGTACTAAGGATGGAGTGATATTGATTACTAGTTGGCAACGAGATTTGTAGAGGTTCGAAGGTGGCAACCAAGTTTGTGTCATATTTTTGAGTTTCGGAAGAGCAAAGCAAAATCCTTCGAGTATATGTGAGTATTTTGCAGACTAGAAAGCCACTCGCGTCATAATTACTCATAAAAATACTCTTGCCTACCTGGCACTGTGCAAAACGAATGAGGGTGAATAAGGATTCACTCCCTTGCTTAGCTCAAAAGGGAGGGGAAAGTAAGTCCGGGCCGACGATTTTTACGAGAAGCAAAGGAGGGAAGCATTCATTCCTGGTTTTTGCTGTCGTTAGGCATTGTTCAAGAAAACCGAGGGATAAACAAGAATTCGCTTGTTAGCTAAGGTAGAGCACGAAAGGGGACGGTGAGAGCCGCCGAAGTTAAGCCGTGAAGCGAAAGTAAAAGGGGCTGACTTCGTGTTTATGCTTGTCCTGCATTACTGAGGCAAAGATATTAAAGGAGACAGAGATGAGGTCATTGTTCCAATTGGATAGTAGACATTGGATTTATTTTCATAGAGGTGAGGAGTAACTGCCCGCTGTGCCTTGGGTCGATTTGAGAAGTTAGGGAGTCAGAGATTGGAAACACTTGCTTCAGGCTAATTAGGAATACTTCGAGATTGTTTAAGGTCACAGTGGTAGGAGAGAAGTCCGAGTTACCGTTCACAGTGCATCTCAAACATTGAAATTGTAGGAGAGCTTTCTGAAAACCCAAGTACTCATTCTACTGGTCTATTCTAGAAGACGAATGGAAGCATTTCCTCGCTCGGGCCAATCAAGACTCCGAGTAGTACATGTTAATGCGTGCCAGATGCAAGTCCACATCTTCTCCTTTGCTTATCTTGCTAGAACTTAACCTTCTCGCAACCTCGTTAACCTCTTCCTTTCTGCCAAATGTGACCCTCTTGGAGACTTCGTCGAGGTCTTCCTCCTTCGCGTTCTTCAACTTCCTCTCAAACTCTTCAATCTCCCCCTGTCTCCCCTGACTAAACTTTCTAACCATGATCTGTCTCTTGTCCTGCGAGAATTGCTGCGGTGACAGCTCCGCCTTCTTCAATCCAACCCCTTCAATCTCCGTGCGTTCAAATTTTGACAGGTTGTAGCCATGACGATGCTCCTCGCAATTATACCAAGAACTAATGACGAGGTCGACCCGTTTGCTCTCCTTGAAGTACTCGAAGCCATCACGGCTGACCTCTCTGTACTTATTCGTAGAACTCATGCAGACAAAATAGCGGGCCTCGAGCCTTGGTAAGTGAAGCTCAAGAGAAGGGACTACTTCGATTAGGTGGTCAATAGAGTGAGCCACGATCAGCGCCCAATTTTCTGCCATGGAGATTCCCTTCGCTGCACCCTGCTTGAATTCCGCGAATACGTCGTTGTCGACCATGATTTGATCGACATTGTTGCAGCAGAAGATCGCCTTTGTTGGAATTCTGGCTCTGTGACGAATTTTCTTAGGTGCCGGGGGCGGACTTAAGTCGAAGTCGACAGATCGAGAGTGCTTGCCATTTTTTGGAGTTGATGGAGGGACAGCCTTCTCGCTGTCTATGGAAACAATTAGCCCAGAGACAATAAGACTACTCAAGAAGTGCGTACTAGGCGCCATCTTGCTCGAGCTCGAATCTTGCAAGTCCATTGCGTTGATGTTTGTTGTGGGTTAATAGTGAGGTTCGGGAGTCTTGTTGAAATTGAAAGCGGGGCGCTTACGAAAGGCTGGAGCTTTCCTACTTTAATAAAGTGAATTGCTTTATGGTATAGGCAGTGAATATTCCTTGGTTATAGAGTACATTGGAATTCAATAGCCTCAAATGTTTCGTTTAGTGTGAGTACATTAGTAATTTTCGTAAATTGAAGGGTGCATTTCAACCTGGACTGCTCTCAAATCTACCTAGTCTAGCAAGTACATTTAGTATTAAGATGCATTTTAAGGCCTTCAATATAATTCTAAAGGGGAAATTTGGGAACGCTTGCAATAGAGATTTGATAGCAGTTGGATAAACTTAAGGGGAGCGGACAACTTAAGCGAAGTTTACAGGTTCAGAGAAACCACCAAATTGTTTCAAGATCCGATCTTGATAGAAAGTAGCAAAAGACAGTTCCCAGATTGGAAATTGTTCTTTCCCACAAAGGCATGGTGCTAGACGAGTTTTCTTTTTGGTCTGCGTTATACCATAATGCTAGACGTTAGTTTGTCGTTTCTCGGAATTAACTTACGTCCTGTAGGTGAGATGTGAATTTACAGAAAGATCATAATTTGATATAAACGGCTACCGGGAGAGCGACTCATTCCGAAGTTCCGATGGAAACCGAGATCCTGAGCACACATCCAGACAGAGGTGGGATTGCTGCTCACAAGGAAACTCATTCCACTTAATTCTAACCGATTCTTTGGCTTGGTCCTCTAGGGATTGACACATCGATCTATTCTCTCAATGTTTAAAATCCCCCAATTTGTCATTTCTCCGTTGGCATGTTCAGGGAGGAGCTTGTAATGGGTTGTGATTCCAAGGTCAACAACTAAAAGCAATCCATTGATTATATTTCAAAGAACGAGAAGCATCTGCCCCCACTTTAGACTATGGCTCTCCTCGAGAAGGCAATCGATCGTCCCAAACACTAGAACAAACCCAATATTCAGAAAGAGATGCACGTAACCCAGCTCTACTCAATAAATTTCGATTCGTACGCATATCTGTCACAAGCCCCAGCTTGGCGTGAAGCGTAACTCAACTACGAGGACTGAACCAGACATTGAAGCGATTCAGTGCCATGCTCGCACAACTTAATCCGCGTAAAAACAAAACTCAATTCACGCCTCATTTGTTCAAACCATTCCTAATCGATGCCACGCAAGGTTCATAGCTTGTTTAGATGCGTGTAGTATAGATGACATGTCGATTCTTTAAGATTGGGGTTCTTATTGGCCTCATGATGACTTCTATGACCACATAAGCATCACATATCTTGTACTGGACTGTTCGTGCCAGGGATAGACCCCGCAATTCTTTGCATACAAAATCTCGATACAGTGCTGACGGCCAGTCGGTGGTCCGAAAGTCGTGGTGGGCATCCTTAAGTATTTGTCCACAGTGGTAAAACGAATCTGGAACGGGACCGGGATTTTGGTGCAAATTGATTTTGGAGATAGATTGGGTTTCTTTCAAGATAGTACTACAAGCCTGACTGAGGGTAAGTGGAGTGGTGTTCGGAATGAGACCACTCTTTGGTCTTGAGTACGAAGGGGTATGAAGAGAGACGTGAAAGTTCTCTTCTTATATCTTGTTGGAAGACACAAACGTGCCTGCAATTCATCTTGACTGTACTCACTAACTGTGATCAAAAATGACCGTAGAGTAGAGGCATTTGCGAACGGAATGGAACTTACCGTATGAAAAATGAGCTTGCTCCATTGTTCGGGGTTGGTTGAGTACATGGTGGGATGTTTTGGTAGGTAAAGAAGACGTTTGCGACTCGATCACTCAATACCTGCCACTTGACCTGTATGGTAAATATGGTCTTCATCATCAGCCATCACTAGAAAGCTCTTTCCATACCCCGATGATCCACAGGGCTCCAACTAGCAGAACGAATTTTTCATTAAACTATGATGAATGATGATGGAGGGTCATAAATAAACCGGGCCGCATCAATAAATAACATTCAACAGCAGCTCTAGGTTCAACCAAGCAAACGAGAGAGGAAGGATTCAATTATAGCTTATGATATGACTGCATGAATAAATGACACTCACCGCAGGTCTCAACGCAAACAAACGCAAAAAGAAAAGGAAGAGAATTAACCATACCTCATTAACAGACTTGCGAAGGGAAGTCGTAGAGAAAACCCCCGTGCTCCCTCATGTCGAAGCCTCAACATCCACAATTCTGCTGCAAAACCCGCCTCACCCCAACCTCAGCCACAAACTCACACCTCCTAACCTCCTTTCTCCTACCCCTGCCCACCGTTCTCCATCGCCATGCCCCTCCTCCAGCCCCGGCACATGCATCCAATCCACCTTACTCAACTGGTTCCTCTCTCCGCTCCTCCCCATCAACATATTACACCGCACATTCTCAACCCCTCCCATCACCAACAACTTCCATTACTAACCCCGAAGAACTCACCTTCTGCCCTCCATTTCTCACAGAGGCAAGCTACCACTAAAAGTAATAGAACTTGGAATCATCAATGATGTCGACAAACATACACACCATTTCTCACACCGCTATTTCGCTGAATTGGGGGGAGGCAGTTGGCATGAGAAGCAGATATTTCCCGAGGAGAGCTTTGCTGAGGTCGAATGGGAGAGGTTTGAAGAGAGGTGGAGGAAGGAACAGGGGTATTTGTCAGAAAAAGATAGTGAGCAGCGGAGCTGGGTTGGAGGAGCAGTCACTGAGTGGGCGAAAAGGGACGAGGCTGGTGAGTCAGGGAGGAAGAGGGGGTGATGGAAGTGTGGTAGCCATGGGTAGGGAGATTGGGTGGGTGGATGATGGTGAGGAATGAGGGCGTAGTCGACTGACTGGATGGTTTATTTAAGCCATTCCTCTCACCAATTGTACCGTTGTACACCGTGCTTCCCGTTCATCCAACGGTGCACCAATCGTGCGAATGTCCCACGTCATCTCCGTACATTCAGGAAGACCTCAGAGTTCTCTGGTCCAAGCCCTGAACTCCCACCAAACCTGACACTCCTCGCACCAGATCTTCTCGACACCCTGAGCCCGAGTCCAGGTCTCTCCATCTCCAAGGACCTCTCCTCCGCTTCCCGGAAACCTCAAGACCTTCTCCGCCTCCGCCTTCTCCACTTCCACATGCATCTGTCCTTTGATCATCTCTCTGCCCATGTTTTGCCGTAGCTCCTCCTCCTCTGGGGTCAACTGGGCGAAGTAGCGAGGTTCGGAGTGCTCTTGCTCGATAACCATTGGGGCGTCTGGCTGGTTGGCGAAAGACACCGGCTTCGAGCGCTTAACTTGTATGAGCATGATGTAGGGGTTGAATGTTGGGATTCTCGCGGGTTCAGTAGGTGTGGTGTTGGTAGTGAGGAGGGCGAGGAAGGGTGTGAGGACAGCGCCGAGAGACCTTGGGTTCTGGATATGGATCGTGTCATCTTGGAGGAGGTGCAGCAGGTGGGTCAGAGTGTGTGGGAGGGCGGAGGTACAGCAGAGAAGGTCGAAGGGGCGCACTGGCTGTTGGCCGGGGTTTCGTGGGGGTGGCATGTTGTGTGTTGAGGTAGTACTCTGAGCTTGCCCCATTGCCCACGACTGGTTCGGAGTTGGAAAATTATTGTCATATATAAACGGCGAAGGGATATTTCCATGTACGCAACTAATACTAGTAAACGTTCCTATCCCATTAAGAGTCTGACTATTTTTTGAGGCAGGGAGTACAGAACGCTGTGCCTCGCATTTGGTTGGGTGCAATGGAGGAAAGTTTGTGGGGCTGAATGATACAAGAAGCCTTGTGAATTCTCTAGAAACAACATGTACAATGAAATTTCATGGTCCTGCGCTTAGTTGTCAACGGCCTCAGGACGACTTGTTGACAGCGACCGCTTAGTCGTTTATTAAGAAAAACGCACTATCAAAATCACCATGATCCATCTCCCCACTACCGTCAAACCCATTATCGTCTCCTACAACAAACATATCCTCAAAGAGACTGTCCTCGCCTCCGGCGGTTCCAAAACCCAAGTTGTCCAAGTCCAGGTCCATATTATCACCACCATTACCCATGCCAAACAGAGCTTCTCCTTCTTTGTTCTCGTTGTTCGTATTATTGGCCATATTCGAGTCGGTTTGCATAGTGTTCATATTGAAATCCTGGGAGGCTGTTCCGAAAGTGGAGAGGTCAAACGCATGGGTCTGCGCCTGTGACGGGTCTTGGTTGGAGTCAGGAAGAGAGTAATCCATGTGTTCGAAATTCAGCTCCGAGTCACCAGTATTTTCATTGTCTGGCATATCAAACAGCAAATCGATCGAGTCTTGAGGCTCTGCAGTGCCAGGACCAGGGGAATTTGCAACGGCTTCCGTATTTATACCCAGACCAATTGGCTGGGAAGTCTTATCGTTCGACGGTGGTGTCAGAGCATGTTGATCTTTCAAATCTTCTGCAATTTTGACAATATCTTCTTTCGCAGGATCTTGGGTGGATGATAGGAAACCAGTCTCATCTGAAGTCTGTTTTTCGGGACTTTCAGGTTGTGTAGCCTCCTCTTTTATTGTCGACTCTTCAGCAGCATCCGTCATGGTAGCTTCCCCGTTCAGATCTAGATCTAGTTCTGGTATAGGCTCAACTTCTTCAACGATCGGGACTGGGTTCTCCAATGCCAGTCGCTTTGCTCGTAAGCCTTCAAGATCTCTTAACAGGACGGACTTTGCCCGAAGCTATATGTTTTGTCAGAGAGCTGCTTCCAGTGCGTATATCCATTCTTACGATATCACACTCCATTTCATCAAGGGCCAGGTGAAAGTTCTCAATGGTGCTCGGAATTGTAGAGGAGAGTCTGGTCTTTGCATTGGCAAGCGTCTTTCCTCCCTCCTTGTTAGAAGATCGAAGAGCTTTCCCGGTTTCTATGAGCTGGATCTGAGTTAGCTACCTCCCAAATTAGGGCAAGTTCTACAACTCACGATGGCATTGATCATGCTCTGCAAAACATCCAAGGGATGCTTTGTCCGCGGAGGCTGGGACATTCTGGGTCTCGATCGCGAGGGAATCAGAGGATGAGAGAGAAGATCAAGTATTAGGGAAAGCTTCCCCCGCTAACCAAATGCCATACACTTCTCTGGAGCGAGGTCGAGAAGGTTACTGGTAATTATTTCCCAGTCGCAAAGGCAGCCAAAGTTGAGGTGTCGTCAAAACGTCCGTGCAGGAGTGAAGCGTGCCGCTGCGCTAGGGGATGGGGAACTTTAATCTGATTTAACTTTGTTCGGCTAGCCGCTGCAGTGTCAGTGTCTGTATCATCCCGAGAACAAAAGAAATATCAGGCTAAAGAATGACTATCACAAGAAATATGAGGCTCAATAAGATATGTAGCTGGCATTGGGTCCCATTTTGCTAAATGGAACGAGATGGAAATTTCGGGCTCTTGAGCAAAGCTTTACTGTCACAACTTCCTCCCACGAACTGCAGGGGTAGAATTAAGAGAGCTTAGCCAGCATGAAAACCTGCTTTCACGGCTCTGTTCCTTATTGAAAAATCATTCAGTTTTGAATTTATTACTGCTAATTCTTACGAGCCAAGTTTCCCCAGATTCTCCTCCTTTTCCGGCCCACCCATTTCATGCACAAACCCCTGAGAGCTGCATCCTGCCTCAGAGAAGCCGTTCATATAATGAAGCTTGTCTGGAACACTGAAAACAATGCTACCTTGGCTTTCTTGGCTCTGAACAAGAAGGGCACGCGACTTGCAGGTCTCTGCAGCTGCATTATGCTTCGTATCAAGCTTCAAAGGGATAATTGCCAATTTGCCTTTTGAATTTCGTTTGTCGGGATCAGTCAGCTATCACGACATCCTTGCCGCCTGGCGTGCTTATGATATGCGGCTGGGTGCTGCTGTGAGCGCGCGCGTCGTGGTGTGAGAGCCGTGCGGATTCCGTGCTCTCCCTCTGCATCGGACTCTGCAACGTGCAGATGAAAGTTGATAGAAACATCATGCTATTGAAACACGCTCTGTGGCTGTTCCCGATGCTCAAAGGTGACCGTTATGAATTCAGATGTTCACAGCTTTCGGGCCATAAGATTTAATTGGAGCCTGTCTGTGCGGGAACCACGCGGATTGGGTGCTAGCGTGCTTCTGCGAACTTCTTTCGGTTCGCGATACTTTATCTTCTCTTTTCCTCCCCCACCTCAACTCCCACAGCGTTTCCATCATCGACCGGCGTCTGGAATCTCGAGCGGCTTTTCCCTCTCTCTTCCTCTCGTCCTTTTCGTGGTTCCTTTCTTCCATTCAGTCGGTCATCGTCCTCTCGTCATCATCGTCGTCACCTTCTTACTCTTTTCCCAGTCCTTTCGGTGTGTCGCAAGAGCTCCAAGTCGCGCACTTCGTTGTCTTGCTGCTCCTCTTCCTGCACAAGCACTCTCTCAAGCTCTGTAAGGCATCGCCTTCGGTCTCGTATTAACGACATTTCCTCGTGGTCGACATTCACCTGTTCGCGAGCCATTTTCGCACTTCGTCTGTCGATTTCGAGTCTTCGACCGCGCTTCTTATCGTTCGAGTCACACAAGACCACAATTGTCAGCTCGACTACACAAAGCTCATCCGCTTCCTTCCTCTGTGTATCTCGAGTTTTCTGATTCCTATCAGCAAGTTTTACAAAGTCAACTGAATTGCTTTGCAACTTTAATTTCACACCTCGCTCGTCTTTTCTCCGCAACTTCGGTTCAACTTCGATTCAATTTCTTCCTATCCGAACTTTTCTACTATGTCTGATAACAACGGCCCTCCTCCTACGAGCGCGCAGCTCCCCCCGCCTCCGCAGACGACTGCAGGTGCCCCGGGCTACGAAAATGGCCACAATGGTCAGACAAATCCCTCGCACATGCCACCGCCGCCTCTTCCTCCAGTTATCATCCCGCAAAATACGAACCCTATCCCGACTGCAATCACATCGCCTATGGGAGAGAATGGAGGTGTGATGTCACCCGATAGCGCTGGTGGATTTGTCCGACGTGCTGCCCCGGAGCCGAACAAGAGAGCCTTATACGTTGGAGGCCTTGATCCGAGGGTCACCGAGGATGTTCTACGTCAAATCTTTGAGACAACTGGCCATGTCCAGAACGTCAAAATCATTCCTGACAAGAATGTAGGTGCTGTCAGTATCAACTTTATCTACGTCAAGTCCTTTGAGAATTCCAGCGCCAAAGGCTGTGTCAAATTCTCTGTAAAATGGGATTTCACAAAATTCACCTTTGTTTCCTTCGTTCTTCAATCCATTCACCCATGCAATTTTTTCACATGCTAATCGCGGTCTAGTTTCAGTCGAAGGGATTTAACTACGGCTTTGTTGAGTACGACGATCCAGGAGCAGCAGAGAGAGCCATGCAAACTCTGAATGGTAGGCGTGTCCATCAGGCTGTGGGTATTCCTGTCTTTAGACCATTTCAGATTACTCACTCTCTCCTAGGAGATTCGTGTCAACTGGGCCTACCAGTCCAACACCTCAAACAAGGAAGACACTTCTAACCACTTCCACATCTTCGTCGGAGATCTGTCCAATGAAGTCAATGATGAGGTTCTTCTTCAAGCTTTCTCTGCATTTGGCTCGGTCTCTGAAGCTCGTGTTATGTGGGACATGAAGACTGGTCGCTCAAGAGGCTATGGTTTTGTTGCTTTCCGCGAACGCCAGGATGCTGAGAAGGCCTTGAGCTCTATGGATGGCGAATGGCTTGGTTCTCGAGCAATCCGCTGCAACTGGGCAAATCAGAAGGGACAGCCATCGATCTCCCAACAGCAAGCCATGTCTGCCATGGGAATGACTCCAACCACCCCTTTTGGCCATCACCACTTCCCAACCCACGGTGTTCAGAGCTATGACATGATTGTTCAGCAAACCCCCGCTTGGCAAACTACCTGCTATGTTGGCAACCTTACGCCCTACACCACCCAGAACGATCTCGTTCCCCTGTTCCAAAACTTCGGTTACGTTGTTGAGACTCGCTTCCAGGCCGACCGTGGCTTTGCTTTTGTCAAGATGGACACACATGAGAATGCAGCAATGGCCATCTGCCAGTTGAGCGGCTACAATGTCAACGGTCGTCCTCTCAAGTGCAGCGTAAGTTGATCAAAGCTATTGTTAACTTTATGTGCTAACTCGATTCCAGTGGGGTAAAGACAAGGCTCCTGCCCAGCCTGGCTTCGACGGATCCCAACAGGGATATAGCCCTCAAGGTGGACCCGCCCCTGGATACCCAGGAACTCCATCGGCTTACTTCCCTCAATATGGTGGTATGCCCCCACAAGCTGGTCCTCAGTCAGCCGGTCCAATGCCCACTCAGCAGTCCCCAGGTCAATTTCCTGGTCAACAAGGTGGTTATGGTGGACCCCCCGCCCAATCCCCAGGTCAATATGCTGGTCAGCAAATGGGATATGGTGGCTCTGCCAGCGCTGGTGGCTATGGCCGCGGTCAGCCAACCCCGAATCCCCAATGGAGTGCTCCTGCAGCTCAGAGCTTTGGCAATGGCTTTGGTGGTTATCAGGGCTAAGGTATCATTCTCGATCATATCTGGACCTTGATGTCAACATTGACGATTTGGGTGGCTTCATGGAGGATCATTTCGGGTTATCAATTTGGGCAGCGCATACTTTCTTTCTGCATCTGTTCCTGTGCTCGGGTCGTTCTTCTTCGACTAGGCCGATCTGCATGGTGCATAGGATTTTTTATTTGAAGATGCTCTTTCGATTACAAATTTCTGTGTTCATTAAGGTTGGAATGGGTGATTCAAGCGGTCGACAAAAAGTTGTTTTCCTTGGTTTGGTCGGCTCTTTGGAAACTCGGCATTTGATTGTGGCTCCATTCTCTCGCCTCTCGTCTCATGAGTCCACGAATCTACTTTTAGCGACTACCCAGTTTATTGGTCTGAACGTCTCGTTGCCGTTAGTGGAAGAAGTGGGTAGTTACATAAGGGTGTGTAGTCAGGCAGACTGTAATTGACACGACCTCGGGAGGTCTCTACGTAAACGATGCTGGTGACTTTGAACCTCTGGTGATCTCTTGAAGTGACCTGATTCTGTCGATAGACAAACCATATGCCATTGATTGGGAAATAATCAAATTTCCCGGTAGTTGGGAGGTTCTGCGCGAGTACTCGGAGGAGGACGGGAAGCTTAGCTGGGCTGTGTACCGAGATCCGGGGAAGAGTATCATAGTTTAACGGCGTGGGACGTCGATTATGGGTACGAGTTTGGTGAACAGTTATGGCTGCAATATGCGAGTATAAAGGGGGCCCAATTATGGGAAGAATTAGTAGTTAACGGTAGCTCGTTGACAGAGTATAGGCATGCGAAAGGGGAAGAGCTGTGGAAGGGGTACATGGAGGAAGGAAAGAACGAGGGGCGGTCGGACGAGGAGATGGCAAAGTCGTTTGCCTTGAAGACGTTCCCATTTACGCCAGATGTGGCGTTAGAGGAGAAGGAAGAGTAGAGACGAAATTAATGAATAGAAAAGAAGGATGTAAGATCTCATATGTAGATGAATCGAATTTAACGGATGAAAAAAATGAAAATGAATTTAACTAGCCCAAGCAAAGCTTTGGATTGCAGGTTCGTGAGAAAGCGGGGCCCCCCCTGGGGCGCTTGGTGTGAGTTGAGAGACGTAGTTCGCGTGACTGGCGGAGGGCAACAGATAGAGTGTGGTACCACACACACGCACGAGGAGGGTGACTCGACAGGGCTCGCCCCAGCAACAAGCAACAGTAGAACCTCGGCCTGACGGATAAGGAAGCAACAGATAGACGTGGGCTTCGCACACAACGCAACAATAGAAGTCATAGGATGACAGCAACACTAGAACCTCATAAATGAGGAAGCAACGGGTGAGGGTCTTCGACCAAGCAGCAGGAGAGAGGTCGTGTCGTCGACGGGCTTCTCGCGCTCAACGGGGCAGCAACGCAGTTGCAGATACTCGGGTTCCAGGAAAAAGGTGCCAGCGTTTTATATATGATTCCCCTGGAACGCTGGAACGCTGGAACGTAAGTAACTGCGCAGCGGAAAGAGACAAAGACTCGATTACCAATTCCTTTTTGTCGAACACTTAATTGGCCCCTGGAACGTGCGTGGATGTAGTACGTGCCAGACAGGATTTAGCGTGGAACGCGATCTGAAAGACTGTGTCCAGCTGTAACGCAGTGGAGGCATGGATGGAGGGCCAACTGCGGTGGCGCTAGTGACATACAGCTGGACGCAGCTGATAAACGATACCATGCGAATGGTGTGTCCATCTGTAACAAGCGAGGCACGTCAGTGATGAGTATATAGGGAACGCATTCCCGTTGATGTTAGATTTGGATTGACTTGAACGTGCGGATGATAACACTAGTTCTAACCCGATTTGGACTAGCACGGCGCCACCGAAAACGCGGTTTCCCATGACTGTCGCGAAACACCTCGAGAAAAGCGAAGGACGACCTCGAAAGCTCTATTCCAGCTCTGCTTGATGGATTAACCGCAATTCTCAAGCTCCCCTCGATCAATTGTATGCCGGCTGGCTGGATCCGCTTTCCAGTCTTCTCTCTTGCCACTCGAGGACAGCTTGCGAGTTGCTGGAAAGCGTGGACACCCCTTTATCGACACTCTACTTCCAATGCACCGACTACGAGAGTCCCATACTCTTCGATTGCAGACGCCATGTTAAGCCGTGCAGCCAAGGCAGCGCCGCCTTCGAATGATCTTGCGAAACAACTCTTCCCGTCCAGCAGTCCTGCTCAAAATGGCAACATCCAGGAGCAATTCAAGAAGGCCCGTCAGTCACAATCTATCGGTGCCTTTACTGGATATACGAACCCTGCAAACCCGCTCCGTGCGAAAACACCAAACATCAAGCCATCTATCAAGAGAAAATCTCCGAGCTTCACATCGATCCCAACAAAATCTGCCTTGTCTTCGGTCCTGACCAAGCAAGATTCCTTCCAGTACTCGCCTGATACCATTGACCTTACACAAGAAGCTCCGGTTCCGTCCAAGCTTCCTGCCTCGAGCCACCATGGCGTCCTTTTCGACGAGAATGACTTTGACGACGATGCCGACCTTGATCTTGATATGGACTTCGAATTCCCCACGTCCATGGCAGCGCCACCCAAGCCTTCTTCTCAAAAGTTGACAGCTCCACCCCCATCACCATACACCCTTCCAAAATTACTACACCAAAATAACCAGCCAAGCTCATCGCAAAATCTCCCAAGCAGTGCAGTTTCATGGTCGTCGTCTTCGCCATCCCATCGATTGCCTGCAACCGCATCATCCGTTACACAACAGCAGGGAAAACACCCATTATCAAAAGTCACCGAGCCTAGTACTCGGCCTGCTAAGCGCAGAACACTGCCGTGGCTTCAGGAGCAAGCAGAAAAGGATCAGGCTGCTGCTGTATTGGAAGAAAAGGACGATGCTATGGCATCTCTTGCGGCGTCTGGGTCTTCGCAGCGTAAGACCTGCTTCCGGTGCAAAAAGGATGATCATTATACGAAGGATTGCCCAAATCCGGGTAACGGCCAAGCAACCAAATGGGATTTCACACCTCACGCTAAAGACAAGCATTTGCCCTGGAACACCACCGGCAGTGCAATTGCAGAAGAAAAGAAGAAGTTCAAGGACAAACAGAAAGCGGCAAAAAAGTCGGGGGACGCTGAGATGGAGGGTTACAATGGCAAAAAGAAAGTGAAAGCTGTTATGACGCCAATCAGCCTTAGCTCAGAGCAGAACAGAGTCCTCGAATTGGTCGTGAATCAATCGAAAAGTGTATTCTTCACTGGATCTGCTGGAACGGGCAAATCGGTTTTGATGCGAGCCATCATTGACAATTTGAAGAAGAAGTACTCGCGAGAGCCTGACCGTGTGGCCGTTACCGCTTCTACAGGTTTGGCTGCCTGCAACATTGGCGGTGTCACATTGCATAGCTTTGGTGGAATTGGACTTGGTAAGGAGGATGTGCCACAGCTGGTAAAGAAGATCAGGCGAAATCAGAAAGCGAAGAATCGCTGGATAAAAACGAAGATCTTGATCATTGACGAGATTTCTATGGTGGATGGTGACCTGTTCGACAAACTCGAAGGAATCGCTAGAACCATGCGCAACAATGGTCGACCATTTGGAGGGATCCAACTTGTTATTACTGGCGATTTCTTCCAGCTGCCACCAGTACCGGATTATGACAGCAAGGCGAGAGGAGTCAAATTTGCGTTTGATGCCGGCACGTGGTCTACTGCTATTCATCACACAATTGGACTGACGGAAGTTTTCCGTCAAAAGGATCCCGGTACAACTTCTACCATCTCTGACAATGAGTACATGGCTGACGTGAAGATAGTATTTGCTAACATGCTCAACGAAATGCGACTGGGGAAGATCACCAATGACACGGTGGCAGCATTTCGCAAGATGAGCCGCAGAATCAACTATGAAGACAGCTTAGAGGCAACCGAGCTGTACGTTCAAGTCCCATTTTTTGCGTTTGGAAAGGCTGACAATGTGGTAGCTTCCCGACTAGAAACGAGGTCGAGAACTCCAATGCCATGAAGATGCGTGCATTGGTTGGAAAGCTCTACAAATACGACGCAATCGACACTGGAACTATTACGGATTTGGCGATGCGTGAAAAATTACTGGCCAACATGATGGCACCGAAGACCCTAGAATTGAAGAAAGGCGCACAAGTGATGCTTATCAAGAACATAGATGATGCGCTGGTCAACGGCTCCCTTGGAAAGGTAATTGCCTTCATGGATGAGAAGACTTTTGAGATCTATCAGAACAACGAAGAATTGTTCCGTGATGATATTACACCGGAAGACATTGAGGAGATGGACGAGGAAACGCGTACTCGCTTTTCGAGCATCAAAGCCAAGTTTTCCTCTAAAAAGGAGTTCTCTGCAGCTGCTGGGATCGACTTGCCTCTCGTGCAGTTTTCTCTTGCCGATGGAACCAGCAGGGCAATGCTTGTCCAGCCTGAAGAATGGAAGGTTGAACTCCCAACTGGTGAAGTTCAGGCCCAACGACAACAAATACCACTCATCCTTGCATGGGCTCTTTCGATCCACAAGGCACAAGGTCAGACTCTTGAGCGTGTCAAGATAGATCTTAAGAGAGTATTCGAAAAAGGTCAAGCCTATGTCGCCCTCAGTCGAGCAACTACCCAAGCTGGTCTCGAAGTGCATAATTTCGACAAGAAAAAAGTTATGGCACATCCAAGGGTAGCACAGTTTTACGACAGCCTGTACAGTGTCAATCAAGCCATGGAGCATCCGAAGGTGGTCAAACCGCCAGCTACGAAGAAAGCCAAGTCATACGAAGAGGAGTATATGAAGGAGCAGGCGAGTGGTTGGGAATATGACGAGGACGAGCATCAGGAAGCAGCCAGGGCTGCTTATGGTTGAGCGGGTTGTGTTGATTCTGCAGCAGTATATCAAAGCATTGTTTGGCGTTTGCGGTCGGTTTGCTCTGTCTAGACTTATGATCTTGCATTGGACTGTAGAAATGCAGTTTGGGAGAGGGGTGGCAGTTGGAAGGAGTCCAACGGATTTGAAGAAGTTATAATTAGAGCAGCTGCTATCAGGTATAGGCCTGCTTGGCATCCACCTTCAGAGGTCGAAGTCAGCATAGATGTGCTCACCAAACACAATTTGGTGATCTTTAAAAAGCAAGGGAAAACTTCAAGATTGCGAGATCATTGTATGAACAAACTTTTGGCACTAACCCCAAGTCCTGAACTGAAGTTCTCTCATTGTCCCGAGGAGGAATTGCACAATCATTGCTTAAGTGAACACGGGATTCGCAACCATGTAAGACTATTTCAAAATTGCAAGTATTAAAGCGTGTCCCCACACTTCATGCTCTTTGTCCTAGTTCACCTTTTTCAATATATCTTACCAGGACTTGAAAAGGTCGAGACGAAGTAAAGAAATCCGAACGAGGCTTATCGATAAGAGGAGGTCCGAGCGCGAAAGAGGTGATCGAACACCGGGGGAATATGTACTTGGTCTTAGACCTCGCATCCCCCTCAAAGCTTATTCTCACCACGTCAACTATTCTGCAGACTGCAGGAGACCGCCTTCAGTCCTACAACCAAACTTCCCAGCAAACATCTGGTCGCCACCCACAACATATTTCAGCTTTTTAGCTCCACTCCCATTGTATGACAGGATTAGGGCACAAAAGATCTGACACGGTGGGACAAACGACACCAATCCCAACATGTCGAACACCTTCATTGGGCTCACCATGTTGGTGACGCTCAGCTCTCCGCCGGGAGCTCAGCTAAGAGGGGTAGTCAGTGGCATTGAGCCCGGCAAGAGCTTGACCTTGCGAAATGGTGAGACATTTCTTCGCGCATCGAGCTCAATCCTGAACCATGCTAACTTTTTTGCTTCAGTCACATGTCCAGCTAACGGCAAATACGTCCCCGAGTTCGCAATCAATGCTGCAGAGATTGTAGAGTTGGTTGAAGCTGGCAATGAGAATCTTCAGGCGAATGAGCCAGCTCCGCCGAAAGCTACTCCAGTCCCCCAACCAACAAAGACATTCGAAGATCCAGCCATCCTGAGTGTAGGCAAGCGACCAACGCCAGTCAGTCGACCTTCTATACCGAATCAATGGACCTCTACATCAATGGAACGGGTCGAGTCGTCAAGAACTGCTACGGGTAGGGAGGAGAGGCCAGTGGTTAACCATGTACCACCCCCTGCTGCACAATTAGTAGAGCCCATGCAGAAGATCAGTGTGGTAGAAGATGAGGCAGGTAATGCACAAGCTGTAACCTTGGAGGAACTAGATGGAGCGGCACACATAGCCTTTGCGCAACCAAGTGCAAAAGTCCAAGGAAAGAGAGCACGAAAACGGAAGGGTAGAAAGGAGAGGGAGGAGACGCCACAAGATCCTACCATTACTGTCACACCTGTGAAGGAGATCACGAAGACGAAAGGTTGGAGACAAACGCCGTTACTGGATGCGAAGGGCTGGAGACAAACACCATTGCTCGAACCTAACCCGTCGTTTCAACCCTTTTCTACGCTGAAGAAGAAGGGGCGGAGAAATGGGAAGACTGAGGAGAACGGCTGGGCGACAGAGGATGCTACGGATGTGCAAGAGATGGGCGATTTTGACTTTGAAGGCAGCCTGGCCAAGTTCGACAAGAAGACGGTCTTCAATCAAATACAAGCTGAGGATACAATTGCCGAGGATGATCGGTTGGTCGCGCACAACAGATTGCCAAGGGCAAAGCCTGGCACAGCAGGTGGCAAGAATCTTCATCCTACGGAGAATGTTCTTGATATGCCTAATGGCAGAGTTGACCGCGATGCTTGGAAGAGCGAGGCTGGAGATAGCGAGGTCGAGGAGAGGACAAGTCAGCGAGATACTGGCAGCGGTAGGACCTCTCGTAGAGGTGGTAGGGCGGAGAGCAAGTTGGGCAACAATCATCGACCTGTTTCTCGAAAGGGAAGTGCTGGTATTCCCGGCATTCAGCCAGCTCGTACACTTTCAGTAGGTTTCTCACCTCTATTTAAATGTTGCCTTGTCCTGACAATTCGCAGATTCCAACGCCAGCCGCGAAGCCTGCTTTCTTCCTTGTCCCGTCTGATCGCCGTTGTGAGCCTATCTCAGCTTTGCAGATGCTCAATCTTGAAAACATTGCAGACAACGAGCTGGGCTTGTCGGAAGATATGATGACGGAAAATTCTGGTCGTGGTATCGCTGAAGTTGCTTTGTCGGCTCTGAACACCGGTGGACGAGGCTTGACCCAAGGAAAGGCTTCCTATGTTCCAACTGTTGTCGTCTATGCAGGAAACAACAAGAGCGGTATGCGAGCAGTAGCAGCTGGTCGACACATTCGAAACCACAGCCTCAATGTCGTTGTTTGCGTCCTTGGCCTTGAACGGGAGTCGGAACTCCTGGTTGGACTGAGACGTCAAATCAAGGTCTTCCGCGGCTTCGGAGGCAAGATCGTCAACAAGGTCGAGCTTCTTGAATTTACCAAGTCTCTTGACGCTCCAATTGAACTTATAATCGACGGTCTCCTGGGCCTTACAATATCTTTCGAAGAACTGAGAACAGGCGATCAAGCCACAGCTTACGAACTCATCGAATGGGCAAATCGAAGCAAAGCTTCAGTCCTAGCCATTGATATCCCTACAGGCATCGATCCTACATCTGGTAAAGTCAGCATTATTGATGGAAGACAGCTTTACATTCACTCCAAGTATGTTGTAGCTATGGGAGCTCCAAAGAAGGGTCTACTCGAGACGATGGCTTTGGGTGAGGGAGTTGTGGATGAGGACGGTATTGTCTCGGGCAACGAGTGGCAGCTCTTCGTCGCTGATATTGGTCTTGGAGCTGCGGTGTGGAAGAAGGCTGGCACGAAGATTAGGAGAGGAGTTGAATTTGAGGGGAGCTGGGTTCTGGGTATGCGGTTTCAAGGTGGAGCGGAGTGAAAAGTTCTAGGGCCGCAGACATAAAGATTATGGGGATGGGGATGGGTTTGTTTACCTGGTTAAGCTTTAGCATGGCGTTTCAATCAATGGGGGTGGATGGATAATGGTGCATTGCCAGGCGCTGATGGATGGGGCCAGTCTCTAGAATTACTCGAGAGCTTGGCTTTGGCCCTTGGCGAGTTGATCGAAATGAATATTGACGAATGCAGGTCCTGGGTCGTCTCTGGTCTTTCCCTATGTTGTAATGCCCACCAATGAGCGAGTGCTCTGCCGAATTTGTTCCGAAGATTTGAAGACTGATTCATTTCTCAAATATCCTGTCAGATTGGCGGAAGTGCGATCGAAGGAATAGAACTCTAAAAGGTACCATAAACACTGAGTGGGAGACTGAACTTTGTTTGGAGCCGAGCTGGTCGTCGAAGGTAACTTTTTCAATTAAGCAATCCCTCGATCCAGTCAAATCCCTTCTGCTTCAGCACTGCCCCGCTTCTTTATATCTCTCATCTTTGAAGGCGGTCCTCAGCGTCTCCTTTGCTTATACCGCGAAACTCTAAACCCCTATCTAATTCCCGCCTCCCTCCCTCAGGAGTACCGTCAGCCAGTCTCCTCAACACTTTCTTGTGCATATTTATCATACACCATATTATGAAAGTCATGTAAAGAATGAGGATAGCCATCATGATTAAGAGAAACCTTGTATACGACGTATGCAAAGATCCGTGACGAAGTCGAGATATTGTCCACACTCTAGAGGTGGTTCGAAGGGATTTGACCCCGGTGGCTTCGTTTTCAAAACATGCCAGAACTTTTGCAAACTCCATAAAGAGTTAAGGGGATCTGAAAAGTAGCCCATTGGTAGATAAGTTATCTGATTTGCATGTCAGTGACCTCTTAAGAAATGACAGGGATGAAAGACTGAAAGTGTGGCCTACAATTCGGCCGAAAGTGAAGCTAAGCTATGAAATTATGGATATGATGTCGAGGAATCCAGATTATGAACGTTAGGAACAAAGTGATGCTATGTATGAGGAGACATGAAAGGGAAGACCTTATAGAAAAGGATGCGAAATGGTGGGAATGGGAATGGGAATGCAGCTCCTCGAGAATGTCGGTCCCACCTTAAGAAACCTGACTGACGCTGACCCTTTACCCGATTCTAGCTAGAACTGGCTGAGGCCACGGAGCCAACGTCGAGCGTCGCAAAATTTCGAACCTCTTACATATGCACAGGAGGATGCGCTCGGTGAGCATGGGATCGTCAAGATTAAGAGCGTATACAAAAGCTCCAGCGCAAGAAATTGCGTACCCAAGGTGAGAGTACAAACCCCAAATAGGAGCCTGTAACAATCCTGCCATCAACTTGCGGGATTAGAATAACAAGAACAAACTCGAAGACTGCACAACCGAAGGAGCAATTGTCCTCCACCAAGCAAGCCATCAAGCAGGGTGCGGCCGCACAAACCACGAAGCAAAACTTAGCAGCACAGCATATCATTTGCTAGCCCATGGAGAGCCTTTTGAATGATTTGGTTATTATACGCAAAGGTGTGGTATTGTGTATTCCTTTGATAGTGCTTGAAGCTCTTCATCCACGCCTCACTCACGTTTTTACTACCGGAATACTAGGGGTTTTCCCTCCCTCGTCTACCCTAGCGCACTAGGCATGGAGCACTACTCAGGAAACAGCTATATGCGCATTAGAACCTCGATTGTTTTTAGAGACCTGGAAGACTTGAAAACATTTTCCTCCGGTTCATTTCCTTTCGACTTGTGGGGAGTAGAACTTCCGGAATGACCATCATGTTCAAAAATGCCTTTTTGCTATTCTATCAAAATCAACGGCCGCGCTCTCCTACCATAAGTACCCACCAGCCTCCTTCCCATCCACCCGCCCTTGGGGTTTTGGAAAAACGATTTTCACTAATCCAAAAATCCGCCATGAGACCCCTCGGCCGAAGGAAAGGACGCGCAAGTGTTGGGCACACACTCCCCAGGTTCCTTCCGCTTGCTTACTCGCACGGCGGCAAAGCACCATGCACCCACCTATCCAACACAAATCTCTCCGCAGAACCAGAAGCAATACACCTATTAATCGCAGAAGAAATCGACCACCTCGCCTGACGAATCTGTCTCTCACTCTCACACCCTTCACTCGGTAAGTCAAACAAATGATCCTTTCTGTGCCCACCGTGGACCTGCTCAATCATAACAGTATACGTCAAAACAACCTGGCCACCACTCGCAGAATCTGTCCTCTTCTCCCTCAACCCTATTGTCGTCCCATCAGGACCTCGAATACAGACTTCGGGCAGCTGGAACGACCACTTGTGCGCTGGGATCGTGCTTTCCCAACGAGTACGAATGTGGTCAACATCCTGTCCGAATACTGCGCGAAGATAGTGGTTCCGCTCATCAAGCGCTTTATCGACTTCGTGTTGAGCGATTTGCTCGAGGAGTCCTTGGTACACTTCTCTTTCATTTGGTCTCGTTGGCGGGGGCGAAGATGCGTTAAGAGGTGAGATTGTCAGCACCCTTTTAAGTTTCATTGTCGTTTTCAAGATGTTGCCTTGTTCTGAGACTTGATGCGTGCTTTTAAGCTTTACTTCGAGGGTTCGTTGCACACGCAGGCGGTTTCCGTCGGCATCGAGACCTTGGACGTCGAGTTCGATGTGAGAGAGGCGGCTAGAGCCATTTTGGTTTTGATATCTGAGGGCGTCTCTGAATGGCTGTGCATTGAGTCCGTCCCAAACGACGGACTTTGGGCTTCCATCGTGCATCGAGCGGTCTAAGGTTGGAGAATCGTGTCCCCAAGTGATATCCTCTACCTGCACATCCGACTTGGAACCGCTTGGAGACCAAGTTGCTCTCTCGTTCCAAGGTCGAACTTTGCGATTGCGGAGCCAGTTTAGATGTTTTTCGATTAGTTCGGTTCTTTCTAGTTGCGCCTGGGTTTGCATATCGCCTCGTTCTTCAATCAGTTGCGAGTCCTTCATATTGTGAGTTGTGTTAAATCCAGTAGACTGGTTTTCTTCGTCTGATTTAATTGGTTTAATTGAATTGGGCACCACCGGCGATTTATACTTCTTGCCTTCTGAGCCAACAAAAGTAACGGCTCCAGTGTCCGCAGGGACTGTCGTTGAGCGTTCGTACAATGTCTCTGGAAGTGCATTATCCGCCATTTAGAGCGATCGAGAATATGGATCATGAATTATCCCCAGCGAAATCAAGGCTACTCCAAGATATTTGAGGTACCCAAAATGAAAGAGGCGAGAGTGAGACGTTCTCGCTGTGAACGTCAACAATTCTTTGTTTTCAAATTGAGGCGACCTCGGTGACGGCACAATCAACAAAGAAATTCACTTCCCGAAGGCGGTGAATTGATTTTAGTCGACTAATTCCGTCACCGTAGATAGGAACTCATCTCGAGGTGGACAGAAAAGTGGCACTCATTCTCAATATCCCCCAGTCAACCAGGACAATTCGCCAGAACTGTTCCTGTTCCTAACGTTGCTGTTATCTTTCGTCCTTGATTATTCTTTCGCTTCGCAACTGGATGTCATAATATAGCCCAAATTACACTCCGTGCCATCGAGCCTTTCCGCAAGCGGCAAGAAGCTCATACTTTCAAGGGACAGGCCGCCACTGAATGCTTTAGATCACATGAATAACTCTGTACCGTTGATCCATTCCGAAAGACGCCGATAATTGATAAGAATAGTCTTTAGGATCCTCCCCTGCTTGCGAGTGCCCACATAGTCAATCGTAACCTGTAGAGTATATCGATACCCTTGAAGTCAATTTCTTCAATGGGTTTTATTTTAGTCTGGCAACATGGACAGTTTGGACGTCTTCTGGTTAGTGGAGGCTGTGGATCCATATCTTGATGCAGTAATGATCGAAGACGTGCCCACAAGGCTTAGCTCTGACCTTAGTCTTCAAAGGATTCCGGCAGATTGGGCAGTTGGCTCTCTGTTTGGTATTATGGATGCAGTCCGTTGGCGAGGGGTTACCGTGGTTATGAATGATCTTCCCCAGTGTTGGGAGAAAGAGAGATGCATTCTTCGAGGCTAGTGAAATACATTGTCGAGACTGATGAAGTAGATTGTTCGAGGTTGGTGAAGTAATTGATGAGTGTTCTAATATAGTATGCCTCGTTTGGGGAAAGAAGTTATTTGTCGATGAATGTTCGGAAAAGCTTGCAGTGTTGTTGGTGATTTTCCAGAAAATATTGTGAGGCAGTTCCCACTCACTTAAATACCTGAATCTCTAATTATTCGTTATTTAGTTCACTTAGAAGTGAACTGGAAGTTTTATGGAAAGTCACGTGAAGCTTGATTTTCTGGTTAATGGCAACTAGGCATGCGGGAAAGTAAACCGAACTGGTCTACGTAATTCTTCGCTATACCCGTTTTCGCGAATTGTCTCCTCGTGTATGGGTCCCAAAATTTGGGGACCACTTCAGAATATACAACAGCAAAGTTGTTCATTAAACAAAGGCTAACGGGACTCGAATAGGAAAGGGGAAGCAAGTTGTCATCCCGTCATATGTTCATGTCCATGCTTTCGAATCTTCAAGATAACGGACCACAATAGAGAGGAGCAATTAAAAGCAGCGAACCTTGTATTGGCTTTCACGATACTACACAGTTGGGTAGTTCTATGACTGGTTGTCTTGCACGCTCCCATTCTCTCGGTCTCTGGACCTCGTCTAGTCGATCAGCTTCCCTTCTCTCCTGCTCGAATCGTTCGAATGCTCCCAGTTGTGCTGCTGTCTCTGCTGCCTCTGCTCCCTCTGCTCCCTCTGCTTCCTCTGCTCCCTCTGCTTCCTCTGCTACCTCTGCTGGCTGTCTCGCTTGCTCGATATTTGAGCCTAATTCTTCCAATAAGGTTTGTTGTGTGCCTACAACTATAGTCTGCTTTGGAGCAGCAAGTGGCGCTCTTCCATCAGCTTCCCTTCTATCCTGTTCGAATCTTTCGAACGCTACAACTTGTGCTGCTTCTGCTGCCCGTCTCGCTTGAGCGACTAATTCTGATTCTTCCATTTGGTTTCGTGTTTCTTGTTCAGTCGCTACAAGTGCGGGGCTTTCCTGAGCAGGGAATGAAGTTCGTCGCATCCTCGATACACACTGCGTAGAAATGCAACAACCATGGCTATCGATTTGACGAAGGGCTCTCATTCTGGTTCTGCAACACGGGCAGTGCTTGACGGTGCGTGTTTGGTTAAAGACCCAAGACTGGATACAGTTGAAATGGAAAATATGACCACACGGTTTGACGCATGTGATAGCTTCCAAAGCTTCCATGCAGATGGGACACTCGGGCTTTGGAATCGGCTTGACTTCTAATGTGGCAGTTTTGGACTAAGCGGCCTCCACCTCGGTGGGGTATGGATATCGAATAATCTTCGTCATTTTCGAAGACAATCAGAGGACATCGAAGAGTTCAAAGCCAGAGAGGATTAAAAGCGTGTCGAATTTAAACCTAGAAAATAAAACAACTTCGTTCTGGCTCCTTAAGTAAAAGTTCGATGATATCCAAGCCGACTGGGACATTCACGCGTGTTCTGATGATCCACAATATCTGATTGTGCCAATCGAGCTGAGAACAATAACCTGGTTTTACTCGGGTTAGATTTGTGGCAATGGATCGCGATTGTTCGGGTGGGTTGAAGGACAACAAAACGTGGTTGTGCGTGAGTATTCAACACCATGAAGTCATGATACCGTTTTAAGAGGAAAGTTGATTTGTTTAAATGCAGCGTCTGTTGTAGCAAGTGTCTACCAAATGTAGTCTCAATTTTGAAAGAAAAGATCTGGAGCCCAATTTTGTCACCTCCGGTAGGCGACTTCGGCTTCAACTCTGATCTCCCTCCTTGACCCAGATATCAAACGGTACCAAGTGGCGCTTTCATGGCGATACCAGTGACCATTGTTCAAGACAGGAGCTGACGAGGTGCTTTGCTGGGCATTTATCACACTGGACTGCATCGGCAGAGCAAGGCTCAAGAATATTCGTTGTGATCCTGTCGAGTTGGGTGCTCTGATCATTGGGGTTGTGACTACGAAACCACGCCAAAGCACTTCGAATTTGTTCTGTGGCTACTCTGACCTTTCCTCTTGTTTGGAGTACATCAATAGACTCAACTTGAGCAAATATTTGTGGGTGGTCGTCAGGTCTTGTTGGTCCCCGTTCCGTAAGCCTTGTAGTCCATTTAATCTTGAGCTTGGTTGCTCCGGTCCCAAGGAGAGGGGGTGATGTTTCCACTCCTCGTGCTTTCTTGAATAGACTTATGGCTTGAACTCCACGATCACTAATGTCAAGATGTTCTTCACGGCTTTCGTAACCACCTATATTAATCAATTTTCGATTTTCGGAATATTCTTTTTTGAAACCATCGGCTTCTTGTCTGGCTCTGTTCAATTCCGGATGGGACAATGAGGTCGCCCTGCTTCTCAAGTTTCGAAATTTGGGTGTATTTGACGCCTTGTAGTATTTTATCTCTAGCCACCGGTGCAGTGTTGAGGTTGTTCGGATGCCTTGTTGTTTGATGCTCAATGAGAGATGCCTCTTCACTTGCGCCACGCCAGTGCCCAAAGGAGCAACAGTCGACAGGTACTCCAGCGGCTCATACGTGACAGATAGTGTCCCTCGAGCCTCGAGCCTCTCCCACTGCATTATTTGCCAATTGATTATCTCGACTGACTGAACTATGCGTTGAAACATCTCCTCCCCTGAGTCCTGGCCAGCTACGGCAATATCTTCGTCCGTAACGATTTCGCTCAGGGGAACTTGTTTTTCATCTTCCTTCCACAAGTTAAGCAGGACTTCAGTGATCGGTGTTCTACAAGTAGGACAGGTGATGGTTCGTGGAAATTTGGTGGCTACCCAATATCGAATACAACGGATATCGAATATATGCTTGCACGGGAGCACGGCTACCTCATCATTGAAAGGCTCGTGACATATTGGGCAGTGCTCTAGAGTCAGACTATAATCGCTCTTATGTGCTGTCACTGTCGCACAAGCCTGGACTTGCCCTCCGCTGGTCATCTCTTCGTCAATTTCTGGAATGGACTTCAAACTGATGCTTCTGATGCTTCTGATCCGAGGTATGAGCTCGTTCAAATCAACGACCGCATCATCGGAATATGAGTTCTCCGATGAAGACATGTTGGTTGGATATCGTATGAGATAAGATGAGGACGAACCTTTTTGATCTAGTGTTGATTGCTTCAAAGATTAGAAAGGTCGGTCGAAGTCTGCTTTTATAAGGCTGCGAGAATATTTGATGGCAGCGTTATTCGTTAAAAAACTCCTGAATGTTAAGACACATGAGAGTGTGAATATTTTCTACAAGTGTGGAACGTTAGAAAATCACTTTGCTCTTGAATTTCGATGATTCGTGGAAGAAAAGGGGTTCGCTTATTTAGCGAGATATATTGAACGGCACTGAGATTCTATTGACTATTTGTCTATCGACTCATCCACCCTTGACGATACAGCTCTCAGGGCCAATCCTCCAAGAAACTTCCAATCTTGTGTTTAGAAGGGCAAACTTGGCACTGCACAGTGTCGATGCCAGTCTCAAGAATGTTATTTATCCCCGTCGAGCTCAACCTTGATCAATAATTCTCAAGCAGCAGGAACGAACCATAAGCACGTTCTTTTTCTCGCTTCCGAAGCCATTACAAAGCACTTCGGATCTTTTCGGTAGTTTTTTTAACTTTGTCTTGATTCTCTGCTACCTCGTGTTCTTCGCGAGTCCGGAGCTTCAGGGACTTGCCATCTTCAATAGAATCAGCTTGGCGAAGTTCGGTCTCCCACTCTATTACAGTGCGACCACCAGGCCTTACAGATCTTCCATAGCCACCACGAGCTCTGAAAGTGTGCTTCAGGTGCATGTGAGTAACGCCCCTATAGCCAGTGCTTTGAGATCTCTGTCCCAGGGCAGTTTGAATGATCCTCCAAATTCGCCACTCTCATCGTTCACGCGGCCGGGGATAAGGAGCGACTTTTTGATAGCTGCCTCCGCCCCCTTGACAGCCCTGTAGTATTTTCTCAAAGATAGCTCATCTGTGCTGAACACGTCTGAAAGAGCCATCTCAGGTCCCCAAGGGGTGTCTTTGGGTATTATGTGAGGGCGATTGAGGTACTCAATACTCAAATATCGAACAAGCTTGGAGGTTGTTGTACCAGCCAACTATTGTAAATCAAGGTGAATGAGGCGTTGCACGAATCACCGACTGGAACCTTGAGGTAAATATAATGTTAAAATAACTAGGCCGTACGGTTCTGGATAGGTTGAGTGAAAGTTTTTTTTCATCGTCAACATTGCTCACCAATCCAGTAGGGGTCTTGCCTCATAGGACACAGTTGTTGTGGACATTGTTCGGCTAGTCTTAAATGAAGCGGTAATCGAAGTCGTGACCACATGGGAGGGCTGTTGTGCGGTCATGGAAAGGCTTTTTGCAATGCGGGCAAGTAGTTGAGTTACGAATTCAAATCGTCTACGGGTTTTGAATTCTGAAAGTTTCATCGAAAGAAGCTCTGTGGGATGTAGCTTGTATCTGATTCCGATTGTTTGGGTTTGGTGTGTTCCTCAGCTTCGTTTGACAAGACTGGGGTTTGTCTTGAAGTGGGATCCGGAGAAGTCGCCTGTGCCTCTGCCAGGCTCATTGCGTCTGGAACTTCTTCGGTGATAGAAGGGGCAGGTGTAGACGAACCTTGAAGTCGAGGTTGAGTGGTTTCTTTTGAAGACATTTTGAATTTTTGAAAGTTTGTGGAGGGTTTAGTGCGTTGATAGTGAGTGCCAGATTGAGAGAGACGTGGTGCTAATCTGAAATGTGAAAGAAGATCACAGGAAGTCTGGTGAACTCTCTTCTATTAATAATGAGTATTCCATATACAGAACAACATGGAACAACCAAAAAGCCAGCATTTTGATTCACAAGAACTTTAATCATAGTCCAATACTTACAAGCGCAATGAATACAAATTGCAACTTCAGCAAATCACGCCGTATGGACTTGTGAGGAATAAATTTGTACTACAATCACTGGGACACTACGAGGATTAATGAGTTGTCTGGTATTTGTTTCAAGAAGTATGAAATGATTTGATTATGATATCTAAGAAGAAGCTCAACGTGGGAAAGGAATCCCTTGATTTGTAGATAAAAGTGGCTCCGCCAGCTCGACTCAAGACAGTAGCTCTTGACCTTCGTCGGGGGATTTGTTAGTAGATACCTCACCGCGTATTAGCAATCTTTCAGGTTGAGATCTAGGTCGTGGTATTGGTTGTGATTGTGCATTTTAAGCCTACAAGGGATTATATGATCAGCTAAATCTGCAGAAGTTCAGCTCATCATTCAGAGTGACTGACTGGGTTGTTTCTGGGTCTGTCTCTCCGCTGTGCAGGATTCTCGAGCTCGAAACTTCTCTAATACAACCATTGCACATCTTCCCAACTCATCCAGACAGCGAGGTCACGAATTATTATAGTTCTAAACCTAGCTAATTCTTTTCGATTCATTTTGTTGATCGCGTTCCAGTCTAACGAGTCTTGCCTGGTAAATCCGGGAAAGGAGTAAATTGGCTGGCTTCGTCTTTGGCGGGCAGAGGGAGCAGCGTCACCAAGGAGGTCCATGAAGCGAGACCTCCTCTCTCCCAAGACACGTAGATGTTCTCTATTCAGTCTCGCGGTCCGCGTTGAATGACCTCTCAAGAATAAAACAAAAGTCTTTAATTGATGTGGACCCATTGAATTTATATGCTCAAGGTCTAAGCAGTCTTCTGTGCGTCGGCTCAAAATGAGATCTTCTAGTTGACCTCGATACCGCTCAGTGGTTGGAACTGCGGCTCTGGGCCATGAGGACGAGGGCGAGAGATAGGAGTAGAAGATGACACAGGATTGGCCCCCGACTCTGTTCTTCCCGTGCGAAGAAAATGCCTGATGCTTTTGAGGGTTTCGAAATCGCTTGAGGAGGTACAGGCATGTCTTATGAGCGTAGCGCGTTGCCGGCACAAGGGGCAGGTTAGGGTAACACGCCAGTGGTTCTCCTGAATGATTGCTTGAAACCAGGGGAGGATACATTCACGGTCGAACTCGTGGCCGCAGGGCATGAGGGTTGCCCGTGTTGTGAAAGGTTCCCAGCATATAGTGCACTTTGGGGGTTCTTGCACAGCTCCAAGTCGGGAAGTGGAGGTTGTTCTTGTTGTGTCTGGAGAAGTACCGATTCCTTGAGGACTCCCAGCAGCTGCTTCAGCACCGGGTGCTTCAAGGCTTCTGAGATCAATTTCAACCTCATACTCACCCGTTGGATGGGTGTCTCTAAGTCTCAAGCGGGGTGGGTTTTCTCGAGTAGCGTCCCCGCTGTGTAGAGTCAGGGAGCCAGCTGGGTTGATGACCCGTATTGTCGCCGCTGCAGGACGAGCTCCTAGCTTTTCCATTCGGGTGCCTTGACTATGAGAACCAAAATCTCCTGAGTCACCAGTTATTGGTCGAGATACTGCAGTATCATCTAGTCTTGGTGTTGCCGCTGCACTTGAATCTGTTTGCGAAGCTGTCGTCGCTAGGTTTGCTTCAGACGTTCCCGAACTTGACTGAGGTGTTGATGCTGACTGGGCAGTTGAGCCTGAATGAGATGTTGAGATCCTTTGCTGCCAAGAAGCTCCGGCAGCTTGGGCTGCACTCAAAATTACCGCTTGACTTCGAGTAGCTGAAGGTCCTCCGATGATATTTGCTAGATTGTTTTCATCTTGTCGTGGTTGAGGTAGAGTAGACATAGTTGGATATGACTATGATTGATTTATTGTTGGAACGAAACCGTTGCCCAAAAAGGAAAGAAGTAGTCTTTTGAGATGTATTAGAAGTGGCCGGAAGGCAGACAGTCGAGCTAGATATGGAAGAAGGCACGACTAAAGTGATTGCGAGCATCACGGTACATTCACGGTACATTCACAGCATATTATCAGCACTTGCTGATTCCCGATCGCTCTATTGTGTTATCGGCCACATTCAAAGACTGATTAACAGGTTTGAATTCTTCCCCTCCTCTAGTTCTGTACGCCAATCACCAACTATTTCTGCTCCAAAGTTATGCCTTGTGTGCGATGCACACCATATGAACAGGGGCTAAGAAATGGAAGACAAGAGTTTCTTCCGCGCTCTTTTTCTCAGAAGCTCGGAGCCAAAAATAGTATACAAGAAGAGAATCGACAGACCCCGCGTCGAGCAACTAAGATGCGCTTAGACATATTTCGTGAGAATGTCAATATAAGAGCTGTAGCACGTCCCCGACGTAGGCTCCAGAGAGTAGATGTAATCTCCCCACCAAGGGCCTGCACCCCACCAAATAGCTCCCATCCACACATCATTCGCAGCTACGAGAGCATCAAGCATTCCAGTGACAGCAGTCTGACATTGAGAATTTGCGCCGCCTGCGAACTCCCCAATAATGCCCTTCTTGTTATTTTGTCGAAGCCAGGTAGTAGCAGCTGCGATTCGCTCTGCGCCGATTGTGGACGAGACACATGTTGATGAGGTGCCTGAGGCGTCTGAGTCGAGGTATTGATGCATCTCGTAGACGATCTTGTTGTATGGATCCGTGAGGTTGCCCATCACAGCGCTATTGCCGGATGTGGTTGTCCACGTCCATGCACCTGAGTATGACTGCCGAGAGGTTACAAAGATGGCAATGAGTGGGATGGCTGCACTTACTGTTCCCTCAACAAAGATATATTGGGTTGTGGCACCAGCGGCTCGAACACCTTCAATGCAGGCTTGATTCAGAGCTACTACGAGCGCGTTGGACGGCTCGTCATGGAACTCGTTGTTGCAATCGAAGATGACCTTGTCATTGGTCTTGAACTCGGTCGCTACGTTTGTCCAGAAGGTCTTGAAATCAGACGTGGAGGTGAAGACGGTGCCATAGTACCGTCCAAAATTGTGAGGGTCGAGAACGGCATGCGCACCAGCGGCGGTAATAAATGACACAACAGTCTTGAGCTCTGAGAGATAGGTGGTATCGAGAGCACTCGTCATTGTCCCTGGTGCGAGACGCTCCATGAGAAATGGAATTCGGAATATGTTCATGCCCTTATTCATCAAGGTTTGAATCGCGGTGGTGTTAGGGAAAATATAATCAGTGCCAAGTGTTCCCGGAATTTTTCCTCCACCGAACTCTGCGCCAGATTCGTTCGCGCCGACCCATTGCAGAGCACCCGATTTCGACGTGCTTGTTGCCCCGGCAGCAGTGCTTGATGAAGACTTGGGGACCGTTGATGTGGAGGATGGCATTATGGTGCTTGCAGATGTTGCCAAAAGCTCAATGGCTGGTGAAAAACTGGGAATTGATACAATGCTGGAAGTTGAAAGTGTTGCTGATGGTATAATCGTGGGTGGTGAGGCAGGGACCGACACAGCGTAAGAGGACACTATGCTACTTGAATATGTTTCTTCATATGGATTCGAAGATGGTTCTGGTATTTTGTAAGTAGGAGGCATGAGAGGATCCCGGCCACACTCGTCATCACGATCTCTGTCAACAGGAACTGAAAGCACTAGAGCCGACAAGCCAGCGGCAAGCAAAGAAGTTGAAAAACGCATAATGCTAATGAATGAATGTACACAAACGAGAATGAATGAGTGACTGGCGTTTGAAGAAGTGCAGACAGGGAGGTCTCTCTCCTTTAAGTGAGAGCAGAAATTTGAGAGGCCCATCATTTAGAATTAGTTCACGCCAAGCCAGGAAACTACCACGGCTACGGCGTTAAACATATGCGGGGGCCTCGAGCTTTCATTCCTTCATTTCATCAAGCAAATGAGGTACTCCGTACCAAACTCATGGAAACAACGTTGGAGCCAAGATCCTCGGAACCATCCGGACGCTCGTGCCAATCATGGCATCGGAAACAAATTGCATCGAATGAGCGATGCGACGACCATTGTTTGAAACTTAGGAAACTTTCTGGGATTGTGGGGATAGAGTATTGAGGCTCTCATGTAACTGAAACAAGGCCGGAATTACTTACATCCAACGACGAGATATTTTGCACCAACGAAGGAGAATTTGACGTTTCGTAATATATGCAAGCGGGCCCTTAGTCGGCGTGCTTGCTCGAGAGGGCGCGAGTCGATTGAAGAGCTTGAGTTGCAATTGCGGAAAGAGGATTGACTTGGAGGCAGTGGAGCGGCTGCGTACTGGCTGAACTCCCGTCTCGGATTGGGGGAGGGCACCGGAACTTTATTAATTTGAAAGATGGAAGATGCAAAGAGACTGCGTCTGACGCTGAGGGACGTTGCTGCTGAAGGAGGGTAAATCACAAACTGAGGTCGGTATGTGTGCTGATGAAAGGCGGTTTGAAAATCGATGCTCGGGTTGAGAGTTGACAGTTGGTACTGAAAAATACGCAATTTGTGGGTATGTTTCAGACTGCGGCCGGAGTTAGCTCACGGTGAGTCTTAGATTTCCTGCTGTTGGATGCGGTGCCTACATAGAAACACAAGAATATGGGTTTCCGCATGCAAGTCAGCATTTAGTGCTGAGTCGTTGCCACATGTGATTTTCAACGACGAAAAGTGGATATAAGCAGCCAGAGGCCCAGGATAAGCAAAGTGGCAGCTTTACGTCCCTACGATTGATATCGACCATGGCATCTTCGAACAATGACCTCTCGTCGCTCCTGACACCGGAACTCTTCCGCCGAGTCTTTAAAAACCGCTTACCATGGCCCATTGAAAAGCCGTTGGATTTCAAGGAAGTATTCACATATGTTTTCCGCTCCGATGGTGGGTCACATGGAGAAGAACTTCGTGAAATTGCTTGGCCGACTCTCAAGGCTCTCAGTACGCTAGGCGTTGACAATGTACCTGATATGATGCAGTTTCTGCCACCTCCCGAGTCCAGAGACTTTCCGGAGCAAGCATTGGGACTACAGCTCCTCCTCGATCAAGGACCACGTGCATTGTTCGAGGGTATGGATGCGAGGTACATCTACGGCTATTTCCAGTATGTGGCAAGAAAATATGCACAGCAACTCTTGGATTTGCCTAGCGCGTTGAGAATTGACAGCAAAAAGAGATGGATGGACGAACTGGGAGCATCCTTCGATTTCTGGGTGATGGCGCGATTGTGGCTCATTGCTCCCGTGGTTCATTCGGAAGTTCTCGTTGATCACGAATTAGCGCTGTTAATGGGTGAGGATGTGCGAGTCGAGGTTGAGAAATTCACGGGCAAGACAGATCCGTATCGAGCGAAGAGGGCAGAGTTGGCTGAAGATACTTATGCATTTGGCAGAATGTATCGAGAGGGTCCTCCCCTGGATAACGGGGTAAAAATGCATGAGTGGTTCTTTTGGATGTGGACTGTGTTGGATGTGCACAAACCTATCATTGATAAGTTTGGGAAGTATCCCTACCAGGATGTTGCAAAGGGGAGAGAGTCGACGGACAAAGAGAAAGAATGGACAATCATATTTCAGAATGGCGTCGACAGAAGCAACTCGGAGGTTGCCAAAAGGATAAGAGAGGATGTGGTGAAGGGTAGATGGACACCATTAGGGCAGGAGGATGAGAAATGAGTTCACTTGAAAAGAGGCCAAATAGAATGAATGTTGCCGGGTGGCAGGAAATCATAAAACTCAGTGAAAAATTGCCTTGCAACGGGGATCTGAAGCCTGAAAGTCATCGAAAAGAATAAAATGATCAACTCGTCTCAAGATTTTGCAACGTACAGAGCAAAACAGGGCAAACACTACCAAACAGCAGGTGTTGGGCAAGTCTTGCCTGAAAACTGATTTCAAGTGACTATTGAGCAAAACCGTCTTGAAGTTGAGAATTCCTCAACCATTATTAGGGCCCACAGAAACAGCACTTGATCTACGTTGGCAAAGCACAATATATGTCGGATTCGAGTTCGGGTTCTGCATCTCGCTTCACGGATTTAAGGAGAAGGCCGAGTTCTTGCACTGGTTTGGCTATGGTAACCTCAAAGAGGATGCCTTGTGACGCGTCATGCTTGATAGAGCGCCGTCAAAATACAGAGTAAAGGTGAGAAGAAGTATAAGTACCAGCTCAGGAGGCACAATTCGGCCTTCGTTGACCTTGTCCTCGCTCATTCAAAAGATCTGATAAGAAATGACCCTAAATCGCGGATCTGATAATTCTGCTTACGGAATCCGGAACTTTGATTACGGAGTTCAAAGCCCCACTGCGGAACCCCACCATGTCCTACAAAACAGAGGGCAGTGCAGCCAAGAAAAATCATCCAGCCGTGGGACGCTCTTTCAAGATGACCTCGAGCCTCAAATCTTTTCTCAACAGTGCGAAACAATCGTTATCGGGAGCTTCAACGCCCGCTCCAGGTACGCCAGATGGCAACACGCCGTGCAGCCACCTGTTCCCGAAGGTAGATCCCGCTGTTGACGGGGAGGATTGCGACCATGATTGCGATTCGTGCATTGTCTCACTGCCGAAGGGATTCAAGATTGACGAAGATGACAAGCTGTACGGGTACGTGAAGGGATGGAGTACGCATGTTTTGGTTGCGACTGGGAAGACGGACTGGGTGAGAGATGTTGCAGATGAGAAGGGGAGCGTGATGGAAGCTATCGACAAGAAAGCAGACGTGAAGCCAAGTAACGGGGTAGGTTACACATTCATTCCATTTAAGTAATTGGTTTGCTAACTCCATGCATGAAGAGGCTTATGCTGTCCGCCTCAAATATACCCACGCCTTCCCATACCACAAGCTATTCCGAACCCACGACTGTCCTTCTCCTCCCAGCCTTCATCGTCATTGAAAACGTTACGCCGAAAAATGTCAACACTTTAATTTCAGAATTCGTCAATAAAGGCCCTACGAATAGCACACCTTTAGGACCAATCTCAATACCCGCCTCCCTACCAGATCCCCTTCCCACCGCCGACCAATTGACATCGCGACCAAGTCCCCATCGAGCACTCATTCTCCTCTGTTCACAAAAAACTCGAGACGCACGATGCGGGCAAAGCGCACCGCTATTGCGCAAAGAATTAGAAAGACATCTGCGAGTCTGCGGGCTCTTCCGAGATTTGGACGATGAGCGACCTGGTGGAGTTGGGGTATACTTCATCTCGCATGTTGGAGGACATAAGTACTCCGCCAATGTGATGGTCTACAGGAAAGCAGATGCTTTTGGACTAGATAATGTAGAACGAGGGAAATTGGACGGAGAAATCTGTCCACCACCAGCGAAACCTTCGGCGGACGAAGTCCAAGAAGGAGCTGCGCAGTGTATCTGGATTGCAAGGGTGAGGCCAGAGGATTGTGAGGGCATTGTGAAGTTTACGGTGCTTCAAGGGAAGGTTGTGAAGCCTGAGCGGCAACTGAGGGGTGGATTTGATAGACAGAGGGGAGTTTTCAGTTGGTAGCATTTCTTGGCTTCGATTCAACAAAGTAAATAGCAGGCATTTTGGAAGGACGTCCGAATTAGAGGAGAGCATAACAAGAGCTCAATTGGCTTTATTGTCCTTAGAAAATAATTGATTCTTCTAATCTGAAGACTTTCGTGTCTTGTTTGGTGGCTAATCCCTCTTGCGGTGGACATAAAAAGCAACGCTTACTTTCAAGGTCCTCTATCAAAGCAGGACAATGGTCTGGGCTTTGAGAGGAAAAGATTTGAATATGCCAGACCTTCCGAGGTTTTCGAACTGTTACTGAATGTACCAGGCCTCGACAAAACATTAGGAGAGGACGTAATTGAAATGTCCCATCGAACTTGGCGTACTGACTCCTGGGTGACTCTTTTCTATGTTCACCGCAAGCCCCCTGTTTGTCTAAGGGCTGAAGGATGCCGCCCATAGTGTTTTCATGACAACCCCCAGTCTGACAGGGGTTTTAAGAAAGGAACTTTCAATTCTTTCAGGTCCATGAAAAACAATCTATCTTCCTTTTTAGTGAATCTATTTCTCCGGTCCGGACCCGGATAAACTTTGTGCTCTCACGTGCTCAAGCCCAAAGCTTTCGTGGTCGCTGTAGCAACGCGATTTTCGTCAACAACCATTTCGAGGGGCAAGCGATCCTCGACCTCACGTCCTCATACCAACATGAGGCCAATTATTTGCTCCAACGCAGCATAATTTGGAGGAGCACTCCATTTACTTTGCCAATTGGCCTTCAACATGGCTTCCCAGCATCGTGTACCGGATTCTTATAATCATAAACGCACCAAATCATCGGTATTGTCGTTCATGCACAAGAGAACCCCTTCTGCCGGAGCAGGGCTCTCTTCGAATCTGCCCAGCACTTTTGTTGCTTCACCAGCATATGCATCGGTCCCATGTCTGCCTCTAGATCATCCGCACACAAGAGCTCTTGGTGAGCTTCAGCACAACCAGCAAAGTCAGCCGCCACCGCCGCCCAAGAAATCACGAGAAGCGAAGCGTCCGAATACAAGCGAAGATGCCACGAAAGCATCGCACAAGAAGACATTGAGCACAATCTCTTTGAAGACGTTTGGGAAGGATTCAGAGAAGGAACCAAAGTCGAAGGAGCCCAAACCCAATAAGAAGAAGTCGACCACCAACCTCTCCAACCTTCTCTCGCGTCCGAAATCTGCAAAGAACCTTCGCAAGCAAGCTGAAGAAGAAGCTCGTGTTCAGAAAGACAAAGAGAACCGTACCCCAACATCCATATCATCTGCTGAAACGGCATGTCCACCACCAATTTATGCCCAATTCTCGAGTGAATGCTTTGCCAAACAACCACTGGGAGGGAAGTTTTTAGAGGATCAGATCGACTTGTATACCCCGCGAGACAATGGGAGGCAAAGAGATTTTCATGCTGGTCCCGCTGGCCCGCCTACTCTCACAAAACAAGATAGTGGTTTTCAACGACCAAAGTCGACATACCTGCCAAGCAGTTTTAGCCTGCAGGATATTAGCAGGCGTGTTAGTTCAGGGTCAAGACACAGTGCCGAAATTGTACGACGTGTATCTGGTGCCAAAAGACCTAGCTTTGAAAGAAAGGCTACGGCGTCATCGGCAAAGTCGGAAAAGACAGAGACACCAGCAGCGCAGAAGGGTCACCGAATGAAGCCATCCACTTCATCTCCTGGCAAGAAGACTCCTACACCAGCTGAGGCTGGACCAGTGATTCCGGACAAAGATGTGGACAAGGAGTTTGAGGCTATGCTGGACCGACGTAATATCCCCGAACACCAGCGTGGGAAGATGCGGAGTCTTGCCGTGTCCATGAAGAAAGATTTTATTAGACAGGACTGGGCAGAAATTTCTGCTGCTGGAAAAGATGGCAGGCCAGGGACCAACCGTAGTGATTCAAGTGCTGAAGCTACCAGCGGTACCCATGATGTCCCGGAAGTTAAGACAAAGAGACCAAGAAGCAGAACCTTTACATTGTCAAGGGCATCTAGCAAAGAACCGCCATCACCAGGCAAGAAGTCTAAGGAGGAAATGAGTTTGACCAAATCAAAGAAATCTTCAGAGAATCTGAAGGATGGAAACAAATCGTTGACAGCCTCAGGTGCTGCTGTTGCCCAGACACTGATTGCAAAGGCAAAAGGACAGCTTACTGATGATTTTGTGTCCTACTTGAGGAAGGTTCGCAAGCCGGAATTGGTTGAAGTTGGAAAATTACATAAGCTGAGGCTTTTGCTTCGCAATGAGACGGTAGCATGGACTGATGGGTTTATCCGGCAAGGAGGAATGGAGGAGATTGTTGGTTTGCTACATAGAACTATGGAGGTTGAGTGGAGGTTTGTCACACCCCAATGTCCTTCTCGGGCCCCACTGACAGTTTTACAGAGAGGAGCACGAAGATGCTTTACTTCATGAGGTTCTCCTCTGCCTGAAGGCTCTTGCAACTACTGCACTCGCCCTTCAACACCTAGATAGGATCCAAGTCACTCTGTTCCCCGCACTCTTACACATGCTCTTCGACGAGGAGAAGAAGGGGCCGAGCGAGTTCACCACACGCAACATTATCAGCTCACTCCTGTTTACGTACCTGAAGTCGGCTCCAATGTCGGAACGAACCCACCGAGCTAAGATCCTTTTGTCTTATCTTCGTGACCCCGAACCAAGTGAGTCTCAACGACCGGTCGGATTCGTCCTTGAGATGCGGCGGCCACGACCATACCGAGTCTGGTGCAAGGAGGTTGTCAATGTTACCAAAGAAGTTTTCTGGATTTTCCTGCACAACCTTAACGTAATTGCTCTCCCTAAACCAACAACCGACCATGGTGACCACTCTCATCCATACGGCACGCAGGCTACCTCGGACAGTAGCTTCAACAGCGCCAATCCCCACCACATCTATATGACGAAGCACTTTCCTAAAGAACGTCCTCCAGTACCAGCAGCACCTTACGTTGGCGGCGTCGAATGGGATGCAACGAATTATCTTGCCTCGCATTTGGACATTGTCAACGGTATTATTGCAAGTCTTCCTACACAAGCGGAGCGCAACACACTCCGAGAACAGATGATGGTATCAGGTTGGGAGAAATGCTCAGGCGGAACTCTCAGACTGTGCAAGGAGAAATTTTACGGTGGTGTACATGATGGCTTGAGATGTTGGGTTGCTGCCGCGGCTGATGATGGCTGGAATACTCGCGACGTTCGATGCGGGCCATGCGTTGAAAGCAGCAAGAGTCCAGCGAAAAAGAGCCTCGCGAAGAATACTCCTATTGAGGCCGCGCCCAAGATTGAGATGAAATTGGACTTCTTGAGTGGGGCTCAGAAGATCAATTCGCCAATGAACGATGACGTTTGGCTGTAGAGGGTCGCTACCGGTGTCTTTGTGTTGATTGATGAATTTGTTAGGATACGCTTGTCGTTGCTGGATTACGGCCACACAGACTTCTCTTTTCTCTTTGTGTAAAGGGGCATTGGGTGGACAGTTTCTGTTTTTATTGATGATTCGCATGCTTGCATGAAGTAATGACTGTAACGATATGAATAGGCAGGCATAAATTGATATATCATGAATCACTGAATGATTTGTTCTATTTCCTCATTGTGCCGTTTACTTTGGTGGATAATTTCACTCTACAAAATGTAAAAAGTGCCTTTCTGATACTTAGAAGCCCCCGACACTAAGGATGTGGACCATTGTACAATAGAATTCTTGTTACACACGCTCGAGTTGAACTATACCGGGTTCTGGTGGCTGGCAGTCCCAATTCTGGTGTCCTTTCCCACAATACCCACAGTTTTGTTCCCTCCCTGCCAGTACTGGCACTTTCTAATCCTCTCCAGTCCGGAATAACAGCCGTAACACTCCCCAAGATCCCCTGGGACCGGAGTTATAAGTATCCCAGGGTCTAGAGGGGCCGAAGTTGTACCGGATGGTTGTGATGGGTTGCCGGCAGAGAGGGCATATGAGTGGCTTTGCCGAGTGAGTGGAGTGAGTGAGTGAGTGAGGTGACGGTGGATGCAAGAGAGGTCGAAGGCGTGGGTGCAGGGGATGATGAGGGTTGCGTGGTTGTTGGAGCGCCATTCGAGACAGATGGTACACAGCGGAGAAGTTGGTGGTCATTGTTCGGGGTTTGTGCTGGTCATTCTTGAAAAGTTACGAGACTTCGTTGAACTAGTCGAAGATGCTTGAGAATTTGGCATGATAGTGTAAAAGATTCTGATTCAAGATCTGGAAAAGGAGAACAGTATTGGAGAGAAAATACGTGGATATATATGAGAAGGTCAACTAGATTTAGTGATTTAAATGGGCTGTCAGAGACAACCAAGGGAAATCGGAAGAAAGTTGTATTTGAGATGAATAATATTTCGAATTGCTCAGATGGAGAGAAAAGTATTATTCAGCAGAAACAACAATCATGTGCAGGCACTGGAGGTCATTCATATGAGGACCGAGCTGGAAGGAAAGCACTTAATGAATGTATGTTCTTAGATTCCTAATGCCTGGGAATGGAATTGAACTACCTAGCTCCTGGATAATGTCAGGATGGCTGAATAGACTTTCAATCCGCTAAGCGTTCTTGAACTTCATCCCCACTGCCATCCGTATCAGTATCCGTATCCATGCTTTCATCACAGCCCCCACCACTTTCCCTGGTCCTAGCCTCTATTAGGCAAAATGCAATCCCCATTCCGATGCCTCTCATCACAATACTCACACTCCATTTCACCATCCCCTACCACCTCCAGAATACCTGTACTCCCTCTATCCAACGACCTCCAATGCTCTCTAATATACCCCATCCCCTCAAAATGCTCGATAACCCCCTGCATCTCCTGTCTCGCCATCCTGACCTCTTTCTCCCTCTCCTCCTTGGCGATACCTCTCACCACTTCCTCTCTCAACTCCTCTTCCCCTAGTTCCTCCATCAAAAACTCCTCAGTTATCGTCAACGACTCCTGGATCGTGATATCCTTCTCCCCCAACATCCGTTGTACTACCAAACCTCGCATAACCATAGCCTTCAAGCCGCGGTCATCGCACTTGACCTCGTACTGCGGGCCATCTATCTGAGTTCCCGAGAACAACCTCATGCTTCCCAAGCTGCCCAGACACTTTATGATATCTTCCCGCGCTCTAGCGATCTTTTCAGGTTCGAATATTTGGTCGTCGGGAAAAGGCACAGGAAGGCTGCGAAAGGTTCTGAAGTTCAACTTTCGCACGGAGGTGCACTGTGTTCCAACCCCATGTTCTTGCATTAAGAATAAGGTTAGTTCACGGTTGATGGCAATAATGAGATCGCCTTCGACTGCAACGGCCTCTCCATGAGGGAAACTGAAGATTATCGGGGAGATGTCTTCGAGGGTTCTGAGTCTTCGCAGCTCGATCTTCCGCCTCCTTTCCCGCTCGGAAGCACAAGGTGGGATAATCTCGTCATCTCGCAGGAAAGGGTCGGTATCCTGTTCTCCCTTCCCGGGAATATGTATTTTATACATTCCATCTGGCGTGAAAGCATATTTCACCGCTTCAAGTTTGGCTCTGCACATGGGGCACTGTCTGCTTTGTTCGCCAAGCAGCTTCAACTGAACCGATATGCAGTCGACGTCGTACTTGTGGCCACAGGGGATCAGGACGGCTGTGTCTGCAGAGTGGCACTCGAGACATATTGGGCAACGTGGTGGGGAATCTGTCCGTGATAATGGTTGAGATGTATCCATAGTATGGCAGTATTCTTTTTCAGATGATGTGATGAAGTCGGAAGAAAGCATGGAAAGAAGTCGGAGTTTTGGAGGCTTTTAAGCACTTCTAGATTAGAAAACTGTAGACTGTACTGTCACTTGGCTAATGAGCGTGAATAGATTGTAGTAGACACTTATAGAACCCTGGTATCACTTGGGACCAGGACGTTTGAATGGCTAGGAAACGACGGCGATTTTTGAAGAAACTTCGGCTGTGATTACTGTATATGATGTAAATTGGCCAGTATATATGGCGAACGATCCCCCAAAAAGAATATCTACAGTAGATATGCAATAAATGACTCAAGGTACAACGACTCCACGCTCTACATCCCTCGCATCGTTAGCCTCTTTGTCGGCTTCGACTCTCCGCATTCGGACCTTTCTGTCCCTCCCACAGCACCCCAATGCAAGTGGGAGAGGAATCACGACCATGGCAATAACTGTTTGGAAGATCAAAGCCCTCCACATATTTCCTGGGGGTCGGTTGGTATGATCATCAAGCGAGCCGTCATTGGGTCCAGGGTCACGCAAAGCATTCGAAACCAGAATGAAGATTCCACCAAGAAGTTGGCCACCGCTCCAGCATATTGTGCTAGTGACTTCTGGAGACACAGGATGCGTCAACTCGATCAGATATTCCAGAACGACTGGTACAAGACTGAATGATGCCGCTCCTAAAACTGATAAGATGGCGTATGGAGCAGCAATATTCCTGGTCTGCGGAGCCCATGTGAAGGCTAGGTAGGATATCGCAACGATGGGAACCTGTAACTTGATGGCGAAGAGGAAGGTTTTGGTCTTGTCAATGATCGGAGACGTGATAGCAGCGGTAACGAGACCAACGACGATCAGTAAGGCTCCCGCAATTCCAGCTTGGGTCTCGGTGAATGAATAAGGCTGGAGGAGCTGGTTGATGAGGGACGAGATGCTATTGAAAAGCCCCACATAGACGGTGAAAGGGACCATGATCATGTAAAACTCCGGGCAGGTAAAGAGGAACTTTAGTGAAGGGCCAAGAGCTTGCTTCTCTTCATGTCCAGATGGGGAACATGGAGTTGGTGGCGCGGCTGGGATAAAGAACGAGGGTATTGATGCAACAGAAGACTGAAGAGGTCAGCACAAAAGAACAGCTAAGGACTTGGGGTTGCCTACAATGATCGCAATGTATAACACCATATTTGGAATGTCTTCAGGTTTTCCAGCCCAAGAAGGGTCAATAAGTTGTGCCAAAGCACCACCAAATGGATTGGCCAAGCTCATAACAGCTGTAGCCGCAACTCTTCCACTATTCGTGAACCATAAATCTGAGTACCTCGTGGGAGCAGCAAGGACGAATGGCTGGGCCAAGCCCGTCAAGATCTGACCAAACATCACTCCCCCAAAATTTCCATGGGGACCTGCCTTCGTGGCACCATATCTGATCCAGTTGCCCAACAGGATGAGAACTGAGGCTGTGATGATCGACGGTTTTGGTCCCCCATGATGCAGGGTGTAAATCACAAGCGGGGTCGCAACGCAGAAGGCGAAGAGAAAGGCTGTGCTCAGCCAATTGATATCCGATGGGGTTACATTGTAGTATTGGGACGTCGTCGTGGAGTTGGCAGAGAAAGAGAGCCACTACGCAATGCATTAGTGTCATTCTGGGGCTGGCTGGACTTCAATAGACTACTCACATCCCAGCTGACAATGATGTTCAGCAACGCCAACTGGACGAGGCCGAACCAGCGCCTCTTGTAAACCTTATATACTCGTCCTCCCATCGCGTCAGCAACTCCCGTGCTATTGTTTCCGCCCTCTTGAGCTCCTCCGGGTTGCGTTGTCGAGCCTCGTTCATCATCACCTAACAGCTCATCGTCACTGCGCACTTCATGCAAGGCTTCGACCTCTCCAATTCTATCAGGTCCGTCACCACTGCCATTGGATTGCGTGGCCTTGAGTTCGTCATTATTCTTGCTGTCGATGCCACTGCCGTTGCCGTTGCTCACGTTGCTGCCGGCCGAAGGTGCTGATGCAGCGCTCCCATTCCCACGGCTCTTCAAACCTCTCATCTTCATCGTTCGGAGAAAGGAGAATCCTCCAGGTACAGGTTCAGGAGCCGGCTTTTCATTGGCAAGAGGCTCTGTCTTGTCGTTGTTCGGCGCGCCTCGCAGCTGGATGTCTTGGTGTTTCTCCGTCGCGTGCGCATCCCCTGATCTTTCCGGAGGCGGCGCCATCTTAAATTAGGTACCTTTGTAATTAGACCCTCGCGTCAATAAGGCGTCGCCTATGATACCGCTTAGTCCCAAGTGCCACAGTTGGGTCGAAACTCGAAAGTTTCCTCGACTTCAAGCTTAGTCGATTCGAATGTATAGAGAACAGCGGCCCCTTGATCCATTATATGCCTCATTCGCAATCAAAAGAGGGGAACTGCCAGCTGAGGATAGGGTTTGGGAGGGTTGGGGAATTGCCGGGGTGTGTGTTCAAAATAGGCAAAGGCCCCGATCTGCTGATCCCCATCAAGACACCGCCGCAACATCGCAGGAAATCGTGCCACAGAAGAGATTCCGTGGGCCAGCTTCCTGAAAGTTTATCTTGTGAAAGTCCGAGGCTTCGCAATGCAAGATAAAGAAGCCTTTCTTGATGTTGGCCCTTGCGATCTGCCATAGTAGGTCCCTAACTTCACTCACGGAACAAAGATAGGCTGCTGGTCTATGGATTTCCTATACTACAGTACATACCGCTCACAGGACGAGCCTGCTGCCGAAGTACAAAACAGGTGATGCGGGTAAGATATCTACAGGCGTCTCCTTTCCACCATCCCATCTCCCCCATCATCTATGTCATGCAAACATCTCGAGGCGAAATTGTCGATCGAAGTAGTTGAAACCTCTACTTAAGAGCGTTCCATAGCTTTGGTGCGGCGCAGGTGCTTGCGCAGTGAGCAAGGTGGAAGACTGTGGGTTATTAGCATCAGTCCAAGATAGGAGCATTTATTTAGACTTACATTCTTCAACGCAGTCTTCATCGGGATGCTTCTTGTCCACTGGCTTTCCGTGGTCTGCACCAGTGACACGCTCAACGCACTCGTCGAAGTGGTGCTTTGCTGGGGAGCAGACCTTGGATTCCTTGCATTCTGTGAAACAATATTAGCAAGGTTCATGTAGCTATTCGTGTAACAAGCCAGAGTCGAATGGAGATATCCTCCAGAGTTTAAAATTCCACAAGCAAAAAGAGCATGGAGAGAAAGCCATGCTTCGAAGTCTTCAATAGCAGCTTGCACTTGCAACATTGCCTCGTTCCCCAAGTGAACATTCATCCTGCTCGCCCCGTCTACTTCATCTCGAGACTATCCACCAGAGGCATCAAATTGACCAGATTTCATGCAGCATCCAGCGTTAGATCCAGATATATACCATTTAGATAGCAACTTGCGCTTGCAACATTGCCTCATTGCCGGATAGTTATATTATTCCTCTCCCCACCCTACCCAACACACCTCGGACAGAAGCCACCGCAACAAAGGAGTTGACCGTATATCCACCCTTAATTCCAGATGTGGAAACAAACCTGGATAGTTGAGAAATATATGCACTTACCCTCCTCAAACTTCTCCTTAGGATCTTCCAACTCTTCCTCCTCCTCCTCCTCTTCCTCCTCAGGCTCCTCCTTGTCTTCAGATCCCTCATCTTCGTTCTTGTCGGATGATTCTTCGTCCTGTTCCACGAAGCACATTAGCACAGGTTCCGTAGATCTCTTCGCTCCTCCCATCACTCAAGGGAGCCGTAAACACCTCCGTAGATTCCGCACTCCCCATCACCACCACTATCCACCCTCTCATCGCTCCCCAACACCCAATGCACCTCCCGCCACTCGATTCCCCTCTCCACCTCCTCGCACCCCTCTGCCAGTCCGGTCAAATAAGGAAGAAAGCACCCACCTGGGTTTCCTCCTCCTTCGCCGCAGGAGCATCAGCCTCCGCCGTGCTCCATGGCAGCGCTGCCTCCAGCATATCGCTTATGCTATCAAAGAAACCCATCTTGATCACTTATCCAATGGATTGGCTGCTCAATGGGCGAAGATGTTCAAGTCGTGATGAGTCGGGAAGAAGTGGAAAGATCCTCGTTGGCGAGCCGATTTTGAGGAAGCTTGGAATTGAGGGTGTTTGATTGGTTGATGGATTTTGAGCTAGGATGCACGTGATTCGTCCTTGCTTTTTCCATTCTACTTTTCTGAGGCATGGATTTCATGATGAGTTTTGTCAAGGGGTGTGCGGTGGGGGAATGACTTTGGCATTCAAAGATCTATGAGTACTGAGCATGGTCTATCTCATCTTCCAGTCAAAATTATCACTTCTCAACACCCTGCGCCAATGCCATCAATGAGCAACCCATTCTCGCCAGAGATATTACGCCTTTTTCCATCCCTAAAACCCTTCCAAAGAATATCTATCTTCAATCGAGATTGATCTGCAACGCTAATCAAGGGCTTGCGTCACTATCCCGCTGCCTCTCTGCGGCTTCTCGCAACCTCTGGTCCAACTCGATGCCAACAGCCTGCACCTGCGCCTCTTCGTACCCGGGTGGTGGTTCATCGGGGGCGGTGAAATTCGGCGGTGAGGTCTCTGTCCGATTTTGGAACGCATCAGCGGCGCCACTGTCTCTGGCCTGAGGTCTTGTTGGAATCGGACTCAGTATCCTTGGCCCCTCATCCTCGCTCTCCACCTCCTGGGCCGGCTCATAGGCTGGCAGCTGCTCTAAGTCGACGTCCACGACATTCTGTCTTCCGCTTTCTCGCGCCATTGTGTATGCATGGTGTAACCGCTCCTTTATTTGCTCGAAGGTCGAGTGGAAATCGAAGGCTCCTCCCTCTCGGAATGTAAATCGTAGCTCGACAGCTGCGTTATTGGGTGGGATGCCACCTCCTGGGACTGGCTTGCAGAGTGCGACCCAGTAATTGGCACCAAAGAATGGTGCTCGCACGTAGGTATCTTGGAGGTTGAGTATGGGTGCGGAGAAGGATTGGAGCTCGGGGGTGGAGGTCGAAGGTAGGTAGACTATCTACAACGTCGTCAGTCGAAGCCCACGGTCTCTGAAAGCTTTCCTTACTCGTTGATTTGTGATATACACAACTCCGGCATCGCTCTTAGCGGAGAAAGGCTCCGTCCCGGGATACGTGTTCGGCGTGGATATTTGTAGATGCGTTCGCGGAGGAGATGTGAAGAGGATTCGTTCGTTCGGGAGTTTGACAAAGCCCGCCTCGTTGGGCGATGTCATAACCCAGCTATCAGTAGATTTTAGCTCCTTCTGCTTGGCCAACTGCAAGGTATAGAAATGTTGTTCCTGATGGAATCCATACATGGCGGGAACATGGGTGGTCACCCTAGAACAAGAGTGTGGTATGCAACAAAGAAGCTTGACGTGAAGCAGAACAGAAGCAGGGGAAGCAGAGCTCACTTTATTGACATCTTGTTCCTGCAACTTTCTGCCTTTACGGCAGACGCGAGGAGAAGAAGCTAGGTATGCAAGGTGGTGGGCCAGAGCTTGGTTGATTCCGTCGGTGGTAGGCAGCACCGATCCTTTCTGCAGTGAGCAGGGAACTCGACTAGAATTCTGCGAATGATAAAGAGTGTGGAAGGCTGCAGATAGGGTGCCTTGAAGAATTTCGTAGACCTGAGCGCGGGAAGGTGGGATGGTTGAAGAAGATTGCCCGTGTGATGGCGGGGCAGAGAGCTGGTGGCTTGGAGCCCAAGATTAGTTGGCCTTTTACAGATCAAGCAGCGGAACAGCCGGGACTCGAGGACCGTTGCTAATAAGAGTGATAGTGGGGTCGATTATGAAGGTGTCTGGAGCAGTTCTGCTTCTCGATACCTTTCTCCGAGCGCGAGAGGCGCGCAAACAACCATAGCAGAGACCAAAAAGTTTTGAGCTGCGGGCAGTCCCGCAAGTGACCAGCATTCGTCATCTGGCCACCTGCACTGCTCACCACTCGGCACCTGTGAATCACCACACAACCGATCACTTGGAGATCAGCGGAAAAGTCAATATGCGAATGGAAAAAATCTCTAGCCGAGTCCTGCAACTCTACCAGTTCACATCCTGGATCAAGAAGCAGCAGGATGGCGTTCTTTCTGCACTTCCCTATCGGAGAGCTTGCATAAGATGCAGAAAGTCCGGGAGATCCTTGCACGAAGCTCGATCAGAGCTTTCATAGAGCTCTCACTGGCAGATTTGAACTGCCTGCATGCTTATCCGGCCTGGGCGAAGAGATAGGAGGCTTACATTGAAAATGAAAATCTTGACACCCAAGATAAAGCTACATATCAACGAGTTCTCGTTGAGTTGCCTTGACCTGAATATTCCTTCAGCTTTAAGGAGACCGAGAAGATGAAATACGATCATCTTGAAAACTTGATACGTCGAATGCAACTGGGCGGAGCTCGGGATTTTCGATCAAATCTGATAACCTAGAGATGACGCTGCTTTTTACCCCTCCTCCGGATCTTAAAGCAGCCGCCCTTAACTTTGACCGAGGTCATTAGATTATCGAAGTCATGATCCAAATCAACTCCTTAGCGATTGGCAATGAAGCCATTTCTCCTGTATAACAAACTTTTACCTTGTCCTCGCTCAAATCTTCCATCGTGCTTGTCGGCAAGACTCGCTCGCTACCCCTATTTGACCCCAGGCAGCACGACCGCCTCAACCTCAAGACGGATGATGGCTTCCACATCCGGAGCAACCAAAGAGCAACTTCAAGCTTTACAAGAATACACAGCCTGTGACATAGCCGATGCGCTCCTAAAGCTCAAAGTCCCCAATGCCGGTTTCCTCTCTGATCTCCACCTCTTCGCACCACACACATCATCCATCAAAACAGAAATCACAATAGCACCAGCATCCACCGTCATCTTTGCTTCAAAACACGAAAGCAATGCCTCAGATGTGCCGGAAGCAAATATCCCGGCGGGCAAGCATTGGGTTGACCTCACGCAGCCGGAGACGATTGTGGTTATGAAGCAGCCTGAGGGTCAGAAATGCGCTATTATTGGTGGGATTATGGCGTTGAGGATGAAAGTTTTAGGTGCGAGGGGTGTGGTTGTGAATGGGAGGGTGAGGGATTTGGTCGAACTGAAGGAGACCGGGCTGCCGGTGCGTATTCTGAGTTTTGCACTCTTTTTCATACCCTCCTATCATTCATTTGGTGCTCTTGCAATTCGGTCACAATACTTATGCTTATGCTTAATGATTTGTGCATGCTTGTTGAGTTATTTCTTTGGGAGACTTCTTGGAGCATCAGCTGATGAAGCCATCAGATATGGGCAAAATCAACTTCCATCGTGGGAACAGGTCTGGAGGCTAAACCCCACGCTGTTCAAATACCTCTCGATATCGATGGCACCATCGTCGAGCCCGGGGATCTAGTATTTAGCGATGCCACAAATGGTGTTGTGATCATCCCTCGGGACAATGTTGGCAAGGTAATCGAGATGCTACCTGGTCTTGTTGGAGCAGATGATCATGTCAAGGAAGATGTTGCCCAAGGGGTGACTGTCCAGGAAGCGTTTAAGAAACATAGAGGAGCATAATGAGAACAAGGTCCTTGCAGAATAATGTTGAAAATCAACGAATTCGTCTGAAGATCCTAAAGTTCATCGCATCTATGGTACAATGCATTCTCCTACCGCAAACGCAACGAGAATCACTTTTCTCAGATCCAGTTGTACAGCCCCGCACTTGTACTGTACAGATCATACTATCTCCCGAGTGCGAACGAGCAAGCTCTCCCAATCCACAAACCAAAGCTCCAACTACGTTGACTCTAATGTTCGTACTGCTAAGGGTCTTTTCAACGCCAGCTATCATTCTCTCCAGGCATGAACTTAGTGATACAACACACAATGACACAACCTCCACACTGTACCTTGAACGTCAAACATCACTTCTTCCCCGACGGTGCATGAGCTCTGCCAAAAAGGAAGTCTACGGGTGATTCGTATTTGTGGTAGCATTTCCTGCAACGGTTTTTACCTTTCAGGACATCGACGTCGGTACCGCACAAGCTACACGTCGGATCCTGAGGGGCGGCCACGCTGCGTGACTGGCTAAGTTGCTCAAATTCCCGGCGATTCGCCCAACAAGGGCCGCAATCAGGGTTCGTTCCGAGATCCGAACCGCACGAGCACCGTCTCTCGACGGGGCTGGGTCTGGTTGAGGGATATTGGAACCATTTGTTGGCGGAGAATGCTTTGAGTCTCGAAGCATTTTGCGTGTGGCTAGAGGGGAAACTCCGTTGGGATCAAGTGCTCGGGAATGATTTTTTGCTCCTCGCAGGACTTTAAGAGGGAGAGAGGTTTGAATGCTTGGTGGCCTTTGTCGGCGGCTAGGTTGGGGGGAACGTTGCAGAAAGAAAGATGTTCTAAAAGAGCGTCCGCTGCCACCTAATCTGTTGAAGTTGGATATCTGAGAAGATTGCTTTCGAGGTTATGGATTGCCTCGAGGCAAAGGCTCCTCGATGTTAAGGTTCCAAGAAAATTTCTTTGTACGTGGCGGAAAGAATGAAGAACTCGAAGCACGTCCGCCTCCACCTACGGGGGAAGGTAGTGTTTTACTGAATTGAGAACTCTCAGAAGTTTGCCCTGAACGTTGCGGAGGGTGAGAATATTGCGCTTCATGTTGGAAAGAGCAAGTGGAAGGAGTTTTGGAGTGAACCCCTCCCGCTCCCCCCCAATACCGACTATTGGATCTATTAAATTGAATTCTATGTGCTATCCTAATATACAATTTTCTTATCCCAAGTTCAAGGCCAAAGTTTCCCCCTAAACTCACTCGGATCAACCCCCATAATCTCCGACCACTCATCCCACCATGCAATCCCCTCTCCAGCCTCATGCGGCTCTCCACAAACAGCACCTTCCCTGCCTCTAGTAGCCGCCCTCTTCATCGCCACATTCCAAGTGAACGAGCTCTCTACCAAGCCTGCAAAATATCCCGCACTCTCCAACACAATATAATCAATCAATGCAGCCTGATCCCAAGTCAAAGCTCTCAATTCCATCAGCTCGTCCGCAGATAAGAGATCCTCTTTTGTGACGATCGTAACAGGCGGTGAGAGCGCCGCTGCTTCCATCGTGAACTGGAATATAGACGTCGCGTTCCCAGAAGCGACGTAGATGGTTGAGAAGGAACGCGAGGCGGCGAGAGAGAGGTAGTGCTTGCTCTGAACTTCGTAAGAGGACCAGCCTGCTTTGATGGCATCTTCGGAGGTGCGGAGGTGGACTCCCATATAAGGGGCGGGGGAGGAGAGCGCGAATGGGGAGATGGATAGATTGTATCGCTCATTTAGGGTATGGAGCACAGAGAAGGCGAGGTAGTAGATGGATGCTGGAAATGTGAGGAGTGAGCCAAAATTAGTGGCGAAGCCTGCTGGGTCGTCACAGATCCTTCTATGTGAAGTTAGCCATGCGTTGACATTTGGAGGGAGCACACACAATTGCCCTATTCTTGTAGGATAGTGAAGGATCTCGAGTTCGGGCTTGGTGGCATTCCCGACGTTATCATAAATGACCATTTGGGGGCATGCAGCGGTGAGGCGAGATACAAAAAGCTCCCGGTTGAAGGTGTACTCTAGGCTGGTGTCTCCGTCTGATTCAAGCAAACTCAGATCATCATTTGAACGAAGTGAAATTGTTGGGACGATGAAACTAAAACCTTCATGCATAGCATGGCGCAAACACGTCAGGATCCTTTGTCGAGTGTTCCCTGAGAGGTTCAGTTGTGAAGAAAGCATTCTGAAGAACGGATTTGCTTACCTATGCCACCAAAAATGCGGTCGCAGTTCACGACGATACTCGTATTCCAGTTATCGTGAGTGCAATATTGATGGACGGGCTCTGCATCGTATGAACCAAGCGCGGTCTGTATTGCCGCAGAGACGAAATCTTCAGCAGAAATGGCCTCTTGCGGGTGGTTCCCGCCGACTTGTCCCACGACGCGATTCCTCATCGATGGGTAGAAGAGGTAACCAGCCCAGAGTATGAAGAGCAAGACACTACAGGCAAGAGTTTTGCTGCGTAATAAACGATGTACAGCGACAGAGGGGTTGCCGGGTCGAATAGGAAGCCTCTTAAAGGCAGGAGGTAACGACATCATCTGTTACTCTAGACGTGGCCGTCTGAGGAAGTGTAGATGAGCGTAAGGCTTTCGAGTTTGCGACCGGCCATCTTACTCAGCCTCAGCCTCATTCGAAGATGCTATTATTAAGCAACAGCATGCTCCAAGGGGGTGGCGGCGACGTTGCCCGTGCTTGCAGGGTTGTAATTGGCAGGTTATGTTAAGAAAACGCTAAGGGCGACATATTCTGAAGGCTCTCTCCAATTATGGCAAGGTATCCAGCCCAAAGAGAGCTGCTACGAAGGCGAGCGGCATTGACATTTGTCCAATATCCTAAGCGAGGACGGGCCGCAATTTTGACTGCGCCCGCCCTCGCTTAGCGAATTGGTCGATTTTTAATGCCGCCCGCCTTCGTACAGAAAGTCTCACAATCCCCCCTTATATTTACCTAATTATCGTGAATATTTCGCGGAAGTTAGATCTGCTTCTTTTCTATTATACAAAGGATTTTTTCTTAAAAAAAAAGTCTCGGGCATTCCGCTGAGATATGGTGTTCCTCGGCAGCGGGCAGCTGGCCGGTTTTCAACGCCGCGCGCCTTCGTACTTCGTAAGTATCTCCGTGTAGATCGACGACAACTGCATCAGAATCCCGATTCCCGAGCAGCCCAGATTGTGGATTTCTTATCGCCCGGTAGTCGAGCCGAGCCTGCCGACTGTTGTTTTGAGTGTACCGAGGTTGGTGTTTTAAGAACCCGGCCGGAACGAGCATTCCGGCCTTAAGCGCTGTGAAGTGAAACAGGAAGGAATATGACTGATAAGAAGTGAAGTAAGAGTGGCACCACTCGATCAAGAAGGCGGCTTTCGATAATCGCGGCGACATTATTCGCAATAATAGGAACTTCTACAGGTCGGGGTGCGGCGGGGGAGTTTCTGTAGTCTGGGAGGAGCCGATACGAAAAGACGACGGTTTGAAAGGTAGCCACAAGCAGAGGAGAATTATGGCACCAACGGTATAGAGAATGATAGATCGTCTTGTTGGCAGTGCTTGTGGCACCATGATGGGCATCTGGATGAATGCCGAGCGCTAAGCCAAAAAAAGATTCTGCCATCGACGCCCCTAATCGACACCCAGGGGGAGCAGGGGGAGCAGGGAGTGGGCCAGGGGTTCGTTTTACATTTTCCCCAACATAGGGCACAGGGCGTTCCACAGCCCCGCTCTCGCGCCAGCACGCAACGCTTTAAAGCTTACTGTACTTTCCCATACCCTGGCGACGCCAAACCATTCCTTCCGGGGGAGGGGTTGGGCGGCAGAGTACTGTACTGTACAATACAGACTGTACAGTACAGTACTAAAGATTGCCGGTGCCCGTTTGTCACACGAGCTATTCCCTCGTTTCTGTCTCCGCCTGTGCTCCCACCTCCCGCTTCCCGCTTCCCGCACTTCGCGTCGTCCAAATATGACTTCGGTCGCAGTGCATCCTCCAGAGACAAATGGAGGCATTGTTACCTCATGGCTACCGCTCACCTCTACTTGGCCATCGGTCGCGGAATGCGCTACAGGCGGTATCTATTCTCAAATGGGGGCGAACGGGGCGCTAGCGATTGCCTACGATCCCTATTACGGGATGAGTATTGACAGATCGCTGACCTGTCTCCCACCTTTTGCGACTGCGTGGTGGTCTCAATCAACTACCACTCCGCTTCTGACTCACACAAGCCTCGGCCCCTTTGTCTGCCCTGGAGGTTACACCACAGCTACTTCCAGTGTCGTCAATGATATAAGCACTTTTGTTGGATGCTGCCCTTCGTAAGTTTGTGCCTGGACTTGCAGTATGGTTGCGTAATGGCTAACTGCGTTCCTAGAAGCTATACGTTTGAGGGCACAAAGGATAGTGGAACCCTTGGGCAATGCAATTCGCCTCTGTCTGTTGGTCAAGTGTTAACTTACATTGACTTGACCTCAAGTCTGCATACAGCTAGTGCAACCATTTCGTCTGAAGGAGCGAGTGTTTTCGGGGTCCAACTCAACGGATATATCTTCGCACCATCTTCGACGGCCAGTTCTTCCTCAAGTATACTATCATTAGCAACCAGTACCGGGCCGACAGTCTCGCCCACGTCATCCCAAACACCCAGCACAGGCGGTCTGAGCACAGGAGTGAGAGCGGCCATTGGTGTCGGGGTCTCCTTAGCTGTGCTGGGACTTTGCGCCCTTTTTGTCTCCTTGTTTTGCATCCGGAGATACAGGAAGAAAGCAGCGGCATCTGATAGCGGTGTTAATTTCAACGGCTCATCTCCACCGTTGCGTAATTGGATACTTAAAGGAAACGACAGGTTAGAGCGAAGTGAGATGGAGCAACCGACAACTCGTTATGAACTGGCTGGGACGCTTAGATGATGGGGCCGAGAGCCACTTCCTGTGCAGCCGATCCTTGAATGGTGGCTTCTAGCCGGTTTGCCAGATGTTCGAGCTCTTTACATTTACCTGTCCAATGCAAATAAAATGAATAATTCGATGGCCGAACATGACAGATTCCACTTTCGAATACCCGCCCAAGACCACACCTAATTCTCTCCTCTTCCCGACAATATTTCAACATGTACCAAGCCGCCTTCTCCACCTTCAGCAAGATCCTATTCTTCCGACCCTCGCTGCCCGGTAACCCCAACATACTCTTTCCCGGTGTCTCCACGATATTATATCTGATTATCACGTGATACTCGATATTTACGCTGCTCTGGCTTTGGTAGATGACATCTTAGAAATCGGGCCTGCGTCGTAGATGCTTGGTAGGAAAGAAGTTGGAACTGCGAGCGGGAAAGCGAGCGGGAGGCTGCCTTCTTATACCATCTCTCCCCGTGGATGTGCTTTCCTTAGCGAGGTGAGCTAGCTGCAATTATCACTCCTCGCACACCATCAATCGATTCCTATCCTCTCTCCCAATTATCTCTCCCCTGGCGCGGCTTCAGAACGCACGCTACTTGCATCCGACACTTGCGGCTCAAATTTTTCAGGGACGAGGCGTCAGCCACCCGTCCAATCCCTGCGCTTTCTCTGGTCAATGCGCTGACGGCCTACGAAGGAGGGCGGCATTAAAAATTGTCCATCCGCTAAAAAGCGAGGAACACCAAAATCGCTGCCTTTGGAAAATCACACCAAATCTCAATGCAACCCCTGAAACTCTTTAAAATAACTTTGTGAGGTAGAAAAGAAGCATATCTAGCTTTTATGGAATTTTCTCAATAATTAAATATAATACGGAATTACGGGAATTTTTATATTGCGAGAGTCAAGGTTGTGCCCGCCCTCGCTTAGCGAATTGGGCGATTTTTAATGCCGCCCGCCTTCGTATTTTTGCCTTGTCAGGCTTTCATGTAAATTGGATCCCACCACGTGATCATCTTTATCAAATTTGGCCAGCGACCTGTAGCATTCCATGACTCAGATGTGTATTGCTGACCACAAGCGCCGGCTCGATGATATTGATGGCTTGCTCCTAGACTAATAGGCGGAGCTCTTCTGGGAGTGACTTGAACTCTGTGAAGGCGGGGGAGACCGTGACAAGTGCATGAACAAGGCAGTATTTGGCATGTAATTAAGCTTCAAAATATGAGGGTAAAGTTGATACAGATTGAGATATCTAAAGTGCAAGAAGTGCGGTTCAGCGGAGGGTTTATATGTCTCTGCAGCTGAGCTAACCAAAAGGGGAGAATCACGTGTATGGCAACTGACAGACCGCGTTACTCATTTTGGTTGTCAGGATAGTTTGATGAATAATTATGGTGTGGAAGATAACTAATAATTATAAGAAAGGAAAAGTATCAAAGAAACTATCATGACTTCATATGGAACAAACTTCCTTCGGAAAACAGCGCAAATTGTAAGATTTCAATTGTTCAGGACAGTGACAGATTGCCCCGTTTTCACTCTGTTCTTAAAAATTAAAGCTTCAAATTCTAAAGAACAGCTTGAGCATTCATATCACTCTTGCTATTTTGCATATTTCTTTATCAATGTGGTTTTTTATCCTGATTAGGAAGCGACCCCTTTTTTAAGCGAAGTGATAACAAATAACAGTAAATAAATGTTTAAATAGTAGAGACATTTTATCACATTACCTCACCGCACTTAGATATTAAACTTCATATCTATACCTTACCTAAAGCGGAAGTGAATCAGAAGACTATGGAATCTGCGAGGAAAGGTGGTAATACTAAGGATGATTTGAGAATTTTTTTCCATGCTGGACATGGGCAGTTCACTAGCAACAGGCTACTTTCATGGATAAGGTATGCATTCTCCTCTCCAATTAGTCGGTTGTACTGTCCATATTTTGTTCACTTCATGAGTCTAATTTTTTTGGGGGGGGGAAATAACAAGATAACGAAGTGCCTCACAATCAAATGGAGTAGTGTCCAGAGTGTACTCGAAGATATGGGAAGCGATGTACTCCTTCTCCTCGATTGTTGCAATGCTGGGGTGGCTAGTACGGATGACGGAGCTCATTTCGGCATGCCCATATAATTCGAAGGCCAGGGGGGTTGGCGATTACTCTCGTACTCTCACTCAAAATTTTGGCGCTTAGATCGAGCTTTCAGTTGGCGTCGTTGGCGACCTTTATCACAGAGTTTAATCAGAACTCAGAGTCGAATTCCGGACGATGGTCTCGGGGCTGAACGCCATCCGGCACTTATTCATCTAGTATTGACTTGTGATGGCAAGTATGCAAGGAGCATTCAACTTTCGCCCAGACGTCGTCCGGAATTCCGCGAAGAGTGCATAGACGGTCTTCGAGGAGCTACCGTTCAGGTTCTGATGCTGAAGTGGAATCATGGTGATCTAGACTTACAAGAACAAAAAGAGCTTTCGCGGTACAGACAGTTCTTTCGAAATCGTTCATTTCATTAACAACCTACATCCTAACGCCGACTCCAAATTGGCAATCCTGAATATCTACAATGATGGCACCCTCATCCAAGCCCTTTTCAATCCGCCCACCTTTTCTTGGTCTTCAATACTTTCTTGCCGGTCCCTTAATACATGCTAGGAATAGCCAGTGGCTTTCGTCGTAAGCTAGGAGAGCTGCGTTGTATATCCATATCAGGCCACGCACCAGGGGGCTCCGAGAAGTTGCCACCTTGCAGTGCAGCATTAGTCGTACCATCTTCCTGTACCTCGCGATTTCTCTGCAGCGTTTGCTTCAGGCTCTGAATTTCTGCCTCGAGCGCCCTGGCCCTCCTTGCTGAAGCCTCGCTATTCTTCTTGAAGAATTTCGTCATGCTGCGAGCCTCGGCGAGGTCATTCGCATGCGAGGCTTCGAGCTGTTCTTGTGCTTGTGATCTGTCTCTCGTCTCGGCGACAGCCCTCTGGAATGATGCTTGGAGGTTGTTCAGCTCTTGAGTCAGCTCTTGCATTTTCGCTTCCCGGGCTTCTATTTGAGATTGCAGCTGTTTATGCACGACGTTCCGTTGGTCGATTTCTTGGAGATACTGCTGACTCCTTGCTCTTTCAGCGTCGATGGCAGATTGTGCCGCGTCTTGTGTGGCTTTAGACTGGCTCAATTCGTCATGATATTGTTGAATCCTAGTGTTCCAAGTGTTAATCTCTGACAGTGCCGAGGCATGTGCTATCTTCAGGTGCTGCACTTCTTGCTGGAGAGCTTCCGCCCTGAAACGCTCGGTCTCGAGTTGGGAGTCGTCCCTCGTCCTTTGGGTATGATCCTGATCGTTGATCATATCCTGAAGCTCCTGTATTTCTACCACATCTTTTCTACGTTGTTTCTGCTCCTGATCGAGCTGGCCTCTCATAGCACAAAGCTCAAACTCTCGCTCCCGCAGAATCTGGTCCTTCTCTCTCAATTGTAGATCTTTCTCTCGCATTTCAGTTGTCAGTTGACCGATCGCTTCTTGTAACTTGGCGGATTTTTGGGTATCGTTTTGTGCGAGCCGCGTGCCTTGAAGCTCCGCGGACATATTGCTGACATCATGTCGCAACTGTTCCAACTCTGTGCTTTGCTCCTCGATGACGCCCTGCTGGCCGGAAAGTCTAACGTCCTTCGCTCGAAGTTCCGACTTGGTCTTGACAAGATCCGTCACCATCCTGTCTAGTACGTCTGCCTGGCGGGACTGGATTGTCTCCACAGTTCTCAAACGAGAATTCTCTGCTACCAAATTTTCCAGCATCCGCCGTGATCTCAGGCCCTTGGCACTTGGCGGGCTGCTGAGGGATTGCTGTTTCTCCATCTGATGTGCAGCTCCAACAGCCTGGTTCTCGGTTCGAATTTGCGGGGATAAGGTACTACTGCGAGGCACCACAGTATTCGACTTGGAGAGGAGGGTGGAGCTTCCATGGTCAAAGCCTGGGCCATTTGGGAATAATTGATCGCGGTCTCGGGTAGTCATTTTGTGTGCTTCAAAAAGCTTGGTTGTCTTTTCGAAATGTGAGTGCAAGTTCGAAGGCTTTGGAAATTTCCGAGAAACCCCCACTACTTCAGCGCCACTATTTGCTCCGTAAATTATTTACGGTCTGCTATCTGCGGGGCTGAGTCAAGCACCATTTCATTCGTGCCACGATGTTCGTATCTGCCGTGTCCGAGTCTTACAATGTGGCGCTTAAACAAGCCATGTCTTGAAAACAGCCTGATCTCGAGCGGAGTCTTCAGCCTCAATAATGAAAGCGCCGGGTAGTCTGCCTTGTCCGAATCCAAGTTCTATTCGCTGGATCATCATCTACATACTTTTGCGATGAAGGACCTTTCTTTGAAGCAGTTTGATAACTCCAGCGCCAGAGTTCTGCTTATACTGTCATTGTGAAGATGTCTTTGTCGATGTTGCCTTCGGCACATGAGAACGAGTCTCCGGACACTACCAAAGTTCACGATGTGATGAACGCTTGTCATTGTAGTGAGGGGGCCGCAATGAGATTGCTGAAAGTGAAGTCTTCCGTATGCTCCTTATCGATTGTTTCACAGGCTCATTCGTTCAACAGCAGTGTAGCAACAATGTGGAGGAAGCGAAACTTCGCCACGATATCGAGACACTCTATGGAGTCCCAACAGCTCCCCCAGAGACGCAGATACACCAACCTCCTCAGGAATATGACTTTGATTTTCTTTCTGATGAGAGCTCTGATGACGACCTGACGCTCATCACGCCCTCTCCGGGTGAGGTTCCTCCAAGCAGTGAAAAAGCTCTGGCAAAGCGTCCACCACCTCCTAAAAAGCCTCAGAACCTGCGAAGCGTAAGCTTGCCAAAGAATGAGAGCGATGATACCAAACAGAATCCCACCAGCCCCACCAGCCCTCAGCCAGCCCAGAAATCTTCCCATCCCATCCAAGATGGGACCTCTGCATCCACCCCTGAAATTGCTTCTCATCTAGCGTCCCGGTCAAACAGTTGGCCAGAGATGGAGCCGATAGCTACAGAGTCTTTCACCGAGCCACCGACTATTCCCAAGCTAGTCCTCAAAGAACCTTCCTTTCCACAGCTAGTTTTAGAAGACCTCGTCATCGAGGATCCAGCCTGTAGCGCCCCTCAACCCGAAAATCCAATGGTGGAAGATGTCAAGGAGCCGGAATGGAATTTCATTCTTCCAGAGATCCCCCCACCACCAAGTTTAACACCTGGAGTGGGAGAAGGTAATGATGGCTTCAGTCTGCGGGATTTAGTTGGTGCTATTCAACATGGAATAGACATCCGTTTTGTGACAGAGTATCTAGCGTATTATGACTCGGACGTTATACGAAGACATCTCTGCGACACGCTGGAAGGGTTCCCGTCAATCTTCTTCGCTGTGGGAACAAACAATGAAACCCTGATCCGAAGGTGGCATGAATTTGGCGCAGACGTTTCAGCTATCCACTGCGCTTCAAAGGTTCCTCTCCTCGCTTTCGCTATCATGAATAGCGAACAGCTCGACACTGATACCACACTCACGGTGTCAACACTCCTGAGTCTCGGTGCGGCCCCCGAAGTCATCCCTTCATCGTTTTACACACCATTTATCCAAGATCTTCCCGACAACGGCCCCAGCGACGAAAGCTTGAAGAACGACATGGAAGACAAGACTAACTCTTGGTGTACTCCTGCCGCAAGAGCAAAGCTTGCCCGAACAGCTAATATCACTCAACGCTATTACCTCGAGCGTGCATCTAAGACGAAGAAACCCTCGAGTCGCCACAAGCAAGTTGCCAAGCTGAGGAATGCCGAAGCACTTCTCGGAATCCCGTATTTCTTGATTGGTCAGACAATGGCCACGAACCGACTTTTCCAAAAACTACTAAACTACATGATGGTGCCGACTAAAAGACCTTTGGTAATGGTCTTCGCAGGGCCCAGTGGTCACGGAAAGACTGAACTTGCGAGGCGACTCGGGCATTTGATGAGTTTGGATCTCGAAATCGTCGATTGCACCATCTACAACCGAGAGATAGAATTGTTCGGTCCGCGAAATCCCTATGTTGGAGCCGAACATGGAACCCCGTTGAACAATTTCCTGGCCAAGAATGCGGGGAAGAGGTGTATCGTATTCCTCGACGAGTTTGAGAAGACCACGACTGATATACATCAAGCTTTATTGGTTCCCTTTGATAATGGTAAGTATCCACTATCCATTCTGAATACCCCTGCTGATGCCACCTTTAGGGGAGTACCAGGATCGCCGTGACCTCAAACAGATCGACTGCTCCAAGACAGTCTGGATTTTGGCTACGAACGCATTGGATTTAACGATTCAAAACTTCTGCAAACTGCACCATAAACCAATTTTCGAAGATGACGACGATAGCGAGAAGCTCCGGTTGATGAAGAGTCTCTCGAAAGCGATAAAGGAAGACTTCCTTTCCCAATTTGGAGTAAGTTTCAAATTCTACACTTGAAAGGCTTTGGGAATTTCGTTCAAAGAGAAAGAGTGTGCTAATGGTCGATGCTGTAGTCTCCAGTCACAGGTCGAATCTCGGACTTCCTCCCGTTCCTGCCCTTTTCCCCCGGAGAGCAAGCGGTAATCGTGCACAAATTCCTCCTTGAATTAGGCCAAAAGGTCCGGGGACCTGTAAATCTTGTACCAGGCCCAAAGGAGCAGCTTCTTGGAAATGTAAGGTTGAAGATCCGCAAAGATGCGTCGGTGTGTCGTATTTTGGCCGAGGCGGAATATCATTCTGACCTTGGTGCTCGGAGTTTGATTATGGGCGCTAGGAAGTTGGAAGACACTCTTGTCGAAGTCTATCTCGAGGTTGACGAAGAGATCCGTGAGAGTGAGAAGATGGTTGATTTTGTGGTCGATATCAATGGATCTGAGGTAATCGCAAAGATGGTCAAGCAGTAGGAGTCAGAAAAGATAGACTTAAGTTGAACCATTAGTCTACTTAAGTCATTAGAACGATTTATGGTAAGAATAATACATTATATCCTTGTTGAAGACTTCGTTGCGATATCTAACTATCAGACATAGCATGCTCCGAGGCGGACGCGCTCGTCACAACACTCAATTGGGTTACAGCAGCAACGTTTTATAGGTCTTCAAACTCCGCAATGTTGTTGGAGAGCTTATTCCCATCACCTGACTCTTTGAATATCTGGTAAATACAACAGCCCAAGCGCACAACTTTGCAGAATCCAGGTCGCACCGTGGTAATTTGAGAGCTGGCGAGGTGGGCAGTGCTGCAGATCAAACACTGCCGTAGCGTTGAGCACGCTGCTTGCATTAACTTCTATGTATCCACAGAATCAGCGGTAAGATAAACTTCGTGTCGCAATTCTGTGGAAGCGACTCTATTCAGCCGGTGGTCTTGGCTTTGGTCGTTTGGCCTCATTACTTTTCTCGAGACGTGCAATCGGGTCATGAAGACATCTTGGACGCATATACTTCCCACATTCAGAGTACCAATGTTCAATATCAAATGTTCTTGGATCTCTGACCGGCGCAGTGAGTGCTGTTCTAGCTGCACGGAGTCCAGAATACTCGTTGGGTTCCGGGCCAACCAGCTGGTGGTTCCAAGTAATCCAGTGATCGCTGAATCGACAAAGAGAACCTTTGGTCGCCCCCTTTTCGATCAATTCCCACGGCCCGAATGCTATAAATGCGCAGGTTTGAATGAACTGCGATAGTGTATATCTATCGAAGTCATTGGAACATTGCAGCGTCTTCCCCAAGAGCCATATTGTTGCGGCGTTCGACAACCATGGTTCTTGTGGCAGGCCATCAGGATCATAAGCGATTCTTCGAGCAGGATTGCTGATCCATTGCAAGGAAATCTCAAAAATCAAAGGCTTAAAGCCGTTGAGAATGATAGCCTCCTCCTCGTACTTTGACTCAGGTGCGAATCTACGCCGACAGTAGTCTGAGGCCTTGTAGACAGAGTCTTGTTGATGATGAAGATATTCAAAATATTCTGATCCCACTTGAACTTCGACACTTTCTTGAGTGTTGAAATTTTCTTGCATTTCTTTTGGGATTGAAATTCTGCTCCCGAATCGAGCAATCAGTTTCGACACCGCAAGATTGATTAACTTACGATAGGGCATCCGCGGAGGTGTGGGAGCAATCATTCGATCGCATTGAATCGGTGGTTGTCGAAAACTTTTCGTCGCAAAATTTCGAAGTCATGAGAGGTAGAGTCTTCCTTAACTTTGTTAATATCGTGAGGCTGAGCAAGCTTTCCAGGGGTGGTGGGGCGAGACTACGGATATCGGGGCATAAAGTCATACGACTTCAGGGCATGCCTGGCCGAGATACACTATTCGTCCACTACAGGTTCAGAATATAGTGGAGGCAGACGCTAGAATTCCCTATCGAGGCTTGAGCACTGTAAGGCGTTTCAGGGATTAAAAGATATTTCTAGGGTATGCCCCTGCATGTACAGGGGCTTGATCGCTAAAGTGCCCTATAAGACCTCCAAGTTCCAGCGTCTGAGCGCTATAGCTACAGGCACTACAGGGCACATACGCTGAAGTCGCATGGCTTATGCCGCGATATCCGTACTTTAGCCCGCTTCAGGCGGTCCAAAACTCCACGGCATAATGGCCTTAGGCATCCATATGTATATAGTCACTCTCTGACAGACTACAATCCTACAAACCTTTCCACCCAACCTACTTTTCTCACGGAGGTCAGAAATACTGCACTAGAACAAACGTCATGGGGTCCTCAGGTCTGCATAAGCACTCAAAACTTACGGAGCTACTTCTTGTTTCCTTAAGATCCCTTTCAATAGAGACGAAACAATTCTGGGTTTCCTAACGGCTAACCGCCCCAGAGCCTTGTTGTTCCCCAAATGAAAATACAGTGGTGGAAAGAAAGCCTTGGGCTTTTCGAGGCTGAAACCCAAGGCACACTCCCGTGTGAGTTCGTGTGACAATCGTTCGTGTCAGGCACAGCCGCATCCCCCCCGCAGGTTCGCCCAGGATCCCAGCCCAAGGCATCCTCCAGCCGCATTATTGCTCACCAACCACGATCAAGACTTTCGGTGTGCACTCTTATATGCCAGACACGCCGAAACTTAAATGCAAGGCGCCGCTCCAAAAGCCCACGCTACTGCATCCAATGTTGCATTTGGGGTCGTAATTAGTTGGTGGCTGTGATTCAAACTGGGTGATTTTGGCACCAAGTTACTGAATACCTGTATATCGGATTAGCTTCGAATATGTTAACGAGGCTGTCGGTGGTATCCTCCCATCCCAGACACAAATCCCCCTGACGTATCTTCAAACAATTCAATCATGGAAAATCATTTCTCACGGCGCCCAGCGTTCGGGCAAGTTGCAGCGATAGGAACTTTGTACGATGCAAGGAATGAGCGCTTCCTCTCCGGATCTCTCTTCGACAAAGCACTGCCTCTAGCAAGCCTGTCAAAAACTATCATTGGCAAAACAACCTGCAAGGTCATTCATAATGACTCATACGAAGACAACCTCAAGTTGATGGGCGTTGGCAATGACTTCGGCGCGAGTATCCTCGCCAGGCTTGTCGTGCCAGACGGCGCTGGTCGAGTTCTTGGCGAGAAGACCGACAGCAGACACATCTTACATGCAGCTATCCACCACCAGATTTTGACCGTCAGAGAAAAGCTGGATCCAGCGAGCCCAGGAGTCAACGAGTGCAAGGCCGCTTCGTTCGCAGAAAATCACGATGCCACACATATTGTAATGGAAATCGAATGGGGAGCCCAGAGCACCGTGATGGCAAGATCTCACTCAGATACGAGAAAAAGTCGATTCCAGGCCCAGGTTCAGGCATTACAAAAGGCTGTGGAAACTGGACGTCCTATCGTTCAAGGAAATGTTGCTTGGCTGGCGGATAACGACACACAAATCGATGTTATGGCCTTCAGCGACATCTTAGACGATGGTATTCTCATGAGTGACTCTCAAAAGTTCCAGGAGGCATACGAATTTCTGAGCGTGATTCCAGCTCATATCAAGCATGAAAACAGTGGCAAAGGAAATCCAGGTACGTACAATCTCCCCTTCCGGCAGAACCGTCGATCCTCCGCGTTGTAATTCTCAAACAAGTTTCGAGCAAACCCTTGTTCAAAACTCTCTTTCTTCCTGATAGGCAAGATTGTTACTAATTTGAATACGTTCAAAGTTTTCTACACACTTCTCCCCATTCCATTACTCAATGTGTTTCTTCGGACGGAAACGGCGGAAAATGTTACCTACGTACAACCAAGTCAAGACCTACTAACGTACTTCGTCAAGATACTCGACGAGTTTGACTTCTGTCGTCGAAAGTGGAATGACTACCAAGCGTTCGTTGTGACACATAAGTGGTGCATTCCGGAGACCCACATACGAAGTATCGCCAGTCAAAAACAAAAGCTCGAGAATGCCAAAACTGCTCTGCAAACAAAATACGCACAGGTTCTAGTGGATGTCCGCGAGGGCCACTCACAGTTGGAGACACTTCGCGTGCTCCTGGGTGAGTATGCTCGAGGATCCTCATCGCCGAGGGAGATCGCCATATTCGATGAGTCCCAGCAAGCCAAACTACAGTTCATCGACAAGATGGTTGAAAGTGGAGCTACTTACATTGGATACAATGGCCTAGATCTGGATTCGGAAATTTCGAGGCGCAAGGATGGCGAGGTATATGTTTTATTCTTCAGCAGCCTGGCTAGAGGTGATCAGCAATCGTGGGTATCAAACCAAGCTTTGCTGCTAGAACTACTACAGAAAGCTCAGCCCAACTGCTTTATCGCCATATTTGACTGCGATGCGGCTGGATTCAAGCTAGAGAAAGCACACATACGGCATTTTGAGAACGGGAGAGAGGCCGCAACGGACTTGGTAGAAGAGCGACACTTCCTGGCTGATAAATGTTTCGCAAGGCACAGCCAGTTTGGACTGGAGACTGAAGACATATTGAAGCCAGTCAGACGGCGATTTGTTAAGATTGCCTGCCCGGGTCACAACTGCGACGTGAGGGAAGTCTGCGAATGGTTATGTCCCCAATGCATGGCACCTATTGAATTCGGATACTCCGATCAGTTCTTCTACTGCGACTGCGGGAGAAATAGCTTCAGTAATTACGACTTCAAGTGCAAAGGCTCAACCCATGGAGTAGAGTATGCGAAGTATGATCCAAACGTCTTGAATACTTTACTTCAAAGCCTCGACCAATCGAACTATCAAAACATATTGATCCTCGGCGAAACAGGGTGCGTATAATTTAACAAAGTTTCCTTGATTTCTTGATTTGCATTGGAGAATATCTGTAAGAGGTAGGGCTAACTGTATGGTGCGGAAAAGTGTGGGAAAATCGACGTTCATCAACGCTTTCGTAAACTATCTGACATTTGACACACTTGAGGACGCCAAACAACATAACAGTCTTACTTGGGTCATACCATGCTCCTTCTCAACACAGACAATGGATCGGGAAGGGCCTGATGGCGAGATTGTCGAAACAGAAATCAAGGTGGGGTCCAGAATTGATGAAAACGATGGGAGCAAAGGGGCCTCTGCAACACAACAGACCATTGTCCATGTGAGCCAAAACCACTGCGCCGATTTTTCATGCTTGCAATGATAGTGCTGACAAGAATTTTACAGTCAGTCGAGGCAGGCGCTGCAACCATCCGCTTGATTGACACGCCCGGAATCGGGGACACGCGGGGCATTGCCTATGATCGCAAGAATATGGCCGATATTCTCCAAACATTGAGCAACTACGACGAGTTACATGGCATTCTGATCTTACTCAAATCAAACAATGCCCGCTTGACAATCAGTTTCATTTACTGCTTGAAGGAGCTTCTGAAGCACTTGCATCGTAGCGCTTCAAGTAACATGGTATTTGGATTCACCAACACACGCATTTCTAATTACACCCCGGGTGACACGTATGGGCCTTTGAAGACCTTACTCGGCGACCATCCTGATGTCGGCCTCTCGCTCACTACGCATACCACATATTGTTTCGATTCTGAAAGCTTTCGCTACCTGGCTGCTTACAAAAACAATGTCTTCTTGGACAATGAAGAGGACTTCCGTCGTAGCTGGCAACACTCCAGGATGGAAGCCTTGCGGCTCGTCAAAAACTTTAACTCTAAACCGCCCCATTCTGTGAACAGCACTCTCAGCCTCAATGGAGCCCGCGAGCTGATTTCCGAGCTTACAAAGCCCATGGCAGAAATTTCGCAAACCATTCGCGCCAACATCGCCCTGTGCGCGGATAAAGAGCAAGAATTGGGAAACACCCAGCTCACTGGCAACAATCTACGCAAGCGGGTCCAACTGCAAAGAATACAACTGCACCCTAAAACACTCGACAAGCCGCGGACGGTGTGTACTGCCGCCTCATGCGTTGAATACAAGGATGACGGCAATGGCAATGGTACGGTTGTTACGAACTACGTAACCCACTGCCATCCTGTATGCTACGTCTCGGGCGTCCGGCCAGACAGTATCGCCCACCCTGGACTTCGGAACTGCGCGGCATTCAGCGGTGAGTTGTGCAGAAAATCTAGCTGTGGACATAGATGGGAACAGCATCAACATGTGATGTATGAGCTGGTTGAAAAGATGGCGACAGTCACAGACAGCGAAATCGAAAAGCAATTGAACGCCAATGCCGGTGATGTCACCCTGAGGCAGACAGCCATTAGAGAGCTTAAACAAGTAGGCATGGAATATGGACAGGAGCACAGGCAGATCCAGCAAGCGGCTGCCCAGTTCGGTATGTTTTTGAAGCAGAACTCGTTGTCTCCCATCAACGATGCGACTATTGCATACATCGACTCCTTGATAGCTGCCGAAAAAGATAAGATAGAAGTTGGAGGAAACAAAATCAAACTCAAGGCTCTCGAGGCTGATCGTGCGGAATACATCGTAAGTGTTTCGTTTCCTCAGAGTGTTTTGCTCGCTCAGAAGAGCTTTTTGAGGCAAGATCTCCTCTAGGATGGGAATATGCTGAGCTTGGATTCTGTAACGAATTACTAATCCGAAGAGCTTGTAGGAAACGATGAAAATTCTGACAATCAACATGAATAACAACGCCAACTTCAAACCGCTTGACGAAGCAGGCGTCAGCCAACTGGTGAAGCAGCTATACTCCCTCAAGCACTTTGGCAAGAACCTCCAGAATGTCAAGAACATTACCGCAAAGGCGCATCAGGCAACGTACCGAGAGAGACCCCACCGACTGCCTAGAAACCAGAATAATTCGAAGAGTCTTCTCCAGAGTGTTTGGACCAAAACTCCGCCGCCGCAGCCCGTTACTCGCATACAAGGGCATTTCCCTCCGCTGCCCTCGCGCAACAATGTTCTTGTCAAAAAGACAACGCCATCTTCTGGTTCATCGAAGGGGAGCTCGGTATTTAGTTGGTTTAAGTGACAAAGTAGCGAAGGTAGCGGCGCGAGGGGTTTCGACGAAGTATTCGTAGGTCGTCCGCTAATATACCTAACAGACTTCCCAAAACATTAGCTAACTTCACTACAGAGGATTGGGAAGAAGAAAAATTGTCTCCCGTGCTTCGGTCGGAGAGTATAATGACTTCTGCCTGTCATAAATTACATGAGGAATAGGGGGAAGTGTTGCGGTGATGACAATATTGATGGTAAAATGATGTAATTGCTGGTTGACTAAGCTAAGTACAAGCTGAGTGAAGATAAAAGAAAGGGGTTTGAAAGGATAGAAGCCCCCCTTGTACACACTCTTGATCCTTAGTTCTAAGGTAGTCTAGTAAGTGAGAAATGAATTGTTCTGGTCCAATTGCGTAGGCACAATTAATTAATCATACAATCAATGTTGTAATAAAAGCTAGAGAGTGTGATACCGGTAAGGGAGAGTATATAGTAAGCTAAAGCTATATACAAGAGGATCACATGCTAGTGAAACGTGCTAACTGAAGAAGAAGCTAAAACACGTGACGCCACAATCGTATTATCTAACACGTTACTTTACCTATAGAATTCTTAATTGAAGAGGCCTAACAATGCATTTTTACATTCTACTTTTGAATATATTTCCCTCCTTTAAATTTACTTCTCGTCTCTTAGGCTATTAGTCTTAAGAATTAAAAGAGAGAAGTAACTCGCCTGGGAGCGGGCGCATAAACGAGATATTTTCTAAAGCGCTATAGCGGTATATGGAGGGGCATAGATTACGACCCCCTAGTGAAGCAACTTGTAAATGAATCAAATGATTGATTTGCATATGACTTAGCCATAAGCGAGCCCCTCCTTTTGAAGTCGCTAACAATATCCTCCAGAAAGGCCAACCAACCATTCCAACGTATCTAAATCCTCTTCATATCTAGTTGCTTAAGACGCCATCGATCCCATCCAAATTTGCCTTCCGTATTCAAGGCTGCTCAACAACTCTCTCAAAACTTAAGAAGAGCTTATTGCTCGCTGGACCACATGTATACCCATCAGTCTGCTCAATCCCCTCATCATCCACAATATATGTTCTGAAATTCGAGTACACCGCCCCGACAATAAGCTTCAACTCTGTATATTGTCAGCTCCTCTCCTCACTTCGTCTTCCTCAAAATAAGACTTTCAACATACCAAACATTGCAAAATTACTCCCAACACACATCCGCCCACCACTACTAAAAGCCCAAAAATGCCTATCCCTCTCCCTTTTCTGCTCCTCGCTGTATCCATTCTCAGCACCCATCCAACGCATATAATCCCATTTCTCTGGCTCGGGATATACTTCTGCGTTGCGGTGGACGCTGTGAGCTTGAGCGCCTACTCGGACACCGCCTGGGATGTCGGTGAAAGGGCCGAGGCTGCAGGAGGGGTAGGGCGTCATTCGTGGCTGACCGCCTGGGATCGCGGCGCGAAGGCGGAGCGTCTCCATTAATACGGCGTGGAGGACGGGGAGAGCGTCGAGATCTTTGGAGCTGGGGATATTCTTCTCAGAGGACGATGAAAGAAGCATATTCGGTGACAAAGTCAGGAGCTCCTTGCGTAAAGTGTCTTGAAGAGCGATATCTTGGGATAAATGCCATGAGAGATACGTCATCGTGATTCCAGAAGTCTCATGGCCAGCTGCAAGATGGTCGATCATTTCGCTTGCTATACTCGCCTCCGGATACCTGAGTGTCGTGTTGCTGAGCACGGATTCAGAGCCTTTCTTCTCTTCTTTTTCGATGCCAGAGAGTAGAGAGCCGAAGACGACGGGCTCATTTGCTGGATCGGAGTCCTTGGCCGCAGCTCCAGCATTGACATAAACAGATGTAGCATCGCAGCGATCTTTAGTCCATGCCTCAAGTTCTCGGTTCGCATCATCGACCCATGTTGGGGTGAGATTGATGTAGAAGTGTTTCAAGAATCGGCTCAGGCGGGGAAGTTCTTGGGAAAAGAAGGTGTATGTCTTGCGGCTGTGGTAGAGTCCAAACCAGTGTCGGCGATATGGCTCGTTGTTGAGGAAGTTGCTTCCGTTCTTAAGGCCGAATTGGTAGGCTGTGATGAAGTCCATCGTCGTTGCATTCCAGACGTCGTGAACGTCAATACCATCTGCCGATCGAGCTGAATCTGAGATGGATGAGATTATCGGTAGAAGGCGGCCATACAGTATGACTTTTGCTTGTTCTGCTAGAGCTGTAGAGCTGTGTATATTAGATTTGGAGTAGATGTTCGAGATCATTCGCTTTCTTGCTGAATGGGTTCGAGAGTGCCACGAGGAGAACATGCAGGGAACGCTGCGGATTTGTTAATCGCCAAAGTCTGCTAACCAAAGAGACAACGAACCCATAGTTATCAAAGATCGAGTACCACTGTCCCTTCTCAAACCCACCTGCGTACACGGTCCTCAATCCACCAACGTCATTCACACTCAGCTCATTCGGAGCAAGACGAACAACTGATCCATGCTTAAGATGAGCAGCATGAACCCTCCGATTCTCCTGACAATTATATCTCGACCAGAGTATCCAAAATGGAGAGATAGAAGAGGACCAATGTGCGTTTGGGATTTTGGAGAGTGGTGAGGTAAAGGTGGGGTAGAAGATGAACTTGTAAATGATAGCGATTGAGATGGCAATAGACGCCAGAACAGGAATACTGAGCGACAACATTCCAAGAGTCCACCCGATCTCGAGGACCTATTGGAATGCTCGCGGTTTGTCCAAAAGCTCGAAGTATTGAAGGAAGATTGTCACGTGACTCCCGTTTGGCAAGGTCGGTGAAGGTCGGAACTTTGACAGCGGGCTTCCGCAGCTTTTATGTGATATGGCCCTTGGCATGCGAGGAGATAGCGTTACGTTATGGAGCGCCTTTACTGGAATATGCGGAGGAAATCAACAGGAGTTCTCGCCCTGCATCACCTTGGATGAGTTTGCGTGTTGCACAGAATGGTGTGGACGTTTTATACTTTCGTCACTGGTCAACATTCCCGTGCCATTGCTGGACTAAACCGATAAGGAGGAGATGCGGGTAAATTTAATCCCAAAAGGGAATGTGGACGCGATCTTGGCGGCCGCCCCCTTTATGTAGAGACTTCATGTGATTGGCGAAGCCATTTCCCTTCTTGCAGAAGTAGCTCAAGTAAGCAGTTTAAAACGACCTCAGATACTCAATTTTATTTTATTTTCGTGTCGAACATGAACTTCGATTCTTCGAGACATCTAATCAGTGGCCTAGTAGCCCTGTCTCTCCTTCGGAGCATACCCCTCCTCAAGATATGCAATGTCCTCAGCAGTCAACTTACCCGAGTCTGCAAACTGTACGCTCTCCACAGCTTGGTCGATTCTCTCCTTATTGCTCAATCCGATGATCGGGTTGACCTTATCCTTGCTCAAGCACCAGGCAGTGGCGATGGTAGTCATCGAGACGCCGTGCTTCTTTGCAACCTCCTCGACTCTTCCAATAACACGCTTGTCAATCTCGGTTTCCTTTCCTCTGATCATTGCCGCAAGCATTCTATCGCTCTTCTCGCGGGTTGTGGTTCGGTCGTCAAACGGACGTGCGAGAGCCCCTCGAGCGATGGGAGACCATGGGATAAGCCCCACTCCAACATCGCGACAATAGGGGATCATTTCACGCTCTACAAAGTCAAATCAAAACTTTGAGCAATGGGCGTATCGGCCTACCTTCTTCACGATATAACAAGTTGTAGTAGTTCTGCATTGAGACAAATTTGTGCCAGCCGTGCTTTTCGGCGATGTTCTGCAAAGTTTGGAATTCCCAAGCAGCCATCTGCGTCTAGTCAGCTTTCTACCCATTCCTCATTCCTTAAATATACTTACACTGCTAGCTCCGATATATCGAACCTTGCCACTCTCCACCACATCGTTCAATGCTCTCATGATCTCTTCTCTGGGGGTGTCACGGTCGAGCCTATGAATCTAGAGCACATCGATGTACGTCCCCAATCTAGCAACACTCTTGTCCACAGCATCCAAAATGTGCTTCCTGCTCAATCCAACCTGATTGACCATCAGACCATCATTCGTAGATGCTGCGGCAATCGGAGGCTGTGATCCATCGTCCGAGACCCCGAAATAGCATTTGCTTAAGATGACAACCTTGTTCCGAGGAATATTGTATTGTTTCAATGCCTTGCCAATAATTTCTTCAGATTTCCCGTTCGAATAGACATCAGCGGTATCCCAGGTGTTGAGACCAACGTCATAGGCGTGTTTCAGGAGAGGGAGAGCTGCATCTTCATTGATGACCCATTCTTGCCATTTAGATGTTCCGAGGGACATGCAACCAAAAATAACCTTTGAAATCTTCAGTCCTGAGTTTCCAAGCCTGGTGTATTCCATCTTTGGGGCAGTTTTCCCTGCCATTGCGGTTGACAGGCGGGCGAACAATTGTTGTCTGTATTTCTGCGGTCGGTCAATTGAGAAGTAGAACACAAATTTGGAAGAAGAAGAAGAAGAGCAGGATAGCTGAAGGAGCTCAAATTTTGAAGCAGCGAGAAATGGCAGGAGACAGCTCCGGTTATGTGGTTAAATAATTGGTGAATTGGCAGCTTCGACCCCCTTCCCTCCATTGCCCCCTGCAGGTCTCCCCACTGTTGCATCACAAACACTTAAATCCGGCGCAAACGCCGACGGCACTTGCAGGCGTGCTTCTCGGGGCGGGGCAAGGTTCTTACGTATCCTACGGCTTTCCGTACTTTCCGTACTTTCCGTAGGGTTAGCTCGGCATCGCATCGATCCCCTTGGTTACCAACAACGCCTCCCTTCTTTTGTCCTCCCAATACCAGAGGATACGAACTTCCTCGTGGTTTTACGCTCGGAATGAGCAACGTCCCCCAAGCTGCATTATAAGGGAAAATTTTCGACTGCAACGTCAATCAAGTGATGGCTGTTCGTCACCCGAGTTCAGCTCCTGCACGTGAGCATCTCCTGAGAGGGGAATGACTCACTTTCCACGCGAGTGACTTTGCCCGCCTGTGTTAAAGGTCTTGATAGATGTACATTTTCTCCATTCCCAATTGCTTCTCTATCCAATTAACACGCACTTTTTCACTCGTTGGAGTCACTACTCTCACTCTTTCCAATTGACAGTCCAAATCGTTCTCAATCAATTCGATTTCAATTGAAACAATGGCTCAAGAAACCGCAGACGAGTTATCACAGAAGGTTCAAGGGAGCCTCGAAGACACTCCATACGCATGTACCTCCCTCGTGAAACTCTCAGGCGGTACGGCGAATTTTGTATACCGCGGAATCCTCGTGACGCCTTTGGAAGATGGCTCCAGAACAATTGTCATCAAGCATACCGAGCCATATGTGGCATCAAACTTCAGTTTCAAGTTGACAGCCACTCGTTGCGTAAGTTCCCACATTCTCCAAGCATGCCACCAGAAACGTTGACACGTGACACAGGAATTCGAGGAGACCATCCTCGCAGCACTCCATGACCTCCCACCGGTCTTGAGAGAAGGCGTCACAGTTCAAACTCCCCACCTATACCATTTCTTCCCCGAAACCGACACACAGATCTACTCCGACCTCCCGTCTTCCCTGGATCTGAAAACCTATGTCCTCAAACACCCACTCACACAAGCTCAATGCATGCATTTTGGTAACGCCATTGGTCTCTGGGCTAGACAATTCCACGCATGGGCTAATACCCCGGAACAAGAGAAGTTGAGAGAGAGTATGAAGGGCAATACTGCGATGTTAGAACTCAAGTATCGCTTGAATTATGGGATGAATTTGATTGGTACCATTGACAACTTTCCAGAACTGCTTGAGGGAAGCCGGAAGACTTTTGAGGCGCTGGGAAAGAGGGTTAGGGGTGAGTTGGACTCGGAGGAGGGAAGCTTAATCCATGGGGATTTCTGGAGTGGAAAGTGAGTGCCATTTAATCGTCCGTGAAGTTTGCAGTGGCGGCTGACGATGACAGTGTCTTACTCCCAGACATCCTCCTCACCGATGAAGAAACGCCAATTAAATTGTTCGTCATCGACTGGGAACTCAGCCATATCTCTTCTCTTGCATTCGATCTCGGCCAAATGTTCGCCGAGCTCTTCGAGCTGAAGCATTTCAAGGATATCGATGCTGGAGTATGGCTCATCGAAGCGTTCATGCAAGGCTACGGAAATATTGGTGATGATTTTGCGTTCAGAACTGCAATTCATGTTGGTGTGCATTTGATTTGCTGGGGGTCGAGAGTCCAGGGGTGGGGAACGAAGGAGCAGGTTGAGAAGGTGGTGGAAGTTGGGAGAGATTTTGTGGTTAAGGGATGGGAGAAGGATAGGGCGTTCTTTGAGAGCACTGCTCTGAAATGTGTTTTCCACTAAATAATCCTATCCGGAAATGAAAATCAAAGATAAAAATGAGATACGTATACGCTAAGACCGCTCGACATTGCCCCCTAACGCTTCGAACAGCTACGCTTTAAATAACTCCCCAAGCCCTGTCAATCGGCAGCGAGACGCCATTTATCCCTCTGGCCTGATCGCTAGCCAGGAACAGGATCACACTCGCAACTTCCCCTGCCGTAGTCTGCGGTTTCTGACCAGCTGGGTTATGCAATTCCCAAATTGGTCTGTCAAATCAGTACCCCAGCATCCCAAAGAATAAGATCAACTTACTGAAGTCTGGAGAAAGTATCCTCATCGAAATGCTCCTTGCCGACGGATGAGAAGATGTTGGTGTCGATTGCTACATTGTTGTTGGTTGGTAGGGGGGGGGGGAACAGGAGAGTGAGCCACTTACACCCAGGCAACACAGCATTACATCTAATCCCCTCCTCATGAAACCTCCACGCCGTATGCTTCGTCACACCAAGCTGTAGCTCATCAGCCTTTTCCTTCTCCCGCAAAACTTGAAATCACTGACCAGCCCATGCTTACTCGTCGTGTACGCCACACCAGCCGCCGCACCACTGACTGCCGCCTTACTCGCCACATTGATGATGCTCCCGTACTGCTTGGCTTTCATGAATGGGAGCACGGCGCGGATCATGCGGGTTGGAACGGTGAGGTTTGTGGTTAGAATGCGCTCCCATTCGTAATCTGTGATTTTGTCGGCCGCTTCGTAGGCGTCCATTATTCCGGCTACGTTTGCTAGGACGTCGATTTTGTGTCTGTTTGAGAGTCAGATGTTGTACTTGATGTGATACTGAGAAGGAAAGCCCTCCGTTGCTGAGAAATATAGCCCACGAAAGATGTGGAAGGGAATATGACATCCATCCCAAGATGATGGTCCAAAATTAGGAGAAAATGCCCCCTGAATAACCGAGAATATGTCCAGTCCTCCTTCTGAATGCTAAAATTGTAGTGCATGGAGATATAGCCACTTTGTTGGTTTACGTTACTTGACATCGAAACAGAATGCTTCATAACACAATTGGCAAACTTCCTCGTCATCTGCACATGAAAACAATCGCTGTCCAGCAGCAATCTGAGAATCAAGAAAAGTCACATGATAAAGTGCCACTCACCCAAACTTCGCAACACATATCCTTACAACCTCATCACACTCCCCTTCCTTCGCCAAATCGCCCCGATGGAAATGCAATCTCTCCTGATCCCTAGGATCGATCTTCTCGTAGTCGATTTCCGCGATGTCGACACCGAGGACCTCGAATTGGTGGGAGAGGAAGAGTTGGGTAGTGGCGAGACCGACGCCAGAGGAGCAGCCGGTGATAATGGCTACTTTCCCGAAGCCGGTGCCGTCGATGGTACGGCGCGATTCGAGAGCCTGAGCGGGGTTGTGGTAGGAGAATGGCATTTTGATATTTGGTGGGATATGCTTCAAGGAGGGTGGACAGTGAAGCGTGGACAGCTGAGGCAGCAAAATCAAGTACGCGAGTTCTTGCTCGAGGAAGAGAATATGGAGAGGAGTGGAGAAATATAAGAAGAATCTGTGGAAAGCCAATTCCAGATCTGACAGAGAAAGAAACGAACTTATACCCCTCTAATTCCTGCTCGCTTGCTCCATGAGTGAGAGGCGAGCATTCGATTCGGATGTGGCCGAGTCGTATGACTTTTCAGGAGTTTTGGATTTATCCTGCGCGGCGTGGCTAGTGAGGGTCTATAGTGCCAAGGAATGTGACTAGTTTGTTGAGTTAGAGAGATCATGTTTATCTTTGAAGTCGTATGACTTCAAGGACGATGTCGAGATGATGTTGTTTTGAAAGCAGATGGTGGTATTGCTGAAGAAAGAAACCCTCTTTCGAAGAATTTTCAAGGGGTGGGAGGCAGTGCTGACATATGCGCAGAAGCCATTCCATATCAGTATGTTTGAGAATGCGGGCTTTGGCTGGGCTTGCAGGGGTTTACGAAGTTCTCCACACGGAGACGGTGGAACTCTGACGGACGCCCTTCTGCATCTTCACACCTTAAAAGGACATCATTGCAACAAGTGTTACAGCAAAATACGCTTTCGAAGGTCGTAAGCCAAAAGTTCCTTTTAGAATATTGAGTGCTTCAGTGTTTAATCGTATTTGGCCTCTCAATCACATGTCAATCCGCTTCAAATACGATTCGAACTGAGGCTCCACCTCTCCTAAGTGCTTCAAAGTTGTTGATCTGATTTTGAATTCGCACCACAGAGGTACTCTTCAAACTAGCAGAGCTGGCGCTGTTTGATCATGGCCAATTTCGATGTAAAAGGCAAGGTATGTTGTCAATGTCGCTCCGCACCCGAGTTCCATTCCTGATACCTCAGTCAGTATGTCGTTATTGCTGGAGCTTCTCGAGGTTTAGGAAAGGCTCTGGGCCTTGAGCTTGCGGCAAAAGGTACTTGGCAGTACTTCTCCCTTTCTGGATCATCAGCTAACCTAGCAGGGACTCATATCCTACTTCTAGCGAGAGGGCAGGAAGGGTTAGAGAAAGCTCAGAAAGAAATGCTGGCAGCTCGGCAAGAAGCAACACAAACTATCGTTTATCAATGTGTAGATCTCACAAAATCAGCCGAGGTAAGAATCGGTCTTGAATTCGGTGACTGGGATTTGAGCTGACATTGTGAAGTGTACAGTTGCCATAAGAGCTGCCGTAGACACATACGGCTTTCATCCAGATCATCTCTTCTGCGTAGCAGGAGGAACGAGCCCAGAACAGATAGGCTTCCTCGCAGATCTGAAGCCAGAAGGGCTGGTCTCATGTTTGGAGGTCAATTACTACGCTGCCATTTTCATCACCCAAGTCATTCTGAAGCGATGGATTAGTACAGCACCAACGACTCACACTCGCCATATTACCTTTGTCTCCTCGAACGCAGCTTTTGTCAGCATTCCAGGATACATCGCATACACCCCAACAAAAGTTGCAATCCGCGCATTTGCCGACACACTCCGGCAAGAACTGCTCCTGTATGGAGAGAAGGATGCGTATCAGGTTCATTGTGCATATCCCGGCTGCTTCATATCGGAGTCTTTTCTAGCAGAGGCAGCTAACAAACCCGAACTGACCAAGATGCTGGAGGGGAGTGACATGCCGGAAGACCAGCTGATTCAAAAGACAGAGTCTGCACAATCTGTTGCGAAGAAGATCTTGAAGGGGGTGCAAAGAGGAGATTTCTTTATTACGGTGGATCTTGAAGGTGCGTTATTGTTGAATAATATGCGTGGTCCGAGTCCTCGCGATTATGTACTTCTGGATATTTTGCTGGCTCTCCTTGCCCTCATAGTTTGGCCGTTCGTGAGGCGGGACTTCGATGCTAAGACGACCAAATACGGGAAAGCTCGTAGGTGGCAGTCTGGGAGATGAAGCAAATTTCACCGCTCGAGCAAAACTAGCCAGGTCTGATTGAGCCCTTTTGAACACAATGATAGCATGCACTCACTCAAGTCTTCCAATAAGTGATTGTACGCGGACAGTGCCTTTTATCATGGCCTCTTGATTCCGAAATCGCACCCCTATCTCGCTTCACGGGCCGGCATCTTTTCCATTCACCTTCATGTATGAAAATAAGCTTTTTTCGGCCATCAGCAAACGGCGCCGATGTAAGACGACTCGCAAGAGACCTTAACCTAACAACTATGTTGGAACGGTTAAGAGTCCCAGATCCCACGCCAAGCAACTCGAAAGCCCTCTCCCGCCGAGGCCAAATAAAAAACTCAGTTCGTCTGGTTTCTCCGCCACCAACCGTCCGGGGTTGGTAGCAGAGTTTTGCTATTTTGCTCTCAGGAACGGAATCCCTTTTTTTCCCTTATTTTTTTTTCTTTGCTCTTCTTCGTCACAAGTATACAGGTAAAGCTCGAAACTCTGAATGCTCGAGTGGTACGCTACAAGGCAAGTAACACATATCCTCGATGTCTAATTGAGAATGCGAGGTTTAGCTATTTTTTTCGTGTTTTCGCCAAAAGGGGTATGTTTACTTCTCGGTGTTCAGGGGCAATGGTGCCTGAAGATTAGCGACAAACCCTGTATTCAGCGCCACCAACACCAAAGTTTGTTGGCCGCGCAACCTCTCACGACGCCAAACTTCAGGCAACCTTCAGCATCTCTTCAACTCAACACAGCGATTGACTGACGTCGCGACTCCCGATCACAGAAGATGCTTACTCGCCATCTCGACCCTGGTTGAAAGAGAAGATGGCTCCCAAGCTTTTGGTGCTTGTCGGTGCTCCAGAAGCCAGCTCCCTCGATTGGGAAGAGTCAGGTCTCCTCAACGACTTCAGCGACCCCATCGCTCGGTTTGCCGGCCTTCATGCCCGCCAGGCGAATGAGGAGACCGTCCCAATTACTCCCGCCCTGACTTCAGCCTCAATTGCTCCTCCAGCATGGAGATCCCTTCCCCTTGAGCGACAGCACCTCGCCACAGGTCTTACCCAAAGCTTTGACCGGCACCACCTCTACACCGGCCTCTCCCAACAGAATAGCGCCCAAGGTGCCTCATTCTTCGTTGCATCTCAAATCAACTCCTTCATTGAAGAATTCTCCCAAGCACCTCCAGAAAGCCATCCCTCAAGCCACGCTTCAGCCGAGGAGCTTCTCTCCCAGTTCTACGAGGAGTCATATGCCAGACACGAGGATATCCAATCCTCACAAATTGCGCCAGCTTCAGATGTAGGGACATCATTCACGAGTGACGAACTGTCGTCTGATTCTTTTGATTCCCGGTTGCGACCATTTGGGGCTGCGAAGGAAGCCCCAGTGGCGGGGCATTTGAGCAATTTGAGCGATCTTCCGATTGCAGCGTATCTCGATTCGATCCATCCGCAGACCATGACCGTTAATCTTATTGTTGGGATTATTTCTATACCAGAACCGCGAGCCATAAAGACGAGACGAGGGGCGGCTGTTGAGCTCATCGAAGTTCTTGTTGGTGATGAAACGAGGTCTGGATTTGGAGTAAATTTCTGGCTGCCGTCATCGCAGGCCGCTCAAGGAGATATGAGAAGTATCCTTTCGGGACTGAGACCACGAGATGTGGTTTTGATGCGAAATGTAGCTCTGAGCAGCTTTCGAGGGAATGTATATGGGCAGAGCTTGAGAAAGGACATGACGAAGGTTCATCTTCTGTACAGAACCCGCGTGGATAAGAGTGATGTTGGAGGGTGCTACAGTGCAGCCGATCTTACTATGGGGGATCCTGCGCCGCCTCAAGTGGAGAAGACAAGAAGGGTGAGAGAATGGGTGCTGAGGTTCGTTGGTCTTGGTGCTGGACAGCAGAAGGGAAACGGCCCAGCCGAAGTACTCAAGGAGGTCTTGCCTCCGGATACGCAATAGTGATTACGTATCAACACACCACAGACCCATTTCCCTAAAAGTATGCTCTCTTCCGCGCTTCAAACTAGTCCATGAACTACGGTCAACACCAACAACTCAACATAGACCCAGAACTGATGCCGAAATTCGTGGACCCGAGGACTATCTAATTACCGCAGATCGGCCGCTGGACCCTGCGGAAAATCTTACTTCGTACACTATTACCCCAGCTTACCCCCGCACACGGGTTTCAGGAACATAAACTCTTCCATTGGAGGAATTATCATTCGCCATCTAAAGTTCAACGTCCCGTTTCCCAAAATCGATAGTTCGATTAACATCCAAGCTTCCTCCGTAACCGTGCCTTAAAACTTCTTTTCCTAGTCGAATGCCCATCAAATTGAAACGCAACTCCACCACCGGAAAAATTATCTTCATGTCCTAAATTGATTTTTCGTCCAATTCAACCTTGCAAGTGAAGGGCTGCGCAAGGTAATTTACCAGAGAATATTTCGTCCGAAATAAAGGTGCACGTTTGTAATCTGAGGGTTGTTGAAAAACGATATGAAGCAGCTGCGCTGTTTGCATGGCTTCTTTGCTCTGCAACCCGGATAGCATCTCTTTTGGGAAAGGAACAATTATGCGGTTCGTGGTCTTCTTTGCTGTTTTAGTAGGTGGAGTGTGGGCGGCTCCACAGTTGGAGAGGAGAGCTTGCAGTCATGATAATTGCTTGGTATGTTTTTCTGACTAAATTTTAAGCACTGGGGGAGAGGAAAGGCTGATACTGATGTCTAGAGGGCAATGATCGGCTCGTCTGCAGTTGCGGCCCCAAGTTCTTCATCGAGCTCATCCAGTGTTGTATCCTCAACGGCTTCCTCAGCTCCTCCGTGGGTGAAAACCACCGCTCCATCTGGAGCAATCATAGTCGATGGGACGTCTCCATTCACACCAGGATCGTTTCCAACCGTTCAAGGAGGAGTCAATGCCCTATCTCTAACGACAACCAACCCACAAGTGCTCTTCATCTACCCCGGAACGTACGTCGAGCAAGTGTACATTCCACCTCTAATATCAAACCTCACCGTTCAAGGCTGGACTCCCGACTCTCGCTCTTATGAAGCCAACACTGCAACCATAACCTTCAATCTTGCCCTCCTCAACGTTAGCAGCGATGACGAGACCGCCACGGTCAGACAGTGGAACCCGAACACAAAGTTCTACAACCTAAATATAGCCAACACTTTCGGACACGTGAACAAAAACGGACAAAATCTTGCTGTTTCAGCCCATACCACAAATCAAGGGTATTATGGGGTTCAACTATGGGGTTACCAAGACACACTCCTCGCCAACACCGGCAACCAACTCTACGCAAAGAGCCTCATAGTTGGAGCAATCGACTTCATCTTTGGACAAACCGCAACAGCTTGGTTCGACAAAATCGACATCCGCACCATCGCCGCCGGGTGCATAACAGCCTCCGGTCGTTCATCAGCAGCCAATCCCTCCTGGTACGTAATCAACAACTCTACCGTTGCGGGAATCAACGACACCATCCCTGCCGGCACCAACTTCCTCGGGCGGCCATGGGACTCTTTCGCGCGCGTCGTGTTCCAGAATACGTCCCTGAGTGATGTGATAGCGCCTGCGGGATGGAGAGTCTGGAGCACGTCTGTTGGAGGCGCGACGAACATTGGGAATGTGACGTTTGCGGAATATGGGAATTATGGGCCAGGAAGTGTGTTAAATGAGGGGCCGAGGGCGAGTTTTAGTGAGCAGTTGGATGCACCCGTTAGAATTGAGAGTATTCTTGGAGCGGCGTATCGGGATGAGTGGTGGGTGGATTTGAGTTATTTGGACTGAGTACTTGAGTATTTAGATATCTACTCCTAATGCTCTTCATAACTTAATTAAAAAAAAAATTTGTTCTGTATGAGATGTTTTGCTGGGGCGAGGAGCATCGAAGAATCTTTCCATGTCATTCGAACAACTTGTGTTCATTGTAAACACCTTTCAACGAGCAACAGACTAACTTGTCCTTGGGAAATGTGCCGCTGAGAATTTACTTTCAATTAAATATAAAAATAGCTCTTTTAAATAAATAATCTTACTTTAATAATATTATGCGAGTTTAAATAAGAATTTAATCAGAGTTAGTAAAACTATTAAGAATCGTAATTAAAGGGGTTAGACAGGGGGGTCCACGACTCTCGCTTAAAATTGATAGAACTAGGATTGAACCTTACGATTCTGGTATCAATACGGATCAATACCCGAAATTAGGTATAATTGCCAAGCCTGGCCGAACGAACAATAGAAGAAGGGTCACGCTTACAGTTTCTGACTAAACTAATAAGCCCCTCAAATAATCAAATAACAAAATCGGGTTTATAGTTGGGCCGAGAGTTTTCCAGCCATTATAGGCTCGACGTAACGAAGCTTGTCGTGAATTTTTTTTAGTACTGATAGTCGAGATTCTTAGTCGATGGACTTTACTCTAGGTGGTACGGGTTGCCTTCGGGGGTAATTCGACGTTCACTGAGGAGTGAATCACAGACACTTGCTTTCTCCACAGGTTTGGTTCGACGAAATCCGGGAGACGGTGTTGCCCAGAATGTGCGGTGCGGGAGAGGACTCCTCACTGAATTCGTCCAGGTCTACCACTTTTGGACATTGCTGTCATGGCATGGTTGGGTATAAAAACTCCGGACTCCAAACTCCACTTTGGCGGCCTCGTTGTTCCATCCCCTTCAATTCATTCAAAATCTCATTGCAATACACGTTTTACACCAGTCATTTATACATTCTTCTCCCCACCAGCTGGAAACCTCATCTTCAGTATCCCCCCGCACCTCGTAGCATATATACCCGCATCGGCAAGCATCTCAGTCCTTCCTTTCATCAATTTCAAGATCCTCAGAGCCTCTTCGCAAATCTCCTTCTTCTGACACGTCACACAAACTACAAACAGGCCTTCAATCGGACCGATATCAAATGCGAATGTTTTCCTGTAATATGGATTCTGGACGATGCGAGAGCAAAATTGTATCATCGCTAGGGATTCGGGTTCGAAGAGACCAGGTGTGTCAGAGCCATTTCCCAAGTATGCTCGTTTGACAACGAGGACGGATGTTAGGCCATACGTGTGCAGAATGGCATACCGGAGCCAGTCGTGAGATCTGGGATCTTCCTTCGACAACAGTGGTTTGCAAAGGTCGAACCATTGTTGCGCGTATTTCATCGTCTTCTCGAAATAACCTGGGGGTCCTGGTGGAAGCGGATTGATCGATTCGTCCTTTCCCGCATATATATCTCGGAGACGCTGAAGGTACGGATAACCTCTATATTGCCATTCTTGCATGTAGTTTCTTACTTGTTGGATATTTCTGAACGCTCTAGGCATGTTGATATTTCCCTCGATGAATTTTATCTGAACTAGACGTTTGCCCGCCATGAAATCTGTTACTACAAACATGCTGTCGATACGCGCGAGGAGTATTGACACCTCATCTTCAAGGCCGAAGACCGAAGAAACCGAATGCCGCTTTGGATCGTAACGGACGCTGGAGGTGAGATGCGTTCGCATGAAGTTCAACGCGGTTTTAATGTGTTTAATAGCTAATTCGGTTTCTCCTTGCAGATTCTCGAAGCAGAAGATGAGCAAAGAGGCTATGAGAGAGATGCGGACGGCTTCTAGGTCGCTGCGAGAAGCAAGAAGCTCCCGAATCCCTCTGAGAGCCTTACCGTACTTGGCCGCCTATAAAACACCTCAGTCAGTGGACGTTTCGTAGGATGTCAGACTGAATACTGGGGGGGGGGGTTGTTCAAAGGGGCCCTGGTACAGTACATGTACCTGGCAGCGATTGTTCATATTGAGCACCAGCAGTACGATAAGAAAGGATGATACGCACACCAAATTGGGAATGTGGTACCGGCGAAGAGGAATTCCGGGCTTTGTTCATGGCAGAGACAGCGAGTGTGAGATTGCGTATCGCCATGTGGCCAACATTCGCACGGGGTATAACTTGGCTCCAAACTTCTTCCGGCATGGCCCCCGAGAGATCTATGACTGTTTGGTTTCGATAATGGAGAAAATATTGGTATTCCTCCTGGGTCTCAAATCCAGTTGTCGATGAAGGCCGGTATATCGAGAGGCCCACCGAGGTGCTCGGTAACAATGCAGCTGGTTTGCGTTCTCTTGACACTGGCGCCAATGAATAGTCTTCATAGCCATCACACTGTACGCCAAACTTGTCGCATCTAAGACACAATGGCTTTCGCTCATCGCACTTAACTCGGCGTACTCTGTAGAGCATCAGCCATATGGAATGAGCAACAACTACCAAGCATCCGGCAGCGTCCCAAGCCAGTAAGAAACTACTCACTTGCTAAACATCGAAAGCGGGTTAGTACTTAGAAGTGACTGGGAAGGTAGAATTCAAAGTTGAGGTGGAGTCCTGTGGAACATCTTCCACTAGCTAAGACACGAGGGATGAGAAGCAAGGAATCAGAAATGGAGACCAACCATGTTTTACACCCCGTTCTAACCTTCGGCTTTTTGGATCTCATACGAGGACGCTTTGCTTGACTTTCTTCAGCCATCCGCAATGGCATCAAGGCTGTCGAGTGACCCGACCCCTGAACATTTGCCATGATTCTTTCCATTCAAGACTCGCCAAGAGCTCGCTGAAAGCCCAGTCATACTCAAAAGGGGGACTTTAGACAGAAGTACTCATCGATCTTGAAAAGCGAGTAATGGTATGTCCGAAAAGTCTGCCGAACATGGACGACGGCATTTCGCTTCACAGCCACGCACAGACAACCCGCTTGCGCCCCCTGCAAAAAGTGCCCGGTTCTTTTTAAAGGGGTAAACATTCCCTCCGAGAATGCGGTGGCAAACTGCAAAACATATCCCGGAAATAAGTACTCCCTCTCAGGTACCAGCACAATAGGCAAGTCCCGGTGAAGCTCAACAAGGAAGTCTAGGAACCTGTAAGCCTCCCAGAAAGCAATCGTCGGAAAAGATGAAGCTTTTGCTAAACGCCGTATGCTAACTTCAAGCAGAACAATAATTTGCAGGACGGCCGCGCAGTGGCACTCGGCAAGCCAATTATATTCACCATCAGGGTGGAAGGTTGGAAGTTGGAAGTCTAAACTCCGAAAGAATTGGGGGGGAGGGGGAGGGCATAAGAAGCCGTCAAAAGGCGCTCGTGCTGCGCTAAGATTAGATAAGATAAGCACGTCAACATTTGCCAAGGTCAACGGGCGAACTTTCCTCATCCCCGTCTCGGCCTGAACACTAAACTCCGCAATGACCCAAAATCTGAGGAGAGAAATAAGTCAACTCTTCCCTACATAAGAACGAGATCCACTTGGATAGGCCAAGTTGCTTTGAACTTCCATTGGCCAACTTCCGCGACTTCTCTAATAGCTTTCCAAGATGTCTCTCACAGTTCTCTCCGACGCGAATGTTAAGCAAATCCTCAACAACCTCACCAAGGACGAGGTTGAGACTCTGCAGGCGGGTTTGCGACACTCTCTCCATGAGTACTCAACGGGGACAAACAATTCTGGAGCAGCAGCTATAAACCAACCCAAGAGAACGGTTCTCGAATCAAGTACTGGAACAACGAGTCTGTTCATGCCTTCAACTTCCACCACTGGCATTGGGATGAAAGGTGTGCATTTCCCCAACCTCTCCCAGAGCCAGCAACTAACTTTTATATAGTCGTCACTCTTGCCGCACCTCCATCGTACACCACCAACGAATGTTCAGTCCCAGAAAACAAGGATACCACACCTCAGGGAGCGATCACCCTCATGTCAGCCGACGGCAAGCCATTTGGATTCCTCAACGCAGAAGAAGTCACCGCCTTTCGAACTGCACTTGCGTCTTCTCTCCTGATGATTCGACGAAGGAAAGTCAAAACGTTGACAGTTTTTGGAACTGGGAAGCAAGCATACTGGCACGTGAGATTGGCACTTATTCTGCGTGGAAACACTATCAAAAAGGTCCATTTGATCAACCGAGACTTCAACGAGAGGTCGACTAGTCTGATGAAAGCATTTGTGTCTTTCGACGCTGCTACGAAGAGACGAGAGGGCTGGTTTGATACGACGTTTGATTTGACCTCGCTCAAATACGTTGAGGTTGATCGACTGCTGAAGGACTACGTCCGGGCCGCCGATATAATTATTTGCACAACACCGAGCACCGAGCCGCTCTTTGATCATACGGTACTGACAAATACCGAGGGAAGGAAACGAGCACGGCTGATTATCGCTGTTGGAAGTTACAAGCCACACATGATCGAAGTTCCTCCAGAGGTTGTTAAGCAAGCAATCAAAGTCCACGGACATGGCCACCATTTCCACAAACGCGCGGAGGAAGGCGGCGTCATTGTTGTGGATACCCTTGATTGCGTTGAAGAGGCCGGCGAGCTGAAACAAGCAGGGGTTGGCCCGGATCGGACCGTCGAATTGGGAGAGATTGTTCTCCTGGAGAACTTGGTTCCCCTCGATGTTCACGACGACGATTCTCCGCTAGATAGTTCCACAGACGATAGCTCTCGCAGCTCTGTGGATCTGCTGTCCACTCCTGGCGACGGAATGAGCAGTTTAGCAATGGCATTCAGGGACAGTGCCATCGAAGACGGATCCGCCACACCTACCTCAAAGAGCCCGTCGCGAAAATCTTCGTTCTCGTTATCTCGGAAGGCATCGTTCTCCCTGCGGTCTAGGAATAGCAGTCAAGGGCCACGGGAACGCAAGAAGAAACAAACGGAGAGGGAAGACCAGATGTGTAGCTGGTTGAGCAGCGGCAATGTTATTTACAAGTCTGTCGGTATGGGATTGATGGACCTCACTGTCGGAGCAGATTTGGTGAAGATTGCACGGTTTAAAAAGATTGGTACTACGATTGATGAGTTTTGATGGGTTTTGGACGAAGGGGGACGGGGTTAGGTTTACGGAACTGTAATGATTGCACAGCATGGACAGGGGTGATACCAAACTTGAACATACAACAAAAGGAGTCTTCGGGGTTTCGGAGTAGGATGACATGCCAAGTACTATATTTCTTTGGACTTGGACTTGAGTGAGGGACTTATTCTAACGCCTGAGCTTCAAGCAACCCGCTGAGCCCTATTCAAAACCAGACCACCACCCGACGAATCCTGGGTATTCGATCTATCTTTTACACGTCCCCTCTGCCCATTCTCTTTCAATTAGTCATCAACTATCATCTCTTAGTCACTCATCTTCTCTAGCACTCATCGAATCGTCATACTAGCGCCATCTCCTCCAAAGACCAGCATCCCATGATTCCCCTTCACAATCTCCGTCTCGTCCTCTTTCACGCCAGCAACGCCCTTCTTCCCCGCATTCCCACACTTCAGATCTGTCATCCGGCCACAAGCAACATCATACACGCACCCGTGGACCTTCAGCCCCCTCTCCCTGACCGCCTCCTCAATAAAATACGTGCTGAGCAAACTCTCCACGCCACTCTTCACATTCATCTCCGCCAGCCTAACAGCCCTTTTCTTCTCATCCCTAATCGCCTTCAACTCTTCTTCGTTTTGCTTCCGCAGCGCCTTGAGCGGCGTGATCCACGCATCGATCACACCTCCAACTCTCGCGTCAGAAAGAGCGGCACCGCATCCGCCGCACGCACTGTGGCCGCAGACTACGATGTGCGAGACCTTGAGGTGGACAACTGCGTACTCGATCACGGCTTGCGAGTTGATGTCTGTGGGTGAGATGATGTTCGCGACGTTGCGGTGCACGAAGACGTCTCCGGGGTGCAGGCCGAGGATGGTGGTCTCGGGGACGCGGGAGTCGGAGCAGCCGATCCAGACTATTATCCATCGTCACGATTAGCTACCCTTCTTCCCAAAATACTTTCTTGCTCTTGGAGGGGAGTGGGGGAATTGGGCTGCGAGAAGGAAGGGGAGGGATGGGAGGGACATACGGATCTTTGGCGATTGGCCATTTGCGAGCTTCTCGAAGAGACCCGGGTTTTGATGCGATTTGTAGTTCGCCCATGACTCATTGGACTTCAGGGCGTATTCGAAGTCGTCTTTACCTGTGATTCCAGCGTTTGGGTTAGCAATTGATTGCGTTAATTGGCGTTCTCAACAAGCTTGAGTTGGTGAGGTAGCTGCTCGTGTAACATACCTTGGGAACCCATTGTATTTGATGTGTGTGGAGGATAGCGAGTGTGCTTCTCGTCGTTGTGTGGAAATAGAGGGTTAAGGGAGGGAGAAGGAAAGGTGAAAAAATATGTCGAGGAAAATAACTATTACAGTAGAGAGGGTTAATGAGGTACCGCGGACCGAGTTTGTTGGATTTTTCGATCGCCGTTTCTCCGGCTATGAGACCGATAACGGATAAGGTTTGGGCCCAATCAGAAGTGTCAATTGCGTCGGGTATGACGTTCAAGGGTTTAAGGCTTCCAGGAAATTGGGAGGTGGAAGAGCGGAGATCAGGTGATGTGGAGAGTTGTGAGTGAACACGGACGATGATGGAAAAGAATGATGGGATGGAGGAGAATCTGGGTATATGAAGTGAAGCAAACCCCGGTCCGGACTCCGGACGGGAACAGCGGGAGAGCTCTTCTCAAACACGTCGAGTGGCTCACGGATTCGTCCGAGACTCAGGCAAGCACCGACTGCCTGCTTGCAGGTGGGCAAGCCATTTTCTGCCTTTGAATTTTGCATCTCCCGTGCCAAGTGATGTGTAAAGAAGTGATGTGCATGGACAAGAACGTGTGGGATGACAGCCCTTCTGCTGGGCTTCGGTGCCCGGACATCCACCCTCCACCCCTCCACCTCTCAATCCTTGTCTCCACCTGACACTTGAAGAATTTTACTGGAGATGTGGCGGTTCAGCCACACACATCAAAATGCCTCATCAGCCCGCGACGAAGAATTCTCGTTGGTTATCTGATTTTTTCTTCTTCTTTTGAGCCGCGCTATTCAGATCATCATTTTGGATAAAGGGATGCGGATTCTAGATAGAAAAATGAAGTTTACGGAGTACATTTCGGGTGTTCGACCCTGGTATCGATCCCGGGATGGTGAGGCTGGGCAGAGGAAAGGGCTATCGTTGCTCCAAGCGAGTATGAGCATTGCGGATATTTCTTGGCGGTTGATTTAGAACCAAAGCGTCCAGAAGCTGCTTTCATAACTGCGATCATGATTGAGAGATGAATCTGACAAGGAAGTTGCACCAGCTAACAAGAAGCTCAGGGGTATGGTATCATTCAGTTCATTTTTGCTACCTAGCGACAATCCCTGCCATACCATAATGTCAAGAAAACGCCAAGGAAGATAGCCCTACCAAGAACACATTTAGATCTTGATAGCACTCTCAAGAGCCTTGCGCTTCTTCTCGGTCCGAGCGACGGCCTTGGCACCCATAATACCACCGCCCCAGTGTCTCTTCGCCTCTTCGTACTTCTCACTGTAACCCTCCTTGATAGCCTGGACCAGCTTGGACAGCTCAGTCTTGTCCTCCGATCGAACCTCGGTCAAAGCAAGAACAGCAGCGGTCTTCTTGTGGACGACCGTGCCGAGTCTGGCCTTCCCCTTGATGATGGCATACGGGACACCCATCTTTCGGCAGAGAGCTGGGATGAAGATGACCAACTCAATTGGGTCAACATCGTTGGGGATGAGGACCAAATCAGCCTTCTTGTTCTCAATCAAACCGACGACGTGGTTGAGACCATACTTGACGGCGTAGGGCTTCTTGCTGACATCTTCCTTCTTCTTGCCCTCCTTGATGGCGGTAGCCTCCTTCAACAGTCTCTCCTTCTTCTCGGACTTGCTCTCAGGTCGGTACTTGTTCAGGAGCTTGAAAGCTTGGCCAGCGGTGTTGCGATCGAGGACATTTTGGAATTGGGCGATCGCGGGTGGGACCTTGAGACGGAGGTTGAGGATCTTCTTTTGGCGTTGCAGGCGGACGTACTCGGGCCACTTCACCATGCGCGAGAGGTTTCGTCGGGGTTGGATGTCTTGGCCGATGCCGAAGTTACGGGTCTTCTTCTCGATGAGAGGGTTCTAATCACATCAGCATTGGCAAATTTGTAAAAGGATGGAGTAGATGAACGTACCTTTGGGGCCTTCTTTGATCCCGCACCAGCTTTCGACTGGGGGAATGGGGCTGGGGCAGCCTTCTTTCCGGCTTTGGGAGGCTATCATTGAGAAAAGAAGCAATCAGCGAATATGTTCACTAATTATCTTCTTTGAACTCTAAAGAGACTACACTGGCATATTTGCACAGATGTAGCTCAAGCCAATCTTCATCAACACCCTCGGGTAGATGATGGAATGCATCTCGACCTGCGATTGCTCGTAGAGGTACGAGAGCGGTGGCGAGATGTATCACTTCATGGGAATATAATCAGCAGCTTACCATCTTGATCGAGTCGCTGGCTGTTGATGCAGCGATTTGTCGGAGAAGTTGTCGATGAAGTTCGCAAAAAGATTTGAGATTTCGCCATCACTGTGGGAGAAGTTTGACGCTAAAATTTTGGCGCATGCAAGCGAAGATCACGTGTAGTGGGGCATGTTTGCTCGATAAGCAAACTCGAACTTTTGATGAACTCCAAGACTATTTCGAAGATTGTAGTTTGCACTCTTCAAGAAGTGGACGTTTATTCAAAATGGCACCCGTTCCTTGCGCCATTTGCAAGACTTCTAGAGCTTTGATAATCCGACCAAAGAATCACCAGAAACTCTGCAAGTGGTGCTTCATCACTATCTTCGAGGAAGAAATACACCACACGGTCACATCCACGAAGCTTTTCACCCCAGGAGACCGAATAGCAATAGGAGCATCTGGTGGAAAAGACTCGACTGTCCTCGCATCTGTCCTCAAAACCCTCAACGAACGCTACAATTATGGTTTAGATCTGGTTCTTCTCAGCATCGACGAAGGAATCAAAGGCTACCGAGATGACTCCCTCGAAACAGTCAAGAGAAATGCGGTTCAATATGACATGCCACTGAAAATTGTGGGCTATGATGAACTTTACGGTTGGACCATGGACCAAGTCGTGGAAGCAATCGGCAAGAAGGGGAATTGTACGTACTGTGGGGTATTCCGAAGGCAAGCCTTAGATCGAGGAGCAAAAATGCTAGGGATCAAGCATGTTGTGACTGGACATAACGCAGACGATGTGGCGGAGACTATCTTGATGAATCTACTGAGAGGAGATCTTCCCAGACTGGCGCGAAGCACGAGTATTGTCACTGGAGACGAATTGAGCGAGGTCCGGAGAAGCAAGCCCTTGAAATACGCATACGAGAAGGAGATCGTGTTATATGCTCACCACAAGAAGCTCGACTATTTTAGCACGGAATGTCTATACAGCCCGGAAGCATTTAGAGGGAGTGCGAGGAGTCTGATCAAGAATCTGGAAAGGGTACGACCCAGTGCCATCCTAGATGTTGTTCGAAGTGGAGAGGACATGGCAAAATTAGTGCCTGAAGCTGTCACGGGGATCAGCCATTGCAAGAGCCAGAAAGTTTCGTTGTCAAGTGTTGATGGCGAAGAAGAAGGCACTGCTGGCTGTGGAACTAATGGGCGATCGAGTGGAGGAGAAATGGCAGACATGGAAAAGAAGTTACGGGAAGACGAGGAAGCATCCTCGAGGGAGATTAATGTCACGGCGACAACGTCGAATGAAATAAGCGGCCAGCGACATGATAGAATAGGAGCAAAGACGGAGCCTCGAAACGGGGCGAAGAGAGAACCTGGCAAGAAGCTCACTCGACAGACGCTTGGAACTTGCAAGAAGTGCGGCTACATGTCAAGTCAGGATATCTGTAAGGCATGTATGTTACTTGAAGGCTTGAACAAGAACAGGCCTAAGATAGAGATTGAGGTCGATGTCGAGGACGAAGAGAGCTCGACATTGCGACGGAGAATGGAGGGGCTTGCTCTGGCTGCAGGATAGCACTGTCAATAGAAGGTTGTACTCCCCAAGCTTACTGACCTTGGCTTTCCTCTGTGGTTCATGCTTTATGATTTTGAGCCTTTCGTATCTGTATCTTGCTTGACCTAGTGATCAAATTCTTTGTCTGGAGCCGAATCGTCATTCATCACCGAGTCCAGTGCGATTTTGAGCCCTTTGCATCTGTAGCCTGCTTGGCCAGGCGATTAGATATTGTTTGAATCGCCTTTCATCGCCGCATTCAAGTACAGTGGCCCTGTGCGCAGCCAACAATGCTTCTGTTGCAACGAACTTTCGGCTTTTCACTTCCGGCTTTCACCTCCAACCTTTCTTTTCTCTCAAATTGTTTTACGCTCTACAGGACAGTCACTAACACAATCGGCTTCCCCTCAAACGGCACCCTGAAAGCTTCAGCCTCGCTAAGTAGACAGTGGTGCGTGATTTTCCGCGCACCTGGGACCGGGCCAGGCCAATCAACTTGAGGCAAGTGTTTGTTCGCTTATACATGTTGGTGATTCTGCATCAGGGAGACAGCGTTGTCGCTTGTCAGCCCCACCAGGGCTGCCAGTGGCGCGGCCGCTAGCACCAAAACCCCTAGGGGCTACGAACATAATCCAGTGCGGTTTCCCACTTCCCTCGCTACGCTTTCCTCACGTCTCCTTCCTACGGTTCCCCAGCTCTGCAATTCACCCTGCCTTTGAGGACATTCTGCCAGTCATTTATCAGAACAATCTAACGCACACTGCTTCGATATTTGGTGTGCAATATCTTGTGCTATGTCTTCCTACACATATCCTTCACTTCCGCTCAAGGTCGACAATATTCGCCTACTTCATATATTGCCAAATAAAAACAAGGATGCGGACTTGCAATGCAAGCTTCGCAACTATTCCCTACAGAAATTAGGTTCAGGAACTCATTTGTACGAGGCTTTATCATACGTATGGGGCGACCCAGACAACCCTCAGCCTATCTACATAAACAAAATGAAGTTTTCTGTCAGGGCAAACCTGTACGCTGCGCTATTACAGCTTCGAGATCACTCTTTTATACGAATCATATGGGTAGATGCTGTTTGCATCGACCAAGAAAACCTAGAGGAGCGGCGTCAACAGGTTCAGATTATGGCGAAGATCTATAGCAACGCACATCGTGTTTTTGTTTGGCTCGGAGATGAAACAGTAGAAATAAAGGGGGCTCTGGAGGATATACGACTTGCTGCCGATGAAGAATATACGGAACACTCGAAGAAAGAAACGAAGCAAACAATTCTCAAGCTGCTTGAACAGGAATGGTTCCAACGCATTTGGGTAAGGGAACAAACGCTTAACGATAGTTACTAGACGACACTAATCTAGTTAATTTAGGTACTTCAAGAGGTTGCTGCGGCTCGACATGTCGTAATGATGTGTGGTTCTACGCAGATTGACGGACACGCGTTCTGCTTGGGACTTAAGTCATTAAAGCTCTCTTATATGGCCTCTCCGAATTTGCAGACTGTCTCTTCAGTGGTCTACCTGATAGAGCGCGCTGGTCTTCGATCCAAACATATATCAAATTTGCCAAAGAGCTCCTTACTAAACATTCGTTGTTTAGTTGAGCTGATAGACATGTTCCATACCCGTGGAGCTACCGATGTCCGCGATAAAGTCTATGCTTTACTTGGTATGAGCTCTGACTATCCCGAAAAAACTAGTTTACGACCTAATTATCAGCTTCGGTGGGAAGAGCTCTTCAAGGACCTCGTCAAATTCGTTCTCGGTAGCGATGTATCCATGGAGATTTGCGGTACTGAGGAGAAGGCGTTGGCATTGATTCAGAAAAAGGGTTGTGTTCTTGGCCAGGTGTCCCGTATAGAAGACGATGGCAAACAGAATATGAAAATCGCATTCAAATCCCAAAACGCAGCTTGGTGCTTCGGCAACGAGATAGAATGGACTCTTCTGGCGTCGGCGAAATCCATCCGACTGCGTGATATCGTCTGTCTCCTACAAGGAGTTTCAAAGCCTATGATTATTAGGCCATATAAAGATCACTTTGTCATTGTTATGATTGCAGCTACTACTCCTAACAAGCGCGAAAGTTTTCAACTGGAACTTTCCGATTCGATAACATACTTCCCGCGTAACTTCCCGCTTGTCTGGAACTGGGAACCGCTCCTGGAAGACTGGCAAGATCGAGAAGAAACAAAGAATTGGGTGTCTTCAGTCAAAACGACTGGAACATGGAACGTTGCGCTAATACGAGGGGACTTGGAGAATTACGAAATGGCACAAATGAGGTTTCGAGAAGTAATTGAGAGCTATGAGACGGCGTTTAGAGAAGAGAATCCGTATATGCTAAAAGGTAAATACGGTTTAACGCCACTATTATGGGCTGCAAGGAACGGGTACGATGATATAGTAAACGTACTACTTGCAAAAGATAGCATAGACCTGGATTTAGAAGATTCTCAATATGGTCAAACATCGCTATTATGGGCAGCTGAGCGAGGGCACGAGGCCATAGTCCAGCTATTACTTAAGACTGGCCAAGTCTTAGCCAACTCGAAGGATCAGTGGCATTGGACGCCGCTGTTATACGCTGCTGGGAACGGGCACGAGGCCGTTGTCAAGCTACTGCTCGAGCACCAAGCCGTAGCCGACTCGAAGAATGAGGTAGATCGGACGCCGCTGTCGTACGCTGCTGAGAACGGGCACGAGGCCATCGTCAAGCTGCTGCTCGAGCACCAAGCCGTAGCCGACTCGAAGGATGAGGTAGATCGGACGCCGCTGTCGTACGCTGCTGGGAACGGGCACGAGGCCGTCGTCAAGCTACTGCTCGAGCACCAAGCCGTGGCCGACTCGAGGGATGAGGTAGATCGGACGCCGCTGTTATACGCTGCTGAGAACGGGCACGAGGCCGTTGTCAAGCTACTGCTCGAGTACCAAGCCGTAGCCGACTCGAGGGATAAGTGGGGTCGGACGCCGCTGTTATACGCTGCTGGAAACGGGCACGAGGCCGTCGTCAAGCTACTGCTCGAGCACCAAGCCGTAGCCGACTCGAGGGATAAGTGGGATCGGACGCCGCTATCGCGCGCTGCTGGAAACGGGCACGAGGCCGTCGTTAAGCTATTGCTCGAGAGTATTAATTAATCATTTGTTTCATATTATATATATCTTTATAACTTTGATATAGAGGGGCTTGGGGGAGGTGAACTTTATATACTAGTTACGTGGTTTCTAAGACATTAGATAAACGGTTCCAGTCCATGGCCCCGACTCTTCTCGCCGTAAGTATTGGGTGGCGCTTTTCCAAAGCCTTCGTCCAGTTCCTGCCAGGCGGGTTAAGCTGTCTGTCCGCCGCGGGTCGCTGGCGGGTGACACTAAAGGCTATCGAAGGGATAAATTTTAATCGTATCGGTTGAGCAGGTTTCTCGAACATTCTATCGGCAGGTGGCAGCACGCTGGTGCCTGGGCGCTGGAGCGTCGTCTCTCGTCTCCTCCTACATCACCATCTCGACGGCAGGATAGCCAGTCAAGTCCTACCGCAAGGCGTACCTCCTGGCGTGCCTAAATTATATCGTGCTCTCGCAGATCATGGCAAGGTCCCTCGCTCTACACTCCATTATCGTGCTCGCGGACGACCCTCGATAGAAGCGAAGGCCCAAGGCCAACAGTACCTCAAACCGTACGAAGAAGATGTTGTCGTTAAGTATTTGTTACAAATGTCCGACTTTGGACTTACGCCACACGCGTAACCATTGTACGCCACACACGTGATCAGGCCTGAGAATCGTGGCTAAGAAAAATATAGCGAGCCCGGGCGTAAACAGTATTGTCACTAGGCTAATGCGTATTACTAAGCACTGAAACATATGGCCCCTGTATTCGCACCGGCGTAACTCCCGGACTGCATTCTTTTCCTCTCCGAGGGTCTTTAAAATTTGGAGCCATATTACTTTGTTATAGAACCTTTCCCTAAGTGCTTCCAATTTTAAAAAGACTTTAATCGTCGCGATTAAACAGGGGGGAACAGCTGAAGCGGTAATTGGTGGCGTAATTAAAACGATTAATAGTATAATTAACTATAGTCTTTTCTTTATTCCTAAGTGGTCTCCTTAGAGAGAAATAGTTAAAGAAAGTGGCATATTAATAACAAACTTCGTAGACTTGCCGAGAAAAAGTTTATAATTCCAAAACTATAGATTTGTGTGTGACAGGGTGCGTCTCGGGACACAGGGACAGACGTTATACGATCAAGTCATCGTAGCCTACTTCACCCAAGAAATCGGTGCTTAATCCTCTACCATGAGCATTTTCATTTACCTTTTTTGATTACTTTCTAGACATGGCGTTGGGGCTTTGTAAATTTGACCATCTGACCTCACGTTGTGGTCGGATTCTGGTAGACAACAAAGGAACTCCGCTTTCATTTCGTCAAAAAAAAAGTCTTCAAGACGCCTCTTGAGCGACGATTCAGTTACCCAGTCTCAATGTTGCGAGATCAGAAATCTGATATGCATTATTTCCTTTTGTGGTACAGTCCTCGGCCTCTGTCAATATTGCTCAAAGCAAGATAGACATCCTATTCTGATCCTTGAATCTTCACTTCGTCGCCACCTTCCTCGATCTTCAGCTCAGCAATATTCAGGAAGATGGCAGGAGCATCCGAGAGAGGTTTCTCCGATCCAGCTTCAGGTTTAGGTCGTAGCTGAAGCGTCGTACTGGACGAACTCTCAACCTTCTTCTTAGCCCTCTTTGCCTTCGTCTTCTCCCTTCTCTGTGCAATAATCATCCGGTTCCTCATCCTCCGCTCCCTCCTCAATCGTTCCTGCTCAACAATTTCCATCTTCCTGCCTACTTCCTCCCTCATCGCCCAGTACATCTGCACATCAAAGTGCTTCAGCCCCTTCCCGTGCATCCAATCCCCACAACCGTCAACAAGTGTAACCCTCAACAACCGCCAAGATCATAATCAAACGTACCTGAGAAGAAGCCATTTTCCTCAAAAGCTTCTTTTTATCCTGGTCATACACCTCTGCTGGAGGGTCCCACTCCCTAAACTTTTCTTGGGTGATTGTCCACCATGCCTCTTCCGCAGCTGCTCGGGTGAGACTGTTCGGATTCAGCTTTGCGAGGCCGACGAGGAATTTTCCGTATGTTATTGAGAAGACGAGCTCATAGAAGCCACAGCAAAAGATATAGTTGGGGATCTTGAGTCCGGCGATGGTGAGAGCCCCCTTTTGTGTCGGATGGGTCTTGAGATCATTGGTTATGGTGGTGTTGCTGGCTGGCTCAGATCGGCCTTGGGTTGTCAATACGGGTTCGGATGGATGGGGTAGGATTAAGAGCGGAATAAAAGGCTTACTCATGGATAATGTGCGAGATAGGGCATGCATGGCTTCTAACTCCTCGGGGAGCAAGCTTGGCTGATTCATCTTGGTGTAAGTTGAGGTAGAGGTAGAGGTAAAGCTCCTGAAGTTGTGGGGCCTGTAGTAAGTTGCCAAAAAGTAGTCTTTCTCCTTGTTTAAATAAGATTCGGCAATTACCTTATTCTGGAGTCACCTTCAAGGGAATTTATTGCTACTTGTAGGGTGAATAGGGGACGCGAACTTCGGGGAAATCACCAGGAATTTAAATGCCCCACAATATCCTAGAACATTGCAACCAAAATGCCCTAAAAGAAACTCACTAAATTGTATCTCTCTATGCAAACAAATTCCTCATATTATCCAGCTTTACAACTTCAACGCCCTCATCCCACAACTCTGGCCCCCAATAGTGGCAATCAGCGCCGTATCTTCAACCAACCGACTCCCATTCGACTTCTGCGTACTCTGCGGTACATCCAAAGCCGGGTTCTGATCAAAGAACCCACTCGGCTTCAGACTGACCGTCATCGTATCACACGGCATAACAGGATAATCCTCTGTCCTAGGATTATGCGTCAAGCTGATCGAATGCCAGATCACAATGTCCGTATTTTCGGTCTTGTCCTTGCGATCCGCCCAAGCCCCAAGATCGCTGGTGTTGTCGGGAAGGGATTGGTAGGTGTAGTCTCCAGCAGCATAGAGCTCGCCGTCTCGGTGAGCAGTTACCCAGAAGGGGTGGAAGGCATACTTGGCTCTTTTTCCATGCCAGGAATTGGCGTGAGCGAGAAGCATTTGTTTTGCTGGGCTGTGGATTGCGTATGCAACAGGCTTTCCTGAAGTTTTGTTGATGCTGGAGGAGTTTATAATTTTGTGTACCCGGCTTGGAGCAGAGTCGGAGGGTGTGGACCTTGAGAGAAGTTTTGTCTTGGTTACATAGCCTACTCCAAATGGATTCTTATCGTCCATTGGCATGGGGACAGAGTCCTCTTCGATAAAGCTGTTGTTGTCGCCGTCAATGGTGGGGTCAATACGTAGACTGAAAACGTGTTGATGGAAAGGTGCCATAACACCTTCGTTGACGTTCGTTCCCCAGGGTACGGCTGTACCAGAATCTATGGGTGCTGTTGATAGAATTCCTGTGGCTTGGATCTTGTAGTGAAGTCCAGCTGCTTGATCAAGGTGCCACATGAAGACATACTCGTAATTCCCAACAGTAATGATAGTTTGGAGGACAAGAACTCGGGAGCGAACAATGGAGACAGCTCCTGTTCTGCTGTTGGTGTGTTTCCATCCAATGCCGTCGTCTATTTCGTGCATGCATATTGCATTTGGCTTCTCCACAGGTTTTCCTTGGAAATTGCTGATGACGAATGAAAAGTACTGCTTCGGTCAGATTACTTCAACACTTTCCTCAAAAATGGAAGCTTGCACCTTGATCACACCAAGACAATCACAACCCAAAGCCAAGTTATTTGCAGCAACACCAGCCCCAATATCACCAACATCAAAAACACTCTTCCTCGAATACGGATACCTCGGGTCTCCATATGGAACAAACATCTCGCTCAAGCTCAGCCTGTGGAACAATTCTCGGCCATCATAAGTGACATCATGGAGCACCATCCCCTCGCGCCACGTCTAGTTAACGGGGGAATCAGCAATTATTCAATTAAGGTTGTTCCGGGAGAACCGAGACATTGTCTCGGGAGAAAATCTTGAAACAGTCAAAAATAGGAAAAGGGTTCTCCCCGAACACCTACGAAGCCCAATCGAAATCTCCATTTTTGCCACTTGATCAGATTCCCATCGATGGTGAAAGAAACACCCTCAGGCTGGTGAACAATCAAAGGCTTCAAGTCAGTCCTTTCTGGCTGTTTCTGGAGCTCATGATGATACTCCTTCGCCTCGTGAGGTTGAAATACAGCATCATGATTCAACTCAGCTCCCGAACCGGTCGGAAGTTGAATGATCTCGACCACGTCCTTGGTAATCATGTCAAGAACTGGCGAAAATGGAAGCGGCGTATCATAATGATTAGATCCCGGATGGTGGGCTCGTGCAAATAGGTAGCACTTCTTCCATCAACAGACATTCATCCCTAGAGATTGTCCCGAACCCACCTGAACGTAGCGCGGCAAGTTCTTCTCCGAGTCTCGTCCATACGGCCAAGGATCACATACAACCTCCAAATGCTCAGGAAGCTTAAACTTCTTAACCTCTGCTAAGACCTTCGGATGGCTGAGACAAGCGTCTCTCAAGGCCATCGACTCGTCAAAATCGTTTTGGCCATGAAGCTCAGGGGCTAGCTTCTTGACGCTATCGACGGAATTGGAGTCCAAGTTCACTTCGGCGAGGAAGAGGTCCGCTGTTCCCAAGTGATAATAGAGAGAAGAGGCCTTTCGGGGAGGTCTTAATTGAGGGCCTCCATTTCTTTCAGCTATCAGGAATGGACGAAGTTGAGCTTTTGGTGGCTCGAGAATGGTGATCATTTTGAAATGAAGGCTCTTGCTTGATGTTTTGGCTTTGAGCAGGGATGAGACTTGGAGGATCTCGTCTGCGGTCAGGGGGTCTAGAGGGTGCTTTGAAGCTGAGACAGTCATTTTGAAGAGCTGCATATGGGTTAGACCTCGAGCAGTTTCTGGAATAATGACGTAAGATCTTACCTTTTCAGGTGAAGTTACGGGTTTAACAATGGAGCGGATTCCGTGTACGTTTTCTGAAGAAAGATGAGGCAAGTTCGATCCAGTAAACAGGAAATAACAGGTATATATGAAAGACGCCCCAATAGTGGATATATGTGTGTCAGAGGCAAGCCTTCCGCGTCGGCCAACCCATGCTTATCAGTTGCCGAAGCGAGCAGCCCCTTAAAAGCTTATTGGTACCACGCGACCTCCACCCCCATCTTTGAACTTCAAGCTATCGGCCTTCAACGCCGAACTCCTATAGTCGGGAACTATTACTAGATCGAGAAATTGCATACATTAGTTTTATCTCAATTGCAGGCCAGCGCAATAGATGTTGTGCATAAGAGACCCGATACATTGCACGGAAAGGCAAAATGTCAAAAACGGTGCTGGAACTTGATCAAGAAGAGTAAGTTCTATTTCTATACTATCGGCTCAAAAATGAGTTTGCAAGTCTGATCCAGCGGTCGACTCGAAATAATCTGATCTGAAAGTGTCATTCTTCCTTTCATGTCTGGAGCAATTCGAGTCCTGAAGCGAGAATACACTTCCCGCAGGAGACATTTCATCTCCGCCATTGCAAGACTTCACTTCATCAACATATATTCCAAAAAAGTAGGGACCAAACTTACTGTCTGCCAGTACAACCTCTGCCTCCTATACCAAATGAGAAGAAGAGTCTGTTCTTCTCAAGATTCGTTTCAGCGTCTAGCCACCTTTCCGGGAGAAACTCATCGCCTTTGACAAAGACGTCTTCGTTGAGTCGATGAACACTCCATGCCTGACAGCTGACAATTGCACACGCTGGGATGAAATATCCATCGATTGTACGGCCGCCAGTTGGAACATATCGTGGTTGAGACATTGGTATCGGCGGGAAACATCGCAAGCCTTCCTTAATCACAGCATCCAAGTATGGGAGATCGTCTAGTGACTTGTCTTTATTCTCGTTGAATTCGCTAAAGAGCAGATCCTGCACATGCCAGCTTTCTGACAGAGAGAGCTGGTACATCAGCAAGCAGAGAGCATCACCGGTGGTATCGATTCCAGCAGCGAGATGGTCTATACATTCAGCAGCCATCTGGATCTGCTGGAAGTTGTCTTTGCTGTTCTGGAGCTTATATATGAGTGTTTGCTCTCCCGCGTCTGACTTCTGGATGCAATCCAAAACATATTCATTGGCAATGGGAGAGGGTCTTGGCTTAATGATCTTATCGAATATTGCGGACATCGTTGGCCAACGGTATTGAGCAAGGTTATCTGTAATGGCGTGAGAATGTTCCCATAGCGCAAGTTAAATAGACGAACTCTTAAGACTGTCGTGATACGAAAGTTCCTCCATCATTTCCAAGTCCGCTTTCTTTTCGATCGAATGTGTACCATATCGACCAAAAAGGTGATGAGAAGCACAATCTAATGCGAAGCAATGCAGATACACCTCCAAGACTCAGCTTGATTAAGAGATGGAGGAGAGGGGCTTTACGTATGCATCTATCCCAGATTGGCCAGACTCAATGCACTTCTTGACAAAAGCACCTGCTCGGTCCTGGATGCCCCCCATGACTTGCGGCCGCATGATATTGGTATTCGCATACTGACTAGCAATGAACCGCTTCTTTTGACTGTGCTAACGAAATGTCAATATCACCTTTTACAAACTATTGATCAAAACGGACCGTCCCCTTATCAAGCGTCGAAAACATAGTCCTGGCTTAAATTAGCAATGTCCTCCACCTAGAAGACTTTGGACTCGTACCTAGTATCAAACTGCTTAAACAGCGTATAGAACTCCGTCTTATCATACCCACTCCCACCGGACGTGTAAATCTCCTTCATCGCCTCCAAACTCGTGAAAGAGACCTCATTCGGTCCCAGCCGCACAACAGCTCCACATCTCTTGTGCAATTCATGGATGTATTCTCTTCTCTTGCCAGTAAATTCTTGGATCACGAGGTAGAGTTCTGAGAAGAGGGTGTATTTTGGTCCTGGGAGCCTGGAGAGTGGTGAGAATATGGCGCGGTAGATTGATATGCAGAGGTAGATAAGGGAGATAAACGCCAAGCTAATTTGCCAGAATGGGGCGAACATTTTGTCTTTGGTCAAGGAAGGACATTGATAGTGATTTTCAGCTTGACGGAGTCTTTGGTCGTCTTGATCTTTATATCCCGCTCTCTAGTGACCTGTTCAGCCTTCTCAGTCCCAAAAGGGAAAGACGTGAAGATGAGGAGCTAGTGCCGCTATGGGAATGTTAAAGAGAAATCGAATATAGATTAAACCCCGTTTCATCTCGGGAGGTAAGAGCGGTCATGCTCCATCCTCCTGGCGTGGCATCTTTATGAACCGGACCAAATGGTATGCAGTGACAGCTGTGGAGGCGGCGGCCCGGCCAACGGCAATGGTGGGGTGAGAGGCCGCTAGTCCCGAACGAGGAACTCCAGGAGACACTAGGCAGATTCAGGGACTTGTGGGGCGAACTACTGGGAGATAGTTTGATATCAGATGAATGATCTCGACCGGGGACGTCAGAGCGAAAGATAACGTAGGCATATACGTTCTGTTGAAATTAAGTCGTTTCTTTGTTCCTTAGCATATATAAACAGCGGCCTCGGAACATTCGGGCCCTGGACTTCAGACTCGAATCTCCAAAAGTACTTGGTACAATGAAGCTAGTGATTGCCCCAAAAGAGTTTGGAAATCCCATCAGTAAGGAATAAAATTCCAGTTCTTTTGACCTGGAACAATGTGTTAGCTTGAATGGGAAATGCAAGTGATGTGATACTAACACAGAAGCATTCCCAGATCTCCGTTCGTATTTTCATCCGCCCAGAAAGTTTCCAGGATTTCGAGCGCAAGCTTGATGTTCCGAATTTTCAGTAGTTCATAAAGCTGGTTCAATAACCGTCGAATGGCTTCTCTGTCTTCTCCTAATGCTTCACAACCCGCAGTGAACAACGGCGTTGTCAAAACGATAGCTGGTGAAAGTCCGTACGATGGGGTAATGGCACTGGCGCATTCAATGATCTTTCTCACTGAGTGCTGTATATCAGCTGCATCCCTAGAGAACCCCCGTAATTGCCATCGGACATAGATCAACGCCGTGTGCTGGTATGCTTGATTGCACAACGAATATTCCCGGATAGCTTGTGGTGTAAGCCTCTCAACCACGCCGGGATAGAAAACGGGTTCCAAATTGTTCTCCCGCTCCATGATGGTGAAGATGGTTCCTTCAAGCAGGTCTGCTTGCTCTGACGATGAAGCACCCTGGCTCACTGCTCCCACCGCCGTTCCAATCTCCCCGATCACATGTGAAAGCTCCGTCGAATATCCGTTATAATCATCCAGATAGGCTGAGACGCCATCGCTGTCTTCAGGGAAGCACCTATTCCCAAGAAATTGGAGTAAGCAGGTTTCTTTCAGGCGATTGCGGCAGTAGAAAGTTCCAGGAGCTCCGGGCATTGCTACAAAAGGTATTACTACACCGAGAAGCTGGGACTTACTATGTTCCATCTCCTGCCTCGATCATAACCGTTGTTCCACATGAGGCCAACATTGCCAAGGAATCCATGGCAGCGTACCACCGATAAAGGAGTCTCGGTCGAGCTCCTTTTCCACGTTGAGACCGGTCAATGGCATTCATCAATGCCTTGGCTCCTTTGATATGGACACGCCAAGCACTAGATTGATCACTTCCGGAATGAATTTCGCACTGGCAGAGAGTTCTGACTGTTGCAAGGAGAGCATCGCAATGCTCCATATCCGGCTTCTGGAGCCCTTGTCGAAGATGCTCGATACTCCTCGCCTTGAGACCAGCAATAAACCGAATTGGATCGGAAATCCCATTGACTTGCCCTTGAAATGCGACACTGTGCATTGCAGCCCAGGCCAAAGTTGCGTTCATCAGTGCAGGAAATCCGACGGCCATTGGAAGAATCAACTGGCAAAGCTCCTTCTGAACATGGGAACCACAACAAGTAATCCTTGACGCTTCTTCGGTGTAATGATAAAGCAATCCTGTTTCCGTTGCCGAAAGAGACGGAAACACCGGTAGTTCTTGTGGAACTGTCAGTGGAACTCCAGAAGCAGCGTACACAAATCCATCCGGAGAGTTCGCCGTCTTCCTCACACTTCCTTTTAAGCAATGCCCAAATCTCGACCGATCAAAAGTCCGTCCGCCCCATCGTAATCTTACCGAGTATTCGCACTCAGACCCAGCTTCAAAGCACCTTCGACACTGAGGCTTTTTCTCGTCACATTTTTGACGGCGACGTTTGCAGCGTGAGCAACCAGCGTAGGAGCGTTGCTTCTTGCTGCCTGGCTCAAGGCCACGCCCATCCATTGCCTGTGATGACAATGGAGTTTTTGAGGTGAAACGATTTAATGATGGAACAGAGATATGCATCCAGTACTGAGAAAGCCCCCTCCATTCCCCTCCCCCCACTTTTGATAAGACCTTATTGGATGAACGTCACATCATAGGAAGGACTTGCCGACTACGACAATGATATGCTCAAAGGGTGTTTGGAATTTAGAAGTCGCGGAATCTGAAGCCAAGACCACCTCGAGAAAGACAGGAGAAGCCGAGAATTAAATTGTTGTATTAAGTGTCTTAACCTTCATAACGAGAAAGGATCGCCATCTTATCGCCTCAAGCACACCTATTTTGCTATGTACCTTGTACACTGTACCTCCATATAACAGCACATTTCCGCTCACTTCTCCACCACTCTCAAGCTCTATTTGAGCAACGTATGGTGCCAGCATATAGCTGTCAATAACAATCCGCAAACTTCCACTCCTCACCACCCAGTGCTTGCTCACACTCCTCATCAATCAACTCCACAAGGCCCCTCCCACAATTCTCCTCAATCTCTTGGCCATCTTTGCCAATCAGCACGGCTTGATTATCATTAAGGGCATTCTTTAAGTGACCGATACGATGGAAGCGCGTAGCGCAGATGACCAACCACCGAACTTTGAAGGCACCGGCTGTGTCCCAATTGATTGCTTTTTGCCACTCGGGAACTTGGACTGATCCTGGGAGGGACTCCATTCTCGCCTTTGAGGAATTAAGGTTCAGTAGCAATATTTCACTGGCAGGGGAGAGGAGGGGACTTACGTAGCCTTGAAATGCGCGGCTTTTGTTGATTGAGAAGACGAGGATGACGTTCCTACATGTTTCGAAAGCTTCTTTGAAGACGCTACCGTTTTGAACTTGTGTAGTCCATATAGACTGAAGGTTTAGTAGAGCGTGAGGAGTGGCCAAGGGAGATAGAGGACTTACATCTTGTATGCAATTCAAGACGTTCTCCTCGTTGAAGGACTTAACTATGAAATAACGAGTGTCTGTATAAAAGTCAACAGGTAAAAAAATCAAGAGAAGATCACTTGACAAGAAACAAAATCACAAAAGTGGGCCAAAATCGGAAATTCACATCTCATGACATCGTATTAATAATCGAACAAAGAAGGTTCTCCGATCCAGTAATGGCCAGGTATGTAGTACTACTCAAACGAAGTCCAACATCGGTGTGAAAATGATCTGACAAGGGGAGCGTAATCACGGACCTCCTTTGCCACCTCTATCAAAGCCCTTTGAATCCTTGTATGGTCTACCGTTTGCAATCCTCGAACCGAAATTGGGCTCGTACTTCGCATCCAGATCCTGGGGGAGACGGTCATATGGATCACGGGCTCTTCCACGACCACGACCTCGAAAGTTGGCATCATAGCCGCGACCTCTGTAAGCTCCTCGATTCTCGTGGGAACGATCGTCACGGTAAGGGGGATCTTCGTCATAAGGGCGAGATCGAGCAGATGGTCTGCTTTCGTAAGCTCGACGGCCAGGAGACATCTCGCGTTCTCGGCTGCGACCTCTGACAGCGTATCTATCATCTCGAAGGTCGATGGATGAACGGCGCGCAGTTTCGAAACCACTGGAACGGGGACGGTAGTCATCATCGTCTTCCTTGTTTCGCAGACGGCGGAAATCCGGGTCGTGTTCTTCCTTGACTCTCTGGTTGTAAGGTCGATCATCGATGCGAGCAACTTTTCCCCCGAAAGGTTCATCCCGTGGGTCTTGGACATCGCTATAAGGACGCTTGTTAGAAACCACTCGATCACGTTGAGTGTCTATCGTAGAGTTTCCTGCTGACGTCAATGGAGGCTCGGCTCTGCCCCCTACTTGTACTTTGTTAGGAATCGGCGGTGGTAACATGGATGGAGCTGGTGTTTGGCCTCCAATTGCAACTGGAAGACCTCCACGTTCTTCGGCTTCCATTTCTGCAAGGAGCTTGTCTCTTTGTGCATCTAATGCCGCAATTGCTCTTCTTCGGTTGAGAATTTTGTTTCTGTACGGCGCATTGTGGTATCCAGTAATAACTAACCATTCTCTCAGGTCGTCGTCATGAGGTAATAAGTCATTGAGCATGGGAGGTTTTTGTTCTCGCTCTCGAGTTTGTCTGTTGTAATCTTCTCGCGGCGACTCGGCAATCAGCTCAGCTCTGCGATATTCTTCGTCCCGAGAATCTCGGCGCATATATGTTCTCTTGTCCGGTTCAGGATATTGCTTTCTTTCACTTTTGTAGTCTGGCTGATATCGCTGATCTGACCGCGCATCAAAGGAATCACGCCTATCATCTCGAATTCGTGGTGGAAGTTGAGCTTTTGGGTTGGTTGGCGGCGGTCGACGCGGCGGAGAATCGTCTCTTGGACCACGATTGTATGTCGGGTTGGGAGCTTGATCATCCCGAGGATTGCGAGATGGCTGTTCATCACCTTTGCTTTTCTTTGGGTCGATTGGTGTTTCCTTTGGCTTCGGAGGCTGTATCGATTTTGTAGGTGCATCTTCACGTATTTCGCCTTCAGAAGCCTCCGAGACAGATCCATTGCTATGATGCCTGCTGCCAAGAGCCTTGCCGTTGATGATAGGGCCCAGCTGCTTTCCATGTTGGGCTGGCGTTGTAACCTTCGTAGGGCTTCCTAACGAAGGTGCTTGCGACTTCGCGGTGGAATCTGGCTGTTTCGGAGTTCGCTGGTTGTCAGAAATGCTCGGAGTGTTGGGAGTCTTTTCCTGCTTTACACTTGCATTCGCAGCTGGCTTTGATTCCGAATATTGCGAGATCAAATCGTTGACGTTCAGCTCCTGCTCCTGCTTTTCTGCACCTATGGGTATCTTTGGGGATCCACGCAACAAGCTTGAATTTTCAACGCGAACTGCGGGTTTGGTCGCTAGTCCTGTTGTGCCAGCGGGTGGAGTAGACGAGCCACCTCGTCCTTCCCGTCCCTTCAGAAGTTGGGCCTTCAGTTCTGCGGCCCTGGCGTTTATCTGCGTAACAGGTCGAGGGGGTGCTGGGTTAGCTTTTATGGGCTGGTTGAAGGGCGAAGGGGAGAACTGGCACACACAGAAATGTCAGTAAGATGTTGTAATGTGTCAAGTATGTCAAATGTTTGAAATACTTCTCAGGAACAATGAATCTCTCGCCGTTGCAGGGCCTGCGAGAACGAGGTCGGGCTCCCCGACACATACCTGGGGATTTGCATTGATGAACTGATTTTGCATGAAAGCTCCTTCGTTGTAGAGGCCAACTTCAGGTTGGAAATCATTGTTCATGAAGCCTTCTCCATTGCTATCTTCATATGGCAGCATATTTCGCTGAGTTGGGAAGTACTGTCCACCTGCCAGACCTTGGCCAGGGGGAGCTCCAAAAGGAGAGGGCGGGAAGTTTTCTTGGTTGTTGAAGCCATTCGGGAACTGGCCATTACCGCCAAATCCATTATTTTGCCACATGTTGGTGGCTTCCGCTGGATGTGGTCGACGACGATTGATCTGCTCCGAGGGAGACGATCCGGCGTTGGGGGTACTTGATGTGCTTGAAAACCATCTGCACACGCAGTTGCATTGTCCTCTTGCCGGCAAGGAGGGTTCTGAAGCTCCAGAACTGCGTGCTGTAGTAGAATCTGCACTCTATCCAAACATAATCTATGGAGAGGTCGAATTTGGTTGTTGATGGGAGGAAGAGATTTTTAGGTGTGACGGAGGTCTCGTTCATTGATGATTTTACGCGAAGCGAGCTTGACCTTAGCGCGTCTTGGGCCTGAAAGGTGAACGAAAAAGGAAACATTTAGCAAGGCAACTATTGGAATTTTACTTCACTTTATGTGGGTGTGAATTTTTTTTCTGGCGATGTTGATAGTTGGGATGATGCCGTTTGCGTGGATGTCAGAGCTAGCTTAGCACTTTCGTCTGGATAATTTAAACCACACACGTGGGAGCCTGGGCCCTTGGAAGCAAGGATTCCCAGAGCTCCAACCTGTTTTGGAGCCACCTATCTATTTTTGATAGCTGGAAACAAGCTTGGGGGCGCCCTGTAATGATCCTCATGTGTTCTGTACCATAAAGCGTCTTCATCTTGTCACGAGGCGAGGAGACAAATTTGATCGGTGAAATGAATTGCTTCTTTCCATCACTGCCACCAGCTAAAACCGGTTCCAAAGATAACTACTATCTTTACATTACAATAGGTCCCATAACTCCTATGTGGGTTAACTCAATACCCAGCCCCCCAGTATTCCTTTACCTAGGCGATTTCTCGTAATTTCCCATCCACAAAACAAAATCCAAGCCCTCCGAAGGGAGGATTTCAAAGGCTGTACAGTATGAATAAGACGTAGTGATACAAGCCAGGCGGTTTCCTCCCCGACTCTAGTTGCTGGGTGATGTGGAGTTTGTTCTCCTGAACAGATTGATGATGGTCTTCCACCGTCCAACTTTGGGGGGCTTTTCAAGCGAATCCGGAGTCGTCTGCCCATTCGTGATTGACATGCTGTTCCTCCCAGGTTGCTCATAAGTATAGCTATTTTGCAACGCACTGGTTGGGATGTAGGCAGACTGTACGCGCCTTTGCGGCTTCGTCGGAGTATCAGGGCTGGCTGTTGACGAACCAGGAAGAACAAGACTGCCAGGCGGCGTTGAGACAGGGTTTGAAAAAGTGCCATTGGAGTTCTCGGTGGCGGCACGGATTGGGGGGCCCATCATGCTTTCTCCCTCACTATCGGAAGCTACGGTGCTTGGAGCGTTGCCAGCTCGACGTGCTGCCGCACGTTGCATGAAGGCGGTACCAGCCGATACAGCTCTTTTTGGTCCGTTCGATCGCTCCTGCTGAGGTGATTCCCCATTCACAGAGCTGGCTTTGCAAGATTGTCGCCTGATTCTACCACCGAGACCAAAAGTGCTGTGGCTAGATTCAGGAGTACTTGCGCACGTGGCCACTGGGCTGGGGCGGCTGGCGTCAGGAGTCAATGACATTGATCTGACCCTGGCCCCTGGTGTTGTTGGTTGTATTGCTGTTGCGGTCGAGGCAGAATTGTATTTGAAGTAGGGTGACCAACCCTCGCGCAAGGCCACCCAAACACTTGTAATCTGAATCAAAGTCTTCATATTCTCATCAACGGCGTGCGTAGTCCGCTCTGATGGAGGTTCGCCATCCATGAAAGGTTGATCCGGCTCTCCGGGAAAGGCCCGTGGTGATGTAGGAGGATGTTTGCCGGCAGATGAGGAGACAGACGTATAATAATCTGGTATATCCAGCTTGTTCTGCGTGAGGGACGATAGAATCGGATGGCGTCGTGTATTTGGATCTAGGATGCTGAACGTGAACTTGAGTTCACTGTTACCGGTAGCGGGATCTACTGCATCGGTGTTCCTGGGCTTCGGGCTTCTCCTAACCCAACGAGCGGTCGTCTCGTTCCCATGCTCATCGATAGTGACGAATTCATATAATCCATTTGGTAAAGGGGTAGCCATCCATACAGACCCATCGCTGAGCACTATTTCCGCCTTCCCATAAGAACCCCCAGAATCTTTCCGGGCCTGGCAGATCACAGCAATTAAATCTCTGTTCACCAGTCCGTCCTCATCAGAATCACTTCCCTCACTTATACCATCATCGACTGCATCGTACTCTTCACTCTTCACAACCATCACATCATGACGTCCAAGCTCCGCCTTGCCTTTGAACATACGTGGAAACTTTTTTGTTAACCGTGGAACGACAACAGTAGAAGGGAGGACATCCAGGGCAGGTTTCGGTCTGCAATCTGCCGACAGCTTTTGTAATTGAAGTAATAGTTTGGGCCGGATTTGTAACAGCTTCTGTTTTTGGGTCAAGGTAGGAGCTGGATGGGCAATTGAATACGTCGTGCTTGATCGTGTCGAACGTCTTCGCCGTCTTCCACCACTAACAGTAACTTCACTGGTCTCAGAGTTCGCCAAAGACCTGCCATCTTCGCTCATAGTATCCGTTTCGGGTTGTTGGAATCGTACAACAGGCTCGCTGGTGCGTGGTATTATATCTGACAGTGGTCTCGCAGCTCGATTGAGGATGGGTCGAGGAATCTCATAAGTGGTACTCTTGCGAGGTAAAGGTGTTGAAAACGCTGCTCTTGTCAACGGTGATCGTCTTGGAATAGAATTGCGTCGATTGTCAACTGTTGGAGGATTTGAATACTCGTGGCGGTGCATACCAGCACCTGGATATTATTAGCCTCGGTCTTTCTACAATCAAGAGTTGAACTTTACCTGAGTGAAGGAACATCTTGGCTGTTCAAAGAACGGAAGTGACGCCCCAGACTTTGGGGCGCCTTCCATTCAGAGCGGATGCGCGGTTAAGTTATCAAATTTGAAGGTAAGTTGAAGAGCGCAGGAAGTTGGGTGCATTGGAGCAAACAGAGCGGAGACTCGGTGCAGGGTTGAGGGGAGACTGAGGCGAGAACAGTAAGTAACTTGGGGAGCGAATGGATTCGAATTGTCAACACGATGCACACTCGATTACTCCAGACCGCTGAAGCCAACGAGAAGCTGGAGAAGAGAGAAGAGGTTCGGATGGCCGGATCGTGGTCAGACTGGAGTGAGGCTCACAGCGCGTCGAGGTGGGACCAATATATTCAGGGATGCCTTGGGAAGCAGGTATTTAGCTGGCTGCGAGTTCGTCAGCACGGGAGAATTGCACGAATCCGCGCCGCCAGGAGTGTTGAAGGGAAGCTTCATGTCTTGCTGCCTCGAAGAGCGCGAAAGAGAGGGGAGGGGGGGACCGCCGCACTCGTGGGTTCGTACGAGCGCCGAGCAGTCGGCGATTTGGAAAAGGTGCAAGGTGGACTGCTCAGGATTTAGCAAGCAGAACGCTCCACGATCCACGCTGCGGCTGGCTTGGCCTGCAGCCAAGAGGGGCAGCTTTTTCAACTCGGAATGCCGGGGCTTTCACGCGCAGCCAGCCATTGGTCCTTCTCAGAAAATGAAAAAATTCGAACAAATAAAATGCTCTTGAACACTTGATTATCCTGGATTGGCGGCCCCTGAGGATCAGCAGATATCCTCAATTTCCTCATTCTCCCTAGATTCTTCCGGGGCCGTCGGGCATAACCCTCTCCCGGTGAAGAAGCAGCCCACCCTCAGTTCAGCACAATTCGGACTCGGGATCTTGAACTCTCCGCGACTCCGCAGGCGCGTGGGTTGATTCGTAAGAACTCAAAGCTGCAGGACTAAGAATGTTTCAATTTCTGTGGGCGTAATTCGTTGATCTGGGAAAGATTCAAACAAGGATTTGAAGAGTCTAACCTGGCATTTTGGACAGCAGCTACTTGATGGAAAGAGGTTGAAACGACACGGGTCGAGGCGGGATACGCCCTTTACAGTACTGGGAAGAGTATAGGTAAGGGTAAAAGGAGGAACACGTGACCCAGAATTATGCATTCTCTCTCCTCGACTTCTCCCCTCCCCTCAAGCCAATCGGAGCAAACGCGACACGAATACGCTTCCGCTGTTCATCCAGTCTCTCGACCACACGATCCTAGCACAAAGAGAATAGTGCTCTCGCCTCACCAGTCTTCGTTTAGATTATGCAAGGTCCAAACTTGCATTGAACGCATTTTGCCAGAACTTCTTCACCGACACTTGGTCAGATTTATGTCTCTGCCGGGAAGCAGACGAGAGACCTCCCTATCGTCATCGATCATGCAAATATGGACTCGGCCCCTCGATTGCCCAATTCGGAGTCTAGTCGTTCTCTTTGCAACATGGAAGCTCCTTTTGCTACTCATCGCGGTTCTTAGTCCTGGCTCGGGTTATGATACTTCAGCCAGCCTCTTCTCTCCAAGCGCTGCTGAAGGCCGACAGCTACCACCACCTATCCAATACATTCTCGGCAAGTTGACAAGATGGGACGCTATATACTTCGTCAAAGTAGCGGATCGTGGTTATGTTTTTGAGCAGGAGTGGGCGTTCGGGTGGGGATTTACTAGCCTGATATCCTTGTGTGCTGCAGGTGAGAGATTCCTGTGGTCTTAGGGAAAACGCTGACAGGAACAGCACTTGAGAAAGCGGGAACACCCCACTATGATGACCTAGAAGGGCTCATAGCAGTTGTAATTGCTCATACTGCGCACCTGCTCTCAGTGCCTGTCCTGTTCAGGCTCACTTCAGCTGTCTTCGCTGAACCTTCTGCGTGGCTTGCCTTCACGGCAGCTTCATTGCATATTATTTCACCCGCCGGCCTTTTTCTCTCAGCTCCATATGCAGAGAGCTCTTGTGCGTTGTTGAGTTTTATAGGATGTCTTCTATTTACCAAGAGTCTTGGTGGAAATGGACCCGTGACTGCGAGTCACGACGTTCTCGTGCTGCTCTCTGGCGTGTTTTTCGGGATTGCTGCAACTTTCCGAAGCAATGGTATTCTTAATGGCCTACTATTACTTGAGGAGGCGCTCAGAACATTATGGAGCTTGAAGCATGGCGTTCGAGTTTCCTCGTTCCGTCGGCTTATAGCAACCGGTCTGGGCGGATTGTGTGTCGCTGTCGGCTTTCTACTACCACAGTATATCGCATACACTGAATACTGCGGAAACTCGGGCATAAATACGAGAACTTGGTGTAAAAGGACATTGCCAAGTATCTATACCTTCGTCCAGGACCACTACTGGTATGTCTTCAAACTTTTCGAGTTGCAAGTTGTTGACACATACAGGCGGTGTGGCTTATTCCGATACTGGACATTTTCGAATCTCCCGCTCTTCCTTCTCGCCACTCCTATGTTTGCTATCTTGGTGATCTCGGGGTTGTGGGCGTTGAAAATTCTACCAGGAGAGTCGGTACAGAATCCTAACAATTCAAAAAATGTCCACAAGAGCACTCAAGGGCCAGTGCTACAAGTCATCCGAAACCTCGCAGTCTCGCAGCTAATGCTAGTACTACTTACCTCCACAACGGCTCACGTTCAGATCATAACACGAATCTCTTCGGCGTACCCCGTTTGGTTGTGGTATGTTGCCAGCTCATGTCGGGAAGGGAAGGCATTGCTTGTTGGCAGGATTGTGAAATTTATGGTTGTATATTCTGTCATTCAAGGAGGACTATTTGCATCCTTCCTTCCTCCCGCTTGATTCATCAGAACAGCTAGCAGGATTGTACAGCAAATAGCATAAGGTCAAAAGCTAGAATATATCAGGGGTAGAGAGAAACTAGGATTGGCCTGGTTATTGGTTCGTTCCGGAACTGGAAAATGCCTCGGGATGAAATAACTTTGCACATGATTGCGAGAGAGAAAAAATCACCGAATGCCCAGGAATGTTGTGGGCATTGCCATCTGATGTTCCTTTTTGAGACGCCGCAGGCAAGAAGTGAGCACGTAAGGCAATGAGGCGACTTGCGTAGCTAGCTTGCCTAAGGAACCACCTCAGATAATGCATTAACCTTCCCTCTTTAAACCTGTGAGTAAATCAGAACAGAATTCTCGATTTCACAATGTGTTCCAAATTCACTTCAACAAATAAAAAGCAATTGTTTTGGCATAAAGAAATACTCGACATCGTCTCACGTGCCAGCTTCAGTGTTTGAAGCTGAGTAAAATTGTACAGTCAGCAAGGAGGCAAGGCTGCATCGCCGCGTTGACTTCAAAAAGCTATGCAAGGTCGATTTTGTTCAGCCGACTTCCCAGTGCCCTGCCAATTATTCAACATTTTAATGAGAACGACATCATCGCACTGTCAACACCCTTCGGGCATACACAGAACTGATTAGCGTATTGCCCTTCGCATTTGCCATCGAAAGAGTCGCGAGATAGAATCCAGAGTGCGAGCTTCTTCCACATTCGGAAGTGGCACTTCATCATTTCAGGTACTTTGCACCCGTTTCCGAGGTCATACATGGCTATTCCAATGAATCCAAAATAACCTGAGCGACATGGCAGACCAAGAGCCACCTCGCAAGAGGCTGAAAGTCTCCAGAGAGTCATCACCGACTCAAGAAGCAAAGCTTCGCAACATGGAGGAAGGCTATACGAATGGTCGCAATCATGTGCAGTTACTCCAGAACCTCCTCCAAAATGGCGGCCCGAATGACACAATATCGCGTGCAACGTCTCCCGGCCTTGGATTCAGCTCCAATGGCATAGGTTCAGAAAGGGACAAACGCTACCGGCCTCGAACCTTCCCCTACTTCCAATTACTCCCGTACGGCGTTGAAGAAGAATCGGAGAGAAATATAGCTTTGGACGAGATTTTGAAGCAACTTTACATTGCGATCAAGGCAGAGGACATACAACCAGGCGCGGTCCATTGGACTAGAGAGCTCAAGGCATGGCTTAACCTCAAATTCGAGATCACGCGGGAGCTACGAATCAAGCTTGTACATTTGTATTACATGCTTTCTCTGGCTCCTGGAATGGATTGGGTCGCTGCGGATAGATTTGAGAGCATGTTTCGCTTCTTACTGAAGTAAGCAACATCCTTTTCTTCTTATCTTTTATCTCAGAATTGAACTAACATATGAAAGGAAAAAGCACTACCTCAAGCCTGGAGATGATTTGATACTCGATTGGAGGCCTTTGTGGAAGGACCTCAAAAGCCTCGTCTTGCCAACTGAGACCGCACAACAACAAAGCGGTCGAAAACGAAGCCACAAAAACATCGCCAACATGTGCACTTTTGCAGCACAGTATTTCGATCCACGAGACAGAAAAGCTATGTTGGAGGAGCTGCTACCATATTTCAGCACGTCTGATGTCTCTGGCGCCTTCATTGTTGTTGGTGCTCTAAATATGTTGATGCCTACCCACCCAGCCTCGAGCGAACCAGATCAGTTACAACCACAAGACTACCTACCCACTTTCTTCCATCTATGGTCACTTGTAAATCGATCCAAGGCTTTCGATATGATCTTCTTTGATCTTTTCTCAAGACTCGCCCGAGACTCGTTGACTAGTGAACACGTCCAATTTTCTGAATTTGGAATCTTCACGAAAGACCAATCTGATCTTATATTTACCGCACTGTTGAGGTTGACTGAAATTCCTGTTGGGCAAGCGTCTTCGCCCTATAGTACGATGGTTGATCTTGGAGCTGGTCTTGGCATGTTCCTTGAACGAGACAAGAAAAAGGCGCCAACTGGATACTCGATCGCTCGATGGATTGTCATGTCATTATCACCATCGTGCATCGACAAGCCGGGGTCAATTCTTTCCAACTTGGAAGGCTTGATGCAATCTATCGATACCTTTTTCCACCCGTCCAACCAAGGTGCTTGGACGGATATGCTAGCACAAATCGTCTTCCATTTGGTCGACTTTTTTGTCATGCGTTGGAACCGAGAGCGGAGCGGAGAGATGGATACTCCACCAGATCGTCAGATCAACGATGAATTGAAGAAACGATTCGTACTGAGCCTGAAAGAGGTCATGTTCATGGGGCTCTTCTCCAAAAAAGCTAAACAATTGAATTACTACTTCGGCACGTTACAGGGTCTAGCTTACCTCGAACCCCATTTGATCATCCCAGGAGCTTTGCAACGATTCTATCCTTCATTGCAAGGATTGGTCGAAGTTCACCGAACTCAATCATCACTTTGTGGTTTACAGTTGACCGCCATCGTCATTTCGAAACACAAAGGCCTGCGATGTCATATCACAGCACTCCTAGCACTGGCGTTACCCGGAATCGATGCCAATGATTTGTCGAAGACGCTACACACCTTGAATTTCATACAATCTGTCGCCTACTGCGTACCTTTTGTTGATCTTACCAAGGATCACCACGAAATCCACGACTCCTCACTTGCAATACAATGGGTGCAAGGCGAGATGGAACGTATGGAGCGGGAAGGTCCAAACGTTGAGATAGACTATCGAACAGAGTTGAGTGATGAGGATGAGGCCAACATTGTGCGTTCGTCCACAGCAGGCTTCGGAGAGTTCGTCTTGTCTTTGCTCGGCAAGGTCTTCACGCTCCTTGAAAATCTTCCCGAGCTTTCTCGAGTACGGTCCGGGTCACCAGAAGAGAGCGTTATCAACACTTTACCAGCGGCGCTGACACCTCTCTTTGCGTCCCTTTCACCTGAGATTTTTGACATGGCGTTGGAGAAGGTCGCTGCTTTTGTCAGCGGCCATGTGGTTCACCAGGCCCGAGATGCGATGGCTTTCATTTGCAACTCGTTGTGCAAAGCCAATCCTGAAAAGACTTTAAAGATCTTTGTCCCCATGCTCATTGTTGGCATTCGAAATGAGATCGACTACAACGAGGCTGCGTCCGACAGGAGCAGTGGAAGTGATGTCTTACCTCGAGATCGTGCCTTGGTCTGGCATATCAGCATGTTAAGCATGATCATAGTCCACGTTGGGGACAGTCTTATGCCATACAAGAAAGAGTTGTTCGATATTGCACTGTACATGCAAGAGAAGTGCCGAGGCATCCCGACGATTCATGTATCGAATTACATCCATCACTTGCTTCTCAATCTTACCTTGATATATCCCGTCGACGGTGCCTTGTACGAGCCGGACGTTCTCAAGAGAGGTTTAGATGTTGATGATTGGGGCAAGACCATCAAGCCCACTGAGCTGACCATCAACTGGCACAAGCCCTCGACTGAAGAGATCGAGTTCGCAGTGGAATTATTTGAATCTCAAGTCAATACTGCAACCGTAAGACTCGGTAATCTCATCAGCGACAATCCGTCTGTTAGTAGGAAGGGGAAGAATAAGGAGTGGTCGGACGAAGTTTCCAGGAATCTGTCGCAGTTGAGACTCATCATCTCGGGTATCGCGACTCTTTTCGATCCCAAGAAAGCTTCTGGACAGTCAGATAAGGGTGAAGACGCTGATGGTGACGCTATCATGAATGGCGACGATGCTTTAGACGAGGAAAATCCACTCGCCGAAGCAGCGGAAGACGAGGAAACCAGACCTCAATTCCACTATCGTGCAGGATATCTCCTTGAGAAGAACAGTTCAACATATGAACATATTCATAGTCTACGGGAAGATATTGGTCTGCTTTTGTCAAAGATTCACGATTTTCTAAGTGCCCACCAGGAGGATGACGTGGCTTGCTTCACGGCTCTCTACCAAACATACCGGACTTGGATCACGGACGTTGGCAACGAGAGATCTGCCCACATGCTTGAACGTGTCAGCAAGCTCTACGATGCTGATATTCGAGCCTTTAAAATTAGTGGGTTGCGGAAGATATATCCAAGGCCACTCTTGGTCAAGCGAGCATCGATATATCACTTCCAACGTGCAAAACACAACTCATCAGCCCGCCACAAGTCTGAGCTGGACAAGAAGCTGCTCTTGGAGTTAGCTGCATCCTCTGTGTCCTTGTATACCGAAGTGCGCATCAATGCACAAGCTGCTCTCGAGTCTGCACTAAAGAGTCTTATTGGTGGTCGTCCTCTCGTCATTCGACCACTCTTGAGCACGTTCAGACAGGCCTTGGAGACGAACGATTATGACCGCATTAAAGGTGCCTTGTATACATTGCTATATGGCAGTCTTACAAAGACGATTTCCAAGGATTGGCGCTTCGCTCCGGAAATGATTGAACTTTATATCAAGACCGCTTCTGTGGACAAGCCATCAATCCAGAAGGTTAGCAATAATGCGTTATACGGAGGGCTCATGGAGTTCGGCAAGTCTTTGGAGCACTTCATCGTCATCGATCAAGTCTTGGTTGATGTCTTCGAGCCTAAAGATGATTATAGCCCAAAAATCACGTCTAGACATGAGTTTATCGTGGAGCGAAGACGCAAGGTTGAAGAGAAGAAGGCGTCATTGGCCTTAAGCCTTGTGGAAACCTCGAAGAATTCCCACTGGAAGATCGCAGGTCGATGCACCATCTTCATCCTTAATGCCGGCCTTCGAATTCAGACTCTCGCACCCCCCCCTCTTGTCGAGTTAGCTGTCAAGGGATCCATCGATGATCACCCAGGACTTCGAGGCAGTTATGCTGAGTCGTTCATTCGAATCTTCTCCCATATCGAGACTCGAGCTGTCTACAGTCATAGTCTTGAGAAATTTGTTCGCGAAGAGGAAAATCCGGTTAACAGAATTGAGGTCACGGTTCCAACCGATAATCCACATTGGACCGAAGAGTTCCTGCAAGGGTTCTCGAAGCCAGAGCTTCCAGAATATTTTGTCGAACGTGACTTTCCTGGATGGCTCGTGTGGGGCAAGAAGTTCAGGGCAACCCGCGCCCGGCCTCTCGAATTCACCGATTACGACGAGCTGGAGAACTCGGTCAGGAAGCAGATGGGAAGCTTGTTGACACGAGAATGGTACGAGAAGTTCTTCGGGTACATGAAGCAAGAGCCTCGCGATTCGTCATCAGATCGGTTCAGAGTGCACAATGTCGCTCTGCTGATTCATACTCTCGACCTCACCCTCAGCGGCATGACAGCTGCCACCTTCGAAGATATCAAGGAATTGATTAAAGCCACTTTTGAGGATGGCACTGACAAGCATCAGCATCGTGCTACATCAGAGATTATCGCCGCACTTCTTGTCTGCGGCTTCGAACGACCGGTCGAAATCCGCAATAAGATCTGGGCATATGCTGTGCCAATCATGTTAGACGTCTTTGCTGACGGGCTGACACCAGAGAACCTCACATATTGGATGACTTGTCTGCATATGATCATCGGAGGAAAAGATCCGAGACAGTGTCGAGAAATCTTTGAGAGACTCGAGTCATTCCGTTTGGATATGTCTTCGAATGCAGCATTCAAGGAAAGCTCCAAAGTCCAACTTTTGGAGTTTGCAATCCAAGATGCTGGCTGGCATTTCCGCGCCGAAAAGCCAATCCTTGAGGACTTCTTGGCACATATCGATCACCCGTACAAAGCTGTTCGAGAAGCCATTGGAAGAACGCTTGCTGCAATCTATCGTACACGATACTACGAGGCCTTTAAGGACGTTTCGACGCTGTTGGAAGAAAACAAAGCCTCTTCATCAATTGGTATCAAGCCATACGAACCATCGGAAGATTTTTCCGCCAGTCTCAAGGATGTCTTCAATCGTCTCGAGGTTTGGCGCGGAGAACGTAGTCCTGGCCAGCAAACACCGTCTTCTTACACCTCGGGAAGCAAGACTGTGCTCTTGTGGCTGGATACTACCCTCCAATCTTACGAGTGTACTCAGCTTCTGGACTTTTTCCCAGACGTCTTTATGGAGCAACTCCTTCATATGATGGATGTAAAGGAAGACCCAGAACTTCAGCGTCTCGCCTACCTCGTCTACCGCCACCTGCCCAATATTCCATTCCGCGCTGGAGAAGATGGCGAATTCATTGCTGCACTCATTCGCATTGGCAAGGTGTCTACATCTTGGCATCAGCGTCTGCGAACACTGATCAACATGCAAGTCATTTACTTCCGCCGCATCTTCCTTATCAAGCCCGAGCAACAAGAGGCTCTGTTTGCAGCTGTCGCAGATATGCTTGAGGATACTCAGCACGAAGTCCGCTCGGGGGCTGCTACAACTCTATCTGGCATGATCCGCTGCTCTCCCGTCGCTCTCCGGAACAACATCTTGTCTGACCTCAAACTCAAGTTTACCAAATCTTTGATGAAGAATCCGATGCCGAAGAAACAACCTGGAACAAGCACACCCATCAATAACAACCAGCAAGTCGTCCGCCGCCATGCCGCAGTGTTGGGTCTCGGTGCTCTAGTCACCGCATTCCCATACGTGACACCACCGCCGGAATGGATGCCTGAGATCCTGGCTCTACTGGCCTCTCGAGCTGCCCACGATGCAGGTGCCATTGGGAAGACAGTCAAGACCATCTTGGCGGATTTCAAGAAAACGAGACAGGATACTTGGATTACTGATCAGAAGGTTCGTTGCCCCTATTATCTCTAGGCCATATCTTTGCTAACTGAACTAGTATTTCACACCAGAACAACTAGAGGACTTGGAAGGCGTGTTATGGAAATCCTATTTTGCGTAATTGTCGTTCGTGCACTCATGGAATGGTCTGATACAAGCATGGGGCGGGCGTTCTTGTTTGGATTTTCGAGACAAGAATTTTCTTTTGCTTGTGGCGTGCGTGGAGAAGAGGAGTGCATAGCATGCGTGTGTTTAATCTGCATTTTGCCCTTCCTTTGGTATGAGTTATGTGCGATGGCGATCAGAGACAGATTTTCGGCAGTTGAGAAGAGATGAATATTGGGTGCGGTTCCTGGACTTGACTTGCTGTGCATGTCTGCTTTCAACGGTGGGAATGTTCTCGTGTGTGTATACACGGCGGCTACAGTCTATAAAATTATTCTTTGCCTACTTGTGCTGATTTAACCGATGTTACACTCATCATTGTTCCCTGCCATCAGCGCCTCCTACTGTTGGTACAAGCTTCTGCTGAATATTTATATATTCCTGGAAAGTCCGGTACAATGAATGAGATTGAGCAGTATCACTCATGCTCCAGGTCCAGCGAGTACAACCACGGCCTCACCATTGTCCCAACCTCGACTGGAACAATCAACCCGAGTACTGACAGAAAGGTAGGTCGTCGATTAGAGCACACTTGTATCAAAAACCATTGTACTACAACCTCGAAAACAATCTAATAGCTGCCCAAGCACCTGGAATACAGTGGTCTGAAGGAGTGGAAAAGAGTAGGGGTTATATCGAAAAGGTAGGTGGGCGCAGTGCCATTGAGCTGGAGAGGGTCGTGCTAATGCTGTGCGATTCGAAGGCGCTTCGCGGATGCCCTCAAGTCCGCAAGGACGAGAACCTCGACACTGCCGAAACCTACGGGGAGTTGAAGTCATTGCTAGTGGTGAGCCAACTCCGACATAAACTTGTGTGTAGTGATGATCGTTGGACGGGGATGTTGCTAGTTCCGTGCGTTTACGGTGCCGCAACTAACTTCCACCGGATGAAGAATCTACACGCAAAGTTCCGGCAAATGGGTCCAATAACTGCCTTTTTCATCGGTGCATTAGCCATGTATACTTGTTGGGACGTTGACCCTCGGTACCCTGAACTGGCAAGGCCGTTCGAGATACTCGAAAAATTCGGCTTTGATCATAGCCATTGCAGTTTTGCCTGCGATTTAATCCACTAGCTATTTTGGTGAGCAGGCTTCAAGTACACTAACCTTGCGAAAGTCATTGAAGCTAGAAAGAACAATACTCACATTTGGGCATTCTTTACTGCATTCCTGACTAACTTCTTGGTTCACTTCTTTAAGCGAGCTATCAAAGCTCTTGGATTATTTGTTACGTAGGTGGTGATGTCGAAAACAACTAGCCCCGAATTGACTCTAACCCAACTCATAACAAGAAAGAGAGCTGCGAAAGGGCTTGAATTCAAGAGTTGGTTTACAAGTTTGAAAGAGGTTGTATTGGCTTTGATTGGGATATTCTTGGTGGACTTGAAGGAGAAAGTTAGACGTTGGATGTTTCATGCGTTATGTGCTTCAGCAGCTAGCGAAATATTGAAGAGTGCTGGTTTGTGAAGCAGAATACGTACAAGACGCCGGATCGGGATGTGGAGGTGGGTGGTCCATGAAGGTATTTTCAAGGAAATTGAACTATGGCGATCTGGAGAATCGGGAGTTGTAGCATTACGAGGTGTTTGATTGTACTATGAGTTCTGGGACGTTGGTCATCCACTGTTTGTTTTATACGTTATCTTAAAATTTGGAGACGTGTGTGTAGAGGTCTCGGCTGTCTTGCTATGCCAATGTGCCGTGACAACTAGACTTTGTAGCATCAAGCAGGGGACGATTGCCCCACACCAAGGGGAACATTGAAGGGGAAGGATTATTGCAGTCAAAATTGATACAAGAAACTAGCTACCCAACACCTGTTCCACTCTATTTACTCCGCACATAGCCTATCTAGTATCGCCGTCTTCATGTATCCATTTATAACGACTCTTCAAGCAGTGCTCTCTTCGCCCATTTCAAGCCCGATTCTCGCTTGTTGTTGTTCTTCCCTTTCTTAGCAGCTGCGGTGGCAGTAGGAGTAGAAGCAGTAGCGGCAGTCGCCTTTCCGGCTCCCTTTGCGGCTTTGCTTGCCTTGGATGTAGCGGATGAGGTTGCGACAGAAGCGCCGGCCGCGTTGACACCGACGTTCTCGACGGCGAGGGTTTGGACTGCGGCAGCCTTGGATGTCACGGTGACGCCGAGGAGCGCTGGGGGTGTTAGCATGTGGAGGTGTAAGGAGAGAGAGAATGGAAATACCTTTCACTGCCTCGTTAGCTTGAATTTGTGCGGCTGTTCCTTGTTGTTGGTTCGCGGCGATGGCTACAGGGAGGTCGACGTTGTTTTCAGCGATCTGCTCAGTAACATCCGCGAGGGTTTGTGCGGTTGCGACTTGAAGGTTGTCAGGGTGGTTCCGCAGGGTGAAGTATCAAATGCAACAGGGAAGTGGAAGAGTGAGCACTTGGGTTGATGTAAAATTAAATTCATTCTACATGTTGATGTTTGAGAGCAGGACAACTGCTCATAGGATAGGAGGGTCTCGGGTAGCGGGACTACTTACTCTGGTTGGCGGAGTTGGCGGTAGGAGTGATATCGGTCTGTTGGACGGCAAAACATCCACCGAAAGGTCCGGCGACGGCGTTGTTGCGACAGCGAACTGTGCAAATGTTGCCAGTGGATGCTAAAGAAACTCAGTATACTCTTGTGGGCCTAGAAGAGGTCCAATATACCTCCAGTGCACGCAAGGTTTGATGGCATGGCAACAGTGATGTTAAAGTCTTGTGTTTTGCCTTGAGAAAGACCGTTGACGCCAGGCACATTGTTGGTTACAGTCAAGTTTTGTGAGATGATACCGGCGTTGCCTATGACTTCGATCAGAGTTTGGGACTTGATATCCCTTGGTTGTACTTACTGGTCTGATCGAGATCACATGTGTATGGTCCAGCTCCGTCAGCGTTGACCTGATAATATTAGCATGAACACATGAAGAATAGCGTAGATGCGAGTATTGACTTACTTGATGAATGGTCACAGTCATGAGGGTGCCTGCTTTGACCTTGGTTACTGCGCCAGCGGCGAGAGCATTCTCAGTGTTTTCTCCAACATCAATGTTGCCGGTTAACTCCGTTCGCCCGCACTCGTTCACAATGTTCGCAGAAATTTCAGCGTCACGAATGATGGTGGTGTCCTGTTGGCAGGGACTGATACCCGTGCAGTTTCTCGCAATGGCGGTATCGACTGAAAATGGTCAGCAGTTGTTCGACTTCGCCCTATGTTGGAAATTTTGTACCTTGGAAGCCAACACTGGGTGGCGACCCAGCCTCTCCCTGGGCAGCAAGAATAACACCGTGAGCATTGGCGAGGGACAGTAGAGCTGCACTGTACAAAATGGAGGAAAGCATCTTGAGTAATAGGGTGTCCAGCACGGAAAGAATGAATGACAATTGGAACAATGGGTAGAAATCGCCTGGATCCTGAGATGAATGTAATTATCGAATGAAGGAACGAAGACCAGAAGTCACACCAGGAACTGCTGACGCCTTTTTATTCAGCCTTCACCATCAGGAAGCTGCCCAGCAACGGGGCCATATTCCAACACCGAAAAATTTGCTGTCCTACAACACTTGTTGCATAAACGGCGGAGTCGTCAGCATCATTTCCCTTAAAGCAGACCACTTTCTAGGGATGTCCACACACTGAAAACAATCGAGAAACGTTTGCCAAGGCTCTCATCTCATGCCAGTCGTTAGAATGCAGATCATCAGATGGCACATCACGGTTGAAAGATACTCGCAGCGGTCGATCTGATACACCGCAGGGATGTGGTGCCGAAGACCGCATTTGAGAGCAGTTATTCCCGCAATAGAACGCTGTTTGACCCACTGCCAAGCCCAAGTGGAGGCGTGGGATTCGATAATAGTCAGGCCAGAATTGAGGTTATTGAAACAAATGCCAAGTCGCGTAGCAGCGCAGAGGTTGTTTCTCAGGCTCTTGAGCCTCGCATGGGGCGTTTGAGCTGGGTGGGACTGCCTAAAGGGGTAACCCGCAGCCTTCCCCACTGCCCCTGACAGTGACAGGCATGTTATTCCGGCCATAAGGAGACACAAGGTCCAATTAAGGACTTGAATAGTATGGCCCTACCCGCATCAGCATAAATTTCCGTGATAAGATTGCGATCACTTACCAGCAAGGCTCGGCAGAAATTTTGAATGTCGATGTTTGAGGAGGCTCTGCTTAAGGCCTACCTCCCCTCTAAACTCTCTTTCGCAAAAGCAACGGTCCATGAGTAGCTATCTCTACCGAGCTCCACTCGCCCGAACTCCACTGAAAGCTACTTGAGCATAAGCTTGAATTGAGAGGAAGGTCTGTCGAGATAGGATGAAACATGCTTCGATTTTTGGTTTCAACCAAAAGTAAACGGGCTGTTTATCTTACAATTATTGCCAAATAATAATCTTCCCTCCACCACGCCAATCCTTTTAGCGGCCGCTTGTCTGCCATGAAACTCGAATAAACCTAAACGCCATGGCCTCCCAGAGCCCCAATTCTCCGTCGCAAAGCTGGTGCTTTTGACTTATTCGTCTTCACCTTCGGCATCGACTTCCAAATCCCCCGATATGGCGTCCTCCATTTCTTCGTCCTCGTCTCCCACCAGCAGACTCTTTCCCATCCCTTTACCGAGGGGTCCCTTGCCCTTACCTAAGATTGGCTTACCCAATCCTTTTCCCCGGCCAATATCTCGGTGGCTTCTTTTCTTCATGGCAGGCGTATAGACGATGGCATCTTCGTCTTCCTCTTCTTCCTCTTCTTCGCTACCGTCTCTCTCTTCTTCCTCGCCATCTTCAAGCTCGTCCCCCTCCTCGTCTCCCAATAAAACCTCCTGCCCTAGCCTGCTCCGTTGTTTCAATAGCTTCGGAGGTAAACCAGGGCCACTGTCCGCATTGCCAAAGTCGCTCTTCTTTGTTCCCTTTGGCCATCGACCCGGGCCTCGACCTGTACCACCACTCTTCCTCCGTGAAGTACTGCTTCGTGGACGAGCAGACGAAGGTCTTCTCGATGAGCTGCCGCCGCCAGAGCGTCGAGGTTTGGGACGGGATGAGCTGGATGAAGATTTATGTCTGGGAGTGGGCCGGGAAGAAGAGGGTCGAGGGGTAGCACGAGGCCGCGCTCCAGGAACGGGAGGAAATACCTCAAAACGTGTTGGGGAAATGGCACCTGCAGCTTCGAAGTAGGAAAGCCTCCTCGAGACGCCGTTAATACGTGTCGTGGACTGGGAGCCTTCGGCATCATCCTCGGATGTTGCTACTCTGATGAGTTCACCTGATTCAGTCGTTAATTTGCCGAGGGACTCGGTGACTTGGTCAGTATCACCATTTTCATTGAAGGTCTCAAAATCCCGCTTGCTGCCCTTTGATAACTTCGTTTTGTCAAGGATATCGTCCTCTTCGTCCTCGGATTCATCGCGTGGTGCTACTGTATTAAGCGGTGGAGCATGATCAAAGGCTGAAGCATTGCCACGGCCCATGATGTACGGAGTCCAGACAAGTCCTTTTGGGTTGAGCTTAGCGTAGTTCTTCGCCTCGTGCTGTCGAATGACCTCGCGGTAGTAATCAGTCTTCAGCTTGAAGGCATAGGTGCCAGTGATAGGCTCTCGTATCAAGGCACCCAAGGCATCAAGTGCAGAAATCACGTCGTCGGGGGTCAAGCCCATGTCGTCCGATATCTTCCTGATGCTGGGTATCTGGTCACCAGGTTTGAAGTCTTTTAGGTAATAACATAACACAAGTCGCCAGTAGTTTCGATATGATACCAATCCCATATCGGAAAGAGGCTTCTCTGGAGATCCCGTTTTACGTTCAACCCGTGTAAGGAGGTACGAGAAGTCGATAAGAAGATGCCCATACCCTTTTCGCTGGTGTATTGGAAGGACCAGGATACAGGAGACATTATTTAAACTGCTGGGTCGTTTCTCTTTAGAAAAGTAGCCGACAAAATGGCATCCGAGTTCGTCATATTCAGTCATGACGTAGAATAGAAAGGGCTCAACGTCGTAATAAAGGGTTTTCGAGCCCAGGAACAGTTTGGCGAGGAGACAGAGATTTTGACAGTAGAGCGGGTTCTTGCGGCCATCGACCTCAAAAACCATGATTTTGCCATCTCGATATATCTCATCACCTGGAGGATACTTCCAAGGGCATTTTGTCTTGTGGCGCCACGCAACTATGTCCGATTCCATGTACTTCAGGCAAAATTCGCAAATGAAAAGTGCCTTGTTGCGACTGTACTCTTCCGGGTACGGTGCTGCATACCAGATGTCGATTTGATACTGGCCGAACTCGATGTATTCGATCTGACTTGCAGGGCCAGATACCTTGCGAGCTTTCTTGATACCGGAAACTGTGGCCGCCTCGGCTGCTGCTGCAACCCTCGCCTTCCAATTTTCCTCTGCTTTCTGACGAGCTTCATCGAAAAGTCGGCGGTGTTCTGGCTTGGGAAGTGTTAACGTGGTATCTGCCTCTTCTTCGGTGAGAATGCCACCATAAGGTTTAGATTTCAGCTCGTCATTCTCCCTGTCGTGAAGAGAATAAAAGGGCTGGGAGTAGATCGATGGAACGAAGCCTGAACTTGTGGATGGACGAGCTCCGGGAGTGGGGCGACTCTTTTTCTTCGGTTTTGGGGGTTGTGAAAGGATATGCCGTAACTCCACTGGATCAACCCGAAACGCCATTTTGATGGTTGTTGGTGACTTTTCAATGATCCTTGCTGGGGAGTGGGATGGTGAGGATTTTGGTCGCAGTGATCTCGATGTTCGAGGACTTATGGGTGAATCGATTCGTTTGTTGTTGCCGTTGGTCAGGGGGTGGATTGCTTTGTCGATGTCCATAGCATCGTTGCCTGCTGTGTCATCAATGTGCAGAGCATTTGATTGACCGGAGCTCGTGTCTTTATCTCGATTTCTTTTTCTGAGCAAAGTTGCATCTTCGACGTCTGCGTCCGCAGAAGATGTTTTCCTTTTACGCAGGAAACGCGAGCCATCCATAGGGTCTTCTGGAGCAATCAACTGGTTGAAAACAGAGTGAGAGTCCGGTTTGATGGCACCACGCTGAGGTGGCAAGAGGTCCCCTGCAATTCGATCTCTTGATATCCTCCGTGTAGCGTGGTCTTGCACCCCGACTTCTGGCACTGCAGGTTCGGGGACGAGATTGTTGGACACACAGTCAGGACAGTACCAAGCTTCAGCTTCTAGAGATCAATACTTTAGCTATTTTGGATCAGTTTTGCAGGGTAAGGAATATTCGCACCTTCATCAGATTTGAGTGCATCGGCATTCCTGGCGCATTGTCTGTGTGCTACGGCCTGGTCAGCCTTGTCAATGATATCGTTGAAGTAAACAAACCATTATCCCCACAAACTCCACAAGACAAATAAAGTTCAAACTCTTCTGAAGGGTCATTCTCTTCATCCTGTTGACAAAAAATACAGCGGTTTGGGTTAGCTGGCTCGTCCTCTTCATCGTCAGCTGTAGGATCCCATTCCACTTCTACTTCAGCGTCTGTCGAATCTTTGGACTCATCATCGCCTCCACTAGCAGCACTCTCAGAATCAGAACCTGACATGGCTTCTTCGTCGTCCTCTAGAACGCCAGGTTGAATCTTCACGGCCCCAACTCCTAGATGTCTGTCAGTTTCTTACCAAATTTACTCTCAAATGGCCAAGAACTAACCCTCTCCATCCTCTTCCTCGTCTTCTTCTTCACTCTCCTCTCCACCATTATTTTCGGCCATTTCTTCGTCTGACTCGCCCTCCGCATCTTCGTCAGAAGGCCCCTCACCCTCCTCCTCACCTTCTTCGGATGCTTCCTCGTCTTCGCTATGCCCCAACTCGTTGTGTAATTGATTATTGGCAGCAAACTCATCTGAATTCTCGCCTAGGGGGTCTGCAGCAAGCTCATCATCCTCTTCAAACTCCGCGTCCTCCTCAGAAGTGGCCATACCTGAACAACAGTCAGCATTACTCAACACGAAAGCTCGAATGTGCGACAAGCTGAGAAACATTTGGAAAGGACCGGAACAGGAATGTTCATGAAGTCACTGGACATTCAAAGAGGGCAAAGATGGAGATTGTTCCATACTGTGCTGAAGCTCCTCCTCCATGAGCACGGCTGCCGCCATCTCTCAGATATCCGCGATCATTCGCGTACCAGTGTAGGAAGGTATTTTTGTGCTGTGGCACTCCGGGCGCGAGCTGTGCAAAGGGCAGGTGGGTTGCTCGTATGTGCGCCGGCGACAGCAGCCACAGACAGATCGAAGGTACGGGGTCTGTCGTTTCCTAAAAGGCACTGACCTATCTGCTATCACTTTTGACAATTACCGGCCCACCACTGATCAGTTCTTGATTGTTGTGCGAAATGTTGGCGATGGGGGATGATGTGCGACCGTTGAATTTGCAGTGAACGCGCGATTTTAGGACACAACCCCAGTAGGACAATTGAACACTCGACAAAAGCGGAAGCATGTAGGCTTCCGACGCGTAGATCAAGCTTGAATTGGATCGAAATCGTTTTGTGGAGTTTTAATATCGCCCCCCTGGGTTCAGGGCATTTCAAATGTAGTTGCCGTTCTCCTGAGGCTTGTGTTAGGTAAGAACCCGTGCAGCCGACCCTCCGCCGCAATTTCAACGTCAAGTCAACCAGCTTTTGAAGATTGAAGCTCAATCCATCGCAGCACAACGATATCAACTGGGTAAGAGCACTGCTCCGGGATTTAAATGAAAGTTGTATGCTAATTGATCATTCAGGATTGGATTGGAATCGCCACCATGGGTGTTCCTTTCGAAGCTCTCATCCCTTATGGGATCATGCTCGCTGTCAGTATCTCCGCCTCGATACCCAGCAGGCAGCCCTCTCGATGGCGTAGAACCATTGACTAAGTATCGCAGATGTTCGGTGTTACTGGGGCAGGACTTTCGAAGATTAGACACATGCAGAACGGGGGCAAGAGGGCAAGACATTCGGTGGATCAATGGGACAGAGTCAGTACTCAAACTCGGATCAAAAAATTTCCGAGTAAAACTATGCTAACGTCTATGCAGCAAAGTACTTCCCTAGGCCTTCTATCGAGGATTCAAGCAATACTGACAGCAGGATAGTGATGGATCGAGACCGGAGATTGACAGGTTACTTGAGAGGGCAAACAGATAATCCGTCGGCACCTGCAGGCTTCGAGCTGAACAACCCTTGGAGAGTGAGTCAGAAAGCTATTTATTCGCCGACCGTTTGCTGATATTTCGTTTTACAGCTCGAGAAGCGCATCCTCTAGATTGCCTGGTTGATCCTACTACTTGATATATATCTTGCAGCTAGGGAGAGAATATCAGGAATCCGAATCCACCAACGTCTTTCTCTTGTGATCTGTGTGTCGGAAATGATGAGATTCCTCTCCTTATTATGGTTTAGTGACCTGTTGGAGACGTGATTTGGCCCAATTTCCTCTTACTAGATCCATGGGCCTCGGAGCACGTGAATATCGTACTTAGACACTACCATTGTGCCATGAGGACATAGTACACGTGCCGATTCTTCGACCAACTCAATTCATCTGTGGATTATCTCGAGCCTCTTCTAGGGTTTCAAGCTCAGCCCTGATCCGATCATCCGCTGAACATTCTGCCAGGGGATAATGCAAAGCCATAGGGGCCAGGCGGCAAGGCAAGCAACCTTTAGAACCCCCCATTATCTATCTCTTTATTTCAGTTCGTTTTGGTATTTGAACGAACAGATTTGGTACATTTTGTGATTTTGGATATACCACCTTTCTTGGTTCATTTCGGGACTTTGATTGTACGGCCTTCTTAGGTACATTAGAAGTGGCCACTCGCTCGATCTCCCAGAAACGGAACATTGAGAGGTGCTAAATCCCCCGATCTGACTCTAATAGCCACCTGGAGCTCCCTTCAACTCGGTCGACAAACCCCGAATTCCCAACCTCTCCTGCTCACCAAGCACGATGCCAAACCACTTCTCAAGGACATCCCACCTCTCCACCTCACTAACACATTCCACTAACGTCTCAGTGTTCCCTCTAATTCGCTGCTTAACCTTCCCATCAGCCATGGTAATCACACCCACCACATCCTCCTCTTCTATCACAGTTCGCACACAAAGAATCATCTGGTTGAAGAAGCTTCACCAAACATTCTTTGTACTTTTCCAATTCATGACCTCGATATCTTGCGGCAAACATTCAACCTCAGCGAAGCAATAAATACCGTCCCATTCTTCATTTTCCTCCCTCTTATGCTGCAAGATCCAACACTTCTCCGGGGTTTCAAATTCCGGGATCGAGCTCCAAATAAGCCTCTTTCTGTCGTTAGTACTTCCCCATGGTACCTCGATCCCATCGACCAGCGGAATAGGAGCCGCTGGACCTGCAGCGGTTAGACTCACCATCATCCATCAATATCGGAATAGCTCACCATTAGCACCAAACCCAAAATCAACAAGATATCTCCTCCCCTCAAACTCAACCAAATTAATCAAATGATTCCAGCCATCAAACGCCCCTTTCGGACCCCCATGATTTGCCTTCGCAACCCTCGCCGCCGCCATCTTAACCCTGAACCCCCAAACTCCTCATCACGGTGCCAAAGAATCCATTATTCATCGTACAAGTGCCTCCCCTCCCGCCACTCGGCCCTCTTCCATCCCGAACCCTCTCTCTTTCGGACCTCTCTCGTTCCAAAACTGCCCCATCGGCGCTCTCCCCCTCCCGCGCAATCCCCCCACTATTCAGTAAATACTCACACACCAACGCCTGATCTAGCGTACCCATATGGTGGCGACTGTAACGCAAATACAAATTCGCAAACGGGATTCTATTTTGCTGATACTTCTGCAGCATACCCAGGGAACCCCTCGCAGAGACAAAAGTCCCCCATCCCTCTTGCTTGTAATCCCTCACTGTCGCTGCCGCCACGGCTTCCGGGAGTCGGACGTGCGAGAAATACTTCTGCAACGCAGGTAGCGAGGAGCACGTCGGTCTTCTGTTCAGAATTCCAGAAACATCTTCATCGCCGCTCTTCACCAATTCATCGCACGAAACCAAGAAAGAGTGTGGAGATACCTCTCCATCAAAACCTCCCCCTGAAAGAAAGAATAAAATCCCCCCCAAACGAAATTCTGACGTGAGGAACAACCTCTCCCTCCCATCGCAATCGAAAAACCCTTAAAAATTCCAGCCTTTCATACAACTCACCAAATCCAAAAAAAAAAAAACAAAAAAGAAGAAGAAAAAAATTTCCCCTGCCAAAGCGTGTACGTGCATACATCATGGTAAGATCTTACGTAACCAAAGGCACCTTAACCGTCACTTCGCAGCAGCTCGCAGTCGAGTCGCCAAGCTTTCCAAACCGGAGATTTCCCGCCCCTCGGGTGCCAAGGTAAGCTTATCCCGCACTCCCCGATGCCCTGCCAAAGCCCATCATCCGCTTCATGCAGATCATTTCGCTTGTCTGCCTGCAAGCCACAACCCCGGCCAGCGGCGGCCCAAGTGCGGGAGCTAAAACTAGCACCAACGAGATGACAGCGGGAGCCAAAAGAAACCTCCCCTTCCTCGCCTCTCTCTTGATCTGCGGGGAAGTACGAAGGTACTTAGACGAGAGGGTACGTACCCAAGCCAGGGCTTGTTTTTCGCCGAGGCTTTTGCTGCATTGGGATATTCCTGTTTTGGGATGCATGCGGTTTGCGAAAAGAGGCGCCGGGTTATTGAAATCGAGCTACGCCGCAAGGACGACGATGCTCGTAAGTCAATTCTGCTGTGACAAGATGAGCAAAACATGGTGATAATAATGGTCACTGTTTAATGAGTTGGGAATAATGTTTGCCGATGATGATATTTTTTTCCTCCAGTCAGGATTAAAATATATACTGATGCTGACCCCATCCATCCATCACGCAAGTTTTTCCTCTAAAATACCATTTGTCAGTCCCCCTGGGGTATACCGGACAGACAAAAAGCCCTTCTCTAAGAATAAAAGACTCTGCATGTGTATGTCCCATCCCAACGCCTAACGATGTGCTGTGTCCTCTGCCACCACCCATGTTGAAGCCCTCAGGAATGCGACCTAATCCCTCACTATGAATGTGCCCTTCCTGTTGTGAACAAAGAAAATCAATGCAGATGCTGTTCACCTTTGCTCAACCCGAGCTTAGTAGGAAGTCCGCCAATGCTGTGAATCCTTTTTGATCAACGCCGGTGCTTGCCCTAAACCCTAGCCACGCCCATGTTTGGATTCGAACCATAATGAATATGTCACATCTACACGATGACTGGCAGTTATCTAGTAGCGACCCTCCAGTCCTCCCGATCCGCTTGTGGTAACAGCTGGTGACCTTGTCACGTACATTCCTGGTATTCCTGCCATGCTACCAGCTGAAAGATTTACGTTCGGATTCGGACTCTGAAACCCCGCTGGGTAGGAATCGCGTCTGCCCGAGCTTGGCAAATAAGGCATATTAGTGGCTATTCTTCCATACATCGGCGGACCCATCCCGAGTGCTGGAGGTGCTCCGATAGGGGAAATCGGGCCCCTGAGTCCAAGATTCTCCAAAGAACCCAAGGCAATGTCAAGGCGTGGCGGTGGGGGAGAAGGCGCCATCATCGCACCGTCGTATTGTTGCCGTGGTGATGGCTGATAATGAATAGCTTGTGGCTGAGGTGGAAAGGTCTGGTATTGCGGCGATCTCTGAGGCTGATCGTATGGTGAGGTAGTGCCAGTGTGTGTTCTAACCCTCCGAGAAAAGTATTGATCTCGAGCAGCGAGTGCCGAAGAATGGGGGGGCGAGGAATAGGCGTACGAAAAGTTACCTGCTTGCCCTCCTTGCGGCGAGAAAGAACTGAAGGGAGATTGCTGGGGATCTGGATACACACCCCTATATTGCGGGCTGTCTAGAGGCTGCTGTTGATTGAATGTTGGCGTTTGGCCATGTCCGGATCCAGTCCGGGGCCGTTTGTTAGACTCATCGTAAGACATCCCCTGGTATGAAGAAGTAGACTGCTGCGAGAAACGGCGACCCATTGGAGGGCGCTGATCGTAGCCGGAAAGCCCCTGTGGCGATTCGACAAAATCTCCCTGCTCATTTTGACCCTGACGAACAGCATCTTGGGACTCTGGGCTCGTCACTTGCCGTTCTACTCCTTGGCTCGAGTGTCGATTGGAGGTACGGTAATGTCTTGGCTGGTAGTCATCGTGAGCAGGTCCGCGTTTTCTGAGCAAAGTCCTCGGCTCCTTTCGTAATCGAAGCCGAACACCCTGATCACTGAACGACCGGGTCAGAAAAGTGGATTCAGACATTCCTTGGAAGTTTTTCGTCGAGTGAACCGGAAAAGAATTCGATAGGATGGCTTTGATGTGATAGCACTCATTTTGGCGCATTTCGTAGAGGTTGAATTGCAGTCGGAATGTTCCTTCGAGCTTGACCGAGAGGTCCCCAAAGACGAAGAAGGCTCCATCGAGGTTGTCAGAGTCCTTGAGGCGGTGGAGAGACGAAACCAAAGTACCAGCCAATGCAGCGCCGAGAGGTCCTTGCGGTATTCCTTCGTCTTCGCCTACGAGACTACATGACATGAAAAAGTAAGGACCTAAAGAAAGGGGAGATTAGCTTGAGTACTTCCCGCCAGTCAAAGAGACTCGTACTTTGCAAATAGTTTTGACTTGGGTCCGACTGCTGGCTGATTTTGAGCTGGATGATTGGCGGTGGATCTACAGGTTTACGATCTGGACAGTGGATCAGCTTCAGCTACAATGCAATGCCCACTTGAAGATGGTGTACCTTTCTCTTTGCCAACGGCGACTCTGGCATTCTCAGGCCCTTGTCTAATGATGAGCTGACAATGATCACTGAACAACGGCATGGTTAGCGAATGGTTAGAGGAAACACAATTCAAGAGCTTTGGTAGAGCAGCTTTGTGAAGGTGTAGGTCGAGAGGACGTACCTTCTCAGGCCTTGGATTTGGGCGGTGGCCGCGTCTGCGAACTGGTGGGTTGAGTGGACGACGTTCATGGATACTGTGGGGGCTTCTCCAGCCTGGTCTTTTGGGTTCCTTGGTCCTCGAGTGTCTATTGCGATCGAGATGCTTTTCTAGATACTTGAAGAGACTCTCCGGGGCAGAAGGATAGGGTTTGTGGTAGGATGCAATAATCGAGACCCAGAGGAGGACTGGCTATGGTTATAAAGATGCCTGGCATGAGGTGCGTCGTCTTTAGGGCTTCTGGAATTCGCACGAGCAAAAAACAGTGTCATAGAAGACGTTGGTGGGGTGCTAATTCCTCCCCGGACCGTTTGACTTTCGACGTCAAACCTGGTTGGGGACAGACCTTGGCCTTTCGATGGATAGATGGCGTCTTCGTCCCAAGTAGTGGCGTCCGAGGTTAGGCTGATGGCCAATGGAAGGAAGGCGCGAGTCTTGAGGTTTGAAGATGCTGCTTTGGGGGAAGTCGGGGCAGCTAGTGGACGCTCTTTTTCGGTAGGCTCCGAAGTCTTTGCAGCGGTCCTTATAATCCAACGTCGATCCAAGGTTAAGACGAGACAAGTGCGCCGGGATGATGTAAAGTGACAAGGCTGACAGACGGGAAGGGTCACTTAGCCTTGCCTTCGACAAGTAGAGCTCCTTGTCTCGGATTAGGGTAGAGCCGTCGAGCAGTCCGTCGAAGACGGTTTGGTGTGGAGGACCAGAATTTGAGGGGGGTTATGTGTATGGTCCCCCGGGGATAGTGAGAGACTGAAGCAGCGCAGGTGATTGGCGTGGCCTGCAGTCCAGTGTCGACGGGTGGTAGACAACGGGCGAGCAGCGCGCGGCACTGGCATTTGGAAGCAGGTACTTACAATGCGCAGTGCCGCCAGCCAGAGAAATGAGGTGACAGGAGGAAGAAGTGTCGAACAGCCAGCCAGCGGCCCAGGGAAGCCGTGATATGTGTGATACGGCTCGATTGGGCTGGGCAACCAGTCCGAATGCAGTAGCAGGCTCTCTCTCTCTCCCTCTCTCCCTCTCTGTCTCTCTTCTCTGTCTCTCTTCTCTGTTTGCAAGGTGGCGCCGTGATTGGGCTGTCCAGCTTCGCGGGACTCGATTTGATCAGATCTGAATGAATGGGCGGTTGAGATTCAGATTCGAACAACAGCGAGAGGATGCGCCTTTTGAGACACAGCAAGTGAAGAGCGTCTCAAGGATCCCGTGATGGCCGTGGCCTGCTCCGTTTGCCGCAAACAGAAAGTGGAAATGAGAGCTCTGCTGGGTTATTGGCGCCTCCTCGATCCTGAGGGCACAAGATCTGCCCCGCGAGATGGAAATGAAAGGTACAAGGCCTCGGCGAGAGGCCAGGTGTAGCGACGTCCTGCACAACGCACCAGCACAGGCACAGGTCTCTTAGGTGTCAAGTGTCAACGCTTCGAAGCTGGGAGCTGGGAGCTTGCTGCTGCTTGATAGACGGACCAAACCCAGCAGACTTGAAAGTGCCGGAGGCGAACAGTTCAGAGGGTAGTCCCAGGTATGTGCCAGGTGTGCGAGAGTAAGCTCGGACAATACAGTACGACTTGATACCCCCTTCCCAAGTCGCACTTATGGACCCGCAGGTAGGGGCAGATGGCAGGCAGGAACTCTTTAAAGCTATCTCAGCAACGCCACCACGACTGGGCCAGCAGATAGGCATCTCCGAACTGACAGGCAGGGCAGGCAGATGGCGCTGGGACGGGGGGCACAGGCTTGCCGTCGGCGAGCAGAGCAGGAGATGGGATGGGACTCTGGGAGCAGATGGGCCGAGCAAGAGCACTGCACTGAAGGGGAGGGGAGGCCGGATAGGCTGAAGGCACAAGACTGGACAGGATGAAAGCAACAAGGAAGAGGGCAGGCTGGGCAGGGCAGGGTAGGGAATTTGGCGCGGCATGGGTGCGTTGGTGACAGGAGTGGACTGTGCTGAGGATGTGGAGAGGGAGACGCAGCAGCAGCAGCAGCAGGGCCAGGGCATTGCTGATGTCTGGAGACGAGGTTGGCGTTCACGCTGGCGCTGATTGAGAAGTGGGAGGGCCAGCAATGCCAGCATCTGCACTGCCGTCGTTCGTCTGTCGTCCGTCACCGCTGCAGCGCAACGACCAGGCCCTCGATCTCCGAGTTGCTTGGACGCGATCGTCTGAGCGCTCCAGACAGACATGGAAGCTCCGCAACCCCTGCTGCTTGGGATGACTGAGTGCAAATAATACGCCTCTGCAGCCGGCATTCCAGACGCCTCCTGGAGATCGCGCCTGCGAGGCTGGCCGATGGAGAATTATTTGCATCGCTTCGGGTAGCTGCTTTCGGTGTCGTCGCCAACCCGCGAAAGAACCAGCGGAGTGACACGATCACGGCGGGCCCCGTGCGTACGGTGTACTAGGTACGGAGTAGTGGAGATCTGGATCTGGATCTGGATCTGGATCTTTATCTCCGTCTCGACTGGTCTTCGCCGTTGCGTTGCTTTTTCCCAGTGGAAAGTCTAGAGTATGTTCCATACTCAGCGCTACTACATTGTTCCTCGTACCTCGTCCCTCGTTCTTCGACTCCTACTCCGACCTCGAAGTACATGCTGGCTGGGTTTCCTGCAGCGGCCACGCACAGGGCGGCCATCTACGGTATATTTACACTAGATCCGGCAGTGTGGACGGGTAAGGAGGAGGCGCCCTGTCCATGGCAGCGAGCACACAACGGCACGGCATGCGTTCCTTCTCGAAGGCCATGCCTTGTGAATTGGGCGTGCAAAATCGGTCTCGAGGTGCATATCAGATAACCAGACGCACTGTGGCTGCATGGCCAGGCCTTCGGCGGGTGCCGGTACGCTCGCCTGTTGCAGCCATTCCGGATCTCTAGGACACGCGTTGCCCGTGGCAGAATATACAGCGGTTGTACAGTACAATGATTTGCAGTGCAGCACACACGCATACGGATACGCATACTATATTGCTGTGTGCACCCACACGCGCTGCAGAGCTATTTGCTGCGGAGCGAGATAAAGTACAGGCGTCGACAAGCGACGACCGCCTGAGGGTCCACCAGGTCTATTATTTGTCTATTCCAGGGGGGGTGGGGGAGCGGGATGAAGCTAGAGGGACCTGCATGCAGCCCGGAGCCTGCAGCGACGTGCAGCACCTGCCGCCCCGTGTCGTCAATACAAGTAATGGCCGAAGAACAAGAGCCGTCTACCTCGAGAATGTCGTTGGTTGCCTTTCCCGTCTCTACCAAGTAAGCCTCCTTTCCTCCGCCTTCCCCGGTTCCTATCCGGAATCCCACCCCCTCCCCTGAGTCCCCTCACCTCCGGCCCCCTCCGCCCCCCTCCCCACCAGCGTCATGGACGCCGAAGTCGTCCAGATGCAGCCCCGTCTGCAAGTCACCGGCCGGTGCACGGCTACCACAGGAGAGAGGCACTCTCTGCCCTCGTCGAACGTCAGACGTGTCACCCGAACTCACCCAACCAACAATATCCCAAGCCTCCATGCAGACGGACTATCGACAGACTGGGCGTCGAATCGACACCGATCCGAGTCGAACATTGGCGTCGTCTGAGCTCGCACGGCCGTCATTTCGAAGCAGCTTCGAAGTCGAAGGTTGTTGAGTACAGTACAGTTACAGTACAGTACTGTACATGTAAATTATGTACAGTACCGTAGTCGCAGTTGAGCTTGGTCCACCTGCTCGCGAGCTCCACCTCCGCCCTGAAGCCTGCTGCCCCGTCATCCGTGTCCTGCAACGCTCGAATGATCGCCCGCAACGGTTCCTTGGCATTTCGTCCGATGTCCACGATCGATTCCTTCCCCTCTCCCCACCCCACACGGAACGGGAAGCTTACCGTAATGTAGTACAGTGAAACCTCGCTATAAGGATACTCAATATAAAGATATCCTTGACATAAGGATACATCTGCTGGCCCCGCAGGGATTAATTTTGCTGTGTGCCACACCTCGTTATAAGGATACCTCGGTATATCCTTAGTTTTTGGGAACAATTTCGGTATCCTTATATCGAGGTTTCACTGTATCTCTCGGCCGGCCCTGATCAAACTACAAAGCACTTGGCCTCTTCGGCATGCTTCACGGTCTCGAATGCGTCCCGCGGCCCGCTTCACCAGGACGCTTTTTTCAAAGCGTGCACGACCGAATCCGGGCTTCTGTCTCTGGGTCTTTCGTGGCACGGTCTGCTCCCGGCCCCAGCCCCCGACCCCGACCTAACCTTAGCTCGCGACGGGATGCTGCAGGACGCATCCGCTTGGGACGTCGGCGTGGTGTCGCGAGGGAAGCACATGGCAGAGGCGAATCGGAACGACAGGCATATCAGAATCAATTGCGCGGGGACGAGGACGAGGACGGATCATGGATTCATATCCTCGCTAGGGGCAAAGTCGCCGAGAACTCTGCGGAACCCGGGCAACAGCTACAGTAACTGTTGAGATGCAATTCAAAAACAACATCTGAATCACCTCGCAATGAATTCTCGATGGCTGTCGAGGATATTGCTTTGTGTCAGTACGGTCTTCTGCAGAGCTTCGTACGAGGCTTTCGCGCTGCAGCATGTGGCTGCTGCGCTTTCGTTGATTCTGGGCCAGCCTCGGATCAGGGTCGTCTCCGCGACCCTTGAACATGACCGCGCTCAGTTGTTCAGCTTCGCGAACTTCTATAAGATCATATCATATCACATATGACCAGGTTATGCTCCCACGTAGGACGCATAAACCAGGTTGCCCTATATCAGAAGTCTCGTTTCAGATTTCTGTAAGGAGACGGCCGAGCACATCGAATTGACAGCCTCGTGCTTGTTCAGATCAGTGGGTTCGCAGCAACATGCGCCGAGGACTTAGGCTTTGACGATTGAGCTCGAACGTCTGAAGAGCGGGCATTTACTCCCGCACTCCCGCATCAACACCTTGACGTCATAGCAGGTATTCACGTCTCGCACGTGGTCTGACTTTTGTGGAGTTCGATGGCAAACACTGAAGCTGAGAGCGATCTTGGTCTTTTGGCCCAGACTTGGCGGGCTTCAATCTGTTTGACGGCGGACCACATCCTCTCGCCAAGTTTTCCCTCGAGAGCAAAAAGGACAACCAGTAGCGGAACTGGGCCTTTCAGGCGTCAGTCTGTCATGTCGCACAGCAGAGGAGGCCCCTTCCAGAGCCCGCGGGTAGCACGTTTCCGCCGTTCCAGCACGCGAAACCCACGCGGCGAGGTGCTTTTTTTGGGAAAAAGGCCATGCGGGAGAAAAAAGAAAAAGAACTGGGCTAGGCGCCCTCCGTTGAGCCTACCTCAAAAGATGCAAAAAGCGACAACCTCTGATGATGTCAAGAGAGCCTCAGAGTCTGCCTTCTCTTTAGGCCCTTCTCTCCAGCACTGAATCCGCAGTTGATGTTCAATCTAATCCAGGAACAGGAGGGATGTGCGCTTCGCTGAGGCTCTGAGCCAACCGTTGCCATTTCCGACTCGGGGCTACCGCGGTTTGGGAGTAGAGGCTGGATGCGCGCCACTTGCAGAACTGCATCTGCAAGCCTCTTCCATCAGCACTCCTATCTGCAAGTTTAAACCCCCCATGAATAGGCCGAGCAAATTCTTGTGCTCCCTTCTGCAGACTGCATGCCTCATTAAACGCCCTGGTGGCAAGATTTGCGGCCTGAGAGGAGTACAACGGATATCGCCTCGCCGTGGAGAGGGCCTTGAAAGACAAGTATCAAAAAAGTAACGACCTTCACCGCGATTGAGCGATTACCATCCATCTTGAATCTGAATCCCGGATGCAGTTCACTCCTTGGATGGGTCTTTCATGATGTCGTTGATCCTACCAAAATTGTGGCTTCAGTTGTCACAATCGCCTGTAGGCCAAGCCTCAGGCCGGGAGTGACACTTTCCAGAGCTCAGAGCTCAGAACTCAAACGCGCCGCCAATGCCGTCATGTGTCTCACGCCTCGGGAGTCGGGTCCATTGTCCAGGCATTTGTTTTATTTGACCGTTTACGAACAAGAGTTTGGCTGTGCTGACTGCTGAGTATCTTCACCACCCGGCCCTTTTGGGGGCTTGTCCATAATTTGGACCCATGGACTGACACGGTAAGGGCCGCACGCCCTTGCCTCCTCGGGCCTTCTGCGTGGCTTGACTCGACTCAGGTTTGATATGCCTCGAGTACCTACTATTATGTCTGATGAGTCTCAGCCACGAGCTAACTGTGAAGTCACTCGATGTTGCAACTTGCAAGCAATCGCGTCTACTTGTATTGCTCCCCAGCATTCATGGAAGCTAACCCGAACCAAGCCCTAAGTTCGCCACGATCGAACCAGGACGTGGCCCGTGGGTTGGGCAGCAAACCAGGCCCTGCCGCGACCACCATGTCCATGACCCCCCTGGAACACGCCAATCATATCGATTTCCATACTGACTCGAAAATAGCAAGGAACAACCAACCTCCGGTGACTACCCTGCCCCTGCGATGATGCAAACCTTGGAGCCCCAATCTTACCTGAGCGTCACCTGGCCTTGGTGAGATCACAATCGACAAATCTAGCTAGCGAACTCAGCTAAAGTGATGACCAGCAGCTCAAGGAGTCAAAGAACTCTCCGTACGCGCCGCTTAGTGTTCTGGAGAGCTCCTTCTCGACTGCTGTTTAATTTCCGAAGCAGGACTTGTGTCACAACCCACAGAACTTTGAGAGATTCGCACTTCAATGGCCGCCGGCATGATGACTTTATCGAGACCCTCCCGTCGATCATATACCCCCAGGCCGCCTTCCAATCGATTATAGCTATACTGCATGATTTATGCATACGCTCTATGAGAGCTTTGAAGATATCCGAATATCGGTCCACAGTCAGCGTCACGCATCAGTGCGGTGATTGCATTTGACAGCGTTTATATGAGCTTGCTTGCCATTAAATCGCATACTATCATACAAACTCTGTATGAGCCCGAAATGAGTTGAATACACTTTCACATGCTCTTGCATGGTCCCATCATCACTCGATCTCTACCAGCCGTCTCCGAAAGCTCGTCAGCAAGATGTCGCAGTGGCCGCAGGGATATAGATGAAATCTGCCTTTCAACTGCGGAACGGGTGGGAAACTGGGGTTCTATGGCTCGCCTCCATGGAGTTGTGGGGTGGACCGTCAAAAGCCAAGTATGGCCTCCTCATAACTCTTGCAGAATAAGTCAGATGATATGGCAACCGGAGATGCTGGCGAGTGATAGCCTCTCCACGCAGTGAACTGGAGGGGTTTGTTCCTATACTTGTCCTGCTTTTTATTATCAGCGTGCCGAGTCTCTTTCTTAATCCGATTCCACGAACTCTAGGCTTCGATCACCTGCCTCCTCGATTACTGCCCTCAGAGTTTGGAAGGTACGGAGCGTGCAGGGCGAGATGCTCGTAACAATGTATCTCGAGAGCTCTTCAGTGGCTGGTCGTAATATCCTGCCGCCCAAAGGATCGAAACAATTAGTTAACTTCGGATCCGCCTTGTTCTGCGAGATCGCGGCGTTCCGCAGTCGTACCTTAGTCGCTGAACTTCTTGAAAGGGGCGAAGTTCCTAATTTTAGACACTTTAAGTGCTTGCTATCAAATTACATGCTTAATTGAAGTGTATGAAAATTAATCTTAAGGGACAATTAATGTAAAATTTATGGTTTTAGGGCCCAACTGAAGATTACGATATTCCCCTACCTATAAACCAGCTCAGCATATCGAAACGATGTTCCACATATGATTCAGTGGCTTGATATAATGTTTGAACCACACTTTCGAGATAAGTATCCACTTCGAGTAATGTCACAGGAACTTCTTTCTGACTATGCAATCTCAGCAACTAAAACAAATGAGTTGAACTCTTAAACTTGGTAACGATCTTACTGAACTGGTGTGTCTGTTGACGTTCAAGGTAACCCATAACATAAAATACCGCTCTCGCCGCTGTCCTTCTGATGGTGCGATTCCTCGTTGGCGCTACGCATCCCCGCTCCCCTTTTGGAGGAAACAACATGCTCGGCCCTAATGGGATAGTAGCTTGAAATATCTCTGCAACCTATAACTGACAATGGTAAGATAAATCAAGGCATATGATCCCACTAATTGGTGGGCTCGTCATACCGTACCGGACGAGGGAAGCTGCGGGAAATCCTAATGGACCATAATCAAAGGGACGCAGCCCTCCTTGAGGATATTCCAGACTAGGTACTAACGCAATGACATGTCGATTTATCCCCGCCTTTTGTCTCGAAACGCGGATAGATCGGATAAGTCTCTTTACAGAAACCTTTGCATCCTTAGCTCATGGGAATGGCACGTTGTGACATTTGGCAAGACACCAAGCTTGACCAAGAAGACCACGAATACAATCTGGGAAGCCGCTGTCCTCGAGCGTTGGAGGCGGCCCCCAGAATCGTTGGGCGCCTCCTCGGACTCCTCGAGTCTCTTGCCATTGGATCTCCAACCTCCTGAGCTCTGCGCTCTGCGCTCGACCCGTCCCGTTCTGAGGTAGGAAAGAAGGATGGAGAGCCCTTGGGTGCTTCTCCTGAGCACAGGTTCTGCCCTTTTCGCAGATGCTCAGGCTTGTTACCCAAAAGGCTGCTTGTAAATATAATAAAATGATGTAGAAGCTTTCCTACGAAAGGGAAATCCCCACGACCACGGAGCTAAACACAAAATCTTTAGGTGAAAAACAAAATACCAGCGAATAAAGCCATAGATAACCGTACGTTACTCCTATAACATCCTCTCCTTCGATTCCGAACTCGAGTGCGACTCACAAACAGCCTGAACCATCGCCGAGTAGCAACCGACCTGCCGCGAACCGAACTCAAATCGCCGAAGCCCTCCACCTCTTCATAACGAGTCGCCGTTGACTTTCAACAAAGTACATCTCTTCCTCCAACTTCCATCAGACGTTTGCAAGCACTTCGCCGTTGTCGAGTGCTCTAGTCAACTCCCAAGCTCATTCGAATACCAAGAGACACCACAACCCCTTTTCTCCCACCGACCCAGCTGGCCGAACCTCACAAGCTTTTCCTCCTCTTCTCCATAGCTTAATTTCCCTCCAGCAAAACAATCGCAATTCCACAACCCTCATCGAACATCCGCGAAAGCATTCGCATCGTCGAACTCAATTCCAACCTTTAACCCCCTATCCTCCCTCCTTCACAAGCGAAGCCCAAAAAACAACACCAGAACCCTCACAAACCCACACATCCACATCCACAACGAACCTACAAAAGCAAATCACAGACACCGAACTCACATAAACTCAGCGCCTAACGTCCGCTATAAATACTGCTCCGCCTCAAGACATAAAGCGAAGTGAAACATCCGCTTCATGCACGCTCTGTGCGCTCGCTCACGCATACACGTCCTCCGTCCCCAAGATGGCTCGCAGGCTCGCACAATGCTAAATAGGAAAGAATTTTGTGTTGTGGGCGGGGTTGAAATGTCTCTGTTACCTTGTTATTATGCGGTGTTGTGATTGAGTGCGCTGGCTGATATTGTGGCGTGGCTGTGGAGGTAGGAAGTTCTTCTACTATACATAGTTGTAGGTTGGATGGAGGAGGTAAGACATAAGTTCATGCGAAGGGGATGATATTCTCATATTATAGAGAGTAGTTATGTTTCAAGAGCAAATGCGGATTAAGTCTTTATGGACACTTTCATATCATCACCGTGATATCCCCAAGATTACTAGTAAACACTTCCAAAGAACGTTCTCTTCCCTTCTCCAAATACCACATTGTGATTCCAGAAATTAGCACAATGCCAATCACGTTTCATATAAGCCTTTTGCTTTTTCACCCGTCTTTGGGAATGGATACGAGAGTCTTGGAAGGATTCCAATAGCCCGGGTTACAAGCGACTTGGAGTGACTTCTCGAAGTTGTACTATACGTATAATCTATGTAAAGGTACGTCGATGATACAAACATCACCACTTAGTAAGGCATTCTACAGACAAGTACATTTGCTTCTCTCCTGCCTTCGAACCAAGCTTCCTTTCTTACTCTCTCGCCAAGTTCTCAATCCCACTCATCGTAGCATCCCAGAATCATCAAGCAGAAAGATTGAAAACATTTCTTCAGCAAGTGGATCTTGCTACAAGCGGAATCACCCCTATCTCGCCCACAGAAAGCATATACAAATCAACAACGTCAACTTTCTTCTTCGCGTCACCTTCATAACAGAACACAATCCCTCAAGTATCGCCGGTCTAGACAAAAAGGAGAAGAAGGACGGCCTCAAGATTTCATTGCACTTCTACAGTTTCCTTTCTCCGTCTCTTTTCTTGTTGTTTCCTCGGCTTTGACTTCACTTCACCTCCACAATTAAATCATTCAAGTATTGTAGGTCGCCATTTTCGACTGGGAGTTGAAAAGAGACTGCTATCACGGCATTGCATTTGTTCACCATCTCCCTCGCTGTTCCATCGATTAACTTTTCACCTTTGATACTTAACTTTTGCCGGCTCCTTCGCCTTCCTGATCTCTCCAGCTACCCTATTCTTATTCAACTTCCGTCCTCAATACCTGCCCTTTGTCTTCACCTTGCTTCCAAACTCAGATCCTGAACTCCTCGCAACTCAAACTGGATTCACCTTCAACAATCAACAGAAAATGACCCGAGTCCAAGATCCTGTTGAGAGAGATTATGGCCGCCTATCTCAGGGGCACTGAGGCAGCAATCGCTGCTTCAAGAAAGCACAATATCCACAGGCCTTAGGACCAAACCTCAAGCAAGAGTGACGGCCGTGTTTCGGCGGCGAAGAAAGTTGAGCCATCTGGCACAACGCGCCTTCCTTGTCCCTAAGCCGTTTTAATGCCTCGGAATATTTTCGCACATTGGCTAGACTCACCACTGTTTCTGCGGGCAAATAATATCTGCTGAAGTCCCACAGCTCATTTATATACACCGTTAAACCTATCTCCCTTCTCGATAGCTATAAGTAGTCTAACGTTTGGTGCTGAGGGAAAGGTCTACGGGTTCTAATACGGCGAGAACTCAATATGGCTTAGCTTCAACAGATAATTTATGACTTTAATTGCGAGGAATAAGAAGATGTGTGTGCATTAGTCAGACGATTCTCGGTGGATTGGGAAGAGACAGGTTGGGTCAAATATTAAAGGTGGTAGATTTCTTAATCTCTCCGAGTCATTCTTGAATCAAATTGCGAGTCTTGGTCCAGAGGTTTGCAAGTCACTCTACTTACCTAAGGAGACATAATATTCCAGAATATAAATTTGTATATAGAGGTAGTTAATCTTAAGAGAAGTAAATATCAAGAAAGTTAATTGATTAGGAAGAGAGGATAAGGCTAAAGGCTATGAAGAAATGCATAGGCTCAAAGAGACAGCATAAACGGGCGATGTTGATATAAGGATATTGAGTGTTATAAAAGAAATCTGGGTTTTACCACTCGAGGATTCTTTTCCTTAGTAAAAAACACTCATATACAACTCCAATGTTGGGCCTTGCGAATGTACCAGGAGAGCGCCTAGAAAAATTTGCAATCAGACTTTCTTCATCGCCCCAGGAAACTTTGGAACAATTGAATCTAGCTTGCCGCCCAGAAATTGCCATTAAGCTTTCCATTTCCAAGTTCTCTTATCAACAGCATCCCAACACCTCACTCCAATAACGCAGAACATTGCACCGCCAAGTAACGCAGCATCAAATAACACCACGTTCCGGTAATTAACCAGCTTACTTTCGCCAAGAATCTTTCCGCCGACTGGACTTCCAAACATGGTTCCAAGCCCTCTCACGAAATAGATGAAGCCGTTGACACTAGCATAAGCTTGAAGTCCAAAGACGTCTGCCACCGTCTACTCTTATCAGCCAAGAAAATATAAAAATTGCAAGGAGACTCACAGTTGGGAACAAAGCATTATACCCACCACCCGTAACCCCATAAAGCACCACAAAAACAATCCAAAGCACTTTATTGCCACCACTCACGCTTCCCAACCAAAATCCCAACACAGAAATCACGCACAGCACCCCAGTCAAAATCAACGTATTCTGCCTCCCGAATCGATCTCCCGCAAACCCGGACATCACTCGACTTACCGAATTAACACCATTCGAAACGGCCAGAAGGGTCGCACCAAACCCGGCGCTGTAACCCAGAACGACCGAATATTCAGCCAGAAACGTCAACGGAAGGCCATTTCCACCAGCTTGGAGGAATCCCGCTCCAACACTGAACAGAAACGACGGTTTCATCGCAAGCTTGATGTCGATACGGGTCGGTCTCCTACCCACAAATCTAGATGGAGCCGCCATGCTCGCAATTGGCAAACTAACCACCAGCACCAAGAGAGCCAGAGCCCTCAGCGCCCATCTCGGCCCAATAGCTGAAAGCAGAGCGCGGATAAGAGGTGAGAAGATGAGCCCTCCCATCCCAGATCCAGAGAGGATAAACCCCATTGCCGAACCTCGATGAGCGGTAAAGTATTCCGGCGCCACACTGAGGATAGGGAAGTAGAGGAGGGAGGAACCAATTCCATAGAGGAGGCCTTGGGTGAGTAGAAGCTGCCAGACTTGGGAGCAGAGACTGGCAAGACCGAGTCCGAGACTCATGCACAAGACTCCGGTTACGCAAAGGGCTTTAGTGCCTTTCACATTGAGCCGTGCGAGGATGGGGTTGATAAACAGTGAGCCAGACCAAGTGAGGCCTGAGCCTAGGGTTCCGATGAATGCCGTGAGAGCTGATGAGGACGTAGATACGGGAAGTATCGTCTGCGAAGGGGAGGTATAGTAAGATTGGAAGACGCCGTAGGATTGATTCAACCCGACTGTTATGCAGATTGTTAGGAAGCTGGAGATGAGGACGAGGAGTTGGCGGCGAGGCGTTGTTGGGTGGAGATCGTTTGAGGAGGTTGCTACTGGTGTTGTGGTCTCTTCATCGTGACTTGAGTGAAGAGTTGTGAGCTGGACTTCGGAAGCTGGGGAGGCCATCATCCTGAAGCTATTAAGTCCGCACCGCTTCCGTAAGAATTGAAATAAGAGACACTTACAACTTCTTACAAGGCTGTTGATAATTTCCAACTGGTGTACGATGGAGGCAATGTATAATTATATCACTTGGGCCAAGTAACTGCCAAGGTAACCCCACTTTTGGGGGAGATCTGCACCCGCTTCTTCCCGTCTTACTTGGTCACGGGAACAAGGGCGGCGCTAGCAGTTTGTCAAGCTCGAAATGCAAGGCATTCAAATGTACCAGAACGTGTGGAACATTGGGAATGGGAAGACACGACATGCCCATTTTAGGGATCTGGGTGAGGTAGTTTGAAAGAAGCAACCCCAGTGACAGAAACAGAACGTGACGAGAGCGAATATAACTTAACGAAAGATAACGTAGACAAGATGAAGAAAAATTGCTTCAATGGTATTCCGGGACGCCCGCTATATTACATCAGTTGCTACAATTCCCTCCGGCTTAACGGCCCTTGAAAGCTGCCGAAACATCTGCCCGATTCCACTCGGCAATCTCTCCATCATACACATCTCTACTGATGGTCAAGATCCTGTCCTCGACCTTCTCGTAGTACTTCTCGCAATTCTGAATGACCTTAGCGACCAAACCACGGCTGAGTCCAGGGTCGTCTGCGTCTCCAAAATGCTTCTCCACTCGCTTCTTTAGTGCCTCAATACCCTTTCTAATCTCCTTAGAATCATAACCAGCAAGGATCTTCTTGAACGTTGCCTTCGAATGACTTGGCATTCCGGAAATCTTCGAAGGTGGCTCGTCCGGCTGGCGGGAAAGTATTAAGCTTTCGGTGCTCTCAAGGAAATCGAGGAGTTTGCCCAACGGTCTGCGAATGACAGCTCCAAGGTAGAGAGACATGTGCTCTTCCATTTCCTGTGCTGCGTTTTGCTTCCAATCTTCGAGAACGGGATTCGCGCGAGCGTCCACTTCCTCTAAGTAGTGATTCATATTCTCAATGAGCAGAATCTGGTAGTTTAAGGCTTCTTTATCCTCTGGATCAGCACCGGCAATATTGGCGCCTGGATTCTCCCTCGCGATGACTTTGAGGGACTCGAACATAGTCTTGTTGATCCGAGCGTAAGCACGATTGACTATCTCTCGAATATCGAGGTCATGAGATGTGGCAAGCATGGTCTCAAGCGTAAGAGAAAAAGACGGGAAAATTCGGATGAACGAGATGACACCCTTCCGCTTCTTAATCTTGACTTTTGTATCTTCGATGGCGCGTATTTGTTCGTCGAGGAATTTCGAGAAAAGGCCGACAAGTCTGGTGTGCACCTTTTGAAGAGTGCGTGCGAGATATTCTTGGTTCGATTCTTCGAGCTCCAGAACTTTTCGTTCAATGGCTGCAATGACACCAACACCTTGCCTAAAAAACGTCAGCAAATACAGGTTGGAAAACAAAGTTAGATGGTGGACTTACAGTGGATCTGCTTGGATTGCCCAATCAACAAGTGCCTGCATATCACCGGAGAAGAAATTGTACACTTCCTCCATGGATTGAACGACAAGCTTTGCAAGATCGCGATTTGGCTCCATTACCCTTGGCCGCCTAAGATCGACACCACGCCGAGTGTCCGGGGGCGCTGCGGAGACCGACTCTGGGAAATCGAGTTGCTCAAGGGAACTGATGTGAAAGAACTCGACAATGAAGTTTTGCTCTGTAGTCATGATTGGTACCATCTCGTCAAGAGCTCCGGTAAAGACTTCGTATGGCTGAAGGCGTCCGTCAGAAGTCTTGTCGACGCTTGCCTTGCTGCTGTTATCACCTATTGGAGAGCGTAAACTTTTTGCCAGTGTTTGACTTCTCTTCACAGTCAGCTTCCGAGCCGTAGTAGCAATCCCGTCGGTCTGCTTTTCGATTTGTGAAGTAAAAAGCGTTTCGCTCTCATCGCCAGTCGGTTTTCGGGCGATTCGTTTCCAAGCAAATACCGCATCTCTGAATTCGTCTTGGTATAATGGTTTGCAGAGGGTTTCATAAAGCTTGATTAGCTCTTCCCACTCAAGGCGATCGACCTCTCGGGAGAACAGCATGAGAGGACTGTATATCCACAGCATGTCTCGAGCAAGATCATGATTTCTGATGTCGAGCTTTGCTCTGCCAGCGGCCCTGGTAAGATTGTTTCCTTTCTCGCGCTCCAACGCCTTCCTGGTCTCGTCGATTGCAGCAGCGAATTTGACTTGCAAGAATGGTTTCAGCCGTCGTAAAAATAATGCAGCCTCATTTTTATAAACATCCTTCTTTTCCTGGAGGACGCGCATGCTGCCAATTTCACTGTTTCCAAAGCCACCCGGCTTTCCGGAGCTGAGGCTACCACCATCCTCGCTTGGTCTGGAACCTGATAGACTCAAGGAAGGATCTATGGTGAGCATTGCCTTGAACAGTAAGACTAGAGATTTTTCGATTTGGTCAATACCGCTTGGGGCTTCCAGGGATGCTTCGCGAAGGCTGTCGAGTTGCTCGGATGAAATTGATATCGTATCGAGAAGTGATTTGAGTTCGGCTTGGAGAAGTTTTTGATTAGCTGCTTGCACCTGCAACCCTTGCGATTGGGCCTCGATATATGCAATGTCCTCGTTGAGTGTCTGATCTGTTAGCGAAAATCTCAAGACTACCGTTGGGAGACTGACACTCAGCTCTACCGAGTACAATGTCAATAAGCCATCAAGCTCATCACACTCCTCAATACATTTGTCCAGGCCTTGCTTAATAGCCTCAATTCTCTCGTCCTCCTCGTCCAGCATCTTGAGCCAACCACCAGCTTGAATTTTATTCAGTTCTCGCTCGACCTCGTCTTTCATCTGATCGATATTTTTCGTTCGGATGCCCTCGCCCACCCATCCAAATTCCTCCCATGCAGCAACCAATTCCCCTCCCCTGCCACCAAGAATAGCTGGGTCTATGCCCAATGAAGCAAGCTCTTTTGCCATTGTTTCAGCTGGCGATTTGATTCGCTTGACCTCTCTGGTCTGGGGCTTCTCCGGAATCACTTTATCTTGCGCAGCTGGGATCGGACCTTCTACGCTGCTAGGTCGATCAGACTGTGGTACTGTAATCTTGACTTCCGGGATACTGTCGTGTGACTTGCGGGGCGAGGTCTTCTCACGGGGTGACATCTTGTCTGAAGCTATGGGGACTGGAGGCGTCAAGAGGTTTGAATTTTCGGCGCTCATACCACGAACGAGGGACGGCGCTGGCACAACGCTGGTAATTCCATCCGGACCATCGGAGGACTTGGTTTGCGTCTCTCGAAGGCGGTCTGCAGCTCCTCCCGCACGCGGCTTGAAAGAATTGAAGGCGTTGGCTGTCTTGGCAGCTTTCATAAACTGGCCTGCGATATCACCTTTCGACTTCTTGCTTTTAATCATAGGTCCGAGCCCAGGGCGCTCTTCTTCGGGTTCTCCTGGCTCCTCTGGCATTTGGACGGGAGGGGAGGTGATGGACGGGATCGATTTTGACGGTATGCTTGGATCAGCAACGTCGCCACCTTCACGAGGGACACCATTGGTATTGGGCGGAATGTCGTTGACTTTAGAATTTTGTTCTCTTTCACGAGGCTGAATGCGTTCGTTAGACCGGGCCGGTGGTCGTAAATCCTCACGCCTCATTCCAGGACTCGACAGTGGAGCAGGGACAATGTTCTCCGCAGAGGTCTGCCCGCGACGCGAGTCGCCGATTATGGGCATTGGAGGTCTTCGACGTTCTGGTGGAAGGGTTAATGGTGCCGGCACCGGAGGGACATCGTCTGCTGTGTCCTTAGATACTGAAAAGGTGCTATCAGGAGTTGCAGCCCGTAAGGAATTGGGTGTTATGCTACGGTCTTGAAATCTACCAGCTGCGCTGGGAAGGCCATTCATACCTCCTCGGGATCGAGGAGGCAGACTTGCACCATCATCACTTCTTCCAAAAGAGTCCTGGCTCTGATTGCCGCCTGCTAGTCGGCGCAGACTCTGCTGCTGTGGTCCACCTCCATTAGAATCCATGCTCCCACTTGGAGAACCTCGAATTTCAGGCCTGGAAGTTTGAGATGTCAACGATGGGGTACCCCTTGGAGGCATTTGAGCCTGTGGCCGCTGCACTGCATCTCGACTTGGCTGGCTTCGTAATGGACGTTCCCGGGATGGCTCCTGTCTCGGTGGAGGTCGATTTTGAGGAGTTTGCCCATACAATACTCCAGGTCTGCCGGGTTGCTGCGATGAAAACTGAGGCGTTGCTCCAGCGGCGGCGCCGACGAGTGACTCTCGTTCCTTTGAATCAAAACCAATCAGCTCAGGACTTTTGCCACCAGTGTACTTTGTGTAAATCTTGACAAGGCTTGCAATAAAGAACTGCTTCTCTTTTGCGGTGTTGGCCTGCCAGTAGTACGGTTTTCCTAAAGTAACTGTGAATCCAATTCCTCCTGCCCACTGTTTTTGTTGCTCTTCTTCGGCGTTTGTAGCAGTGACACCACTATAGGATTTCACCGCTGATAGATCATCCAATGGCCACGTTTTCCCAATGGAAAATGTCCCGTTGACGTTCTCCCTAGCTTTGTGCATGCGAACCCGCCCAGACTTGCGCACAGCGACAATAATGAGACGCGGTTTCTTCGCATCGGGATTTGCAGTCGGTGGAGGAGGGGAGGAAGGAAACGCGGCATCTTCGATAATTCTGATGTGTGTGATGTACGACTCCAATACTGTAGAACCACAAGTTAGCTGTTGCACCGAGTAGGCCGTCGCGTGGCCTGGAGGATATCTTACAGGAGCCGTCCTCATCCCTCTTGCCAAAGCAGCTGTCAATAATTCTGCGCTTCTCATCCTCAAATCTCTCGGCCCTACTCATAGCTCCATTGCTTCCATTGCTGCCGTTGACCCCGCCAGGTCCATTCTGAGATGAACCCTCCATTTGGCGGAGCCACGTCTTCTCCGCGAATTAATGCTGGATTGTTCGACCATCTAGGAGTATAGACAGCTTGGTAGATGCTTCTGAGACCGTTCCCAACTCATAACTTTGCGCATCGGCGGGGAAGATCTTCTCGAGATGGCGTCTTGGGTATTGGCAGCGAACGGGTGAATACTGTGCCTGACGAGAGGTGACTTCCTGACATCAAGTCAAATGCGGCTAACGGTGGACTGCACGGACTCGGGATGCAGAAACATGGGAATCATTTGGTCAAACACTTTACATGCAACATGTTGAAATAAACTAAAAGAACTCGTACAATCAAACACCACCACTTCCAAGTTTGGACCATAGAGGGGTAGCAGGTTGAATTGAGCATCACTGTTACATGAGAAATTCCTTGTGTTCCTGGGCACCCCTCTGGGATATTCGCTCTTTCTCTGTAGAAACCGCTAGTGCAAATTTAGTTAGCTCCCGCACTGTCGCTTGTCGGCGTGAACTTTTTTTTTTGCCGACAAGATCGAATTTTGACCTGCTCTTGAGCCCTTCAACCACGTCCTTGATGACCTAACCCGAGCATGTCTGGAAATCCAAACATGCAGAAGATTGGGAAGCGCAAGACCCCTGGGGGCCAAAAGCAGCCAGATTGGCTCTTTCCCCTCAAGGATACGGTAATGTCAACACCGAAATCCAAGTCCGACGATCAGCATAAGATACAGAAGGACGAACAACTTGCGAAAGATCTCCTCAAACGCCGAGCAGCTGGAGAACCTCCCAAATCAGCTCCTCCCCCCCAATTGCTTGAGATTGTCTCTTCCTTCCTCGCCGAATATGAGTTCACCGACGCTGCTCAAGCACTTGAGACCGAGCGCAAAAGCAGAGGCGAACGTGCAGAACCTTCCGATACACCTTCCCTCGGCACGATCTATACCGAATGGAGCGACATGAAGAGTCGGAACAATGGATCGGGCGCGGGCGCGGATACGAGTGCTGTGAAAGTCGAGTCCGTGAAAAAGCAGAAATCTTCGAAGCAAAGGTCGGACGCCAGCAGCAGTGACAGCGACCGCAGTAGTGATGACAGCAGTGATGCTAGCGATGTTGACATGGCGGATGCACCATCCGACTCATCCTCATCCACCAGCTCCGATAGCGACGCAGATGACGAAGACGAGGTCCCTGTCAAAGTCCAATCTGCAAAACCAAAAGTCAATGGACTTAAAAGAAAAGCAGCATCCAGCAGCGAGTCTTCATCAGGATCGGAGTCAAGTTCAGACGATGAAGCACCAAAGACCAAGAAACTCAAAGCCGAAGTCAATACAAGTTCAGATACCTCCTCTTCCGACTCTCCTTCCGACTCTTCTTCCAACTCTTCTTCCGACTCAAGCTCAGAGGACGAGCCTCCAAAGAAGATGAAGTACTTAACCATGAAAGAGAGCTCTTCTGATAGCGAAAGTTCTTCGTCAGACTCCCACAGCGATTCTACTTCATCAAATTCTATCGCTCAGAAGATTCCGTTGCCAGATTCTGATTCTGATTCTGATTCTTCCTCGGATTCGTCTTCCGATTCGTCATCTGATTCCGAAAGTGGTTCTTTCAAGCAAAAAGCGAAGAAGTTAATCGTTGGTTCGGACACAAGTGCTACATTATCCGACGGTCCCAAGAAATTGACAGCTTCTGACGATTCTCTCTCCTCATCCTCATCCTCAAGCGATCCAAAACTAGAATCCGAACCAGTGGAAATCAACGACCTCTCAATAGGGCACTCTTCAGGAGCAGAGCCGAAACCAGTAAAGACAATTATTAAACGTGAGCTATCGCCGCCACTTCCTCCGGATCCAGTTGCGAAAGCCTCAAAAGGAAAAGGCAATCAGCGTTTCTCCAGAATCCCCGAAAACATCAAGGTCGATGAGCGCTTGGCAAGCAATGCCTACGTTCCGTATGATTATGCGCAGAAGGCACATGAGGATCTGATTGTTACTAAGGGTAAGGGTTTTACCAAGGAGAAGAACAAGAAGAAGCGTGGAAGCTATAGGGGCGGATACATCGATGTTGAGGGCAAGAAGGGAATCAAGTTCGAGGATTAGATTTGAGTACAAAAATCTGATGAGATGCTGTATAATGGATAGATTGGGTCGCGTTGGCGCGTTGGCGAACTAGAGACATGATAGATGATGATACACCTTGCAGTAGAAAAAACGTAGCAATTCATGAATCACGTTTTCCTAGCATGTTCACCGGCACAAAGTACAATCAACCCCATCTCGCCGAATCTCCGTCCCATCACTTTCGATGTACCCACACCTCTCGTACAATCGTAGTGATATATTCTCAATGCACAACCGAATCACGAACAGTCATCCTAAAAATCAGCCGTCGCAATAAGGAGAATCGCGCAACTCCGAGGACAATAGTCACTGACCGAAGTGCGCCTATTCTCAAGAATCAGTGCAAGCTCGATTAAAAGCACCTTGTTTCGGGTACGTTGGTGACATGAAAGAAAATGAAAACCTTCAATGTCCTAGTTGCTTTCGAGACACCGACGGAAATTTGAATGATTTCGTGAGAAAATTTCAACGATCCACAGCTCCATTTTGCAAGGCAAAGCAAGGCACACTCGTATTATGACTTGCTCAATTTCAAAGACAGGTAAGTTATTGGGGATTGTGGATTGCTTTGGAGTTTGAAGGTCTCGGTGAACGAAATAAGAGTTGGAGGGTTGTACAGCCTCGTCAAAACTGTAGCATAGCCCACTCCCCGCAATTGGTCGAAGATGTCGTCAGGGACAACCAAGCCTTACCCGAGCAGGGAGTACATCATTTGGTGCGCAATTTCAAGTCACTTCCAATCAAGCTTTAACATGGGTCGCAGATTCACGGCTGTCGCGCATCTGGTGGCGTTAGAGAGAAATGTCAAGAGGCTGGGGCTCGTCGTGGTAGCCTTCTGGCCAGCCTTCTCTTTACCCACTTTCTTGCGACCTTTAACAAGAAAGTGTCACGCAGCCCTGCAGACTTGGAGTTTTCTTCAAAGCCCTTTGCCGCCATCAAGTCAGGGGTGAGCATTGCTGTCTCTGTTTTTCTTCTTTGCCGGCATTCAACTTCCCATAACAACTGCGACCTTCCTTGCAGCTGGGACGACCCACGTGATTGTACACTCAAACACCTGAAGTCGGCCGCGGTCTTTTATCTCCTTCTATCTCAGCTCCAAGGCAACAAGGCCAACCAACAGTGTTATCTCCCGTCTCATGCCCTTGACAGCCAGCCTCAAATTCCGGTGGCTGGTGGTCGTCTGATACGGCCCAATCACAATCGCAGCGCATTTGCTCCGCCACTGGCACCCCAACCCCCCGGTGCCTTGGACCTGAGCGCGAGCACGAGAGCAGCAGGCCCCGCCAAAACCCATCCTGACCCAAGCTCACTCAGCTCTGCCACATGCACATCATCCAGAGCGGTTCTCACATACCCCAAAACCGATCCGCAAGCGTAGGCATAGTTGCCATACGTGAAGAAGGCTGATGGAATGGGCGTTCTTTGTTCCACAGCCGTTGATAAAGACGGTGACGATCCACCGATGGAGAGCAAGGCTCAAGCTCAATTTCATCCTCAATCTTCGCGCCGACTGCGTAAGATGCCTCAGTCGTCAAGACCTGCAACAAGATCACAGCAGAACTGGCGAGCGCTCATTAGTAATCGCGATTTCGAGACTCCGGCAGCGTACAGCAAGGCTTTAGGGGAGCTCCAGGCGGCGGAAAAGGCTATCGCGTTTGATGCTGAGATCACGGCGGCCTCGTCAAATATTGAAAAGCAGGCTGCTGCTCTTGTCCGGAAAATCAAAGCGTATGATTGGGAGCATACGTATGGGCCACTGCGCGAAGCGCATACCGGAAAAAGAACGGAGGGGGAGCACTTCCTGGGCAATGTGGACCTTATCAACAAGACCGAGCTGATGAAGGTTGCGAAACGGATGCCAAAGGGCGCACATCTTCATATCCATTTCAACGCTTGCCTTCCAGCCCGATTCTTGATACAACAAGCACGGGACATTGATGCCATGTACATCCGGAGCACTCTTCCGCTGACCACGGACCAAAACATGGAGGCGTGCCGGATCTCATTTATGGTGATGACTCTGGACGAGGCTACTCATGCGAAAGATCCCGATGGGATCGAAACGTATGTACCATTGGGCGATGTCTGGGACGAGAATTACGTTCCCAACAGGTGGATGCCATACAAGAAGTTTCAACGCCAGTTCGAATACACGGATGAGAGAGGACACATTCTGAGGAAAACGCACGGAGCTGAGACTTGGCTCGAGAGAAAGATGATCATTTCGGAGGAAGAGGCCCATAATGCTCACCAGTCTAGTAAAGGGTGAGTCACGTGCCTCGAATATGTCAAATTCAGCTAACAAGTCCAGAATTTGGGAGAAATTCAATCACCGGACTCAGATGATGAAAGGTCTGTTTGCTTACGAATCAGCGTTTCGGAATTATACCCAAGCAGTTATCAAGGACTTCGTGAAAGACAACATTCAGTACGCTGAGATCCGTCCGAACTTTATGAGCACCAATTCGCTGAAAACGGACGATGGCAAAGGATCCATCGGAAACGAAGGTATCATGAAAATCATAGATGAGGAACTTCGAAAAACTATGGATCAGATTACCAAGAAAGGCGACTACTTTGGAGGCATGAAAGTCATCTACTGTACACCGCGCTCATTTCGGAACCAACAAATAGAGGTTGCGCTAGACGAGTGCATAGACTTGAAGAAGAAGTACACGGATCTCATCTGTGGTAAGCAAACGTATTTGGTCGGGTCCGTCGATTCATAGACTAATGGCCTCGCAGGTTTCGATCTTGTTGGCCACGAAGAGATGGGCAACGAGCTCCGTCACTTTATTCCTGAATTTCTTGAGTTCCGCAAGAAGTGCAAAGCACAGAATTTAGATATCCCATTTCTATTTCACTGCGGCGAAACCCTTGAAGTTGGCGACAAGTGCGATGGTAATCTCTTCGATGCTGTGCTACTCAACTCTAAACGGATTGGCCACGGCTACGCGATCGCGAGGCATCCGATGTTGATGGATATATTCAAGGAGAAAAACATTGCAATCGAGACTTGCCCAATCTCGAATGAGATCCTGGGGCTTACTTCCACCATTGCTGGGCACCACTTACCTATTCTACTGGCAAATGACGTACCTTGCACCATCAACAGCGACAATGCTACATTTTACAAGTGAGTATTTTGCCGCCTTCGAAGAATTGAGTTTTAATATCAACTAGATCGTCTCTATCTCATGATTTCTATCAGAGTATGATTGGCTCAGAAGCAATGACTTTACAAGGCTGGAAGCAGCTCGCCAAATGGAGTCTCGAGCACAGCTGCATGAATCCAGAAGAATTGGCGGCAGTGACAGCCGAGTGGACAAGGAGGTGGAAAGAGTTTTGCCAGTGGATTGTCGACGAGTATGGTCCTAAATTTCAGGACTATGAATTACCGACAGGCCCTCGGCATTGACAATCAAAGAGTCGACTTTGATGATTTAACCTTTAGGGAGACTTCTGCCTATGACCCCTCTATATGGCCAGTAATGTCCTCCAGATTTGGGCATGGCCGCAAGCAGCTCAGCTGTGACAGCGGGTGATGAGTTCAAAGCCAGAAAGCGAAGTTAACAGATTTCTACAGTGATAGGAGCAGGGGCAATTGAGGATACCCAGGAAGGAGGATTCTGGCGTTTGGCGTACGAGATGAAGGCGTAAAAGTACCCGAGAGGCGGTGGGTGGCATGCGCGCTTGTCGAGCTTGTGGAATAAATGATTGTACAGACTTCTCTGAACATTAGCTAGTCAACAAGCTTTTGTATTCTCTGGATTATGGTACTGGTACCTCGAAGCTAGTCATTATGCTTCTGCTGGCCCCCTTGTCAGTATGCCCTATTGAATCAGAGAATATGAAATATTGGGAAACAACCTAGAAAAATCCTTTCCTTGAGAGGCCCTTTTTGGGATGAAACACAATATCCTCTCCTGGTGGACATAAAAAGTGGCACTAAATGTACCAAGTCCAGTGGGACAATAACTTCTCAAGGTTTCCATTCCCACCAGTTCTATTTAGGACATAAATACCGGCACGAATTCTCATTGTCCTCAGTCACAGTTGGACGATGATCTGAACATTGAGAAGAGAAGACACGAATATTCTGAAGCTTTCGGATTTATGAAGTGTTTGAATGTACAAAGCTTCTGTGAGCATGAGGATTTTCGCAGGGATCTTTTCTCCAATGAAATTATGACCTCCTTTATTCTGGTAACGAACGCTCTGTACTTCGTCCAAACCTTCACCCCCAATACAACCCCCTGTGTTGTCGCGGCCCCTTAAAGACGCATTAAACAATTCCTTTTGAGGAAGCCATGCATTTCGCCCCTCAATCGTGGTTGGCCCGATCGATCACCACGTCTCTGAGCTGTGGCTGATTTCTCTTGGCAGCGCGTCTGTGCAAAGATGCCAGAACGACAACAAATCTCTCTCCCTATTCTGGGTGAATGAGCTACACGGCTATCCAACTTCTCGACAACGTGTCTTATCATCTCCATTCGCTCGTTGGTGAAGCCAGAGACAGCCAAACCTACACTCTTTGATCGCCACCGAGACAAAGCTCCTCAAGGCTTCACCCCAAAGCACCGAGGGACGAGCTTGCATGACCGCAAATCTTATCTCAAAGACCTCACCAGCAACACGAAAACCTGCGACGATACAAGTGGGCCCAAAGAGTCGAGATCTCAAGACCGACACACATACTTGACGTCAGGGCTGAAAAGTGGAAAGGCTCAACATGGGGATAAAAGATTGGTTCCCCCATGGGGAAAATCAGAATCATGACGGGTGGAGATTGGATATCGTTTCTCTTTTGGCGGTCATCGGCGAGAGTTCGATGGAATCACACTCGCAAGCTCTCACATCCTCGTGGACCTGCATACTGCCTCGAATCATCCCCGCTCCCCAAGCTCTACTGAAGCCATCCCGCCCTACTCGAATGCCACAGGTTAATGCTGCTGTTGTCGGGGTACATAATGGAACACTTGTTCAAACACTCAACTACTTCCCCAACATTCTACATCCAATCGAGGACTTCCCAGCATTCGCCTTCAAAGTCCTCAGGATCACCCACGCACCTAATGAACTTTTACCACCGACCCCGGCTGCAGGTTTAGACAAGGCGAAAGAGTCGTCCACTTCCAACGGCGTAGACCTGGGAATGATAGAGAGTGGGAATACACCTCCTCTTCCCAGACAATCAACTATCAGCACAATCAGGGACAGGCTCTCCATAGACAAAAAGAAGCCCCGTGTGCCACCTCAATCACTCTCACCCCTCAATATATTATCGGTATTGTCATTTCTCTGGACAATTGGTCTCATCATATGGGCAAGATTTCTGAACGACGGTACGGCCATCGTTGCTCTTGCGACAATCTCTTGTGCATCGTCAATTGTTGGTTATGCCTCGTGGTGGTCGCCGGTTCTGATGAAACGAACTTTTAAATCAAAAGTCCCTGCAGGGGATGTCATTATCCGAAATCGGGAGGGCGCCTTTCTACTCGTCAAATGCAACGAAGATGTGACGCGAGAGTTATACATTGGAACAGAAGAATGTCAATATTATGTGGGGACGCAGTTGTACCGGATTCTTGTCGGAATTGGAACATTCCTGCTCATGGTATCAGTCGTTCTGTTAGGAAATTGCAACTTTGCCATGCAAGCTGCCATTGGTGCATCCTACATTGTTCTCAACGGGGCTTTCTGGGGATCTTCTCTGATCAACAAACACAGTTTCTGGGATCTCTCGAACTACAAAGTCGAGGATGTTACACCGAAAGACGCTGCAGATGCCCATCTCGAGCAAGAGGATACTGTTGAAGGTAGGCCGAGCTTTACACGGACGCTATGGTACGCTATCAGGGAGACCAAGAAGATTGGATGGGTAAAGAGAGGTGGTGCAGCACCTAACACGGACGAATGGGACGAATGGCTCAAGCTTGCTGAGCAAAATGCTACTGATGGAAATAACGGCTGGAATGCAGTGGAAATACGAGAGACTGTCGTTGGCGTGGCAGAATCAACGCCTCGGCGTGCAGCTGAGGATGCCGCCCCTCAACATGTGCCGGCTTATGAGATCCCCCCTCCAGACAAGCGATAAGGAGGCGTCTGCAATAATTCGAGTTTGAGCCCTGTTGTATTATATCTTTGAGCATTTGTTGCCGATTCATAATTGAATTTAATGGCATTAATAATTCTATAAAGTTGTCTTGATCGTTTAGCTTGTGAAGTCCACCCGTGCTCTACTAATTAATTCACAGACTTCACAGGTGCCCCCGAGAAAACCAATACTCGTTCGTATTCATTATCTTCAGATGGCTGTGAATTTCGACATAATTAACTTGACCAATGTACCGAATTAATCTCAGAGATTCAGCTAAGCCATGAGACATCCTAAATATTGGTCAAGGAAGTAGAGATTAGGTAAACAGCTCGCAAAGCAACGATGACAAGAGGAACGGGAAGTGAAGCCGGAGTGAAGCTTGAAAGTGATCTCCGGAAGCAGCTTTATGATTTCGAATAACAAAAATCGACCCTATCTAGCCGGTTAACGTTTACTAGCAGCCTGGGCCTTTGTTAGTTTCTAACTGGCAGTGCAGTACCACGGATGTCAGCAATAAGTAGGTATCTTCGGCGCACCGCCTGTGGGCCTGTGGGACTAGGATTTGCTTGGTCATACAAACTCGACGGTACACTCAGTTACATGAACAGTAAAACAGGCTTATGGGTTCATTGTCGGCCCAGGAGAGACCACTGGGCACCCCTTCTTTTCTTTCGCCATCTTTTTTGCTTCGTTGTGTGCTTGATTTTAAAGACGTAGCTCTAGTATATATGGTTGAGAAATCTTTTGCTCAAATTTTTTCCAGTTCGAACTTAGCGAGACCAATGCAAACGAAGGTACCTAAGCGAGCTAATACAATGAGAAATATTTGAATTGTGAGGAGGGAAAAGTTGAAGCCGTGATGTTGGCGCTTCTTTCGCGCTTACGGCGTGTATTAGCGGCGATCCCCGCTTTGCCCGAATAGTAAGGTAACCTGCAGCTCCCAACCTGTCCAACTTTTTAATGAGACACCACATCCCAGCAGTCAGCATCTCCTGCAGAGATCCAGAACATCCAGCAAGTCATTCTTTTAGCGCTATGAATCTAAGGACCTGGCGAAAATTCCGGCGTACAATCGAGCAAACCCTGTGAACCCATTTTCGCGGGGCTCATTACGAAATCTTAAAATTCGTTGAGCGCAGGTCTACCGGTAGAAGCAGCACACCACCCGGTTTTCCTACGAATTCCGGCCAGGTCAACAGAACTCATCCGCTTGGCCGACCACTGGTTTTCGCTTAGAACGAGCATATCTACAACTTTCTCTCACTCCTCGTCTTCCTGAATTCGAGCGACAAGATGGCGAAGGACGGAGAAATTCACGAGCATATACCCCACAAGACGGAGCACAAGGAGCAGAATCCCATGTCGAATTGGGTATACGATGTTTTTCTATGGACCTTCTCAATCCTAGTGGATTTGTTCTTTCGAGAAGTACATCCACGAGGATCATGGAAAGTCCCTCGCCGAGGCCCTTTAATCTTTGTGGCTGCCCCGCATGCCAATCAGGTATGAGACAGATGGTCGGAAGAGGTTATACATTGCTAATCTATCTCTAGTTTATTGACCCTCTTATTCTTATGCGAACTCTGCGTACCGAGTGCCACCGACGCGCTACGTTTCTTATTGCTGCAAAGTCCATGAACCGATGGTTGATAGGATGGGGTGCACGGAAGGTCGGCGCAGTGCCAGTTGGACGAGCTCTTGATATGGTCAAGCCGGGACCAGGCACTATCTATCTACCAGATCCTATCAACGACCCTCTTCTTATTCGCGGAGTTGGCACAAAATTTGATGATGGCAAGCTGGTCCAGATTGGTGGCTTACTGGTTCTCCCGAGCGTCAATGGAACCGCGGCGAACGCTGAAATTGCGGAAATCATAAGCGCCGAAGAGATCAAGCTGAAGAAGCCATTCAAGAGTAAGGCTGCCATGATACAGATGACAGGCCGGGATGATGTGGACCACAGTGGGAAATTCACAGATCAGAGTGTCAAGGGAACCAAGGCAGGATTCGGAGGTTCGATTTACAAAGTTGCCCCAAAGGTCGACCAAACTCAGGTCTATGATGCTGTCTTCGACCGTCTCAGTGCTGGTGGCGCAGTTGGCATCTTTCCTGAAGGTGGAAGCCATGATCGAACAGAATTGCTTCCTCTCAAGGCTGGTGTTGCAATCATGGCACTTGGCGCTTTAGCAGCAAATCCTGACTGCGGACTGAAAATTGTTCCCTGCGGCATGAACTACTTCCATGCGCACAAATTCAGATCTCGGGCTGTGATTGAGTTTGGAAACCCTATCGAAGTGCCGGAAGAACTGGTTGAACTCTATAGGAATGGAGAACGAAGAGAGGCCGTCAGTCAATTGCTAGATACAGTCTACCAAGCTCTCGTTGCAGTCACAGTCACAAGCCCGGATTACGATACCCTAATGCTTATTCAGGCAGCTCGCAGGCTGTACAACCCAACTGGCAAAAAGCTCCCTCTTCCAATGGTCGTGGAGCTGAACAGAAGATTGGTTAAAGGATACACGCATTACAAAGATGACCCCAGGATCGTTTCGTTGAAAAAGTCGGTCACTGCTTACAACAAGCAATTGCGTTACCTGAACCTTCGAGACCATCAAGTCGAATACGCCAAATTCTCTATTCCGAAAGTTATCTTCCTACTTTTTTATCGACTGGGGAAGATCTCCGTGCTTTCCGTTGGTGTAATTCCTGGTTTGGTACTCTTCGCCCCGGTCTTTGTGGCGTCCAAGATCATCAGCATCAAAAAGTCCCGCGAAGCTCTTGCCGCGTCAACAGTTAAGCTGCAAGGTCGAGACGTTATGGCAACGTGGAAACTACTCGTCGCTCTTGCATTTGCGCCCATTTTGTACAACTTCTACACCGCCTTGCTGACTTACTGGACCTATCGGAATCGAGTCCAAGGCTATGTACCGGACTGGGTGCCACTTTGGGCAGTGGTTATCTTTGGATACATTTTCTTCCCAACAATTACGTTTGCTGCTCTCCGTTTTGGCGAAGTTGGCATGGACATCGTGAAGTCTCTGCGACCACTTGTCCTTTCTCTTAATCCCAGCTCCAGCAACACCATTCACAAACTTCGAAAACGACGAGCTGAACTAAGTGCCGAAGTCACCGATGTCATCAACACATTGGGCCCAGAAATGTTCCCCGATTTCGACGCTGCCAGAATCGTGGCTGATCCTTTCCGAGTTGATGGCGCTGCTAGCCCGTCGTCACCCACACATGGAGGATTCCATCGTAGAGATAGTAGTCACTCTGGCATCTCCGAAGCCGAAACTCCTCCTCAGTTCCGCAGGATAAACACCAACGCATCAATAGGTGGTGGATCTAGCATGAGTGGACACTTACCCAGGAACGAGTCTTTCAAGAATCTAGGAAATATTGCACTCTTTGCCACGCCCAGGAGTAGAAGCCGAAGTAGTAGCAGTGGTGGAGCAGTGGGGTCAGCGGGGTTCTCATTGAAGAGTTTCAGCACTTTGGACACCAAAGCTAGTTTTGACGAGGTCAGCATGAAGATTAGGGGAGCAATGCGAGAGAGAGGCCAGATACGGAGACGACAGAGTGAGGAGGCTAGAGATGAGGAAGATGGCAACGATAGCGATGGGGAGGAGAGGAAGGACGTCTAGGATACTACGGGCTTTGGTGCAGGTTTGCGAGCAGCTGGATTTGTGGTTGTGTTACCTTTGATTTTATGTAGCGTAGGCGTTCGGATAATACCACAGGCAATTTTTCGATTCTCGCACGCACTTATTGGTCTTTTGGTAACAAATAGTATAACTTCTCGCCGTGGATACAAGGAGCAACACCAATTTTCATTGTCCTCGGTCCAAGTTGGACAATGATCCGAACTTTTGAGAAGAGAAGAGGTGAATATTCTAGAGCTTCCGAGATTTTCGAAACACTATTGAATATTCGAGAGCTCCTAAGAGCATCAGGGGGGGTAGCAGTCGAATTGTCCTACTGTGCATTTAGCAAGTTACAAACTAGATTCAATATTTAAGAAAAGGGTCTTTGGATCACATGATAAAATAGGATAGTCCAAGGGGAGTTTCAAATAGTCCGTTAAAGCCAGAACAATCATACAGATCATTCTTCTACATAATAGAGAGAGTATCGAAGATGGATGGGGCTACGTCAACTCTGTGATCAAACTTCTGATCATCGGCCAGGCCACGAGACCGGAAATTCCCCTGGCCAAATCGGGGAAGGCCCGGTGATGGCCCATTTGGCATTCGCTAGCTTTTGCTAGGTACCCTTGCCCCTGTCAAGAAAGTTGGGAACTTCAAAAACCATGTCCTGACGACCATTGCTTCTCACAACAACCAATTCTCTTCCAAACCCAAACCCACTGGCAAGATGGGGCTACCACCTTGGGAGACCAGCGACAGTCAGCTGTTTGCACTGGTCACAGGCGCAAATAGGTAAGAATAATGGCGTTATCTTTCACGATCTCCACAGCCCCCAGCCCAACCACACTTCGTAGCTGGTTCTCCTTTCTTCAAGTTCTCGAGTTCTGCTGAAGTCCAATGAATGCGCAAAACAGTGTTAATAGCTTCACAGTGGTTTAGGGTACTCAGCTGCTGCAAGGCTCATGGATGAGTTCCTCATCTCCCCCTCGACGTCCCCGAACAAGCACCTCATCTTGATTCTGTGCACCCGCTCTCCCATGAAGACTCGATTTACCATTTCCCGTCTTCGAGGCCACCTGAGAAAGCAAGCCGAGTATTCCGAATTTGCGACAAAACAACGCGCGAAACTAAATGCTCAAGGAGTCGAGTACAATTGGATGGAGACGGTGCAAAGGGTACACTTCTTAGGCGTTGAAGCTGATCTCTGCGATCTCAAGAGTGTGTACGCATTGGCGGATAGACTCGTGAATGGTACTGTGGGTAGTCCAGATGCGACTACTATGGATGGACTCAGGCTTCCCCATGGTTCGCCCGGCACACAGAGCTTTTCTGAAGGCGTGGAACAAGATCGGTGGGCTTTGAGCCAGAAACCCGGATCGACCGGTGCGCAGAGGTCCTGGGGCTGGGGATTGAGCGGGATACGGCTTCCAAGATTGGATGTCATCATCATGAGTGCTGGAATTGGAGCCTGGATAGGTGTTGATTGGCCTACTGCAATACGACTCGTGTTGACCGACCTTAAGCAGGCACTGACTTATCCAATTTTCAAAGTGGCCAAATCTGGCGGTGTGGTGAAACGCCAGTCGACTTATCAATCGACCAAGCCAGACGAAGCTACACAGTCGTTGGTCTCGGAGCAAGAAAGTCCTGATGAGCCACCTCTGGGGGAAGTGTTTTGTTCAAACGTATTCGGTCACTACATCCTTGCTCACGAATTAACGCCGCTCCTGTCCAAGCCGGTTTCTCCTTCGTCCAAAGTTGGAGGAAAGATCGTATGGATTGGGAGTATTGAAGGACTTCCTGAGCATTTCTCCCTCGATGATATGCAGGGTCTCAAAACTTCAGCGCCGTACGAAAGCTCAAAACGACTAGTTGACTTACTTGCTATAACCTCAGAACTGCCTTCAGTCAAGCGCATTGCAGATCCATACTTCGACAGTTCAAATACCGTGACGGCCGCCAAATCTCACAACGAAACCCGGCAGAACGGCCAAACAGGCTCGGTGAAACCTAAGATGTATGTGACACATCCTGGTGTCTTTGTGTCAGACATCTTTCCCCTCCACGCTATCTTGTCGATGATCTTCCTCTGGTTTGCCTACATTGCAAGATGGTTTGGAAGCCCGTGGCATACAATCTATCCTTACGAAGGGGCCTGTTCTGCTGTCTGGGTAGCTCTCTTGGACAGTGATGAGCTTGAGAAAATGGAAGGACAAGGACAGAGGAAGTCGAAGTGGGGCTCAGCAACCGATATCCGGGGATCAGAGCGGGTCATGATGACAGAGATCCCAGGTTGGGGCTGGAATGGCGAGATAGAGAACTCAGTGGATGAGGCTAGGAGGAAGGGCCGAAGGAGAAATGCGGTAGATCCCACAAAGGAAGCGAAGGAGGATTTTGAAATCATGGGAGGAAAGTGTTGGGCGAAGATGGAGGAGTTGAGGAAGGAATGGGAGGGTATTCTGGGTGTCTGGGACAAGCTTAAGTGACGCTTCTTCATAATGTTTAACGATTGTGCGAGTACCTTAATACTGAGAGTTGGTAAGGGAGAAGTCGTCGATTAAGCTCCCAAAACTAATCATGATTCATTCCCCATATCGTTCGTCTGCATTTGCTCCTCATCTCGTGCATGGCAAGCTCCATTTTTCCAACACCGACCCAATTTTCTTGTCGGTGTGGGACAATAAATGAAAATCTCGTCTTCTATAGGTACTGGAAAAGAGTCTAAAGACCATCGTCCCACAATGTTGGGAAAATTGGCTCCGGTTCAGGAAAGCCTTCAAGGCGTGATTGTATATGGCCATGAAGGCGAGATCGATGTCCTACAGATTTAGAACATCGAGAGGTTGGCACTGAGTTGTACGGTTTTAAAATTTTCATTGAGAAAAAGAGTTTATTTGCCTTGCCGTTATCCCAGAGAACTACAAGTCCTAGCTCCGCCAATGTGTATTTCGAGAAAAAGGAAAGTGAGGAGGCTCCACAACCTTGAAAAGTCCACCAGAAGCTTCGTTGGCAAAAAAAGAGAGTTCAGTCGCCTATGCCGCCCATCCAAGACAAGTCAAGTCAAAGCCCGTGCCCGTGCCTATTTCACAAAAGCAAAATGAATAGGTTCCACGGCGGCCAAAAGCTCACCAGAAACAAACTAATCGGAATCAGAATAACAACGTTGAGCTGCCTTCTTTCTCTCCTGCTGCTCCCACATGAACGAGGACATGATTGATAGCCGACCCATGAAGGAGAAGTACCAAGTGTTGCGCTGATGCTGGATGCGGCAACCTTTGCCCCAATCCTCGTTCATACTGTGCATCCAATAGTCCTTGTCAATATCTCCAGTCCTGGGAGTAGAAATGTTCATACAGTCGAGACACAATCCTTGCCAATAGTTGAGGATCTTGGACCGAGTCTTGGCAATGTGGGCACCACGGAGCTTCTTTGTACAGGACAAGCAAGCACCTTCGGGAATGACACACTTCCATTGTACGAAGCCGGGACTGTCGATTATCGTGTGGTTGGATCTGGTGTGCATGGTGTGGAGTGGCCAGATCTTGGTCATCTTAACGCCCTTAAGGTATTCCCAAAGCGACTTCTCCTTCACTGAACAATTACAAAACTCATCAAGAGGATCAAAGAGGCCCTTGATGATCTCCTTTCTCATGCTGCCCTTAGCCGCGTTGATTTGTTCTATCAATGTTCAGTTAGAGCTGGAACAATTCACAAAGACCGAGGCAAACTCACGAATGACCCTGCCTTCGACATGGAGCTGCCAATGACGACTCGGGTTTTCCTCCTCAATGTGTCCCGTACAAATATGCGCAAGAGTCTTGGTGATGTAGGCGAAAGCGACGGGATGATCGAGAGCTTGGGCGGGATAGAGAAGCTCCTTGAGGTCGTCGGTTTCGAGGTTCTTCTTATCAAGGCGAGACCAATACGTCGCAAACCAGGGGTTCAGCTCCTCAAGGTGGAAGAAGTACTTTCTAGAAAGCGCGATCGCGTTCCATATCTCCACTCTCTCAATCTCATACGAACCATCGCCAATATTACCATGCAAGACGCGGAACCACAATTCAAGACTGTGAACCGTATCTTCATGGAGCTCAATAAAGTTGCTGCCAGCCTCCTTGAAGGGTCCGCTAAGCATCGTCTTGAGGGTAGTGGAGTTGTTCATCAAGACCTGACGGGAAACCTTCATCAATGCGGTCCTCAGGATATGATGGCGGCCGCGACCATCGGTAGTGGTGAAGTCGTACTCGATCACCTTGATCGTCAGATCGCCTGCCGGGTCGATCTCATAGTATCCGGCGTCCTGTTTAGAGTCAAAGGTGAATTCCAAGCGGTGCCGGCCAGGGGGCTTGCAATGGGGTCAGACATGATGCCGTCGCGATGACTTACTATCCGGAGTTCTGTTGGGTTGTTTGGTATGTTGATTATCTTCTGTCAGACACGGTGTTGTCCAGAAGAGGTTGTTGGAAGATGGATGTGGAAGGGAAGGAGAAGTTCCCGAGAAGGGTTGAGGGCGACTTTTATGCTCGTGGGAAGCGAAATCAAATGGTCCTATGACAGAGTGTTTTCGAGTGAATTGTTGGTTCACCTTTGAGTGGATATGTCGGTCTTGAATGCTTCAGCTTTGAGTACTTCACCTCTTGACGCCTTGTTCGGATTCAATGGGAAGAATCACCCACAGTCCCAGCTGAGCTCTTACTCTGGGACAATGCATCTTCAGCCTCTTATTCGCATCTTTGGGGCGCTGAACCCTCCACTTACTCGTTCAATGTTCGAGGTCATTGGGAGAGATTGAACGAAACCTAGCATCCATGGTCAATTTTACTGATCACTGTCACAAAGGCTAATTCGAACATCAGACGGGCACTTTTCAAATGCTCAACCGAATTGCGGTACATTCAAGCCGCGAATTTAGTCCACTGCTACAGCTTTCTGATTTCAACTCTTGTCAACAGCAAAGCTCTCACCTAGCCATCAGCCACTTATGCCACTTGTAACACGCCTCTGTACGGCACATTTCGCTCTTCACTTGCCGAGCCTCATGTGCACAGCACAGGAGGATCACCCAAAACATAAACACACCGGCTTTTCACCTCTCACTTGCGCACCTTTCATCCAAGGTATTCAACAGATCAACATAGAAACACCCTATTTCTTCTCCAGGTCAGTAGCCTTCTTCTGTTCCTCCTTAGCTCTCAGCCTTTCCTTCCTCTCCTTCCTCTCCTTCCTCCACCCCTCTCCATAAAACCACTCAACAACCAACAATGGGCTCAAAACTGCCGTGATTCCAGCAAACAAAGCGAACGTCGGTCCGGGTCCAATCGCGTCAATCACAAGCTGAACTACAGCAACACCAGCGGCCCCAACGGAACAACGCATCAGATTGTTCACCGCAGTGGCTGACGCCGAAGCTCCAGGGTACAGGTCAATGACGAGAGCACTGTTGAAACTGAAGACTGCAGTTGCCGTGTAGGCGATGAAGAATTGCAAGACCAGCGGGATGGTTATGATATTAAGTGGGAGGGAGAAGCCATAAAGAGCTACCGTGAGGACGAAAATCACGATGATCCACCAGATATTTCTGAGACGTGATTTCTCGATTGGAAAATCGACGAGCTCTTTCTTGTTCAGGGGTGTGTCGGCTGGGATACCTTTTGCTTGGCGGTATTGTCGTTCAACGGTCTTGTAGTCGTGGTCCATGAGATACCCAGTTAAATAGGAACCTGCCACGCAGCCTGCTCCGTTCGGCAGGAAGACCAATCCAACTTGCAGATCATTGAGATTAAATCGACCTTGGAAGAGGGCGGTTGTGCTTGATGTGACCATGCTCCAAACCGTGTATACAATCGAGCCGAAGAACAGAGTAATGAATACGTCTTTTTCCAATAAAAATTTGAGCGGCGCTACGATGCTGGAGATCGTGATGTTCTTCATAGGTGTATTATCTCGATCCAGCAACTCATCAGGAGGTGGCGAGAAGGAGTAGATGAGCGGTCGATGGATTGATGTTAGTCTGATCGTCCCGTTGCCTGCAATGCTTCGGAGAGTTTCAGGGAGCAATAGGAGAATTAGGAGCAGCGTGAGGGCGCCGAGACCGAACAAGAACCAGAAGATTGCATGGAAACCAAGGTAATTGGAGATAATGCCACCGAAGACGGGCCCTACAGATTGACCCATCATACGAACTAATGACGGCTTAGTAGAAATTCGGTACATGAGATGCGTCAACTTACTGCCTCCAAATATCCCGATAAGTCCACCGCGCTCACGGGCAGTAGTAATGTCTCCGATCACTCCAGCGCCTGACATCTGCTGTCAGTAATAACCTCCATAATTATGAGGTCTCACACTCACCAACTGAAATAGTAGCAGCACTTCCCGCAGCTTGAATGCCACGGAAAACCATCAGAGTAACAAAGTTGTTGCTAAAGGCAAGTCCTATATTTGCTGCAAGATAAACAATGAAAGTACCTGGAGGCATGTCAACACTTGACACATTAGACTCAGAACCCTAAACTTACCAATGAACGTGATCCTTCGCCCTTTGGTGTCTGAGAGCGGCCCCCAGAAGGAGGGAGCCAGTCCCTGAACTATCATGTATACAGTGATAGTTAGACTGACTAGCGACAAGCTCACGTTGAGATCCTATATTTTGTTAGGCAACGACTCAAAAGCTTGGACGCGCGTACCGACCTTCGAGATTTGACCCAAAGCTGGAAAGTAAATGTTACTTGAGAGTGGTGAGAAGAGCCCTGCAAGAGACACAATATACACCATCTGCTTTTTCTTTGCGAGAGAGAACACATGGTATGGAGGCTCTGGAAGTTTCTTTTCAAGACTGTATATACTGGTTGAGGAGGAATGTTGTTCATATGATGGTGAGTCTGGAGGACTACCATAATCGCTATCATCCTCTAGTTCAGTCCTTCGCTGTGCTCGACTGCCTCTTGGACTTTCGAACCTGTTGAAGTCGGCAAACAACAGGACGCTCTGTCTATTCCATCCCGATGGTCGAGGTGGAGCCGTTTGGCGGCGATGATTGAGTGGACGAGGATAGGGCATGCTCCGTTGTTGCTCGAACATGGGTTGATTGACCAACGACGAGAGTGATGTGGCATCATAGGTAGGAGGAGGTCGAGGAATGGAGAACATGATTGCTAGTGTACCAAGATCAACAAGGCCACCAACTGCGAAAAGGAGTGGGAATCACAGGGCCTGCTGTGTACAAAGATAGTCTAAACTTCGCTGAAGGGACGCCACAAGAAAAGTTGTAGAAGAAACACGGACTCGCTCGGAAAGGAAGATACGATGCCAGAGGCACCGGAAGAGGTTTATACGCTCATCAATGGATGCAGATCATATCTCGGCGGAGCAACAAAGATAGCGAGATGAGTATTCCGAACCAACCATTGTCATGGACAACGCTGTTGAAAGTTGTTGAAGAGAAAAGACTCACTGCAGTGAAGAATTAAGAGCTCGTTAGAACTCGCGTGTCTCCCAAGAATAGCCAACTGGCAGTTTGAGGTTCCTTGACCTGAATGCCCAGACCTCATGAGTTCGCCAGAGCCCCAATGGGATGAGTCTAGTGACATTTTGAGAAAGTACACTTGACGTTCTGAAATGGACATAAGAATCCCTGCCTGTTCGTCACCGATACAAACCATTCGCCCAGAGCACTTGCTCCCTTGGCAGAGCACCCCTTGGAGATATCGGGAAAAGGATCTACCGCAGCCGAATTCGGGTTAAAAGAACACAGAGGGGCGTTCCGCAAGCATCACGGGCTCTGCAGCGTAACAAGAAACAAAGTTGCGGCTCTTGGCAGCTCTAGTGCCGATTTAAGGAAACGGATTGCTGAGATAGCGGAGGCTGAGACGCCTGCCAAGATCTGATAGCTCTCTTTTTTGTTTCTTGGTGACTATCCGATCATCAATCTATTCGCTCGTTTGTGCATAGACCCGGCACGCCCAGACGCCGCGTCTCGTAGTGTGTCGGTACTCGAGCTCAGAATACTTGAAACCGGTTCGCTTCAGGTGCCGAAATCTTATCGAGACATCAGATTGTCTTATAGACTGTCACTTGCCAAGAAACTATAAGAACCAACAAAGTCCTCAGCTCGGAGTCGAGACAGAGTGAGGATGGGCGCCGGGGTCCTCGGACTGACAAGTGGATATGTTGAGAGTCAACCATGGCCGTAGATGACGACGCTGATCCGACTTCTGATCGGGAGGCCAAAAGCAGGGGAATCCTATCTTCAAAGATCAATCGGTCCTCATCTGTAGTTCGATGATAGTTGACTGATGGCGTGGAGCGAGACGGTTGTTTGGGTCGAGGGTTGTTAGTGGTTAAAGAGAGACAATGAGAAACACTCGGGAAGGAACTTTCATATCGACAGCGGGATCACGTGTGAAAGGGGTCTTGGCTCCATACTCAACCAAAAAGAACTTCCAAGCAGACAAAGAGAAGTTAAGTGCTATTAAGGATGCGTACAATCTGGCTCCATTCATGATTGAGGTTTGAACAAAAAATCTATAAGCTCACGACAAAAGAAGCTTGAATCGACATCACGTGCAGCTGATGAAACCTTTTGCACTCACTGGATTTGGACCCCAGTTCACGGTAGAATCCAAAGTGAGTATTAAAACTGATTGATCATTGGATGTACCGGCATATGCGCGTACAACTTGCGTCAGCAACACATCTCAATCGTACTTCTGCAGGGCCTTCTAGAAGATGTCACTGCCCCTGATGATCTTCGAAGCGCTCCTCTTAAAAACTCCGAGCCACTGAGATATTCTCCGCTAGGAGAATTTCAGTCACACATGCCATCCAGGTCTGTCAATTTATCACGCTTCAATATTCCCATGGAGTTTTGTCCCTGATTGTTTTAGGCACATTCAATGATCATCAACTTAAATCCGGTTTGACACTTCCCCTTCCAAATCCCATCAATACGGTTCATACTCACCCTTACACCCCACCCCCCTTCGAACGCCACTGTTACTCTACCTTGTTCTTAAAACCCTCAGGAGCTTTGGTTCGGCTCTATTTCGAAACCTGGCCTCCATCCAATGATAGCTCTCTCATTACCAACCAGCTTTCGCCCCTGAGTTTCTCACTTTCTCATCCCATCTCAACTCACTCTCATCCCATTACCTCAACTCACTCTCATTTCATCGTCTAAACAAGTGTCTCGAATCCATGAGGAATTATTATCTAGTATTATAAGCATTTACAACAAAAAAGCAAGGCATGAAGAACGTCTTTCATTCCACCTGCCAACCCAACAAAACAACAACGACCCAGAGTTTTGTCCTTGTCAGCGCTGTTAATCCCATATGCATGCGTGCAAAGCCCACCACATCCGCTCGCTTCAGACCAATTTGAAGCGAGCTTGCCAAAGACGCCGTGCATGCAAACCCATCAATGACAACTATTCTGCCTCGCGGAACGAAAAAGAGAAGAGAGTAGAGAATGCAAATGCCATGCTGCTAATCCACACATAGATACGACTGGCTGGCAACCCGTTGCACAGATCCCAGGTCACCACTCTCCAAGCCGAGATGTCAAAATTCCTTCCAAAAGCCTTCTCTATGCTTACATTATGATGGCTGGCACATCGACGTTGACTTTGATGCTCTTGTGTGGCAGGATGCTTCCTCCATTGACATAGATCTCATCTCCGATTGTGACGTCGTCGCCTAGCACACTGACATTCTCCAATCGAGCCCATTTTCCGACTGTCGAGTTCCAGCCGACGATGGTGCTCTTTACCCAAGCATGGTCCTTGACCTTGGATCCTGCCAACAGCACGCATCGTTGGAGACGGACACCATCGCCGACGATCACATCTGGACCAATGGTAACATTGGGGCCGATTCTGCAGTTCCGGCCAATCTTGGCAGAGGGGTCAATCAAGACGTTTCCACCGTGTACATAGGAGGTATTGGGGGATGTGAGAAGCTTGGAGCCCTTCTTTGTGAGAGAGGAGAGATAGAGGCAGGTTCCCGATAGAAAATCCTTGGGTTGTCCGACATCCATCCAGAATCCTTCCAAATCGAATGAGTGTAATTGTCCATCTTTGCAGATTGCGGGGAAAGTTTCTTGCTCAATGGATGTAGGGCGTAATTCGATTCGCTTCAATACACTGGGGTTCAGGATGTAGATACCAGCATTGATACGATTTCCTACGAATTCGACGGGCTTCTCGACGAATCGGTCAATCCGCGAGTGGTGGCTGGGCTTGTGGACGACCACACCGTATTTCGACGGCTCTTCAACTTTTGTGACAACGATCGTTCCCTCGTCACCGTGCTTCTTGTGGAAAGCTGCGAGGTCCGCAAATGGGTATTCGCAGATAACGTCGGAGTTTAGGACAAAGAATGGAGTATTATCCTTTCCGAGGATTTCTTCCGCGAGTTTAAGGGGTCCAGCTGTACCTAGAGGCTCGGTTTCGACCGAGAAGGTGATCTTAATGTTGAATCTGGTGGCATACTGTCGTGGACGACCAATCAGTATTTGCAGAGCTTCCCATCCCATTGATTCGAATGTGCAACTCACGTCTGCCAAAAATTTCTCCATAATCTCAGGTCGGTAGTTAACAGCCAGAACGATATCTGTGACTCCAGCAGCCGCTAGCGCTTCAATTTGGTGTAGTATCATGGGCTTGTTGCCGAATTCGACCAACGGCTTCGGGAGGGTGAGTGTCTATTGGTTTATCAGTCGCTGAATGCATTGTCGAAGCTCAAGGTATCCGCGCGAGTGTTTGGGCTCCATGTTGATGGGAGGAGGGAAAACGCACGAGGGGTCGCAATCTAGTGCCGAAGCCACCGACAAGAATAAGAGCTATACACCATGTCAGCAGATGCTCCATGGCCGTGGAAAGAGTATTCTGGGCTCACCCTTCATCTTCAAAGAATGTAGAGATTTGTGTTGTGACGATGTTGTGTTTCGAGGTTGAATAGCTCAATCAGGAGGGAATGGAAAATTAGGATTGCTGGGGGGTCAGAATGTGCGATTCGGACTCCGAGATCAGAGATGGTCGGAATGGAAAAGGGAAGTGGTCGTAGAAAGTTTCGAGTTCTCGCTGTTTCTTGAAGGACACCTGTCGCGCTGAAAACGGGTCGACGAGGTTCAAAAAATCTCGTTTAGCATCGGCGCTGGCCCAGAAAGGGGTTGCTAGCGCTGTCAGGGGCGAAATGAAATCTATTTGGGGGCGCGATGCTGCGTACGGAGGTAATTCCGTTTGTGTTCACGTTCTGGATCAATTGAACGAGAGCTCTCGAGTATGAGCTGCGGGTATTAATGAACAGCAAACGGCCGACAAATCTGAATCTTGGAATTCGGAAATGAGGTGCCTGCCAAATGTTCCCCCAGAGTCCACAGCAAGCAAGATCGCGACATTGTCAGGTGGTTCCGGGGAACACTTCGGTGGAAGTGGAAGTGGAAGTGGAAGGGTAAGACGGTGAGTGCAACTTCCAAATGTGTCATTTTTCTGTTCAATTCGCGGTTCACCGCCTAGAGCCCCTCATTCCCTTTCGTGGGGTGCGTTTTACGTTGCTGCTTGCTTTTTCTTGGATTTCTCGTAAACTCCATCACGAGCTTCGCAGGAAAAGTGGCAGTGCGGGTTCACGGGGAGGCCACGCCACACCCGCCCCCGTCAACCCAACTTCCGTTTCCCCACTCGCCGTTGGATCTTGGGTCACTCACGGGATTTCCCCCCTATAAAACACCCGGTATTAAGGAGTGGAGTGACAACCTTCATGGGTATCTCAAAAGTACTTTTATTTCGTCAGGTCATTTATCATAAGTCCATCCATCCATTATGCCAAATTTAAAAGCATCCGCTTTGCCAAATCCTTCCTTTCATAAACAAGAGATTCGTGATATCATCGAAACGACTGCAACGCTGCCGCCACGCTTGCTAAATGCAGAAAGTTGATGAGAAAGAGAATCTTCAAGCCGCCGCCTTGGAACACGCCTGACTTTGCAGTTGCAAAATCGAAAAAAAGCCACTCCGTAAAGACAGTCTGGTGAGTTGCCTCGGATATCCAAGCGGATGGTTCTGTAAATCCCACACCGCAATCATAGTCTTGGGAGGTGTATGAAAGAAAGAAAGTCATTCGTCATTATCTTGTCGTCAATCGTGGATGGATGGTGAGTCGTGAAGTCGTCAAGCAAATTTTTTCGCATCGTCGCCGGGTTTTGTCTTTGTCGAAATCGTTTCTCATATATCTGCTCGTCCGGGTGTTATTCTCGGGCAAGGCAGGAATTCGTGGCCGAGATGTAGGCCTGTGGTTCCGCCAGCTATTTCTTGGCTGTTCGGGAGACGTATCAGTTCAGCTTCCTCTATTCCGAGGACGTTGTGGAACTGGAACTGCTGAGATTGACAGAATGGCTGCGACCACCATGTCGGTGGTGTCTCCTGTGTCGGCCACTGTGCTCATTCGCAGGCAGTCCCTGAACAACGCCATTGCGTGCCAGCATACCTCCATTCACGGAAAAGTTCCTACAAACCATGAATGCCCGCATGGCTGCGTTCTCCTGAGCCAGTCCATCGGATTCGTACGCGAGATCAGTTTGGTACTCTCGCCCATTGACAAGCACTAAACAGGTGTAGCCCGACGAGCTCCTGTACGTCTCGTATAGGGGATCACGCCAACCTCGACGTCGACACAGACCTGCCCAGCATGTCAGTGGTAGTCCCGGGAAGGGTTGTTGTGCAGATCAGGGCTCCAAATATAGGAAAGTGTGGGGGTGTAAGAGAACACGACGATGAACATCCACGCATCAAGATGCAAGACTAGCAATCGGAGTCATTCGCCACTTAGGCGGCACGAAAAGGAGAGAGCAAACATGCTTGAAGGCTTTAGCTCCTTTCCTGCAGGATCTTGGAGACACGAGGAAGCCCAAGGAGAAATTCGGATGAAACAATCCAGAGGCTTGGAAAACTTTATTCCCGAAGCAGTGGATCAACGTACTCTCCAGATATGCCATGTAGAAGCCACCCATTGTATCGTTTCAAGAAGTATCGATGTCACAATTGACCAGATCCTTTTCAGGAACAAGTCCGTCACTCGTGGATGGTGTGGTAGAACAATCCCGTCGATACCAGGGTTTTTTTGACAGACAACGCCCAAGAAGTGTCGCGTTGTCGATGCAATTGAGCCCAATGCCGCAGTGCGCAAGGAAGAATGCACACAGTCAATGAAGTGTATGTGAATACAGTGATGTGTGGACGACGTCGTGGTGTTGAAGAGTAGGGCTGACGGATAGTGTGTGTTGTCTAGGGGGTTTGTGCAGGACTTTCGTCCATCAACGGCGAGACATGTGTGATTTATTGCAGAGTTCATGTTAGTGCGGGACAGGGATTATAGATTGGCCTCCTGTGGAGGGTTTCAAGCGCTGTTGAGATAGGACGAAGGGTTGAACCAGATGCAAGTCATGATGCGGCTCTTTAGGTGTGACCCATATGATGTGTTGTCGTAGGTCGTTGCCAGTCGATGAACCTCGAGAGATTAGGCAACTCCACCACAACATGGGAACGCATACTAGGCGATGATCTCTGATGGGCTAGAAGTGTCAATTCGCCGTTCTGAGGTCCGTCTGCAGCTACTGAACTGTCGATGCAGCAGTGGTGGCAAAAGGCTCAACACCCGCCCATAGGTTTCGGGCAAATTTTCAGTCCTTTGCAGAAAGCACAAACCAGGTCTTGGCCCCATCTGAACGCAACCTCAAATAAATGCTGCTGCTGTTTCGACGGAGATCCACGGGGCTGGCCGCTAATGCACATAAATCGATGGCACCATGGTTAGATGCAAGGAAAACGTCAGAAAATGAGGACTGCTAGCCCAGGGACACGATCCTCAATGCTGAATAGGGACCGGAATAGCCACATTTAGGACCGTTTCACTGGCTAAAGTGCCAGGGTAGATAAGTGGCACCTTTGCCCCGCACTACAACGGTGTTGCTGTGCATAGGAGAATCGCGACGAGCGACGCGTTTGACGCCGGATGGTTGGAGTACAACTTGACACGAAGTCGGTGAGCCCTTCAATGCATAAACAGTGGCTGGACCGCCGACCAGCTTGATCATCAGAGATCCGTCTGTACAATCTGCTCGAGCAGTGCGCGCCGCTGTGGGAAGGGAAGGGAATGGCAAGAAAGCGCGAGGCAACCAACCCTGCGGACGACTAGCCTGCCGTATGCAATGATGAGCTGGCAGTGCGCTTGACGTCTTAAGCAGTAAGGCCACATGCCGTGCAAATTGAAAGAGGTATACGCCATAGTATATTAAACAATGCCAGACGTGCTGGAACAGCGAGGGCTTCTGGGGACAAAACCGCCTGCTTGGTTTGACCCCGCGATGTCGTTGATGGTATGGGAAAAAGCAAATACAACTGAAGTACTCAAGGCCGCTGAGACTCCTCGGACGCCCCTAGCCGCCGACCACCATGTATGTACCTGACCTGAATGCTGTTGTTTCCGATGACCCCAGAATTGACAGCCGAGCAAGGCCGTTCGGGCCAGTTCGGCTTCGCTGCAATCCCTCGTTGGAGATGCATTGTCCTATCGCCAGAAGAGGCATCTCAGGAAGGCCGTTCTTTGGGCGTCTCCGGATCGCTGGCATCGGGCAGGGGTCTCCCATTCGCAGAGACGTAGATGCTCTGCAGTAGCGGAGGTGCATGCAGCAACTAGGCTGGAACGACACGCTGAACTGCAGAAAAGCACGAAGTCCCAGCACTTGGTTCTGGAGTCACGATCATGTCTCAGAACAACCGAAGTTACTTCTTGGGATTGCTGCATACCTCGCCGTCTGTCTTGCGGACACCGAGTTGCGCTGATGTTGTACGAGTATGCTGCATCCAATTGACGTCAGGCATTTTTGGAGGATGATTTGCAGATGAACGAGGTGGTGCGCGGCCGCTGTGCTGTCCGTGCTCTCTGAGCATGATTTGAATTTCAGAATGCGAACCATGAATGCGAACCACAAACCACTGCGTGGTATGCAAAGTCGAGCTGTCGTGCCTTCGTGTGTAGGCAACGCGAGGTGATCACGTGTCCCCCCTTATTGTTGGATTAAGCTCTTGCCCTCGAGTTATGTCTGAAGGTAGTCACGTTTCGATGTACCAACCCAATCCTTGCACTATCGATCGAGCCAGTACCTCCTCGACAGACCTTCTTTGCCTTTAGCAGCACAACCACTTTGCAATCACCAATCATAAACCTCCGCACCGGAGAAACTACAATCGTCCTCTGGTAGGGCTGTGCCGCCTGGTGGCATTTCAAGCGGATAAGAGTTTGGGCTGCCATGGGTGTTCAGGGTGTTCGATCACCGTTACACAGCACACCTAAAACCTTATCAATGCACTCATTTACTGCTTTCTGATCTAAAGGAGGGTTGGGATCATCCTCCAGCGTCGGTCACACCGTCGAAACATGCATCCTTTTTGCTCCAATCCGACAATGCCTTCACCAACATCTCGACTCCAACTCCCCGCAATTCCGATACTGCAACGCCAAAACCATACATCATGTTGTGTCGACAGTGTAGGAGCGTGCTCACCCTCGGTCAACGCTAAAAGCCCCCCTTGGATGCGAAGTACGCGCGTGTCTCTTCAGCGGCACCTTCAGGTATCACAAATACCGGGTGGAGTGTTCCCACTCGGTCTCCCTCGTTATATATCTGTTCTTCTCCAACAAAAGGCTCGCAGGTCCATTGATAAGGAGAGGCCAGATTCCCGCTTGTCTCAGTTTTCGTTTCTGTGGTGTTGAAGTGCCATTTGTGCTGTGCAGAGCTGAGACCCGCGAGAACATAGCATGTATGGTAAGAATCAGATGAGCTTGTTCTCTGTTAATACTTAGACCAAAGATCAGAACATGAGGTATATACGCACTGACTCGGCTTATCTCTTAGTCCTCCTCGCCTTGTCCGATCCTGGCAGCAACAAAGGATGTATCTGATTAGACCCTCCCGACTGTAGAGACTTCCAAGAGACTTTGTAGCTGCCGGTCGAGGTCCTCCCGCAAAGCTGCGAAAGGGCCCGTCAAGGCAAGCTTCTAATAGAGGCCAACAACTGCCCACCCAGTGACTGTAGCAGCCATCTACTAGTTTATTTGTACGGCCAGAAAAGCCCCCTTCTGGTGCGTATTGTCGGGCCGAGAGCCAAGACATGAGGCGGGGTACGTCGATATATCTTTGTGAAAGATATTAGCAGTCACATAATTAAATTAGTGCTTAAGAAAACTTACTTGGGAATCATTACATGTGGATCACCCAGTATGCATAGGCATGCCAAAGCGCAGAAAGCATAAGCTCCATGAGCCTCAACATCTGGAAGTCCAGAGAAGCCACCTTCAAAAGTTTGACCTAAGGAAATTAGGACAAAATTTCATCCTTCATAGAGTGGCCACCTACATCTCCTAACCCACTCAGCCAAACCCGTCAAGAGAATTGCGCCTTCACCTGACCAAGCTGGGGAGTCACGCGGAAGTTCCAGGGGTAGGTCGAGAAGGGTGATAATTACTGCAGCACAATACGCACCTCTATAGTCTGGTAAGTGTCCGCATGAGAGATGCCAAGTATTCTGAGCTCATACCTGATGTCTTCTTCACCTCCGACAGACACCTGGAAGCCACCATCCAGCTGTTTCAATGCACCAAGCCACTTCCACATTGCTCTTCGGTCGATGATATCCAGGGCTTCTTTCCCTCCGACGATGGCCAACGCCAGCACAATAGCGTATGTTGGTGCAAGATGCGACATCTGACCATTACCTCCGCCAAATCCTCCGGTTGCATTTTGTATGGGTCGGACAGTAGAGATGAGGGGTTCCCGATATTGGGAAACATCTTCTCCGAGCGCAGAAAGGCCAGCCAGTGCCCAGTAGAACATCCACGGTCTGCTTGCATCAGCAGCAACATAGGGAGCAGGTAGCTTTTTCAAGCTCTTATGTAAGAACTGAATGTGGCGTTTCCTCTCCAAATGTGGAACTCCATAGTCATTGTATATAGCTCCTGGTTCCAACCCAGATAGAAAAGGGAGGCATTCTTGAATCGTTTCTTCCTGAATCTGTGATGATTGCGTGTTGAGTAAGTCCCGGATGTACGGCAGAGATGTGAAGAGGTCGGGAACCATGCTTGCACGAGCTGTTTTTGTTGACATGGTAGCAAGTCTTGGAGAGCTGAGGACGAACTCCACAGCCTCCTCTCCACCTACGGAAGAGGGTCCTGCAAGATAAGGCTGCCGATACTGCGTGTCACCGTGAAGTGATTCTTCCACAGATCTTGAGGCTGAAGACGAGGGATCTGAGCCCGTCATTGCTCGCCTTTTGAAGACAACCCTATGGCGGTGCTTCTGTCCCTTGATGAGAAATTGCATGTGCGGCTCTTTTCGCCAGCGATGACATTGATTCGCTGGCAGCCTGCTTCACATTACTGTTGCAAATTCTTTCAGGATCATGTCACGTTACGAGGACGTTGTGGCTCGTGTGGCAAAGCCATTTCTCGCTTAAGGAGCTCGTGGCAAAGAGGGGCTGGGGCACGAAAGGAGGGGTTCACAACGTTTAACCTTGCTTCTTCCCATCCGCCAAAAATCGTCCCCAAAGCCTCGACCGATTAGAAACACCATGCACAAGAGATTCTGTACATCTTCTCCCGACGGGCGCACGTTTCGAATTACATTGCGAATACACCAAGCTGCTGCATCCGCCGCAGCCGCGATTGCCAGCCAGGCCCAGGTCAACGACCCCACCAAGGGATTTCTTATCGTTTCCGAGGTCGATAAGCAGCGGGCTTCAGAGCAAGCAAAGCTTTCAGCCGTTAGAGATCATACCCGGGCCAGGACGTATGGCAGTCAGCAAGAACGTCACACAGATTCAGGATTCATAGCCTCGATATGAAAGTTTCAGTCCGGGCTGCGAGCTGAGCCCGTCTCATGCGAGGAATCTGCCGGTATGCGCTGATTGCAGCACATTGACGGACTCGTCCAATGGAAACAATTCGTATATCTCAAGCCGCTGCGGGTGGCCATTTTACACCAGGACTGCATGAATATTGACATGCAGCTCGTTAATAGATCCGGCTGGAGAACATCACCCAACTGGGCGTGAGAGTGGGCGAGAGTGGCGAGTTGCACTGGAGTCCGGCTCGTCGCGTCGATCAGGAGGAGAGGATATCGGCGAAGCCACGGGGGAGAAATTGGATGCTTTTGAAATGAAACGAGAGTCCGGAGAAGCAGAGGGGCAGCGAACCGACTCGCGATTATTGCATTCACACGACCGACTCATGACAGATACACTTGTTGTACCTGACTACATGAGCCGGCGTGGATTAGCTGTTGATGTGGTCCTGTTGTCTTCAGGAATCATTTGATGGGCGCGAAGAGAGTTGGAGGAGAGGATCTAGATGGCGGGGCGTTTCTTCAATGTCTCCACGATGGCGTTGATGGCCACGGCGCCAGGAGGAGCAGCTCCGCTGATAGCGTCTCTCTTGGCCGCCTTCGACAAGTCGTGCAGTATAGAAAAGGCCTCGTCCCTGCCACCAACGAGCACGAAACTCAGATACTGCACCAAGATAGGGGATCTTCTAATGCTCGATCTGGGTCCTCGCTTCGTGATGATCTCGGCCAACGGGGCCATCAGGAGAGACGTGCGCGAGCAAACGCAAACGGAGAAGAGCTGGAAAAAGATCAGAGTTTGGATTGGCGGACTCAGGGATGGACCATGAACGACGACCTTTGAAAAAACGGTGAAAATATGGCCCAGCCAACCAGCCTTTATGTAAACACCTCCCCACCTGCAAACCGTCCGTCGAGATGCCCAGCAGCCCATGGCACGTTCGGCAAAGTGCCAGTCGCCTCCAGCAGATGCTGCAAATGGTGCAGATCGCAACACTCCGGCGCTCAGCGTGCGAGGGTCTGCAGAGATGGGATGCCGCAAGGGGGGTTGCCGGACCTTCAGTGGGCGGGAGCCGTGTTTTTCCAGGGCCTTCAGCGGGCGCGTTGAGCGCCTCCAGGCCTCTCACTCCGTCGCTAGGCTGTTCACGGCGCTGATACAGGTGCTACTGTAGCAGGGCTCGTCATCCCCTCCGCCAGAAGCAGCATGGCTGGGGCCTGGCGGGGGGCTGGCGGGGACCGCGTGGGCACGACTATTGGGCACATGACGGTTGTCTCGCAGTCGCCCCCGGCTGCCCCCGGTCGCCCCCCATGCAGTGAGCATCGCTCGTGCAGTTGAATTGTCGCACCTGATTCGCCGCGACGGGGATGGTCTGGGTAGGCGTGACAAGCCCGGCTATTTTTCCGGCTCTCGCTCACCGCTTCTTATGTGGATCCGCTGGTCGTGCGAGCCCGCCATCTCAACCCTCAGGCCTCTCACCGACTTCCATCGTGAGGTCTTCTCTTCCTCAAAGAGCGGTGTCACCGTTCCTCCTCCTTACAATACTATTGACCATTCCTGCCACCAAACGTTTGCGACAATGACCTCGAATCTTGAGTTCTCCCCAGAGGGTCTGCTGGACCTAAACTTCGATCACCGAGATCCGCGTTACCCATTTACCACGAACATGGCGGCTCGCGCGAGTTGGCCTATGCCTCTCGATATGGCCTCAGGAGCCGCTGACCAGAGGCGGGAGACTTCCCCAGGCCAAAACACACATCAGCAATTTCCTCAGGCTGGGCATAATAACTCCCCGACCCTGTTGACAGACTGGCCGATGCAACAACAGCCACAACAACTGCCGCAGTACATTCAAGACAACTCGTTAATGGGGGCACAGTTCAATGCTTTTGGAACCACATTTCAGACATCACCGTTAGACTACACTATGCCCACGACACAGGCAAATTTCGAGGCTGGACTTCAGATGGAGACCCCGTTCAATGGATTGGCACCGACGGTGGAGGCACAGGCCCAAGCAGCGATGTGGGCAAACTGGCAGGAGATTGAGAATGCCATGAACTTCACGGGGCACGATGGGCTCCCGGGTGTGGGTCGCCAAAGCCTTGGAAGCAACTCGCCCACTGGGACGTATTTGGAAGTTCTGTCGCTCCCAAGCTCAAGTAGTGACCACGGATGGAACACGGTTGACCACTTCCCCAACTTCGAGGCTTATCAGCAAGCACACAATGCAGCAATCTTCAACCCGGGCCAGACTCTTCATCTTCGAACCCACTCGGACTCGTCACAATCGGACGGGACTGGCCACACCATGGAGTCCTTTGGCAGCTTCGAAGATATCTCGTATCCTTATTCTCCATACTCTCCCGAGTCTGATAACTATCTGGATCCTGTTGGACATCGAAATTGCTTCCATGGAGAGTCTCATCATCACTCCCATGAGACTGTCAGCCCCGCCGCAGCCGTAGCCCCTGTACCCATCAAGATGTCGCCGTCGTCGAGTCGAACTACCCCTTCCTCAACTTCATCACCACCAGCCCGAAGGAACTCGGCACCACGGAAGAGCCCAACTGCAAAGGCAACCAAGGCTGTCATCCGTCGCACGTCGAACGGAAAGAAGGATACCGAGAAGCGGGTTGGTCGTCGACGTGGACCATTATTACCTGAGCAACGGAAACAAGCAAGTGAGATCAGAAAGTTGCGAGCATGTCTTCGATGCAAGTTCCTCAAGAAGACTTGTGACAAGGGAGAGCCTTGTGCCGGTTGTCAGCCGTCTCATGCCAGACTGTGGCAAGTTCCATGTACGCGCATCGACATCAAGGATATCAGCTATTTCATGAAGGACTGGCGTGCAGACTACGAGCGTCACGTGGGTCGTGGGGTATCTGTGTACAACATCAAGGGCTTTGCTCAGAAAGAGGAGCTCATTTGGATCACCCATGGCTATGGATTTGCCCTTCCCATCATGGCCCGGGAAGTATACGTTAGTGACGACAGTTGCTTCTCTATTGATTGGGTTGAGTCTGAGCACGACGAGCCCCTTGAGTTTGACGTCCGAACAGAAAAGATGTCGGCTGGGTCAGAGGGAGTTTCTACGGAAGCCTTGTCCGAGTATCTCGACAAACATCTTGACGGGCCGTTCGAGGAATTCATCGATGATTATTTTGAAGGCACTCCTTTCATCACCGAGATCTTGAAGACTGCTCACCGCTACTACACCAAGGAGAAGGTACCCGTCATTCGCAAAGCCTTGAAGCTTGTCCTCGCCTACAACTTGACCCTTCACGTCACCATGGTCGAACAAAGGGGTGACGAGCATCCTATGGATGGCATGATTGAGGATGAAGACTCCAGGTACAACGGCAAAATTATCGCACCGGTGATGATCAACTTTCAGATCAAGTGTGCACTGGCCGACATGTGGCGCGAGCTGCAGAAGGAGATCCTCGAGGAGTTGTCCTCACTCTACTCCAGCGTGTACAGCGGTGATCGCCTCAAGAACTGGCCAACTATCTTCATGCTTGCCTCCATCCTCCTTGCTGTCTGGGAAGAGATGCAATTCGACTGCCACTACCGTGTGCCTGATCAAGCTGCGGTTAACAAGTTCTGCAGTGACATGGAAACTACTCCAGTGGGTGTCATTGTCGGTCTCTTCCACGCCATCTCCCAGAAGCTTCCTTCCTTCACCGAATGGGATACAAGACGGCACGGGCAGCTCCTCAACAACAACGTCGCGGTCTGTGATGCCATGACAGAAATGAAGGATCATGTGATCAAGCATGGTATGTTCCTTCCGCCACCTCAGTTATGCTCTTCTGACATGTTTCCACAGAATCCTACCTCAAGACCCGACCTGATGCCAGGTTTGACCGAAGAGACTTCGACTCCTTGTCCAACAAGTTCCTGTCGAAGCTAGTCATCCGCGCCAACTAGATTCTTTTTCCCAAAATACCCTTCTATATACCCACTTCGCATATTCGACTGTACAGATGCAGTGATGCTGCTGATGGAGGGCCTCGATAGGCCATTTCCTCTATTCTTCTCCCCTTTGTAGTCTGGAACCTCAAAAACTTTCATTTATTCTCCAAACATCAGAAGGAACGCCAACAGCGAGGGCATTTTACGTGGATTTTGGTTTCTCATTATGATGGGCATAGCGATGCGAACAGTCACCTAACGACTCCCTTATGATTGTGCCAGGGCATTGTACGAACGATATGATCGATTTCATCACGAAGATCATGGCTTTATGGTTTACGGTTTATGTTTTATCTTACGAGGAATTTTTGATTGATGGAAATGAAATGAAGCATCTTGGGCGTTGGAAACCCATGGCCGCGATTGAGGCATGCTTGCATGTTGCAGGAAAGACAGTTACTGATGTGTACGGCTGTATACACCTGACAAGACATAGATTTGGATGATATAAATGAAAAGAAATTCCGGATCAATTGATCAATCTGAGTGTGTGAATCCATCGATAAGTGAATATCGGTCTGGGCGGTCTGGGCGGTCTGGAATCTGGGGTGTCTGGCTAAATTGAGAATTGAAGCCTGAGGCAACACGGGCACCGCGAGGCATTTCCCGGATTGTTCTCGCAACTCTGAAGTTTGATGACGCAAGAGGCGTCGTGTTATCGGCCGGCCCGTGTCTCCGCGCTTGAAGGTGAAGGTGAAGGTGGAGGTGAAGGGTAAGTAAGTAATCAAGCAAGCAAAACACGGAGCTGCGAGTGCCGTTCAGCTGGGCGGATTCGCATTCACAGACCTCCTTATTTTTGCGTGTTGTTAGGAAAATGAGACATGAAGGTACTGTAACATCCTCGTGACCAACCTCCCCTCCGCCTCTCCGCTCCTGTGCAACGCATGCGAGGCCGAGACACGGAGTGGCAGGTTGAAGCGCCAGAACCCAGCTTAGGTTTTCAAGGAGGCGGGGTCGAGCGGCTAGGCTCCCTTTGGAGGCAGTCCTTATCTTCCAAGAATCAGGTGGCATGACGGCTTACAAAGAATGGCGAAAGTCAGCTTTGTGCAGCGAACGCCTTTCAACTGCAGATTTTTTGATGTGGATGTACCCAAAGCAAAGGGGAAAATGAGATCATTGTAAATTTGGATGGTCAATAAATGTCCTAGAGCCAATGGAATGTTTGAGAACTTTCGAGATTCACCCGTAAATTCCAGTTGCTGCAGCTGCCTGCTTCGCCTTCTGATTCAACACTAGCGCAGCTGGAATCGAAGCGAAGATTCCAAGCCTGCGCAGCCGCCACCGCCCTACTTAAACCTCGCTGGCCTGCATCCCTTCTTCCTCCTCCATCACACTTTCATACCGCAACGTCTTCGTCCCGAACCGTCAACCACTCTTCTGATCATCAAGATCTCGCGTCAATACACATACTCATACACTCCACATACCGTCAAGATGCAAATCTTCGTCAAGACCCGTAAGTTGCTCTCCATTCCTGGCGCCTAAAGATAACGCCGCCTCGTCTTCCAACTTCAACTAACATCTTCGCAGTCACCGGCAAGACCATCACTCTTGAGGTCGAGTCCTCCGACACCATCGACAACGTCAAGAGCAAGATTCAGGACAAGGAGGGTATCCCTCCGGATCAGCAACGCCTGATCTTCGCTGGCAAGCAGCTCGAGGACGGCCGCACCCTCTCTGATTACAATATCCAGAAGGAGTCAACCCTTCATCTCGTTCTCCGTCTCCGTGGCGGTATGCAAATCTGTAAGTTGTCACCTTTGCCACTCGGCCTCGTATCAAATTCTAATATCCAAAACAGTCGTCAAGACCCTCACCGGAAAGACCATCACCCTCGAAGTTGAGTCCTCCGACACCATCGACAATGTTAAGTCGAAGATTCAAGACAAGGAAGGCATTCCCCCGGACCAGCAACGCTTGATCTTTGCAGGCAAGCAGCTCGAGGACGGCCGCACTCTTTCTGATTACAACATTCAGAAGGAGTCGACTCTTCATCTTGTTCTCCGTCTCCGTGGTGGTATGCAAATCTTCGTCAAGACTCTTACCGGCAAGACAATCACCCTCGAGGTTGAGTCATCCGATACCATCGACAATGTCAAGTCCAAGATTCAAGACAAGGAGGGTATCCCACCTGATCAACAACGTCTTATTTTCGCCGGCAAGCAACTTGAGGACGGCCGTACCCTTTCAGATTACAATATCCAAAAGGAGTCTACACTGCACTTGGTCCTTCGTCTTCGTGGTGGCATGCAGATCTTTGTGAAGACTTTGACTGGCAAGACTATTACATTGGAGGTTGAGTCGTCAGACACAATTGATAATGTCAAGTCCAAGATCCAGGATAAGGAGGGTATCCCACCGGACCAGCAGCGATTGATCTTTGCTGGTAAGCAATTGGAGGATGGGCGTACGCTGAGCGACTACAACATCCAAAAGGAGTCGACTCTCCATTTGGTACTTCGTCTTCGTGGTGGTCAATAGATTTGGGTTCGTTTGGCATGTGGGATATCTGGGATTTGCGACGGCGTTCTGGTACACAGCTGGGCTTTATGACCATAGCTCGTACATACGACATGGGGAATGATGCATAGGCGTGGCGATACCACTGACAGTGGGTAGTCCAATGAACATACATTCGGACAACTTTATTGTGCCAGATGACAATTTGTGACTGTGACATGAATTCTTCTTTCGAATTGCGTTTAAATAATCAGTATGTGAAATAATTGTAAGAGTGGCCATTTTCGTAGATGACGGAAATGCAAGGCTACAAACCTCGGACTTTCATATTTCCAGGCGCTCCAAAACCCATGATAAGACCAACGCGGCTTCCACAACTGCCACAACCCCATTTTCACCCTTCATCAAAATCTCTGCAACCTAAATCAGCCTCCACGCCACCCAGAACCCTCTAGAAAGGCTCCGCAATCTTCCCGCAGTAACCACCGCAGAGATTGCACAATGAAGCTTCCCATCCACAACCCAACATGAAAGGATGCCCTCTTACTTCTACCACCTGAAGTTTGAACTGTATCCTTACCCTTCCGTCGACGATCAATCCATACCTTCCAATACAAGCCCCTCCAAGCAAAAGAGAACAAAGGAGGAGGAGGAGGAACGCAGGAGGAAGATCTGGTTTCCGGAAGAAGGGACGGACATCTTTGAGAGTGGGAAGTGGCCTAGGCATAAAAGGGTTAAGGTGAAGGAGAGAAGGGGCTTTGGGAAGAGTGGTGGAACCGGAGAAACACGAGCGGCCGGGGTTGGAGTAGCAACTGGAACTGGAGGCAGGGGAGTCATTGATTGCGGATTGGCACGAGCAAGTCATACGCCGAACGAGAACGAGGACGAGGACGAGGCGCTCACCGTCCAGATTCCAAACGAGAGGAACATCGAGTTCCCGCCACCGAATACTGTGAATATACAGAGGGATCAGAGGACTGCGGTTAAGGACTGGCGGTTTGGCAGGGTGAGGATCGAGAGTTTGGATATGAAGGAGATTGCAGACTTCAACTCGAACACAGATACGGATACAGACATGGCGTCTGCGCAGAGACCAAGAGGGGAGAGCAGCTCTGGTGGGACTGCGAGTAATGGGATTAATGCTGGCCTTGCGCCTGAAGCTGCGGGTGTAGGACGGGTCACGAAAGCGAGATATGAGGTCGTTCAGGAGAAGAATACAGAGGTTGGGTGGGGAATTGTGCATTTGTATCGGGATGGGGAGGAGACTCCTGGGCTTGGCAATACGGAGGTGGTTTATACTGCTGGAACTGAGGCTCCGGGTCACCAGCGGCAGCCAAGTGCTGGGTTAGGTGTGAAGGATGAGGAGGAGCATGGAGAGGATTGCACTACGTTGTGTATTCCTGCTGTGCCGAGCTACCTTACACCCAGTGATTTTCTGGGGTTTGTGGGAGAGAAGACGAGGGAGGAAGTCAGCCATTTCAGGATGGTGATGACCGGACGGATGAATAGGTATTTGGTTCTTATGAAGTTTAGGGATGGGAATGCGGCCAGGAGATGGAGGAAGGAGTGGGATGGGAAGGTGTTCAATAGCATGGAGGCGAGTTTTCCCCTTTCTGATCTTGAAGTAGAGCTAATATCATCTTCAGCCAGAAACATGTCACGTAACCTTCATCAAGTCGATTACTTTCCAAACACCGACTTCTTCCAGACCTAGTACCAGCTTCCCCGAGCTCTCCCATGACCCTTTCATGCCCTCATCCTCAACATCCTTCCTGAAGCCATTCCCTCCACCAACTCCAAACCTCGTCGAGCTCCCAACATGTCCCGTCTGCCTCGAGCGAATGGACGACACATCCGGCCTCCTCACCATCCCTTGCCAGCACGTCTTCCACTGCAACTGTCTTCAAAAATGGCGAGGCAGTGGCTGCCCCGTCTGTCGACACACAAATCCCTCCCTAGCACTCTCCTCCTCTACCAGCACCAGCACAAACACTTATGACCCCGCAAGCCCACCATTTGGCAGCGGCGAAGCCTCCCTCTGCAGCGTTTGTGACTGCACCGACGACCTTTGGATCTGCCTGATCTGCGGCAACGTAGGCTGCGGCCGCTACAAAGGGGGGCACGCAAAAGAACACTGGAAAGACTCCGCACATAATTTCGCATTAGAGATAGAAACGCAGCATGTGTGGGACTATGCGGGCGATCTGTGGGTACATCGTCTCATTCGGGATAAAGGGGATAGCAAGGTCATTGAGCTGCCCTCTTCTTCCCGCTCGGGTATGGGGATTGGTGGGGGCAGAGATGTGGACATGGTGCCGAGGGAGAAGTTGGAGGGGATAGGCATGGAGTATACGCATCTCCTGACTAGCCAACTTGAGTCTCAGAGAGTGTACTTTGAGGAATTGGTGGGCAAGGCGGTTGCGAAAGCTAGTGCGGCGTCGAGTGCTGCTGCGGGTGCTTCGCAGAGAGCCGATGAGGCGATCTCCAAACTTGGGCAGCTGGAGAAGGAGAACAGCGAGTTGAGAGGGGTAGTTAAAGGTCTAGAACGGGATTTAGAGAAGGAGAGGAAGAAGGGCGAGAGGAGCGCGGAGGTTGCGAGGGGCTTTGGGCGCAGCTTGATGGAGGAAAAGAGGGTTGGCGAGGGGTTGATGGAACGCATTGGCTTCCTGAATGGCAATGTGGAGAAGATTACCGGGGAATTGGAGAAGGTCAAGATGGAGAATGCGGAGTTGAAGGAGGAGAATAGGGATCTGCTGTTTAGTATTAGCGCCCAGCAGAAGCTGGCCGAGATGGGGGAGGGAGAGGGGATCGAGAAAGGGGAGTTGGAAGGTGGGAGTCTGAGTTTGCCGCCTGAGAAGGAGAAGAAGAGGGGTAAGGGGAAGGGGAGAGGGAAATGATGTTTGTGTTGGTGTCTGAGTATGGGCATTGGGACGGCGTTAGGTGTGGGCTGCATAGGATGGAGGGGTATACCCAAGGCATTTGGGTCTAGCATGGTCGATGAAGGCGACGTCTTTTCTGAGCTACTCGCTTACACGACTCTTCTTCTAAATCGAAAATCGAGTCAAGTTGTGGAACTCTCAGACTTTGCATAAGAGCTGCATATCTAAATGCTTTGCAAGCAACGGCACATTTTATTTGTTCTTCTCAAGGTCTTAGAAGTTGGTACTATACACATTCAACTCCTTTCCCTCAAAGTTTTCGCACCATCGATTTCGTTCTTCTCGTTGTCCCTCTCTTCTTCTCATTGCTCCAGAAATTGTGGTGGGTTCTGATCCTCGCTCACGAAAATGGATTTATGTTCTGATAAAGACAAGGTTAGCAGGAGCTTGCATTCAAGAACTGCCGTACAATTTTGATCATGAGAAGGAAGATTTTCATGCTTCGATAGGGGAAGGTTCTCGCGGGACTCGGATGCGTAAACTGTCAAACGAGCTGTTGGGAAGGACTATTCCGTGATTTATAAATTTGGGGAGGACTTAATGTAAGATTACCACCATTTCTGAGAGAGTACCTCCGCTTTGCTTCAACGTTCACATTTATTTTTGGGGTTTTTTTGGGACGCGTGTATGAAAGTCCCAGCAGCCTTGATTTAATATGGCAAGACGAGAATAACTCGAACTTTGGGAGCATCGCGCCCAGGCGCATTGTTTCATTCCCAAGTGGAACATTGGAGAAGATTCTTGTAACTAAATTTGATACATTAAAGTAGCTACTCAACACCTATTCTGCTCTACTTATTGCGCACACAACTCACCTACCTTTCCCTTCTTCCTGTACTTATTTATATCGACCCCTCGCGCAACGCTCGCCTCGCTTAAGAAGCAGAAGATGTTTAGTCTGGTGGATTGGGATGTGGAGGTGAGTGATCTGGAGAGAAGCAAATTTTTGAACATCAACTAATAGGAAATAGAAAATAGAAAGTTGGGGATAATGACTATGAGCCGATGCATAAGCCGGAAGATTCGGACTATAGAGACGTTGATGATGCCAAGGAGCAGGCAAAGGCTGCAGAAGGTTTGGTTTTCTGACCCATTTGAAAAGCTTCTTCTTCGAATGTTCGTTCGATTCATGGGTCATTCAAACTTTCGCCACTTCTCAATGTTCCCTTGATTTGCCGAACATTTCAAAATTCACTAAAGTCTAGTTAAATGTATCTCCTTGAATGAGGACAATGCAAACCCTCATGTCGGAAGTTCACTTTGACATTGACAAACAAGACTCAATGTACCAGGTTCTCAAGTACAATAAGAAAGACGGGAGATCCTACGTGGCGGAGGCATGCAACTTTGTTGTACCGGATTAGTCATGAACAATGGGGAGAAGAAGGGGATGATTGTACAATAGAAAGTTGGAACAATGGGGCAGAAGAGGGAATGGATGTACCATAAGAAGGCTGGGACATTGAGAGAGCGAAGAGGGGCGATTGTACCAATGCAAACTGGGACATTAGGAGATTGAGTGGGAGACTGTTCTCCATGATAGGGGAAAATGAAACAAAGCCAAAGGCTTCAATAGTATCTCACCGATTGAGAAATTAGCTCGGCCAGATTGTTCAGCACAGAAGCTGAGCTCTTCTCCTCAGCGACACTCGTACCTGAGCCTCTCAAACCCCAAGAAAAGGCCTTCTTGCCCTGAAAAAGCAACTGCTCGCGAGCTTATGTCCCAATTCGGCCGACGAAGGCGGCGACGGCTGAGCCAGCTCACCACATCGCAGACGTGCACCCCACACACTAATCATTTAAGCATGAAGCCCACCTCAGAAATGCATCGCTGCGCCGTCGTGTCCTCGTATTCACCGCCGCCGCTCCTTCAGCTAGCCTTTTTGCCCTCTCTCGTGATCACCAGTGCACTCACTCAGCCTCAAACAATCTCGAACTCGAGAGGATGAACACGCTGGCTTATTCTGTTCTTATTCGCAGGATCGTGGGGTGTTCTGGATGTGAGGATGTGCTGTGGGGATCACCGAGTAGGAAAAATTTGTTCTGTGCAAGGGCGGAGATTGTGGTGCAGAGGCTCTGGATTGGCTGGCGTTGTTGAGCCAAATTTTTGGATTAGCCGAGGAAAAGGGGCTGAGGAGGCTGGATGGATGCGTGAGGGCTTGACTTCGCCTCCTTTTGCGACTAGGCTCTTTGGGAGGCTAAACTCGGTGCTGAATTAGAATTTAGGGTTGAGAGGATTTGAGGGGATGCGGGGATTGGTGGGAGAACGAGGACTCGGGATTCCGGCAATGGTGGGAGAGATAGTTAGGTCACATGACTCAAGTTCACGTGATTGAACGCCACACGATCGACTCAATTTCGATGCAAGGTAAACTTTTGAAGGTGGAAGTCACAGGAGTGAGTTTCAGGATGGCATAGAGAATTGTTGTAGACTTTTTGTTATTGGTAAAAGAGTGCGTATCTTCTGTCATGGTACAGCGCTATGTAAGGGGGCACTCCACCAGGCGATCCAGTTCATCCCAGATCAAGCCCATCCATGAAGAATCCCACCATTATGCTAATGCTCCTTCCCAAACGCCATCTTAATGCTCGAAAATGCAGACACATGATTTCCAGGGAGGCGTCCATATATGAACATCACATTATGTCCAACGCCCCAAAGACGCCGCCATCTTGTTCACATCTCCTGTGAAATGACAAAAGAAAGTCGTAATGCTCCTCCATAATTAGACATGATGGCTTAAATTTCGTTGTCCGCCCAAGAACCGTGAGAAGAGGTTGCCGCCCAAGCGTGCTTTCTTCGCGGGCTTTTCTTCGATGACTTCCCGCTCGATCTCGTAGGGTAGCATGCCGTGCTTGCCAGAATGTTGACCAGCGATCTGGACATGGACGATATCTCGGCCGGCGTGCGTGGGGCTATCGAGATATGGTGCTGGTACCCGGTTGCAGCTGTTCTCCAATTCCTCCACGTAGCTGCCGAGACTTGACTCTGGGGTGCCAGTCCTTGAAATCGAAGAGATGTAGGATGATGCTGACGAGGAGACAGTGGAAAGGGTGTCGCCAGTGCCGCTGCGTGCTAGGCCAGGGACATCTGTGGAGGCAGGCGGGGAGTCGTATCGTTGCCTTGATGCTTCGAGATAGTGACCGTCGTATGCCAGGTGCTTCTCTTGATAGGCCGGCATCCAGTATTGTTGAGCAGCGTCGTATTGGATCCGACGAGCTTCGTCCGCCAACAATTGTCTTTGCTCCTTTTGCGCCCGCTTTCTGGCCTCCGCCTCTCGTGCTGCTTGCTCTGCTTGCTCGATCTCCTGTCGGATGGGTGCTAGGAAGGGGTCGAGGTGGGTGTAGAGATCGTCTTCGCTAATGTTGAGATCCCAATCGAGGAGGAACAGGAGTTGCTTCTCCATCAGATTGACCTCGGTCCTTGAAAAGCCAAATGGTTCGTAACCTCGAACATTCGAGTACTCAGCCCAGTGCTTGTTCTTTGGCGAGGAGTCATTGAGGAATTTTGCGGAAAGGATCAAAGCTGCGAGGAAGATTCTGTGGACAGTGCACCTCAAGCCCTTGGCAACAGGAGGTAATCGTTGCTTCAATCGCTCGAGGTAGACCAAAGTCGTCATCAGAGTCGGTACTTGAACATTTGACTTCCGTACCAGCGAGCTAATGAAGCGTTCAAGAGAAGGTAGGTTAGTTTGAGGTTCTGAAGAGTCGTGTGGAGGTGTTTGCGGTGGTGAAGGAGGAAGTCGACTCGATTGATGGGTTGTGGGTTCGCACTGGATAACTTCTTGTGCCTTTTGGGCAAGATACGCAACCATCGAAGTGCTGACGGGCATGTAGATGAAGTGCTCGAGGGCAGCCTCGTTCAAGGCTCTGGAGGGAGACATGACTGTATGTTGTCGAGGATGGTGTTGATGCAAGAGTAAGATGAAGGCTTGTTGTTTGAAGATCGGAGAAGGTTGGTCGAAACAAAAGAAGAGCAAAATTAATAATGGGTATTGTATAAATCGTAAATTTCTTGCGGTATTGTCTTCTTCCTATTGTATAGAGGCGTTGTATTAGGCCCGTCGACTATTGTTGCTGGCGAAGCGAGGCTGAGGAAAGGCTGTGAAAGGAGGCGGCGCAAGGGTGGTGGGGCGGCAGAACAAGACACCCTGCAATAGTGAATTCGCTGGCAGGGCTCGAGCTCAGGAACACGAATCCAATGATGATGGATCTCGGAGGGGTGACGAGGAGTGTCGTGGACGCTTTCCGGCCAGCGGGAAGCTTGAGATGCCAAAGGCCAAAAGCCAAATTATATGTGCCTGACGAGGTGTTGTTGGCGCAGCACACAAACAGTCATGCAGCGGCGAGGTTGACGAATGTGAGCGGCCGAAGCGATGCAGCGTGCAAGTGCGAGCAGCTGCTAGTCGAGCGTCGGGCTGGGGAAGGGATGGGGGATGCAGGATTCTTTTAACAATGCCGCCTCGCTAACAGCCTGGAGGATTTGCCCGGGCGATGTGCTGACGCTGAAATTATTCGATCAGATGAGGATCACCAAAGCGGCCGAGTACAGACTTCCTGTCGAGTTGATAGGAGGCGATGCAGCTCACGGGTGTTTTTCGTGGGGACGCACAGACTGAGGGCGATGGCGTTTTGACAGTTCGTCTGTTCCGCGTTCAAAAGGAGGGGCCGGGCCTGAGTGTTTCGTTTCGAGGGCGTCGAAGGTAATGTACTCCTGAACCAGGAGAGGAGAACGTGTGATGGACCGGCACCGGGATCTGACAACAGCCTGCTCGAAGTCGAGATCGGGGGTGGGGGGGAGATGGCGAGGATGAGGATGAGGATGGGCGAGGAGGTTGGTGTAGCTGCAATGTAGTAATCTACCAACCTCGAAATGAGGGCTTGATGGTGGTTATATGTATTCGAGTACAAAAAGGCACCGGTATGGGGTTGGGCCAGTAGGGCGTCGGCGGCGGTCTCTGTCTGGGCGGGATGAGGATTGACAGGCTGGTGGATGCCAGGAGTAACTGCTACTACTCTAACTTAATTGTTTTCTAACACGCTCTGCACACTCTAGCTTTGCCTGGCCAGGAGCGATTATTTTCGTTCTCCAGTAAGGAATTTGGGGACTCTCGAGGCGATGGTTGGCCCTCGATGGATGGCGGTCGATGGCTGGGCAAATAGAGGTGCGCTATGCCCCCTAGGCGCTGGAAAGGAATGCTGACCGTCAAACCCCTCGTTCCAAAAGCAGCCAAGGATGCTGGATGAGTTTCAGCCCGCCGCGCAGGGGTCGACGGGGTCGAAGGGGTTGAAGGGGGCAAGGGATGCAGATGATCGCCAGGCGAGGGACCAGAAGGGAGGGCAGGGAGGGAGGGCGGCGTGATTGATTTGTCTGCAAGGCGTGGCGCTGGTGTGTGGCCCTGTGGCACTGGAGATGCGTGCTCGAGCGAAGTGCTTTGTACTGTACCTCTCTCTCTTGCCTCCGGCAGTCGTGGTCGAGTCGTCCTCGAGCCGTCCTTGACTCCTCCTGCGGCGCGCGCGGTGTTTCCAGACCTTCGTTTCTCCTGCTGGACTCGACCTCCCTGTGGCCCCGTCGTTCGTCCGTTGCGTCTCCTGTCGAATCTGAGTCTTCCGCTAGCTCCAATAGCAGGACCGCGATGCAAGGCCGCGAGGATCGTGAAACCAGGAACAAGCGGACTTCTCGCATGCAATATCTCGTGTCTGGCCAGGAGCGTCGCGATGTGCGTGCAAGAGCACGACGGACCGAGATATGTGCAGAGTCGGGGATACCGTGGATAAATCAATGTTCCGTGGTGATGAAAGGGGGAACGGGAGGAAGCTCTACGAGTAATGTATGCACTTATGCACCGGCGAGGAGGTTGGTATATCGCCGCCAGTTATTATTCCCACATAAAGGATGGGGATGACTGTCGGTGCAGAACAAGAGGGTGTGGAGTAAAGGGCATCAACGGGGCTGGATGAGTTGTCCTTTTGCAGCAGCTGCTAGTTAGCTGGCGGTGAATGGGAGCTCTCCCGTGGTCATCCCTCTCTGCCAGCGATCACGCATCTTGATGTTCCTTGCACGATGGCCGGGTCAGTCGCTGGAATGGCGACACATGATTGAGGGTGTTGATGATCGCTCCCCGCCTCCCGGGCCAAGCGTCGGCGAGTCGAGCATCATGCGTTTTGGCGAGATGCTCGGAGATGGCTGGGGAGGGTTGGCCACCTGATATTACGACGCGTGAGAGGCTTTGCAGCCCACACACCAGCACAGCAAATCTTGGACATTTAAACTTCGCCATTCTGCTGAGTTTGATGGCGCGGCCTGATTGGCATTGGTCCAATTTCACGCATCTGCCACCCGTGAAGTCGGTGGCACGGTGGCCAGCCCGGCGATCTCAGCAGCGCACCTTATTTCCCCTTTCCCCTTTCCTTCTCTTCCTCCTACTTCCGCAGCTGAAGATCTCCACCTGTTGGGCTCGTCCGGGTTGCGGCACTCGGCATCGACGAGCACCAGCAGTCTTGTCTCTAACTAGATGACTAAGGAGGGGTGGCTGAGAGAGGAAGAGAATGCAGCAAGGAATCGTCAGGCACCTGGCGGGGTTTTCATTGAGCGTCTTCGCCATCTGCGTTTGAAACACCGGAGGAGCCCGCGCTTTAAGTGGCCCCCCCTTTATATTGAATGCCCCTCCAGCCGGTGCCACGCAACATCGAGAGTTCCATCTTCGCTGAGGCCTCGAGACATGCGGCTGATCTACCTTCCAAAACCATCTGACAGTGGGAGGCACTCACGATACACACTCCCTCATTCGTCGAGACGGCCTCTCAAATCGACTTCATGGAACATCCCCAATCTCCTTGAGTGTTTGGAGCCCATCGGAAAATGGCCTTGAGCTTGCAAGCTGTGGCTGTGCTCGACATTTCTTTTCTTCAGCACCAAAAGACCGCGAGAATTGCCTGGCGCTGCGCCAGGGGCGGTCTCTCCGGCCGAGGCCCAGCAGCGCTTGTATCATCGTGAACTCTCGCGGCAGCTCGAACTTCTCCCATGTTCCGCTGAAGTCCTTCAAACATCAACGTTTCTACCATGCCCTCCAAATGATACGTACCTCTCTCTTCAAGGCATGGCGAGCGAAACGCTGAAGGAATGGCGGTTACCTGCCTGGGCGGCTGTCGCAGCCCGCGCGTCTGGAAACCCCGTTCGAGCAAGCGCTCGCGGGTTGCTATTTCTATATTTGGCTCCCAATGAAGCGCATGAAAATCTACCAACATTTCACTTATTAATATCTCATCGTGCAACCTCTCGCGTCACTTGAAGAGACGCCGGAGCTGGAGGCACAGTTTGCATCCTGCAATGCGAAGGTCTTGAATTGTTGTTGTTTCCGCTCGTGGGTTTGTTTGGAAAGTTGTCCTTGCAGAGCTTCGTGGGATCTCCAGTCAAGCTTCCACGGGGCGCAGCATCTTCCAGAATGCCATTCGGCATCTTACCGTCATCACGGTCCTCACCGATACCAACATTAGAGATGTCTCAGTTATTTCCGACCATTCACCTCCACAGTTCTCACTGACAGATCCTCTGCAGAAGCTTGGAATATTCTTCAATGCTACTCACACACTCGCAGGATATCCTTCAATCCCACCTCCTCCTCGATCCTGCCTAGATTGCACCCATACAGCGCATCTAAGTATTTCCGGCATCCCACTCAAGCAATTCCTCTTCCCCACACCATCGGAAACCGGCTCTCATCCCTTGTGGCCTGCTTCCCCAACTTATTAATATCTAGCAAACAGGTCGTAACTATAATATAGGCAGGTGTAGGTCTACCTCCATATGCTCGAGTCAAATCAAGCTCCACAGTTCTTCCCTATTAAATCTTGTACATAGATATCCAATAAAAATCCTTCCACCCACAGCAAGATCTAAATAGACAACGCAATAACCTTCCCCCCATCCCCACGGGCCCAATCTCTCCGCTCCGTTCCGTCAAACAACAGCCAAGACCCACCAAGCATCACCGCATTACCGCATTACCCATTCCCTCACAAATCCCTTTGCAATGCGGCCCGTCCAGCACGTTTGTTCGTGCCGAGGATTCTCATGCACTGCAGCAATATATTTGCGAGACGAAGGACAGGAGGGAAGGCACGGATCCAGCGGCCGTTACACCCGAATTGGTATTTCTAGCCGTTCAATCAATAAGCTCATTTATGCAAGGAGAGACGCGTGGGGTCTCCGTTGGTCGACAAACCGAGCGCAGGATGGACCCCGACCCGACGTTCTGGATACGCTGACTGTGACACCCACGGTTGGGTATGCGGATGAACATGCAGTGAGCACTCTGGGAAGGAAGGAGCTTGCTTAGGTGCATGTGGGGCGGACCGCAAATAACCTGGGGGAGTATTGGTTCGATTCCTGCGAAAATTGTGATATGCAAGATACATGTACTTTTTTTGCCTTACTTGGACGTTGGGAAGTATGGAATGGGAAATATTGATTGATCCCTTGGTTGACAGGTACATGTTTGAGGGTTCCTTGATCCAAGAAGATGTGAGACAAGTAAGCGACTTTGTTCAGTCGGTGGTAATAATATTCCTCAATCAGTATGAAGTGATGCGAAACTTCAATGGGTATCCAAATCCAACACCACCTGGAACCCTCCACATCTCCCCTTGGTATCAATTTAAATACATCGAAAGAATTCCTTGTTCCACCTCTATCATCAGCGATGTGATATTTCGTCTCTCACTGATCACTCATCTTCATCCCAGCCTCCCTGCTCCATCAAGAACCCCATGACTCTGTCTCGGAGGCTCTTGAGCTCGTTGCCAAGGGAGGAGCTCCACTGCTCTTCGACGCATCTAACACGCTCCTTCAAATCATCTGTAAGTCTAACCTCCTCGTCATTCTCCACCTCCTTCAGCTCCCGGACTACCTCCTTCTCATCTTCCCCCTGCACAATCCGCTGCGTGCGCATCAATCTGCAATTCGCCAGCGTGACCCCGCTCTTTACTTCATGCAGTAAGCACAGTAAATTCGTTTGGCTCTCAATAAATTGATACGTGCTCTTCTCGCAGTGCTCTAGCAGGCTTTGCAAATACTGCATCGGGAAGACTTGATAGCTTGGATTCTCCTCGTATTCTGACGCCGGAATCTGGATCTTGAAGTTCGTTAAATCTTTCGGGATCTGCTCCGTGATGCGTGAGAGTGAGGGTGCGATGTCCCAGAATGCTGAGAGTTGGACTTCGACGCCGCGCTTGACGTTCTCTTCGATGATGTCCATGAATTCTTCTGTGCGTTTTAGGACTTCCTGCTCGAAGGCGAGTTTTCGTTTCGATGCGTCTTCTGTGAAGAATGTCTCGGCGTTGCGGATTTTCTCTTCGTTCTTTGCGAGGCGGTAGGGTGTGATGACCATGTCTCTGTATCGGTTGTTTCTGTCGGACAACAGATCAAAAAGCTCTCGGTGGAGCTGCTCGCGAGCTTCGAATATCCATTTGAGCAGGGTTAATTTTTCGAGAAGCTCGGGTTGCTCGTCGCCTTCCTCTTGCGTCAGGTTGGGGCTTTGCTCCTGTGCGTCAACGAAGAGTTGACTCCGTAACGTAGTGAAAAGTTCTGTTGAGCGAGCCACTCGGTCCATGAGTAGGTCATTGAGCGGGATGACGACCTCTTTCTGGAAGAGCTCAAAATCGACCTTGCAAGCTTCCTTCTCCTTTTCTTGGGCAGCAGTTACAGCAGTTGCCTCAATTTTTGCAGCCTCCGCGAAGGATATCTTCCCCGACTCGATTTCTCGTTGGATGTTCAAGCGCAGAGAGTTCCGGCGTTTGGAGGCTTCGGTTGCTAGATCGTCTTGAATTTGCAGACTGGTATTTCGGAAGTGGGATTTGGTAGCTTCAACTTCGGTAAAGTCAGAGAGAACACGGACGATGGTGCGAATAGAGGTAAGGTCGGGATGATTGTTATTGACTGCCGGGTGGTGACGGGGATAAGGTGGGGGAAGGGTGACGAGGCGTGACACATCTAGATGATTTGGATTTGGAGTAATGGGGGTCGCTGGATATGGGGTTTGAGACTTCGAAGGAGTTTGTTGCAGTGCTGGAGACGATACATCTTGTTCATGTAGCCCAACTTTCTCTGGGGGGTATTCGTTCGGCCCGTAAACATGCTTTTGGCTTGGTCCAGCTGCGTCGGGGCTCGTCATATTTCCATTAGTCTGTGGATCCCCATTCTCGTACTGCAACGCTTCTCGCAATTCTCGTGGCATGCCCATGTATTTGGACTCGCGCTTGGATCGTTCTAACCTCTGTGAACCGGCGCCGTCTGAGCGTCCTTCCTGGCTGACCTCCCACCATCTGCTTGATGGCCTGCCCCTGGAATCCGACCCATCAAGTGCTTCACTCACGCTCATGCTTGGGATCGGCGACAGAGATGGCATGTAGCCAGACCACCATGTAGAATCGGGCCGTGCGAGTGCCGGCGATGCTGGACCAGAGCTGGAAGACCGCTCAGTGTTGAATTGTGGCTGCTCATGCAAAGCTGCTGTCAAAGAACCCCGATGAGATCTCTGTCCAGGTATTCCAGGAGATTTGGGTCCAATTGACGAGTCAGGAGTCCAGCCACTTGAGCGTGATACACTTGATTCCCTACGAGGCTGGTTGTAAGGTCGAAACAGGTCACGAGTCAGCTCCAAAATCTCGGATCCCATTGCATCGATAGCACCAGCATATTTGTCTCTCCGGATGCGGGACTCGGTGACAATAAAGTCAGCAAATATGCGAACTCGTTCGCTGTCAGTCGTAGCAGCAGCTTCCTTCTGTGCAAAGGTTTTATGCCGCTCAATAGCATTACGAGCGAACTGCTCCGTTGGAGAAACCTGGGAGATTAGGCTCGTGCCAGATTGACGTGATCCGGGTCTGGATGGGACTAGTGGCGGGGGTCCTCCTATTGACTCGTTGTTGAGGATATACAACTGGCTTAGGGGAGGGCGGCCAGGAGAACCGAGTGACATCCGACTCTGAGGAGGCGTTGGCAGAGCTTTAGGGGGTATTGCAGGTGAACTTTCACTGAGAGCAGCTTTTAGCTGTGCCGGGGAGAATGGTGGCGTTGGAGCTTCAGGCCGATTGGACGAGTGAGGTGGACGAGGTGTAGATCCGCGTGAGCTAGAGTCTTTCCTTGCTTGTATGGGAGTTGGGTGCTGAGAGATATCTCCAGACTGCGGCGTCTCGACCTGATTGGACCTTGCACTTCTGGGCGTCGATTTCGTAATAGTTGGTCGGCGGCTGAGTATAGTGGAAGGGACAACAATATCTGAAGGAGTAATAGCCTCAGCCCAGGGGTTATTTGACGGCTCTTCCAGGGCAACTGCACTTCTCCTCGTCTTGCTTTCCGTCCTTCTTTCCCGAATGCTCTTCGGCTCGCCTCGGACCGCATGGGCTCTTGCCAAACCCGAAGAGCTAGATCCAGAGTTGGCCAAGTCAGAAGTAACTGTGCTCGAAGAGGCAGTTGACGTATCGATATGAAGTCCTTTGTTAGGTGACCTTCCTCGAATCGACATGTCCTCGTGACCGTCGACCCAACCAGCAGGAGTTGGTGGAACTGGACCTAAAGTTGAAAGTAAATGAGGAGGCCTTCTGGTTGGCGGCGATACCAGATGATCGTTCGTCCGGGTCATGCTCTGAGATCTTGATTGTGGGGGTGGGCCTGGCGGAGGGGGAGGTAGTGGCATTCCTGGTTCCCATCGTGTTGTTGAAGAGCCCCGTGACCGTGAGGATGAGGGTGTACTGATTGCCCCAGTAGATGCAGCTCTCCGCGAGGCTGGCGGGCGAGAACCTGCATTAGATGGCTGGTCTTCCTCAGATGAGGAAGGTGCTTCAATAGATGTCGGGATAGGCCACCGTACAGCTGGGGGAGGGAGATTTTCTCTGCTAGGCTGGGGGGAAAGCCGTGCGGGCTCTTGTGCTGTCCTTCTGGGAAATGTAGAAATGTTAAATATGGATGGTGGTCTATCGTTGGAGCCTGCACGGGTCCGTTGAGGAGGCGGAGGGGGAAATGTGGGGTTTGACACGGGTTCGGGGGATGACCTGTATTGGTTGGCAGGCGAGACTCGAGTAGCAGGTGATATGCCAGAGAGGACCTCTTCATTAGAGATCATTGACGCCCGTTGACTTCGTGGTGGAGAGTATGGCGGCGGGGCAGGTGTCACGACTAGAAGATGATTAGCCTCTTCACATCTTGACAACCCAAGAAAATCATGTGCAATGAACATGAGTATATACAGAGGGGATAGTTCAAAATACCTTCTGTATCTTGAACCCTCCCTATGGAATGATGAGTTCCAGCATCTGAAGCAACAGCCGGCGAGTTCAGCCATTGCTGAGGATTGTAGGGCCGCGCAGCGCTGACTGGCGTGTAGGTCGAGGGATTGTACCCAAACGGCGCACTCAGAGCATTCGAGGAGATGGCCGAATTGGGCGTCTGGTGAACCTGTGGGGCGAGGCCAAGGGACGTCGTGAGAGGATTGAGCTCCAGTCGACGACGAGCTGCATCTCTCAAGGCGGACATGGTCGTGGCTTAAAATAGCCACAAAAGCCTATCTGGCGTAGCGACTTGTGCGGGGACGAAACAGCTCAAGCCCAACGAAGAGCTCTGGGCTGCGTCTTGCGGCGACGGCTTCGCCCCGAACTCATCTGGAGCCACTGAGCCAGAGAGTAAGGAAGAAGAAGTTGAGGCTCGTCGTGCAGAGATCTCGAAAAATGGAGGGGTCCGGCCGCCCTTATGGTCTCATCACAATCCATGCCTGCCTGCCTGCCCATGGCCGATGCCCATGCCCATGCCCATGCCCATGCCCGTGCTAGCAAAGAGTTGCCGCGAACGTGGAAGAAGTGCTGCAGCGCTCGCTGCAGTCTCCACCCGCGCACGGGCCAGGGTCTATATATGGGAGACCCCACGATTGGCCGTGCTACTGTGATGTGCAGGCGGGCCTTGTTGCGCACCCCGGCGCTGGCCAATGGGGCGCCTGGTGCGGTTAAGTTGCTCCCAAAATAAGCGCTGGACAGAAGCCTCTGTATGCACAACTCGCACGTTAAGGGGCCCGCTTGCACCACTTGAGCAGCGCCCATATTTAAGCTTTCCCACTGGGAGTGATAAAGTGTGATCACGATAAGATGCCCGTGGATGGAGACTTCCTTCGTCATGCGTGTGCAAGGCCGCAAGCCAGTGACGGCTGTCTAAATGTGGACGATGGGCGGTGGAGTGTGGAAGTGGAAGTGGAAGTGTTCGACGCAGGCTCCACCGCCGTACCGCCGGACACCCACGGCGTTGAGGTACCCGAGATTTCAATATCGCCATGCAGCCAGCCTTTCGGCATTTCCAAACAACGTCGCGGGACTGCATCAGGTGCCAGGTAGCCCTGCCTCGATGCTGCGCGGGTCTGGCCTGTATAGTTTTCGCAGCATGAAGTTGTAAAGTGCTGAAGTAGATCTCGAGGATACTAACGAGGGAACGTCGAATCCGAATCACACTACAGTAAGGTACGTGATGGTCGTTGGCGAGCGGCGAGCCAAACCAAAATAGAACACGGTACTGTACAGTAGTACTGTCACCTCACCCCATGGCTACATATTCCCAGAATAGCGGACGGACCGAGGATGGCTTGCCGGCCGGAAATTCTTTCCGCCTTCTGTAAAGCCACCTGCTCGCCGGAGGCACAGTTGTTTCCAGGACCACGGTCAAGCTCAAATTCCAAACATGGAAGTCCACAATAATAATAATCAAAGACATTTCAATCCAAAACAGACAGGCCAGGTGAGGCTCGAGATGATGTGGCTGCGGCGTTGGAAAATCCGAGAATAGCTTTCAATTATGACGCCCGAACTCACGGGTTGTGACGCTCCTCAACGCTATCTATACAGGTTGCTGAGAATGAGCGACTCCAAACGAGAAACATTTCCAATCGTGCAAGTCCGAAGGGAGCTCGATGACCATATGCTGACGGATCCATCAGACCACGCAAGCCGATTCCAAATCTGAGTCTCATATCATCGTAGGTCTAGGAGTCCGCGAGCTTCACTCAGACCTCTCACTGTGGCCCAGTGCTCCCCACGCCACTGTGCCTCATTCTCCGTTTCAATCCGTAGACAGTTCAATCTGCCTTGTTCCCACTTCCAGAGCTTTCTCCCGAACCAGAGTATGAAAATTCGTCCGGCAGATCCATTCCTACTCTCCTGGCGGTCAGGCGTACTCTTTCCTCTTCATCCATGCCCATGCCCGGGTTGTATCTTTCTAACAGCGTTGCATACATCCTTTGTGCCTTGACGTACTGAAGGAACTGCTCTGCTTGTTCGATTGGAGTTTTTGACTCCGAGACGATTGTGCTTCGGATGCGAGCTTGTAGAGGTGATCGAGACTTTTCTGACAGCGGACGAGAGGGCAATTCGCGTAGAAATGCCCGGTAGAGGGACCGGAGCTTCGTAGGTGTAGCCATTGTACGGTTAGAGTGGGCACAGCGATGGTTGTTGCGGAGGCGCTCATGCGATGAAGCGTGGAGTTTGACGCGATTTCTTGAAGTTTGGGATCGGCGAAAACAATGTCCGACATTTTGTTCGTAAATTCAGCCTCGCTCAAAATTTCCACTTCACTTTGAGCATAACGGACTCCAGAGCATCTGTGCATTGTGCATGATCCGCTCGATGTCTTTGAAGCTGCAATCATGTCTTCATACACGAAATACTCGTGCTGGGTTGTCAATGCTCAGCTTTCGGTCCCTTTCCAGCCATGCTGCCTCTAATCGATTCCACCAACAGCCACCGAAATCACCAACAGTTCGAGCATTCCCTACCTCGGCGCTATCATACCATTGGGACACACTGCCGCCGACTCTAGCTCAACTGAGCCATGCTGCAAAGTTCTTCAAACTGCAACCTCCAACGTTCTTGTGGTCTGCTGAAAAATTCAAGACCATGGACTTCGGCAACAGCCCCGAGGTTTGCTTCCTCGGACGATCGAATGCGGGAAAGTCATCACTTCTGAACGCTCTTCTATGTAAGAATATAGCACACACAAGTTCGAAGCCTGGCCGAACAAGACTTATGAATGCCTTTGCGGTTGGCGGTGCCGAGGACAATGGAAAGAATAGGCTAGTCGTATTGGACATGCCTGGATACGGCAAGGGAGGGAGAGCAGAATGGGGTACACAGATTATGAAATATCTGGAAAAGAGGAAAGAGCTGAAAGGAACATTCTTGCTTGTTGATGCGGAGCATGGCATAAAGAAGAGTGATCAACAGCTTCTGGCTATGATCAAGGATATCGGCATACCATATCAAGTCATTCTGTCCAAGGCAGACAAAATCGTCTTTCCAGGAAGTAGGACGCCGAGTTCTCAAGCATTGGAGATAAGACTTACGGAGCTGAGAAGGACCATGGAAAGTGTGAAGGAGGCAGTTCAACCAAATTCAGAGGATGATGGAGGAGCGGTTGGAGAGGTCGTTGCCTGCAGTTCTGAGAAATGGATTGAAGGAAAAAGAATGGGCATTGATGAAGTCAGATTTGCTATGCTTCGAGCCGCTGGATTGGAATATCGGCCCAATGTCCCCTTGGCGAGACCAGTGGAAATTGTACCCCATGAGGAGATTTTTGGTTACGGTTGAGGGAAGAATGCTGCAGCAATTAAAGACGTTGGTTGATTTGCAAAGAGAGTATCAAGGAGGACTGTGAGAGACAGGAGAGTGCTTCTGAGGCGGGGCTCGCAGTGGACAAAAAAAAAGCGGCATCAATTGTCAATGTTCTCAATCAAAGTTGGACATTCACCTAAACCCGGAAGGGCGTCGGACTTTGAATCCCTAGAATCTTGAGATATTCAAAGGGGATAGGCTTTGAACGTACAAGGATACAAGGGAACATTTGGAGAGGATTTGTCTGGCTTGACTTGGGGCGTTGAAATTCCACAGCCCAGTCCCGCTTTCCTTCGCCACCACGAGGCAGGCAATGAACTCCAAGGACTAGAACTTGGGGCCGGTCACTCCGGGCTTGACCCTGAAAGAATCATCAGTCGCCACTAATGGAAACTCTGAATCATGGAGGGTGCCAGCAATATTCATGTATTCAAGAAGAAAATTAGAAGGGGAATAGAAATCTCAACAGCAAATATTGCCACTGCAACAGCAACTAAACAATTCCAACAAATAAAGATGTAGTTCAGATTAAGGTATCGAGAATCCTTGCACGTGACGTGGCTATTCTGGGCACGCAGGCACTTCGTCATCCGCCCAAACTTTGGCCACTCGAGCTGTTGTCCGGTCCGAGCATCCTTTGTCCTGTCGCATAATCCACAACGAGAAGATGTTCTGCTGAGCCCGACAACCATCATTGAAACACTCTTTTTCCACCTGCGTTCCCGTCTCTAATTCTCCCTCCTTCTTCTTCTTCTCAATCCAGCGACTGCAGGGCCACCGGTTCGTCTTCCTGCAATCTCAACCGCTGAGGCTAGACGACGCCTCCTGCCACCGCATCTCCACCCTACTCTGCAGTCGTAGGAGTCGCACCTTCACGCCTGGAGCGATTCAAAGTCGCAGGGAAGCTTGGTAATTGGCCAAGACGTCAACTTTGGCCTTCTCCTTCTATCTCACCATAATCGCCGCCCGAGTCTCGCTTCGCAATCATGTCGAAGGTCATAAGAAGCGTTAAAAATGTCACGAAAGGATACTCCAGCGTCCAGGTCAAGGTCCGGAACGGTACGGCTGATGTTCTCTGATGGAGGAGTTCTTTCTGACTTTAAATAGCGACCAGCAATGATCCATGGGGACCTACGGGAACGGAAATGAGCGAAATCGCTCAGATGACATTTAATTCGTACGCACTATTCACTACAGGCTGGACAAATCTGACATGTGGTCTACAGATCGAACGAATTCTATGAGATAATGGATATGTTGGACAAGCGACTGAACGATAAAGGAAAGAACTGGAGACACGTATTGAAGGCGCTTAAGGTCCTGGATTACTGCCTCCACGAGGGTTCGGAACTAGTTGTGACATGGGCGCATAAGAATTTCTTCATCATCAAGACATTGAGGGAATTTCAGTACATCGATGAGAGTGATCGAGACGTTGGACAGAATGGTAAGAAGGGTTAGATCGGCTTTCTAGACGCCTTGGCTAACAGTGTTATTAGTTCGGGTTTCCGCAAAGGAATTAACTGCGTTGATTCTAGATGAGGAAAGGCTACGAGCAGAACGTAGTGACCGCAAGACATGGAAATCGAGAGTCACTGGCATAGAAGAATTCGGCCCAACTCATGAGCAACCTCAGCGCCGCAACACAAAACCTCACCGTGCACAGCGAGCGAACGAGGAAGATGCCGAGTATAAATTAGCGATTGAGGCTAGCAAGTACCAGGAGGAAGAAGACCGAAAGAAGCGTCAAAGTCGGAATGGGGAGCCAGAGGACGATGACCTCGCAAAAGCCATCAAGCTAAGTAAGGAAGAGGAAGAGCTTCGAAGAAGGGAATTAGAAGAGCAGAATGCCCACTCTCTGTTCGATGACGACCCTATCCAAACTGTGCAACCTACCGGTGGCTTCAACCAAGGATACCAGCAACAGCCACAAGTGGACTGGGCAGGCAACCCGATTGACCAAACCATGCAGCAGCAGCAACAACAACAAACGGGCTACATGGGGAACATGTATACAGGCTTCCAGAACCAGTCGACTGGCTATCAGAATGGATTCTCGAATGGACTTGGAACGCAAAACGGCTTTGATCCTTATGGCCAACAGCAGATGCAGCCGCAGCCACCACAGCAAACTGGCTTCAATCCTTATGGCCAGCAGAATGCCTTCTCTCCTCAACCACAACCTGAACCATTGATCCAAGCCAATACGAACAATCCTTGGGCAACCAATAATCAGCAAGCACAAGCTATTAACTCCACACCAGCTGGCTCCAATAATCCCTTCGCACAATCGTTTGGCCGACCTCAAACAACCTCAGCTGTGCAATCAAAGCCAACACTGGCTACACTTCAAGAGCAACAGACAGCCACTTTTAACAACACTCCTTCATACAATCCTATCACTTCTTTCACACCTCCGCCCAAAGAACAAGACCCCCACACTGCCAGACTCAACGCTCTCCTTTCGTCAGGTGAAGGCATGGATACCTTTGGCAACACTGGTAACCTCCGCATTCCGGCCCAACACACCGCCCCTGGAACTTTTGTCAACAGTGCAGGAGCAGGTCTGGGACGGCTCACGGAACAACAGACAGGCACGAATCCCTTCCTACAGAACCAGTATACGGGTATGCCCCAGACGTCATATGGCAACCAATCTGGTGCTTTTGGTGCTGGTCGACAGGTTCCAGCGGCAACAGGTCCGGCGGGCATGTCGAATGGATTTGGTGGTGGTTATGGTGCACAGTCAGGTAATCCTTTCGGGCAAAGACCTCAACAAGGATCAGGCGGACAGGATTTGATACAATTTTGAGCCCACACGATCACATGGAGTAGTGGTTCGAGAGATACACCTTCGTTCATTGCGGTTCGCTTGAGAGCTTTGGATTGCACAATTGTCTTTCTTAAAGCAGGCGTGCAAATGGTATTCTTTTTTACAGAAGCGGTCGATTGGCATGATAAGTCATTGCTGGATCAGGGCCAGGGGTTCTTTTCGTTGTCCTTCAGTTAGATTTGAGGTGACCAATTCACAACCGCATGGCACACGGATCAATGATCTTGAGCACTGAAGTGTGCCATAATTCACATATCCCTACATGTAATGCTCCGTCCAATCGCGCCTTGACTCCATCGCTTCCGTGACCCATAGAATTGCACTTGAACAGAAATCGCTCCCGGATTCGGCTGCGCCTCTTTCTACACCCTTAAGGATTCCAGAAAAGAAGTTACGTGAAGTGTGTCACCCCATGCAGATATTCACAAACTCCTCTCTTCCTACTCCCCCTTTCCCCTCCAAATCAAATTCCTCAATCATAGCCACCAATTCATCCTCTTCTAACCCCTCGCCGAGTTCCCTCGCCACCCTCCTCAAGTCCTCCAAACTGATGATGCCCTTATCCTCGGTATCAAACAGCGCAAACGCCCTCAGAATCTCATCCCTCGGATCCCGCTCACTAATCAGCTTCGCAGCAATCGTCTGGAATGCCTGAAGCGTGAGGACGAGTCGCCCAGGCGGTAGCTGCTCCTTTTGCTGTTGCTGTGTAAGAGGCTGTCTAATATTTGCAGGAGGGGGACCTGCCAGTTCAGTGTTTAGAGGGGGAGTGCCGTGGGTGTTGAGGAGGTCGAGGATTTGTGGTTTTGGGAGGTCGAAGCCCAACGCTTTGAGGGCGACTTTGAACTCGTGGTAGTCGATTCGCTGGTCTTTGTCTAGGTCGAAGAGGCCAAACTGATCTCTGTTAGCAATTGGATTTAAGAGTGGGAGGGGAAGGAAGGGAGGGCAAGAAGGCTCACGGCTTCATTTATCTCTTCTCGTTGCTCGTCCGTGATGTTGTGTATGGGTGCTGAAGGCCCTGCGCCTTGCGCCGCTTCTCGTTGCGCTCGCTCGCGCTCTTGTCGGTATAGTGCGTTTTCTCGACCTGAAGGGTGCGCAGAGGCGGAGAAGGCATTGGGTGCGTTGCGTTCGGGGAGTTTGCCATGCAGGGTGCTGGAGTAGGGGCGTGTGGGGAAGGAGGGGTGCGGTTGTGTCGTCGATGCCATTGAGTTTTTGAGGCCGTTTTCCTAATCGTAGAAGAACTGCGATTTTGTAATTGGCGGTTTAGGAAAACAGAGCAGTGTTTAATGTTGCTTAGAAGTGTATGCGATGTTTACAGTAGCACTGCACAAGGGTTGTTGGTGATGTATGCAGGTCCGAGGGATGGACGCGATTTTTCGCGCCTGCGTGATTTTGAAGGCGCTAGCGAGGAATGTGCTTGAGTAGGTGGCACAGGGGGTTTCCAGGGGTACTTGGCTTAGACGGGAACCTACAGATGCTAGTAAAAGCATGGCTTCGAGTCATTCAAATGTTTTTGCTTCTGGTTACTGAGGAGTTCCCTTCATGGCCCCAGCATCCACGCAAAAAGAGAAGAGAGAACAACCAACTATGCACAACCAATAGAAGCAAAGCGACCTGTGCCTCGTCCTCCTATGATCGAAGGCATCCGTCCCTGGTGCGTCAAAGTGTAGAAGATTTGTAATCCAATCGACACTTGGCCTCAACATCACTGCCATTTCAGCGGTCGACAGCTGAAGGTCTCCCAGCGCTCGTAAAAGGAGTCATACTGAGAAAGCCTTACACCACAAGTAGACAGAAGATGCGCTCATAACCAACCAAAACCCTCAGGCAGCAACCTGATCGTCTTCAGTGGCGCAGAGGAGTCTTGCAGTTGAGTTTGGATCATGCCGTGCTCTCCTCGGAGTCCTCCTCTCCACCAGTCACAGCCGCAAGAAATTGCTAGTGCGGTGAAATGCGCTTAGGCAGCAGTGCTGCAGGCGTATTTTTGGTCATTGACGAAAGTCACGAGCCCTGATTCGCCAAAGCTAAATTTGCCGCTAAGCGGGAGTGACTTTGAGAAAGCGAACCTGAGCTGAGCTTCACTCACCACGCGCCTTCCACCATAAAACTTCTGGCCGATCACGGCTTCCTCTTCTTCCTCCCAATACATCCACCCTCCCGACGCTGATGCTTCTCGTCACTCTTTAATCAATTCTAATGTTTGCGCCAGCTCGTCGTCTTTGAGCGCGATCGTTCTCCTTTTCTGTACCGCGTTCCGCGTAGTCTTTCAACCTTTCACATCGACCTCTCGCAATCTGCGATCCTAGCAGTGATCCAAGACTGCATCCTCTCTCATCTGCGCCATCTTCGCCATGTCGTTTGGCGGTGGATTCGGCGGCTTCGGCCAGAGCAATAATCAGCAACAGAACCCAGGCTTTGGTGGGTTTGGAGCGAGCAACAGTACGAACACAGGTATGTCCGATCCTCTTCTATCTTTCGAATGCACCCCTCCCTGCGATGTCCTATTCTGGGGACCTTAGGAGATCAGCGCGAACCCATCACTTACTCGAATCTTGTCTGCTCGGTACAGGGACAGGCTTTGGTTCTACAGCAAATACCGGCGGCTTTGGCAGCACAAATACAACCGGTGGTGGACTCTTCGGCAGTGGCTCTACTAGTTTTGGAAGCACTGGAGGTATGTCGATGATGCTCTCCTGCTCTGGAATCTTCTGCGGCCTCGATATCGCATGACGCTTTCTTAAATCTCAATGTCGATAAACAGCATGGCTTCCAAAGTTCTCCTTTTCCTTGCACGTATTCTTCGGTGGATCCTCGAATGACTAGACATGGATGGTCAACGTGGTACTCCAGCGCGATTATTATCTACTGGCAACTTTCCGGAAGACGCAACTGTCCTGAACCACTACTAACACGGCAAAATATTTAGGTGCCTTTGGCAGCAACACAACAAACAATGCTTTCGGGGCTGCTAAGCCAGCATTCGGTGCTGCTACTACAACAACTGGTAGTAGTCTATTTGGAGGAGGAACGGCCACGGCAGGTACATCGACCTTTGGGGGTGGTGGATTCGGGTCATCGACAGGAACTACATCATCTCCTTTTGGCGGCGGCACGAATACCGGAGGTGGGCTGTTCGGCTCGGCACCCAAGCCTGCTTTCGGAGGATCAACTACTTCGAATCCGTTCGGTGGTGGATCTACAAGCTCTCCATTCGGGGGCACGAGCACAACAGCATTTGGCTCACCAGCTTCTACCGCTCTGAGCACAGGTGTAGGCGAGTCTCCAGGCACTGGCAATGTTCCATTTCAAGCTTTCGTAGAAAAGGAGCCGAATAGCAGCACAAATCAGCAAAATGCTTTCCAAAGCATCTGCTTCCAGCAACCTTATCAGAAGTTCTCTCCTGAAGAGCTAAGATTAACGGACTACAACCAAGGTCGAAGATATGGTAATGCCAGCAATCAACCTGGAGCTTTCGGCACAAGCAATTTTGGGGGAGGATTTGGTACCACGACTGCAGGTACAACTGGAGGATTTGGAGCTGGTAGTACTGGTACAGGTTCGAGTTTATTTGGTGGAGGAGCAACAAGCTCACCGTTCGGTGGATCCCAGCCAGCCTCTACTGGCTTTGGTGGCGCTACGACATCAACCGGAGGTGGTCTATTCGGCGCAAAGCCAGTTACTGGTGGTCTATTTGGAGCACAGCCTTCAACACAACCATCCGGTGGTCTGTTTGGAAATACGGGAACCACAGCATTTGGCGGTACCGGGCCAACGAGCGGCTTCGGGACAAGCACAACCACCCCTGGATCGTCGCTCTTTGGAAACAACAATACGGCTAACAAGCCTGCCTTCAGCTTTGGAACCACGCAGCCAGCAGCTTCTAGCAGCACAGCATTTGGCGCTTCTACTACGACCGGTGGCTTTGGAGGTGGGGGTCTATTCGGCAGCAACGCCACCAACCAGCCCGCCAGTGGATTTGGAGCACAACCAGCTGCGAGCAATCCTTTCGGAGGTTTCGGCTCGAACACACAACAACAGACCGGGACATCTGGAGGACTCTTTGGCAATACTCAACAGAAGCCAGCGGGTGGACTCTTCGGCGCCGCTCCTGCAGCAACTGGCACCGGTGGTCTGTTTGGCAGTACGTCCACAACCAATACCAATCCCTTTAGTGGTTCCACCAATACTCAAAATACCGGAGGTCTGTTCGGCAACAAGCCAGCTACTACTGGTACGAGTCTGTTTGGTTCTACGAATCCCCAGAACAATACTGGTGGCGGTGGTCTCTTTTCTGGGTTTGGAAACCAGAACCAAAATCAACAGCAACAAAATACTGGCGGTCTCTTCGGTAGTCTAAACACTAATGCACAACAAAAGCCCTCTTTGTTTGGCTCTCAGCCACAACAGCAGACTGGCGGAGGTCTCTTTGGAAGTTCAGGAACTCAACAGCAACAGGGAGGTATGTTTGGCGGTCTCAACAACAACAATAATCAGCAACAACAGCAGCAGCAGCCCCAGAACTCGATGTTTGGCGGTAGTTCGATCTTCGGAGGCTCGCAACAAGGCCAGCAGAATACCCAGTCTCTCACGGCATCCATTGCCGATAACAACGCCTTTGGCTCGGCGTCCCTGTTTGCAGACTTGTCATCAGCTCAACTCAACAACCCAGGTCCCATTGCTACGCCACTCTCCAACAGCGTCAAGGCCAAGAAGGCTGCTGCCCTTCCGTTATACAAATTGAGCTCAGCGTCAGCCTCACGTTTTACTACTCCACAGAAGCGAGGTTTCGGCTTTTCCTACAGCAATTATGGAACTCCAGGCAGTGTTTCGAGCACATCCAGTACTCCTGGAGCTTTTAGTGGCAGTCTGTTGAGTGGCAGCAACTTCGGACGGACTCTCAACAAGAGCATGTCGACGAGCAGTCTCCGCCGAAGCTTCAGTACAGAAGACAGTATTCTTGCGCCAGGAGCCTTCTCGGCGAGCCCCAGTGCACGGCAATTCGGAAGCACTGGCAGCGTGAAGAAATTGACCATCAACAGAAGCATTCGCCAGGATCTCTTCACACCACCCAATGGTGCCCCAGCTCTACCGCCTGCATCTACTCCTGCCGGTGGCATTCTGAAGAAGCGCGTTTCATTTGATTCGAACACAAATGGCAATGGCCCCGCTAGTCCGCTTAAGCAGGTCAACAGTGCTACCCCGAATGCAGAAGACCTGGGCTACATCCGACCACGAAATGGTGTCAATGGTGCGAAGCCAAACGGTACCTCGACACCACCTGAGATGGAACAAGTGAACAATAACCAGCAGCTTGCCATTGTCAACGAGGAGGAGCCAGCCGCCCCTGTAGCCCCCAAGCCGCCATCTCAACCTGTCAGCCAGGAGGATCAACCGGCAGGAGAGTATTATATGAGACCTTCGAAAGAGGAAATCGAGAACATGAACCGCCAACAACGCTCGAAGGTCAGTAACTTCACCGTTGGCCGAGAGGGCATTGGCGAAATTCGCTTTGAAGTCCCTGTGGACCTCACAAACATCCCCTTGGATGACATTATCGACAACATCGTGCAACTTTCTACACGGTCAGCCACGGTGTATGCGATCTCTTCGAAGAAGCCTCCAATGGGCAAGGGGCTGAACGTACCATCAACCATCTCTCTGGCAAATTCCTGGCCACGCAAGAGCGACCGCAAGACTCCATCCGGCGAGAAATCTGGTGTTAGATTCAAGAAGCATATTGAACGCCTCAAGAGAGTTCCGGACACCATCTTCGTCAGCTACGCCAAGGATACCGGAATCTGGACGTTCAAAGTTGAGCATTTCACTACATACGGCTTCCCCGAAGATGATGATGAGACCGATGGGGAGGGTGTCAGTGAATTTGGGCAAAGTACTTTGAGCGCTCCTCCCGACACTCCTACCCCTAAGACTCGCACTCCCAAGTCAAACCATATGGATCAGTCCTTCACATCAACCTCGCAAGTAACTCAGACTGAGTCCGATCCAGATGACACATTCGAATTCAGAAAGAAGAAGCTTCTCCCAGGTGCATTCGATGATCAAGAGATGTATGTGGATGAGGATATGGAGCAGGAGCAGATGGAACAGGAGCAGGAGTCTTTTTTAGATGAGCGCTCCGTGGGTTCGCAGTCTGAAGACGGCGTCGAAGAGCCAATGGACCAAGACGACGTCTTCCACGACGACGAATCTGTCAGCATCGTGGATCAAGAGATGGCGGGCTCTTATCCAGAGGCTGGCAATACCGCGGAGCTCGGTGGAGACTCGCAAGATGACGATGAGGATATGGATGCGATTGCCGAAACACCAGGTGCGATTATTAGGGCAAGAATGAGAGCAAAGAACGCAGGAACTCCGGCAAAGCAACCATTTGCGGCAAGTAACGACTGGGCAAACACATTGAAGACTACGATCAGCCCACAAAAACAAGATCGTGCATATCTCAAGAGTTTGGCTGAGGAGAGTGCCGATGATTTGCCACTTGATGGAGAGCCTACTCCTATGCCCAGAAGAGTGGTGTCAGATGGGCGTGGTTTTGCAAACAGCATTGATTTGATGCATTCTCTTTTCCCAGATACCAAGAGTCCGGTAAAGACAGCAATGGCTACGGCAACGTCCAAGGGGTTTCAGGTTGGTGTTCCTTCCCCTATTTGATTTGATGACTTGGAGATGAAGAAACAAGGGCCGAATGTTGCGTCCGCTCATGTATGTAGCAGCAATAGAATACTTTGCTAAGAATATGTTTACAGTTCCCATATGCAAAGAGAGCAAAGACTGGCGACTATGACACCTCCAATATGACCGACAAAGAGCGCGCTTTCCATGAGTCTATGAAGTCTAGCTGGGGCCCTGATGGTACCTTGGTCTACGCCGCACCACCAAATGCCAAGCCCTTCGGCAGATCTTCTCGGCGTGCTCGGGAAAGAGACGGTATACTTACTATTCAGAAACAAGCCATTGTGTCTGAAAACAGAGACATCCACTTTGCTAAATTCTCCAACGAGGTTTGCATCGTCCTGTCTCATTGTGTTGCCCATTGCTGACCAATATCTAGGCTTCTGCAGAACTTCTCCAGAAACAAAAGGATATGACTATCATCGACGGCTCTGGCGATGTTCCTTTCGCCACTCTTCCTCAGCACTTTTCCTTCGCTGACTTCTTCGATGATGCGAATCCTCGAGACCCTGCTGCTGCTCACGAGAAACTTGTTTGGCAGCTTGCCAGTGTTCTGTTCGACCAGATGACCGTCCCAGAAGAGCTACAGCAAGTACCAGGAGTATCTGAGCGCCTGCGAAAGGACAATTTATCAGCTTTCTGGCAGAAATTGGTTGATGATGCTTGCTCCAAGCAAATTGCAATGGGTAGAACCAGCGAGGAGAAGGCTATTGCAGCTCTGTCAGGCCATAGGATCCCTGACGCCTGCGCACATCTCCTTGACAGCAGAGACTTTCACCTGGCCACCCTCGTTGCGCTCATTGGTACAAAAGACAGCATGAAAAAGGACATGCGGGAACAACTCAACGAGTGGCAGAACTCCCAGATGCTTTCTGAGTTCAGTCAACCAATCCGAACAATTTACGAGCTCCTTGCTGGCAATGTCTGCGTCTGCGATGGTTCAAAAGGACAACCCGAGGATCGCATCGAGTCGTTCATCATTTCAAAGCGCTTCGGCCTCGACTGGCGTCAGGCGTTTGGACTCCGACTCTGGTATGGCATCATGTCCAACGATCCAATCGAGTCTGCCACCGAGAATTTCGCTGAAGATCTTGTACAAGATAAAGAAACGTCAAGACCTCTGGCCTGGTACGTTGAGCAGAAAGTGCCCACCTTGTGGAATGATAAAGCGATTGGAGAACGGGAAGATCTGCTTTGGGGTCTCTTGAGGCTTTATACTTTCACAGATTTGGATATCGAGGATGTTCTGCGTCCGGAAAATTCTCAGTTATCGCCCCTCGACATCCGTCTTTCCTGGCAACTTAGCCAAGCCCTGACAGCGAGAGGTGCTGCTCGTTACACGGAGGATGACGAAGACAAGGCCGATCGACCAACCTTGGCTTTTGCTGCTCAGCTCACAAACGAGGGTAGTTGGCTCGATGCAGTTTTTGTCCTGCTCCATCTTTCTTCGGATGAAGTTAGAGCAAAGTCCATCCAGAACCATCTTGCACACCACGCCGGCAAAATCGGATCGGAGGACAGCCAGAGCTTCAACACCTTGACACAAAATTTCAAAATCCCAGCTTCCTGGATTTGGGAGGCAAAGGCATTATACATGCGAAGTGTTGAGAAGAATCCGCGAGGAGAGGTTGAGTGCTTAATCAGAGCTGGATCATTTAACGAAGCCCATCTCACATTTTCTAAGGAGGTAGCACCGAACACTGTCGTTGAGCTTGATTATGATACTCTTCGGACTTTGCTTGGAGGTTTTCATGGCAAGGAGAATACCATATCTGAGTGGCATCTCGGAGGAGAAATCTACCAGGACTTTCTGGAATTGCTCGACTCAGAGAAGAGAGGATGGCCTGTAAATCATGCTCTTCTGGCGAGATTGTTGGCAGGTCTTCCAGCTGTGGTTGAGGAGTCTCGTCATCCAGTATTTATGGAGCGGGTGGCTATTGAGACGATTAGCGGGATTGTGGCCAAGACGGTGATCGCTCTGGGAAAGAAGGGAGAGGTGAGTTTGTCCATACACGTTGGCTGAACATTACTAACACAAACTAGAAGTCCGACTTGCACAAAATTCTTCGTCTTCCACTCACAGAAGACAAGTATCTGAAGCACACCGTCGAATTAAGCTTGGAGTATTATCGTGGTGTGATGGCCAACTCTCGTTAGATCGATCAAGGGGACAAGAAGGCTGGTTTGAGGGGAAGATTTTCCCGAAAAGTTTGCAATTTCACCCGGCATTTTGAGGATGAACATGATGCCATGGAAAGAAAGGAAGGAATGTGAATGGATGGCGAGCAAGGAATTATGCCTTGATGAATTGAAGTGATGGATACCTTGAAATACCTGTAGATAGATAGATATTCTGACGGATGGAAGATGGGTTCTGCATAGCGGAGTGGTCATAGCGAGCATCAGATCAGATAGGTAGTTAGCATCGAGCCATGAAATGGTATCCGATGATCCTTTACTTTCTTTCCTCTCGTCCTCTCGGTTTCCGGATACACGCGGTGTGGTCCTTAGGAAGCTGTTTGCTCTACCTTTATTCGTTTTTATAGTTCGAACTGGGGCTGTTACATTGTGAATATTTTTCAACACTTATTCTTCCAAGTGGAGCTTGTACATTGGGAATACCTGTCAACCCTCATTCTTCCAACGTGAGCTGGATCATTTCATTCTTTTACAATCTTTCAAGGTGCAATTAGTACTCCCCTTTTCCAATTAACACTCTACTCTCTGCGAAGCACGTTGGTTAGTTTCAATTGTCCAAATCCACGAAATCATGTACCTTTTTCATTGTACTGATGGCCATGGGACCATTGAACGAATCTCTAAAGATATAGTGGAGTTCCTAAAAGCTTATCTTTAGGCATAAAATGAAGCGTTAGTACCCTCGTCTTATCTACATAATCTTAGAAGTAAAGCCGAAGCAAGCAAAGCCTTCTCTATCCGCGACCTCCACCTATCTAATTATTCTATCAAATCATACACTCCTCTTGCTTCCTTCACATGCTCTTTCTCTTCCCGTGGCGACCCGATATCTATCGCCCCCCCCCCCCCCCCCCCCCCCCCCCCCAATCTAATCTAACAATCCCAACAGTGCGCACGCCTCCCAACCTTGGACCACACAACCGCCACCACGGGCCCGCTATCGGTCACGAGACGGCGATACTGATGCACCGGCAGGAGGGCGTGCAGCCGTAGCGCGTGCGGCGGCTGATGCTGTCGAGGGAGGCGTGCGTGATGGGGTTTCCGCCGCGTGTGAAGTCGATTAGGAGGGCCCGCTGGTGTTGTTGGTGCGGATGGAAAGCACAGGGGGGAGGAGGCAGGGCGGGAGATTGTGGGCGGTGGTGCAGGTGGTGTGTAGTATTCGTAAGGGATGTTTTGGTTCAGATTTGCCTTTTGAGGTTGAGCTTGAGCTTGGGAGGGAGCTTGATTGGGGTTTTGATACAGGTTTGGGTGCGGTTGGCGGGACGGTGGGAAATGAGAAGGTTGGTTGTTTAAACTAATGGCTTTTGCGTTGAATGAGGGTACTAAGGGGGCGTGAGGGTAAGATGGTGGAAGAGTTGTGGGCGGTTTTGCGAGGGGGGTTCTGGTTGAGGTAGGCGATGTATTTTGTGGAGCTTGAAGTTGTTTTCGTGGTGGTCCATCCTGTGATATTTGTTGTAGTGTTGTTTTATTTTTGTGTGCGCGTGGAGGCGGAAGCGGGGGTTGTGGCCCTTCTTATAGGGAGGTTGGTGAAACCTCTTCTTTTTTTTTTTTGGACTTGCTGTGATTAGGAGATTCGTAGAAGGGCTATTCTTAAGAAGTACAATTAAGAATAATTATGGGACTTACAGGGGGCACAGAGAGGTCGGATTTAAGTTCGATGTCATGTCGATCCATTTTAGCGCACGCTTACCGCCGACGACGCGCTAACGAGGAATAGGGGGGACGTTGTCGAAACAATGGAACATCTTGAACGCTAAAATATCCCTGGGGGCCGCAAAAATATATGAGATTTCTTCCGAGGCACCAGCCGATCATCCAGGTGCGTCTGCCTGCTCAATTCGGTATCACGAGAGAAAATGAAATTGTGAGTGCTATTTGCTGCGCATCAGCAGCAGCAGCAAACAATTTTAATCTATTTTTTCTTAAATTTCCCTCTTCAACGGAGGTATAAAAAGCTCCGAAGAAATTCCTACATATGTCCCGTAAGGTTTCTATGTTGGGGATCTTTTCCTCAATGTAGCAAACACAACGACTAGTATCAATGCCATTGTAATTAAGCCCATGACGACGAGTGCAAAGATGTAGTTCGGCCGGTAGCAGATCCGCCGTTTGTCGGGTTGGCCTTCTGTTGGTGGATAGATCCAGTAATCAACGCCGTAGAGGGAGCTTCGGTACGAGGGGGGGTCGCCGTGAGGACGTTCGCGCTCTGTGTGTTGTGTTATTGATGACAATGGACTCTGTGATGAGTGTTAGATGAAAGTCTTGGTAAGTTGGTAGGGCAGAGGAGATTTACCAGAGCGGCGAGTGGAGTGCAGTTGGGAGTTGTCATGTTTGGAGGTCTTACGCCGCCGGGCCAGCGGTTATGATCTGCCACGGGAATAGGGGGGATCTTGGCAAGATAACCACATTTTTCTGAAGGACGACTCTAGCGGTGGAGTATTCGAAGCCATGATTTTGGGGCTCGGCTCGGCGCTTTTATATGCACTGCGATGTGTTTCCTTCGATAGGGTAAATTCTGGGGTGCGGATGTCGGGAAGGGCTATTGAGCCAAAATTTATCCAGATCGAGCTCCTCGTACGCCATGCTCCTAACCAAAATAGGAGTGACTTGTTAGTATCTGAGTGTGGATTGGTGCTGGATGTAAATGTAAAGTCCTAGACCGACTCCGAAACCTATCATAAACAACACCAGAATGCACAGGCAGAGGCGCACTTTGCGTTGTCGTGATCTGAGTGCTGAGGCGCCGGTGTACGCCCTAACGTCAGTTTCGGGTGAGAGTTGACTGCGATTTTCGTAAGGAGAAGCCTAAGGATTTTGAGGTCGGTGAGTTGAAATGTGTATTGGGGCAGGATATGGGGGAGGTTCTGCTGTTGCATCGTATTCTGGTGGTAGTCCTCCTTGAGCTGTTGCCAGTGGCTTCTATGACTGAGATAAGTTAAGCTAACCTTGTGAAGAGCTTGGGGACGTACCATAGGAATAATGCATTCAAAAGACAACATTTTCGGGCGGTTATTAAGGAAACGAGGAGGGTAGTGAAGAGAAGCAGCGTTGATCTGAGAAGCAGGGCGCCGGATAAGTAAGAAGGAGATTCAAAAGAGAAGGACGGGGAACTGTTTGACGAATCATCAGGCAATTAAAAGCCCTTGCCAAACTGTACATCTTATCGGTGTTTTGGTGTTTTGGTGTTGCCAGAACTTGGGGTGCAGCGAACGATAAAAGCTGTTTGTACTAAACCCTTCTGGCGGGTCCATAATGTCAGCTCCCCTTTGTGAAATAACCCGTGTTCAGAAGTCCCAGGCCTGTTCCAAGTCCAACTACCACTAATCCGGTCCACAGAAGACAACAAATGAGGCGAAAATACTTAGGAAATCGGCGAGGCCCATGGTAGATATTGTTTTGTTGAGAAGCATCTGGGGTGAGGTGTGCATGGTTTTGAGGAGGAGCATGCGTGGATGTGGGGTAAGACGGCGGCTCCAAGGTTGCGTCGTAGGCAGGTGGTGGTAAGATTGTTGGCAATGATTTCTAAAAACATGAATCAGACTCTAGAAATAGACATATGGGGAGACGAGTTTGCCATAGGAATAGAAGGTTCGCCAGTGGAGCGGTGTGTTGAAGCCATGTGTGCCTTGCGGTATGTTAACCGCTATGACCAAACTGAATCGGGAAAGAGAGGCTGATGGTAGGACTTTCGCCACACTAATTAAATGTTGGATTATTGAAGTGAAGTCGGTTGGGAATACAATCCACGATGAAGATTCTTTACCGTACGAGGAAATGGTGTTGTGGCTTAGATACGAACTCAAGATATAGGGTCACGGCGTCGGCCGCCAAGAGGTTGGGGAAACGAAAGCAGGGCTGAATTCTTGGAGCTTCACGGTGTTGAGAAACACTTCCTTGACCTTCTCATTTTTAACTTCGGGGAGACATTGCCAGATTTATAGTACTAAATAGTAGCTGTTCAAGAGTAGAACAATTTCGTTTGTTCGAGGCTGCGCGGTCAGAGATATCGTGGTATGTGCAGCAAAAATGCGGATGCATGATCGCGTGATAGCTTCACACTTCAGATGACCTCGTCTGGCACTTTTCGCCGTTTGACTGGGCTCAAATCGAAGGCGTGCAGTATGTCCATTTCATGTGAAAGTCACATGAGGCCGTGGAGATGGGTGGGCAAGGACATCGTGCAGACAAGGCTGCGCTTATAGATGAAGCAAAGCACAAATTTTAACGTTGCTGCATATTCCAATCAATAACTTGATTTCTAACAACAACAAACACGATGGCAGATGTTGGAAGACAACCTCTCATGCCTCTCCTGTGTTCTCAGTCTCCGAGAGTCGTTGCTGACAAAAATCTCGTGGTCTCGACAACTGGACGTATGAACGGGGGGTTAGCCCATTCTATATAGGCAGGTGGCTTGACCGAGTAGGGCTGAGGATTGACTTCCTTGATTTCTGGCAAGCTGCACGCGGAGAGGGGTTCCTGAGAGCGGGGCAATAGCAGATCGGTTTTAAGACGAGCAGAGGCGGAGATCGTACCGTGGCGATGGGTTCTGTTTCAGCCGTCATGCTGTCTCAGTTCTTGATTGCCCGCGGACGCCGCTGCCCTGCACCGCACACCTCCTGACGGCACTCAGAGCCTCGAGACTTGCAGCTGTTCCTGGCAGACGGGCGGGGCATCAGCTGGACGGCGACTGATACATCACGGGAGGCTGGTGCCTAGACTAATAGGTGCCGAAGAGGCATACTATGACGCATTTCTCAGGGCAGTGCAAAACCGGACGAAGGGTTTTGCATAAGATGGCTGGTGATCGTCTGAAGCTTCGACGCGGGTGTGGAGAGGGAGAGAGGGAGAGAGGGAGAAAGCAACAACATCCCTTCCCCTCGCAGCACCACCCCTCCACCCCTCCCCCCTCCTCCCCTCCTCCCCACCCGCCTTCACCCCCGCCCCTGTCCTTGCCCGCCGCGGTCCGGCACGTTTCACTGCGCCTGTTGACGGGCCCTGTGATTGGGCGGGCGCGTTAAGCGTGCGTTTTTCGCGGAGAGCGCTCCTGCAGGGATCCCGATAAACAATTGCTGTCACTGGCCCAGCCTCACGTTTCCTGCGACCTCCTGGCCTGCCCTCGGCCTGCGCTCGTCCAGCCCAACCTTCACAGAATATCCCACACCCCATCGGAGCCATCCACGGCCCTTCGTGGCGTGGCCAGCGCAGCACATTCGACAGAATCTCTGCAGAGTCTCTGCGTCGCGCGAGGGCCCTGCATCGCTACCCACAACTTAAGGCGGACCATTCTCGAGTGGCTGGGGCGAACGGGTCTTCTGCCGACAGGAAGCTTTCACTACCACCTCTCCACCATTCAGAGTCCTTTTCCCTGCAACGCTCTTCTTTCTCTATCGCGCATGCATTCTCTCCCCGCGATACCTTCAATCAGAGTCGGTCGCACTGCAATCAAGAGCCCAAAGTCGAGCCTAAACGTCGCGTCACGCGGTTCCCCAAGCAGCACGTAGACGTGGGGTCATGTCCTTGATTGCCATAGAGAACCACATCCACCTGGCATTAATATCTCTCACTATCGCTCCAAGTACCTTCCTAGCCCTTGTGGTTGTCGCATTTGTCTATCTCTACCTCCTTCACGTCCGAAACAACCCCCGACCCCGCGCTTCAATCGAGCTCAGCGGCCATGGCCACGATCGAGGAGCTGGAGGGCCTATTCGACGACCATCCTTCTTTAGACGCCTCTCTGCAAGACTTCGAACCCGGAAGCAGCGAGATAGGCCAATCGCCCCACTTTGGCTACCCTTCCCATCACTCTGGCTTCCGCTCAGACACAGAATCAGAGAACGCAGATTCGACTTCTGGAGGCAGATACAGCCCGCCGGCGTGGCGCCGCGACGGAAACGGCAATCGCAGCAGCGGCTTTTGGAATAGGCAGAGAACTACCTTGGGGAAGCGCAGTCGGGGATCGAGGGATAGCAGTCCAGAGTATGAGAGCGCGGACGACGGAGAGGATGCGACTCTTGCTGCGGCGGCGCGGACAAGATTGCCTACTGGGTCATTGTCGCCGGACAAGATGAGGAGCATGAGCCCAAGTCCTTACCCGGCTGGAGGCCAAGACTTTCGCAAGACATTTGGAGGTTCAGTTAAGCAGGAAGGCTGTCAAGATGTCGCTGCTGGAAAGCCCGATAGCCCTAATAATTGTACGGAAGCTCCTCTCCTTATCGAATAAAGACTGACTATTCACCAAGACATTCGGTTTGCAATGCGCGCGGAGGTACAACATCGTACAGAGCCGTTCGAAGTTGCCCATTCTTTCCTCAAGACAAGAATCGAAAACATGACGAAGTCTTGGTATTCCTTCTTCACTTCAATGCTTGTCATATTACTTTCGTTCTTGGCTCTGAGGACGCTGTTCCAACCCGGAGTTCCCCCTCCAGTTCCGGACTTAGTCAAGGTCGCAGGACTCGCAAAGGCATTCGAGCCTCTTATCTTCTATTCAGAGAACGGTGTGCAACAGATTGGCGATTTGCAGGCAACAGGCGTCGCAGTCTGGGATCTTGGAGAGAGTGTTCGCTCAACAAACATGACCTCTGCGCCAATCATTGTTAAGGAATTGGACGATCTCAGTGATAGTCTCAAGACATTGGCTATTGAGCTGACTAGATTTTTCGCAAATGTGGATGGAGATGTCGATGGGTAACCCCCCCTCCGCCCCCCTTTTCCCCCACCTGACCAGCACTGACTCGTGCAGAATATTAATCGTAATGGATTGGGCAAAGCGCGAGCTCTCCCAATTACAAACTCACACGCCTTCCTCGATGTCCTCTGCATATGACAACTTCCACTTGCTACTGAGCAAGTGTGGGGTCTTCGAGACTTCGTTGGGTACCCCCACCCGACTGGGTACACTTGCGACCTCCGTTTTCGGACCTTCGTCACGTGAGCGAACTCGACACACTCTTCAACGAACCTTCCAAGAATTCCTCTCTATCCTCGAGGAGTCAATCAGCTCCGAGCTCCAGCATTCCCTCGCACTCTTCTCCCTCTTCGAATCTATCGATAGGCAATTCCTCAACCTCGCGCGCACCGTCATTCGCGAATCGGATGCGCAAGAGTCGGCTCAAGATGATATGCTCTCGTCACTCTGGACGAAGATGCTTGGACCTAATGCCAGCACGTTGCACAAGTTTGAGAAGAACAAAAAATTATTAAGCAACATTCGCGCCAAGACGGTTCAGAATAAGAGTATCCTGGAGGATCACAATAGAAAGCTACTCACCCTCAAGGCAAACCTAGAAAACCTGAGGAGGAAGTTGGTCAGTCCGCTTGTTAGAGCTAACGGCAGTACAATTGGAGTGGAGGAGCAGATTAGAGGCTTGGATGAAGTGAGTACGCATCTTGGCGGTGTTCGAGAGAAGCAGAAGTCGAAGTTGATGGAAATGTTGTATGGAGCTGGGAGCAACAGCGGAAGGAGGATATACGGTGTTGATAGGAACGAGATTGACGGCCGCTGGGAACGATGATGACAATCTCCTTGGGTCGTGGTAATTGGGTCGCAATTGTGGGATTTAGGTACGCATGCTTTGGTTTGCTTGGTCGATTATCATGATTGGATGGTGTTTTGGATTGGTTAGATACGAGGACACGCAAGGTGGTGGTCTGCGGTTTAAGAGCATTTCTGTGGTGCATTAGGCGTTGATGCCTTCCCTTGTAAGCTGTCTTTGCTTTGATCTTTTGGGAGCCTGTTCCTAAAGCTGTTCTTAAAGCAACGAGACCACGAACACAATACAATCCCACTCACGTGCATGTATATCTTGACTCTTAGAGAATTCTTTATCGCGCTGTGATACCTAGCTTATCAATTCAAATGCAACTTACCTGTCCTCATCCCTCCACCAACTAGCTGTCCTGACAGCGTCACACCCAACCCAAAAAAAAACTACCCCCACAAGTTGTGGTTACATTGATACCCCCCCGCATGCCTCCAGAAGGTTAGTCATCGCACCCATCCTGCCAACTCCAACTTCCCTTCCACGATTCAATCCTCTGGCAAATAGGTTTCCCGTTCTCTCGTGCCTACATTGGAATCTTGTTGCTGTAGGAGAACTAACCTCCAGGTCAGAGTGTCGCTCTCACCCTCCCCCACCCGGAGTACTCACAGGGTTTGATATCTTCGAGCTTCCGAAGTGGTCGTTCCAGCTCGAGAGGATTCTTCATTCCTTGCAAATGACCAATACCCGTCTTCAACGTGCTTCTCAAATGCAATTCAAAGAGCTGGCTGTAGTTCAGGTTCCTCTGTAAAACGAAGGAGCTTCCAGCCAGAACGTGATTGCCACCAATATTGGCACCATCTCTCGCTCCATCTCGTCGCAGGAAGGAGGAGCTGCCGAACGAAGAGCTCCTGAGGCGACTCGGAATCTTGGCAAGTGCAAGTGATTTGTGGTGCAATTTTCGCGGCTCGGAGACTGTGCGCCAGAGATTGTTCTGAGTTTCTCAAACGTCGTTAGCCTTTTGTTTCTGCAATCATGAAGGACACTTACCTGGATATATACCTAGCTTGTCTTCTCTCGGCCGTGGGACCTTTGGAGTGTCAAATCGATTTCCGCCAGCGTAAGGACATGCCCCTCTGGGTGCCATTTCGCAACATCCTTCATTGAAATCCTCGAGAGTCTCCAGGCCTTTACAATCTCGATAGTCTGGAATCGACTGGAAGTGTCGCCAGGCGCGGTATTCTTCGTCTTGCATGCTGGTGCAGGTGCTTATCCTTGTCTTTCGGCATGGGCAGCAAGCGAAGATTATCAGGGTTTGTGTGCACATATTTTCTTGAATGTACTTTAGTTTGTTGTAGAATGCGTTGAATCTCGATTGAGTAGCTAATTCTTGGCATGTCAAAGGTTTCCGGATATACTTCACTCACCCCCATGATTCACGCCTTAATTCTCACAATCACATTTCTCTTGGTCTAGAGACCCCGCTCGAAGTCATCTCCATCCCACCTCCCCTTCCCATCTCCCTTCCTCCTCGCCTTATGCATCGTATTCCTCCCCAAGTACAGACAAGTGCCGCCCGGCGCCATCTCACAACACCCACCATCAACTTCTTCTTCCGTTTTCAGATCGGGACAGGCCCTGTAGTCAGGCGCTGATTCCAGGTGATGCCATTCGTGTTCTTCTTTATGTCGGATCACTGAGCAAGTACTCACGCGTGTCATGCGACATGGGCATGAGGTGAAGGTTATGACCGTTTGGATGCACATTTTTGATAATTGGTGAGGTTGCTGAGTTGTTTCCCAAGTGGGATGGATGTTGGTATAAGTACAAGTTGGGTAGTTTCCACCCTCGTCCACCAAGTTCGCTGAGAATCATGAAAAGCTATGAATCAACAATGCAATCCACCACCGTCATTCAACCCACTCCCACCAGTACATTCACAAGTCGCCGCTCCTCTAAGTTCCTTCGAGACCAAATCCTGTCAACGCCTCACTCTCCTCAAGCAACCCTTCCATTCGACATCACTGGAAGCGACACCAGTCTCCCAAATTCCATTGACTCCATATCCTCACCCTTCTCCTCTCTTTGCATCTTCATCTCTCTGCGTTCCGTAAACATACCCCCTCCGCCTTCCTCTTACAACATCCAGTCCACAGGTCTCTAGCAATCATGAAATTGACACAGTATTTGTATATCAGCGGTGGCTTTCGCTTGCTCCTGGTAACTTGCTCCTCGACGAATTCTTGTGCAGAGCATTTGATGATGAGGACTGGGGTGCAGGCACAGCGGGTGAAAACTATGTGTCTCTGTATACACATTGCGATGACGAGTCGAACTCCGATTTGAACGTGAGAATCCTCGTTAATAATTTCCGATGGATTTGAGGGCCGTATCAAATGTTGTTTGGTCTTCTTTTGGAGGTGAAGAGAGACATTGGTAAAAAAAATCAATCTCGCAGCAGGAGTTTGCTCATATATATATTCTCTCGCCGGTATGACCAATTCATGATTCACGACGCTGAAATATTCCTTTTTTCTTTGATTCATCAACTCCACCAAGCTGTTTTCTCCCAAGCCAACCATGGCTTCTCGTCCAAACTCTCTATTTCAGATCCTTCGCCATCGCTATCACACGCCTTACAGCGATAAAATGGGCAAGGTCCCAGCCCTACGCATACTCCTTCTTTGATCTCGACTTCCGTCTTGAAGTCCTTACACTTCTCACATCCCTCACCGGGACAACGAGGACAGCAGTCGGCTTCTGGGATAGTACAGGTGCAGTCTTTATATATGGTTTCAGTTCGGACGCACATTTTATATTTATGGTTGCTGTGTATTTCGTCTCACTGGCTGGTTGGCGAATGTTCCTCTTGGAACCCGTACTTTGGACATTTATATCACGAAAGTTGTGCGATTTGCCAAAGAGATTTATACTCTATTTTGCAGGAGACAGTAATCATAAGTGCGAATCATCAGCTCTTTCCCAATCATGATTGCCATGAATCCACAGCCAAAGTACTGGCCCAATCCAAGTACTTTGCAAATCATCTCCCTCACTCCCCACCAATGACTCCGCTACACCTAGTCACCACAACACCCAACCAAACCAAAAACCTCACCCCAATCAGCGGCTTCCGCTACCATCTCCTTCCTATCTTCCTCCACCTCTTCTTTCCCTCTACTCTCAACCTCGGCGGGACAGGTACCCAACCCCACACAAACGCCCTCTTGCTCTTCTTCTACAGTGGAGAAGTCGACACATTGTTTGTATCCAGTTGAAGGACAGCGCGGACATCGGTCTACGGAAGGGATGCGGCATAACAAGAGTGTATAGGTTGTTGTTGTTTCTTTGCACATTTTGCTTCTTCTTCTGACTTACACGATGGAGGTTCTTGAGTCCCAGGTATGGGGAGGAGTTTCGGTGCAGGCCCATGGACGGAGAGTGGCAAAATAGTTAAGTTATTCATCCAGTGTTGATTGTGGATGATTCGCAGTCCGCCAAAGGGTTACAAGAGAAAGATTGCTGCTTTTGACTCCCATCACAGCAACTCATCGTTAAACCACCAACCAAATCTCCCAAATTTAGAAACACGACGTCGTTCGAAATTTTCATTCAAAAAAATGTCGATTCCATGCAAGATTTATTCACCAGCCCCTATTCCCAAAACCCCCCTTAAATTAAGCGAGACGTCAGCGCTGCAAACCCACCTTCCCCATTTCGCTGGTTTGCTTCTTAATAAGTTTGGTAGGTTCCGAGTCAACATTTACGTCTCCGAAGCCGCTAGGGCAGCTTTCCCATTCTCCATAGCCAGAACAATCTCCATCCCTGTGCTCGTGAGTGCGCTTGTAGGCTGGACAGCATTTGTAAAGACCGTTGGGTGGGATCCGTTTGCAGCGTGCTAAGGTGTGGGGAGCTTCACAGGGACAGTTGGTGAAGGTTAGGATTGTGAGTTCGCACATGTTGCGGTTGTGGCCGGGGAGGTGTGTTGAAGTTCAAGATGGGCTTGAGTGAGTTGAGCTTAATGAATCGAGAACAAGCTGGGTCAACGGAGAGGAGGAGGGTGTTTGAGATGAGAAAGGAGGGTGATAGGTCAAGTTCAAATCAAGGGAGATGGTAAAGGTATAACCTTGCATCTCTAAGTCTGTGCGAGTCATAGCCCAGTCGTGCTCCGTGAATATTCTTCCCTCCTAAACAACCTCGCTCATACCCAAGCTCCCATATCCCCCCTCTTCCCCTTCCATTCACACCCCTCCCCTCCCCTCCCCTCCCCTCCCCTTATCCCCAATCCCCAATCCTTCCCATCAACACCACAAATCAACCCCATAAAGCCACCTCTCCCCCAGCACATCCTCCTCACACTTTGGTGCAAACTCAAACTCCTGCCCATGCGCACTATACCACACTGCCCTGAGTCCAATCCCCGCATGCGCTTGATACCCCTCGAGACACTTAAACTCCCACGGTAACCAGATACCTTTGACCTGCTCCTCTCCCTCCTCTCCTCTTTCTTGCCCCGCACTCCTTTTCAAATCCTTTTTCAAGTTCCCCGTCTTCCCGTCCTTAGTCCTATTATTCCTCACAAGCTCCGAGGTAAGCGATATCTGCTTCTGCTGCTCCTGCTGCTTCTGCCGAAGTGGTTTAGTTCTCGCACGCCGATGATTCGAAAAAGCAGTCTGCTGCTTATCATGCTGGTCGTACGTCATGCTGATCCAACATGTTACCACGCTGTTGTCAGTGAGTGTCGCTTCGAAGGGGAGGTGAGTGGCGTAGGGGAACGTGGCGGAGTAGTGCATGCATGCTGATGTTTGTCTGAGGAGGAGGGTTATGAGGGGAGAGAAGTAGTGGATTGGATGCATGACGACAGCGAATTTGAATGAATCTGCGAGGTGAGGGAAGGTATGATATGAGGTCGCACTCACGACTCAGGCGCGTTGAGGTTTGGTGTGGTCATTTGCATTCCTCACTCCACCGCGCTCGCAGATAGGAATGAGCACTCGCCCAATACAACACTGACCCTCACAATCACCAATGAACTTGAACTCCGAGTTTTAATAGAGAAGTTAAATTCTGAAGGCATTCGAATCACATAGAAATGGGGAAAGCGGAACTCAAATTTGGCCTAAGAGATTTCGATTCCATAAGATATGTTTCCTAGTTCATCTCCCTGGTCTGCCGAGAGGGAGCTCGAGATATCCACCCCACTGTTGAAAGCTGAGTATCCCAGTGGATGACAATGATGCCACCCAGCTGCTCGAAATCGCGGTGTTGCCCACAACAGACCAGCACCGATTTTGAAAAGAAAAAAACGGGGTGTCCGCAAATCGAAGGCCAAGAGAATCCATCCATGTGGCCAATTGCATTGACACCCGAAGGGAAACTCGCTGACCAGGAGGAAAAGCTGGCTGCTGGTATAGGTAAAGACTGTGCTGGTCTTCTATAATCACCCATCACAACCCCAATTCTGGAAATTTCAAGTGGTTGCGTATTGCCGTTCAATATATTCCGCTACCTTCCGCTTGCCATTGGTATGTTGCAGGCCGAAGAAGCTTGGAAATTGTGTTCATCCATCATCAACCATAGTTGTCGTAAAATTCCACTTCAGAATTCAATCGTAAGAAAGTAGAAGAGAAGATATCGCCGCACCCAGATCCTACGCTCAGATAGACGGTTAGATGTAGAACATGCTGTCCTTCAAGTTATCCGGAATTTGTACGTCGAAAGACGTCTGCGGAGTTGCACCGCTCGCAACACTGGGAGCCGCTGAACTGTCGGACGGGTCAAACTGATCAGCAAGATAACAGCGTAGTCGAGTGCACAACAAGTCAGCATAATAGGCCGGCGGGCACAAGCTGACGGCCTTGGTAGCACGACCGAAGAGATGGCACATGTTGTGCGTCAGCTCTTCAAGAGCATCTGCTGGGCTGGTGTGCGGCGGCTTAACAACCCTCCCGCGGAAGATCTCGTCGAAGATTACAGTGTAATGGCAAGATCTAGCAGTCCCTTGAAGACATGCGTGGGGTTGCAGATAGAAATCCCAGAACCGGACCTCCGTCACACCTCTGTCAACCACGGTACCAGGCTCGCAGTTCGAGGACTTGTCAGCATTTTCTGTGCTAACAGGATAGAAACGTGTGTGGTGTCGTTTGCCACAGATGATGATTGAAATCTTCGGGAAGCCCCGATCTGTCGCAGTTGCTGGGTATACTTGGCGACAAGCGTTGCGGACGAGTGGGAGCTCGAGATCCAGAACCTGTTGAAATTGTCCTTCGCTAACACCATCTCTGTAAATGAGGATGTTTTCAGGAAGTTGTTTGTTGTGTTTTTGCCACAATTTAAGCAGAGACAAGACCATTCCCTCAAGAGCAGAGACCATCTCTTTGCGGGACTCCTGAATGCCGAATCTGCAAGGCCACTGCGCAAGGTATTTATCAATGCTCGCTACGACCGCAGCCACACTGGGCGCACCGTCTTTTGAGCCTGGCGAAGGGTGGGTTACATCAATACCAAAGACCATTGTCTTGGCTTCGCCGATAATGCCCATTTTAGGAAGGTCGAGGATTTGGTTGATCCCGCCAGCCTTGAGATTGAACTTCAACGAAATATTGCCGAAGTATTGCTCTTGCCGCTGCTCTTTCATGAATTTTTGTCCGACAACGCAAACAGTATGGATTCCGGCCTTGGTATCTGCAACAGTCTTGATGCTGTTGTAAATTGCAACGTCGTTGAACGGAAGGACACAGAGAACGAATCGGGGACGTGTCGTGGCGTTGTAGAGTCTACGGAAGCTTTCTTTGATCATCTGATCATTTGTACCCTCGTGTCCATCGGATAGATTAACAGGCGGCGGAGGCGGTAGAATGAGGCCGCCAGCATTAACGCCAGATCTAATGAGAAAATCCCTGAACCGAGTGACCGTGTTATCAAGTCCGCGGGGATCCAATCGGTCTCTACTTCGGTTGGAATGGAAGTAAATATATGTCCAGGGGCCGAGGTTGCTCCCTGTCTGGAACTTGATGCTGGCCATATTCCAGCTGCCGAATCTAGGGTTGACGTTGTGTTCCTTATTCAGGGAATTGCGATACTTGATGCGCGGTGCCGCAAGGACACGTGCAGTGACTGTGATTAGACTTGTACCGACAGCGAGGCCAAACGTCTTCTAGGTAGAGAAATTAGTACGAGTTTGAACAGCAAAGGAGGTGGCATATACCGCAATCGAATTTGCAGTAGGGTTCAGTCCTAGGACCGCTTTCCCATCTCCAATAATCGAATCGGCATTTTCGAAGGGCTTCCGGCACGCGAAAGTAATCATCGCTTGAGTCTGTTCCGGACTCAATCTGCGCTTGATTGTCTGCCCAGGCAAGACTTGACATACTTCAGCTGGAAGGTAGTTTGGGTTCTCCCGGTTGCCAACGTTAAGAACAGGAGCGCTACCATTCAACGAAATCTCGGGGTACTCTACAGATCCAGAAATCAGCTCAAGCTCTCGAATATGGGAAAAGACTTACTGCTGCGGAAGTAATCAAAGACCGAGATGTATGTGTTGCTCCGCATGGCCGGCCCACCGCCTTTCTGTCCAGCCTTTCCTTTGCCTGGAGGATTTGCCCCAGTGGCTGCTGGGGGTACATCGGACAGCCAGAATTGGACCTCCTTTGGACCTGCACCAAATGAAGCTACTATTGGAGGGTGGGCTTCGGTTTTACCATCCTGGGGGTTAGCCAAGCCAAAGATGGTCTTCACTCTTGGGATAGTCTGGTTCGTCTTTTTGGATGTCTTCCCTGGAAGATGGGTAACCCGAACTCGAACAAGCTTGAGTTTCTTTTGGAGCGTGGCCTTGTTGCCGGTTCCCAGTTTTGGAAAAAGGAGCGCGAGGGAGATTGGCTCGAAGAACACACCGTGTGTAACGTTAACGTTGAGAAGCAGACCGCCGGTGGCGGATCGGACACTCTGGAAATACCCGCGCAAAGCCTCGAGACCGCCAGAGAGGTTTCGAATGTTATGCGAGTTTCCCTGGGTGTGGTCAACCGAGAAATGTCTGTTTTGACCAATTGACACGACGCCACTATGTGATTGAGGGTAGTGCCCGAACAGAACATTGAGAACTTGAATAATCTCTGCCTTTTGGACAAAATCGGGACTAGGGTTGACCGATGACAGATGGTTGACGAGGTTAGAAACGGAAAATGTCAACGGTGTGACAAGCCTGACGGTGTAGGTAACCGCACGCGGCAAAGGCTCCTCTTGTCCTTCGGCCAGGTAAATAATCTGGACAGAATAATCGGGCGGGATGTTGAGTTGCCTAACAGATACGATCATAGATCGCAAATCTGAAGCAACACCAGCAAAAGCGGGCAGCTCAAGAAGTAGCTGGAACACACGACCTAGTTTCTTTCCTTTTACCTCAGGCACAACCTCAACGCTGTACCTCGTCAGGGACAAGTTGTTCGGGACGATGAGTTTGAAATAGTTGGCGTAGACTAGGATCTTCTTGCCAAGCGTGCCGTGACCTGGTCGAGGAGGCATTTGGGCAGTTACTGAGAGGTTTGCCATACCACCCAGACCTTTGTTGGCTGTCATGTAGTTATCCTCGATGTTCATCAGCCGCATATCGGGAGCTGGGGCGGGGACACTGGGATTAGGGTCCCTGATGGAAGGGTCAGTCATCAACACAGTGAAGATAAGACAGGATTTACGAGGTACATACCGAAAGACTCGAATCTCACCAGGTCCACCACGACCACCGCCGCCGCTGCCGTCACCTCTACCCCCACGGAAACCGCCACCTCGATCGCTACCACCGCCTCGGACAGGGCTAAAGGAGCCTCCGCCACGGTCTCCACCCCCTCTTCCACCCCCTCTTCCACCCCCTCTTCCACCCCCTCTTCCACCCCCTCTTCCACCCCCTCTTCCACCTCCACGTGGGGTTCCTCGGTAAGACATATTTTCGAGATGTCACAGAAGCTGAAGGTGGTTGTGTCTTGATTCCCTGCGTAGTGGATTATGAAGGTGAGGACTATCCTTTGGGGATGAAGTCGGCTATCAGATCACCGAATGTCTTCAACTTCAGTGTGTGGAAACCGAGATGCAGCTGAAGAATGAGAGAGAAAGATTAACCAGCCTGGTCAAGATATGACTGTCATAGGTATTGGATGATCTTCGACCGAAAGTAGCTGAAAGTAGTAAGTGCAGGAAGGGTTGATTGAACTGTGTAGTGTAGAACTAGCTGGTGTAATCAGGCACCAAAGTGTGTCTGAAGGAAGTGGCTTGTCTTGGAAGATGAATGTTAGCGAGAGCCGTTGAGTTTGTTTGTGGATGGCCGAAAAGTGAAGGTAAAGGAATAAACTAAACAGGAAGCAAGTTGCCAGTTAGGATGGCGAAGAAGCAGGGCAAATATGGTGAGGGATTGTGTTTGTAGACAGATGGTGTGATCGAATGTGCAGATGCAGGCAGAGAGATGATAGTATGGGGATAATGAGAGAGGCGGACGCAATGAAGGGAACCATGGAATGGAAGTTTGCTACATGAAGTTTGGATGATGAAGTTAAGTTGGCAAAGCCACAAGTCAACAGTGGTATGTTTGTGGTAAAACGTAAAGCGTGTAGGAAGTGCTAAGGAAGGACTTGCCAGGGAGGGTCGATAGAGGAAGGCAGTCGTGATTGTTGCAAGATGTGGTCTGCTCGGAGCAATCGGACGACGGGAAATCCTTTAGAAGAGTTTGTTGGTAAGCGGGGTTTGTGACAACGGTGGGATAGTACAAGAAGAAGAAACGATTGGTAAGGTGACAGCCTGGCTTGGAAGATGATGGAGTGGAAGGATTGGAAGAGAGATAGTGGGTGAAGGGTAATTGATGAGGAAGGACATGTCCTGAAGGAAGTGAGATCTCGTCAAAGAGGAAGGAGCAAATTCCATGTGATGCGAGACAGCACAACGCTTCAAAGGAGAGACTTTTGCTCCGAGATCGCCGGGGAAGTGAAACTAGGTGATAGGCAAAAAGGTGAATTTGAATTTTGAAGTGTGAAACCGTATGACGTACCTGACGTGTCTTCGCTGTGAATCTCCCAGCCCTGCTATGGATTGCGGGAGCTAGAGCAAACGATCAACGGGTGCGGGGAGGGCGAAGTATTTGTTTGCGAGCTAGAAGAGAGCAGCAGGATGCGGGAGACACAGACTCTTAAATATGTCAGGTCAGTGAACAATTGAAAGGACGAAGCAGCGGTGAAGTTGCAAGTTGCAAGTCAAGGCCGTGCATGAAAACCCCCTGCCCGGATGGCCATCCGGTGGTCTAATCAGTGTTGGGATAGGGATACCGACATCTCAGGTGACGTGTAAGGGGGATCGTGCAAAGAGAGAGGAGACGGAATGCGAGAGAGTCGGCGCAGGTGGACATGCGATGTGACGAGAGTCGAAGGAGAAAGTTTCTTTTTTGCGAGAGGAGGCGGGGGCGTAGTTTATGGCATGGATGGGAAGGGATGACGGAGGCCTACTGAGGTGGTACAGTACGTACAGGGAACCGCGACCGACGCGCCGACCATCGCGCCAGGTCCCGTGATGCATTCTTGTCCCCAGCACCAAAACGGCGGGTCTGCGAGTTTGGGCGTGTGGGAAGGCTGGCCTGGTGTCAGAGAGTGCTGGGCAGGAGCTGGGCAGGAGCTGGGCAGGCCAGTGTCTGCCTGGGTGCCTGTCTGGGTGCCTGTCTTGGTGCCTTGCACTTGCATGAACTGTTCCCAGCTTCACGCGTCACACACGTCACACGCGTCACGCGACACCGACACTGCTTGCCTCGTGCCTCGCACGCAGGCCAGAAACAACCTCCTCAGCTTTTTTTTACTTTGTCTCTTCTTGCCACCTCCCCTCACTGGAGGAAGAAGGCTCGGCGAGTCGGTGTGGACTGTGGATCATGGAAGACCCTTGGTCCCTCCCCGTCTACTACTGGTAGTGCGGTGGGTCAGATGTTTGCTCGAGCCTCTGGGGCTGTACTTAAAGAAGCCAATCGGGCCCCATACAAGCAACCTGCCCCCAGCTGGCTGTCTGGCTGACTCGGAACCGCCATAGCCGCCTCACCGGGCCGAGTACAAGTCAGCACTCTCGTCCCTCCACCAGCTCGTCGGCCGCTGGGTTCTCGTTTGGTTCCCACGATCGATACTTGGTAGCCTCGTCATCCAGCGCTGTCTGCAACATTCAAGGACTCAAGGTTCCCCCTCAGCCCTGCAGACCTAAAAGTCCGACTATCTCCGATTGGAAGGGCAAATGAATGAATATTGTAACACGGGCATTTCAACAGTCCGAAGCCCGCAAATGTGGCTGGAAGGCTGCATTTCGGGGCGTGTACGCCAATCAGGTGCCCACAGCGGCTCATACCCCTGTAAGACTTCCAAACATTTTGATATCACGATCATTCTCTCTTAAAGCAACGACATTCTTGGACCTCCCACAACAAGCCGTACGTAGGGCGCAGTTGCCTTCTCAATCTCCTAGAAGAGTATTCCAAGCCTTAATTTTTACCTTTGCCGAGAACATTGGACGGCATCATGGCGCAGGCAGAGACACAAGGGGGATCAAAGGCCACCTCCATCACCGAGACGACCTTTGAAGACCCGAAGAAAGAAGAAGTAGAAACCACCGAAGCAACGGAGCAAGTCGACATGGATTCTCAACCTACAGCCCTCAAGGAGCAGACTACCGCCACAGAGAAGGAGGCCCAGGCCAATCTGGATGCGGAGGAGGACATGCAATATCCACATGGCCTCAAGCTGGTTGTTATCCTCGCGGCTCTCTGTCTTGCCGTCTTCCTCGTCGCCTTGGACCAAACTATCATTGCAACTGCAATCCCAAAGATTACAGATCACTTCAACAGCATCAAGGATATTGGATGGTAGCGATTTCCCCTCATCGGCCCCTTGGCAGCCAGCTAACTGTAGTAGGTACGGCAGCGCATATTTCCTTACGGCAACGGCCCTTCAGCCTACCTTTGGCAGGATCTATACTATCTTCAATGTGAGTGCTTGAGCCCAATCCAACTAGAGAGCCACTGACACAGCCGAAGATCAAACTTGTGTTCATTTCTGCCATCGTGCTCTTTGAGCTTGGGTACGTCATATCAGCCCAACAGCCGTGCTTGCGACTAATCATGTAACAGCTCTCTTGTCTGCGCGACCGCTCCTAGCAGTGTTGCGTTGATTGTTGGAAGAGCTATTGCTGGTATGGGCACTGGAGGCTTGTTCTCAGGCGCGATTGTCATTATGGCCTATTGTTGTAAGTACCACCAACGGAATCGTTCCATCGAAGAACGCCAAATCCTAGATTCGCATTCCGTTATACAACGAAATGAGGCACGCCACCTCCTTCAGAAGGCTGACACGTCCAGTGCCTCTTCGAAACCGGCCAGCTGCTTTTGGATTGATTGGGGGTATGTGGGGAATTGCCTCCGTAGCTGGACCTCTCCTCGGCGGCGTGTTTACGCAAGTTGCCCTTTACAACTTCAAGACTTTTCTAACCAGCACCTAGTGACCGAATCAGTTGGAGATGGTGCTTCTACATCAAGTAAGTACCTGTCCTGCAGCCGTAAACAGTCATGAAAGCTTACACCCTCAGCCTACCTATCGGTGCCCTGTCGATCCTAGTCATCGTCCTCTTCTTGCACATCACACGAGAAAACAACCCAGAAGGACTGACAATCCCTCAGAGAATTCTCAAGCTCGACCTAATCGGCGCCTCGATCCTTGTTCCCGCCGTCGTCTGCCTGCTTCTCGCCCTCCAGTGGGGCGGTTCTACATACGCATGGAACAGCTCTAAGATCATCGGCCTATTCGTCGGATTTGCCATTCTTGCTCTTATCTTCATAGCCTCACAACTTAAGCTCGGCGACAAAGGAACACTGCCTCCGCGTTTGTTCCGCAACCGCAACGTCTGTCTCGCTCTAGCATTTTCATTTGTTTTTGGTTCCGGATTCTTCACACTCATTTTCTACCTAGCCATCTACTTTCAGTCGGTTAAAGGCAGCACCGCAACCCATGCAGGCATCCAGCTCCTCCCTCTTCTGATATCCACGGTTCTCTCTTCGATGCTCACAGGCGGACTGATCACGGTGATCGGATCCTACGTCCCCGTCATGCTCTTCTGCATGGTACTCTTCGCAGTCGGAGGCGGCCTGATCACAACCTTCTCGCTCACAACCCCCCTCTCAGCCTGGTTCGGCTATCAAGTCCTCGCAGGCCTTGGAATCGGAGTAGGTTTCCAAAGCGGAGTCCTGGTCGTGCAAACCGTCCTTCCCCTCTCCGACGTGCCCGTCGCTACGGCCTGTGTCTCATTCTTCCAAACACTAGGCGGTGCTCTCTTCATCTCCGTTGCACAAACACTCTTCCAGAATGCACTACTTAGCGGCATACAAAAGAACGCCCCCCAACTTCCTGCACAACTGTTCTTGCACAGCGGTGCCACGCAGATCCGCGAGATTCTTGCCAAACTACACCAAGAAGATGCTCTCGAAGCCGTCTTACAGGCATATGTTGATGGTTTGACACACTGTTATTGGATTACGACTGCTTGCGCGATTGCTGCGTTCTTCTTCGTTTGTGGATTGGAGTGGAAGAGTGTAAAGAAGGGACATGGACAGGATAAGAAAGAGGGCGACGCGGAGGCTGTGAAGGAGCCTGTTACTGCGTTTGCGTGAAGTGGAGAGGCACTCGGTCCTCTTCTCTACTCCGAATGTTCAGGATGATTTGGCTGTATAAAAGATGATCTTCTCTCTCTCGTTTCCATTTTTTGTATGATTCTTGGTTAGTAGGGGTTACTTAATTCAGAAATCAAAACCAAAAGTACAAAGCCATCGTCGTAGCCAACAAATCTCCTATCAAGAAACAACGGAAACCCCGTCGTTTGATTGTGGATTGAAATTCAGCAGTACATGGGACGAGCCAGGGTGACAGTGGCTGGTTTCTACTCAGTAATCAGTTGATCGGCCAAAATTGATTGGCTAGCTGATTACGGTTAATCAGTCCCGATTGGGTAAAAAATTAAACTCCCTAATCTATCAAAAAGTTGTAAAAGAAAATTTATATAGGGGTATAGCTTACCTTCCTTTTCATCAAAAAAAAACTATAAAAAAAATTAAAAAATAAAAACTTAAAAAATAAAAACTTAAAAAATAAAAACTTAAAAAATAAAAACTTAAAAAATAAAAACTTAAAAAATAAAAACTTAAAAAATAAAAAAAAAATAAAAACTTAAAAAATAAAAACTTAAAAAATAAAAACTTAAAAAATAAAAACTTAAAAAATAAAAACTTAAAAAATAAAAACTTAATAATAACTCGTTTTAATTTTAAAAGATATCTCGTGTTCGTATTAGGAGACCTCAGATTTTCTCGGATCTTTACCTTCCGTACGGATACCTTCGTAACCTGGTGCTACAAAGGCGTAATCGATTGGCAATTGACAAAATTATGATCAGAAACCAGCCTGTTGGGAACAGCTTGCGAGCCGAGCGAACACGTACCACCGACTGACTGTATTCATCCCAGCACCACGCCCGGTATGAATTTCTGCTGGACACAGAGGGCAAGTAAGACATTATCATTACGCTCTTTTGGGGAAATTACTTTTAAGACCGATCGCCTTCTGAAAGTACCGAATCGCTTTGGGAGAACCAGGCTTCACGTCTCATACATCCTTCACTGCCACGCTTGTCATAACAGATGGGCATGATCTCAATTTCTTTCGATTAAACAACTAAAGCACCCATCTTCTCTAAATCTGATCAAACACTCCAATCAATCCACGCAGTATTCCCGAATCTCCCATCCGGATACTGGAAAACCTTCTGCGGACTACTATACTGCGCCCACTCCTCCGGGGTCAACTGCACGTCAAACTTCGCCGCCTCCCTGCCCGTAACATTATATCCGGGTCCGTAATCCCTATACTCCGCCTGCAGCGTATAATTATTGTATCTCGCGGGATTCCAATCAATATAACCCGTGCTCAGAATGCTCTTGTCCAAGTACGTGTAGGCGAAGATCGAACGCATCTGAGCGTTCCAAGGGCGACCTAGAGCGCACTTTCCGGTGATGTTTAGGGAGGAGTTGGCGGCGTGGACGTTGGAATCGACAATGTAGATTCCGTAGGCATTGGGGAAGGAGGTATTGGTGCCTTTCCAAGCTGTTATGCCACCTCCGCAGGAGCGCAGGGAGATGGAGGTGGATTCAACCCAAGCGGTGCCAAAACCATAGAAGAAGTCGGTTTGTCCGGCTACCTCGCTGTTCTTTATGTATGCGTTTCCGAGCTTGCCAACATAAACCTAGAAATTATCAGACCTCGTGAAATAGCAATCGGTCAGAACAGCCTTACTGTATCTTGGTAACTATAGAAACCGGTGTAATAAAATCCTCCATTGGCATAACTGATACTCAATGCCAACGAGGGGTCATCCGCTATTCTTTATTAACCTCTCCCTCCGCGTATGGCAACGGCAGACTCACAATAAGGCGCAAAATTGTTAACAAAGTTCAAATTATAAGTCCTGAAATCCACACATCCGAACGGTGTCCCAGACGGCACAGCAAAGCCTGTGGGTCCGCTGCCTGTCAGGGAAGCGTTCAGATTCGGGGCTACGGTCAAGGTGCTGGTGAAGGCGTTGTCGAGGCCGGGCACGGCAATGGCGGCCCATATTATGTTTACTGTGTTGTGAGACTGGGAGGTTGGGTGGGCGGTTTGGCCGATGAGGTAGGTGGGCCCGCGGCGGGTGACATTTACCTGGGGAGTTTAGTAGGGGATCTAGAGGGATGGAAAGAGGGGAGGTACTTGTTCGGTGTAGTTCCCGGAAGCAATTAAAATTATGTAGGTATCTGCGAGTCCTGTCAATGCCACCTCAAATCTTCTCGTCAGATCAAACAGTCATACCAGTATTGTTGGGTAATGATGCCACAGCTGTCATATTGTCAGCTCGTGATTGAGTTGATGGAGGGAGAAGCTTGCCTGACTGCACGGTCTTATATTTTGAATCGCTGCTCACAACATCCACGTAAACTGTCCGTTTACGGTCACATCCCTCCAGTGGATCTCTGGAGTATGCCTGGCAACTATGTCGATCATTCTGACTATTGATATCCCAGCCTGAGACTAGAGATAAAAACGTTGCTAAGAATAGGAGCAGAATTGGAAAGGAGAGATTGCGAGTCATTCCGATTTTCGTAAGCTCCAGTGAATTTCAAAGTGAGATGACGAATTGACGCAAATTGAGAGGCTCCACACTGATCTTTTCGAGGAGCTCAGTGTCACATCAGCGGCTTCAAGAAAGACAGCAGATTAAAAGAGCCCAAGCACAACGAGGGGAAAGAAAAAAATCGAGGAAATTCATGACTTCATATCTACCCCTTTCCATCCACATCGTCGGAAAAATGCCAATCCATACCATCTCTCCAATATTCCCAGGATTTAAATCCCCATGTCCTGGTCCCCGACCAAGAGCTCCAATCCAACCACGACATTAGGAAGATCGCTCCCACGGCCGAAATAAATTGAAGCTTTCGCGGGCCAGGCCAGGCACCGCGGGGGTCTAGCGCATTGCGGCAAGAGCCAGGGGCCCGGATAATTCGGTGGGGCGGAGAAGATGGAACAATCGTTGCGGGGGCGGGGAAGAGTTTGTCCGCGAATCAGGGGGAGGCGGTGTGTGAAGTGGAGAACGAAGAAAAGCATTTCATCATGTTCATGTGGAATATCCGCAAAGAAAGGTACTCTCTCGCTTTCATTTGATCATATCAGTATGATGTGGAGACAGTGGAGTCGGGACAATACTGGTGATTGGTGGAAAGGGAGCCAGGTCTCACCTGGGCCAATCTTCTTGAATCCACGTGAAGTCTGTACCACCAGATTGGGGCTTCGACTTGCCTTCATCTGCGCACAAATTGGCACCCTTCAGCCCGCTGCTCCGACAAGCCGCTCGATTCTCGCTTCATTCGTCACATTTCCCACGTTCTCCTTCTCGAGCCTCTTTATCTCAAGCCATACATACATCCTCCCAATAGTGCAGAAGTTCTTGACATTGATATTGTGAAACCCCTCTCTCGCACGGTGTCGAGAAGCCTGATAGCACATGTCTCTCTTTTTTGGAGAAGCCGATCTTGCCCTTGAACTGTCATTGTGGGTGGTCGTAACTGCATTGTGTCTAATGACTCCGAGCTAGGAACTTATGAAACGAAGACACTTAGCCGCTCTAACCTCACTTGCTCACATTTAGAACAGGAACTCTGCAAAATACTTGGCCGTGGTCGTTATGTTGGAGTCGCCTTGCCTTCCCCTTCCTGTGAGATCTAGTGCAGCTTACTCTGCTTCTTACTTTGCAACTGATCTGGATGATCATTGTCCAGTACTCCACTAAGCCTTTATAGAATCTTGGTAAATGTCAGTATGGCTGTTCTTCAAAAACAACCAAGCATAAGATATTGCGTACCTTTCTTCGGCTGGAGGCTTGGCTATCCTGGATAAAATACAACCCGTTTGTCCTGTTGAGACAAGCCCCTCAAGGTTGCTTTGGTCGTCCCCCTGATTGATACTTCATTGCGAACAGCAACTCTCCATCTTGTAGATGTGAAGCTTGATGTTGGGCGGTGCGCCTGATCTTTCTAGCTGAATCAAGTGTGACTTGTAAACAGCAGAGGATTGTTTCCCCGCGGAAGCTGAACAATGGACCGCTCAAGAGTTTAGACCAAAGCAGAATTCTGTAATCGTTGGATTGTTCACCGAGCCCGTGACGGAAGTAGTGGCCGCACCGGGCTGTTTGATGGATCAACGCGCACCAAATCAAAGCATGATGGTGGCCTTGAAGCAAGCGGTGGGGGCTATTGTCTCAGCCATATCAAGCCTTTTGAAGGGACGGAATCGAGGATATTGACAAGTGCCAGTGAGGTTGAGGTGCTTAAGTCCACCAGTGATTCACGCTTGTAGGTCGAGCTATGTTCCGCTAAGTAGCTCAAGGCCTAGAATGTTCAATTATTAGCCAATTGTCAGAATTGCAGAGTGATATCAGACTTAAAATCTTTTAATTCGGTGGTTTTATCCCTCCAGAGCCCACCCTTCTGGCCGATATGGCGCGGTGTTGGCGGCCGAAGTGTGGAAAGGCTTCCCATTGGGGAGGAGGGGGGGTGGGGGCGGGAGGACGTCGCTGCTGAGTATTCGAGCCAGTGTCGTGGTTTGATCCCTCCAGAGACCGCCCTCTTGCCGATGTGGCGATGATGTTCGACGTGGAGATAGATAGGTGGTCTCTGGAGGACAGGATCTGCTTTCTGGCCACAATGTGAAGGTATTTTTTGCCTCTCCAGATGTCTCCCCGTGGTCGATGTGGCTATATTTTGAAAAGGAGAGTGTAAGAGTATGCAGGGAGACCTCTGGAGCGGTCTGAGGAAGTCACATGGTAACTTTGGTGGAGCAGAAGATTGAAGTTCGAAGAATGATGGAAGAAGTGGTGGAAAAGGGATCGAAACTGAAGGGAAAGATCATAAAAATTGGGCTTTTTGCTTAGTGTTGACGGCCTCAGGAGGATTTCCGCCAGGGCAATAAAGCCCATCTACCGCTTGGCTGTGCTATAATAGACATTCGGTTCACCCACCATCTAAAAAGCAATGGTACCCCGTCAGAGAACGTCAAAACGAGTCATTGTATTTCTAAATGTACAATCAGAGCTTGCTGGCAGGCGCAATGAGCGCAGATGCTTTGTTCAAAGTCTCCTCTGCCTCCCGCTCAATCCTCTTGACCAACTCATCACATGTAGGGATATCATGAATGAGGCCAATTACTTGGCCTGCGGTCCAAACCTATATACTGGTCAGTCATTTATTCAGAAACAGAACATTGGCTTACTCCATAATCAGGATCTCCATTGATGAAGACCTCTCGACCCCTTTTGCCGCTTACGTATGGCGCGACCTCCTCGAATTTGCCCGTCTTACTCTCCTTCTCGATTTTCACCGCCGCATCTGTTACTTTATTCTTATATAACCGGCTGGTATTCTTCCATCGTCGGAGTACGAGCTCTGTATCGGTTTCTTGGGCTCTGACGATCTCCTCCTTGATGTTCTTGTGGATGGGTGCTTCGACAGTACACATAAATCTGGTGCCCATATTGATACCCTCAGCTCCCAAGCTCAGAGCAGCCGCAAGTCCTTGTCCATCTGCAAAGCCTCCGGACGCAATGAAGGGCACATCGAGAGATTGCCGAGCTCGACTGAGAAGAATGAAATTCGTAATGTCTGTCTCGCCAACATGTCCAGCACACTCGAAGCCGTCGATGCTTAGGAAATCAACACCAAGTTTGATGGCACTCTGGGCATGACGGATGGTGGTACACTTGTGGAGGATGATTGTGCCAACAGCCTTTAGCTTTTTGATAACTGGTCCAGGGCTGTTCCCGGCTGTCTCGACAATTCGAATGCCCTCATCAATAGCCACTTGTGCGTATGCTCCATAGTCAGGTGCATTCATGGACGGAAGAAGTGTGATGTTGACGCCAAACGGTTTATTGGTCATTGTCTTGCATTTTCGGATTTCCTTTCGAAGGTCTTCCGGTGTTGGCTGCGTGAGAGCAGTGAGGATGCCCAACCCGCCCGCATTGCTGACGGCCGATGCGAGCTCAGCATATCCAACCCATTGCATGCCTCCCTGAACGATGGGAACTGGAGTGGCAGAGTATCAGCATCATCGGCCTGAAGGATATTCGAATGGGGCCTACCTTTGATGCCCAGCGCCTTCGTCAGCTTTGTATTGAATGGCATTGTGTTTGATGTATGATGTGGGTGAAGAGAAGGTTGGTGATCTGTACAAAAGGACGCTCTATTCTATCATTCTCTATAATTTGTCGTCTACGGGAGTGGTGAAGTGGTCAACACTCATGTCGGCTTTGTTGACATGAGCTCTTGATGTCCTTCCCCACGATCGTTTTGGCCGGGGCCGAGGCACAGGCACACTGAAGTGTACCGAGCGTCCCTGTGAAGATTACTCATCATCTCTCCTCTTCTCGCGATCTCATGACTAGAGCTTGTTGACTCAGACTGCTCATCACGATCATTTATTTGCAAGAAGGATTTCAGGAATTTCAAGAAAGAGCAAACTGCTCACGTGAGCAGGCCCAACGGAGGTCCATCTCCCTTCCAAGGCGAAGTCGAAGTCGAACTCGTCGTCGGACCCCAATCCCCCGAATCTCGCAAGGAAAATTTCAGCCCGAGGAAGTTCTCTTCTGGAAACCGGCCCCTGGCTCGGAAGCAGACACTCAGATATCGGAATGATCAATCCCGCGGCCTTTTCTATGCAGTCCTACCCTTGGCTTACTCCCGTTATTCCAGGGCCGAAAAGAAGGCTGCTCTCGTACCACTTGGGCAGCAATGCTGGATGATGCGCTGGTCAAGCAAGGCTGCCTCGAAATAACAAGGCTGTAGCAATATATTACTTGGCTTCCTCTGACGTCGCCACGCTACAGCTCCATCGTTTGTTTTGATGAGTGAGCACAGCTCAATGGATGAAGTTGTGTATCAGCAAGGCGAACCGCCAAGTATGCTCAATGGTCTGAGATCTGAAGGCTTCCAGACATGACGCACGATCCGACTGGCCAGTGTGCAGCTTTCTGTATGCTTGGCTCTTCAACCGACGTTTGTTAAGACTCTTTGCTCTCATCTGATAAAACGCCTGCTCTCTTGAGACGCAGCATCAGGTCACCCCGCGGGACAGGGGCTTGCCCGTTTCTTCGATCTTAGATCTGAACGTTAATGCAGGAGTGGTCAGACCCTGGGCTCAAGCCGGATCCGCAGTCCATTTCTTCTTGGATGGTCTGGTCTCCCAAGGCGTCGGGATCTTTCTCAGTCTAGATTGGCAGAGCGGTGAAGGAATATGGTCACGATGGCAGATTGCTGATCAGAAGATTCTGGACAAAGATGCAAGTTGCAGGGCTGATTGCTTGCACAGTACCGTCTGGTCTTGCACCGATCACCAGTCGAATGGTTTCTCCGAGCCATAACTTCGAATCACGGAGCTTCCTTGCAGACACTGAGAATCCGTCGTATAAATTTCATGTAGCCACCCGTTCCTGCAGTGGAGCTCGATCGATGAGTCTCGGACATCTACCGCATTCGGGGAATACAGATTGATAGTCACCCGTTGCAGGACTTGAAAGTTTAGTCCAACCTATCACAAGAAACAATTTTGATCTCGTCGAATGTCCGGCATTTTACTGTTTGGCCTAGAGATGGTGGTTCAGTTTTCATCTCCGCGCAATTGGGTTTTTGAAAAGTGCCCAGGATCTGCATCTACAAACGTAGTATTGGTTTTTCGATCAAAAGGAAAATGGATAACACTGAGGAAATTGCAAAAACTTATCAAGGTCTCAGCAGCAATTACTGCGCTCTTAAAAACCATTCATGACAAAAAGTATTGGTACTTTGGTTCGTCCTACTTTGGTCTCCATGCAGCGCGGCTTGTTCGAGGCAAGAAATACCGTTCTTAATTGGGCTCCCATTTGCCTCACTGCGATTTCCCCCCTCTCCCCACCCGAAGCATGCTCACGCACCTGCCCAACTCGACCCTCTCTCCCACCGTCCCATGACAATTCGGGCCTGCAAGAAGCTGTAAGAGACTGTAGCGCTGGCTTTGCATCTCCACTACTCCCGCCTCATATTGCTTTTTCGAAGTCATTCGGTACGGTCGTACATGGACTTGTGGTATCTCACCGATGGGACCAGCACACACGACCCTATGTTCTTTTCGGTTGATCGACGTTACTTCTTCGAACAACATTTCTCCATCTGTTCAGATGCATTCTGCCGAAACCGACCTGACTCTAGCTGCCGTGTTGCAGTTGCATGTATGGAGACGCAAACGCAGCAAGTTTTTTTTTCCCTCATAGTCTGACTGCCACCTCACTGCCCAACACCTCCCCTTCTCCCCTTAGATGTTGATGAGCATCCCAACGACCTATAAGAACTCCATCGAGCCTCCGCTTCCTGCAGACCATAACGCCATATCCGGCACCCATAGTCCCACTGTTTCGGCTCCGCACCCCAAGCTATACATAAGCTCTTCCTCTTAGCTGTTCATCTCGAGAGGATAAACAAGAATGTCGTATTCAAGCTATGGCTCTGGAGCTGCAACTTGGCAAGAGAGACTCGAAGGTACGGCACGACCACTCTTCTGTAGCAATGGCTCTGTCTGACCATGAATAGAAAAATGCCGCGAAGCTCAACTCCACCCTCCGGTATTCCAAATCATGTCAGACAGGCGAGGTACGCAATTGCTTGCTCAGAAACTCGCAGAAGCAGCAGTTGGCTTACAATACCTTAGGCGGACGGACAGCATGGTCTAGCACGGTGACAGTTCAGGGACAGAACATCGCCGCGAGGTTCTGGTATGATGGACAGCACGTCAACAACGCGAAAGAGGACGCCGCAGAGGTAGCGTTGAAACATCTCGTTGGATCGAATCCGGGCTCCCCTCAACAGAGTCGAAGCAGGTGGTAGCGACGCCTGAACACACATCGCCGGATGATGGAGACTTCAGCGGATATGTTGAATTGGCATGTAGGATAAGGGTCATAAAGGATCACCATACGGTACAGCATTGGTTGGCGCAAAATAATTGGCTTTTTGGCGTCGGGTTTGCTATGGTCTTCACGGGACGGCTTTGGCGCTGGATTATGACAGGATACTTTTTTTGGATATTTGTCTACTTTCTTCAGAAGAATGGGACGGAAAAGCTCTAGACATGACCACGGATTTGTTTCCATACGGCTTATAGTTTCAACTACATAGTATCCTTACTATGACTGGATTCCTTTCTCGGAAACAGGCTAGTAAGCCATTTCTCTGCTGTGTGAATAACACCCATTTGGAACGTAACCAGTGTTGAAGAAATTCTTGATAACGAAGATCTCGTCCAAGGTCTTATCGTCTGACAAGGGTCCCAGCATCCCGGTTCTGTCAAACAGGAACATCGATCTCCCCTGGAGTTTACCCGTGCTTGCGGTCCCTTCCCTCGCGCGTCTTGTCTTGTATTACCACAAAATTCAAGTAAAAAGCTGAGAACAGCCATGATTTCGTCTCTGTCCTTTCCAATTATAAAATCTTGATTGAAGAAGAGGAAATTGCTTGGTGCTTCTCGAGAAGTTTTGTCTTCAATTTCGGAAAGGCGTGTTTTGAAAGCAATTTCGTTGCGGAACCCCCTCTTTGGCATTTTCGTGGACGTTGATTGGCTGATGTAGGGAGACTTCATGCCTCATATCTCTGGCCACAAGGCGCCCAAGCAACTCGTCCAAAATTTGAGCATCTCGAAATTCGATGACGAGACGACAGCTTAACAACCTTCACTATGTCTCCAAGATTGAACTTATTTGGCGCAAGCCGATCGCTTGTTATAAGGGCAAGGCCTTCAATTACCTCCCATCAATCTTGGATTCTACCAGTGGTGTCACGGAGAGGCTTTGCAGACGAGAAGGGCCCGAATGCTCCAAAAGGCCCCAATGAAAATGCTCTTGGGCATGTCAGCGAAGAAGCTGCTGATATGAGCAATATAATGGGGGAGACAGGACCTGACTTGGGTCAAGGAACTCCTGTACAAGATGTATGTTGAAGAATGCTTAACTGGATAGCTTCCATGACATCAGAACTCGGGACAATTTACTGAGCATTCGCAGATTCTCAAGCGTGACAAAGAGGGCAGGGGCAAGGCTCCAGAAGTTATTAAGGAGGAAATGGATGGCAACAAAGCAGACTCAACCTCATTCGCGAATTTGCTCTCACTGGGACAACTGGAGAGCATCGCAGCTGGCGGCCATGGCACAGATCCAGTCACGGTAGACACTGTGGGTCACAAGTACGCGCTGCCCGACCTACCATTACCCAAGAATGCCAATTTCAAGTACCGTTATGATCCAATTGTTGCCCAAGTTACAAATCTCCTGATGAAGGATGGCAAACTGAGCGTTGCCCAGAGGGTAGGCTCGTCAGTTTCTCTATTTTTATATCTGCGTTGCTGTGCCGCGCAGACTCCTCTTAGGAATTGGGATGCTAATATGATCTTCGTTCTGATAGAATATGTCATTCATTCTAAACCACCTCCGAACCGCCCCTCCGCCAGTCCCTAATCCCGTTCGACCTCTCCTCCCAGGTGCTCCGCCGCCAACCCATCTACCTCTCAACCCAATCGGCTATCTAACTGTTGCCATCGACTCGGTAGCCCCGCTTCTCCGCATCCGTTCTCAAAGGGGTGCAGCTGGTGGTGGAGCCGCATTACAGATTCCAGTGCCTCTCGGCCTGCGGCAAAGGAGACGCCAGGCTGTACAATGGATTCTCGATGCTGCGAACAAGAGGAAATCACGGGGGAGTGGAAAGAATCAATTTGCGTTGCGGGTTGCGGATGAGATTATAAACGTGGTCGAGGGGAAAAGTTCTGTTTGGGAGAAGAGGCAATTGGTACACAAAACTGGGACATCAGCGAGAGCAAACCTGAATTATAAGCCAGGTGGATTCAGGAGATGATGCATGTTTATGTTTGGTGTATTATACTCAAAATATATGGCAAGAATTGCTAATGCAATGACACGGCAACTCAACTATTTTTGGCGACGAGGAGATCCGCCAGGAAACGCTACGGAGGTCATCTGTAAGGGATATGTAAGTACGTTTCTTGATAATGTTGGGACATTCGACTCGATCCTCCCAAACAGGTCACCCTTTAGAAGGGACTAGCGTTTTGCAGAGACTAGCCTTAAGCCTTTCAAAGAACCAGCCTTCAGACATGCCAAGCCTCCCGCCATCAGACCTCGTTACATACTGCCTAAATACCTTTCCCGCCCCTCCAAACATGATCCATCACTTTCCGAAATTTCTTTTCCTCTCACCGTCCAATCCATCTCTCAAACCTAGCCGCGAGGCCAATATGACAGCTCTTCCCCGCGTTTTTAATCTCTAGGCACCCAGTTTCTGGGGCGGCCGAGATCTCTGGCACTGTTGCTTCCTTTTGGATCGGTGATAGGGATCTGGAGGCGTCGATGCCATGTGGTTGAGAAGAAGAAATGTAGGCTCCATTCATTGTAGAAGTAGGGGAAGGATCAGCATCTGAATAGTTTCTTGCTTCTTACAGAGGTGGCGATTGGGATTTGGATGTTCACACCTCCGGGGACTAAAGGGAATTACTTGTACAAGCTTACTAACATGTCCACGCAATTAAATATCTGATGAGGGAATTACCGTCAGGACCTCGTAGTTAGGTCTTGAGGTGTTATTGCATCAAACTGGGTTCGGCAGAGGCTTGCCTTTGGCAGATCCAGAGCCCACACTTTCCTTAAATACCTTCAGGCTACAAATTTCTACAGTCGATTTCCAAGGCTGCTGTATTTCACTACTCTTATTTCCTCCCAACTCACTGGCTTCTCCAAACAGCAATGAATGCCTTGGCTTTAGTCTCAAAGAGCGTTTACCGATCGCCTTGGCCCCACAGTCCAAGGCGTTGAATTGCAAGCAAAACAGTTTTGAATTTCGCGCCATGAGAAATTCCTCGACATGAGTCATGACCAGGTGACCAGGAGGAAGTCTGCATTCCAAGATGTTCTCGCTTTGATTAAAATTTCCTCCGTATAAGAGTTGTCTCACGCTTTGGGCAATCCTGGCGTTGAAAAGCGGGACGGTTTCTATGTGCGAAAGTACGAGGAAGATAAAAAACATTCATCTTTGAGAGGTTTAATGAGCCGAAAGGTAAGGCGGCACCCCTCTATCAGCCCAGGTCCGGAATCTGACTGCTGAGGCCATTTGGGGTGCTCGAGTTCGATTGTTAAGCGTTAATAGCTATCGGCGTCCAGTCTTGTGCGGTCGTTGAGGGTTCGGAATAATTGCTCTACCAGTGTCGTATCTCCTAATAAGAGTCAACTTCGTAAAAATGTCAAGCCAGTATTCGGAAGAAGTTAAACGTTCACAGGGATATTAGAATGGACCATGTTTAAAATGGGGGGGGGGGAGGAGTTGAGTTGAATCTAAACTTGAGCGTTAATGTAGCTCTCGTCTAAACCCCTGAATTTTATCCGAGCTTCGGTTAAATTTTCAGATAAAAGGGGGAGAAGATCAGCAACGGTAAATGTGAAGAGCTTGAGGTTTGGGGTGAGAGATGCGAGGCTTCCGATTTCGCATTTCCATTGAATTATTCCTTGTGTCTTTAAGTTTTCAGGACGAAAAGACCCGGACAGGCATCTAACGCAAATTGGAAGCCGCAGGTGCCATTGCCCCACAATATGTCACCCAATATTCTAATTTGAAAGGCCCGACTTTGCTCTTGACATTGAGATTCAAGCTTCACTGCAACACTCTCTCCTGTCTTTCCTCTGCATATCAACATCCTAATGCATTGTGCATGCAGAAGCGCTGCCAGAGGTTGCGATGCCGCCTGCGGACATAGGAGCTAAGAAACGGGCCGTTCCACCTCCTTTGACAAGTTCATTCGGTGCTCTTCAACCTCTTTACAGTAGTGCAATATGATAGATCACAGATTTAAAAGAGAGGACGGAAGAGGCCGGAAGCGCACACCGTTGAAGTACATGCCGCTTGGTAAGATTACTTTCGGCGAAGAAAATCAGCCGTACGGGAGTAAAACAACTTGCAAGGTACCCGGCGGATCATGGTCAGTATGGCTCTAGAGTAATGACAGTGATGCGATACTCGGGAAGAGAAAAGCATTTCTAACAACATGGGTCCTGCACGTGCTCTCGTCATTGGCGACGTGTCGTGGAAGCGATGACCTTGCATCGGCCTGCAGAACATGGCTGTCAGAATTGCAGGGACGCTCGCACGCAATAGCTTCTTATCACTGTGGTCCGGCTATCTTGCATCTGGGTACGTATATTTCAATATGATGTGGCGTTGTCTGCCTTCAGTGCAGGACAACGCCGGCAAAGCGAAGAGGACCCTCTTCGTACTCCGCCCCGAGCGAATAAAGAATGACCACGCCAAGGGCTTTTCAGCTGGAGATGCAAAGCCAAGAGCTTGGATGCATAAGTTTCCATGGGTAAGCTTTAGGATTACCGGAACATGTCAGCCAGGAGTGGGGAGATAAGAAAGGGACAGCTTGGCGGCATTGCTGCGCCCTCTTTGCTTTTGATGCCAACAAGTCGACTGGGTTACGCAGCAGCGGTTGGTTTTCAAATTCAAGTGGACTTGTGCGGTGAGAGACAAGGACTTCTTTTCGCCCGAATTCGTACGCGCGGCAGAGGATCGACATCCGTGTTGTATATAAGGCAGGGCCAAGTCGAATTGGAAAGTACTTGAAGACAATGTCGAAGAACGGGAAAGTGTGGGGGAATAGAGTGGTGGCGGCGCTTGACAGGCAATGGCTGCCGGTCCCTTCAACCTTGAAGGACACGAGCGGGGAATCCTTATAGGGCTAGCCGCCGAGCTCTCCCCAGAAGGGACTTCACCATCTGTAACGCTTGGTACTTGGGGTCAAGAGAGATTGACTTTTGGACGGCTAGGAAGCCGATACTTTGGCCATACAGAAGCAACGGGAGCTCTGCACCTCAGAGCAAGATATCCGACTTCGGTGACCTGACGATCTCAACTACTCTGGTCGTGCTGCAAGTATGCAAGCCATGGTGCCACATGCATGCGCATGGGGTCGACACTGTGCATATTATTGTGCTCTGCGGGCGTCGAATCGCTGGATCCTCGCTGGAGCAGGGTGCTGTGCCCCCCTGTTTGATTCGGTAGAAGCCAGCCGGCCGCTAAATCTTAGGGATTATCCGACAAGACGAAGAGCTCTCTTAAACAACCCCGACAGCACAGCTCAACTCGACGACGCAACTCACCTCTTCCCCCCCAACTCTCACACTTCGAATCGCAGTGTGACTACCCAAAGCCGAGAGCATAAGATACATACAGTACATTTAAATCCCCTGCCAACCTGCCCAATCAGTTCTGCTGCTCTTTCCACGGCAACGACACAAGACCTGCTCACTTTTTCAACGCCTCCTCCGCCTCCCTACCTCGACTTTCCCGACACGTGGCCCACCGAACCTTTCTCTTTCTACACCTGAAGCATATTTCTCTGCGATTTCCCGCACAGCCTCCACCTCCACCGGGGCAGCGATCTACTGTACGTCGCGCAAAATCTACAGGCAACAGCACGCTCTAGCAATGACCTGAGCGTGAATCGAAATCTTGACCTCCAACCACAATGCAGTATCTCGAACTTGTCTGGACACCGCGACAGTTCATCAACCGATAACGCTGGAATATCCAAGAGCTCTAGCTGCTCTTGCCATATTCGAGTATACCCATCAGTTTGTCTTGGCATCGCCACAGCCTAAAATACTTACCTAGTTCGATATCGACAAGCCACAGCGCACAGATTCTACAGCAATCATAAATATGGCTAAGCATATGTCATTGGAGTCTATGTTGGATGAGGAGCGGAGAGATGTTCTAGCTTTGTTGGAAGGCCCGACAGCGGGGCGAACAAGAGGGTCCGCGAGCTCTAACACATCTGGACGAGCCTCGTCGCCTTTCACGAACCCTCGATCCCCTGTTCGAAGCATGTTAGATATCGATGGAGACGTACCCCCCAGGCGCTTGTCCAATGTGGGAACAAATGGTGGCACCACTGGTTCTCCACGGATGGCCCCGATTCGGAGCATGTTGGATATTGATACGCCGCCAGCAGCTCCCGTTCGAAGCATGCTGGATGTCAGTAGTCCTCCATCAACAGCAACTTCAAAAAGCGCCCAAACATCGCCAACAGAGGTGAATCATCGAGCACATATAGCGAATAGCGCACAGCATAGGAGTCTATCTGATGCGGCATCACGTCCTGTTGCATTCGGGCCCCGGACGAGTGCTACGAGTCTTAATAGCAATCCCGAATCGGCGTACCAGTTTTCTGGATATTTACCCAGTAACCCGGGAGGACCAGTGATTCCAAAGCGGAATACGTTGGCCGGCAAAAAGAACTCGCTACCGAGTGCTATGGCGGAGGTCGTGAGAGGGGGAGACTTCAGTGGTTTCGGGCCCCGAGACAGAGGACGGAACTCTTCAATTGGGGGAAATGGCCTCGTAGCAAAATCAAAATCTCCACACAATCGATTGGGCCAACGATCGAATTCTCCTCACCTCAGTCCAGACCCTTCCCTTCTTGTAATGGATGATGGACGAGTCATTGACATGAATAGCGCATACCGGCGATTGTCAGATGCAAATCTTGCGCTATCTCATGGAGGGTTATCTTCACTGAGTGGAAAGGGCAGACGTCGGCGTACAAACAGTGGGACCGCCGTGGGGTCAGCAGATTCCAGACTGGAGAAAGATTACACGCCAATAGACGGTGAAGATGCACTTCTCGATAGTAGTGACGAGGATGACTCGGACGAAGAGCAACGTCGGGGCAGAAAGAAGGATAGTAGACCTGATTCCAGTGAAAACGATCTCGAGAGCCAGACCCTTGGGACGGGAAAGGCAAAGGGTCCTCGAACAGCGCTGAGTTTGATGGCTGCCGCCGAGGAAGAACGTAAGTCTTGGCCACCACCTATGTGAGAATGTAGAGCTAACATGGCTAAAAGGCTTAGAAATCGCGACTCAACAGCACGAAAAGTACAAAGTCCGATCGCTTCTAGAGCCCGAAATTACAGTCACAGCCCCCTCGGGAGATAGAATGAGGTCGAGCAAACCTGGCGTTCATCCCAATACCAGCTTCGACGAAGGGGCATCCGGATTCAACACACCTGTGGATTCTGATACGGAAGCTGATCTCGAAGATGTCAAACGTGCTCAAAAACTTTCTATCAACATGACCTCCGTTGTCTCTACACCTGCTACGAGTCGTTGTGTACGTACGATTTATCGTGGTGATTTTGGCAAGATGCAGAAGGAGGCGCAGGACAATCAACGGCGGGTTCGTAAGTATCTGGTCGCTACGGATCTCAGTGACGAAGCTGCTCATGCCTTGGAGTGGACTATTGGAACTGTCCTTCGCGATGGAGATACTCTACTGGCCATTTACTGTGTTGATGAGGAGCTGGGAATCAACAATGATGGCAGCGGAGACGATCAAATGAAAGAGCAAGCAGCCGCAATTGCGGCTTCCACAAAGCCTTCTGCATCCACACCAATCCTCGGTTCTATTCATTCGTCAAGTCCTTTGGGATTCGGAGTTAGATTAGGATCTACGAGCAGTGCCAGTGAAAGTCCGATGGGAAGAGAACGGAGCAAAGCAGAGCAGGAACGCTATCGAGCTGTTCAAGATATCACTGACCGGGTATCTAAGTTATTGAGGAAGACAAAGCTCCAAGTGAAGGTCGTGATTGAAGTTATTCATTGCAAAAGCCCGAAGCATTTGATTACAGAAGTCATTGACTACATTGCTCCAACATTGGTCATCTTGGGAAGCAGGGGAAGGAGTGCGCTCAAAGGGTAAGTCGCCAATTCCTCCAATTATATATTTACTCAGCCCACTAACATGCAATACAGCGTCATTCTTGGCTCCTTCTCCAACTACCTTGTCACCAAGTCCTCCGTCCCAGTCATGGTGGCACGAAAACGTCTCCGGAAGCACACTAAGTATAAGCGTCCAGATATCCGCCTCGCCAACAACCTCTCCAACCCAGCGGTCAAGAGCCTGGCTTCTGCAAAGATTGATTAGAAACAACTCTGGTCTGATTTCATATCCCTGTCCATCTTTTAGCGCATTCGGCACCAAGGATACCTTTCATGGACTCGTGCTCCCTCACCCTGATTAGGATGTGCTGTACTTCAATTGGAGAATGTGCCCCCTGTGTCCTCTCCAATATACTATAAAATAGCATTGTATCAGCTTGCTCTCTTGGAATAGTGACTTACTCATTATCAAGGAACGGCGTTGATGGTTGGTTGAACGTGCGGTAAGGGAGGGATAGTTTTGTGTGCTTGTGTTTGGTTCCGAAATGAGGCATGACTCATGGCATGAACTACTGGTGGTCTTTGTGTTTTTCAAGGAATTGTTCTTGAAGTCTATTAGCAAGCTGGTGTTGGGGGCATGAATACCACTCTTTCTGACCATTGCAAGTTGATGTTATAATGACCTTGCGTCTGCCGAGGTGTTTCAAAAAAAGGTATGCACGCCAGCTTTATTGAACCCAATGATGCAGAAGACTCGACTCTTTAACGCACTACTTGGAAATGGAAATCTAAAAACCAAACGCGAATTGTTTCCAGGGTAGGTATATAAGGGATATTCTGGAGCATGTATCTCTTATGCCTCTGTGAACGTGAGTGCGGTCGAGAACTTGGGAACATAGACTAGATCCAATCTTACCTGCGGACGAGGAAGTTCCTCATAGGTCTAGGAGAGACCGCCCTGCCCGCTACTATGCGCCCTCTCTCCGCGCCTCTGTCTGGATAGCCTGGACCAGATCTTGTCGGGAATTAATCAATTTTCCTCTTCTTCGTTGGTGGGAGTGGCCTAAGAAACGTCAGAAGGGTTGGGATTGTATTCGAGCAGGGAACTTACACGGTGTAGCTGTGGCTGTGGGCATGAGTGTGTTCGAGTACTGGGTTCCCACTGGACTCTGCTGAGTCCCTTCCACATGGACTTCCTCCTCAATGGGAAGGGAAGCAAGCTCAGTCTCATATTGCTCGTGTTGCCATTCGGAGGCTTGCGGGACAGCAGTGACCTTTGTTATGGCATCAAGGCGGAGACGTGGGGTAGGAAGCTAGGCAACTTGTTCGTTCACCCTGGATCACTCTCGTTAGTCTTGTAAGATTACCAAGACTTAACAGAACAATCGAGACTACGTTGAATATGACCAATTCCGATCATGACATTTGCCCATCGTAGTGATGGCTTCCTTCAAGCGAGAGTTATCAGCATTAAGAAAATCATTCCGCGAAAGTCACATCAGAAGACACGGAGTATAAGTTTGCAATGTTTTTGTATTGATTCTTAGTCTAATTTAGAGCCGCATCAGCAGAACCAGACTGTCCAGACACACCCTGCAGCGAAAGCAGCAAAGTCATGAATCAACCCATCCGTCTTCGCCAGAAGCAAGGAAAAGAGACACCGAAAAGCAGGTAATGTGCCAGTCCACATGCGAGAGTGAAGCCTGCGGAAGCCGATGAAGCCCAGCGCACAAATAGTCTATGAGTACATGATCGAATGTTCATCCAGTCGATGACAGTCAATCAAGAAAAAGGAAATGTCGTGTAGAGGAAGCTAGCCGCAGCAGTAGAAGCCGAAAATCGAAACTTTGTGCCAACCCAGAAACAGAGAAGCGCAAAACTTTTCCGGCAGCCCGTCGCCGCAGCAGATTGACAATACGTGAAATGTGTATGCAGAAGAAGAGTCATTAGTGGGTATTGTTGTATGTGTAAGAGATTGGGCACTTAAGCCTTCTCTTCTGACTTCTCATCCTTCACGTCTCCCTCGCCAGCCTCGCCTTCTCCACCTTTGTTGTTCTTGACGTACTCATCATAGACGGTGAGGGCCTCGTCGACCTTTGCCTGAAGAGCAGAGTTGTCCTCGATGCTGAGTTGTGTTAGTAATAAGTTTTATTCCCAAGACATTGAAACTTACAGGTTGACAAGCTCCTGGTTATCCATCTCCAACAGCATACCAGTGATCTTTCCGGCCAGCTCGGGTTGCATAGCTTGGATCTTCGGGAACAAAGCCTCTCCGAGGAGTTGCTTCTGTTGCTGAGAAGGAACGGTCGCGAGTTGTGTTTGGAGAAGGGTTGCACCGCCAATTCCCTCTGGGCCAGCTTGGGGCATACCTGGCATTGGCATACCACGGCCAGCTTGAGGTGGGAATCCACCAGGGTATTGATTTGGGCGACCACCTTGAGCACCACGTCCAGCCATACCAGCCTGTCTAGTTCCTTGCGGGAAGCCAGCCATTCCTTGCTGACCAACACCTTGAAGACCAGCCATGTTGGGAGGCATACCCGGCATACCCTGCATTGGGCCACGTGCACTAGGTCCTCCGCGGCCACCGGCAAGAGCAGCAGCTTGTTGCGCTTGCTGCATGGCAGCTAAGAATTGAGGATTGCCTTGCTGGCCATACGGAGTTCCGGGGGGGAATTGGCCGGGGATACCGTACATGTTCGGTGGAAGCTGTTGGGGACTTGGGCCACCTCGTCCGCCTTGTTGTGGGGGAAAGCCACCAGCGAATTGACCAGGGCGAGCACCTTGAGCACCTGGCAGAGGCATACCAGCTTGAGGAGGGAATGGCATACCACGTCCACCGGCTTGCGGGACAAAACCAGGCTGCTGACCAGGAGGATAGAACATTGGAGCTTGCATGTATTGCTGGGGCATACCTGCGGCAGCGGCAGCTTGTTGCATACGGATTTGATTTCGGGCTTGAATGCTGGCCTCCAGCTGGCTCTTCCGAACATCCTTGCGTTGGGCGAGGGCAACGTAGAGAGGCTTGCCGTTGACCATGCGTTGGTTCATGTCAGTAACGGCCTTGGTGGCTTCCTCGGGGTTGTTGAAGCAAACGAAACCGAAACCCTTGCTCTTGCCCAAGGTACGCTTCTCTGTCTTTGCAGCCGCCTTGCTCTCGGAGTCTTCGTCTTCGGGCTTTGTCTCGCCCTCCTTCTCATTCTCCTTGTTCTTTTCACTCTCTTTCTTCTCCTTTTCCTCAGCCTCGGCGGTCTCCGCAGCAGAATCACGCATGACCTTGGCTGAGGTGATGGAGCCAAAAGGAGCGAAGAGCTCGCGAAGCTTCTCGTCATCAACCTCATCGTCAAGATTCTTCACGTAAAGGTTGACACCTTGGTACTTGGATGCTTTCTCGATACGTGCAGCCTCGTACGACTTTCGGAGCTCCTCCTCACGCTCGTGCTTCTTCTGAGCTCGGCCGACGTAGAGGTCTTGGCCCTTGAAATCCTTGCCGTTGAGTTCATCAACAGCCTTGGCAGCATGTTCATGGTTGATGAAATTGACGAATCCAAAACCACGGCTCTTGCCAGTCTCCTGATCACGAGCAAGGGAAGCAGACGTGACCTCTCCGTACTTCTCGAAAAGCTCACGGAATTCTTCATCTGTGACTTCAACTGGAATGTTCTTGACGTAGATGTTGGTGAAGTTGGCCTTCATCTCCTCAAACTTGCTCTGGCGGTCCTTCTTTGGAATGTGGTGGCCTACGAAAACTTTCTTCTCATTCAAGAGCATACCGTTGACGTGCTTGATAGCCTGGCTGGCAGCTTCATCAGTCTCGTAATGAACAAAGCCATAGCCCTTTGAAGCTCCGGTCTCATCCTGGGCGACCTTGCAACTGAGAATGTTTCCAAATGCTGCAAATGTATCGTGGAGAGCCTTGTTGTCGATAGCAGTATCCAAGTTCTTGATGAAGACGTTGCCCTGACCAGTCTTGCGAAGGGCAGGGTCACGCTGGGACCACATAATACGGCAGGGGCGTCCCTTGATCAGGGTGTAGTTGAGTTCCTCCAAAGCCTTCTCGCCATCGATAGTGGTATTGTAGTTGACGTAGGCATATCCAAGAGATCGGCGGGTCACAGCATCGCGGCAAACACGGATGGATGCGACGGAACCAATTTGAGAGAAGAGCTCGAAGAGCATGGCTTCGGTGACAGACGGGTCGAGCTCACCAACGTAGAGGGAGGCAGAAGCCTGCGGGTGAGGAGCGGCAGAGCTGGGGGTAGGTCCAGCAGTATCAGGGTCCTCGGAACCAATGTTGGAGACATCAGTGTTAATGGCCGGAGCGCCGTTTGCGTCGCCTCCGTTCAAGGACGCATTATTGAGGTCAGCGGCGAGCTGGTCGACAGCGGTGGTGGCAGACATCTTGAGTAAATGTAATGCTGTGATGGTATTAGCCTTGTTTGTGCGAAATTTTTATTTGAAAGGCGAGGGTGTGAATGTGCCAGAGCTTTCGCGGTGAACCTAACAAAGAGAACCGTACCTTATTACGTCGAGATGTCTTTGATGAGGTGGGGTAGACAACAGTCGAATTGTGCTTCGAATAGAGCTGTACAAAACAGAAACTGAGACGATGTGCGAAGACCGAAAGAGTGCTGTGGGGTGCGGGCTCAAACGGCGGAGGATTGAGGGAGGGCGAAGGTGAGGCGGTCGACGAAATTCGATCGCGAATTGGGGTTTTATTAGGATTTTCAAGTTTTTTTGTGTCTCCGTAAGAGGGGTTTTCTGAAAGAAGAAGGCGAGAAGAACGAAAAAGCACGAACGGTCGTACTTTATCCGCGATCAAAGGGTGATTTCGTGATGTGGTTTGGGGGAAAGAAGATTGAAATTCGAAATCACGCTCGCGACAAAGGCGCCTTCCAAAATTTCGTGTGGCCCGTTCTCAAAGCGGCCTAGCGCCAAATGACAAGGCTTCGGTCGTTACCTAAGCTCGGAAGGCTGGCTCTGGTGGCCACCGGCGTAGTGATAAAGCATGTACGGTAATCGAACCAGGCTGGAGCAATACAGAATCTCATCGAAGCACACTTTTAGCCCCAAAAACACTCGACATCCCTTCCTCGAACATCTAGAACCCGCGTGATCTTATCTTGCAAAGCGGCTTGTTTGGCAAATCCCTGGCACCTGAGGCATGACTCGCCGGAGATAGTCAGTGTCAACGACGGCGGGCAATATCGAATCATCTCGACATGTTTCAGACTTTCAGTGGCAGCTCTCGTCGTCCTCGGCAAGTCAACCTCTCAGGCCAAAATCTGAACACTTTTGCGGCAAGCTCGTGGAGCCCTTCGGCATCTGGCACCCAAAAGACAGTCGCGAATGCTCAGCAGGAGAGGGAACAACGGAGACAAGAACGAGAACGACTCAACGCATCGAAGCGAATACAAAGAACATGGCGAGGGCATAGGAGCAGGAGGCAGTTGGCAGATTCGCGGAGAGCACTATGGGACGAAATTGAAACGAACAGTTGCCAATCGAGCACGGAAGTGGTGCTAGTTGAGCAAGCAAAGCTCTTCGTAGCATTCTTTAGCCCAAGGCGACGGGATGATGTTGGTAGACTGGCCAATTTGAGCTCGAGAATAGCAGCTTTGGGGTATCAAGATTTTCTTGGCCTGAAAGATGTGCAACCGTTGCTTGCCCGACTAGCAAACGTTACCTTGGAAGCTCTTCAAATGTAAGTATTACCACACTTCGACACCCAACCGAGAGATTCTTGGAAGTCTAGACTAATACTGTTTGTAAATTAGCTCTGTGCCAGAATGCTCCACCGAGCTAATACAACTACTCGTGGCGGTAATCAATCAACGTCCCGAAAGCTTCCCGCAAATTTCCAGGGCGTATTATGCTCTTCTATCAGATCTCATTTCCGGTACTCGACGATCAAGTCTAGATATAGGGCATATATTGACCGCGGTACGAGTCCCATTGGCGGAGCACATCGAAGTGGGCAATAATGGTAAGCTGTCATTTTGAATTCCACACTTTGTCCCTACTCGACTGACTGGCATAGATGAAATTAACTATGATGCGTACGCGGCTTTGGCCCTTAACTTCCTAACCACTCCCAATTTAGCAGAACTGCTGGGTTCATTAGATGAATTGGCAGCCGTCTTGAACTTGAGCACTTTATCCTCGGCTCTTGTCCGTGAATATTCCTCGAGCTCTGTTAATCAACTTCAAAGTGAAAGGAGATTGTGGCTTCTAGCTCACTTCATATCGCTGCATCGACTTCAGCGGCGAAGCGGTCAAGAGCCTGAATATCTTAGGGCATTATCCTTACAATTGTCTGGTTCCTCCACTGAAATCGTGGGCCGGATTGACGCAGCAGATCCAGAAACCTTACAAGAGGCTGCGGACAGCGGCGATGCCGCCAAGACTGCACCGCGGTTACCTATTTTTGTCAAGGACGAGCTCCTGTCTTTGGTCAATCAGGAGAGCATTTCCGGGCTATTGGCCAAATTCAATATTGATTATGCGAAAGCTTCTGTCTCAGGAGAGGAGGATGCCAGCTTATTAGCTAGCTATGCCCTCACCCTCCTCAGAATATTCCCGCGCCGAGGCGACGAAATTCGAATGTGGCTGTACCGTGGATCTATGACTACTTCAATGGGAGGCGAGATTCCAGCTTTGAAATTCTTCTGGCAAGCTATGAGGTTGACAAACACGTTTTCTGTCATCACGGCTGACTCTAAGGCCGCTCTTACTTTACTGCGACCTCAAACCCAACTCCCAACTGGCTCCGCATCATCAAGTGACTTTCAGAGAGACCGAGAATGGCGGACCATACTATTGTTCCTCGAACTTTACACTTTCGTTCTCAGGTTTACGGACGATGAGGAGTTCCTAAGCGCAAGCACTCCGAATTTAGGGCAAACAGATACACCCGTTTCTAGAATTCGTGAAAGTGCTCTCCCACTTGAAGACGTTAAACGACTCACGATCTTCTTAAAGAATTTGGCATTTACTACATATTATAACGCCGGGGAATTATCTGATGATGGACAGCAAGCTCCTGAAACTGGACTCGGCACTTATTTCGGAACAAGCACCCCAACTTCACGGTTTCAAGCTCCTGAAAAGAGCGCAGTAGCAAAACGAGCACCGAACCGCCCATTTGCTGGCATCGCTGGTATGACTTTCGACTACGTGAGGACGATTGTCACAGGAGTGATGCGCATGCTCTATGAAAGAGATTCTCGAAGACGATTTCTTCCCAACGATCACTGGCTGATGACATCGCGATTTGAGATGGAAGGTTTCATTCCCGATGTAGTTATGGAAGAAGAGAGACAACACCAAGTCAGAGAGGAAGGCGAGGAAGAAGATGCAGACGACACTGATTTCTTGGAAAGGGCTGATGGCATGGCTATGGTTGGAATGGCCAGACCTCGTCGAGCTCTTCAGATTGAATCTATGAGACGACAGCAACAAAAGCTTGCACGTCAAAAGGTTCTAGCTGCTGTAGGCCCGAGGCTTGAGGTGTTGCAGAACATGCCATTTGTCATTCCCTTCGAAACCCGTGTCCAGATCTTCCGAGAATTTGTCTTTCTAGATCAAACCCGCCGACGCGGTGGTAACGTTGATCCTGACATTTGGCGTATGTCTATCATTCAACAATCTCAGATGTCAAGGCACAATCGAATGTCGGGGCAGGAACTCCTGGGTCGGCACCATGCAAAAATCCGGCGAGATCAAGTCTTTGAGGATGCTTACTCTCAATTTTACGAGCTAGGAGAAGGGTTGAAGGAGCCAATTCAGATTACGTTTGTCGATCAATTTGATACTGTCGAGGCTGGTATTGATGGCGGTGGCGTCACGAAGGAGTTCCTCACAAGCGTCACCAACGAAGCTTTCCGAGCGGAAGATGGACCGAATCTCTTTGTCACCAATGACCAAAACCTTCTCTACCCAAGTCCTTCGGCTCCTGATGAGCGTCACGAGTTGCTAAGACAATTCCGGATCAAGGAGGGCTCGGCTGAATGGCGCGAGAATATTAAAGAACTCCTAAGGCGCTATGAGTTCCTAGGCAGAGTTGTTGGGAAGTGCTTGTATGAAGGCATTCTCGTTGATATTGGCTTCGCGGGATTCTTCCTTCGGAAATGGGCTGCTTCTGGTGCTGCGGGCACAGAGTCTGGATACCGAGCAAATATCAACGATCTTCGAGATCTTGATGAGAGTCTCTATCAGGGCCTTCTGAAGCTGAAGAACTATCCTGGAAATGTTGAGGACTTCTCTCTGGATTTCACCATCACCGACACTGTATCTCTACCTGGAGCACCGACTCAGACCATCACGAGAGAGCTTATGCCAGGAGGAGCAGATATTCCGGTCACCAATGAGAATCGACCTCTGTACGTGGCTTATGTCGCGCGACACCGATTGACAAACCAGCCCAAGCACCAAACACAAGCATTTCTGAAGGGCTTGGGGGAGATCATCAATCCAAAATGGCTCTCTATGTTTAATCAATCGGAGCTTCAGACTCTCATCGGTGGTGACGCTTCAGAAATTGATGTTGAAGATTTGAGGCGGAATACTCAGTATGGTGGAGTGTACCAGATCGGCGACGATGGACTTGAACATCCTACGGTGCGGCTGTTCTGGAGAGTTTTGAAGGAGCTCGATGACGCCGATCGCAGAAAGGTTTTGAAATACGTTACTTCGACCCCGCGAGCACCGCTCCTTGGGTTCTCTCAACTCAATCCGAGATTCAGTATCCGGGATGCTGGCAGTGACGAGGAGCGGCTGCCGAGCACGAGCACTTGCGTGAATTTGTTGAAGCTCCCTAGATATTCGACAGCCACTACTTTGCGCCAGAAGCTGCTGTATGCTGTCAATTCAGGGGCTGGGTTCGATCTTAGTTAGGATAAATGGGGCATTGGTGCATAAAACATGGGCGTCATGGAGCTTTCTTGGGGAGCGTCTGCATCTTTGAGCGTCATGAAGCGAATGAAAATGTATGGTTCTAACTAGATGAACGGAATAGATCACAAATGATGTCAAATATATTTCTATTGCGCTCAAAGACTTGTGACGAGTAGTTTCCTCTGTTAGTGTTTCCTAATTCCCACACCTCCGGAACTCTCGTTTAATTGTACCCATCTCGCGCTCGAGAAGAAAGGTGGCACCGAGCTTTCAATATTCTATGTCGAAAGCGAAGCTTTATCTAGACTACAGGATTCAGTTTTTAATATTCTAAATCTCGGAGACAGTGGAGGAGCGATACTTTGAATGTCCTCTACCTCGATGGAACACCCACATGGAGAGTATCTGAAATGATCTAGCTTGATTTGGAACATTGATAATTCGGTAGCGCTTTTTGGTCTACCGCAAGTCTTTTCACTCCTTCTACAGCTTCTTTCCCAGAAACGACGTCCCCTTAAGAGGTGTGTCATAATAAGCCTCAATCTCCTCAAACCCATAACGCTCATATAACTTTCTCGCCCCTTCCATGCTCAGGAGAGTGTCCAACCTCATCTCATCATATCCCAGTCTTTCGGCTTCCTTAATAGCCTCTTCGACTAGTGCTCTTCCGACACCAAGTCCACGAGATGCAGGATCACAGTAAAGTCTTTTCATTTCACAAATGGTATTGCCTTTCCCATCTCCGTCACCACCGTTTTCATCTAGAGATGTATTTGGCTTTGATTTCTTGAGCAGAGGCCGGAGACCCACACATGCAATTGCCTCTTGCTCAGGGGTGATAGCAAGGAAGAGAGCACCAAAAGGTGGAGCATAGAGACCCGGAAGTGAGTCCAGTTCAGCGGTGAAATTCTGGAAGGAGAGGTCGATGCCAAGAGAGGAAGCGTAGGCGGTGAAGAGGCTTTTGATGGCGGTGAGATCTGCAAGGGAGGTTGCTGGTTTCAACGTGAATTTTGAGGCGGTGGCCATTTTGAGTTTCGTTTCGAGGACTGGAAGTCTTTACCCCTGAAAAAGACGATAGTTGTTTCCCGCTTTTGACGAGGTGACAAACCGAGCAAGTGAGTCAGAAGAAAGGCGTCTTTTTTGTTTCCACTATCAAAGAAGAATAGGCTTCCGATCCACACCATCAATATGAGAATGAAGTTAATCTCATTTGAGAGTCTCTTAAGCAATACTTAAGAGAAACAAACGACAATCAGTCACGTGTGAAATTATTTCACGTGATGTATCCTTATCACTTCCGACATCGTGTTTAGTTTCTTTTCCTTCAACAACCTCAACTTCGAGCGTCTCCCAAATCGAACTTTGGCATCTGGGCAATGGCTTTGACTCCCTAAGACTATGGCACTGCTGCCAATCCCTGGCACTCACCGCTTTTGGGTTTCCCAGCAGAGTCCCGATCAGCGACATCGATATCGATTCGAGCAGCCCCTCCATTCAAACCAAGGAAGAGCCATCAAGATGTCCCGAATCCTCAAATACCTCAGCACCTCTCCAATTGCCAACACCGGCAGTGTAGCTCGCGACCACCTCGCCAATGAACGTACCTTCCTCTCATGGACACGAACCGGACTCGGCTTCGTGGCTCTAGGCGTAGCGCTGGCCAAGCTCGAAGCTTTAGAAGCTCTGTCACCCACACTGAAGCACAACCATGGAGATCTGAAGCTTCCGTCTGCGGCTCTTGTTGGTTCTGGGACGGGGTGCTTGTCTTATGGGACGATTAGGTACTTTCGGTCACTGAAGTTGTTGCAGAAAGGGCTTTTTAGACCGAATGTTGCAGGGATTGGGTTGGTTGCTCTTACTAGCGGCGCTGTAGCTGGGGGAGGGATCTATTTGGTTATTTCTCAGGAGACGAAGAGATAATGGGTAAGTAGGGTCCGAGAGGACGGCTCTGCTTGGAGTGAATTCTGCATAAAATTACTCTCAGGAACGGAAACTGGTTTTGAGGCTATGATCGGGTGAAAGAAGTTTGAGAACAGAGCTCAAGCATCTGTAAATATCAGTGTACGATATCAATCGAGGACAATCGAGGAGGGATATTCCAGTTCAGCTCGCGCCTCGAAGAGCTTGTGTAACTGGTATACCGTAAACCAGCTCACGCTGGTCACGTCGTTACACAGGAGCTGGCAAATCAGACGAGCGTCTGAACAACCACAAGTAGTTCCAAAAGAACTGGTACTTTGAAGTTCACCCTTTCTATCTTCTCAATGCTATGTTCGTTGTTCACCATTGGGCATAATACAGCATCCCTGCCAGTGCAGCTTCAACTCCAGGGCTGAAATTCCACACCGTTGCCGCTCTGTGCGGTATGGAGTTCAGAGCAGTTTCACGGTTCACATCTTCCTTCCTCAATAAGTTCAAGTGATATATGGCTGTTCATAGACGGAGGGTATGTCTAGTCGAACGATGGCATAGTCAGCTCAAGTTTTGCCTATTTTCAAACCGAAGATATTCCTTCAACAATGCCCAATCCCAAACTCAACAATAACGTTGAGATACCAGCGTTGGGTTTTGGAACTTTTGCTAATGTCCTGGTCAAGGGGGAGACATGTGCTGCAGTTCTTGCAGTTCTCGATGCGGGATACAGACACCTGGATTGCGCGTGGTAGTAAATTTACCGCAATACTCAAACCAAGTCAGGTCGCTGACCCGCAAAAAGCTACTTGAATGAAGAAGAGATCGATGCTGCCCTGAAGCAATGGTTTTCCATGAACTCAAGTGTCAAACGAGAAGATCTCTTCATCACGATGAAACTCTGGCCCCATCTTGCTGAGCCAGAAGATGTGGAATGGAGTTTAAATAACTCCCTGAAAACACTAGGAAAAACTACGTGGATTCTATTCTAGTTCATTAGCCATTTGCTTGTGCAAAGACAGAAGAGAACAAGGTGAAGTTGGGTCCTGACGACAAGGTACGGCTCTTCGAGCTGAGTTGCCTTTGAGTTTAACAAATGTTGTATAGTATATCATCAAGAAATCCCACACAGAGAACATCAAGCCAACCTGGTGAGCAATGGAAAAACTTTACAAATCAGGTAAAGCTAGATCAATAGGGGTCTCGAACTGGAAGATCTCGGACCTGGAAGCGATGCTCAAGTACGCTGAGATCGAGCCCATGATGAATCAAGTAGAAATCCATCCCTTCCTCCCGAACATCGAGCTTGTGGAATATTGCTTCTCTCACGATATTTTACCGGTAGCATACTCTCCTCTAGGATCATAGGGTCAGATTGAAACTACGCAGGAGACCCCGCTTCAGAATGCAGAGCTTGCAGCGCTGGCGGAGAAGAAAGGCGTGACTTTGGCGCAGCTGCTCATTGCTTGGGGGCCGAAGAGGTGCTTGCGGTGCCGCCGAAAAGTGCGAATGAGGCAAGGATTAGAAGTAATTTTGTGGTTGTTGACTTGAGCGAGGAGGAGTTGGGAACCATCTGTAAGGCTGCAGAAGGGAGGCACTACCGATTTGTGAATCCGAAGGTAACATCTGGATATGACGTATGGCCGGAGGAGTCGAGCTAGAGCAGATGATGCAAGCACATTATATCATGGTTTTGATGAGAATCTCGAGAAAGGCGGCACTGAGCAGGGAAGTTACGGCACAGCTTGCTTTCTACAAGAAGGTGAACGTGGAGTTGCTGACCAATCGTCTGCAGGTATTTACGTGCTAATAACGTGCTGCAAGGCCGCCGAGCAGAAAGGTAACTTGTGCTCATTAAAGATGGCCCTTGAACATCATGAACCAAGAAATTCTGTTCAGCCGAAACAACAGCCGAAAACTCATGGGCTACTTGTTACTCGTAACGAAAGAGACCTCCTTGCTTAGTACGCTTGAAGGACGACGGGTATAACTTGCAGCACGATCGAAATCGAGGAAGGAATGTAGATGCGCCGCAAACAACCCAGTCTTTGCCGTAATCTTACATTCTCCGGATGGTCGACGCGCTGATGTGAGATGCGTCGTTCCGATCCTGCACAGAACTGAATTGAGCAACACTTGCAGCCGGGTCTAACTGGAAACGTCGTTCGTTCTCGCCTTCCACCCACGTTTGCAGAGGGAATAATTGACCAACGAATTGGCGTGACGGCCATGACTATTCAAGTTATGAGATTCTGTTGCAGTTGTGGGACAAGATACATACGAAGGCTAGACTACCACGGGCTAAACAAGAGACCTAATTCAACATACCGTATCCTCCCTCACATCATCAACACACTTGTCAAAGTGATTATCCGGGACAAGATTTCAACGCTTAAAACCAACCAAATGTGCTCAAATCCATCATACATGCGTAGCATCAAACGATACAGAAACCAATCAGATTTTCTCTTTTTCCTCTTTTCGAGACTCCTCCCAATCCTCAACCGAAACTGGAACCTCCGTCATAGCTGCAAGACGAAAAAGGTGCCGCGTTTGTGTAGTGGTGTCATAATCAACGGTCCCCGTATCTGCAAAACAGTATGAGCTATGATTTGGATGAGAAGGGAAAACATCCAAGACTTACGAAGAGTCGTTCTCCCATCGAACATCACTACGCTGTTCTTTTCCCAGTGAACTCTTGCCTGGAAATCATGGCCCTTGCTGATAAAATCCAGCAAGAACTTTGTAACCACCTCTGCCTCCTGATCTTTGAGCCCAAAAACTTCATCTGGGAATTCGGCGTTGTAGTAGATTGCTTTCTCGCCTGTGACTGGGTGAACTCGAACCATGGGATGAATCGAATCGATAGGATTGGAACGGACCATCCCTTTGCTTGCTTTTGCATGTGCAATCAAATGTCTAGAAGTATGATTAACTTTCAACTTGTTAATCATGTCTTGGAAGACTGGAGAAAGCCGTTGATAAGCCATGGCGGTGTCTGCGACCACAGTGTCACCTCCTATTTCTGGGCAGGCAAGAATGCCCAGCATGATGTATCCTGGAGGCTGCCTCTCGTGGCTCACATCATGGTGCCAAATGGTCGTAGTCATCTTGTGTTTAAAGAAGGTTTTGATCTCCTCCTCATTTCCATCTCGATGAATGACGTGGAATTGTGGGAATCCCTTGATAGCACCAGTTACAGGTTGCCGGCTAAGCTTTCCAAAGTATTCCATGAAGTCAACTTGGAACTGTGGACCAGCATTGAGGAAGTTTGATTGTTCCCGGAAAACCACGAATTTTCTCTCGCAGATCAGGAGGGCTAATTCATCCTTAGCCTTTTGAGAAAGGGTCTCCAACTTGACTCCTGTCAAGATTGTTCCCATTCTCGGTGTGACTGATTGAATTTTGACATTGTCGGTGATAAGGTGGGGCTTCGTCTTGTCTGCTCGAAGTGCCGGATCGTGGTACTCGAAGATTGGGAAGTCGTCGAACCAAAGGCCCTCCTCCCAGACAGGTAGATAATCCGGAAACTCTGAGGTTTCCCGGAGACGACGCTCATACTCCTCTGGCCCAGAATTATATGGGACATTGATATCGTAGGAAACTTTCGGTTCCGGAACTTCTAAGTCCAGGGGCTCGGTTCGACTCGGCGCCATGTTGAGCGGAGAGATATCGATATTGTTCCAATGAAGTGACCGCTCTCCTTGATTTTCGACTATTTCTTTTGATGGTTTCCCGCGTGCTATTTCAGTGCAACAACGCCTCCTCAATGCAATTTGAATCGTCGGAGAAATGGGCTCATTTGTCCGGAGGTCGACCAGTCAGGCGGTGAAGATCTCAGCGGCCATGCAGTCCATGCTGTCAAGCGGTATGACGGACAGCACAGAGGCACGGAATGGATGGCCAGCCTCTTTTGACCGTTTTGATATCGATTGGGCCCTGCAAAGGGACTTTCTCAGAAGTAACGTGGCCTACATAGTTCAGAAGTCGCCCACCCCCTCCACAAGCCACAGCAGGTTGCGTGCGCATTGACTAGCCAATTCCTTTCGGACGATCCAATCTCTCCTCTTCATTCTCGGAATAGGGGCTGTATCAGGCAAAATATGATCCTGCGCCGTGCTCTTGCGTCGATCCTGGAGAGCCCTCGGCCAGCTGCATGAATAATGGGCAGGTGCGAATTAAAGGGATCTGGGGGAGTCGTTGAAAGGCCTCGGTCTCTGACTCCTCTTGTCCCCGACCCCTGCAATTCAGCGGCGTAGTACCCTCGCAGACCCAATTTTAGATGGCATCAACACCACTATGTACTATTTAAGTGGCTAGAAAAGGGGTTCACTGGAACAGGACGTAACGTGACGAGATATTTTAGAGTTCAGAGTTCAGGAGGTCTCTCGCTCTTTAGTTCAGCAGAATCTTGCGTCATCGAAATGCAACCCCTTTCCTTCCGATGCGAGCTTGGCGGTCACGAGTTTGAAGAAAAAGTCTCTGGATCGTTTCAGTGGGCTTTCTTCTGACCAGATATTGTCTCAATTGCCAAGCCAGCTGCTGCCTCATGTTCACAAAATAGTAAGCATGATTTTCGGGGAGCTTCTATTGTACCCTATCGAGTCCCTTTTTTGGACCCGTTAATATCTTCGAGTGCAGAAAAGATTGCAAAAGGAACTGCTAGTGGACCGTTATCCATCAAATATTAAGGTTTTTTTCTCGATCATGCTGTTGGTAGCTGGAACATTGCGTACGTACCTTGTTCTTTTTCTGGATACCTCTCTACTTGGATGGTGTTGTGTCGCACGTGACTTAGCTTAGCGCAACACCCTGTATCTTAGTTCTCGAGCTCCCCGCTCCTTCTTCCCTCTTTAGACGTACATACACACACCCAACAGAGCTGTTTCCTTCAGGTCATCAGCCCCGGGTCGTGATACTCTTGAGCCTACAGCCTTGCTGATACCCAGCAGTGGACAATTTAAGAATGGAACTAACTCAAATCCGCAAGACCAACCTCAGGTGCTTTCCCGCCTTGCTAATCCCGCCGTCATCGTCCAAATCAATTACCGTCTGGGTTTTTTCGGCTTCCTTGTGTCCTCAGATCTTGCCACTGAGTATAAGTCGACTACTTCGAAAGTACCAGTGTGCCGGGCTATTTTGCCAACTTCGGCTTGATAGATCAGACGAATGTCTTCGAATTGGTTTAAAGGCATATCCCGGATTTTGGAGGCGATCCAGCCAACGTCACAGCTTTCGGCGCTGGAAGCGGAGGTCTCCACATTGCACATTCTGTCCGGGAAAACACTCTTTGATCGCGCTATCCTAATGAGTGGCTCTTGTCCCATTATAGGACCTTTACCCTTGCAGCTTCTCGAGAAAGGATGGAAGACGCTCTTTGCGGCCGCTGAGATATCGGCCGAAACCCCTGAAAAGAGATTGGAGGAACTTCGTTCGTTATTCCAAGATGATATATAATGCAGAAGTACGGACCCGGGACTACATTCTCCCCTCTTGATGATGGCAAATTTCTGCTAACTTCATGGCGCCTCGGTGATCCGCATCCGGATAGCCGCTGTGCGGGAATCATCATCGGTAATGTTGGAATAGAAGGGATAGTCTTCGACGCTCTCACGTTGTTACTCCCTCAAACAATCTTCAACAAGGGTGTCCTTTCCGCCTTCAAAAGGGCTTCGGATGCAGAGCTGTTCTGCAAAAAAAAAAAAATTGGCTTCGCTCCCGCAGAAGAGCAAACCCCAGAAGCATACCTAGATGCAAGGCGCTTCTTCATTTCCGTGGTCCTATTCCACTTCCCAGAACTCCGAGTTGCCGAAACTTATAAAGGAAAGTTTACCACCATCACTTCGAGGAGCCGTCGCTGTATGAGGGGAAAACTCACGGACTTGCGGCCATGGTCAAGATGTTGTCTTTGTGTACAACACCGAAAGGGATGTTTGGCCTGAGTCTGCTCGGAAAGTTTCCTTAGAGATGACCAAGTTATGGACTACCTTTGCTTATGGTAACGAGCCTTGGCTGTCGTATGCGGACCCGAAAAAGTTCATGAGATTGGGGCCAGCTGGCGAGTGTAGTCTGAGAACCTTCGAAGATGACGAGACTAGAGATTATGGATATTTGAGCTGGATGAGGGATCATTTTGATGAAACGATGTGTCTCTTAATGAGCTTTGCGTAGAGTGAAGCTCGAGGTAGCCAACAAGAATTAGAAACTTTAGGCATGAAGGTCCTGTGCGCCCATTGGGAAAATCGATGGTTCTGGTGCATTGGATAGAATGAACTCAGGATTACAAAATAAGCAGTGCCAGAAATCCCCATATTGCACCAACCATTCCAAACTGTGTATGCAAAATGAACACCATCATCCCACCAGTCAAACAGAAGTGAAAGTCCTTTCGACAGAGATGTGCCTTGATATGGGCATAATACCCTTTCCCGAATTCTTCCAACTGATAGTCGATATAGTCCAATGATCTTGGTTGGGTCCAACAATCCCAATTTACATCGTCGATAAATCTTGGCAGCTTTCGTACCCTCCAATGCCAGTAGGGTGTCAATAGTCCACTGTCGTCAAATGGTCTCAGACTTATTATCCAATTCCTCCAACGATGGACACTTTTCAGCGCTGTTTGTTTATCAATTTCGTACCATTCTTCATGCTCCACCCACTGCTTAGGAGCATGGTGTTCATGGGTACACTTATACTTTCTCCTATCATTGTGTAGCTCGGCCTTAATGAGCGATTCAACGACTGAGTAGTGATCAAACGCGTTCCTGTAGTTGTCGTCGACCTCTACCAACGGAAGGCCACACATCTCCCACTGGATCTTACGCTTTTGAGGATCTTTCAATGTCTTTCCAATTTTAACGTGGTTGGGTGCTTCTGTGGGCGACTCGAATACGTATATCCAGCCTGGCGTCAAATGTTTGATTGGCTTTTTGGCAGGCTTTTTGGCAGCCTCGTGATGGCTCTTAATGCAATTGTAGATATTGTTGTTTATCTCGCGAGGGTGTTTCGGGCTCTTCCATTTTCTGAATCTTGGATCTTTTGGTCGATGAGCAGGCTCTGGTACCATCCGGGGTATTGAATTGCTTTGAATCTTTTGTGTCCTGATTCGCAGAACTTGGATCAAATGCTGCACGTCGTATCTCGCCTTCTTATGTTCCTTATAAATGTTTGCAAGAACTTGCCAATCTGCTGTCCTCAAGTGGTGCGCCTGTTGCATCAAGGATAGGACGGTGGGAGCATCAACAAAGTCTCCAAGAATTTGGCGTGCCTCATCGACCTGCTGAGCCGATTTGGAAGTGGCGGGATCAGAAGAGAAATACTCGACACCCATATCGGTGTCGGTATCTTGAGATTCGAATCTACCTGGAATTCTGGGGACATGGGACCGCTGTTGCTTCAATAGATCGATCTTCCGTTTTGAGGGCGTATCGTATATTGAAACCGCGACCTCTGATAGAATCTCGTAGAGACGCTTCTCCGCCGGTTCGTGGTCAAGTAGTTGCTCTCCCAGAGACCTAACAGAACTCCTACTCTCGGTGGTTTTACCGAACTGCGGGCAACTAGAAAGGTTCGGGGATATCTCCCCTGGGGTGAGAGGGGAGGTTGGAGTCTGCGCTCTCGAGGGGTTGAGATCGAAGATTGTATCATTGTCCGTTAAGCTGCCCGCAGAACTTGCAGACCTTGCAGAAACATTCGAATGTGAACTCGGACGACGCGGAGGAGTTTCGGTGGTTATTGCTTGAGACATTGGAACAAGGACGGGATCTGTTGGACGTGGCCTTGGTGGACTGGGAAGGTGTCGAGAGTATATTCGTCTTGATGAAGACATTCTACGAATCTTATATCAGCAGAATAGGCAATCAATAACTGTCAAAATAAAAAGTAGCTTTTGAGTGAGGCTTTTGGTCGTTCACAAGATGGTTCTTATCACGCTTCAGCGACTTGTACCCCTCACGGAGACGGGTGACGGGTCTTGCCTGCTTCGCCAATAAGCAAGGCGCAGGCTCAGCTGCGACTTCTGACTCGCCAATCAAATACGGGCCTTTTGATGTTGGTGTAACCGGAGATCCGCAGGAACCAACAGGCAAGGATTGGACAGGGCACCTACCTTCCTGTTTCAGATTCAGTCAACAGCGGTTGGCCTCGCCGTAAATAGCAAAACTTGCATCAGTGCCTCTCCCTCATGGGCTGCACTCCACGCGAGAAAATCTTGCTCGCTCCGCGCGGTCAAACCAACTCTGGAATCTCTCATCACCAACTTCTGTCGAGGCCTCTTTGATCCGCATCGAGAAATCGGGTGCAAGTATTCTGCTATCGACTCCGGATTCAATGAAAGTTTCTTTCTCGTGCTCCTGCCCGTCCCGCATTTGGGACAATAGTTTCCACCGGGTAAGAGAGACCGATGTCCCACGTATGTCGGAAATCTTTGAAGCATCGGAGAGCGTGGAGGGTAGCCTCTCTGAATGCAGGGTCCTCCTAGTTGATATGGTCGGGTTTTCATAGACTCGTCCTTGGACATGATTGTTGGCAATCAAGGAGCCGAATCCGGCTCTCCTTCAAACACATCTACCACACTTGGAGAAACGTCTTACTAAGAACCAGATGCCCCGGACTCCTGGAAGATCTTTGCTTGGTGGTTCCAATGAAAGACCGAGTTCTGCTGTTGTGCGAATTTTCTTTTTGGCCATAGATCCTCCATCACTAGGAATTGTGTAGACAATCATATCAACTCGGGGTCGACTGCTGATGAAAGAGCATGATATGGTATGAATCGGAAATGCCGTTTATTGAAAGGGCAAACCGTTCGAGACGCTGATTTGAGGCGCGCATGAGCAGATTACCGCTGGGCTTGATTGATTATACACTTACTTTTGAAAATCGACCACAGCCGCAAAGCGACCTGGCTCTGAAAAGACTTATGGTTAAAACCGAAACCTGACCATTTGAGCATAGCTGAGTGCCGCTAGGAGGAAAGGATTGAGTGAGAAAGCTTGCCCGTCAGGAGACAGGAACCAAGCACCGTGTTAATGTCTAAGCCCTTGCTCAATGCACCCCAGATTCCTGCAGCTTTCCTAATGATAGCCTCTAAGACGTGAGCTGCTTATGTCATTCGATATGTCGGGCAATTGATTTGATTGGTAGGAAGACATGTGAGGGTGTATATTGTGCTGCAATGTGTGAGGTTTGGAGCCATACGCCCAACAACAGCGCCATCTTGGCGGTGACACTGGGGTAAAATGCAGCCAGGGGGTTCAAAACGTTGCATATAACTAGTTCAGAGTGCAACAAGATCAATCCCAAGAGGAAGCTGGAGATTTGATATGATGAAGCACAGTCAAGAGCTAGGCTGTACAGATACTTCGACGCAGAGTAGTATGATCCATATCAAAAGGGCCTACATAGCTTAAGGATCAAAAGAAAGCTCGTTCATAAAAGGGCAAGGACAAGAGCTGGAGCCTTGCAGCATCAAGGAAGACTCCGGATACTTCGACCTTAGAATTCCGTCCAGGTATTACACAGCACTTCGCTTGTCCCATTCTCAGATCAGAATCCATCCCGGTCGGCCAGATTTCTTTTCGAGATGCCTTGCTACTCTCTCGAGTATGGATCATAATAATCTCAATCCAACTTCCTGTAATTGGGCAGTGCAGATTACACGTCATGCGCGCCAAGATAAGTTCCAGCAGTGGGATGCAGGCCTCTGCAGCTCTGAGACGCTCGTTCTACTTGGAGTATAATTTTTCTTCTATGAAGGCAGAACCCTTGTAAACGGGAGACCGAAAGGAACTTCGTAGAGAGTCCAAACATTCAAGAAGGATGGTCAAGAATCTCAGTGGAAAGACTGTTATTGTGACGGGTTCCTCGAGGTATGATGAAGCCCTCTGCATAACGAATCTACCGATAGTGACCGAGGCAATAAGGGGGATCGGCACAGGAATCGCAATTGACTTGGCAAAACGAGGTGCAAATGTAGTTGTGAACTACACTTCACCCAGAGGCGCAATTGCAGGCGAGGAAGTGGTAAAAGAAATCGGAGACGCTGGCAGCAAAGTTGCTCTTGTCCAAGCAAATGTTGCTCTTCTTTCAGACCTCAGGAAGCTTGTTGAGGCTGCGTTGGCATTATCGGGAAGTGGAAAGATAGATATTCTAGTCCATAATGCTGCAGCTGGAGACGATTGTTATATGGAAAATATGACGGAGGAATTTTACGAGTCCCAAACCGACATCAACCTGAAAGGTCGAGAGAGTTTCGGACTTTTTTGATCCGTGACTGATAACTTGACAGCACCAATCTTCCTCACTCAATTGACCTTGCCGCATATTGGTCGAGGAGGTCGAATAGTTCTTGTGAGCTCGGTATCCGCTCGTATGGGTATGCCACAGCGGACAGTGTACGCAGGTACAAAGGCTGCTCTCGAGGGAATTGCAAAAGTCTGGGCAACGGAATTGGGAAAGAAGTACGGAATCACGGTGAACTGTATCAGTCCAGGGCCGGTTGCCACAGATATGTGGACCGAGTGTGAGCCAGATGTCGTCGCTTGATTTCAGCCAATTATCAACGCTATGCCAGCAGCCGCGAGAGTAGGAGAAGTGTCAGACATTGTGCCAGTCGTGTCGTAGGTGATTCGAGGCTTCGAAGCAGGTAGTTGCTGACTCGATTCACAGATTCTTGTGTTCGGAGGACAGTCGATGGGTGATGGGGAGCACTGTCAGCGCGAGTGGTGGGATGAAGTTCATCTGAAGGTTATTCGATGATTAACGCTTTGTTAGTGCTATGACGATACTCGGATGGAGAGGTGAAAATATTTGGAGCTGACGGCTGCTTGTTTCGGCGTTAAGATTAGATAAGGATTGCAGAGCCATCTCACGACAACTTCAACATAGGCAACATCGTGAAGCTTCATTTGCAATCAATGTCCCTTTCAACTCGCACGAGACCAATTCTATCACGGCCTTTACGAAATCTTACGACCAGTGTATGTGTCGTCAGGTCCTGGACACGCAGCTGCTAACACCTTGCACAGCTTGCTCTAACGCACACGATGCATATCCAGTCGATTCCAATGTGTAAGCTCCCACCTTGATGGCTGGTGCCTTTAGCTTTTTCCAGCATGTTATGCAGATACTAATTCTAAAGTACAGGGACGGGCACTGGTGATAATTACGCCTACCTTGTCGTTGACGACAAGTCGAAGGATGCCGTGATCATTGACCCCGCAAACCCCGACGAGTTCGTATAAACTCCACAATGAGACAAGGGTGATGTTCTGATGTAGATGTCAGAGTAGCACCAGTCTTGAAGGACGAAATCAAGGCTGGCAAGATAAATTTGACTGCAATTATCAACACACATCAGTATGTCCCCTGAACCTATGATGGCCGAAATGAGTTTGGCTAATTGGTCAACAGCCACGGTGACCATGCAGGAGGCAATAACAAAATGGCGAGATACCCCCAGCATTTCTAATTCAAAAAGTCAACCCTAATAGGGTTTCAATAGCTATCCTACCCCGAATTCAAGGGCAAACCCATTATTGGAGGCAAAGACTGCCAAAGCGTCACGAAAACACCAAAGAATGGGGAAACTTTCAAGATTGGTGATATAAATGTCAAGGCGTTGTACACTCCTTGCCATACGCAAGACAGTATATGCTTCTTTATGGAAGATAGCACTGGAAAGGCAGTTTTCACTGGGGATACTCTCTTCCATGGAGGTGAGTTGCAATGGAGAGGGATCATCAGATAGGATTGTGAAGCTGATATGAGTTCCCCTGCTTAGGTTGCGGCAGATTTTTTGAAGGAACAGCCGAGGAAATGCACACGGCTTTGAACAAGACTCTAGCCGCAGTTCCTGATGACACCAAAGTCTATGTCAGTCCACCCCCTTCTTGTCCGGGAATCATTTTTGCTGATCTCATAAGCCCGGACATGAGTACACGAAGGCCAACGTTAAATTTGGCATCTCAATTTTGCAAAGCGAGCCAGTCAAGAAATTACAAGCCTTTGCAGAGAAGAACAAGGAGACGCAAGGAAAGTTTACTATTGGTGATGAGAAGGTAAGCACGCTAGATTTTAGTTCCGCCGGATTTGATGGGCTTGGCTAACTGAAGCACCAGCAACATAATGTTTTCATGAGAGTAGATGTAAATTTAGTCAGGATAGGCATTTGGGGTAGTCCACTGACAACCAGCAGGACCCGGAGCTTCAAAAAGCAACAGGCAAGACAGATCCAATCGAAGTAATGGCTAAGCTCCGAGAAATGAAGAACAACTTCAAGTGAGTAAGTATAGTGGCGGAGCCAAATCGGAAAGTCGACTTTGTTAAGATCACCTAGGCCACCACAAAACTCAAAATTCTGAAACGCGGTTCTGAAAGGAAGTTCTGAAAGGAAATGGGATAACACTCCGTACATAAAACCCCCAAAAGTTAGACTTCAAAAGTCACGGCAGAAAACCTCATCTCACTGGCACAATTTTCAGTGAACATCATTATGACGTCAAGCTTCTCAAAGTCCATTTATTCCATAATTAAGTTGTACGAAAACTATTTCTGCTCCTCTACTCAACCAATTGCCAAACTCCTTCACTATCGTTTTGCAATCCACCGACTGAACCATGGCTTCTCAAACGACCCACAACGTCACCGGCCCACCCAAAGCAACCAAAGACAATATCCTTGAGATCGGTGCCGCAGCGACCCAATCCTTCTGGCCCATCAAAGCAATTTGTGCTCACTTGAATGCCTTCCATGTCTATGCTTCTGATACTTCTCGTTCGGTAGAGGCTAATCATTATTGCACACATTTGAGTGCTGATGTATAATTGCTCTTCACTTGACCCCTCATTTGAGAATGAGATTGGGGACAAATTGAAAACACGGTAAAGCTGATGTGTTTCAGGTTAGACAATGCTTGATATATGATGCTCCGACCAATCCTGCGAGGTTAATTGGGGTTGAATATATGATTACGCCGAGATTATACGAGACGTTGGACAGGGAGGAGAGAAAGCTTTGGCATTCTCATGACTTTGAGGTAGGGAATTCTCAATTGTACCTCCTCCTTCAGAACATTTTCTCGCTTTCGTGGGCTCCCAGATTTCAAGAGAAACTTCAATTGACGAATAATAGGTTCGCAGCGGCATGCTCATCATGCCTAACCCCAATGTTCCCAATGCCGCCTGGGAGATTGCAGAGACGGAGGAGATGAAAGAGGTCATTGGTTTGTATGGGAAGACGTATCATTTGTGGCAGGTTGATCGGGGTGATACGCTGCCATTGGGAAAGCCAGAGTTGATGACAAGCTTCACGAAGGACGAGCAGGTGCCGTGGGACAAGGTCAAGGATAGGGATGAGAGGTACGGGGTGGAAACGAGCCGGAAAAAGGAAGCTAGGAAGGGGATTGAGGGCGTAGAGATTCATGAGGATGCAGATTCGTGCTGGGAGGAGTAGCAAACAGCGAAGAGTTGATGAATCGACGAGTTTTTGACTATGTGTGGGACATAACACAGAGCACAGAATAAATATCCAATTGTATCCAAATTGGCAAAAGACGGTTCGCTCACATCTAAAAAAGAATCTCTAAAATGTCTCCACGAAAGACCAAACACCAACTCGTAACGAGCAAATGGCTAGGCACCCCAAGGATATTCATCTTGCTCCACTGTCCACACTTGCCGCTCTGGGTTGGAGACAACGACAAGCTCTAGCATTTAATTTTGGAGCTGTATCAAATTCCCAGATTCCCTCGATAATGATAAGGAAATGTGCAAACCATAGGATGGGCAATGATGTACCTTATTTCGTGGGCGCTGACCCAGCTCTGAGTAGATTTTGATGTTAAAAGGAAAGGAAAATTTGCTGGAGACAATTTCATGCTTTGTCCCAAAGGCGGCCGCTAGTGACCTCTTGTACTCGTATTCGGAGTCTCGCTCACGATTTAGCCTCGTCCAAGCCGTCACAGATTCCCGAAACTTCACCACCTTCCTAAGAAGCTGCCAGTCGCCATGGTAACTACCACCACCTGTACCCAAGCCTGAAGTATCGGCTAACAGTATATCCTAGCCAGCAAAGCGGCGGGCCGGCTCCCCAGCTGTGGCATCCGCGCCTAAGCAGCGACAATCCAAGCTGGCGAAAGAAAACAAGATCACCAACGGAGAAGAGACGGAGATAAAGGAAGCCTTTGAGCTCTTTGCACAAAAGAAGACCGATAAGAAGGGAGAGAAGGAGAAAGTTCTACCAATTGGCGATGTCCGGAGGGCTATGATGTATTTCCCTTTTTGTACCCCGCCTCTTGCAACAAGACCTTTCAAGTTGGAGCGGGAAGAAGGGAGATACTGATTGACGGCATGTAGTGCACTAGACATCCCACCCACTTCCTCTGAACTCCAGGAGTTTACTTCGATTCTCGACCCAGACGATGAAGGTTTTGCAGCATACGAGCAATTCCTCGCGATCTGCGCCTTGAAATTCCACAGCCGAGAACGAACTTCAGATTCGCATGCACAGGAGGTCGATGAGGCGTTTCGGCTGTTTACGAGTGGCGGTGGAGAGGGTAAGATAACGTTAGCGACCTTGAAGAGGGTTGCGAAGGCGTTGAAGGAGGATGTCGAGGAGGACTTGTTGAGGGATATGATATTGGAGGCGAATGGTGGTGCGGGCGTGGGAAGAGGCGTGGAGAAAGATGAGTTTGAGGGTGTGATGAGGAGAGCGGGGGTTTGGAGGTGATGTTGAACGAAATGAGCTGATAATGTTGATAATACTGGATGAGACTATACGGGAATTCTGGGAGTTTGGGCGAAGTATGGAGTTGGAGTTCTAGGGCGTTATGGGGAATCAACTTGCAGTCACGGATGGGAGGCTTCTGCTTGGCTACGAAGTTTGTCCGGATGGACACGTTTACTGTATAGTTGATATTGAAAACGCCATAAAATATGCAAAAAACTCAGAACACCATTCCGAAACTCAAAATGCAATCAATGGCATCCATATATCTTCTTATGACTCCATAATCCTTCATCCCTTGGGTATCATTATACTTTTGGCACTTCGATAGCCGGTGCCGGCGCAACAGTAGTTATGGCCGGGGCCTTGAAACCAACATGATCCGAATGCTTCTTATAGAAGTAATTATCGGGCTTGGGCTTCAATTCTGCAGGCAGCTCTTCCAGGACTGTGGCAAGTATCGCATCGATCGACTTTTGCTGAGAGGCATCACGATGCCACACCGAGATGAGATGAGAATTGAATCGAACGGAAAGCCCAACGCCGCAAAGTTGATCTCCTGAACCTTTATCAGTCATTTCAAACTCATTCAAAGAGAGAATTATAATTCTTACCAACATCGAGACAGCTTTGCAGCTTTTCGCCAATCGCCATCAGCTGCACTCTGGTCCAGAAGTCTGGACCATTGACTTTCGGCACCCTGAAGGTCCAGCTCCCACCATTTATGTTTCTTCGGTCTTCCCACACTGGCTGGAAACCTTGTTTGAACAAGTAGATTGACTCGCGCATCTTGATCTGGTCAACTGGGGTGTTGTTATTGTATCTCCAGAAGTCCTGGACGGACTCGATTTGGGAGCCGAGCTGCTCGAGGGTGGCAGTATAAGTTCCATCGGTAGATTTGGGTTGATCCTTCTGCTGTCTTCGCCAATTGTCAGCTCTTTTCACACTTGTTCGAACCATCTGCCCATTCTCCAAAGTCAGCCGTATGGAGCTTACCGGTCGAAGTAGACATTCCAGTAATGCTGAGTCGGCAGAGGCCGCATTGCCTTCAACATGTTCTTCTTTGCATCATCGCGCTGCTCAGCTGGAGATCCAGTATCACCGGCTCCGGAGGCTGATGACAAGCCTCTTGTTAGAAGTGATGGTCTCAAAGCCATTGTCAGCTTAAAGGATAGCCTCGTGCAGTTCGTTAAGCGGTGTATTTATTGGTGTGATCACCAATAATAATACTGGAGGACGTTCGTAGAAATGAAGGGCAAGAGAGTCTCCAAGGAACAAAGTAAGCACGAAGATCCGGAACAAAGAATGGTAGTTGGAGGTGTTGAGACAAAACCCCTGCTGGGAACGAAGCTGATATACGGAGTAGCGACTATGAAACGCACTAAACGCGGGGCCTAAAAGCTTGGCAGGAGGCTCTGCCGCACCAGGCCCCTCTTTTAGAGGAGAGGTCGATTCGACGTTCGACATTTTCACGGGCTGGAACAGAGCAAGATCCCAATAAATTTATCCTTCTAAGATATCTAAAGGCGATAGCCTTCAAATATACCACCACTGGAGGGAACATTTGTAGATAAAGTATTTGTCATCGTCGGAAAATTGAAAAAAGTAGCCTTTTTCTGTCCGTCATGAGGCAAGGTAAGTAAATTGGAGTTGATCATTTATCATTGGATGAATACTCTCCTCAAGTCCCGCAAAGATCGGAAATAGACATCATGATTCATAAACTACAGTACAACAATTACGACTCTGATACTCCAAACACCATCGCTACCCAGATTCCATCCGCATAAATCCGGACAGCGCTCCAAGTACGCAACCAAACCAGTTTCTTACAGTCAGCTTTTATGCGACTAACTCCCCTCAAGGATAGAATTAGTCTGCGAGTCGGATCCTAAATCCAGCACTCATTTATTGACTCTCTCACCCAAGGGGGTGACGAATCGACTCTTATCATCTCCAATCTTCTTCTTGAACATCCCCAGATCTTTCAGCAGCTCCTTCATATAACCTTGGACCTCGTTTGCTCGTTCCTCGTGGACAGAGACATCGATTGCCTCATCATCATCTCTATACTCATCGTCTGGAAGTTCGGTCCTATTGTCGTTCTCCTTGTCGTCCACACCTCTGTCTCCTGCTCCGAGCATGCCTCCAATCCGGATTCCTCCTTGAACACTGCTCCTCGCGGAGCGAACCTCTATGGGATTCTTCAGACTATCAAGGGCAAGCTTCAAATGGAGTCTCAAGGCATCATTCTCCGTCTGTAGATTGCGGATCTTGCCCTCAGCAACCATACTTCGCTCCTCCATCATACGTTGCATAGCAGCTACTCTATTCTGGTATTCCTCCAACTTCTCTTCTTGCTCCTTGCCTTCTTTCTCGCGTCTTCGGTTGTCAGAAACGCTCAGCTGCAATACCCGAATCTCCTCAGCCATCGCAGCGATTTGAGCATCGCGCTCAGCAGCTGACACATGATCTTGGTTAACGACAGCACGGGTGCGAATTCTCTTTGCTTGATCAGCATAACGAAGTGTTGAGAGCGTCTCGTCGTAATCAGAAGGTGCGATACAGGCAATCATGGCCGTCTTGCTATTTCCTCCAAGCGAGTCCTTTAGCAGCCATGTGAGAATCGAGTCTCGATAAGGCACGATGTCTTTATTCCTCTTTCCGGGGCGGTGCTGCTTGGGATCGGCAAGTGCGGCAATCACGCGGCCTAGAGTTGTGAGTGATTTGTTGATATTGCTCCCCTCTCGAAGGCGGGCACCAGTAGCCTCAGTTGCCTTTGCCCGCTCACTACCAGCCAGATCCACAAGCCGGATACGGGCCATTCTCTCTGTGGTCTCATCCGTGTCCATGTCATGGTGAATCTGCTTCAACATAATAGTGAAGACTGCATGACTTCGACTACTCGTGTCGTTCATTTTCGTACTTGCTGTTGTTCGGCTCGAATCTCCCATCTTCATGTACCTCATGATCTCGGAGATGTTCTTGACAGGAGCATCGGTCAAGTCCTTGATATACGGTCCTTCTGTTGGTGATTCTCGAATCTTGAGGTAATAAGGAGGCTGATTTGGGTGAACGGGGACAAGGAGATCGCGAACGTGCTCATTGTAGACTTCGAAATAGGAGACTCGTACGTTGTAGGAGATGTTGGGTGTTTCGTTGTGGGCAGCTTCAATTCGCTGGAAGAGATCCTCGCAGGTCCGTGGAATCAGGCCTGGCTGATCAGGAGTCCCCATCATAGTATAACTCTTGCCAGAGCCGGTCTGGCCATATGCAAATATGCAAGTATGATAGCCTTCGAAATTGTGATCCAGAAACTCCTCCCCTAAGCTGTTGTAAACGTCCTCCTGATGTGCATAATGCTCGTCTTCCACGTCGTGACTCCAGAAAGAATTGTCGAATGTGAACGCCTTCTCCTCGACTACCTTTCGCATCTTTGAGCGCGAATTCGCTGGATCTGTATCATTTGGTACGAGGAGTGTTGTTGCTTGGTTCATTGGGTTCATCTTGATCAGGCATTCCGCGCCTCGCTCAACCTCTGCACGACACGTTATTTCCAGCCCACAAGAGCCCCATGACGCGTTGCTCACCTCTGGGAAGAAATGCTCTGACTCTGACCACCACTCTGACATTTCCCCCAGGCGCATCCATCGTGCCGAAGGGTCCAATGCTGTCGTCTCTTGATCGCAACGAAGGTGTCGAGGCAGATGATCGAACAGATCGCATTTCCGCAGCCACACCTGGCATTAAGCGCGGATCCAGAGCCATGCCAATAAGCGTTTCGTCTATATCATGAATTGTTGCGCAAAAGCGTTGCTTGAGGTTGAGATACATGAACGTGGGGTCGATTTTCGTGTTTACCACTTTGGCGCGTTGACGGGGTGATGCAGTCGCAGGGATGCACTGGTGCCTAAGTGCATGGAGACCAAGCAGCCGCCACCTGCTGCGCCACAGGGGTCTGATGACTAATCGAACAAAACCGGCTAATCAGCCCCTGAACTTTCATTTAACGATTTCTCTTGCTGGAAGTATGCTTCTCTTGCTGATCCAGAGAAATCGTTTGTCCTCGAAAAGTTGTACAATGAGAAATGAATTGACGATGTTTAATTAATCAGATGAGTGAACTCCTGTCTAAGAACTCTACACTTCATTTCGGAATATTTCATCCAGTCTCTGAAGCATTTGAACTTGATTCATGAGATGCTCAAATCGTATTCAGTGCTGTGCTTTGCAATATGCCGATGTCAAACAAGAAACTATCTCTCATAATTTCGTGGCATCAATGTGTCTCTGGATCATTTGCACTTGACCCAGAAGAAGCTCACCTAACTGAACGTTGTCCTTTACAGATAATTGATATTCCAATACTCATGAGCTCTAAAAGTAAAGACGCTCAGGTTTGGAAGACTTTCCATGGCTGCCTCTTCTAACCTACAGCCCAATATTTCTTTTTGCCGTTGCCAAGCTTCACTGATTCCGTTCTCTGCATGCTGCTTCTGCATTGCCCGAGCTTCTCTCATTGCAGTGCGGATCTGAAATGTACTGTACCATGAATCCGTTTCTAGCCGTGAGCAATGATCCAGTACCTGTGGGAAGCGGGATCTGGTATCTTAGCCCAGACTCTACACCAAGTCCAGAGCGGCGCGCTGCCTGAAGGAAGTGATCTAGTATCCTCGCAAGTTAGTGGCATGAGCTGCTAGCGCTTGAGACATCTCGTCGTTACCGTTTCACGTCCAAAGGACTTTCTCAGAAGCCGTAGTCTACAAAACCAACGAGAAGCACTTGATCCGGTAGTTGCTTGGGGGCTTTTGAGATCTCTCCACTGCACAGCACATCCCAGGTTCGGATTGATTCTCCAGTTCCTACCATAAAACTGTGAATCCTCTTATGTCTGACCCGATGAGGCTGACCTGTCATTCCGACCCCGGACAGACAACCAATTGGATTGGAACTACCGAGTCGCCTTAATCTCGTCGACTCCCAATCATGAACGTGCCCTCACTTAAAAGATAAATGATTGCCGCCCCAACATGTTTTAACCAGAGGGGTAGAGAAGACCCGATTTCGGGATGTAGAATCGGCGTCACAACTGGCTCAAATCTTATATTTGCCGCCAAGAAGAATATGCCAAATCAAACTCGATTAATTCCCAAATCGTTGGAACCCGTCCGACTATCCCAGTGTATGACCAAGTGAACACGCGAGGCCAGATGATTTCCCCCCAGTACGCTATTTCCATCCCTTTTTCTTCAAATGGGATTTTAATTACTGCATCCGAGATTGGCACAATCTCAAGAGTTCAAACCTCACACCCACAACCGCCTCCCAAACTTCGAAGGCCCTTGGATATATATTGAACACAAAGAAAAGATAGACAAGGGGTGTTGCCTGCCCCATGTTCTCACTTAACTTAGTATTCCATAGTAGCCTTACCCTGCTGATGTAGCTTCTGTCCAAACACTTACACCATAACAGCTGGCTAGGACCGGCAAATGCACAGCCTCTCGAGCAAGAAAAGACTCGAAAGGGACGAGTATGTCAATGAAATACACGTAGTCGAAAGAAAACGGAACGTGGAAAGTAAGTGGTTGAATTTCGACCCACGTCAAGACATCTTTGCTGACCCCTTTTTGACTAGTAGGCATCCAACAGAAGGCATTACAACAACAAGGGCCGATGAAAAACGCACGCAAAATATTGAGCAATAGCATGAAAGACACGACTGCGAGATTGTGTGGCCCTTGGAAATGAGATGGCTCCCTCAAACCCCACGTTGGAGTTAGTCCTTACAGACAGAACCTCTACACCCATCACGACAGCGCAGCACTAACAAGCCAACAAAGATGCCGTGTAATTGCATGCATATCTTATGTTAGCTCTTTGATATAAATGCTATGTCGCGTCAACATCCTTCTGTTGAGCGTCTTAGAAGTTGGCAAGCTGGAATTGACATAACTCCCCCCTTTCCAGAATCTCTACCAAATAACGAGTGGCACCTTCGATCACAGGGCTAGTCATCAATGTGCTCAACCACGCACTTGCTAGCGATTACTATCTTGGGCATCGCCCATTCAGGAACACTCCTATTGAGCAATAAGCTTCGGTTGAAGTTTCAGGGTTTTCAGGGAAGCCACTCTTACACAACCCCGACCTATTTTTTTGCACATATACCCCCTCCAACCCTGCACCCTGCACCTTACACAACTAAAATAGCCATCGGAAAATCAACTAATGTGTTTGGCCACAGAGAAACAAACCGCAAATGGCACTTGCCACACTCCTAAGGACCCAGGATTTGGTTTAATCCCCCATCTTGAGGGACTAGCCTTGGAATCTCTCCCAACATCATAAAAAGGAGCAATTGAGAATCACCGGTCGCTGTTCTCACAAGGTAAGTAAATCTCAATGGGAAACCCTTTGATTCTCTTGACTGATTACAAGGGGAGAACCACCATACCAGATCTCCGTCATCATTTCCTCCCCGCGTATCAAGTGCAGAAAAAGAAAAAGAAAAAGAAAAAACAGGAGGGTATCGTAAAAGGTTCAGCAATTCAAATTAGTAGGACAGCCCATTTCGAGAGGCAATAAAACTCCAGAAAGAGTCGTCATCTATCTCAATGAGATGTGTCGAACTAATAGCGGAAGTTGAGCAAATGTTGAGTTTTAGTACCCAAGCATCTAAAGTCGACCAAGGATGAAAGCAAGTGTTGATTTTTCCAATCTTCAAGTCAGTTAGTCTGGGCCAACTTCGTGCTGTTATGGTACATACGGAAATATCCAGGCTTTTGATCCAACGAAGGCTTGATGCAAGTGCAACTTTGTTGGCTTAGACGTTCAGTCAAAGAATCCATTGGAATGAAATGCGGACCATGTCGGGAAAGGAGGGGAATCTGTTCGTGTTCAACAGAGATCGGTCGAGCATCATGAACAGATCCATGACGCCTTGTATCTCAGTATCCTTGACTCCCAAAACACCAATCTTTGTCATTAGCTCAAAGTCTTCCTTGTATTCCAAGCCTTCATCGGTAACCAAGGCATGGATGTAGCGCTCGTCACGACCATCCCAAGCCTCGGAGACGACATCGAATTTGACCTCAGATTGTTCGACAGCCGAAGTCTTCAGCTGGCAACGAATGGTAAGGGACGTGAGGTTTGGCATTCCGAGAAGGTTGTCCATGATCCATTGCGCAGGGTTGCCATTCTCCAGATCAGAGATTTCGAAGACGAATGATCCAATGTTAGCCAAGTCGAAACCCTTGGAGAACATTCGAGAAATCTTGAGCATCGGGTTTGGTGCAGTAGCGGAGATCGTGAGGTTAATCATGCCGTCGACCTTGGGTGAGAAGAGGGTTGTACCGTCCTTGAAGATAGGGGCATAACCGTACTCCTTTGTGAGGTAGTTGAAGGCCTCGGTGTTGGCAGCCATGAGGTTGTAGTTGGGATATCCACCAGCTGAAGAGGACCATCCACCACTGCCGTTGTCCGTGACATTGATTCCAACTGACTCTGGCCTAGCGACGGCGTGGTCATAGATATTGCATCGGACCTCCAGGGGGAAGTTCGGGAATAATGTCAAGGAGTCTCCATTGCCGAAAGACTTCAAAACAGAGCGGTTAATGAAGCGGCGGGCACCAAATCGAACGATGATGAAGGCTTTGAAGCAACCGGTGGAGGTAATTGTCCCAGCAAGATCGAGACATTCAAATGGTCGGAACCGAGGATATTGGCCAGTGCCAGCGAGGTCGAGATGCTTCAATCCATCAGTGATTTCACGCTTGTAGGTTGAGCCAAGTTCTGCCAGGTAAGCCAAAGCCTTGTCCTTAACGGAGACGGAGACAATCATGGCCTGAATAGAAAAGTTAGCGTCCTGGTGTTCGAACAGATTGAATTCTCTATGTTGAAAGCACGCTGAGGTGAGGACGGTGTCTCCAAGAATGGTCTACAAGGTACGGCTTTGTACCTGGACAACGTGCCAAGGTGGATGCGCTCGAGTGGCAAATAAATAGGAAGAAATTAATGATACGGGTGCAAGTGTTGGAGAGAGATTTCAAGGTTGAGGACAAGGGTTGCAAACAATGACGAAAGCGGGGAGTAGACCCCTTGGAGAACAGTTACTCGAGGCTGCCTCCAAGGAGTCAAGAGGGAAGGAGTAGCTAAAAGTCTTGTAGCAGGAGGAGTGTCTGACGGATAAGGAAATGAAGCAGCGATGACGCACTCGAGGAAGGCGGGAAGCCTCGAGCGGACGCTTTGGTGTAGCCATCCATCGGGATGCTGAGTGAAGCGAGTATATTACATGGAAAGAGAATATGTGATGCGGAAAGGAGGCTGTTGTGGTGCTCGCAGGACAACCTTGATGCCACAAGAGTGGTCTCAACTGGAGAACCATCTGTCACAGGGAGACGACATTCAAGGATATGAAGCGCCTAGTGAAAGTATGTGCTTATGAAAGAGATCGAAAGCGCTCGGTTAAAAGAAATATGACGCTGAGCAAGAAAGGAGGTGATAAGTTTGAGGTCATCCCAGATCGGGTGGGTGAATCGTTCGCAACAGGATGCAGGCGGCACTCACAGACATGGCTTCAGAGTACGATTTCGACGAAAGAGGATTGTTCGAGGTACTACAAGAGTATTAGCTAGGTTGTAATTGTAAAGATAAAGGCTTGCGAGCTGCGGTTGCGGTGGAGGGGATGAGGTTGTGGAAGGGTTGATTTGTTTGGATGTGATGTGAGAACCAGGAAGAAGGCGGTAACTTACGACGACAGTATATTCTCGAAGCAGAGAACGCTAGAATACTCGAGATGCTTGCGCCACCTTCGAGGTTGTCAGTGGTGACGGTGGTGGAAGTGGTGGGGGTGGATCGGTGTTGATGGAGGAAGATCGCGAAAGGTTTGTGGAAAGGAAGGGGAGAGGTTGCGGTTGGGGATTTAAGGCAATGAAGGAAGACGAGAAAGACGAAAGAGTACTCACTGCGGTGGTGCTTGGTTGAGTCCAAGTGGACAATGCCTTGAGAATGCTCTGTCTTTGCATATTGTTAGCAGCTGATATTGTGGCTGTTGGCGCTCCGTTACACAGCGAGCATGCAGGAGACAGTGCCTCGAGGAATGATTCGTGCAGTGAGGGAGGACGTACTTAAATTATTGGGCGAGCTTCAGAGCTAGGAAGGGAAGGTAGGTGAGTGACGTTGTGTTATGGGGGAAGGTTCAAGGTTCAAGGTTGTGTTGTGTTTTGTGGGGTCAAGTTTTTTATTTTGGACTTTGCAGGAAAACCTACCTACAGCACCCACCCCTGTCTAGCGTCTTTCGGCTACTCATCCAAATAAGTTTAAAAGATTGAGCGCATTCAATGAAAGGCCCTTTACTGCAAAACCAACTGTTAACTGCTGAAGACTGAACAAATCATTTGCAGCATCCTCGATCTTTTAGCTAGGTCTCTGCTGCCCTAGGGATCGGCCCGCCATCCCTCACAATTACGAATTCCTTCGCGGCTCTATTCTCCTCCTTGGGTTAGTTTCTACGGCTTTGCAGCAGAATATTCTGTCGTTTTCGCTGGTGACCAGGCTGAGGGTCCTCGGAAGGCTGTCCCACGTGGCTTGAAGGCTTCGTTCAATTACGTTCGTCTCAATTGATGGTCAGCATTGAACTTACTTCCACGTATTCCACGCACGCTTTCAAATGAGTTCAAGTTCCTAGTGGTCAGAATTAAAAAATCGTCCTCCTCCACTTCGATCAACGCCAGCTGGCGTGCCCGTAATTGTTCCATCAACTGAAATTTACATAAGCTCAGATGCATGTAGGTGGATATAATTTCATCCTCCAGTCATCGCCATCAAAAATTAAATATGAATTTGATCAACGTTGCGCTTTCATCGTCACATATCATCTCGCTCACGTTAGCTTGATATCTGCGGGGAATGCAAGCCCCACCAACGGACGGCGCCACAAAACTTTAAAACGCCACCGACATCCTTGCATCCCTGTCCTGCGCTTCCGTGGTAATCCGGGACAGACGCAATTATTCAGTTGGCTTTGCAATATATCTTCAGTCAATTGTTGTTACCAGCGCCAAAATAGGTATTGTGCCGCGTTCTATTGTTTACTTGAACTCACAATACCAACCACCACTTGTCTTCCGACAATGCAGTCTCCAAGTGTGAGCCGCAAGGCTGATTTTGAAACAGCGACTTTTTTGACAGCCTATTTTTAGTCAATGCCAATGCCGGCTTTCCAGCCTCAGGTTTCCTTCAAGGCTGCAGTGAACCGGAGGGTTTGCGCAGTTATGTGCTAGCCTGATTGGGTTAATTCTCCTAGGCCTCGGTCTCATTGGCCCCCCCACCCGATGATTGACATCCAAAACCATTTCTCACCTCATCCCAAATCCATTCGAAGGAAACTCTCCTTCATCAAAAAATGGTGTGGACTTCGTAGAAGAGCCTAGCGAGTTCGAGCCCCTGAGGACTTAATGTTGCAGAATCGATTGGCTGTGCTCCTGTCACGATACGGCCCTAGTGATATTAATCATGGAATAAGCGAGAGTAATGGTGAAGTAAACCTGGCTGCAAATCCAAGCAGTAGTCTCATTGCTCATCTATGTCTACTCTAATCCTTTGCCAAGCAGCACGTCTCCAATATCCTTCACGAGTGCCTCTCCAGGGAAGAGCTTGCGCTTCGCCAGCACTGTGCCTCGAGCATCCATGCTCTTCAGCAGATCTACCAGCTCCCCGTTCTTTGGTGCACAGTATACCAGGTATCCAAAAGCAAGCAAGAACCCTTTCAATGCATCTGGTGATTCTTCCTCCACACCTATCGCTTCTAATAAGGATGCAGCAAGCTCAACTTGCTCTCCTTCTGGCAGAGACTCAAGATGCTCCTCGGTGCGTAATCTGCTATTCGCCGTTGCAATATTGAATGCCAAACTTGCAGCAGCTACTCTGACATTGTGGTGCTTGTCGTCTAGCAAGCTGGTGGTAATCAGCTGCACAATCGGCTCATCTAGTGTCGGGCATTTGAGTATGTGTATCGGGTAGAGAGGACTCGTGAAGAGGTTGCAAGCCATCTGCAGGGTAACAAGACGAAGAGTGTATGGGCAATCTTTCAGAGAATTGACGTAGGATATAAGAGGCGCAACGGTCTTGTGATCTTTTTCTTCTGCATAGTATCCGCTGAGCCTTGGATCGACCAGTGCCACTCGCAATAGGTCCACAATCGTAAACATGATTTCTGCTGGAAGACGAGAGGAAGCGTTCTGGAGGAATTTGCTAAAAGCGTCGAGGTCCGGAAGAGTGGTTTCAGCGGCGCCATCACCAGCGCGAGCAGAAACAAAGTGCATAACAGCTGTGACTGCTGCATCTTCGCTTGCTGATCCCATTTTCGCTTTGAGTTTGCCTAAGGGGGGGATCTTGCTGAATGAGACTGGTTTCGTGTTGGCACTGCGAAGGGCAGGAAGTGAAAGGGATTCGTGAGGATGCGGTGGCCATGCCATCTGTACGAGCAAGTTGATGTTGCCCCTCAGCGTGCTTGGGTCTGCTCCACTCCATCTATTCTCTTCCGCCCCGTGCAGAAACGTCATGAAAGTGGGTGTAGCGCTGATGGAGTATTTTGCCCCAATATCGTAAGCACGGGAGACGTCAATAAGGATCAATACAGCTTTGTGTGCTAACTGTACGGCCAGCTCATCGTATACTGGGTAGAGCTTTTTGCAGGGCGCGCAAGTTGACGATGTAAAGAAAATGACTGCGCAGGACTTTTCGGCCTCTTTGAGCAATTTGTCGAGCTCTACCATGGTAATGACTTTCCTCACAGACAATGCGAGCTGGTGGTATGTTTTAGAAGGCTCTGCCGAGTTTTCGATCCCTATTAAGCCGCCATTCTTCTGTTGTTGGCGCTGAACCATTTGATTTACATGTGGTTGCAGAACCCTGCCGAACGGGGAGTTAAGGACCTGCTGTGGAAGGTTGGTGATATGGTCAGGTATTCCTTTTCCAAGTAAGAAGGTAGCAAAGTCGTTCGAGAAATTATTGCAGTTGTGAGTCCATAGATCGTAGGCCTAGTCAAGTCTTAGTTTTGGTCTAGACACTCACTGCAAAAGCAGAGCAGGAATACCTGGGCTGTGTAGATTTCCTTCAGGGAATCCAAGTACTCCATTATCACATCCATTGGTAGGTCTGTTGTGCCAAGTTCTATTATCTGCCATGGTGTTTCCAGATGTGTCTTGCCAGCAGAAACTGTTTTGATTCCTCCATCATAAACGTATTCAATGTCTCGTATGACAATGGAGGTGTGGTAGACAGCATCAATCTGGGTCCCAAGGAGGCCTTCAGAAATCATCCGAGCCAAACCCTTGGACAGGTCGTATACGTAGAGCTGGACGTTCATGGCAGGAGGACGGTGGCGGCGTTCGAGGACGGAGGGTTGTCAATCTGAACGATTTAATCGTGGAAGTGTCGAACTGTTCTAAAGGTGGTGGGTCAAGATAGTGAGAAGCACATGTTAGAGGAGAAAAGAGCGAGTGTAGGGGGGGCGAGGATTACATTCTTCCTTCTGTTCTATTCTATGTTGTCGTGAATGACAGCCTCCACAGGCAGCGCCAGTGACGCGGGACCTGCCTTAAGCCACAAGTCGCTTTCTCAACCCTTGCCCTCGACCTTGACATCATTGGACACATTTGGCGCCACACCTCAGCTAAAATTCAGCCAGGGGCACGCGGTCCCGAGAAATTGACAAGTTCCTGCTTCTCTGTCTCCCTCCTTTTTCTTCACCCCCTCTACCTTCTTCTATGCACAGCCCTTGTCACCACCATTATCAGATCTTTACTTTTCCATGAGCGACCAGGTTCCTTGATCTGCGATCCTCACCACACTCCCTTATGAGACGCACCTCGGTCTCGCTGCCGACGAGAAACGTAGCACACGACCCGCACGAGAAGCCCAACAGATATACTTCCAAAGGCGCAAGGGTTCGCGCCGCCAGCACACTGGAGCGAGTTAAAGCCGCCTGGATGACTCAAAGTCAAAGATCCAGATACCTGAAGACGGGAGGCATTCTGCTCTTCGTTATCTTCCTCTTCTACTATCTGTCCCCGAGTGGCGCCGATGTATATAATGGAGGTCCGCGTGAGTTGCCCTTTTTCTGATAGCCCTGTCGTCGACTTACTTTTTTACAGTGACAAACATAGCAAGTTCCGGTGGTCAAACGGCCTCAGACTCTTCGGTTGGAACAACGAAGTGCTCGAAGTCCAGCGATAAGTCGAAGCCGATCGTCCAATATGCTCTCATGATAGATGCAGGGAGTACTGGTTCTCGAATTCACGTCTATCGATTTAACAATTGTGGAGATACGCCAGAACTGGAGGATGAGATCTTCGAAATGACAAAGAAGAAGGATGGAGGTTCCGGGCTCAGCTCTTACGGGGAGGACGCTGAAGGAGCGGCGAAGAGTCTGGATGTTCTCATGGATGTTGCAATGAAGCACGTTCCAGAGAAGCTGAAGGGTTGTACGCCGCTTGCCGTCAAGGCAACGGCAGGCCTTCGGAAAATGCCAGGAAACCAAGCCCAAAATATCCTCGATGCTGTCCGAACTCGGCTGGAGACAGTGTATCCTTTCCCAGTCCTTTCCAAAGAGGAGAATGGTGTTGCTATCATGGACGGAAGTGATGAGGGCGTCTATGCTTGGATCACCACGAACTACTTACTCGGCAAGATTGGAGGACCTGACGACAGCCCCACCGCCGCAGTTTTTGACCTGGGCGGCGGCTCAACTCAAATCGTATTTGAACCAAGATTCAAGGCTGGCAAAGATGGAATGCCCGAGAAGTTGGCAGAGGGTGATCACAAGTACAAACTTACCTTCGGCGGAAGAAACTTCGAACTCTATCAACACTCTCATCTTGGCTACGGTCTTATGGCCGCTCGCGAGTCCATTCACAAGACTCTCGTCGAGGATATCCACTCAGTCAACCCTGGGGACTCAACCTGGGTCTCGGAGCCAGTCATAAACCCCTGCATTGCACCAGGAATGGCTCGTGCCGTCAAGGTCAAGCTTGATGAAGATCATCCTCTTGGAAAAATGATTACAGTCAACATGACTGGTCCTTCATCTCCAGCTCCAGCCCAATGCCGCAAGCTCGCTGAGAAGATTCTATTCAAAGAAAAGGAGTGCTCACTGACTCCTTGCTCCTTCAATGGTGTCCACCAACCTTCCCTCGAGAAGACCTTTGCCAGAGAGGACGTCTACACCTTTTCTTATTTCTATGACCGCACTGATCCCCTTGGAATGCCCGAATCTTTCACGTTGAAGGAGTTACATCGCTTGACTGATCAAGTATGTGGAGGTGAATCTCACTGGGATGTATTCGAGAGCGTTCCAGGTGCAATCGAGGAGCTGAAAGGACGTCCTGAACACTGCCTTGATCTCAACTTTATGACCGCTCTTCTCCACACTGGATATGAAATGCCAATTGACAGAGAGGTCAAGATTGCCAAGAAGATAAAGGGCAATGAGCTTGGTTGGTGTTTGGGTGCGAGGTAAGCAACATATAAATTATAGTCAAGACCTCCCACTGACCCCTTCCTAGTCTCCCGCTGTTGAGCCAAGGGTCAGGGTGGAAGTGCCGTATCAAGGAGATCTCATGATTGGTTCAAGGGCCATGCATTGCAGGCGTTAGGTTTCTTTTGTCTAATCGGATAAACGCAGCCAAAAGGTCAGCTGTTGGTATATAATTCATTCGAAGTTTGGTCCCCCGGAATCAAGACATGAGATATTTGAACGTAAAGCATTACCCAATCCCGCACTGGGATCGGTCAATCATTACCCACAGAGTCCATGCACGAGTGTTCATAAGATCCAAAACTTTGTGACTTAGCCAGGGAGTGCAATGAGGGCGAATGATGTTGTGGAACCTTGATCGGTCTTGGTTCAAGTTCGACTTCGAGTTCGCAAAAAATAGTTGGTTTTTATCGTTCTCTTGCGAGTACAAAGGATCCTCTGAGCTTTCTCTCTATTACAGTATACAGAGGCCCATCATTGGTCTGTCTCAATCGTCCTCTTCTCTTCCTCTCACCCTATCAACACTCACGTCCATCTCACAACACAACCAATACTAGTGATTCGCTCGTTGTGCAAGTTCCAAAATCCCTAGGCAGTCGAATTGTGTTCGCCATCTAAATGTTTATTAGCCTTCGAAATCCGAGCAACTTCCTTGTTTGAATTGAAGAGGGTGGGCGATGGGCACAGGAATTGAGATAGGATAAGGGCACGATGGAGGTAGCCATTTCTTCCTCTTGCTCTATTTCAACTTTCGGAATGGCACCATCGTTGGAGATTGAACGACTCACAACCTCAGAAATATCGAAAGGCACAATCCAAAAGGAGGCCGAGAGACTTTGAGATCATCGCGAAGGCCATAACCAGAAATAGCATCCGAGAAAGAAAGTCGAGCCCCTCTTGAGTAACCTCGAATCAGGCAATGCTGCAAAAGCGGTAACAGGCACATTTGACACGGGCCACGGCCCTCAGTTTTGACAGGGTAGCGGAAACGAGCAGGTTTGCGTAAGTTTTGGGATCAGAAAGTGCTCTTATTGGCGAGATTGAACACCCTAGACGAGCCATCGGTTGGAAGTTTAGGTAAGGTCCAAGGCTAGTTGGATCTTCGGGGACGCCAAGAACAGGGGTGGGGTAGAATTATCAATATCCTCGAGGGGAACGGAGTAGGAATTCCTTTATGTGAAGTGGGACTTCGGATGTACTCTCCCTTGTGAGTTGAAGCAGACCATCAATTGTTGTCACAGGAATTCTTGAGTGCGAAATTTCTGTTGAATAGCTTCGATTTTGGGGGGGAGTTGAGATCTGCTTTGCACCGAGTTGATTTGGTTTCCAGTTGTTCTAAGAAGAGGACTCCTTATATATATCCCATACAATTGCTTAAATTGCTCTCTCGCTTGTTCGGTGCAACTTTTCATTTTGCCATGAGCCCCAATTGATTACAGAAGGCAGGCCAAAAATGAAGCAGATCCGACAACCATAACCCAAGCTAACATTCCCAACCCACTGTATCCATAATTGCTATTTGCAGCGGAAGGCTTGGTGGATGAGGTTGGACTCGAAGTGGCTGTTCCCGAGCTTGTAGCACTTGCAGTTGCAGTTGAAGGCAAACTGGACAGGGCGGCATCTGCGACGAAAGAGGCAGTCGTACTGGACTCGTTCTTGCAAGAGGCTTGTGTGGCACCGACGCCCGTAACGAAGTTGACTGCCGCACACTGGAAAAGGTCAGTAATGTATTGGCCATTCATATCCTCTTTTGGCTTACCTGGTAGAGGATACCGTCTGGAGAATCTGCAGCAATTCCAATCACACCTTTCGAGCCGGCGAAAGTTGCTGGGACCTTGACAGCTGGCTCACAGAAGTTATTGAGGCCAGTCTGCTGAACGGCAGGCAAGAGATTGGTCCAGTTTCCAGAAGCTGTTTGGTCCAATGTAGCACGAAAGAGCCAAGTCACCTGCGGGTGGAAGGATTGCTGCAAAGTCAGGACATGGTCTTTCCAAATAAAAGGGCGCCTTCTTACCAATGCAAGTACATCTCCGTCAACATGGAAGTCTGTTATGTTGTCCTTGCTGAAATCGACAGAGAAGCCTCCACACGGAGCGTTGCCTTCAATGGCATCGTCAAATCCGACGCTTGGAGGGTAAACCACCACGAAGTGGCCAGCAGCTTGACCAATTAAGGCTGCCAAGAAGCAATTTGAGAGAGTGAATAACTTCACCATGTTTGCGGAGAATAACTTCAAGCGTAAGGTTTGCGATGTGAGATGTTGGTCGAAAGTTGGCAAGAGGGCGAATTTGAGAATGGAAAGAAGGATGCAGAACTCGAAAGTGAAATACAAACCAGTTTTAGTGCACTTGGGAGCTTAGACGAGGGTGCTCATAGTGAATTTCCCAGGGTTCCGAACTCCCATGGCAATTTCGACAAGCATTATAAGCTTCGAAGAGCATTCTGGCGTACTGTTACAGGGTATTTGTGGAGCCATCTTGGCGGCCGGTGAGCAAAACCCACCCGTACATCTCTTGGCTCACGCAGTATTGTTCCGAGAAGCTTCACAGATGCATGAGGCGCCGCTTGGTCCTTGATGATAGTGGGATTGCATCCAGTGCATTGGATGGTTTGGAGGAAGCTTCCAACGCGAGGCCCACCGCGTGAGAACAATTGAGCGAGTTGTGGCTTACTCCGTACTAGCCCCTGCTTGGCAGACTTGCTCAATCCCCCTCACCTCACCAAGACGTCCCGTAGCGGGGGAAAGTCATTTTTCAATCCAGTCAGTTTGCAGCTTCTGTCTGAGCTTTGCTGATTCATGATTAGCTTGTCGGTCTTTCCTCGTGGTATCGTGATACTTTAGTCTTTATCTTCGGCGACGATGCTCAGTGGCAATTTCAAGGAAACAACCATAACATCCCACATGCCAGATCGATATCGTTTCAAGAACAATCCAAAGACAATTATCTGCTACTGATTAATTTTCCTGGGAGATTCCAAAAGTAGCAAAGAACAAGAAGGATTGCTTGGGAGAGGGCCTCCTACCGTCGTCTGAGGAAGGAGTCACCCACCTTCGAGTCTGTCCATTGATATCAACCCAGCAAGATGGATATGAGCAGTATGAATGGGATGGGGATGGACTCGGCATCCAGCCCGATTTTCAGACCATATAATCAGACGCTTGCGCGAGGGTACTGGTATATCATCGGCGGTGTCGTGGCGTTCCTTCTCCTCCTACGAGGGATAGAATATTATCAGATATGGGCTAGGTAAGTGGTTGGCCAATACCTTTGCTCTTTCCGGTACTTAAATCTGACATGCTATATGGCAGGTTGAGGCGTGTTCGAACCAGGAAGTCGATGTTATATCCGACGAAAGTGGATGACCTTCCAATGCAGGTTTTCGCGACTGCGACTGCCATTACAAGAGAATTGAGCTATCCCCAGCCTCATCCAGGGGGATGGCTCTCATTCTTCCGACCTCTTTCCTCTGGCAGGGCGATCGTGATCGCCTGTTATTGGGCTATCATCGCATACATGTTGACGGATCGTGCAATAGTAAATGATGCATACTATTGGGAAAGAGTAGGCTTCCGTGGAGCGTGGATATCAGTCACGCAAGTTCCCCTGGTGTACCTCCTAGCATCCAAGTCGAGCTTCATCGGCTTCATCATCGGAACCTCCCACGAAAGGTTGAACTGGCTACACCGATGGGTTTCCCGTACGCTGCTCGTAAGCGTGACCGTACACGGATTCTTCTTCATGGCTGAGTGGGTAAAGGCAAACTTTGTCACCCTTGAGCTCTCGATGATGCCGGTGGTCAAATATGGTCTTGTAGCGTGGGGTCTCCTGGTTTGGACGTTCTTCACTTCCCTCTCTCCGATGCGTCGTTTGGCCTATGAATTCTTTGTTTTGCAGCACATTGTAACATCAGCAGTCTTTTTATGGGTGCTGTACATCCACGTGCCAAGCTACGCCAGATACAACATCTGGTTTGCAATCGGGGCCCTGTTGTTGGACCGAGCAGTAAGGATTGTTCTGCTCTTGATTCGAAACATCCGAATTCGACGCGCCAAGTCATGTGGTGCAACTCAAAAAATTGGGCACCAGGTCGAGCTTCAAGCGTCGTGTAGTGAGATTGTGGTTATCACCATCAAGGATGTCCATCTCTCCTGGAAAGCCGGTCAACACATGTACCTCTGGCTTCCTCGTCTTGGGCCACTCGAATCCCATCCGTTCACAATCGCCAGTCCTTACAAGAAGGCAGAAGAATGCCACTGCAACCAGATTCAGTTCGCGGTCAGGGTTCAATCTGGTTTCTCCAAACGCATCCACCGATATGCGATGAAGACTCAAGAAACTGGCAACTCACTGACAGGTTTTATTGCTGGGCCATATGGAACACCTCCAAGCTGGGAAGCATACGAATCCTTGATTCTGATATCTGCATCAACTGGAGCGTCCTTCGCTATGCCCATCCTTGAAAGCATTCTTGCCAGCAGGACAACAATATGCACACAGCGAATCCACTTCCTCCTGGCTGTGAGAAAGCGCTCACACATAGATTTCTATGTGCAACGACTCAATACTGCTCTTTCCCATGCAGAAGCTCGAGGAATTGAGCTGAAAGTAGAGATCGCCATTACAAGTGATGCCAGCTCGTTCGTTGAGAGTGAAGAGAGTGATAAGAGTATCGATGATGAGAAGCATCTGCAACCCGAACACGTTGTGGAGAACCTTGGAGAAGAAAAGATCGTAGAGTCTAAACAGGATAAAGAGGAGACAATGATCCACGTCGACTCGATCTCAGCCTCAAGCTTAACATCCTCTCGAAGGACAGCTCCCGTCGTGAGCAAGTGTTGTTGTGACAATGGCGAAGGACCAAGTGGGATCGAGTCCTCTCGCCAGATCGTCTACTCTTATCAACGACCTGATATTGCGACTTTCATTCGGGGCCCAGTCGAGGCGACGGGTGGGGAGACGTCTGTTGCAGTGTGCGGAGGAAAGTCCTTGGTAGCTACCGTGAGAAACGCGGTGGCGAGCTTAAGTGATGAGAGGGCGGTACACAAAGGCACCGGAGCTCAAGGAATACATCTACATGTCGAAGAATACTGTTTTTAAACTTAGTCATGAAAGGCACGGGTTTGAAATATAGGATATGGCGTCTTGGGAAGGATATTCTGCTGCATTTGGGGCAGTATGAACGTGTACATGCTAATGAATAGGAAGCTTTAGACCATCCTAGACCATGACTCAAATGCAATCTACATACCAAGATTCCTGAGCGCCTCCGCCACCAATACGCCTTGATGTCTCCCTTAAAAGAACTCCATATTTGCCATGATTCGGGTTAAACTCGAGAGAGGCTCAGGGGTTTGGTCCCCTTCTATAATTCGTGCTCAACCAGGAGCTTCGTATCTCCAGTACTTGACTCGGACCATTCGTTGGTGGCCCACTGGACTATGAGTTTCTTGGCATCCTCGGACATCGCATAGAAGCCTGGATTGTCTTTCGGGTAGAACATAGCTGCTTAAAGTTAGCGTTATACTCCCTTTTTTTTTTAAAAAAAAAAAAGCAACATACACATATGTGCCCAAGCCTCATCTGCAGCCTCGTCATTGATTGCTTCGTGCCAAAACTCCTTCGACTCCTTCTTGGGCAGATTGCAAAAGGTCCTTTGATTCCCAATAACACTCCCGACCATAGTCTTTCCATCCCCTTTGCTGACAGCCTTCTTCCCCAATCTGGTGTAGAGATTTCCGAATCCGACATGTAACTCTTTGTTCAGCCGCACTATTCCAGCGACTCTCTTCTGCAGCTCAGGTCCCTTCATCAAACAGCCCACAAATTCGAGATGAGACGTTGCCCAAGACCATCCTGATGTGATCTCTTCCCTTTTCAGGTACGCTGCGCCTCCTGCAGCAACCACAGCAGCTCCAGCTCCAGCAATAGCCGCGACCTTCCCCCATCTTTGCCACATTGGTATAGGGGCGTCTGATGGAGGTGGAGCAGGCAATGCTGTTAAGGGTTTCTTGTCTTTGGAACCCTCTGCATCTGCGGCGGCTTTAGTTCCCCAGATTGCTCCTGTAAGCCCGCTCAACTGCGTAAGCGCATTCGTTGCTGTATTGTAATGTTCTTCCGCTCCGTGTGCAACAACGCCAGGCGAGATTCCGAGGTAAGGTGTGTCAAATGCTAAGACGCCTTGAACATATGGAAACATGAAGGAGTTTAGTTCTGGCTTTTTAAGGTCGGCGGGAGCAGAGGTATCGATGGGGAGGTCATTCGTAAGGGCGAGTAAGGTGTCTGCTGCAACGATGCCACCCATCTGTAAAATCATGAAGTCAGCACTGGCGGTTTCCTAAGACAGCCCGGGACAATGGCATCTTTCTTCGGAACGACTTACAGAATGTCCCACTAAAATAGCCCGTACAGAAGGTTCGACGGTGGGGGATGGAGTATGATTTTGGACTTCAATATCGATGACTTTCTCCAGCAGCCTGCTATTATCAACCTCTTCCCATTCGTGATCTGACGTAGCAGCCTACCAATCTCTAAACCTGCTCACGCATTCCTCCAAGGCCCCTCTGGTCTCAAAAGCGGGATACACCAAGAACCGAATGTCCAGTTTCGGAAGCGCATGTTGGACAAGGGCGGTAATGTGGTCGGGAAAGGTTCCAAAGGTTGTATCACCACCCTTTTTGGTCAGCAGGCACTGGGAGATATTAGAGCTTTGAAGTGTACCTTGAAGCCGTGGATGAAGACCAGCAACAGGACCTTACGCATCCTTTCGCATTCCGGGGGGATGAGTTGAGCTCGAGTCTCTCGAAGGTTGAATGCGGAGGAGAACGTGTGCTCAGCCCTGTGGTGGTCTGCCCCACCTCGAGACAGATGCTCCTGCGGTACGACCCCTGGAGACGGGACAACGTCTGTCCGATGACCCAATTCGCAGGTGTTAAATAGCCAAGGTAGGCCAACAAATACGAGTACAAATTTGCTATCATGTCTTCAGGCAGTAGCCGCGATACTGTATACGAGTTATTGCTGTGAGGACACAAGTCTCCTCTGCTCCAAGCTACTTCTCCCGCCAGATCTCAACATGCCTCGAACAGATCGCGACCGCAATACCAAGTCGCTCCCGGGCATCATCACGTTCGCGGTCCTAGGCGCCTTGACCGGTCACAGTCGGGAGCTCAAATCTTTTGACAGTTATGCCATTGCCCGTAACGCAAACCTCAAACGACGGGAATCCATTAACTACGTACCTGTACAAGAACCCACCACTCACCGGAGAGAGCGTGCTCTCACCCCTCCACCTTCTGGAAGGGCCATTTTGCAACCAAGCCAACTCAATGAGCAAATTCAGTCTCCGATGTTCAAACTTTCTGAGGAATTACTGCTACTGATCTATGAAGAAGTTCTTGGTCGCAACCTGTTCCACATTGTCAGGAGAACGACTTCATTCCAACTTGGACATATTGTATGCAAAACCAATATCCCAAGACGCCAAGAAGAATGCAATGAGAATGAATGTCGAGGCTTGAAGGTCCCGACTGGTATTCATGCCAAGACTGGACCAGGTGACGGAGGCCTAATTCCACTTCTTCAGTCATGTCGGAAAATGTAAATCTACTGCTCTTATGTTTCTAAACCCAGTTGCTAAGGGGTATCTTCAGATATATCGACGCAGTCAGAGTGCTGTATTCGTCTAACATATTCGACTTTGACTGTATGGAAACTCTGATCTACTTCTCCACTGCCCTTGTCCCAGCTCGGTTCGACAACCTCATCTCGCTCCAACTGGACTTTCGCTTTCCCCTCTCCCTCTATTTCCATGAAGCAACTCCTCAGAACGACCTCGCTCGCTGGGAAAGAACGTGGAGAATCATCGGGAGTATGAAATCGCTGCAATTCCTCTGGGTTCGTATTGCTTGGCCCAAGCAAGAGATGACTGTTCGTGAAGAGAGGAGGTTCATGGAACCTTTGTGTCAAGTCAGGGAGTTGAATTGTTTTGAAGTGAGCCTACAGTCTGTTATTGGGACGGAATTCGAAAGCGGGAAAGAGGAACACTGGGTTGTTTTCAGGAGAAAGCGCTGAGGGAGAGATGAAAGGATTTCACGAGCTGCGGGGTATACCACTACTTTTGCGTACTTGCTTCATTACCACTTGGTACGTTTGACTTTGCACGTCACGCATTTGGAGGTGGGATCCTCCAAGTGTTATGCTATTCTACAACCTAACAAGTCGGCTAGCTTGAGGAGTACGACACCCGAAGTCGTTAACTACGAATGCGCTCTCCAATATCTGATCAATACTTCTTACAAAATCATTATTTCGTTGCGCTGTTATTTACTGATACCCGAATCTTTGCAAGTCATTCTTCGAGTCTTGCTCATCACACCAGCCTGTGACATCGTACATTTTCCCGTTGGTATTGGATATTAGCAAACGCGCTGGATCTTTTACGGAAATAGGTCCGGGATCTCAGAGCTAAAGGAATTGTTAAAAACAACCACCTAAAAAATTCAAGTGTATCGACAGGAAGGCAGCACTCACCTTTTGAATTTCGCCATCTTAGTGTCCGGCCATCCATCTTTGACGCTTTGTAGAAAGTCTTCTACTTGATTGGTAAAGCCAAAGAAAACATACGCCTCGGGATCGTTTAGCCAAGGGCGTGTAATCTTGACAAGCCGTTTTGCAATACAGTAGTCGAGCTTGACAATGCGTGTGGGCTTGATCAAGCAGGGACCGTAATCCTTGCCTCCACCGACTTTACCGCCCACATAAGGGCAGTACATTCCCTTCTCTAAACGGAGCCAGTGTGGGGTTGGGGTGTGATCCTCTTCGCTCGGCCAGGAGAAAAATTTGCCGTCTTTCATTGGATAACAGACTCGGTTGAGATCGAAGTTGTTTCGATCATCTCGATCGGAGGGGACATCATGTTGAAGAGGGGACAAAGTGTACGGAGATGTTGTCTGCGTGGAGACGACTTTATTCGTGGTGGTTGTAAGATATCGGTTGTCACGGCTTGGGGACATCGAGCTTGACTGCGGCGCTTGCGACTGGCTGGCTCCCTGTCGTGGTTTTCTAGGTGGGGTCGGGGATGCCGCGCTTCGCTCTCCTGCTATGTTCCGTGATATTGTTGGTCGTTGTCGTGCTGCGTTCTGGGGGGCTGTTTGTCGTCGTCCAGCTGGCATCTGGGAAAGCGGTTGCCGATGTGCAGTCGTGATCTCAGACATCTTCGACCTATCGCCCAGCTGAGGCTGGGACAATGCCTTCACGTTTTCCATTTGAGACAAACTGAACTTGTTGTCGGAAGTCCTTGCGCGTTTGACCGAAAGGAGTTTCGCGGACATACCACCCTCATTCCCATCGCCAAAATCAAAATCCAACTCGTCAGGGCGATCTTTGGAGGAATATCCGTTTTGTGGGGAGCCATTCTTGCGCTTTTCTCCAAGCGATTGTGACGGAGTCCTCAACATTGCCCGGCGCTCTCCCTCTAGGGTTGGTGGTACCACGCCTCTGCTCAAACTACCTTCGGACTTAATCGTGTCAGGTTTTTTGAGCCGTGAGGAGGTCTTCGTTGGGGTTCTTGGTGGCAAGCGGACAGTAGCCTCATCAGCGGCTCCTTGCAAACAACCTTCAGGAGTTGCAGCTGCCTTAGCTTGGGGCGGACGTTGTGTCTTGGATAGTGTGCTTTGTGAAGCCGTCGTGGAGGTGCTAAGAAGTGACTTGCAAGGCCCTTTTGGTGCAGGCGTTGCAGTGCTTGGCGCTGGTGTCCTCGAAGGAGCTCGAGCGAGTTCTTTGTGAGAATTGCTACGAGTTGCATTAGCTGCGGCATCCGAATCAGGCTTTGGAGCACTCGCAGCCGGTGTTCTCGCCGAAGTTTGAGCGGCTTCTTGCTGAGGAGTGGTAGGAACTGCATTGGGCGGAGTATTCGATGCCGGCTTTTTGTTTTTAGCAGTCGGTATCTTCGAAGAAGCTCGAGAGTGTTCCCCCTGAGGAGTACCCATCAGAGCGTTTTCAGAGCCGGCCACTCCAGGATTGGGTCCGGTAGTTGCATTCTGAGGAGTACTCGTAGCAGCACACGTAGGGCTACCATCCCGAGGAGTGATCGGACTGACGACTGGTCGATTCAGCGGAGCGCTGGCCTCTGATCGGCTTGGAGTCGCCTCAACCGGTCGTGGAAAGCTTAGCCACAAATTTGTTGCCTTGAGCAAAGGTGATGACTCGACTTGCTTCTCGACCTCGAAGAAAGCCAGTCGTCCGACTTCTGCTTTCTCTTGTTTCTCCTTCACCTCCAGTTCCTTCCTCCGCTGTCTGAATTTCTGCTCCATCAAAGCCTCCTGCTCCCCAACCCGTTCGTCCAAATGAATTTTGGCTTTGAGAGCCTCAGCCTTAGCTTCTTGAATCTTCTTCTCTGTCTCGATTTTGAGGTCAGCTAACTCCTGGACATGACGAGCCTGTAAAGCCTTAAGTTTCCCGTCCTGATCGCTTTGAATGCTCCTCTGACGTTCGGTAGATTGGCATTTTAAATTATCTTGTTCGGTCTTTGCTTTCCCCTGGAAAGCTTCTAGTTCCTTATTGATCGAGGCTTCAAGATCTTCCTTCGCTTTCTGGAGTTGATCCTGATGAGCGTCAGCTTTGGACAGTCACCAACAAAACAATGCCAGAAACGCGCATGCACGCTGAAAGGCAATGGTGACACGCTTCAATGTCTCAAATTGAAATACACACTGAGAACACCAGGAAATGATGGGAGCCGACGCGTTACCCAAAGCTGTGCCTTGTAGTGAAACAGGTCAATCGTCAACTTGGAACAAAATATTGACTTACTCTCATGGAGGCCCAGTGCAGCTCAACACGTCGGTAGGGAGAAGAATCCATCTTTTATGCGCTCATGCAACGGCAACTAGGGTGCAATCTTACCACGCGTTGCCGCCATTAGCCAAGTGTTGTGGTGTTGGGTTGCAAGGTCTAAAGCGAGATCTAGGTCAAGCCTTTAAGGCGAGCGACGAGAACACACTTGAGCGATGGGCAGAATGGAGCCTTGCTAACCTAGTTAGTGAATTGACCAAGTGTATGCCTTTGCAATCCTGAAGTCTGAGGTTCAGCATTGAGTAAAGGCAAACGAGAATTCTAGGTGCTAAAGTGGACCTGCAGACTAGAATGCTACCAAGCACTCAACATTACTTGTCATTTAGTCTACTCATCTGTTTACACACAGTCATTTGCATCAATCGGTACCAATCGTGTCTTGCTATAACCATAAAGTACAATTCTCGCCCGACACGTTAGAAGCACATACATTTGCCATCCAATATTCAGCATCAAGTTGACGTCACACAGCAGCACTGTCACGACGTTCGCATGTCTCGCCGCTGCCATTTCCTAATTCCGAATCGGTAACAAAGGCATTTTCCTAAAGAGAAATCCAAAACAAATTGCATGCTTTCATATTGAAAATAAAACACGGTAAAGTCCTCTTACCACATATCGAATGAGTCAACCCCCTCGACGATAACTTGAATATAATCTCCAGAAGCTATAGAATTCCCCACCAAACAGAGTCCATTGTGCCAGGATTCCGAACTTTACGAAACTTGTAAACTTAGCACAATCTTCAGCCCAGCACCAAATCGGTTGCAGCAAAATTGCAGATCCAGATTCGAAATGTGGCAAAACAATGGCTTAGAAACGTGGGTTAAAGGAGGTTAACTATGGGGAAAAGGATAGAGTTGTTTCTTCTTCAAAAGATTCAACCCCCATACGGCTTATTCTTGAGAAGCAGATTGTCAATATACATTGATAGAATAAGCTCCTTTGCCTTCACGAATTTCGAGGATTGAAGCTAAGCACGATACCAAATGCAGCAAATTTACAACTTCAACCTGGCATTGTGGCAAGATGAGGACCGAGAAAATCTCCCACGGCTTTTAATCATGGGCGAGAACATGGGATGTAGTAAGTAGATCGCATTTCGACCGCTGCCGTCTTCCTCCTAGAAGATTTTGGGAGGTATACAGCAATAAGGTCACCGGCGGAAGACGTTTCGTAACCAGATGACGGAAAGAGCATAGAATTCGGCCTGTCGCTCTTCGGTCATAGCTGCCTTTCCATGAGAACTTGTGGGAGATCACGCTTCAAACGACTCTGCTGAGGAACGACTCCGAGCGAGATGAAGGAGCTGCTAGTGGAAAAGCTGTTGAAGCAATAAATCACGCAGGAGCCATCAAAATGGAGCCGGAGTCTTAGGAGGCTGGGCCCGTTGCTCAGGCCGCTCAGCACTATCATCTTGATGGTGGCAGAGGGCAATGCCCGCATCACAAAGAAGCAATGCGAGAAACCCGAGAACGTTGAGAATGCAAACGTACCTTGACCGCAAACGCCTTTGTCAATAAAGAGCAAGCGTGAAAGTCATGCGGAGCCATATTTCGATGCTATTTCGTTTGTTCTTATGTTAAACCGGAGACAAGGAACCCAAATGGTATCTTGCGGCTTGGTCCTCCCAATCAAAGTAGTCCCCCAAACGCCTGTATCAGCGAGAGCAGTCAATGATCAATCCCATATTGCCCATACTCCATGCTATGCAAATGCAGCGAAAAACCCTCAACCGGCTATGCTTCAACTTATGTACTCTGTGGTAGGATGATGCCAATGTCATCAGAGGCTCATCACAAGAAAACACCGACCCATTTGTCCTTATTCCTAATATCGCTCTCACAATCATCAACGGAACAAAGAAGCTTAGTAGTTTTGCTTTTGCTGCTGGTTGGTGGCTTCGAACTTGCGCGGAAGGAAACAGCGCCGTATTTGCCTGATTGGGCTCGGTTTTGGAAGCAACTATTACAGTATACCTAGAAATAATCAGTACGAGGGTGACGATATCCAGGGGGAATGACCTACGTGACCACATTCCTTCACGACCCAGAACGGGTGCTCTTCCCTATCCTTCCTCGATGGCGCCTTGCCACCCTTTTTTACAATAGGCTCTTCGTCCTTTCTGTGTATCAATTCCTCCTCGCAACTGGGGCAAATAATCGTTTGGCTCTCTTCTGGGGAACGTGTAAATCCTTCCTTCGCGGCTGGAGGTGCAACATGCTGTGGTTTTCGGTCCACAAAAGCGTGGTGTTGATAATTCATGAGCCCTGGCATAACCTGTTCGTCGTGGAATGCCTGTATATGGTCCATGATTTCTTGACCCATTCGTGCCGCAATGTGATATTCAGCTTCCGCAGGAATTCGACCGCGCCTTTCCACTCTTCCACTGACTCCAATGACAACTCCGTGACGATGAGTGGGAAAGACTCTGTTGATCGGTTGAGGTGGCAAGGGCACAAAAAGTGAGGGTGAATCGTCTCGTCTAGCGGGTGGAACAGGCCGAGCAGCACTCGGGCGAGGAAGAGGCAGTTGACGTCCTCCCATAATTATGATATCAGGTTCGCCATTGTCGTCCGTCAAATCAATGAAGTCCCCGAGACTGACTGCATCACTTCTCCCAAGCTGTGGTGGTCTTTGGGATCGGCTCCGTTCCTCATCGTTCCGACTAGGTAACGGTAGTTCCTCGGGCTCGTCCGTGAGATCAATAATGGTCTGGGAGGCCCGGTGCTCGAGGCGTGGCCGCTGCTGAGAGTGGGAACGCGCTGGCATCTCTTCCGAAGCTCTTTGTAAATGTTGGTTGTGGGGATGGGAAGTGCGGCGCCTATCGAGGACGGAGGCGAGGTTTTCGTTAGAAGGTGCTCTGGAGTACCGGTGGGAGAAGAAATTCGAAGTAGAGGGATCTCCAAAATTCATAGGAGAGGGTGAGAGTGTTGCTGGATGTGACATTTCGGTGAAAGATCTCTGTGGTCGAGTAATCACGTTAGATCGGGCCAAAAGCTCGGAATCGTGGGTGGGGTCCTACTTTGTGGCGCTGGGACTCTGGTGACCATATATCCATCACATTCGTATGTAGAATTCAAGGTCTCTCGCTGGCATCGAGAAGGTACCGGAGGTGTGTATGAATGCTGGTGGTTCAGCTCGTGGTGCAGCCGCAATGGGCGGATGGCGAATCTGGTGTTGTGTTGACGTTGAAAAGGATGTGGTTCCCGAGCGTGTGAGATCAGAGGTCCTAGCGGCCTTCGCTAGGATGTCGCCGCACTGCTTAAATCCGACTGAGCGCCTTCGAGATGCGATGGGTCGACTGCTACCTGCTTGCCTAGTTTGAAGGACGAAGGGATTCCAAATTAGTAATTTATGGGTTCAGGAGGCGGCAAGAAGAAGCAAAGGCTCAAAACACAATTTCGCAAGGGCCGCGGACAGCAGGCGCAAAGCTCCAAAAATCCCTGTAGCGGCGATCAAAAATAGAAGGAACAAGCGTCGCAGAACCGCAAATTACGAACTATTGTTTACCCCGAATTTCTTTCAGCACCATAGGCAGGACGAGGCATCTTCGCCTCCCGCTGAGTCGCCCATTACTTGAGTCAATCCACATCCCATTCACACATTACTGCCTGGTTCAGGATCCGAGCATTCACGTGCAACAGTTTCATTCATTTTCCCAGTGCATCACCTCTCACTCCTGTCCTGCTTGCTTTCTAGAATTACATGCAAGAGAGACTGTCCAGATTTGCTTTTGTCAGAAGCCAGAATGTCAAAGTCCAAACTCCATAAAATCCCATCTTCATCCAAGTACTGTTATAACACCATCACCGTTGACCGTGATCAAGGTCTTTGCCTCTGGTCCCCATGCAACTGCAGTAGCCGGAACAGCGGTGCTAATGACGTCTGACCATGACTTCGATGTCTTGGTATACTGTGAGATGGTGAGGCCTCGGGGGCCGGAGGCTGCCAGATACTGGCCGGTGTAGTCCCATCGGATGCTGTCAACCTGTCCACCAATTTCGAGCACCTTGGCTTCCGCAGCCTTGCCCTCCTTTCGCAAGTCGAAAATAACCACGCTGTTGGAGCCTTTCGCAACACCTGCAAACCAGATGCCATTTTCTGAGAAGGCAATATCCTGTACGGGGCCTTCCAGATCGAAGTTTGCAGCATTTTCGCCTGTCTTGACATGGAACAGCTTGATCTGCCCGTCAGTGCCTCCAGCTGCAAATAGATGCCCATCCGGATGGAATGCAGCAGTGGTGAGTTCTGCGAATTTATTGTTAATATTTCCCAATACAGTTTCATGGGATCCCATACCTGAATTGCTGTAAACCTGAGTAACAGCCTTACCTCCCGGTAAATCGTAGAAAACGAAGCTCTTGTCGACTCCGACTGAAGCAAGAATATCACCACTTGGATGCAGCGCCAAGCCGTTTGCACTCCCTGCATGTGATGCGAATGAAATCTCGCTGTCCCCAAAGACCCTTACCGCCCCTGAAGCAGTAGAAACAACTGGTTGGTTGCCAAACCATACCGAATCTGTCACAGCAGCACCAGCCTTGAATGATTCCACCACCTTGTTTTCAGGGATAGAAAAGATTCCAGCAACACCATCATTTCCACCAAAGACAACTAATTGGCCAGCCTCGTCCACAGCAAGAGATTTTGCTCCAGGATATAAAGCTTTGGAAGTAGTCGCAACGCCAAATTTCTCAATGAGCTCCGCGTCAGCCCATTCTTTTGGCACTGGCCGCTTTCGGCGGCTCTTGGAAAGTCTATTAATAATTAGCATTCTGCTGTCTTTGGCGTGGACCTTGGACTCATACTTTTCTTGAGTGGCATCCACCTTCGCTGCCAACTCGTCTGGAAGGCCTTGACTATCAATTTGCATGGCATCCCCATTGCTCGCGCCACCAGCATTAATCGTCACTTTTGATAACGCATCTCTAGCCTCGTCGCGCTCCCTCGTCAGACGGGCGATGACTCTAACTGCGGCATCATGCTGATACAACGCCGTAGCCAATTCCTGCCGAGTTTGCTGCAACTGTTGCCGCAGGTTGAAAGACTCGAGAGCTAAGGCATCCCATTCGTTTTGGAAGGTCGAGAGGAGAGAGGGAATGGATGTGAGAGTCGGTGGTCGAGGAGCGACTATTCTCGAGGACTTGAGATCGATGAGGTCTGTAATCTCCAACTCTTCTCCGTTCACAGGGTCCTTATGGTTCTCTGCGATATAAGTTTCGATCAAGCGCTTCTCATAGACATTGCCTACCACAAGTCAGTCTTGCATTGAGTAGAGAGCGCTGGTGCCTTTCTTACCACTCTTCGAGGAAGCGACTGGATGCTGTGGAGCTTCGCCGGATACTGTACGCGGTCAGTACCGGACTGTGACTGTCGGGAGATCGAATGGAAATACTTACTTGAGCACAACATCTCTAATCACGTCGAAGATCGAGTTCTGAGCTTTGGCGCATCAAATCGTTAAGCAGAACTTCAACTTTGAAGGCGCTGGAAATTTGTGACGCTAGTGCCCAATCAGGTCTAGACTCATTTTCAGCTATCTGCTCAAGCAAGTTTATCTTCAACTTCATCAATCTCTCACATTATCCAATTCACATTGATCACTCTTGAAAACTTCCATTATGTCCGGTTTCCAACTTCCACCTATTTTCGACGTTCCTGCTCTTTCTACAATTGAGCGAGCAACTGTCCTGGACGCTCTTTTCGAGCCTTGCACTGCTCTGCACACCTTGTCTCTCGATCTTCTCCACACCGAGAAGTTCGAGTCTTACTATGACCTCATTGCAAGCGTTGGAGTCCAGTTGATAGATCTGTCTGAAAGTCTCTCTACAAGTGACACAGAATGGCTGGACAATATCCTTGGTGCTCATCCCAGACTTGGTGAGAAGAAAGTCGAGAGTGCACAGTCACAAGCCGAGCAAGCCCAACTGAATACCGGTGGCGAGGAGGAGGCTACTAAATTACGGAATCTGAATGCTGAATACGAGAAGACCTTCCCTGGTCTCAAATATGTGTATGAACACTATCTATATTCTGACGATAGGAACTGATGTCAGTAAGGGTATTTGTGAACGGAAGGTCAAGGCCAGTCATCATGGAGGACATGCGTTCGAGGATAGACAGAGGAGATATCAAGCTCGAGCGAGCAGAGGCTATCAAGGTAAGTGCTCTTGAAAGAGTAAATAGATTATTCGAACTGATCCACATCACTTCAAGGCAATGTGTGATATTGCAGCGGACCGCGCTGTCAAACTCCAACAACATTAGATATGCATGCACCTGTTCTATTCCATGTCCAACCTTGACCATGCCCTGACCCAAAACAATTTTGTGGGCGCCGTATGATGCATGCATTGCACGACGAAAGAAATGATTATAGTCATTACTCCATCTCGTGGATCAGTCCATGACGGTCACAAAGTAGCCATCCCCCTGACGCTCCTTCTCCCTTAGCAAGTCAACAATACTGTCCTCTGGCGGAGCTGGCGGCGTGTCTGGCAAGTCCTGTGGTTGAATACCGTCCAAAGCGTCGAGGAAACCCCAGTCGTCTCCATCCCCTCCCTCGCTGGAAACGGGATTCATGATATTGAAATCGCTATAGATTGCCGAGATCCTATCAATACCGTCTGACCTGTCGATCCCGAAGTCCTCCTCGTAAGGGTCAGATATGTCATCTTCCATGTCCAAGGCGTCATAGGCTGACAGTCCAAGTGGTGATGGCGGAAGTGGCGTATCGTTGCAGCGAGGTTTCTGAATAACAAGCTGACGCAACGACATCCGTCCCTTGGTTCTCTCTTGCTCAAGACGCATGAAGTCCTTCGCCGCATCCATACTCATGCGTACTCGGTTCATGATGGCGGCCTTTCTTAGTACAGTCTTGTTGTGAATTTTGTTTCTCGCTCCCCAGATTGCAACTCTGGAGACGCCGTGGTTGACGATGTTGGAAGCCGGCTGGGAGAATGGCCGACTGAGACGCGAAGTGATGAGGTGTAACCGTAGGCGTCTTTTCTTCCTCCCCTCATTGCCGTCGCCGTCGACATCAGACAGGGCCCGTCGACGCTTGAAGGGCCGGTTTGACGGGACAGGAACTGATAATGGCCTGTCGAAGGAGAACTTGCGGGACGGGCCTGCGGAGAAGGTAAAGGTGAAGGTGTCTATAGATGACCTAGGGTCGCAGTATATCTCTACCATGCTCACGTGTGGGTCGTGGGCTCGAAAACTGGTCGTTCGTTTTGTTCCAAAATATGGCCCGGTTAGATGGGGCTCTTCATCTCCTCCACGAAGATGAGCACTTGGAGACACTCGCTCATTGGGTTTGTTGACGAGTGGAAAGATGCAGCTCTGGCAGTTGATACTCTCCAACCTAACACCAGTGTGTAGAAAGGAGAGCGAGACAGGAGAGACGACCAGAAGGGCCAGAAGGGAAGTGAAGGGAGGAGGCGGAACAGGCGGCTGGGGGAGAAGGAAGGGAGGGAGACTAGAACGAAGTGAACCCGCAGGACTGGCCTTGGGCCCATCTCATCCCGCACTTCCACAGCCATGGACATTTGCGGGGAAACAGTGTTTAGTTTTGCGCAGGGGAGCCCTGAGGGTGCACATACGGCAAGCGGCAGCCAATCCGAACCCTGGGCCGGCGAAGAAGGCGACAGTCACGAGCGCCGCGAAAACATTTCCTGAGTTTTCCTCGCACTCGCTGCTATTGGCGCTCTCGCCCCGGTCACACGCCTGATTGGCCCCGTGCTGGCGCTGCGTCGCATCCACCAACCCGCTTTCAGGCATTTGCTGGGCCAGCTTGCTTCTTTGATGAAACTTTTACGTTTCTTGGGCTTGACTGGCTGGCTGGCTGAGCAGCGCTCCTTTGCTGCGAGCGACTCATTTCTCTTGCCTTGCAAGACACAGGGGCCATGGCCCATGGTGGGCCTTTGCGGGGCCCACTGATCTCCGAGTGCTTATGCGCATCAAATCTGTTGTTTGGACCCAGATCCGGGGAGACTTTCGATCCCCGGTGAGGGGAACTCATCCCTGTCGCCTTTCCCTTAGGCTTCAGGACTTCTTGACTTCTTTGGGCGAGCCTGGCCAGAGCGCGAGCTGCGGAACTCCACGGCGCCATGGAAGCTTCGAAACTTCGAAAGAACACTTTGACCAGTCTCACCGCTGTTCGAACTTCGCACCACATCGCTGTGCGGGAATTCTGGAACGACATTCCCAGGGATCGGGCCGGAAGTGGAAATGGGCGTTTTGAGGAGGAACCCCCCGCTCCTTCCTTGTGGCCTGGCGGAGGTTTCCATGACAATGGCGTTGTCTTGTTTTCAACCACAAAGACATCTTTCAATGATGACTGGCCAAATATAAGTGGGATGAGGACCCTCCGTCCGACCGTCTATCAGCCTCAGTACCAGGCCACCTCACTTTTGTCGCCAGCAGCGCTCCAGAGACCTGAGATACTCATCACGTGAGTGCACATCAACTTGATTTTCTGAAAAGGAGTCACGGAACTTGCCAATGTTATCTGTGTTTCGTACTACACACTGATGGTCTTAAACACATTGAAGGCCTCGCCAGTACCAACCAAGCAGCCAGGTATCTGTGGGTGGAAATGCAGCTCCTTAGCCTTCTCCATGTAGTGGACAAACAGTAACTGAGGAGGCACCTCATTTACTCCACCGGTATCCTTGCTCTCCTCGTCGTCGAGCTCTACCGCCAGATCCCACAAAGTTAAGGTATCATCGCCAGCCGCAACAGCTACAATGCTATCATCTGTCGGATGCCATTCCACGCTGGTGATTTGCTCTTTGTGGAAGTTGAAGCTGGCCACAGGTGTAGGTTTCGACGGTGCTGATGAAGAAGTATTTGGCTTCCACTGACGCAGATCCCAAACAGCCCAAACACCGTCGTCCGCACCTGAAGCGAGGAGATGTGTGGTTTGGTGAGACCAAGACATGACATTCACGTCTGTATTGCTGACTTGAATACTGAGTGCTGCTTTTCTACTCTTACTCCGCACATCCCACACCTTGATAGTCCCATCACTCGATGCAGACGCAAAGACGTTCCGCTCAGAAGGGCTCCATTGGAGTTCCTCGACACTGCCTTCATGACCAGTGAAAGGCCTCGAGTCGGTTGCCCAACCTTCGCCAGCTGTACGTGTGGTGACATATATGCCTCCATTATTGTCGCCGGTTAAGAGCTTTCCGGTTGACACGAGGGGGGACCAATCTACTGCGTAGCCTTCGGTCTTGTGCATTCGAAGTGTAGATATGGCTTTGTTTTGTTGTGGGGTGATAACAGTGCCAGGGGTATCAAAGGAGGCGAGATGGGGGGTAACGTCGTGGATGAGAACTTGGCCCGACTCCATCATTGAAGCCGTCAAGGTTGTTGGAGGCTGTGAAGAGTTTGAAGAAGGAGTTTGGTGAGCGCGGATTCGGTTGGTGGTAGATGTGAGCGGTATTGAAGTGGACTCGAGTATTGGATCTGCGTCCTCGTCCTCGTCGTCAGACGAATCCTCATCATCCTGCTCCCTCTCCATCCTACTAAGACCGCTAAACTTCATAACCATCAATTGGTTTTCCTTTTCTCGTTTCCTGTCTGCTTGGGTTCCTGCAACAGCGTACATCGTGGCGGGGTAGGTCTTCCGGTTGTCTCCCAAACTATCCTTCACAATATCGAAGGAAAGACAGGGCCAAGGTGTACTCAGCGCATGTAACATCTCATAAGTCGAAAGATCTGGGGATAATGTCTGGCCAGGTTCCAGCTTATTTCTGCCAACTATGAATGTCTGCTGGTCCACGTCCATAGCTTCTAGTATATGTTAGCAAAACGCCATAACTATGCGCCCTAAACCATTTTCAATCCAGCAATTGCTCACCGGTCTTCTCTTCAGCTTCTCTTTCAGCATCCGGTCTGCCATCCACGCCCGCCTCAAGAATCTCATCCTCGCTCTCATATTCATCCTCGAACTCGTCCTCGAACTCTCCCAACTCATCTTCCAGCTCGCCTTGTCCCGGGCGCTCTCCACCCTTCAACGACACGCCGCCATTCTCTTGTTCTTCTGCCGGGCGCTTGGACATCTTCACCTGTCGTTTGCGAGGTTGACTGCGTTGCGGAAAATTGACGGAATTTCGTAGACAATTTTCTTATCGAAACCGCAATCGTGGGTTTCCCAACTTTTTTTCTGGTGCGGGAAAAACGTTAATCCGAAGCGGCTTAACTTCAACATCAGCTCCCGTCGACTTGAGAACGGATACGGCACCGATGCAAAGCTAGCCTCAAGATGTTGTACGAACTTATTGCAGTTGTAAGTATGTTATCTAAACCCTTCTGAATAAAATGCTGACGCCGCCAGGTCCGGCCCGGCAAGCTCGGCGAGGTCAAAGAGTACAGCTCTCCTTCCTCTCTCCTTCAGCCTCAGAACTGATCAATTCTCTCAGAATCGTGCGTACGGCTGGCTCCCTGATCCTCAAGTCCGGCGGTACCATCCGCGGTATCAAGAACTGGGGTGTGTTCTCGCTGCCAAAACGAACACGAAAACATCAAGCGCAGCACGACAACGGTCACTACTTTATAATGCGATACGATGCCTCAAGCCGGATACAAGACGATGTCAGGAAGACGTTGGGCCTGGATCCGAGAATGATTAAGTTCAGTAGCGTGAAGATGGGCGATGGGACGTTAGAAAGTTTGAGTAAGATTGGAGGATCTATTCCGTGGGATACGAGGGAGGAGTTTTGAGCAAGAGGACGGATTAGATTGTGTAGAATTGTACAATATGGCACTGCATGGCGAAATCGGAATTAAGCACAACAGCGGTCGTGTTTTATCACACATGTTCCAGAAGAGAAGGGGTTTAAGATGAAAGTCTTTTGCCATAATTCGTGCTGAGTCCATTCGGAATCTAGAAAAGCAAACGATGAACGCCGCTGTGCAATGCCCGCTTAACAAGCAAAGAAGAGTCAAGTCAAACTCCAAAGAAGAAACCCTATTAAACTCTCTAATCCGTCTCCATGGTGTCTGGAAGATCACCCCTCTTTTCCTTGACGAACGCAACAAACTCGTCAATAACCCCGGGCCAGGCACCATCCTCGCTCCAGAAACTCAAGGTCTCATCCCGCATTGTCTTCTGAAAGAACTCAAAGGTCTGGTTCCACATATCCTTGTTGACTGTCTTTGTCCAGTTTGCCCTCAGAAATTCGATCCACAAGTTGGTCCAGTTGGTTGTTGTGGGGGGAGTGCCGGTAATCCACGGCTGTCCAGGTGAATTGAAAACCATCTCCCAATACACGAGAGCATTTTCCAGGGGAAGGGCTTTCTGGCCTTGTTCTCTGGAACAGACAAATGTGTGTCGGTATACTTTCTTGAACAGCGCCATGTCAGTGGACAATTGCTTAAGCTGGCCAGCAACGTATGCCTTTTGCTTTGGGATCGTATCGGCGCTGAGATGTTGAGTTAGCAGGCGAATGATCTTAGTATGTAAGCAAACGCACCCAACAGTCTTCCATCCATCGATGAATGCCTCTTTTGACATCTCTGCCAAAGCTGGTGCTTGCACAATCTCAAGAGGCACCAAGATCTCGGCACTTTCAAGATTCAGGCCCAAGTCTTGGAGATATCTCATTGTACCGTTGACACCTGTCTTGTCTTCTTCATCTGTGGATTCTGCAAAATCATACTTCAATCAGCCTCGTCAATTCTACAGTAACGGCTTGGGTGTGCTAACCTCTGTACTTCTCGAAGAGCTTGGCGAGGCTGTCCTTTTCCTTCGCAAGTGGTGCAGATCCGTTAGATGTAAAGTAACTGTTGGTTTTTGGGTTAGCATTCTGTCCACGCTCAAAAGGAAAGTCGGATATCGATTTGCTTTTCAATTGGAAAGAATTCAGGATGGTGCTCCAATCCACGCCGTTGTAGCTGATTTGCACAATATGAACGGGTGTGAAGTTGGGTCCTGCATCCGGGTCTGAATCGTATCCTGAACTTGGTCCTGGTCCTGGCTTGGGTTCTGGCTTGGTTTCATTTTTGGATTCCGGCTTAGGTCCTCTCTTGGACTTTCCTTTCTCACCCATGGAATTGCTTTCGGAAAGAGTCGGCCAAGGAGGACCATCTGATGTTGGGTCTGGTGGAGTCAACAAAGCCGGGACCGTGGAACTGGAAGGAGTCTCGCCGGCGTTCGAAGCCTCGGAATGTTGTCTTGCCAACTGCTCAGCGTTGGTTAAAGGACGAATCCATACGCGGCCCCTGCGACGCGTAAATGTGTCCTCGATTCGACATCGTTCACTCGAGGGAAGCCGGCGAAGGAGACTTTCAGGAATTTGGTCGAGACTCGTGAATGGTTGGTCCCAATCAATGGGTGGTTGGTTTGGAAACGCGGTTCCCGGTACCCGCCGCTCTTGGGTGTCGGATGGTGGAGGTGGGCGAGGCAACGAGGCCCTGGCTGCGGAATCGAGAGGAGTTTTTTCGGATCTCGAAGCCTCAGCATGCTTCGATGACACACGCCCAGCGTTAGTCGAAGAGGGACCGATCAAGTTCTGCACGCCGCCTCCATTGATCGAAGGGGGAGGGGACTGCGCCACAATGGCAGCCCAAGTTAGAGGTCTCTTTTGAGAATCTTGACTAGCTGGGTGACGTCCTGTCTGAGACCGGAAGTCACTTTCCCCGGCGACCTGAGGATGAGGAAGGGAGACATGAAGACGTACGCGATCACCACCGTAGGCAGGATGGTCGGCCATCGTAGTTGGTGGTAGAGATTGCTCTCTGCTATTCAAATCTTCGACGGCTCTGGAGGCAGCGGATGCTGGAGTCCTCCTTGGGGTCGTTGAGGACAATATTTGATTGGCATAAGGGGCAGGGTCCTTTTTGGGGCTTGTTGGGTCTGAAAGGGGCGAGTAGATTTCACTGGAGCTTACTAGGATAGGTCAGTTGGATCGATTCGCAGATTGATGTATGGGTGGTACACACCTCTCATCAAGTCCTTCAAGGCTTCCTCATCGGTGGAATCCCGATCGGCTGGGGCCACAGAGTGATTCAGATGCGATGGAGCTATTGGCCTCACACCTCCATCCAATGCTGGAATGTGTGGTTGAAGATGTGGGGGAGGATTATAAGAAGATCCATTGGTGTACTGTCCAATTGGTAATTGACCAAATGGCTGGTGAGGGTTATGTTGATAGCCATTCAGTAGGTCAGTAGGAGCGTCAACTGCTGATCCGAATTGTTGATTCAAATTTGCAGCCAAAGCATCCTGGCCGTTTCCATAATGGGGAGTTGTAGGAGTTCCAAAGTGACCATTGGCATACGGCTGATGGTCAGGTAGACCCGGGGGAGTTCCAATTCCCAATAGTGAGGCATCGGAGAAGCGATTAAACTGCGGGTCCCAGGCATTTTGAGACAAAGTAGTATGGCTCATAACAGAGCCTCCGTAAGCGTTGGGTGGATGGCTCCGAAATCCCGATGCGAATTGGAAGGCACCCGTTCCCGTTGGTGAGGTTTCAAAGAGGTCATTGGTCTGCATGCCATGCATGCCTTCTCCTGATACCATCTCGTTTGTCGCACTATTCCTCGTTGGAAAGTTCCTGGAGGGGTCTGTAAATCCTCCGGGATTGTCCCTAGCCGGAAAGCTTTGAAAGCCCGGTGGGGGCTGGATGATGCCCCCTCTCCTTCCCGATCGTGAAGCAATGGAGGTGGCAGCGGCTAGATAGCCTGGAGTCTGTGGATGCTGGATGGGACCCATTCCCGATTGTAAAGCATTGGGGGGTTGGTTGACCTGTCTGTCTGTTCCCCATGGCTTGCACTCAATCGAAGCTGTACGGTTCCCGGGAGTATCTAGCAATCTTCGGGGACGCTGGTTGGGTAGTTGTGCTCCCGGTGCACGTGCAAAGTCATTGGCCCCCGATTGTGAGGACTTGTCGGGCTCATTGGAGTGTCTGAGTACCGTACTTTCCCTCACAAGGTCTGCAATGGATGGCGTTTCTTGACCTTCGGGTGGTGTTGTCCCTTGTTCATCGCCGTGTGCCGATCCTTGGGGATGGCCGCGCTATGTAGAGGCGCCGCTCCCGGGAAGTTCGAGCGGTAGGCCTGCGCTCGACTTGGAGATATTGATATTCTCGTGGCGTTCGAATGCCTTTCGAATGTTGTCCATATTTGATACTTCCGTGCAAACGATTAATGAAATAGTTGTCTTACCTGTCACAAGCTTGCTCCAGCTTCCAGTTAGATCCCTTAAGCAACTGTCGAGGAAGGAGCTGTCAGCCATGGTTCTGTCCATTTGGCAGATGCCAGACACCAGGCAGGAACCTTACCCTTTGCGCTAACTTCTCGTTGACACCAGTGATCGACATGAACTGGCTGGTCAAGTTCTTCTGGGCAGATTTCGAAGCCATGCTGGCGATGTCGCTGCCGCAGCAGGATGGTGGTCTTCGGCGGTGGTGGGGAAAGAAGGTGAACTTGAAGATGGTCGCATTGCCGTTCAAATGTGTCGCGGAGTTCGATAGCCTTCTTCATTATCACAAGCGAGGCTGGGCTTGACAGGGGTCGAGAGGGGAGGCCGGAGGGGTAAGCAGTCGAGGCAGTCTCGGGTATTACGCCTGCGTAGAATCAAATTCAAATTCGATGCCGCTTTGAATTTGAATTGTGAACTTTCTCCACTTTTGTATATTTGTCCTTAGAATTAGGGCGATGTTGTGGAGGATTATTTGGAGCATCACATTCAGTTCTCGATGAATAGTCGGAACACGGGCAGCTTGCTTCCCATTAGCGCTCGAGAGAGACCTCAAGTATTCACCTCTGTTCCGGAGCTACTCCCTCAAGTGTATACATACAAAAGCCCATATGAGGCCCTAGACTACCCTGAATCAATGCCGCTCAATCATGAAGCATAGTACAACCGGAAATGTACAAAGAGAAATTAGGCTTTCCAGCGTCAACTTAGTCGCCCAAGGGCATGCTCTCAAGCTCTTCCTGCAACTGTTTCCAATTATCGGCCTGCAGTTCCGAATATTTGACTCTCTCTTGCGCCCAGTCCTGATTCCATCGGCTCACATGATATTGAGTCGACTGGAAATAAATGAGTTCGTCTCGTGTGCACTCCTTGATGAAGACTCCCCGGGCATGCTGGGCGACGATAGATTCCTTGTCCTGGAAGCATATTAGCATTGAGATTTGGCCTGAAGATCGTTTGACTTGCCTTAATTATAGCCTCGGTGACTTTCTCAATCTCCCCTGGCTTTACCAAGCCCTCTGGTTTCGCCCGAATTGCCACAAGCTTAGCTTCATTGGTCTGTATCCTTCGCTCTAGATATGGAATGTTGTCCTTATCATATCGGTCTCGACGATCGAACATCTCTCTCATACTGACTAAGGCATCTCTTTGCCTCTTCAGATCTTCCAAAACGCCTTGATCCCACGCTCTAGCCTCGTCTTGCAAAAGGCTTTGGCTATTAGAAAGATGCTTAGCTGTAGCGTGGAGACCTTCATTCAGTAGTGGAACATCATTCGTGTCTGTTGCATATGTATCCTGCGATGCATCCGTCAATGCCTCTAATGAGAGCGACAAGCGCAATTGATCGGCAGCGAGACCTTCATGGCGCTTTGCAAGTCGATCCATCAGATTACACAAGTTAATGTAAATCTCGGCAGAACGCCGAATGCCAGTTCGACTCGTCTCAAACAGCTCATTCAAGGTAGGGGAGAGAGAATCCTCCAATCCTGGAGGTAATGGTCTCCCTACAAACTCCTCTTGAACCGAGATCGTGGCTTGCTTACGCCACACAGCAAGCTCCTGGTACTAATTAGCTTGAACTTAGCCAGAGTGTATCTAACTCGGGCTCGGAATTGAAGCTTACGGTTGGAACAGTCAAGAACATGATAACGAGTTGTTCTTGGCCCAGCACAGGGTGTCTGACAAGCGAATTGGAGAATCGAGCGAGCCCTCTTCTCCGCTTCTCAATGAAAGTGCTGTCAGCAGCGAGGTGATTTCCATTGACTATCCACTGTCAGCAGAATTCGTAGTCCAAATAGGTCAGACTCCATACCTCCTACTCTCTTTGGCGGCAGAAGAGGTAATTGTCGAAATGGGTATCTCTTTAGTAGGCATTCCAGGAGCCATACAAAGTCGCTAAATCTCCTGACAACCTTGCTTCCTCGCCGGGGACTTGAGACTTGGTAATTATGGTGTTGAAACATGAACATTCCCTCCTTTTCCGGCAGCAAGGTAACTGTCACAACCTCTTCCACTCCTCCAATCGTCACCTGTCCACCACCAAAGGACCTGACGGGAGGGTTTGATGTAGGACGATCTCCTCCACCGCCACCAAATCCACCACCTCCAACTACAGATTCGCCTGGGTTCGGGAAGGGTGCGCTTGAGTCCCCGTCGTATGAGCCCCAGACACCCGCTACTGGAGGGGAAGCTATACTTTCAGACGCCTGATTGGAGGCGCCGTTCGAACCTTCTGTCGATGTAGTTGTGAAAGTACTTGTAGTCCTGACCGGCTCACGAATTCCATTACTTGGTTCCCTTGCTGTCCCGTTCATCTTCGGTGGGCTCGAATCGTGATTGTGACCTCTGTGCATAGCTGGACTTCCCCAGGGGTCCGCTTCCGGGAATTCGAGTGAGACTTTCCTCATCGTACGAGCTTTTGGGGGCGAAACAGATGCGGGAGCTGGAGGAGGGGTTATCGGTCGCTGGGGAGGCTTTGCAGCAAGTTCCGATGCTCTAGCGAATGCTGCAGAGGTTGTTGACAGACTTGGAAGCTTTGGTACTGGTAAATCTGCAGCTCTGTTAGCATTGGTCCTGCAGGTCTCAGTCCAGAAAAAGCACCGACTTCTTCGTCTCTCATCAACGCCATCCAGAGTAATATCTTCATGCTCCTGCGCTAGCCCAATCAATGCGAGAAATACATTGAATTCGTTTCTGCTGAGATCGGAGAGCTGTCCACCAGAACTGACAATGCTCACGATACGGCTCTGCTCATCAGCACCTAGTTTGGCGGTACTCAAGAACTTTGTAGCTCCGGCGGCAGTTATCCTTCCCCCGAGGCCATCTCCCGCCTTGATCATGTCGTCGAAAGTATCAATGTAGCTATCAGGTACGTCTGATGCTGGAAGCAGATTCTTGATCACATCTCCTCGTGCAGCTTTCTTCGGAGTTGGCAGACCCCAAGGCGATGGACCTGGGGCACTATCGTCGTCTGCGAACAGGGAAGACTTCGATCCGAGAGCTGGACTTGGTTCATCGTCAAAGAGGGAGAGTCGGGACTTGGAAGCTGGCGCTGAAGGAACAGAATCCTCATCTCCAAATAACGACATGGCGAAAGAGGTTACCACTGAGTAGTATCTATTTGGAATATATGTGCAATCACAATGCAATTACTGGGAATGCCGCATACGTTTGGCAATCCCAATCAGACCGAGGATGAGTTGGAAGCTCCGTTGCGCGAGGCGAAGCTCCAGGCTTGCTTTAGCGGCAACAGCCAGACCCCTGTCAATTAATGCTGGAATGGCTGGGAATCCCCTCATCTATGGAAACTTAAAACTGGCGAGCATCTTGAGTACCCGGAGTTTCTTTAAAAGCGGCAAATATTGTTTTGCTCTATTCTTAGAAAAACCTGGCTATAATTCACTATCTCCAGTGCATTAAATGTAGAACTGTACGTCTCCGATCGATTCCAATTTTACAACAAGAAGATGAGGGATCTACAATCATTCACTGCGAGGTTACCTTGACAAGCTTGGAAACTTCTTCGTAGGGTTCCAGCCCCACTGACTGTAGAAAGTCGTGCAACAAAATGTCAAACGTGACGATCCTGGTAGAGGCAAAGTCATCGGTTGCTCAACAAAGATCAATAGAAAAGAATTTAAAATACCCTCAAGGGTAGGGTTTATTAGATCACTCAAGAATGGGAAAGAAGATTCTCCTTCCTCTATTCACATTCTGTGGCTGCAGTTAATGCTGGTCGACCCAAGACACACTTCGTCTTACCAAATTGGCTCTTGGTTCCTAAAGTTACATTTTTGCCTTCCAATCATGCAAATACTGTTCAATGCCGAGACGTTCAAAATTCCCAGATGCTCAAACTGCTCAAATTCTTATTTGCTCAGATGCAGTGAAAGCCCAAAGATTGTGAAGGATGCCGATCGACGCATCTTTGTACAGCTAGTTTATTTGAACACATGGAATCCTATAATACACCTGATAGCCACTGAACTATCTACCAAAGCTTATTCTCCCCCGATAATGCTGCTCCCTTGGCCTTCTTCGCCCTCCGCTTCTTTCCAGTGCCTGGTGTCTTAAAGAACAAACTAGGGCCCTGTCCTTCCTCCACTAAATGGCTCAAATAGCCTCTATGCGCTTCATCTCTGTAGTACTCCATATCTTTACGACTAGTTGGATCTGGCAACCGGTATGAAAAGGGTGATGCTGAAGCCGCCACAGCCCCAAGTATTGGGGACTCCCCAGTGCTAGGGGGCGTCATAGCAAGAGGCGTGAAGCTCGATTCCGATTCGCCTTTCAGCAGTCTCTTGATCGACTTTTTGGTGTAGAATCTCGTTGTAACGGTGCCTCCAACAGACTCAATTGCTTGAATGGCAGTTGCAGATGCTCGTGAAACCAAGATATTGATTGGGGTCTTGAGTTCCTCCTTGCCCCGAGCCAACACCTTCACGCCGTCCTTGATACCGTGAAGACAGCGTGATTCTACCAGCTCCTTCAAGGTAATGGGTCGTGTAGGATCAAGCCGACCTTGATCGATCCAGGATTGTATTCGGTCCAGGTTGATGGGTGACATATCAACAGAAAAACTGTAATTGCGTTAGCTATTGGTTATCCAGATTTCTCGATGCCAGAGGATTGTAGGGCTCTCACTGGTTCTCAAATCCCCGTTTTCCATGAACAATCTCCTGCGGCGTCTGACCACCTTGAAATCTCGCTGGAACCTTTCCATGCTGCTTCTGACCCTTGTGGCCACGTCCGGATGTCTTTCCTTTTCCTGAAGAGGGACCACGACCACGTCGAATGCGTTTGTTGTAGGCCCCTGGATTATCTGACAATGTTGCTAGAATGGATGCACTTCGAGCCTGCATGAACGGAAGCAGAAACGATCCCAATGATGTTGTAGCGGCTGGCACTGCCCGGCAGGCCCGGCAGTGCGCCGTGAGCGCCGGTAATCGCGGAGGCATGATTGTGTTGACTTCCCGCTGATGTGCTAAATTCCATCGATACAACTCGAGAAAGGTTGGAGACGACGCTGCTTTTGTTCCCGAGAACAGAAGTAAAGCGGCTAGTGGCGTGAGCTTGGCTTTCAGCAAATCAGCGCACATTCGCTTGGGACAGGGGCTGCCGAGATGAGCTTCGACAGGACAGCATGACGCTAGGCCTTGTGAAGCCTGGCTGATCTAGAAAAATAGGGACCGATTGCTGTCGAGGCATCAAGGGACACTTTTCAATTCTCAACATCTCGACATCGAGCGCGCATGCAATACACCGGCACGCGCGATCAATGGACGCCCTTTCTGTATACTATTTCTTCTAATAATGCTCTTCACGCTTATAGAGACGTGCTGAGTTCCCACCGCGGGTCGCCATGGTGGCTTTTGACCGCGGAGTGCGGAGACTTTTCCTCCTCTTGACCGCTGTAGCTTTCATCGTTCTTCTTACGAATATTTTCTTACTGTCCGGGACCGATGTGCGGGAAACTATAAAAAGCATACCTATTCCAGGGCAGGAGAAGGAAACAGGACAAAATGTGCCCCCAGATCCCAACGCAAGTTGATCCTCAGAGTGGTCCTAGAAACACACTGACATTGTCTGCCAGCGTCCCGAACCCCCTTCGACGGATGTAGATCCTGGAAATTTTGAAGATCACGCAGCTGTCAATGATAACCATCCGATTGTTGGGTACATGAAGGAGGCCGATGAGAAATGGCAAGCATACGAAGAGGAGAGGTCCATGACTTTTAAAGAAACCGTTTCAAAGTATAGGAGGAAATATGGGAGAAATCCGCCGCCAGGGTTCAGAGATTGGTACAAGTTTGCCAGGGAGCGCAATGTCCACAACGTCGATGATTTCGCTCAAATCATGGATGATCTGCGGCCTTTCTGGGGAGTCGAACCGTCTGTCATTCGATCTCTGGCCGCGCACATGCATGAAGAAGAACAAAATGGCATATCAGGAATATTCATAAGAGACGGGAAATTTTGGAATACAACCAGAGCAAACTGGCGGGCAGAGACGTTGGTAGAAATGCTGAAGCCGTTCGTGGACAAATTGCCAGACATGGATATTGCCATGAATCGCTTGGATCAACCTCGGCTCGTTGTACCTTGGGAGGATCTGCAGGTTCTATTGAAGAAAGAAGCTACAACTAGGCAGATATATCCTGATGCTGCTGCTGAATGGACCACAAACATGACTGGATTTTACAAGGTTGATGACCCAAATCCAATCATCACGGACCCGAACTTTTTCCCGGCTCATGGGAAGCAGTACATGGACATTGCGAAGGCTGGATGCCCCCCAGAATCTCATGCTAGAGACAGGAAGTCCACCTTGACCTCGGCGGAGGCGCTATATAAGGATCCCAACGGTGGTTTCGTGACCAACTTCAATCGCTCTTCTGACCTGTGCACTATTGGACCTGAGATTGAGGACAAGCATGGTTTTCTATTTGCTCCAAGCAGCGTAGTAGCCAGCAAGTCTCTTCTCCCAATTTTCGGAGAATGCAAGGTCAACGTCAACAACGATATTCTATTCCCAGCAAACATGTATTACAGAGACGACGAACGCTATACCTACGATGGTAAATCTGACTATCCGTGGGACGATAAAAAGGAGACCATAATTTGGAGAGGCGTAACATCAGGAGGAACTAACACCGCCGACAATTGGGAGAGGATGCACCGCCAACGACTCGTCCGGCTCTTGAACGGCACTGTAATTTCCGATAAAGACATTCGAATTATGAACGAAGACCCTGATCATCAAGGAAATTACCGAAACTTCAAACACTTCAACGCCAGCAAGTTTGCCTTGGATCACACTGATGTTGGCTTCACGGAGCCTGCATCCTGTGTCCCGGATTGTTCTTTCTATGACAGTATCTGGACCTACAAGAAAATGACTACTCTGAGTGAACAATTCAGATCAAAATACGTTGTTGATGTTGATGGTCACTCATTTTCAGGAAGGTGGCGTGCCTTCGTCCAGAGCAGGAGCTTGGGCATCAAGGCAACAATATTCAGGGAATGGCATGACTCGCGAATCATCCCCTGGAGGCATTTTGTTCCTCTAGACAACCGTTTCGATGAGATTTATAGTCTTTTGACATATTTCATCGGCCTGGGGTCCCCTTCAGATGCAGGAAACAGTGACATTCCTTACGTTCCGAGGCATGACTTTGAGGCCAGGAAACTGGGACGGCAAGGGAGGGAATGGGCAGCGAAGGTGCTGAGGAACGAGGATATTGAGGTAACAAGCCCACCTTGAAACAATAGTTCCATGACTAACTCGCTGACAGATTTATCTTTACCGCTTGATGATAGAGTATGCAAGAATTATCGATGATAACAGAGACAGAATCGGCTATTCAGGGGATGGAAGCGAGCTTGATAAATACGATGCAAAAAATTCCGTAAGTTTGTCCAATGGTGGCATCAACGCCGGACACGACGGAAAGGAAGGGTACACATGATTAGTGTTGAAAGCGTGGCGTTTGGGGTCGTCATACTGGTGTTGTACTTATTCATTGTACAGTAGCCGTGGAATGAAACATTTCCAATGTTCAGAATTTTCTACGAATTTTTCTATGCTCCTTGATATCAAATGGCCGTCGAGTATCACCAAAGTTACGTTTAGCCTCAAGGAGTCTACTTCCAAGCAAATCCAACCCAAGCAACCATCTCTACTCCCACACTCCCTTCCCTCTCATCATAAGCTTCGAGTTCCTTCACTTCCTCCTTCAGCACACCCGTCAACCTCGCAAGTTCCTCCTCACTGTACCCTTTATAAAACATATCCTTCACACCCATCAAATTATCCACCAACTTCTCCAAACTCCCAGCTTCCATCCGCCCCTCGACTCTCTTCACAGTGACGCGGTTCCCGAATCCCGCATCCTCCAGCCGTTTCATGAGCCAGGAGCCTCGGGCCCATTCTTCGGGAACATCCCAGGAGTAGGGTTTCTCAGTGGGACGGATACGAAGAGCCGCTGCTTCTAGAGGGCCCGCGAAATTTCGTTCTATCTACTGTCAGTAGAGCTTCACCCTCTCAGTCTCATTCTCGAACAACTATAGTTGTTGGAGCATGGCTCACAAACCCCCAATGAAAAGGGTATCATACGAGCCCAAGTCGTAACAACAGCAACACCTCCGTCCCCCAAGACCCTCCAAATCTCCTTGGCAATCTTCTGCGGCCCAGACGTATCTTCAGTGCCAGGCGTGAGCCCGAAGTTCGTCACCACGTGACTGAACACCCCGTCCTCCACGCCTTCCAGTTCCCTGGAATCAACGACCTTAGTCTCAACGTTTTCCCATCCCTCCTTTCGAGCTTTCGCTCTGAAAGTCTCAATCATGCCTGGAGCAAGATCCGTGCCGAGGATACGGACATCCGGGTGTTGACTTTTGATGAGAGAGGTGACGATTCCTGTTCCACATGCGTTGTCAAGAATGTAAGAGGAAGGAGTGATTGGGAAGGAGGTGAAGAGGTGGTCAGTGAGAGCAAGCTTGGCGATAGATAGAGTAGAGTTGCCGGCCATCTTATCATAGTTATTACTGTATGTACTGTGGAAGATTGATGAACCTTTTGATGCAGAAGCAGTTGCCATTGTTAGTGATTTTCTTGTTGTTGGTACAGCTATGGTTGTAGCTACGGCTATTGTCTTGAGGGTCATGTGACCTCGCGTCGCATGCGTGACTCTACCGGTAGGCTAGTCCCAATTAGGCTTAGCAGATTTAGGGGAGCAGTCATTAATACCACGATACTGCCCTCCCTTCTTCAAGAATCAACCCAACCACCGATAAACGCAACTAGCATTCCACGATTACGTGACAGCGCTACGCGTTACAGGTGAACCGACACTTGTCAACTGTGTTAAGATTTTGGGTGACTTGAGATTTGGAAAGTGCTCGGATAGCATGTTATCGGATTTGAGAAGGTTTGAATGTGTTTATGTAACATTTGAGGCCGTATGGTAATGCCTCCGTGTAAGTTCCCGAAGGGAAAGTGGTAGCACGTGACCGGAGACTTTCCGGGGTGAAAGGGACTTGGGACCCTTTGAAGGGAATAAAAGTCTCCGGCCTTTATTAGATGTAAGCTCAGGATGCATTTAGCCTTACGTTTTGATGCATTGGTCATCAGGAAACTGAAGAAGTTGTGCAATTCGGGACCGGAGCCTGTGGCCTGTGGCCTCGAGCGGAGGGCCGGTGGGAATCCGTACTGTGGTCATTACGCTGAATGTTCATTCACAATTAGTACAATAAAGGCATTGAAGAGTCGAATGTTCAAGTACGCTTCGGTACGATACATTCTTCCCCAAGATGAATATTCCCAGCCAGCCTGGACATTCGCTACCCCATTGCTCCATGCCAAGTGAGACTTTTACTCGTCTTCATCGTACATTGTTCCAGCATTCCAGCATATGTGGTACATTTGCCCTCAACCACCACAATTAATCATACAAGCATTTGTGGGACATTCCTCTTAGCTATCGCACATTGTTCCAGAATATGTGGGACATCCAATTCCAATCTCACACCATTGTTCAAGTACTAAGCAAGACAATCACCTCTTCTTCAAGCTCAACCTCACCTTCAATGTTCAAACAACAAGTGGCACATTCACTTCCCATCACTTCGCTTCATTGTTCCAAGACAAAACGGGACATTCAAATGGTATGATCAACGGTCTATTCAACTCTCTACGTCTAAAGCATCACTAACAAATCCACTGCTTTTAATAAACCAACGAAGATCCAACGCAGCAATCACCCGGGGTATCTAAGTACAATGAAACAAAGCTTGCCAATCAAACCCAGGCGCCTACCCATCAACTCAGCGACACAGCACCTGGCAAACCGGTGACCTAACGACACGGCAACACAATGACAACTCATCCCTCCATCATAAAATCATCCGCTCGCTCCACCTGCGGACCACCAAAATTCCAAGCATTACCAAAATCCGGCGTACCGTCCGCTCCCCGAGGAATGTGCGTATGGACGGGGTTCAAGAACACAGCTCCCAGCATGCTAGGGGGTCCGACGGCAGGACGGTAACCAGCAGCAATTAGAGCCGGCGACGGCGACAGCGACCGGCTTGTAATAAACGTCGGATCGGGAATCTCAACAGCTGGCGATGGTGCCAGTGACCGCTCGAGTCGCGAAGCCTCAGGTCCCAGCGGCTCTGGTGACTGATCCCGAGACGGGCTGAGGAGATTAATGACCTCCCTCGGCTGCTCAACGACAATGGTATCCTCCAAATCATCTCCTCCTTCCTCGGAATCCACCTCCATCTGGTATCCTTCGCCGAACAGTTTCACCAGGAAGCACACCGGGAAGTCGAATCTGCAGTTGGGGCAATTCTTCCGGATGCTCGGACTGGATCGTGCGAGCCATTCCTTTAGACAAGTCTCGCCGATGACCTGTTGGCAGCAGATGATGAGCTTGAGGCCCTGCTCTGAGGTTCCCTCTGGTGTCTCGGTATCAAGGGGGTCTTGGCAAATATTGCAATTCTTGCCATCCGCAGGAAGGTCGGAGTTGTCCATCCGCTCGAAGCAAACTCGCTCTCGCTCTTCCTTTCGGATTTTATCAATGACGTGCAGACGATCAGCCATCAGAAGTCCGCAGAGGACTTTGACACCGTAGCCTGTGCTTTGGATATGCACTGCGTTTCCTTTGACCTTGCCGAATGTGGTGGTCTCCTCCATTAAGCCATAGACTTCTTCGTACTTCTGGTGGAAATTACAGAGGTGCTCCATGATCATAATGACAGATTCTCGGTCTTTCAAAGATTTGTATGGAGCTGTCTCTTTCATGATAACTTGTATCGCTGCAGCCCACTCTGCTAATGTTTCTCTCATGATCCTTTGAATGGTTGTGCCGAATTGCATCGTTAACCCCTCTTCCATTGGAGAAAACTGGCCAAGGAAGGAAAGTGGCTTGCTGTGCAGGTAATCCTTGGTTTGACGCCGAGCTGACTCATTGAAGCCTTTGCATAGTGGCAATACATCTTGGGATTTCGGTGTCCACACCTTCCTGAAAGACGCAGAAATCTATTATCTACCTGTCAGTGCATGTCCACAATGTATTAAGTGCCTATAGACAACGAGGAAGAGGCTGATTATTGACAATTTGCAAGAAGGATAGGGATAATGAACCAGACAGTGACTTACGGGTTGCTCTGTTGTGTGCAAAGGCTTGTTGCCACGTTCCGATACAGTGATGCCATACTCCTTCAGCACCCACAACATGGCTTCAATATCCTTGCGACATAAAGCTCCATTGCCTCGGTCCATGACCCAACGCCAGTGAAAGCTCCAAATGTCTTCGGGCTTGAATTCGATGCCACTAACCTTCTTGATCTTCAGCTTGATGCGGTCGGCAGACCAGCCGCTGCAATGTGCCAGAGCCAGGAGGAGACCGGTATCACGGCAAGACAGGATGGCAAGGTCTCCATCTTCATTCCGGGTCTTCATTTGAACTCCATTGCAAAGCTTGTTGATGGTGCGGGGGGATCTTCGGGGTGCGAGTACGTCGGAGGGTAGGTCTGCCATGTTGTTGTGCTGAGGACTTGTTGATGTGGTAGTTAGTTTGGTAATTGAATCGTTGAGAGTTCGGTTGGAGAGCAAGGAGGTACGTCAATGACGCATAGAGCAAATTCACCGATTCAAGACTGGGTGTGAATTAGGAAGGAGAGCCGGTAGTACAGGCTTAGGCCAGTTATTTCTGAAGGAAGCCAGTGAGAACGATAAGGTGTTGCAAGGTGAGCGGTAATAAAACTCGGCTATTGGAGTTGCTTGTTTGAGTGCCGGTTTGATTATTGATCTATGAAGAGCTCAGTTGGGAAGTAACGAGAAGTATCGATGACTCAAAAGACTTCTCAATTCTCAGAATTTGGGTGTGAATTGAAAAAGCTGGTCGACGAGATTGGAATTGGCAGATGCAAATTGTTGGCAAAGGAAAGCTTGTGGAAAAGACTTAGTGGTCGAGAGACAAGCGGCCAGGAAAGACTAATTCCACTAAGTTGTTGTAATAGCAAGGAGGTGATAAAACACTCAACTCCTAGTATTGTTGCCTTAGTTGCTAGATTGGTCACTGAACTGTGAAGAACTTGGTTGTTTGGAAGCCAAGAGGGATGTCGATGGCTCAATGACATCTACAGTTTTGAGACTGGATGTGAGTTGGGAAAATCTAGCAACTGCAATTGAATTTGGCACATGCAAGTTACAGTAACAAGCAAGCCTTTTAGTAAACTCTTTGTTGCTGCAACTCCAAGACGGTGGTGATGAACACTCATTTGTTCGTACTCCGAGACGGTGGTGAAGACTTAGCTGCAGAGAAAGAAGGAGTTGTTCCAGGTTGCCAAGGAACAATGGAAAGAAAAGAGCAGTAGCTGTCTTAGACTGCTAAGGAACCATGGGGAGGCAAAGGTGGAGATTGAAAGCCGGGAGTTAGAGAAGAAATGTTGTTGAGGTTGAAGAGGAGAAGTTGAGCCGCCGTTGCTTTGTTTCAAAAGGGGAATTAGGCGAGTGTACTATTCACGCTTCCGTATCCAAGAATCGAAGGAGCGATAGACGAACAGATAAAAGATTATTGTGACTTGTTCTAGGAATCGAAAGAACGATATAGCCTTTAGCGAGCTTTCACACCTTTGTCCAGGAATCGAAGGAACGACTAAGGCTAATAAACAATTCTCAGCTCACTAAAAATCAAAGGAATGGCTCATGCTAGTACTCACCTATACCAATTTCCAGGAATCGAGGGAACGACCAGCATCAGCCCTCACTGATTTGTTTGCCAGAAATCGAAGGTATGACTTAGGAGGCAACTCATCTCAAAACATTCTGCGGAAATGAAAGAACGATTTAGGAGGGCGTTTTTGGCCACAACATCTCCTGGATTCGAAGAAACAACTAGGAAGGGTGCACAGCTCATAATTCTTAGAATCGAGGCAATAGCTCGGGAAGGGTACAACTCACACCTCTCTTTAGGAATCGCAGAGATCGAAGACTTAGGGGGTGGGAGCGTGGGTCGTAGTACTCGAGGTTGTAGTACTAATCGAAGGCAGAGATGACGGCAGTTTCAAGAAAAGAAAGTCGAAGTTCTAGGTAATAAAGGACGCCCTTTTGGGAGGCTGTCTGGTATGGTGGGTGGGTACCCATGAGAAGCGAGAGAGAGGTCGGTGTTCTGTCGAGGTATAACAGCAATTCCAACCGCCGAGTCTGATGCCTTGCGGCTTTCGAGTATACGGATTCATAGTTCGGCACAGAGTGGAGCCAAGCAGTCTGTTGGGAGGAGTCGGAGCCTCGGTTTGGTCTTACGGTATCGTGGCATTCTGGCGCCCGCCAAGTGATGGATGGTCTGACCTGCTTAGCTCCCCCAGTAAACTTGAGTGCTGTTGCCTAGTAGCTTCGTGACAAGTCTCAGATGTGAGGTAGCTCTGGTTGGTCACAATCCACGAGAGTCGTGCGGTCGAATAGATTCTTGAAGGGATCTTGGCTGTGAGGCGAATGTCATGGTTACAATCGACCAGAGTCGTGTATTCGAATAGACTCAGACATTGGATACCCGGCCGAGGCCGCCTCAGGAGAGGGCGAGGGGATTGAGCAACACAGGCAGAACTATGCTACCATACCATCGGAGGCAAAAGGGTACGAAGTCTACCGGGAAACACAGAGAGAGAGAATAAGCTTGTGCGTTGCAGCTGAGAAATCAGATGAGGAGCCAAAGGCGCACCGGTTGAGTGCTAGTTCTCATGCCCACTTCTACGGCTTCTCTTCCCCCCCCTTTTCAGGCGAGACGGAGGCCGGGCCTGTGATAGTGACTCGCCGCATTATCAAAGAATCAAAACTGCGACGAGATTCTGTATTAAGAAGTGTTATATGTTTGTGTTTGAAGAGCATCGCTTGGTGCAAGAACCCACTGTCTTGTCCAGAAGCCAAGATGTGATGAACGCTCTGTACGGGGAGATGTGTTTGTGTCTTGCAGGGGAATTTTGGCTATAAGTAGCTTGATCCAGGACTGGATGGCCTAAAGGATTGAGGTCAGCGACTTGAAGTAGCATTGGAAAAGGATGCTGCTTCAAGGTGATAAGCTATCTGGCAATGGAATGAGAAATAATAGGGAAGGAATACCGGAGTGGACTCGAGTCTGGAAAAATCTTGCAGGAGAACTGTGGCCAATGTTGTGGGATTCAGCTGTGTCGTAGAATCGAAAATGCGCTGGAAGATTGGCATAGTTTCAGAGGATCTCCATTTGAGAGGTGAATGGGCTCAGCTCTTGAGACGTGGGGCGCCCTTGCAAAGATGAAGCTGGTCCAGCAAATTAAAGAGAGTAGGAGCGCTGGGAGTTGAAGTTCGTATCTTGATGCTGAAAATGCCGTTAGCGAGGCTCGGTTAAGGGTGAAGCTCCTGAATAAGAAGGGCCAACCAAGCTCCATGACCTAGAGCCTGAAAAAGACAAAATTTATGGTGGAAAGAGAGGCTGAAATTTCTTGTAGGTTGCTTCTCACAAGGAGAAATGGCTAGTGTTGGAACCAAGTGACTAGAAACTGCCGAAGGAGGACTCGAGGATCTTGAACATAGGCCTACAGTGCTCCCTCCACAAGGACCAGCGGAAGCGAGGATGCATTCCTATTGATGCAATATTGAGCTCAGTGGCTTTGTGACGTGCCATCTTGGTCGTAGGTCAAAGGGAGCGGAAGTCTGGAGACCCCGGAGTCTCTGAAGAAGAAAGGGAAGCTGAATTCAAAAGAGGCTCCGATAAGGATCTAAGAATTAATTCTGAGATAGTCTAGATGCTACAAAAGTGAGCGAGAGGTAAGAGCTGTCAACTTCTTAACCTCGCACTGATTCATAATGAAATGGCTACAACGGTGGACAGTCTCCATGACCCCTGAGGCTCCTTGCTCTGCCCCTGAATGCTCACGTGGTTGAGAAAGCTACTGGTCAAAGGAGATACCGAGGTATCCCCAAACCTCAACGGCAAACATTCAGTCGAGTGCATAGAGTGCGGGATGTGGCCAGTGTGCCACGTATGTGATCGAGACTCCCTTGTCACTCACTTGAGGACCTGCTTCGGTGACAGTTTCTCACACTCCAACTCGAACATCTGGAGTTATGACAATATCGCACTTGGATCCACCTCTCCCGGCTGGTTGCGGATCAACTCGAGACCCTGAAAAGACGGCGGGTGTGCCATTTCGTAAACCTGCATCCCGTGCGTGCAGATCCCCCACTACGAATTTCATTGGCGCCGAGTGGCTGGCCCAAGCAGGAGTTCGAGAGCGTCTCGCGTTCGCAAAGGTGCAAAATGCCCAGCTTGGTTGAGTTGGACTTTGCGGGAGGAGCGGAGGAACGTCCGGTCATGGTTTCTGAGGTTCAATGGATTCATCGTGAGATCTACGCAGCTCATCAATGAATTTACTTGACGGAGAGCGTTCTTGTGTTCGGAGACGGCTGATCATTACCGTGTGGCTGAAAATGACGACGTTGGAGGTCGATGGTGGTGTTCTGGAAGTGTGGCAGAGGATTTCAAATTTTTGTCCGGCAGGTCCTGATTCACCCTCAATCGAGAAGGTCGGACCTGAAAAGGGGGGTTGGTCTCAAGCGATCGGCAGCCGGGAGACCGTCGGAATTTGACAGGACGACGCTCAACACTCGTAATTGCTGCTTCGGGGCGAGTCTATTGTCAGCAATGTTTCTGAAAGACTACCTGTGAAGCTGTAATCGATAAAGAATTATAACAAAGAAATAACTAAAGTTTCACTGGGAGTTTCCCCGACAAAGGACGGGAAGAACTTCAAGCTTCCGTTTCAGATGGCTAATGTGATCTCCTGGGAAATGGCCGCCAAACACTCCTTAATTTTCACATCAGGGTTTTCTCGGAAATTGGTCTATATTCCTCGTCTCAGGGGCCGAGCAAGGCTACCAGCTCCCTGAGTCCGTGAGAAAGATTACGGGATGAGATAAATGGGAAACGCCGTCTTTCAATCAACTGTAAACATACGGCGAACCTGCGAGTGACGCAGCACTCGGCACTCTTTTTCCCTGCATGACGTTTGAAGAGCAAGAGAAAAGGCTGCGGCGTCTGGCAGGGGGCACACTGGGGTTGCCATTATTCGCAGAACTTCGGCATCTTTCTCTATGGCGGCGTACTGTGAGTGTGGATTCGTGGAATGATTTTCAATTATCAGGTGAAAGCATCGCGATTGGGCGATGCATAGATTACAGTATTGGGACGAAAGATCCTTGATGGTGGCTGGTACCTTTTCTCGAGCCTTTCTCACTCGCCTCCGAGATCTGGAGTCAGCAGGCCCTCGCTAGCATCATCCTCCACGATTACTCCCTTGCCTTTTGCGTCGCAAGTCCGGGGTAATACTAATATTGCCAGCCAGGTCAGGATAAAAGACGTTCCGGGTCAGGCTCGATATCTGGGGTTATCGGGTCGTCGGTCAGGAAAGTAAGGATCCAGGGGCGAGTAGGTGATGAGGATCGCAGGATCAGTTTCGTAAGCCCACCTGTCTCTGAACTTTCTGAAGCAGTGAGGCAACTGAGTGATGGGTTTCCATTCGATCGGAGATTAATTGAAGTGCCATCCTCTCCAGGGTTGTGGCCCGACTGCCTCGAACGTTTCCTGCAGTTTGAAGCCGTTGTGTTTTACGAGTGTAAGACCGACAGGCCAAGAAGCCAGCCTTCGCATCGGACTGGCTCGGTGCGGACAATCTTTCTTCAGGATGTCATCTCCTCGCTGCAAACCTCAGCTCCAGAGGAATTCCGTGCCTCTCCCGAGTGCCATCCTTCTCCGTAGCGCGCAAGAATGCCCAGCGTCCTCCCCGAGCCCAGCAGGCAGTGTGGAGCCGAGCGCGGCAGAGCCTTGCAATACAGGAGCGATACGGCAAAGCTCTCCGATCGAGTCGCTTGGGCGCGGCAATTCGGTGGCCGGACAGTACTCGGTATTGGCATAGATGGGGCTCTAGTTATAAATATCTACAGCAGCAGCAGAAATGGCCTTCTCCATCTCCATCTCCACGTCCATGGCCGGTTATCAAAGCACAGCGGCTGTCTTTCGAGGCAGTGTTGGCGGCACTCGCTGGGCATGCGGTCCGGATAAGTTGGTGAGGCATCTGCCGCATATCAGGAAACAGTTTGATCGCCTGGTGAGGCACGGCACGAGGGGAGAAGATCCGCACTGGACTGGATGACAGACGACGGAGGGGTGGCTTGAAAAAAAGCTGGGGAAACCAGGGTCTGGAGCCAGGGGGCCTGTCCCAGGAATCGCCAGGAATCGCCAGGAGTCGCCAGGATCAGCCACTAGCCCTTGGCTGGGCGGTCTTCCATTGGGCGCGGCGCAGGACAAGGGGAGAGCGACGACTGCGTGTGGAAAGGTGTGCAGGCGGCAGGCAGACGACGGCGCACCTTCTCTCAACGTCCTGCATGAGGGGGGCTGCACTAGTGACGCTGCGCTACTGACACTCCTGGCACGCTTCAGAGCTGGCAGCCTGGCACTTCGCGGCCCTCACGGGCCATCATGGGCCATGACTTGGCCGGGCGCCGAGTGGAGGGACAGCGCGTTCGTTTGATCGGTTGTGCAGCAGTTCGTGTCTTTTCCGGCGTAGTCTCGTCGTCGACGCTGGTGGGCTTGTGGGCCGTGGCCGTGGTCCAGCGCCATCCCCTCCCATCCTTGCCCCATCCCCTGCTCCCCTACCAGCCACCAGCCCAGCCCACCCTTCCCGGCCGAGGAGTCGCATATCACCTGAGCAGCAAAAGCCCTCACGACTCGCCGCGACGGAGCCGGTTGTCAGTCTGGCCCGAGAGGCAAGAGCCAAGAGCCACGAGCCAAGACTCAAAAGCCACGAGCCACGAGCCATGAGCTAAAGAGGCAAAGGAAGCTTTGCCGCAGGAAGCACTTATCCATCCACGTTCCGCAGCGCAGACTCTGCATCCCCAGATGCATGCATGGCATACCTGGTGGACGGCATGCGCGAGTGGGCGCCGCCATCATCGGCCGCGGATGCCTTTTCGCTATCACCGTCATCGCCAAGCAAGGTACAGGGCGAGACTTCGCGGTGTGATCTGCCTGATACAGTCCAGTCCAGTCCAGTACATTACAGTACTTATCAAGGCTGCCGCTGGGGGACTCGCTATCTAATCGCTGTATGGGGTACGGGGTCGCGGGTAAGTACCCGTGGTACTTGTCTAACTCTCTGGTATGTACGAACGCATGGATCACACGCTGGCCGAGCTGTGGAGTTGGGGCCCAGTAAAATCTAAAAAAGTGCCTCGGGGACTGAGAAGGAAGTTGAGAGAGATTACGAAGGGTACCGTATGTCCAAGAGAAACAGACCCCAAGTCGGGTTTCTGGAAGACGCTTTTCCTCGTCGTTCGACGCAGGACACAGGTCACCGTCACAATCACACATCCAGCCATCGCCGCTCTCGGTTTCTCGGAAGGGAAGCTGTGCATGAAGAGTGGATACCGAGAAGCAGTCCCAGATGGAGTCGTACTGTAGTATTTGGTGCTCTCTCAGTGTGCGGCTTTTCCGCTGATGCGTGGCCAATTGAGCTCGCAAGGCCAACCTCCTGCTCTGCTCTGCTCTGCTCTGCTCTGCCCCTATCCAGCATGTACCAGGTGTGTCTGGTGGTCGGAGTGACGAGTGACGAGTGACCTGGCTACGACACAGTGCAAGCAGGGCCGGCCGTGCTGGGGACTCCAAGCAGCACCATGCTCAAGGACTTTGAATAAGAAGATTTGTGAGCATGGCATTTTGCAGGAAACCTCGTGTCGAAACACATCTTGACTCACCCTGCTCGTCCACATCGGATTAACTGCATTGTGGTACTGTATGTATTAATATCCATTTAGCAGCGGCAGTCTCTCCACGAGGCACGAGCTAAACTCTCGGCCACTCAGGAGGCCGTGCTGGATTGCCATTTCTCGCGGGACCCGGTTTGGACCTGGCCTGCTACTGTACTGTAGTATTACTGTCCTGACGGGCTCTTCCATGCCTTGTCTGCGCAGCCCTGCAGCCCTGGCCCTGTCGTATATCGTGCATTTTGCACCTCGTCGATTCGAGGCCACCGCTTGAGAGAGCTGCTACTCGTACTCCCGCCCATTTTGTCATGTGCCCTGCCAGCCAGACTGGAACCCCCAGAGAATTGCTACAAGTAGCCCTGGAAACTCGCGGGCCTGGGGCCTGGCTTGGTTCTACTGTGCTGTACTGTGCGGTTCTGTGCTGGATTTCCAATCTCCCATCTCCTCTTATTCCCAGATCGATCCACAGTGCAGACTATGCCAGATCAGACAACGCTTGCTGCCCCCCCAGTCCCCCAAGCCCGGACTCAAAATCGTCGTCTCAGAGCAAGTGGAGCGCCAATTAGCATCCCTGCCGACCTCCCAGTGCATGCTTTGCCCTTCTGAGAGCGGTCATCCAGGTCAACCAGCCCCCGTCTGGGGCTCGAGTTTCTCTCTCTGCCTGCCTCTCCATAATTTTCAGTGGGCCCTGTGCAACTGGTGCTGCGCTGCTGGTGCTGGTGCTGGTGCTGTTCTGGTGCTGCGTGGACCGTGGTACTGTTTGCTGCTTGCTGCTGGACCCTCACTCTTGCTCCTCGCCCTCGCCCTCGCCCTCTCGTCTCTCCCTCGTTTCCGCCTTCTCCAGTTTCGCAGCCGGCACGCTGCCCCAATTGTGACGGCGCGGACAAGCCAAGAGACCTCGCGGCCATAGCCCACTGGACCTTCTCCGCGTGGAACCAGCGATCGTTGAACCACTATTGACTGCCTCTCTCAAAAGCAAGTCGACGGGCACCGCGCTCAAACAGAAAGAAAAGCGTGAGGCATCGCAGGTACCGACGACGACCTCCTGGGGCTGGCCATCGATTCACCGCAGCTCCACGCAGCGCACCACACCTCTCAACCCCCCGGGCGCGTTCTCGCTCACCTGGGCCGAAGTGGCCAGGATTCGGCTAAAGCTTGCAACTTGCAACGGCTCTCAGTGTGGTTGCATCAGCGAACCGATAAGTGGAAGACTGCAAAGGCCTGCCTGCACTTTCCGTCCTGCACCTCTGCCTTTCTTTTGCTGCAAGTCCCCAGTAACGGACCCGCCAGGCCTTGGCCATTGGAAAGCCGTGAGTTCATTGTCCATCCATCCTCATCCTTCCATTGCCACGACCGCTTTTGCTTTTCCGCCATGAACGAATGAAGTGTTGAAGTCCCTTTCAATAGCATGCGAGACCAAACTTCTGGAAGCCGTTTCCTCAACCTCGACCGTTCCTTCGACGACGACCATCTCGGACGACGATGCTGAGCGACTCCACAGCTCAACATCCGCAGCAACAGCCTCTCGTTATGCCCACAGCAACGTCATCCAGTGGCGGTGCGGCCAATGGTGGGATGAACAATGGAGAGAACGGTATGCGATCTCCCAATGCTTGTTCTTTCTGCGGTGCAATGCGCACGAGCTGAGCTTGAAATTGCTTTTCTCTTGTCCTACGATGTGTAGAAGTCCGAGCTAATCCATTGCTCCAGGTGCGTCGACGAGCTCCAAGGCCGTCAACAACTTTCCCCCACCCAAAACCGACAAACCCAGACCTCATGTATGCGGTACTTGCCAAAGATGCTTCGCCCGTTTAGAGCATCTCAAGCGTCATGAGAGATCACATACCAAGGAGAAGCCATTCGAATGTCCAGAATGTGCGAGGTGCTTTGCCCGCCGGGACCTTTTACTGCGGCACCAGCAGAAACTCCATATGACGACCACGCCCTCTTCGAGACCAAGAAACCGAAGAGAGAGTGCTGCGAGCAGCACTGCCGGTCCAAACAGAGTACGAAAAGGCTCCATTGCCAATGGACATCAGGCCGCGACAATGAGGCCAAGAGCCAATACAATCGGCCATGTTGACGGAACCCGTATGCAGATGATGGCAGCTGTAGATGTCAATGTCCAAAGAGCTAACCTTCAAGCAACCCACAGCCGTCATCCAAGTCTACCCGGACCTCCCATGCAAAATGATTATCATTTCGGTGGGATGTCTTCTGCTCTAGGGCAGCGGGGTATGCAGCATGGGCTTCCAAAGCTAGAAACACATGGTTTTAACAACTTGGATTTCGGAGGGGGTCTCAGAACTGCACCTGTCCACGGCTATTCAGAGGTGGATTTTGAGCGCCTGCTCTTTGGTGGCCCAGGCTCTACGATAAACCCGAATGCATTGCACTACAATGATTCCCCGCAGTCGATGGTAATTGATACTGCATCACCATATCACCACGCTTTTCCAGATATGTCTGCAAGTCAAACCTTGGAAGAAAACTTTGACTGGATGAATGGATTTGAACATCAAATGTCATTCCACGACGCCAATGACCAGGCACTCGATGGATCCTCACCCTCTGCTATAAGCACTGCTAGTCAGAGTGGTATCAGCGAAGTCATGTTGGATGGTTCAAACAACCCAGCACAGTCTTCGGCATCCATGTGGCAACAGTCAATGATGGCTCCTCCTCTTATGACACCCAATCCGTTTGCTATGGACCTTGGTCATACAGGATTCCATGATATGATGAACGGTGGGCCTATGTCTCCCCATAGCCTGCCTCACAGAAATGCGAACGACCCCTATTTCTCGACACCACCACCATCCATGAGCTCGTTAAGTCCATCTCTGATGCCGGGTATCACGACTCAAAGCTTTCACCCACCAATGAATCTCGGGCCGGAAACCCCAATCTCGATGAATGGGAGCACGAGTTCTATTCTGCCGCTCGCCACAATTACAGATTCCACCCGACAAGCTCTCCTTGCTGCTCTCGCACCGTGTACGCCATTCGGAAGCCGAAAATATTCCTTTCCAGCAACCAGCTCACCTCTTTCCCCTCATTTCCCCGGACGAGCGAGTATCGCTAGTGATGCAACACGTAACCTTCCCAGTAAGTCATGTCTTGGCATCAATGCAGGCCCATGAGTTTCGAAACAAAAGTTGCTCGAAGCATCCATGCCGAGAGTGCTATTCTTGGATTCCAAAGCTTCGTTTTTGGAGATACAAATAATTCTGACTTTTTCCCAGGCACACACGATCTTCAACGTTATGTTGGAGCTTACATTCGCTACTTCCAACCCCACTTACCATTTCTTCATATTCCGACTCTTTCTTTTGACGTTCCGACTTACGGGAATGATGGCAGAGGTCATGCCGGCCTCATCGGTGGACGGGGTTGCCTCATCCTTTCTATGGCGGCGATTGGTGCATTATACGAGATGGAGCAAGTCCAGTCGAAAGACTTGTTCGAGTCAGCGAAGAAGATGATTCAACTCTACCTGGAAGAGCGACGTAAGGCCGATGTTCGAAAGGCGGATCACCGGAAAGCTAGTCATGACCATGGCCGCCGGTCTCCTGAGAACTCTGTACATACGCCAGTTTGGCTTGTTCAGGCAATGTTACTCAACGTTGTCTATGGACATAACTGTGGCGACAAGACTGCAGGTGATATTGCTAGCACTCATTGTGCCGCTCTTGTCAGCCTTGCTCGAGCTGCGGAATTGCTCAGACCACAGTCTATGCATGGTTCCACCCAGGATGTCCAGATGGGCGAAGAATCGATGTCTCCCGAAGACTGGAATACCGGTAGAGCTAAGAGTGACATCCCAGAGGATCAGCAGGAATGGTACAACTGGAAGACCATTGAGGAGCGAAAGAGGACTCTTTATGCCGTTTTTATCCTGTCAAGTCTCCTGGTTTCTGCATATAATCATACGCCTGCGTTGACAAATTCGGAGATTATGTTGGATTTGCCCTGTGATGAAGAATTCTGGTCCGCCGATACAGCACAAAGTTTTTATTCCAGAGGTGGTTCTAGGATGGCGGATCACAATCATGTTACCTTCCACGATGCTCTGGGCGAGCTCTTACGTACCAGTGAGAAGCAACAACAACAACAACAACAGCAGCAGCAGCAGCAACAGAACGCGCATGGGCAAATGTTCGGATCTCCTATTATGCAAGATCTTCCGAAGGTAAGTTTTAGCAGAGCAGTTGGATCGTTAACCGCGAGACCGGATTTTTTAGTCAAATGCTGATACAGTCAACAGAGCGATCTGAAGCCGAGCACATTTGGTTGTCTTGTCTTGATCAACGCCTTGCACAACTATATTTGGGAAACACGACAAAGACACCACAACAGGGTCTGGACTAACGAAGAGACTGAGAAGATGCATCGCCATATCGAACCAGCTCTGAAGGCTTGGCAAGCTGCGTGGGCGAGCAATCCTCATCACAGCCTAGAGCGACCAAATCCGTATGGATTCGGACCGCTTTCTGCTGATAGCATCCCGCTTCTAGATCTTGCTTATGTCAGATTATTCGTAAATCTTTCTAGATCGAAAGAGAAGTTCTGGCAAAGAGACTGGGATGGAATGGCGGAAGAGCTCTCACGCGGTAGCGAAATAATCCAACACGCAGAGCATTCGCCCGAGTCTAACGCCGAATCTTCGGATCCATCCGAAACGTCTGCGACCAGTTCCGTCTTCGTTGATTCTCCTCCGACATCGACATCCTCGCCGGAGTTCAAAGCTAGTCGACTCCCTCCAGGATCCCTTCACATGAGCCAGTCAGTCTCGACATCCAAGCGTGAGCGTCACCTACGCAAAGCCGCCTTTTATGCCGCAGACTCGCTCTCAATGTCCGATAAGCTGGGGGTGACTTTTGCCGACTTTACGTCTCGAGAGCTCCCGTTGCAATCGGCCATGTGCGCTTTCGATTGTGCTCAAGTACTCGCGGAATGGGTGGCAACAGTTCAAGAACGAGTCGGCCGCTATCTGGGCATCCTTGGAAAGGATGAGATTGATCTCAGCCAAGTGCCAGGCATCATGCTTCTCGAAGAAGAGGACTGCAAGCTGCTCAGCAAGATCCAGGAAGTTTTGAACAGTGCCGAGATCAAGATGAATTACGAGCTAGCTGGCATGGGAGCCGTTGCTCAGATGAACGCTGCTCAGAGACTACCCGTGGGAGATAACAATGGCTACGGAAGCAAGATTTTGAAAGTCACGGCCTACATGCTAGATAAGGCCGCCGTGTGGCCTGGTAAGCATTTCAAGTTCGACTCTTTGATGTTCTCCACTAATTCTCTCCCAGTAACACACCTCATGGCACGCAGTCTGGAGACACAAGCCAACCACATGCGGGCCCGAGCTGAAGACTCGGTGACCCAGCGTGGATAATGGCCACCTTCCTTGCTTTTTTCACAAAAGGGATAAAATATTCCAAAACCAGGACCGGACCCGAAAATTTACAACCAAAAGTACTAGTATATTCTGTCGAGTATCTTCTGTAAAAAATTACCCACATATGGAGTGGCGGGACCTATTTGTGCATCTCGCTACATTTCTCGGTCCGTCTGTTACCTTTGCACCGGTGCATATGGGCGGATTGCTGTTCCTTGCACCATTTTCCATTTCATGTTTCTCGGAGGCACGAATCTCAAGACGAGTTACGATTCCATGATACAACACGAAACGCATTAATGGATGCCTCCGCGAAACATCTTTCCTTTTCTCAATTATACACTTCAAAGGCACGGAATTTGAAAATTTCCCTTCTTTGCGGATTGTCAATAATACACAAACAATCTCATATATACATTCGCTGGCCCTTGTTTGGACCTTCCTTCTGGTATGGCTCAAGCTTCGATCCCTGTTCGACTAGGGTTGCTCTGGAGCGGTCGAGATTCTTCAATTGCTGGATAGCGATACAGGATTACCTTGATTTGTTTGCTCGGCTTGTTCGGTTGCTTGAATGGCACGGCATGGCGCGGGATTGGGTTGCTTTCGGATTTGATGATGGATGATGATGATGAACACTTGACCGGAAGGACGGAGCGAAAAGGAGAACCAATTGCTCTTTTCGCTGTTGTTTTAAGGTAATGGATGAACATGGGTGTGGGGGCCAACGGAGACGGCCTTCAAACACGGGCGGCAAAAAGGGGTGATGACGGACGGATGGTAAGGTTCATGGTCGATTGGCTGAGCTTGCAAACAGGAGCATCGAATTAATGCTGTATGTACTGTACAGACAAAACGAAAACTCACCACGATTGACATGCTCCCCTCCCTACTTCCCAGCCTTCTCTGCATCTAAACAAGGTTCCGAAGAACATGCTCTAACCGCAGGAACGTCCCTTATCCTCCTCATCCTCCAATAGGCTCTTGATGAGCATGCAACTCTATCTGCCGGGAGGCACCCCGATCTCCGAAAGCCCCAGCCAGCCCCAGCCAGCCAGCGCCAGATCTCAGAAATTGACTTCTTCCAGCCGATGCACTGGAAGCACGTTAAACGTAAGCTCTACGACGCTGTGGCTTCCTTCTAGATCATTTCTGTGACCCTCTGCATGTTCTCCCTCCCTCCTTCCGCGCAGAATCCGGGGAACGGACTCGTTGGTGCCGCAATTACAATAATAAGGTCTGAGGATGATAACTCAGCCTGTTCCGAGACCCCAACATCGGTACATCCCTCCCTCGCTCCTTTAAGACATTGTTGTGAGACTATGGAACGGTGCATGTACAGCTGGAGCTTCTATCACATTTCTATTCTTTCCTTTGCCGGAGATGGAATCGCGAATCGGGAAAGGCTAAATGAGCAGCTTTCCCAACTTGGCTCGACATCTTTCTCTTTCTCCAGCCGAGGAAGGATGGTGTGCATGGCATGCCTGTCTTCGGACGGGGTACGAGAATGGCAGAGGCTTTTGTCGGGCCAGCCGGCACATGGGATGCAGTCTTGGGATAGTAGTGCGAAGAAAGTTCGTCTTTCTTGGACTTCTAGCCATCGAGACATGCAGGCGAAGTTCTCGTGATCTGAATCCATTGGATGTAGTCCCGTATTGTGGTTGGACAATCGTGGCGCCGTGGCGCAAAGCACAAGGCTGAGCGGCGTCCCCGGAATTGTGATTTTCGTTGCATGCAGCACCTCCAATGCCTCCGTTCGCATTTTCCTGTAGCTGCTTGCTTTTTGCGGGATCCAAAGCTTGATGTCGGCAAAGAGAGTGAGGCATTGGCTCTCTCGCCTACACTGCTGCATTGGGTGGAACCGGCAGGGGGTCTGATCAATGAGAGCCTCTTGTGATGCGTGGTGCAACCTCAACCATATGTACCCATAAATGGCGCAGGTGGTGGTGATCAAAGTTCAGCTGAAGTCATGCCCTTTTTCTATTGGTATTGTGTTACGAATGCTTTCTCGAGTGGGACCCGGATTGGCGCTATATAGATGACAGGTTGTGCCTTCTTCTGAAATCTGATATCAGATCGATGGATCAGTGATCGCGCCTTACTTAATCGAGGAATTAATAAGAACAGAATCCCCATTTCCAAAACGGAAGTCACAGCAAGGCTGGAGATTTTGAATGATCTCGTTGATCTTTCGACGTACTAAGAGTGCTTTCCGTGCCGAGACTCTGGGTCCCAAAGCTGTCATTCGAGCATCCTTTTCAAGAGCAGAGCCTCGAAGAAATTTCACGTCAAGCACTGTCATCCTAGCTGCCATGAGTTCAGACCAGCAAAATACAGTGCCTAAGAGAGCAGTAGGGAAGAAGTTTGTGATTGCTTGCGATGGTGAGTTTCACTTAATCTCAAGGTCTTCAAGGGATGCTGACAGTTCCAAGGAACTTGGATGGTGAGACTTTTCATGAGCGTCTCCTCACAAAGCAGAGTCTGACATTCTCACCAAAATAGAACAGTGATTCAGGAGTCGACAGTACAGCTTTCGCTCCTCCCACTGCACAAGTCCCAACAAATGTAACACGCATCGTGAGAGCACTCAACCACAGAGACCAAAATGGTATTCCTCAAATCGCATTCTACCAACGAGGGGTCGGTACAGATAGCGACGCGGAAGACAAGCTAGTGAGCGGTCTCAGTGGCGACGACATCTCTGAACATATTCGAGAAGCTTACGCTTTCGTTGCAAACAACTTTGATCCACAAACGCAAGAAGATCTGGATGACGCTTCGAAACCCATTGACGAGATTACCATTCTAGGATTCTCACGCGGTGCTTACACGGCAAGATGTATTGCGACGATGATCACTGATATCGGACTATTGACCAAAAAGGGAATGGAGAATTTCTGGGGTATTTTTGGGGACTGGATGAAGCAAGACATGAAGGGAAATGAGAGCGAGTGGTTTAAGTCGGCCTATGGGAAGTTCGTTCCGTTCACGGATCCAGAGTATCGTGGAACTCTGATTAAAGTGAGAGTGAAAATTTCGGAAAGAGCGTGTAGCTGACAATGAGCAGGAAAAATTAACGAGGTGGGGAATGCCAATTCGTGCAGTGGGCTGCTGGGATACGGTCGGTAAGTGGAATATTGTCAGAGTTCAGCTCCAGTGTTGCTGAACAGATTCGACTAGGTGCTTTGGGAATTCCTCTGCCTTGGAGCGCCGAGAATGTCAAGCCCTACTCCTTCGTCAACACCAAGGTCGCTCAGCACGTACAGCACGCCTTTCACGCACTAGCAATTGATGAGCATCGGAATCTCTTTTCGCCAACTCTGTGGGAGCAACCGGATGAGCCACATAAGCTCAATGTACTCAAGCAGTGCTGGTTTCCCGGATCCCATTCGAACATTGGTGGCTCTTGGCCAGACGCTGGCATTTCCAACATTTCCTTGGCCTGGATGATCAGCCAGCTAGAAGATACGGATGGAGGAATCCTGTCTTTCGACCCCGAATATCTGAACTTTGTTCAAGATCTTGCAAACAAATACTATACCAAAGTTGGTGAACCTATCAGACCATGGGGCTTTGGCAAGCTGTACGATTCTTCCATTATTGATGGTGCAGTTACTTTCACCGAAGCAGTCACACCTATCACCAGAACTCCAGGAAGATATCATCAGATAAGCTTAGAGGATGGAAAACCAACGATGAAACGATTAATGGACACGAACGAATGCATCCATCGATGCGTGAGAGTAAGGATTGACGCCGGTGGACCGGGAATAGAAGAATTGGCTACGACTTCGGTCACAGGCAAGATATTCAACCTTGTGAAAGAACAAGTTGGCATACACTCCCAAGTCAAGAAGGAATTGGCTACGTACGTAAGTTCAGCTTTGACGAACTACGAATTGCAGCAAGCTCCGAGCGTGAAAGTCGAGGTCGATCATGCCTATGCAGGATCAGGGGGTGTATTCTGGAAAGGGAAAGATGGGTTGGGGGACTTGCCCGAGGATACACTTGGAAGGACGGAGATCAGACTTTTGCAGAGGAGCGCGGAGAGGAAATCTTAGAGCAACGTGGCATGAGAACAGAGTGATGCCGCTAAGGATGCAGAGAGTGAAGGGTTCCATAACTCGAGGGACATTTGAGCGCGGTCGGAATTTTCGAGAGCATGCGGCAAAATTGGAAGATGGGATAGCAGCTGACTCTGAAGAAGATTCTTGGGAGCGTGGCTATTTCTTCTGCTTGAAGATGTCGATCTTTAGGGAGAATCCTGAGGCCTTACTGGGATCCCGAATGTTTTTTTGTTTTGTTTTTGGGCGATGATTTGCTTATATGCATATTGTTTTCCTTCAAAACCATAGGAGATAAATCGAAGCGTGTTTGAAGTCATCTTGTCTCTATGGTATCGCCGGTGGGAGAGCATAGGTGAGTTGGGCATCTTGGTGCAATGTCTAGTTTAAGCCAATAGTCGTGGCCAATTGGACGTCAATCAGGAGAGGGAGGTGTTCTGACAATGCGGAGGTCCTTGGCGGAATTGCAGTAGAGATTCTGTCGAACAAGGCCGCACAACCGTAGCGGATATCGAGACTCGGGGTGACACCAAAGTCTCCAAAATCACATCAAAAGGTAACAAATCCCATCGCTCTTCAATCAGAAAGGAACTTAAGTCTCCACATTGCAAGCTTCTTACATGTAAAAGCCTTATTTGCTCGGATTAGGCTCTTCGCCTCGCGAGGACAGAGGGAAAGCCTTGGAAGGGAGCGTGACCGAGTATGAGAATTTTGAGGGGCCGATTGGCCTTGGCGATTTTCATGGGAGGGACGGGATTGGATGGTGGCGAGATCTTTGGTGGAGAGGAAGATTGTAGGGACGTGGGAGGGAGATGGGCTGGAAGATTCCTGGGCTTTTGGGAAGGAGCAATCGTTGTTGTGGAAGGGGGCCGGGTGAGAGACTTAAGGGGAAGGGGCGATGCCAACGAACCCTTTCTCGCGGCTGGCTCTACTCATGTTATCTGAGGTGGCTTGAATGAGGCTTTGCAAACGAGAAAGCTTGGGTCATTAGTCAAGCCTCCAAGGAAAAGTCTATTTGAAAGAGGAGTTTCAATCCGTGGATTCGAGCTTCTCTTTGTCCTAATGAAGGGAGCGATAGCGAGGCCGTTAAGGAGCACTTGTTTCGTCACTCGATGAATGAATTTACAACTGACAACACTTGTCACATCCAGGACTCATAGGAATAAGGAATGTGCTCTATAAAACAAGTCTATTCTCAAAATGCAAAACGCCGTGTCATAGGGCATTCTTCCCTGAAAGCCTTCCACCAGGCCAAAAGCACTCGTCCACCAAAACTGCAGCGCACCAATATCTAAACATTATGTAATCTTCTCAACCTCCTGCTGCCCAGCAATATCCCTATCCAACGCCGCCACAAAGTCCCTAGAGAGTTTCTCATAACTCTCCTGTAATGTCGTCTTGATAAAGCCCATCAACATCCTGTTGCTCGTGACCTTGCCAGTCTTCTCAAGCACCGGCCCCTTGCCTTCCTCCTCCGTAGCCTCCCTAACAACCCACGTAGTAATAGAATGAACACCCATCGGTGCATGCGTGATGCTGACCATCCCACTGGGTGTATTTTGGATGCTACTCTCATACGTAATCGTATCCGGAATAAACCTGCTTGCCCATCCACCCCGCCAGCTTCCACTCTGTGCCTCTCCTTCTGCGGTCCCACTCTCCATCGCTTCAACGATCTCGTAAACGGGGATAACGCCATCGTATTCGCCGGTTGCAGGGGGCTTATTCTCTGCTGGAACGTGCTTAAAGAAGGCGACTGAGGAGGATTCAGGGAGGAGTTTGTGTGACTTGAGGATCGGGTTGAGGGCCAGCATCTTCTCGTTCGAGTGCAGCAGGGAGAGGGCTTGTTGGATGGTGATATTGGGGCCGAGGGGCGTGACGGTTTCGACGGTCGTAGATGTATTAAGAACTGTGTGATTGTCAGATGTGCTGGCTGAGAGAGGTTGGTTGGGCTTACTTGAGGACATGATGGCGGTTGGCCCGTGGAGGGATCAGATTCGGGAAGTATTGTTGAGGAGTTGGAGATGGTTGTTTGGAAGAAAGGATTTTTGGATCGAGAAAAGAAAGAAGAGAAGATTCCGTGGATATTTGGAATTACTTAGCTGGTGAGGTTAGGGGGCATGAAAGGAAAGATGGAGAAGTGAAAGGCCGTGACACCACTGAAACGCGAACACCAAAAGAGAGCGGCACAGGCTTATCAGAGGTCCTGGCGCAGTAGCCACAACGAAACCAAAAGTCTTCACAACAGACTTGAGAACTGTTCCGACGCCAGAGGATTCACAATTTCACAGCCGCGCTCTTCGGCTGCGTTTGTTCTTGAACCATCGAGGCGAGGTCAATGGCTTAGGTGAGCTTGGCGGCCGACAGCTAGGACAGCCTCATTAGTTTCCGAATATAAACCGGTAATGTTTACTTTCAAATCTGCATCAGAGAGGGAAACATCTTGAAAGTAAACAATCATTTTCCTGCCGAAAAGTTGACTTGGGATCCAAGACACGTCGTCCGTCTCGTTGTGGAGCCCCGCATCACATGTCCCAGCCCCCCTTTCACAATTCTGGCATAATTAGTGCACAATAAGCAAGCATAACCCACCCATTCGATATCAGAATTTCAGAAAAACTCATGATATTGAGAGATGTCGAGGGGCGACGTTGCATTCGGACCTTTTGTGGGTTGGAATTGCCAAAGAATAACAAGGATAACACGCTGATCATCTTTAAAGGTGTGTGTTCTGGCCTCAGCCGTTAGGTCGATTCCTGCTGCTGCTACGGATCCTCCACCTCGAGCTTTGGTGAGGGGGTATCATCTTTTGCTGATCATTTTCTGGAAAGCTGCAGAATCTTCCTGACAAATTTTCGATCCTCTTCTGACTTTTTGGCACTGTAACTGCAAGTTGCGCCCAGATCCAACGCCTGGTCATCAGCGGCCCGCTCTCATTGAAGCTCTTAGGAAACCCAATCCAAACCAGCTCGGGACACATCTCACCGAACCTTACATCTCTCTTGCAGGTATATCAGAGTCTATTGGCCAAAACAGAATAAGAGAGAAAGAAGAGCTCGTGAGCGGAGGCCTGCACCGGCCTCACTTCCCCCTGTCCAAAACCCCGGTCATGGCGTATGGGTGTGGCGCTCACAAAAATCTTGGACGACGCCGCCATCGTCATTTTGCACCAAGACCTGGGGCAGCACGATCCTCCTGTGCCTCGAGAAGTGACAAAGTCGCTGTTTTACATTTGAGGAAAAGCCAAGGAGAACTGTTATGGCAACTTCAAGCCTCCCAATATAGCGTTTGGAGCAGCAAGCCGCTGTCAGAATATCCTCATCACACTTTGTTCCTCGCCCCACACGTTCTACTCCGTATTTGACAGAGGCCACTGCTCCAAAGTTGCGGCGGGTTAGACTTGCTAGTATGTAATTAGTGCTCATATCGCCCGATGCTAGCCAAAGAAGGAGATGCCTCCTGGTGGATGTCGACTTGGACGGCCACCTCGTCATCCTTGTTTCGCATGCTTCCAAGGGCCAGGTTTACTCCCTTGCTGGTTTTCCGTACACCATCGCTTGAACTGCGAATACCCTCAAAGGATCGACAGCCCTAAATTTGGTACGCCGTGACCTCAACCAACGAGATCGAACTGGGGCTGGAGATCACTTGCCCATCAAACTGTGTTCGCCGCGGCGGAGTGGCCGTTGCTTGACGTTACCTCACTTGTGACCTTGGAGATATCCCAGCACCATGGCATGGCCAGGATTTTGTCGGGCTTGCTGGAGCCGACTTTAAATAAAATACCCAGACAACCCGCGCTCAGAGATTTACTCCTTCCTCAACATCATCGGGACTTCTGAGGTCTACTTCGAAGCCCAATTTTGAAGCATTCAAACCACAACTGACTGTTGACAACCACCTTCAAAATGGGATATCAAGTCGGCAACGTTTACGTGTAAGTGCTCGGAGCGAATTCCTCCTATCTCAAGACTGGGCAGACGACACCCTCAATCCCAGTTCAATCGAGCCATTTGCTGACCTCCCACCTTTGCGACAGAATTGCTGCAGTGGCGGTAGTCGGAGGATCGCTGTTTGGTTTTGATATCAGCTCTATGTCTGCTATCATTTCCACCAATGCTTACCTTTGCTACTTCAACCAAGGTCCTTTGTATTGGGATAAGGACCAGATCTGCTCAGGTCCATCGGCCAGTGTTCAAGGTAGAACCCTTGGAATATGTCCCTAAGATGGTCTCCCCCTGACGATCCAAACATAGGTGGTATAACCGCTTCTATGCCTGGTGGTTCTTGGCTAGGTGCTCTTATCTCTGGTTATGTATCCGACATCATGGGACGAAAACAGGCAATCCAAGTCGGTTCCGTCATCTGGTGAGGTTCTTTTGATAGAGTCACAATTTCACTCACTAAAGGACAAAATAGGGTCATTGGCTCTATTATCGTCTGCGCATCTCAGAACATTGGTATGCTGGTCGCTGGCCGGTTCATTAATGGTCTATCGGTTGGTATTTTGTCGGCGCAAGTGCCTGTCTACATCACCGAGATTGCGCCTCCGTCGAAGCGTGGTCGACTTGTTGGATGCCAGCAATGTGAGTTAGTCAAACTTTGGCGAGATATTTCCAGTGGATACTGACATGCATACAGGGGCGATTACTTGGGGAATTTTGATCATGTTCTACATTTCTTACGGCTGTTCATTTATGAACGGCACTGGTGCTTTCAGAGTACCATGGGGACTGCAAATGATTCCTGCCATCTTCCTTTTCGCTGCCATGCTCTTCCTTCCCGAATCTCCCAGATGGTTAGCCAAGAAGGATCGATGGGAAGACGCCGTTGGTGTCCTCACTTTGGTGCATGGTAAAGGCGATGTCAACTCCCCGTTCGTCGCCAAGGAAATGGCAGAGATCCGTGAAGTCGTCGAGTTTGAGCGTGCCAACGCTGACGTCACTTACATGGAACTGTTCAAGCCGAAGATGATCAACAGAACTCATATTGGAGTGTTTACTCAAATCTGGTAACCAACTTATTTCTTTGTCCTATATCCCGAGCTCCTTACCTCACCTGTCGGGAGGATGTTTCATGCTCCCGGGTCGCTCCCAGCTCTCTCATCCCTAAATAATTACGTTGCTAATTCTTTGGTAGGTCACAACTCACTGGCATGAACGTCATGATGTGTAAGTTTCCAAATTACAAAACATTGAAAATACCAGAGCTGACCAGGACTTCAAGACTACATCACTTACGTCTTCACGATGGCTGGTCTATCCAGCAACGTTCTTCTTCCCTCTTCCATCCAGTTCATCATCAATGTTGTCATGACCGTCCCTGCTCTCTTGTACGTCGATCGCTGGGGTCGTCGTCCCACACTCTTAGTCGGCGCTTTCCTGATGATGACTTGGCTGTTCATCAACGCCGCTCTGTTCGCTCATTACAGTGTGAAACCAAGACCAAAACAGTTCCCCTCTGCAGCGGAATCAATGTCCATCACTGGTGCACCTGCAAAGGCCGTCATCGCATGCACTTACCTATTCGTCGCCTCATTCGCACCGACTTGGGGGCCAGTCTCCTGGATCTACCCTCCAGAGCTGTACCCTCTCCGTGTCCGAGGAAAGGCAGTTGCTCTCTCGACTTCCGCTAATTGGTAACCAAAACACCCCCGGCTGTACTTAGAAAAAACTGCTAACCTCTCACCTAGGGCATTCAACTTCGCTCTAGCCTACTTTGTGCCTCCCGCATTCGCCAACATCAGATGGCAAGTCTACATTATCTTCGGTGTCTTTTGTGTAGCAATGTTCCTCCACGTGCTCTTCCTCTTCCCGGAGACCAGCCAGAAGCCTCTTGAAGAAGTCGAAGAGATCTTCGATGACACCACGCCGGGCAGCATCAAGTACATCGGTACACCGGCCTGGAAGACCCATGTTGATACTCGCACAGGACGCATTGAGAGGGGTGAGATGGACTCGGAGAAGTTTCACAGACATGGCAGTCACGAGGAGCACCACCCTTCTGCAGCTGGAGCTGACGTGCCGAGGGCTGAGGTCACGAATAAGGAGGTGCCTGCTGCTAATTAAATCTGAAACTGTGATTGGAGATGGGTTTTCGGAGCTCGTAGCTATTGAGATCTCACAACTTGATCAGGCAAAGGGTATATTGTGCTGCGGCACGGCGAGAACTCATAATGTCTTTGATAGGACTAAATTGACTTAATGATTCAACGAAGACCCTCTCTTCTGGCACCAGGCCTCTGAATGATGTATCCTATGTGAGCCAAGGCTTCGTTTCAAACTGTTCTGGTCCAAAGAGAGAACCGAAAGGTAGAACAGGAGCTCGCATTTGTCTCTCCAATTCGAACTACCCCTTTTTAGCGAGCTCCAAAAATTCCAGCCCAACCCAACTCACCGGACAAAAACAGCATGAAGTCTTTGGGATGGCATAAAAAACGGCAAAAGAAAACTCATTAGGACCCAGACACTTACCGTTTGCTCTGTTTACTACAGCAGAGCACATTTCTTCAAAACTATACTCTGTAGCAGAAATCATCAGATAAGAGTGATACATACACTGCTGATATTTCAAGTGTGTTTAGACTTACGTCTACGACTAGAGATGAAGTTTATATGAGTATATATGACCCGGATGAAATAAGCTGAGTAGAAAAACCAGGGCGCTTTGTTTAACACAAGCTTCACTACTTCAACTCAGAGACTCGAGGGTGAAACCTAAGCTCATATCATTGCATTTCCTTGGAGAAGAATGCTTGTGATATTGTTAGTGATGCATGACTTCAACCTGCCCAAGAGATCACGAAGCAAGCATAAATTCCACAGCATGTTCAAGTGATGTTAATTCATACAACACCTATGGGTTTCGGAGTCCAGGGCCTTGCCCATTTCGACCATCCTTTGGCTCCAGAATCTATGTCTACGATCATTTCCGAATCATTCAGCCCAAACTCCACATCCTCCTTTTTGTTCAGCTCAGCTTCCATCCTCGACATCTCATCCCTAACGGACACAATTTCCATATCTTGCATATCCTGCGACGGCATCTCCTTGTTCTCTCCATCCCTGATGGTCCCATTCACAATACTTCGATGTATTTGAAGAGCCCGCAACAAGATTTGAGTCTCATCCGTTTCGCCCTGAATCTCGATCAAAGCATCCAGCAACTGATCCTCATCCCAATTACTCAACGTCTTCTCCATGTTCCATCTCGCTTGCTCGTTCTTTTCCTCAACTAGCTTGCTTAAGAACGCCTTGCAATTGCTCTCTACTGAGTTTTCTGCTGTCAAATGAACCCAGTAATATTCCCAGATCCATCGCAGAGCTTTTTGGGTAGCAGTGCGAAGTTTGGAAAGTGATGGCAACTCCTCGTGAGTAGCTTGATGACGAAGTTCAACGTAGGTTGCTGGGAGCCCGATGGTCTTCGCAATTGAGTACATGCTGAGTTTCCGACGTTTGTCTTGGTGACTATCCATGAGACCGGTGACGAATCTATTTCCTCTTGATCAGCCGATGAGGAGGGATGGAAATTTCAAACCACGAGGTTCCGAACGTGTCCGAATACATATCCAATTAACAAAACACAAGTAAATCACTTGTTTTGGCTCACTACATCTTATCAGAAGCCAGATGTCTACTCAAACTAGAATAGCTCGGGTATGATGATCAAAAGACGCCGTAGCTAACCGCAACGGGGACTCTAACATAACCCCCAGGCAACAAGATCCATCCAAATTTTGAGGGAAAGGCCATGAAATCAGCGCAGTCGAGACATGTCTAAACTCACCTACAAAAAGCCGCCGCATACGCAGCCCTGACACAATACGTCGAGTTCCCACTCACATCATTCAACACCGCCGCCGTCAAAATCGCCGTGCTCTCCACCAAATGCGGACAATTCCCCCTCTGCATCCAAACTGACACCCTCGCCACAGCATGTCTCCTCTCCTCCTCCTTGACCTCCCGCCCTGCTCCCGGATACAGCTTTTGGCGGACCTGGAGGAGCTCGGCTCGGTTTCGCCACGGCGTTATGACGTATTGTACCATTTTTAGATGGATTATGTCGTAGCAAAAGATAGGGGGTAGTGGGAGAGAAAGAATGGATGGCGGGGAGCACGTGGTGGTGGAGTTATAGGGTGAAGAAAATTGAGTGTTGACGAGTTGGATTTGCAGTTGCGGCTGCCAAGCTTGAGGCTCTGCGGGAAGCGACTCTTTGGCGAAGCGACGAACCTTAAATGCAAGAGAGGAAAAGCAGTCACGAGAGGCTGATCTGAATCGGATTCCAGAGGAATGAGACAACGTTGGAATGTACTTGAGAAGGCCTTGGCGAGACATGGCGTAGCTTGTCATTCTTGATACTCATGGGAAGTATTAATGTGAGATAATTCAGAATTGGAATGGTGGTCGAGATCATGATCCGTTGTGCCTTCCTTATTGTTGTTTGATACATTGTATTTGTAGTACACTCTTTGAGTCTTTGCTCAACTGAGACATGCCATGAGACGCACGCCGGCGACATAATGCACCGTCCCATAGTCCCAGTGGTATCCATCCCGATGCTGTCTGCCAAACGCCATGCTAAACTATTGTAAAAATAACATCTCTTCATTCGTCCGTAATTCATAGCCACCCGCTGCGATCGTAACTTTGAGTCTGCACTGTGGTGGCGGGCTCACTAGTAGTGGTCGCAATGCTGGCAGTCTGCTCAGTTGTATCTTCATCATCTGATTCACCTTCGCCGTCTTGCTCGTCATCGTCATCTTCGTCCTCATCATCGCTCGGCGGTGGGTTCCATGTTTCCTCAAGTTTCAAACCCTTTCCAGTGGGTTCGACCCGACGACCCGCCCCAAGAAGGTGTGACATCATGAGAGTTCGATAGTTGTCCAGCTGCGGATCTGACGAGGGAGCTTTCGCTGGTTCGGGAGTGTCGTATAATCCCATTCCGATCAGCTCCTCGCCATCATCAGAGTCTGAAAGAGGATGGTATGGAATGGACTCTTCTGCTGGAAAGGTTGGTTCTGGATGTTGTATAGGTAAGAAGTTCTCAGGGGTTGGAGGTGCTGTCGACGAATTTTCGAACCCGTTCGCTGCGAAGTTGTTCCAGTCAAAGTGGGAGTACATGGATGAATCCACGTTCGATGTCGATTGTGGCACGAAATTTTGTGCCGGTTGTTCAAGATAAGGTGTCTGATTGATATTATAATTGGTGTTCGGCTGGTATGAGTTCGATTGGTTGGGATAGGAAGTTTGCTGCTCCGCTTGTTCGTATCCCGTATATGGCAATGATAATGGGGAGAAAGTTGAGGAGGGTGAAGTATATCCCGAGTATACGGCTGGAGTTGGTGGAAGGTCATATATCTGGAACTGGTGGTTGAGTTCCGGTGCAGGGACTGGATAGGCTCCTTGGTAGTTTGGTTGGGGAGCGAGATGCGAACTTGGATGCCAGCTGACAGGTCGAGTGGTATATGCAGGAAGTTGAAGGCCTTCGTTCGGGGTATATCCTCCAGCAGCAACATTCTGGTCGATCATTGCAAGCCTCCGCCGATATGCCCCATCGGTCATGACTGTCCTCCGTCTTCCTAGTCCTGCTGAGCCTCTTGGGCTATTGCTGGCACTGTTCGGCTTGACGATTCTCATCGATCCTCCTCCTGTCTTCTGTCCTGCCGATCCTCGAGAGTACCGGGAAATATTTGATGAAGCCATTTGTTTCGATACGTCGTCCAGCAGCATCTCGACAGTTGTATAACCCAAAGCGTGGCCTTCCCAGTTGCCGGAATTCATGCTTGCGTTAATTGGCTACCTAGAAGGGTAGGTAGTGAAAATTGGAAGATTGTTGTTGTTGAAGGGAGGGCAAAGTATTCAATGTCCGTGGGACATCAGTGAACATAAGTAGCTCATAGTCTGCTCAAGGGGAATGGAAGTTTGAGTGGTCTAGCAAGACAAGAGAAAGGGATCATCTTCCATATGAAGGCTAGACAACGGGAAGGGCAAATATGGACACTACCTTGCAAATGACTTAAAAAGGTCCCGGGTATGTTGTCTGTGTCATCTGGCTGCTGGCTTATGATGGATCCAACGATGAACGAGCATGGGTCTCAAGGGCAATCCGCCGCCGGGTCTGAGCTTCTTCTGGGGATGCATGGCTTTGTTGGCGGTCAAAGTCAAAGTAGTGGCCGCGCCCCTGGCCTGCAACATGCAGCTTCTGTGTCCCGCGGCTGGAGACGTATCGAGGTGAAGACGACGGAGGCACACAGCGTACGAAGCCCCTCTGGTGTGAGACGATCAGGCGCAGGAGTGGGAGGATCGGTGATAGACCCTGGGGCTGGGTATGATAGCGCTGGTGGCTATTACTCGTGAGATGTTTCGTACAGGCCGTGGATGGAAGATGAGAAGCGGTCAAGCAAGCCTTCGCATAGCTGGGGTCCGGTGGGATGCAGCGAGTGGCCGTATCAAGCCGCCTTACCTTGTCATGTCATTATTGAGCTCCTTAGACCTTTTCGAGGTCATACCAGTATTATTAGTGGAGGGGCGAATCACGGCGGGACGATGCCCAAACGCTGGGCAAAGGAGAGGAGGAAGGGAGGGAAGGGAAGGGCCGGCTTCTGCGCTGCGCAGAGAACGCACGCAAATGAGCAGCCACCAGCGGCCAGCCAGGCCAGCAGGCCAGCCAAGGGGGACAGAATTTCCGAGCCTCGCACATTCCGCGTGGAAGACCAAGGGTTGCAGGGTGGGTGAAGGTTCGAGGGACGCGTTGCCGGGATGGGCAAGTCGATGGATCGTCAGAAGAATTTCAGGTGTCTTGTCTTGGGGGTGGTGTCTCTCGCTTCGACGCGGGAAGCGCCAGGGCCAGAAGCAACGCAACGCAACGAAGATGGCACGCCGCACGCCGCACGCCAGGCGAGGCACTTCAACTCCGCTGCAATGTGTGGCACTGCACCCCCTGGCCCGCCTCGCACTCTCTCTCACGCTCATCAGCCAGCAAAACAGGACGACTGGGCCACACCTCTCGCATTTGTGCCTCCAGAGATTGGGTCTCCCCAGCGCAGGAGTGGAGCACCGGCGAGTCGAGGCTTGGAACTTTCCCGACAACGGTGGGGAAGCCATCGTGGCTTGGAGTTTGGCTCCGAACCTCGTGATGGCGGACCAGTACTGTATCCGACCGCTCACCACGAGAGCATTATTCGACCTAGTCTTCGATTCTAGTTCAACCACTTCTGGGCTGCAAATACCGCGCAGAGGCGCTGGGGAGCGACCAGCAGCCATTTCCAGACGATGACGATGCTCCGCCGAGGCGTTCTTGCCGGCCCCGAACGCGAACTTTAAGATTCAGGCCAAGAATAGCATCGAGCCTTGTTTCCGATATCCCTCTCTCCACTACTGAGTTGCGAAGGGGCAAGTTCCAAATGCCGGCAAAACTCCACCCAGGCGTGGAGGTGCATGGCGACGCCAAAACAGCAACTGGCTCTGAGCGGCACGATTCAGGATCCAGAACCAGCATGAACCCGCGAGGCACAAGCACACCAGCACCAGCACCAGCACCAGCACAAGCACAAACCGGATAAGGGCGTTGGCGGCCGGGCCACGGCAAGAACTAAAGATCGTGCATCGCAGGGCTCGCAGCATCATCATCCGCTAAAGCGTGACCGTCAGACCCATGCTTGCTGGACTGCGGGTGGATGCACTGGATGGCAGTTGGAAAACGTTTTGGACCCCTGCCAGGAGGCCCTGAGGCGCTTGTTTGGTGGTGGGAGCCCTGGTGGTGGGGAGCGGAGGGGGGAAAGTGCACGCTAGGCCCAGTCCGCTTTCTTGGACCTCGAAATCGTCGTCGAAGCCGAAAACGCGGGCCACAAGGTTGCAGGACTTGCAGATGACCCATGGCATTGCCTCGCGCAAAAAAAACTTTCGTTCGAGCCTTCGACCCCTCAACCCCTACATCTGCATCGCATCGATATCGGCGTCAGTCATTGGTGCAGGAGCACACGAGCCAAGGGTGACTTCCGCTCTTGCCTGGGACTCTACCACAAACGTCAAGTCATGCGTGGTGCAAGAGGAATGCTTATTGAAAGGCGGCGCTGAAACCGACAGTTCTCCAAGTATCGATCCCCAACTTGCGATACACAGAACAAGAAGCTGAATGAGCTCATCGGCATGGCCAGCCCCCTCGTCGGACACATGCTTCTTTATTGGAGGCATTAAAATCTAGAGTTCATTTCTGCAACTCCTCCGTCTGATGATCTAAAGATTTCTCTTCTCGCTTTGCCCGCCTCTCAAACCTTCAACCAAACCCCACATGTTTAATCCTAGCATCACCGCACCGCCCACTTGGAACATTGCGAGCTTGGGGCCGCTTAGGGCCCTGTACAGGTGGATCTGCACAAGTTCTTGCTAAGCTAGGCAGATTAGATGGAATGGTTGGTTCACGATGGAATGACGCGCAACCTGGGTTGATTCGTGGTGCAAGAATCCAAGTGGTGTATTCTCAACAGGTGTATCGCTCGGGGCCTTACAAGATGTGAACCGGAAGGTTGCCGGCGCATATCTTTTTGGGGACTGAATAATCCGTGGTTGCTGACCATTATGATTTGCCCCTGTCGACTGCTGTTGGCGATTCAAGGGGACTCCAGGATCGAGATGCGCTCATGTCTGGAGCAGCCGAAGCCCCTGTATTTGCAAACCAGGCGTACAAAACAGAGCTAGTTCTGCGAAACAGCAATAAGAGGAAGGCTGGAAGGCTAAAGGGCTGATCAGCCATCACCAATCAAATCGATGAATTTCGCATAATGTCCGAATTCTGGGTCTTACAATTAGGCACAAGGAAAGTTCCTTTACGAAAACATCTGATCCGTCACGACCACACCGAAAGGGGCTTGAGACACCAAGCCTCGTGCCTTCTTCGGCTTCTATCCAGAAATCCATCATCCCTGGACAAGGCTGGGCGACGACTTTGACCCACGTTGCATGTGGAGGCACGCGGCGCTACCGATGCCTGGTCTTAATCCTGAAATACCCCAGTCAGGCGAGCCAAGATTTAGAGGCGCCAGCACGGACTCCAACCCTTTTACTGGAAACTTGTGTTGGACAAGAGGATATCGTTCAGCCTGATCTGGATTCCCTCAGTCCCCGACAACAGCAATGCAGCGTGGTGTTTCGTTCTGCAAAGCAAGACACCAACAACTTATGTTTGACCGGCCACACGGACGCCGAAGAGCTGATTCAAATTCGGGCATCCAGTCAGACTGCGAGTGTCATGCTGTGGAAACAAGACCAGGAAACCGGCCGTGGTATATGGGCTGGTTCTTCAATTATTGGACCAGAGATGATGTGCATCAGGGCGGTACGCAAGGACCGCTTGTCCAACCTGACCAGTTCCGGTCAGGGCTGCACTTTGAACATATGGTGGCGCATCTTGTTGTGCACCATCCCGCGGTGTGAAATCGGTGTGAGTACGGATATCTTGAAACCTTTAACAAGGCATCCTTATCCCCGCTGCAGCCGGCTGTCAGCCCTGTCCGCACCGTTGCATGCGCGCAGAATCCTAATCCGGGCATTTCCATCTCCAAGGTTTTGATGACCGACCTCCATTACTTGTACCACTCACTTGTCGCTGATCCCACTTCAACTGTAACCGCCATCTACTCCACACAATCTCATAATGCAAGTAGTGGAAAGAAGAGGCCGTGCAGAAGGGCTTTTTACAGTGCCTTTGAAACACCTGGTTGGCAAAACAACTCAAAATCTGATTCGCGATTCTCCATTCGCACCGTGCGTTGGCTTGGAGGCCTGGAACAGACTCATCCTCAGAGAGCCGCTTATGTGCATTGTATCCAATGGACACATCGTGAGCTAAGTCTGTCCTATCACAGCCGTTCCCTCATAAGAGAGATCATCAGTTTTCGGGTTCTTTTGACCGTATTCCGCGTTTGGCTGCAGTCATCAAAAATCCTTCGGTAAGTCTTGAACCATGCGATCATGGAGGCTTGATTTATCTCAGCCGTTCGCCATCTTGCACCCCTTACTTTTTGGTTCCCGATGCCTCGGATGTCATTATGCCATGCTCCCAGACGACGGAGGCAAAGGTCTTTGAGCCTTGTCGAAGATGCCCCGTGCCGCCTTTTCTTCCCGCCGAGCTGAGCTCGTGAGGAGAAGCACAGCCGCCAGCCTTCTGAGCGAACCACACACTAGTCAATACGCACCCCTCGAGGTTTGGCAGATTACCGACTACAAATACAAACCTCGCACTCACCGCGGCGTACGGCGCAGAAAATTGCAATCAATGATGGTCCACGACGAACCTTGCCCTTGTTACTCACGAGCTGCGTCCGGAATTTCAGGAGTCTTGGACTTTAGAAGCCTGCTCCTTGCCTGGACCCCGCTGATCATGAGGATCCAAGTCCAAGAAAAGAGGAATGGAAGTTTCTTAGGAACTCGACTAGTGCCACGGAGGAAGCTGGATCGAAAAGTCAAACTGTAATGCGGAAGTTGTACCTACTTGGATGATGCAATTACCCGGGGACAGATGTTATTTGCGGAAGGGTCGATAGTTATTTTGAGTTCGAAACTCCTTGACCTGAAAGGTCACGAAGGTTTCCTTTTCGATTGCCGTCCTCGACTTGGTAGAGACCAGTTATTTAAGGTCATGCTGTAGTATCAAACAGTGCACACTCTCTCTGCGGCACATGCTGTCATATGCTACTCCACTGGCGTCCGGGCATTTTCAACACGGGGCGATTGAGTTGATCCCTTGTTCAGGCTTGCAGTGGTGAGAATAGTAAAGTAGTTCACCGCGTGTTCATCTTGGTGGGTGGTGGAAGGTGGATCTTTACGAAGGCTCGGAAGCGCATCAGTTTCATCTCGGAGAAATCGGACATCTTGCTTTAAGGAAGGAGCACTTTCTCCAGACCGGAAGCATGTCATGTCAATAGTGGCGCACTACAACCGCGTATGACGCATGTTCAGCTGTCGAGAGCTGGCTGATATTACGGAGCGAGGTGTTTCTTCTGCACCAAGCCCACCGCGGGCCCACGCTATCTTTGCATCTAGAACTCAGCCACGAGAATAATGCGCAATTCCTAAGGCGTTAAGTGCGCCAAGATTTGGACCGATAGAGGCGAGTCAACCAGCAGAAACAACAAACTCCCTCGCAGCTCGTCTCAGCCCGTCGAATGGTGGGTTGTGAAAAGCAAAACCCACACTCCCTCGCTCCCTTGCTCGCTCAGAGATGCCAGAGAATTGTGAACTTGACATGGCGACCTGCAGTGGGCTTATTATTATGAACCATGTCTTGATGCTGCTGCTCAGTGGCAAGATCGGATGGTGGAAGTTCTGCTGGCTTGGCGGACAGGAGGCCAGAGCCTGTGCGTACGTGCACGGCTTCTCGCACTGTGATGAATATCGCCATTGTATGGGCCGCCATCAGCGAACAATGCTGGAGCATGTGTGATGCCATGAAGGGCATGCGGGTGGATGGAGAATAGCACCGACAGTCCGCCATCCGATGCGATACTGGTGTGAAGGCAAAGTTCTGGGCGTATTTGCTCGTGGAGTGTCAGGGCTCCGGCGGTCTGGCATTTTATTACTCTTGTTGAGACCGAGGAAGGAAGGTTGGTTGGGCTGGGAACGGGAAAGTGAGGGAGGGCAGGACAGGAGGGGCATGCTGTGTTGGGTCGGGGAGGGGATGTGGAGTGGATGCACAGCAATGCGAGCATAATCGACAAGGGGCAGTCCGATTACGACTGCAGCGTCAGTTTTCTACTGCTGAGAAAGCCTTCGGATGACACACGGCCCAACAGCCGCAGGGTGGCAGAACGTGGGCGAAGTGGATCGTTACTGTTGCTGGACCCGACACAGGTGCTTTGTAAAGCCCTTTTACTTGCCTCATTCCACATCCCTCATCCCTCATCCCTCACCCCTCAACCCTCACCCATGCCGCGCCCCCCTCCTCCGGAGCCAATATTGGGAGGAAGGTCATCTGTCATACCAGTGATTCAAAGTTCCCTCTCATCTCGTTCCGAGCTCAACCGCAGCTCCAAGCCTGCGAAGCGGCTGAGGAGTGAGAGGGTCTCAGATCCACAAACAGAAGGAAGCAATAGCCCCTGAAGCGGGATGAAGAAAAGGGGGTGGTGGTGGGCTTATCGATAAGACATTGGAGGGGTAAATCCGAGTTGGAGGAACAGCTTGAGCTCTCTGAGTCTGAGCCTGATGGAATTATCATTCGATGCTTGTGATGTCCTTTTAGAGATGCCTTTGAAATTGCACTGGATATGGGTATTCGTGAACCTGTTGCTCGCCACCGGTGCTGGAGAGGCACCCTCGCATATTGCATCCAGAACGTGCCTTTCAGCAGATGGCCTTTGTTGTAGCGCCAAAGACGTCAGAGGATACGCGAATAACCAAAACCACAATGGATTGATTGATTGACAGAATCGCCCTCGCAAAACAAGAAACATGCCTCAAGCCGCCCCGCAGAGCATCAATTTGCCTGAGAATCATTTGTATGATGGCCAAGGACCCTTTAGTCCGCACGAGGAGGTTTGAGAACCCGACGGCGGCCGTGGAACGGCCATAAGCTGATCATCCACAGGTTGTATCCAGCGCGAGTGATACCGAGTACCAGCATGCTTTGGAGGTAAGACCCATACTCTAGAGATCGTTTCAAAGTGACTTAGCTAATTCTGTGTCAAAGGTGATCTTCGATGCCCAAAATGCGCATCGCAGGAAGTCCTCCCTTGTTACTGCCGAACCCCCCGCAAACCTACTACAACGGCGCAAGAACACTGAATGCTATGTACATGCATTACTAGAGAGTCAAAGGAAACATGGCACATCCAATACTGGGGGTCTCGAAGACATCGCCGAGACGCTTGCGGAACGAAGGATAGCAAGCGGTACGGACACGAACGCAGACTCGACTGTTGAACCCAAGCGTGAGATTGACGATGGATCTACAGGACAAGAGGACGAGAAGTCCTGGACAGATCGCATGCATGCCAAACACGGCAATCCATTGGCAGATGGCCAGAAAGTCAAAGTTAGCGATGATACGGACCCGAATGCAGTCCATAGTCGACTTCTCACCAAGAAACAGCTATCTGATATGGCCTGGGGAGTCAGAGAGCTCAGCAAACGGCTGGGAAGCATAAAGCTGAAGCTGAAGGTCAAGACTGTGTTCCTCCTCACCAAAGTACACGATGAAACTTTGATTGGCAATACTAGGGAAGTTGCCAAGTGGTTACTGAGCCCGGAGCGGGAAGTCAGATACACCGTTTACGTGGAAGATAATTTGCGTGATAATAAGAAGTTCAATTCGAGAGGTCTGATCGAAGACCTAGGAAAGCAGTATACCCAGAAGGACGAAACCAAATGGGATAATGGAAATCCTGAGAAGAGACTCCGGTACTGGAGTAACAATATGTGCAGGACACGACCCCATACCTTTGATTTTGTGGTTACTCTTGGAGGTGACGGGACAGTTCTATACGCCAGTTGGTTATTCCAGAGGATTGTACCTCCGGTTTTAAGTTTTGCTCTGGGCAGCCTGGGATTCTTGACGAAATTCGATTATGATGAATTTCAGGAAACATTAACGAAATCTTTCAGAGATGGAGTGACGATAAGTCTACGGTTAAGATTTGAAGGCACTGTTATGAGGAGTCAGAAGAGGAAAAAGAAAATTCAAAATGGTGATGCAGATCCGGGAGCAGCAGAGGAGGACTCGAATGAAACTCGGGATCTTGTCGAGGAGTTGGTTGGAGAGGAGAAAGAAGATGAGAGGACACATCGACCAGACGGAACATATGAGATCTTGAACGATATCGTCGTTGATCGTGGTCCAAATCCAAGTGAGTCTTTTCCCAATCTCCGCCAAACTCAAGCTCTGACATGATATTTAGCAATGTCCTCCACGGAAATCTTCGGCGACGATGAACACTTCACCTCAGTCCAAGCAGATGGTGTCTGCGTTGCTACTCCCACTGGTTCAACAGCCTACAACCTTGCAGCTGGCGGTTCCCTCTGCCACCCCGAAAACCCTGTGATCCTCGTCACCGCCATCTGCGCACACACTCTCTCCTTCCGTCCTATCATTTTGCCTGATACCATCGTTCTTCGAATCGGTGTTCCCTATGATGCGAGAGCAAGCAGCTGGGCGAGTTTTGATGGTAGAGAAAGGGTAGAGTTAAGACCGGGAGATTACGTTACCATTAGTGCGAGTAGATACCCCTTTGCCAACGTCATGCCGCATGGAAGGAGGAGTGAAGACTGGGTTAATAGTATCAGTGGGAAGTTGGGGTGGAATACGAGGCAGAGACAAAAGAGCTATAAAGAGTGGAGTTAGATGGTTGGGAATGTAGAAATAATTAGGGAAAGACTCGAAAACTTGATTGTGGGGGTGCTTTGTCGCCTGAGCCTTTGAATCTTCGAAGTATGGTTACACTTTGGAGCACTCATTGGCTCTTTGCTGGTCTTTGACCTCTTCCCCCCCGTTTGCTTCTCCTCTTTCGTAATCTCGACTCAATATGCAAAAGCACTTCCGTGCAATGAGCGGATCGGTAGCCGGCTTTCAGGGCAATCTCATTACACCAAAAGTTTTGGTACATTGAGTTGCAAAAATTGCATACGGAGATTCACTGTGGGAATCAACTACAAAATCCTCTAATATACGAAAAGACTTTCGAACATTCTTGTCAATGTGCAATGAAACCCAAGTAAAAAACCCTGCAGTCTCGATCCATTTCTGACTTCGTCTGCCCAGTTCTGACTTCCTCCCTGTGACTTCTTCAGTGTAGTTTCTGACCACTGCTGCCAAGAAAGGGGTAAATCTTCCGAGGTGAAGACATATGGGATACGACATTTTCTACTTCATACCAACACTAGGCAGCATTCACGCCGTATCGGATTGAATCTGAGTACAGAATCCGGGCCGAGCAACAGCGATCGATCCCTTGTGAATCTAGCAAGGACAACGACCAAGCAAGGAGTTGGAGAATAATTCAAAGGGTCTCGATATACACGATGGCCCTGCAGACTGTAGTTTGAAGTGTACACTTCTTCTCCTGGTCGAAGTTATGAGCTGAAGTCGCTCACATTGAACTGATCTTTTGACCTATTGAACAATACTCACTTGAGTAATCATTCCCGGGGCATTCGCAACTAATCCAGTTGACTTGGCTTGCGATGTCTCCAGTCTCTCGAAGTCCTTTGAAGTCCCCTACTTCTAGGAGACTCTCGAAGCCTCCCAGCAATTCGAATGGCCATGGCTTCAAGATCTCTTTGCTCTCTCGAGGGGAGGGCAAATTTCAGAAGTAATCCAATCAAAATCTTCCGGCGAACTGTGGTGTCAGGAACTGGCATTTGTACTATGCTTGAAAAGCCAATCTGCCATGCAATCCATGTCAGGTATCCCCAGAACAATCAAGCCAACCTCAATCGCCCATCGTCTTCCCCTCCACAAAAAAGCCCTGACCATCCACCATCTCAATTCTTTTGCGAATCTCCCATCCGAAAACTCCATGCAATGTGTAAATCCCACTGCCCTTCACGCAAATCGATTCTTCTCCTCCCAACAGCATCCTTCTCTAACGGTGCTGCAGCTATCATCAGACCCGGAATCCTTGGGGAAAGAGGGGGAAAGGTGTACCTTGACGAATCCAATATCCGCGGCCTTCTCTCTGAAGCACTGACGGCAGATGTTCAGACCATACTTTCGGATCAGACCAGCCTTGTGGGTGCAGACACGGCTATCACAACAATCAGCTCCTGTTCCAATCTCTCCCATCCATTCATCTCCACAATCCCCCTAAAGTAAGGATAAGGCGAACGTACCAGGCGCGAGCTCCTTTGCCGTAGGTTCTTGGGCGCGAATTCCAGACGGATTCGTGAGACATTTTGTGTCGACTTTGTACTGTTTCTACACTTGGAAATTAGGGTCCGTCTTCGTAAGTAGGCGGAGATGGAGTACCGACCGCGCGGAGTGCGAGGTTGTCTTCGAGGTCGAGGTGGATCTTTTTGAATTGGCTGGCTCTTGCTTTTCCTGGAATTGTCGTGATCCTTTTTACGAATGTGCGGACTAATTTAGCGAGTCACGTGGACTGTTTGATTCTAGCCCTTTTGGGATCTCAACCTCTCTTCATCTCTATCACCACTTATTTGCTTCAGTACTTACCTTCTACTTTTTTTGGTTTGGGAGAGCGCGAGAGATTGAGAGATGAAACTCCAGTAATAGTGATTGAGAGATGCCAGTGTGAGGCGACTCATAGTCTAACTGCCATGTAACGAATCCGCTGCGAAACTGGAGCATTGAGCATTGATAGATTGAAATGAAGAAATCTGGTTGTCTTTCTTATAATGGATTTCTGATATGGAAGTATGTAGTGCAATGTGAAATACTACGGTCATTTCTTGAGGAGACCAAATGGAGTTACCCGTGAGAGCTGATTGATGCAGAACTACTTCGGGGTTTACTTTGAAAAATCAGCCAGTCGATATTCTCTTCTCGGTGAAATTAAATTGTTACTGTGCAATTTCTGTAAATCGTATAAGATAACTTTGAAATCGAGATGACAAAAGAATCGGCGTTAAATTCTCGACTGCGAGTCGTGAAGATCTCGAAAAGCCCCGCGTTCCCACCGAAATCAACATCAACAAACGCGCCGATTTCATCCCACCACAACCAACCTCACAACACTGCTTCAAACTCAAAAAATGGTACATTCACCTCCCACCACTCCCAATTTCCTTTCGCTTTCTCATATCTTCACAGTCGAAAGACTCCTCCTACACCTACATCCACTTCAACCGGCCCCGTGACGCGGACCTCTTCGAAGACTTCTGCAAAGACAAGCTCCCAGACGACGAGATCTACGTCCCGCCGCACAACCAGCCTATCAACCCAGAAGATGAAGACGATGTAGTGCCTGACCAGCATGCGGCGTTTGGGATCCAGAGGGCGACGCAGAAGGTTAAGGAGGCTGCGTGGAAGGATTTGGGACTTGCGGACTTGATGAAGAAGGGTCCGGAGAAGGAGAAGGTGGGGTTGAAGGCTGGTTCTAGGTCGTTGCCGAGATGAAGGATATTTTGAATGGGGAGTGCGAGGAGCAATAGGGATGTCTTGGTCATGAACGAGGGTGCGAATTGAAGGTCATTTTTAAGAAAGGCCGTTTGATGGATTGATACCCTGTGAGAACAAAGGACTTGTGGAATTAGATGAGTAAGAGAGCACTGGAGCTCTGTGGGAATTCGGTTACAGCAGCATTTGAGGAATTGTACAAGGCAATCATTCCTCTTGACATAGTCTTTCATGATGCCATCTAGATATCATATGCCCAACCCTGAGCTCCCAGACTCCATAAATGCCCAAATACGCCGCCCAATGACCGTCTTTATTCCTCGCACAGGATTTCCTCTAGTTCTTTGGCAAGTATGCCTCCCTCTCCACAACCTCCTGTTGAAACTTCACCAAGAAAACCGTCTTTCCCGGCCACAACTCCCCTTCTTCCCCTTTCCCTACACTATGCGCCGTAACCCTCGCCGGAAACCCAGCACCATCACAAACACCCTCCACAATACCCGCCACAAACGCCGCACAATTCAGTTGATTCATCTCCTTCGGCACACTAATATACTGGTTCACCAGCGGATCATTATCACTGATCATGTACTCATCAGGCGTATCCGGATTTGAGGATTTTTCCAGAGCGTCTGCGGGCCGGGAGAAGAGGTGCCGCCAGAGGATTGTGGTGATGAATTGGAGCAGGGCGATGATGTTGAGGGGTCGGGTTTGCGTGCGGGGGGGCTCGCGGTAGAGGAGGAGGTCGAACAGCTTGAGGCCTATGGGATGGCCTTGGACGTTTAGGCTAGCAGATATTTATTAGCATTGATCCTCCAAAAACCCAATTTGTACGCCTTTCAAGATGGAGAGGGCACAGCAGCTGGGGAGCTCACCGTTTCTCAAGGTCCTGAATACCCGTTACCCGCTTCTGTGCATAACTGACCATCTCCCCAAACAGATACGCAAAGCTAGCTTGGCTGAGCTCTTGTGTTCGGCTGCGATTCAAAGGCCGGTGGTAGATTGTTTTGCCGTTGGAGGGGTAGCGGAGCCCTAGTTGGGAGGTTCGTTGGCTTTGAGATGCATTGCCTGCCAGCGATGGCTTTATGGGTTGTGATGCCATTTTGCTTGATGTGCCAAGCTGGGCATAAATGGCATCGAACCAGATTATTGTTATCGGATCTCGCGCATGTATTGTGGAGAATGGCACTGGTCAAGGTGAGATGATTTTTGGAGGAGATTCATGATCATGGCCGAAGCTCAAATTTCAGAAGCGAGGCTGAGAAGGAGCATCGAAGGGAGAGGTCAAAACAACCCTCTCCAGTACCCAAAAGCTTTTATAATTATTTTAAAGAATTAAATTTTTGTAAAGTCTATGGTATATTCCTTGTGGTGTTCTGCAACTCATCCTTCACGAAAAATGGAAATATGCGAGTCAATCCCACAGCAACTCTATCAAGCTCTGTCTCCCTCTGTGGTCAGAACCGGTTTAGGTGTCACTTCCATAACGTCCATATTCCCATTCGACTGTGTACCGCTCGTCTGAGCGGGTGCCTTGGATTCCTCAACTGGGGCAACAACTTCTTTCTTCTCTTCTGGTGCAGTCTCCTTGTCTTGCGCTGCCCCCTCCATACTCTCAGTTGGCATCGTCTCCTTCTCTGGCGCTGGAGCATCCTCATTTGCAGAGGGTTGGAACATACTTGAAACATTGCCACCTCTGAGATAGCTCTCACTCTCACCATAGTGCTTTCCTGCCTTGACCCAGCGCTCACGGCGCTCCGAATATCTCTCCTCAGCGAACTTCAAGAGTGCAGGCCAGTAAACGGAATGGTCATATTCAAACTCCATATCACCATGAAACTGATCCCAGAGCTGCTGAGGAGGGACATGTTGACGCATGTCGTCATTGAACTTAAGTTTCTGTCTTGTCAAGGGATCAATGAACGGCGTGATGAGTTTGAAGAACCCACTGACAACCCAAGGAACTAGACTTTTGTCAGAAGCACGTCACCAAAGTGAGATATAGACATACTGTTGATGATCAAGGCCCGTCCAAGTCGTTCCGGATAATGAGTCTGAAGAATGTTCAAGACCTCTCGACCTTGGGAAAGTCCAGGTGCAGTGTTTGTCCTAGTCTTACTCGTCTTGAAGTTTATCAAGAGAGCAAGTGTCTCCTGCCCTGGAACCATGATATCTATAACACGCTCCAGCATGAAGACCAAGTGTTGGACTTGTCGTGGGCTTGGCTCGGTGTTCTGCCTTCCGGGATTGAGGTAGTGGCATGGACGCCCGGCAATATCCCATCCAACGACGAACTGCTTGCCGGTCTCACTCTCCGGTGAGATGTGATCACCAGTGAGCTCTTCAACCCCATATTCTCTTCTCCATGTCAACGTTGACAGCAGTCGTTTCTCAGCGTCTGCTGTGTTCCATTTTGTAGCTCGGAGATATCGAAGAAGACATTCTCGGGTTAACCACAAAATCTCGCTTTCTGTGATTGGGCCTTCTTTTCCTTTCGTCGATGGAACTTCCTTCCAGGACTTCACAGTCTCCAACACTGCCTCATACTTCGACTGCTGCTCGGCCGTAAGCTCAGGAGGGGTCGGTATGGCTGCTGACTCCGGGGGATACGGAATTGGTGTCATCTGCGGTCCAGCAGGCTTTTCTTCTGCAACTGTTGACCCTTGAGATGATGAGCCATTTGAAGCATCGTACGCGGGAGGTTGAGTTGTACCATTCTCGAGCTTCACCTCGTTGAGCTTCTCGGAGAGGTTCTTGCTCTCTTCACCGACACGGACATCCTCAACAATGGACGCGGCTGACATCGTGAAGCACGAAGCTGGAAAGGGAAATCGTTCTCTGTAAATCGATTTCGATGGAGAATAGTCAATTGGCAAGCAGAGATGGGCACACAAGCCTGAAGCCTCCCCAGAAAATATGCTGATGGAAGAACAGAGAAAGAAGATCTCAATTTAATTGTTATTGTGGCTGCCGCTCTCAGCCTCGCGAATCTTTTTTGTGGAACCCCTGTCTCAAACCTGTCGACCAACCCCCTTTCATCCAATCTTCTCGCTGTGCCTGTTTGAATTCTTCAATGTGTTTCGATCAACACTTCGCCTTCGATTATTCTGAGAACTTCGATTTGTTTACATATTCGACTTTGAACGACTTTGCAAATTCTGTTGTTTTGAAGAAAGGAATTTGTCTCGTACACTGAAAGGCCTCCAGGTCGTGACTTGCCACCGTTATTTCATAACAATGCTGCTCTATAGTACAGGTAAGTTTTGTACATTGTTTATACATGGCTATTTTCATGTCTCTGGCAGTTTCTCCTGGCCAGAGGCGAATCGTCGAACCTATCTTCGGCCTAATTTCCATCTCTCGATGCGATCCTGAATCTCTGCCCACTTGAATGGCTTTCTTGTAACACCCTCCTCTTCTCCTTCTTGTAAAACAACAGTTGGTGCCCCACTACCTTTTCCGGGATTGTCTGCCATACCACCGACTACAATCCTAGCAACCCTGCGGAGATCTTTAACGGTTAACTCATCAATCTTCTTACACATTTCTCGTACGCCCACTTTCCTACCATGAACTTGCACCTGTCTTCCTAAGTCTTCGAGCTCAACCATTCTGCTTTCCAGGTTCATCAATAGACTAGATCGTAATTGGTTCTTTGCCCGGTTGACTTCGACTGTTTGGAGTGCGGCAAATCCTGTGTCAAGCGTCAAAGCTTGAAGCTCGCGACACATGACGTCTAGCATGTTAACCACATGGCCGGGCGAGCAACTAGAGGATATACCAAAGAGACCTGAATCGGTATACGAATGATTGAAGGCAACGCATGACTCCACCCAGGCGTGTTGGTTCAGAACGTTGGTGTAGAGTCGAGAATACATGCCTTTCCCAGGCCCACCTGCCGAGAAAGAGCCGCCTCCTCCGAGGAGAGTTTGCAGAGTAGCGAGAGCATATATATCCTCGGATGATATTGGAAGAGCTTCGAAAGCTACGTGGATATGTGTGAGTGGTGGTAGTGAAGGGTTGATCGGCGGCGGGAGGGACGGCAATGAGAGGAAGCCACCTGTATAGTGAGATGGCTGTGTGATATCGAAGGTTGTGGGAGCGTGGGAAAGAGAGAGACTATTAAAGGACTCTACTGAGGCGTTATTTGGGGCTGAGGTGGAGATGTTCTTGAAGAACGGTATCCGGGAGAGTAGTTTCGACGGTTGTTGCGGCGGCGTCGGTGGTTGTGAAGATATTGAAGATATCGAGCTATCATTGCGAGTGGATGAAGAATCCAATGACGTTTCTGATCCCGTCTGTGAAAGTATGGGTGCTTCCGACTTTGGCATATCTCCGAAGTATTGCTCTGTAAGTCGGACAGCTTCGTCGTGCTGCACCCCAGCAAATGCAACGACCATTCGCTCTGGCCGGAAGAAGGTATCCCTATAGGCCTCGATAACACTCTTGTTGATTTGAGTGAGCCTTTCCTTAGGACATAGCAATGGATTCCCGAGAGTGTTATCTTTGAAAGCAGCCATGTGTACCAGCTCAGGTAGAATTAACTCCGGCTTCGACCAGATTTCCCCGATCTCATAAGACGCGGTTTCCAGCTGTTGCTGTACCTCCTCTTCCGTTACTAATGGATCCCGGATTGTCTCGGCGAGGAGGGCGACTGTTGTAGGCACGGCAGAGTTGAAGGTGGCGGACTGATACATCAAGGATTCGCGGGAAGAAGCGCAATTTATGTTGCCACCCAAAGATTCCAGTGATTCCAGCATCTCATCACTTGTTCGTTTCTTCGTGGATTTGAAGGCCAGTCTATCCAAGATATGGCTCACGCCTCGCAAGTACTCGTTCTCATATCGGGATCCCGCATCAATGAAGACGCCCACTCCGGAAAAATGTCCTGGCAACGCTTCAGTAGCAACTCGAACGCCATTTGGTAAAGTAGAGATCTGGTCAAGCTCTGCAGGATCCTACACTTCAGTCAGCGCAGCACATTGGCGTTCGGTTTGGGAGGGATATACCTTTTGGATAGAATCAGCTACAGTCGCGAGGTTTCTAGACGGGAAAGTAGGCAATATGCTGGGAGAAAAAGATCTCCTAGGAATAGCCCTAGTCAGGGTTCGCGGGGAAGCACACTTCAACATCTTGGGTCTGGGAGGAGGCCGAGTTGTATCGCCGCACACTTCTGCTGTTCGTCCCGCGAAATATTTTGAGCGGCTTCGGCTCCTTGCCCGCAGAAAATCTGCTCGGCTTCAGCCGGCGAGCCAGTAAGCCGATTATGATCACGTGGTTGATAACTAACTGACCCTCACTTGGCCTGTCGTGTGTAATATAAAAAGTATAACTTTCTACTTTCTTAGACTTAAAAGTGAGGGTCGAGATTGAGAGTTCTCCAACATTGAAAAGGCTGCACATGGACGGCATCTCCCGATCAAAATGGAATGTGGTGTGTCGTAACGCTCCCGTCTAGATCGCGTATGCATCATCACTGACAGAGTCCGGGCTCTCTCTAGCTTGGACCCTGGGAACCTTTCCTCTAAATGCAGCATCCTCCCCGTGAACTGTGTCGGTCTGCTCCAGGATTTTCCACATCTTGGCAGCTTCAGTGCAGATATTCATCCTAAATACTTCGCCTCAGCCGAGGAATTCTGCGCTTCTCATGCTCACTCGGTGAATGTTTGCGTGCAATGCCAAACACGAATTCGAGGATTTCTGAGACGTCCCACTGCAACTCAGCCACCAGCCTCTCCCGGCACCATCCCTCTTGGTCCTTCAAGAGTCGGATTGTCCCCGAATATTGCCTCAAGGAAATATAACGAGGCCCCCATCGACTGGTCCTCGTTCTCCCCAATGTATTCCTCAGTCCCTGGTCCGCCTCAGCAATGGCACCCTGGCCCTGCAGCACCGACTCTTGATAGCTCACGTCCACCACTCCCGGCCTCTCCAACCTCACCTACGCGCTCTGGCCGTCTGAGAGGGCTGAGTTATCTGCGCAGCTATACTCAGACTCACATCCTGTCTCGAGACAGTCACAACAATAACAACAACTCGAACTCGAATAGTCAGCGGCCGTCAACGCTCGCGCGAGCCACCAGCTACCCGTCACCGACGTCAACGAGTCGAGGATCCGCACCTGCAACACCCCAACCTGCACCTCAAAATAACCCTCGACAAACGTCTCCGACTGCCCAGCGACCCACGACAGATCTCCCATCTGCAAGGTCCAGTACTCAAGATAATATAGGCTCCACGAGTGGGTGGTTGCCGACCGTGGGTGGACAAAGCGGAGTTTCTAGAATAGCGACAGAACCTCAGTCCACAGCGACAGAATCATCATCTGCAGTTTTGTCAGGAAACAGCGAATCCGCCGTAACGTCAGACCTCACGGCTTCAATGGCGCGAACACGGCCAGCTGTTGTGGCAGGTGCAACAGAGCCCCCCCAAGTGGACGGAGGAGGAGATTCACAACCAAATGGGCAAAATGGGACAGTCAACGGGGCCAGCGGTGCACAAGGCATGGCTCACCAACTACCTTCGATACGATTTTGCGCACACCAAGACCCACGAGCTCAACGGCCATCTCTAGTTTTCAGCCCGATGTCTCGTATTCTGCCTACGGGGAAGGAAGTCATCAAAGTTGGACGATACTCCGAAAGAGACAACCAACCTCCACAAGCAGCAAATGCTCCGTCAGCTGCGCCTGTTGGGTTCAAGTCAAAAGTCGTGAGCCGGCGTCACTGCGAATTCTGGTGCGCTGGTGGGCGTTGGTTCATTAAAGATGTGAAGAGCTCTTCTGGAACATTTCTCAACCACATACGACTCAGTTCGCCTGGTACAGAGTCAAGACCATTCCCGATCAACGATGGAGATATTGTACAACTGGGCATTGACTTCAAGGGCGGGGAAGAGATGATATTTAGATGCGTGAAGATCAGAGTGGAGCTTAATAAAGGGTGGCAGAATGGCCCCAGCAGCTTCAAGTCCGTTCCCAGCTTTTTGATTGATATGTCATGCTGACCTTCTCTCAGTGTCCAGTCTCACAGGCGTTTGCGAGAATTAAACAGTTTGGGGAGGCCACCTGCAAGTGGCTCCTCACAAGACTGCTCGATCTGTTTAGGTCCAATTGCTGTAAGATCACACAAATCCTTCCTCTGAAAAGCGTTTACTAACATTCTCTTCCAGCCTTGCCAATCCTTGTTTGTGGCCCCCTGTTCTCATACATGGCATTACAAATGTATCCGAATTATAATCAATGGGCCACATTGGCCACACTTTATATGTCCCAATTGTAGGAGTGTAGCCGACCTTGAAGCCGAACTGGACGATCCGAGTGGCGAGTGGGAGGAAGTGGACCCTGCAGAGGCCACCGTGCAAACTCCTCAGGCGGCGAATCCGCCAGAAACTGTCCAGCCATCACGGCGAGAGGCCAACTCTTCTGAAGGTACTGGAATTCTAGTCGAACCACCAGAGTCCTCGGAGCCACAACAAAACCAAGATAGGGATGGTGATATGGAAGCTGCTGAAGCCAGTGATGATTCGAGTGTGGGTGGAAGGCTTCGCGAGAATCTTGAAACCCTCAGCAACCTCCATATCAACGATGATCCACCTTCCCCTTCGGATTCGGAATCCCCTGCTCAGCATACTTCCAACGCAACAGTTGCTCCAGTCGATATCATCTCGAGAAAACCTGTTCCGGGGGTTTCAGATGCTGCCTCTTCACGTCTTAAGCAACCAAGTTCACATATTGAGCGAACCTCAACTCGAACACCAAGCCCGAATGGATTGTCCTCTTCAGCAGGCGATGCGTTGGCTGGAGTTGAAGGACCTATGACTCCAAGAAACGATGCTGGCCCCTTCATCTTCGATGGAAGCGCTGGTCGAGGAGCTGATGTCCAACTGGCGGCACTGGCAACGATGAATCTAACAGCTGCGGCTAGTACCCCTCCTCCGGCAACGCCTCAGCCTGCTTCATAGGTATCTCTTCGTTTTACTTCCATATATTGCATTCAGCGAGGCGTGAACTTGCTTGGCGTTTCCTTGAAGCGATATTCACGTTTTTGTACCATACCATATGGGGGTATGACGGGACCCACGACCAACATATTGAGCAGGATTCTAGGACAGGGGATAATTATCGAAGTTGATGAGTGGAGGATGAGATAATACTTGGCGTAAATGGCATTGGGAATTTGACTGGCTAGCTGGCGCAAGAGAATATTGCTCTTGGGGAAATGATATTTGACGATTTGCATATGCATCGGTGCCCAAGGAGGTGGTTTTGATACTTTTATTGCTTCTTTGTATCATGGCTAGATGAGCCTGAAGTTAATTGCACCCGATGAACAAAATTACTAGCCATTTACTACTATCATTTTCATCTCGTCTTCTCATGAGCATTTCCCGCTGAACTTCACGGCCGCTTGAGTCCAGCACCCAACCGTTCAATCTCTCTCCCTTCCACGGTCCCAACTCCAGCCAAGTTCCTCAGCCGATCAACAGTCTCTACATCCTTGATCTTGACTGCTTCTTCGGCAGCCTTCACCCGCATTCCGCATTTCTCGTACATGGCTATTGTCTCGCCTGGTTGCAGAGCGGGTGCCACTTTCGGGATGAAGACGCTGGCTAGCTTTGGGTTGCCAGCGCCGAGGATGAGTGTGAAGAATGGCTGCGTCTGTTAGTTGATGTGATAGATACAAAAAGAGTAGAAGGGCACATACCTCCCAGCCTATGGGCGATTTGCGGGTTTTGGACCACTCTTCCAGTTCGTTCCAGTCACGTTTCGACACCAATGCTCGGAGTCTAGCTTGTTAAATGAGATCGAAAATGTGGAGGGAAAGGGGACTCATACCGAAGCCACCAAGCTGTCTTTTCTGGTACTTTGAACTCGCTCTGCATTTTCTTCGCCCGACTCGCATAACCCAATCTAATGAGTTTGAAGATGGTCTCATTAACACTCAATCCAGTGAATATTTCTGTCAGATCACGATCAAATGCCTCTTGCATCTTAAGCAGTGTACTTGCTTCTTGCAGTGCTTTTAACTCGAAAGATGTTTCCTTCGAATCCGAAAGTAGCTTGGCTGCCAGAGTGAGCTTGTCAGATGCGGTTTTAGAGTCTGGTTGTTTGAGTGCTTCTCGCAGGAAGACATTTGCACCGTCGGTGCGGCGGTCATCTTGGTAGTATAGATCTTTCAGTAACTCAGTATCGTCCGCTTGTGTGGTGGATTCGATAAGTGAGGTTGCTACGGGGCGACTGTTGATAACACGGAAGAACGACGCCAGAGGTAGTTTCTTCTTGAGATGGAGGAGTACGAAGAATATGAGATCAGAGTCTCCGCTCTCGATGGCTTTATCGAGGGCTATTTCATCTTCTTCCATGTTGAGAAGAAGAGGGACTTGCTTCCCCGCTCGGGGTTCATGATTGAGGAGCTCGGTGGCTAGGCGGCCTCGTCCTTCGTCGTAAGCTGCTCGAGCAATCTCTTCAAACGAAATCCCACGCTTTCCTGCCAGCTTCTCGACTATGAGACGGCATATCGTGTCTTCATCTTCGGATCCCACACGAACTTTTTGTGATGCCCAGTGCACATATATGCGGTCTGTCGGCAAACGCAGGTAGGAGGATATCCGGAGTGCCAAAAGATATTCTCTGCGATTGATGAGACGTCTGATCAGCTTTTCGGGGGTAAGCCGCAGGAATTGTTCATAAGACAGCGGTAGGCCGATCTCATAGAATCGCACTGCATTCAGGACCCGAAGCGTCTCACACATATCGACAAAGTCGTCGCTGTTGTAGATATCAAGCACTGACTTGCCAAAAGACGCAGCTTTCAGGAGCTGCTTCTGCCAGTGGATGTTGAATTCATGACCAGCTGCTTTCACCTAGGTTATGTCAGATAGGCCAAAAATTCAGCATCAAGTCAAACTTACACATGTATCAACAGCTTCGACTAAGTTTGGCCGAATCAATTGGATGTTATCGTCAGCTTTTGGTGACTGGTTCTCCAGCTGTTCCACTGCATCGAGAAGTATCGATGCTGGTGACTCAGTACCAAACCTGAAGACTTCATCTGTCACGTCTGGGACTTTCTGAATGAAGTCGCAGACATCGTTCGTAATTAGACGAACACCATCATGATCTACATGCAATTAACCAGTGTTTATGGCCTTGCAGGGGAAGCTTTCTTCTTTTGAATTGATGCAATACATACCAGCAATGAGATGAACTCGACCATCATAGAAATATTTTGCTGCAGCATTTTTAGGTGCAATGATGTGAACCTCGTCCTCCCAAGCAATAACCACTGCATCGTTCCCGCACCATTGTACATCTTTTGGTGGTATCCTAGATTTCGAATCATACTCGCTGAGTCGATTCTGGAAGTCACTTGTGATCACATATGCCCTTCCGGTTTCTGTGTACAGTGCCACGTACTTGCCGTTGGGAGAAACGCTAATATGGCTAAAGGGGCCAATATCAAGCATTCGATCTTCCGACTCGGATGCATCTACAACGTAAATAGTTTGACCAATGCTAAGTAGCACTTCTACTGATCGAGATAGCGTGTAGGCCGGAGGAATGAGAGTCCAAGAACGAACCTCGCCTTCAGGAGGTGTCGCAAGTAACTTTGGCCGTGGCTCATCGTATCTCGAAACAGAAATTAGGTGATTATTTGCAAGCAGTGCAACGAATCCAGTGCCATAGAATCTGTGAAGGCCATGAGTCAACATTCACAAAAAGCTCACACTTCGATAATCACAAACCTGCAAGCTGTCACTCCATACTCCTCAGCTCCATGACCGAGGGTGAATTGGGTGAACTCCCCCTGTAAATCATAATAACATCTCACCGTACCATCTGCAGTTACGACGAAGAGCTTCTCGTCTTCTGACCATCCTAAGCCCTTAATGGAACCTTTGTCCCAATTTATGCGTCGGATCAGCTTTCCAGCGCAGCTGTATAAGTCAATGCTGGACTTCGATGCTTGAGAGCCACGAAAAGAGTGAAGCTTCGTCTCGTCGCGATGTAGAGCTGTACGCAGACCAAAAAATCAGTAAAAATCCGAGATACAAAGCTCCAGGGCCTTGCTTGGCGACCATATATCACGTGAGAAGACAATGCAGAAGGCAAGCATCTGCAAAGCTATCCCATTCTCACTGGTATTGATGCCATGCGGTTTGCATCCTCCTCTGGTCTCTGAAAACAACCCACTCGCGACCCTGACGAGGTTCGCTGCCACCATCCTCCCACGACGAACGCCACTTTTCCCGCTCCCACGAAGCAGATTGCAACGAGGGCTTCTCAAACGCTTCCAAGAATGGTTTTGAGAGCACTTTAGAAAGCTGGAGCATACCTATAGCACCGCCATAAGAGCAACCCGTCACAATGTAGTTCTCGAGCTCCAGGTCTTGATCAAATACCGCGGTATAGAGCTGAATCTTCCGGTAGAACTTGTCCCCAACCTTCTCCCAGTCCGCCGTCGGGTTTGCCATTCTTGTTGTAAGCTCTGTCACCTCATCCTTGGAAGCTGATGTATTTATGAACCAATTTTGTCGATGCCTGCTCCAACGTGACTTCGGAGCTTCGACAATTTAAGGTGTGGTCCGAGCTGCGCGCTAGTCTTCCGTGATGGGAGACGTCAACGACGACACACCACAGCTCGAAAGTTGACAATTTTCAGAAAGGCCCGTTAGAGTTGTCATACTCTCGCAACCAGTGCCGATTCAGTTGGATCTAGCTATGGGGGATTGGCTGTTATTGTTAGCCTCATGGCAGACGCAACACTCCTCGACAAAGTCCACGACTTGAGCGACTTGGAACTTGCAGCGCTGATCTGCCTCGTTGCCCAAGAGCACTGTATCATTGATACAGAACCTGATGCTCTTGATGATTTAGTTCAGGAGCTCGAACTAGTATAGTGTCACCGGGATTTCCACAATGCGCTTTTGCTGACTCTTTTCAGGTAGCATCAAAGGTCTTCGGCGTGACCCACGCTGTCATAGATTGCTCCGAACACACTTCTCTTGATGACTTCGCCCACGCAATCCTCTCTGTAGAAGCAATTCCGACTCGGTCGAACTCACCCGTGAGAACTCGACAAGACTATTTCCTACACTCGCCTGCATTTGGGTCCATGTCACGTTCGCCAGTTACGGATAGCTTTGGAGACAACAAAACGATTGCAAATGTAATAATCGCCAAGAACCTCGATGAAGCTCCACGGCAAGTTCAAATACAGGCATTGGAACTTATGAGAACGAAGCGGATATACACCAGGACTTCTGTACAGAATGCGCCGAAGCGGTTCTTGTTCATCGCGTTATTGGCAGGTGGCGAAGGTCCTAGGTTGACGAAGCACCTGAATGACTACATGTTCATCTCGCACTTCCATGACCCAGAGGATGGTTTCCCGAACCTGGAAGATATATATGATGATGGGAGTTCAATTTCTTCTGTTGTTAAGAAAAGTCCTTCCCAGGAACCGGATGTTACCTCTGACGCGAGGATATCTGCAGCTGTTCGTCATGTCCTATTTTCACACTACCTCGTGCTAATCATCTTCAGGATATCGAGCATCTGACTGAGTTGAGTCACCATACTACAGTCTGCGTGGAAGTCAAACAATATCAACAAAACATTATTTCGTTCCTGCGGCTCCACCGTGCTGTAGCTGGAGGCATCTCGGCCCCTGCAACAAAGCATTTTGACAAGTTGGCTAGATGCCTCGCTCCTCTCCACGATTTATCTTATGCAACACCGTCACTCGTTTCTCTCGCAGCCAGGAAAATATATCTGCATCGTGTCCAAATTGTGAAGCCGGAAAAGGAACGCAGCATGCAATGGGGGAGTGACCTTGATGCCGTGGCAACCTTGTTGGAAGGAATCGGAGCCGAGGATGTCATTGAAGATGTTCTTGGAACCGCGGGAGCTGAAACTCCTTTGTAGAATACTTATGATACCCAGAAATCTTTCAAGCGTAACATGGGTGCCTCGGGATATGTGTAATATTCCTTGTTTTGTTTGCCATTCGCAGTCGTATACAGAGATATGTTTGCTGATTATGAGTCGACCCAGGCTCAAATCCAGAACGGGACTCCAGCTCCTGTGAAAAAGAGAGGAAAGAATCGTTGCTCGAGCTGGGAAATGTTATTCACAGACTTCATCTGCTGAGTCTAACACCCATATTCCATCATATATCTTCACAGTCCCTTCCCCCTCCTGTGCAACTCTCATCTCGAATATCTCCGCGTTTTGACCAAGATGGACCACCCACTCCGCCAGTTCTCAACACGCATCCCCTCCATTCCAGGACATCCACTGTACTGCCCAGAATGCTGGGCCACAGCACGTTTCGACGACGAAGAAGAACGAGATCTCCACTATCTACAGCACCACGTGCTAGACACACCCATAGAAATGCTTCCGAACCGCATGATTCTGATCGACAACGGGAATTATGATGGGCCCATGGGGAAGAAGCAACATGTCTTCCCTGCTGAGAAGTATGTCCGGGAGCCGGAGAGTTTCTTGACGGAAGCAGAGAGAAGAGAGGATGGGGAGCTAGAGAAGGAAATGTGGGGAGAGATGGAGGTGTGTACTGAGGGTCAGGTAGAGCAGAGAAATTAAAAAATTGAACTTCGGATATCTTTCCACGCCTGAGACGAGCATTCAACGGGCTCTAACGCTCGGAACTTATATGGCGGTAGTCAAGTGATTTTCCAGATCTTGCACCGAGATTTTGCAAGCCTTGTCTTAACTCTTCAGCAGAACTCCATCTCTTGCGCTCATAGGGCGGAATTCTAAGCGAAAGCGAGTTGGGTCTTATATATCAAAATAAGAAAAATCCCAGCATCGGCAACCCGAGCCCCGCACCCGGTGGCAGGTAAGTCAAATCCAAAGCACGATATTAAGTAGCACTAACTGACAACTTATAGCGACAAATAGCGCACGGGCTCCGAAAGGAGAAGACATGCTTCCCGTTGCAAATTAAAGGATCCAAACTAAGGGGACGACAGCGGCTTTAAACAACCCCGAGTTGTTGGAACCTTGCTTGCAAGGGGAGTTTTCGAATCGAGCAAAATCTTATCCAGGGAGATTTTCGTAACTTGACACCCTCTTCTGACCCGATTCGACAGTCAGATTAGGTTGTCTTGTGAGCTTTTGCTATTTGAGTCTTAGTACAAGTATATATTATTTTGCAATCTCTTTGTGCCTCGCTTTAGCTGGCCTAATCTTTTGGCTTGAACAATGTTTTTGTGTTTGTAAGTGAAGTGAAGTTGTTGATGTTTACTCGAGATAAACGAGTTGAAGCTTTAGAGGCAACTCATATTTCCGATTCTTACCTTTTCTTCACAACCAAAGTCGTTTCCCGACGCAATCCTTCTAACGAAGAATTCCATCGTCTTGCATTTCTCCCCTACCTAAACCAGCGGCGCAGGCGCGTTTCCTGTCTTAGCGAAATCCCTCATTACGACTTGCCTAGCATCCTACTTCGTCTCCTTTCCAGCCTCTGCCCACATCTCGGCCCAGCTGCGCTCATCATGCAACCACATCTTCAGACTCCCCTCCACATACGCCATAGTGCCCCCCTAAGTCACCGCAGCATGGAACCCGACCACGATGCCACCAGATTTCGAAAGCGCAATGATGGACCGCAGCTTAGCTGGTTGGGTCTCCAAGTCCCATTGATGCAGGATCTTAGAGATGTAAATTATGTCGACTGTGTGGTTTAACACAAGGATTTGGGAAGTTAAGCGCACAATGTCTGATTCAATGAAGCTGGTGTGGAAGGTTTTCCGATCGTCAAAACATGTCAAAGCCTACATCCCAGTGAGAGACGATGTCTACTGCATAGAGCTTCTCTGATGGAGCGCCATCAAACCCCTGCTTGCGGTGAGTGTCTAAGTTTCAGACATGGTTCCCGCGAAGGAAGCTAATGATACAGATGCCAGCCATTGCCTCAACCTGGAAGAGGCTGCTCGCGAGCTTGTAAATGAAGAGTCCAAACTTACCAGTCTCCCCAAATCATGCCTCCAACTTCGACCAATCCCCCTCTCGCTTTCGATTTCTCGGGCATTTCAGGATATGCAGGACTTCTCGTGATCAAAGGGTTCAAGAAGAGTCCTTGCCCCGTGCATGGATACGCTCGAACCGTCCATGCTTTGTCTCTCTGAAATGAATCATGTCAAGCACCAGCTCGTGGAGTCTAGAGGGTGATGGTGAAGACCTGCTATTTCATATACGTGGGAAAGAACCTTGTCATCCGCGATACCGCTGTGACCTGTTATAAAATTGCGGAACTGTGGCCTTCAATCAGCCATCTCTCGACAGAGGGCTACAAAAAGTCCGCAACAATCAAAAGCCACTGACGAAATGGGAAGAAACAGCCACCTATTGCATGCCTCAAGAGTCACTTCATTGTCGATATTATCATAATACCGAAAGATGCTCGTGTCCTTCTTTTCACCACGAGCATAGTCAGGTTCTGATTCATCGCCCTTCATACTAAAAGATTATCAACGTTACGCAATTCAGTACCTCGAACAGACCACATTTTGGAGCTCAAGAATTTCAGGGACAGGTTGACATTTATAAGGGAACATCGGCAGGAAATGGAGTGGATGTGGTGAGAAATAGCCTCGTTCTAAGAGTCCCTTCGCGAATTCAGCCAATGAGCGGAGGTTCCCGATCTAAGAGAGAGAGATCCGCACCACAACAGAGCACAAGGTATCCGTATGTTTATTTTCATACAGCATAGCCCACTTATGTTTAGTTGAAGTTTATGGCTCGCTCTTAACTCCAACTTGAGCAGGGCGAAACTCATACCTCTGACATCAGTCCAGCAGGTACTTCTAAGCTTCACAGCTGCTGAAGCTCTAGCATAGATGTATCAGTCTTCGACGACATGTTTCCATGTTTTAATTATGGATCAGGGCCTCCAACGATTACTCAATGCAACCACCAAGCAGGAACTACCATTTGTGCTTGACAACAAAATGGAAATTGACAGTGAGCAAGTGGTTTACAGCACCACCGTGGAGATGTTGCTTTGGGAAGTAAAGAAACGCAGCTGCGAGTGCCTGCACTCCCGCAAAAGTTTGTGAGCAATTTGAGCTGGTGAAAAGGTGGTGATCAAAGCCCTCGCGAATAAACTGGTCTTCTCTCCTGATAAATATGAAACGAGCCTTCAAGGAACTCATATCGAGGTTTAAATACCCTTTCGTTTCCGACATTCCCACGAGGGCGGCGTTATGTGCAAGTCGCCCTCAACGTCTCGGTCACTCCTTCCTTTGAAGATGAAGTTGAGTGGTGCAAAGGGTTGAAGCAGAAGAAAGCAGCAATGCACTGTACCCTCCATTTCTAGATTTCTGATAGCCACGCATGATTCTCAGGTGTAAAATCGACGCGTGCTCAGAACCAAGAACCACCTCACAATAGCAAATACAGTACAGCCATGCTTTTGTCAATCCAACGCCACCTACACGCTTTATGCGTCCTCGTCACCCTTACTCGTTAATATACCCAACCTAATCCTTCTTCCCCTTCCCAGAACTCGTCTCAGAAGCCGTACTATCCATATTGCTCTCAGACATCGAAACCTTGAACGAGAAGTCCGTCTCCCCCACCAAATCCTTAACATGATCCACCAACCTCGCCAGATCATCCGTGACCAAGCTACTGCAAACCTGGAGCACAGCATACGCCGAGTAACCTGGCTCTTCAATATGTCTCGCATCCAGGATACCTTTATCTAAAGCTTCAAGACGACGACTAAGGTCGTAGGGTTCAGGAAGTTGGATAAAAGGTGGCAGAGCAGATCCTTGAGTCACAGAGGCAGAGAGGAGGGAGAGGATAGAAGTTATACCGTGACTCGTTGGTCTGACGATGTCGACGAGTGTGCTGAGGGCATCTAGCCACTCGCTACGTCTCTCGGAACGTGTGTTGAGATATAGAGCTCCATCGTCGTTAACCCAGGCATTGGTTGCGTAGGACATTAGGGTCAAGTAGTTCATGATTCCCGTGGCACGAAGGATGATCGCATCATATGTTGACTGCCACACTTATTAGCTTCTCGCCCCACCATGAGTACATCTTTAGAATTGGTACTTTGGTACTTACGCGCGGAAATTTACCGCCGATAGACAGTTCGAATTTCTGGAAATCGGCATGCTGTTTCAGGGATGGCAGAAGGAGAAGCAGTTTCCCGAAAATATTGTGGCGTGCTTTCTCAAGGCGCCGACCGGGAGATGATTTCAAACTGGGATCACCTTCGGTGTCGTGCATTCTGGCGCCAACTGTTGAGTGTATAATGCTATAGTAATTGGCAAGAAGATAGAGCGTTGAGCCGAGGTCTTTGCGGAGCCAGCTGCGGTCGGTGAGGGGATATGGGAAGATGGTCCAGATAAATGCCACAAAGGAACCACCAGCAACACAGGCCAGTCGATAGGGTGCAAGTTCGTAAATTGGATAGTAAGGCTGACCTGATGAACTCGCTTGGTAGAGTTAGCATGTTCCTCAGATGAAAGAAAACGCTGGGATACCCACCTGCGGCGATACCTATCTTGCGGACCTGTAGCTCATAGCCAATGATGAGGATTTGTGTGATAATCGCTACCAAAAAGATGCCAATGAAGCGTTGGAACTTGATGAAGAAGTACATTTCCAAAAATACGAAGAGCCAAAGCATCACGATAGCGCCCGGGGCCTTCTGATCCACGATATACCAGATCACGATAGAGAAGACCATTGCGAAAGCGGTGCCAACGACTCTGCCGATGAAGCCGAAGATCGATTGTCCGGAAGTCATGGACATGCCAATGGCCTTCATCAAGTTAGATGCCATGTCCAAATATTGAGGTGGCAACCACTTGCAAGGTTGCAGACAAAGGAACAGTATGCTTAAGGAAAAGTATGTTTACTCACGATAATTATCATTGCCCATACTAGCCGCTGTTCCATGAAAAAGGTTTGTGTATCTTCCAAGAAAGCCACGATGCCTCTGCGCAAGTGTTAGCTTCGCCTAGTAGAATAGGGGTAATACAACTCACATAGTCAATGTCGCGCAGCTTCGTTCGGTCAGCCATTGATTAATCAGATAGGGAAGATAGAAAGTTCACTTACGCAACTCGAAATCCAAAGGCTGACTCTGCTGATCCTAAAAAGTGAGGGATAGTCCTCAGCCCATTCCCAAAATGCTGCCAAGCTGTCTGCGGCGGCAGATGTTCCGGATCTTTCTTCGGATTGAATCCAGAGCCCAGATAAACAGTATTTGTGCCAGCTTCCGCGGAGTCGGGGGATTCAGTATCGATTGTCGTGTCTTCACGACCAATATTCATAATCCACTTCTTCAATCTTCGCTTGCCAGGGAAGATAAAACGATTCTTTGACATTGTTCCTTCCTCGACTTTCCGATCTGCAAATTTGATGAGATTCGAAATTGCAATGCCTGTGGAGTACAGGAGATGCTCAAGGTATAGGATGAGATAAAGCTGTTGCTGATCCCGGCGATGTTGTGCTTCGTCGGGAGTCCAGTCCTCTCCTCGGGCAGGGCTTTTGGTAGCATTGAACTGACTTTCGGATATTCCCTTTTGCCTCGCCCAGGTCTTTAAGGTCTCTCCTCGCTTGCTGTAAAAGTCCAACATCTTCTTATCGAAGTACTTAGCGAAATCTTTGTCTCCCGGCTTTGAACAATCTGCTTTCTCCTCGACATCTTCTTCTTTCTTTTCCTTTGGCTTGGGTATGAGCTCGAGAAGCAGGCCTGCGTGCTCAATGCCTTCATCCATGGCTGCCGTGACCTGTGACTGGTCAGTTTCAAGGTACGAGGAAAGGTTCAACGAGGATTCAAGGACCAGGCGTAATGATCCTTTGGAAACGTCTACGGAAACACACAATGGGATCTTACCACTTCGAATGGCTCGTGCAATGTCTTCATGATCTCATTCCAGGTTTTCTTCTCCTTTTCCTTCGCTTCTGTCCCGCAAGCTTCCCAAGATTCCACTCTGTCAAATTTCGAATTCGGAACTTCGACCCAACCACGTCGTTCAGCAATCCTTTCGAAGATATCCGTGATAGTACTCATTCCTATTAAAGGAACTAATATGGCCCTGAACAATGTGAAAATTTCGTCAATGTCTTTAGCGTCGAGCTTGCCCCATGCAGTTTCTCGTTTCCCAAAGCTCATATCGCCATGTAACTTTCCGTGTAGGCCAGTGAGAGCTGCGAGGTTTGCTTTTAAAGCCACAGCTTGGGCATTTGCTGCTGGGTGTGACTTGTCGTCTCTTTTCTTGCTTTTCTTCCCCTTTTTGCCGTCATCGGACTTCTCACCGTCGTCCCCGGCAGGCTCTTCAGGTGCGAACATATCGCTTGTTTCCAGACTCTGCAGATATTCCGTCTGGGCTCTCATTGTGGCTCGGATTAACTGAATGTATCCAGTTTGCTCCTTGAATACAACTGTCCTTGAGCTTACCGGAATGATGAAGAGACTGACGCCGGTTGAAATCGCGAAAGCCGTGAGAAACCCCTCCAACAGTTGCTTAACGAGAGCTTCTCCGGCAGCAATGGTGGGAAATAATGGGCCGTAGGTAAAAGCAATGTTCGTAAAAATGCTGTACACGATGACTGGGAATTGGAGAGCCGGCATCTTAGCACGCAAAACGTTCACGAACCAAATATTTGCAAAGAGCCATATTGCACACACCCTGTGGAAATTGGTCAGCCCACAGATCTAAAAAGTCGATGTTCAATTAACTTGCGCTGATTGTGAAGAGTTGTATCTCGCTGTAGACCCCACAGGAGTTGTATGCTTCCGAGCTTGAACACCAGACCAGATTCCAAGAAGAGCGACAGCCTTCATAGACATCCATTAGTGTCATATTCATGTTGCATTTGGAGAAAACCGACCGAGCCAAGGCAGACACCTAAGACCGAAGAGTCAGCAGGATTTAGAGGGAGTTGCTGCGCAAGAAGCGGCCGAGAAAAATGGAGTATAAGAGATCGACTCACCCAAAGTATTTAGAACCAGGGTTTGCAAGTACTTCGCTCGTGGCATCTATCTTGCAGTCAGATTTGATTGATCATAAGCTTTGAGCGTCCTTCAATGCGGGTCATATTAAGAGGGAAGGAATCTTTGAGAGCATGCATACAATTGAGACGGAAAGAACTGTGATGATTGGAACCAGATAGCCCAGAGTCGAATATGTTGCCGCAACACTGTCGGCTTGATAGAAAGCAATTGCTTGTCATGTTTAGCTTGCCATCTTTGCATTTTGCACCAGCGAACAATTCCGTGACTTGAGGCTCTCTCACCAATTGTCGGTGCTAAGCTCCCCCTTCAGATAAAATCAGCCAATTTCTCTGATGAATATTGGCCATACGTACTTAAACATCATCATAACAGTCCCCATATCAAGTCCCAGCTTCCCCCACATCTCCTCGAGCTTCGATGGCTTCTTCTCGTCATCCTTCTTCACTACAATCTCCGCACTCCGCAATCTTTCGGTATTTGATCCCTGTACCTCCTCCTCAACTTTCCCATTCCCATCTTTGACTTGTGAACGTTCGATTTCTGGATCCCGTGGCTTCCGATTTTCAGTCACATCGCGCTCTGCTGACGCGCCGGCGTCATCGGCCATGTCGTAGCTAGTGAGAGCCAATAGGCTCCTTTTGGCGCTTAAAAGGTAAAATTAGATCTCAGATCGATTGCACAGCTTGCCATATCAACCAGAGATCAAAGGAAGAGGAAATGGGGTGGGAAAAGAAATGTTATTGTTAACACCGAGTTGGTCAAGGTGCACGTGTAGGTCTTTGGCAGGTCTGTAGCACTGACGCCCCCAATACGGAAAGCCGTAAGAACGTGATGTACCAGCGCAAAACGCAAAACGCAAAACACTACCCTACCAAAAACCGCCCACGCCGCCCCCCCGCCCCCCCTAAGCCTCTACTATTACTTAAAATATTTACTCTCTTCTCTCTCTCTCTGTCTCTCTCTCTCTGTCTCTCTCTATATATATATATAAGTATAGGGGTAAGAGAGGTGGGATATAGGGAGGGGGGCTGTACTAAAAATCTCCGTGGCACCCCACGAAAAAGTCAAGCACTAAATTCTTAGCACCTATAGCCTATAATTTAGCGACAAGCAGCCTGTAATTATAGGGCCTCCTTTTCCTCGCGACTCACGAGCCTCGAAGCTCACTTCTCACTTTCCACTTGTCGCTTTTCACTTTTCACCTTTACTTGGTCGCCCTCCCAACCCCTTCCCCCTCCCCCTTCTCCTACCCCTATACTTATATATATATAAGAATTAAAGAGAGAGAGTAAATATTTTCAGTAGTAGTAGAGGGTTAGGGAGAAGGGGTGGACGTGGGCGGTTTTTGGTAGGGTAGTGTTTTGCGTTTTGCGCTGGTACATCACGTTCTTACGGCTTTCCGTACCCCAAATCTTACAGCAGCTCTGTGGAGCAAATTTGCGCCTCAGCCAATGACAGGAGGCGCCGTTCCCGATGCTGGCAACGGCTTCTCTCTTAAGGCATTTGGGACCGTATCTCACCCCTTCGCAACCTCAAGTTGAGATTGTGGTGGAGTGGTTGCGCTTGCCACCAGTGTAGTTCCGCCTGAGGGCGTAGATGAGGCAATATACACTCATTCCGCGTTAAATCCGAGGCTCTACAATGCGGGTAGACGCCAGGACTCGAGCTCTCTTCCTTGGTTGAATTGTTCGCACTTTCCAAACTCTGTTGCCATTCTATGGAGCAACTAGTCTGCCGGCTAGAATGTTTCATTAGTGAGAGATTTCGATGTTAATTCGCAGAAATATAGAAGTTGAAGCACAAGTGGCCGTAATGCATCTTACGGAATGGCACAAGATACTTTCCCAGCTGCGGCCTCTGACGGATTCCCCAATTTTGACATCCTCAAGGCAATTGCTCACAAGGAGGGGGCTGATCTTGATTGATATCGTACGACCAGCAGCAAGACAAGCTCAAGGCACCAGGTTTCTGCTGCCGTCTCACACTTGGCTTGGGGGTTACTCCTGGGTTTCAAAGCAGTAGGACCACTTCTGGAAACGTCTTCGACGGAGCAAAATAAAGCTAGGCGCCCTTTCAACGAGAGGGGCAAGATGAGACGGAGACGTGCAACTTTTGAGATGTCAACATCGTTTCTGTTGTCAACAATATCACCCTGCCATTCCCTCCCATTCTCTAAACCATGTGGTCCTCGAGTCTCCCTCCGAGTATTTGCAGAGGTCAAGGGGGCGCTTGGTGCAAAGTGCCAACGCCACACTAGCCATGGTGGGATTCGCGCTTCCTGGCAGAAGCTTCTCAATCAAAATGACAGACTTTCAGACCGTCCACAATGCTTCCAGGTCATCTGTTGAACCAAATACAGGAAGGATTACTCACCCCCAAGCAACTGTTCAAACGGACACATGCCGGCCCTGAAACCCAGCTCGCAGAATTCGTTCACCTGCATAAGCATATCCACTTGAAGATCCTTAAAGAAGAGAGCCAACAGCTTCAGTCTTCTCCATAATCAAGGCTTGCGACCACATCGCGAGTAGCTGCGATTCATTCAGTGGTCAATATCTTGGCTTGGGAACAGCGATGGACTGGGAAATTAGGACATGGGCAGTGGAATGGTGGTGTGGCCTTGAGAAGGATTGCAACTGCTAATGAAGGCACCATTGAAAACATCGCCATGTCCTCTACCTACCTTCCCAGGCGCCAAATCGAAGTCTGCGACTGCTTGACGGCTGACTTGCTGCAAGAATTCAGCCAAGCTGCGGTTAAATTTCAACCTCACATTCATTGCGCTCCGTGCAATGTGACATCGATTCCTACCTCGTCCGCAGTGCTGCTTCCGAGACCTGTCTTTAGCTCAACGTTCGAGTGAGGCTAAGCCTCAATTGGGAATGTGCGTTCTCTCTGCTTCCACACACTCTTAATCGAGGTTTCAGCACACCAAAGTGGTGGCCACATTTCGTCCGCCGTCAAACTTTCGCCCGCTGTCAAGCACGATTCGTCTGTTAAATTTACATGTGCGAAGAGTAAGCAGGTACATGGGCAGAAAGCTACCTAGCAGGACGTTGTCATGACACAAAGACAAAGCGGTACTTGGCGATAACAAACTCTTTCGAGCCGTGGTGGCTTGTTGACGAGGACTCGATGTTATGGAGTCCCATCGATGTGACTGAGAATTTCTTGTCCTTCCAACCAGCACGTTCAGGTGGATATATATATATATCCAGGAACGCCGAGGGAGTTGATCGAAACTTGACTTTGGAAGGACCGCGAGCGCAGGAAGGCACTAAGCAACCTCAAGTGAAGGAGGAACAAAGATTTCCCTCAAGACTGCCCATGCAGCAATCAGGTTTATGAGTGAGAGTGCTTTGGAGTATAAAAGTGGACTTTAGCGAGTCTGATAACTGCAGCATGTGCGTTCCTTTAGTCCCGACACTTGCACTTGACAATACGGACGCTGAGTATCTAGATTGGGCGTAAGGCGACCGCAGGGGACGCTCCAACGGAAGATTTGGGCGGCGGAAATTCTGTTTGAATTCAGTCCTGAACTTGGATCAGGAGGTCTCTCATGGAATTTACGCACAAGTGGGGGAAGAGAATGACTGTGATTCTTCTACTGACAGCAATGGGGAAAATGACAACAGTCTCAAATCATGATCTCTGGACGTTTTGAACCGCCAACTAGGAGTCCAATGACTGATACTCCGAGGAGCCAGCATGTGCGGCCTGCTGTAGGTAGTCTCAGGGCCAGAAGTTGTAAATCAGTGTCATGGAAGGTGAGTTACCAAACCGCTACAGGTATTGATGTTGAAATATCCCCAGACGGAAGTGAGAATGGAGGTGTAGGCCCAAGGACTCAGGAAACCTAAGGTGAAGCCGAGACGACGTAGGGGTTGGAAGCAGGGAGCTTAAGCATTGGAGATGACACGAAGGCGGCACAGTCTGCAGGGAATCGAAGTCTTGAAACGTGATGTGAAGTCAACACTGTCTATGGAGAATTTGGAGGCTTGGGACGCCCATCGTAAACAGTTGTGAAGTCGATACGCAGCTGGGCTTATATATGGGAAACCGACGACTTAAAGAAAGGCTACTGGTCAACCTCCATTCGCGAAGACAAGTATAAATCGACGCAGGGTACCGGGACGCTTGAAGTGCAATTACCGAGGACTTGTAAATATTGATGGGAGTTCGATTGCCTAGGCTCGAATTTGAGAGTGATTTGGTGTTTGGGAGCGGATCAGCGTACCATTTGCTTGGGGGCAAAGTTGAGGGTGTTTTGGTGCGTGAAAGCCGGACGCGTCACGAAGAGCTCTCGATTGCTTGGGTGAGTATTGGTGCCTGCCGCAGTCAGATCGATGGCATTGTCAAAGAATATTCTGATATGCCACAACTTGCGAGATATTCAAATAGGGGGAAACAAATAAGTTAGTATCCTTGCCCCTTAAATACGAGTCTGAATGTAAGATCTTACAGCAACTCGCAGGGTATTCGGAACACATGCTGAAGAGCAATATAATACACGCAGCTGTACCATGCATCAATATTATAACTTCCCCCTCCCTCCCAATCTCCCATTCTTCCTCATCCCCTCCTCCCACATCAACCTTTGCTTCTCACCCTCCTCTCTCTCCGCCCTCCTAATAAGTCCCTCCTGCCACGTAGTCGCAACATGCCTCCCACTCGGACTCCAAATCCAACTCTCATGCATCCCTCTCCCTTGTCCACTCCTCGGCGTCCAAGCTTCTTGAACCCACCAATTCAATTTTCCTCCTTCCTCATCATGTCCTTGAAACATCAGCTCCGAAGCCGGTACATGGAAGACAACAGAATGAGATAAACTCCCCATTTTTCCAACCTGGTCTCCGAATCCCAGAGCGTTGGAGATAATGAAGAGAGAGTTCTTGTCGCTGGCGTAGAGGTGTGCGCAGGCGTGGAGGTTTGGGAGGGAGATGGGCAGGTGACCGAAAGGGCGGTAGAGGGAGAGGGTGCGGTAGGCAAGAGGGTCGGAGGTGTTATGGTGGGTCATATTGACTTTGCGAATGTCGAGGCCAGGGAAGATCGGGAGGAGAGGGGGAGGAGAGGTGGATGCTTGGCGGTGGTACCTAGTGAGATGTTAGGGAGTGGTGAGGTGAGACGAGAGAAGAGAAGAGAGGAGGCGAGGCCTGAACCATGCAGCTCTACAGCAGAAGCATTTTGCATGAAAGTATTGATCGTGAATGGAGTTCAAGGAGTTTTCGAACCAAGGACAATATGGAAGTGCTTGAGGAGTACGCCAGCGTCATTGCTTGAGAGCAGAACTTCAACCCTGATGGTATGGACAGCTTGACCAAATCATTGGAAATGTTTCTTGACCTCCCTTCTCACCCAACATCCACAGCACACAGCGCAACAGAAGAAACCAACTTACCACGGAGCATCCACGCCCGGCGCTTTCTCCCAAGCCTCTCCATTCCTACTCCCAAGCACCTCCTTCCACCGTTCCTGCACACGCACTCCCTGATGCCCCTTGAACGTCTCCTTCTCATCCCTCTTAAACGAACAAATACAACTGAAGCAGATCTTGCCTAACTCTTTCCCCGCATCTTCTTCCTTAAACCTGCTCCTCGATTCCGGAGGAGTCGTAGGTTGCCTAACATTAACATTCCGTGTACAATAACTCTTCCCCTCCGACAGATGTGTAACTTCATAAACATACGGCCGATCCGGCATCCCGGGTAAGGTGAAGAATCCATGGACATTCTATCAATCTCATCAGCCAACCCCTCTCCTCCCATCCCCTCCAAGATAAGTTAGAAAGAGAAACAACAAGTCCCGTGACAAACTCACATGAACAACCATTCCGCTCCCCACCGTCTGAGCAGCCGCCCAGACACCCTGCGCGTACACATGCCCGCCAAACGAAGCTCCCGCCCCGCCACCTGCACAGAAAGCCGGGCGCACACTCATGAATTGCTCTTTTCCTCGCTCGCCTTCCCCAAAATCTAGGGTTTGCAGAGACATCAGGTCTTCGAACGTCATTGGATTTTCCTCCGCCATCGCGATCCACACAAGTTGAAGAAGGGGGGATCCGGGTTCACTTATAACTCAACCTAGAGGGAAGAAGGAATCAAACCTATCGCCCGATATGTACAAAAAGGAAAGGATGCAGTCGGGCGAATTTCGTGGACACAATTGATGGAAGTCCCAGCTTCGGAAGCTGAGTGAGCGAGGAGAGTTTAAGCCGAGGCTCGATTCCAGGGGCAGTTGTAACCGTGATCCCGTGACTTACCATATCCCCCCTTTGGTTGATCTCAACTCAAAAGCCTGTAGGATGGGCGATTTCGTCTTCGTCAAGTCACTGCAATGTTTCACATTTAAAAAGAGCATGATCAGGGGAGAATAGCGTGTTTCCCTTCGCAAACATCTAGTATCCAGTCTGCAGCTGCTATTCCCACCTCCCTCCATAACCTATTCCGCTCACTAGCTGGCCATCCCTCACTCCGTGCACGCTTGAGGCCCTTGTGGCCCCTTCCCGGGATGGGAGATGAAATGCTAATGCAGTACAAAGCGCTATCAGGCTCTCTCAGCCTCGACGCGGAAAAGAATGACCCCCAAACACCTTTTCATGCAATGGTATACTAGCGCCTCTCAACCATGAGTCTTCGCTGCAAATGGAAAAAACGCCTGTATATGCAGTTTGCGAACCCGAATTTTTTGGGGGCTCGGCTTTCTTTTAACTAGGAAGGACAGGGAAAAGATGCTCTATTCGCTAAACAGACGATTCGAATTATTGGATCCCGTGTAGAGGATTGGGAGTAGAAGTGATTAGGCGTGGAAATTCGGTTGTGGGAGGACGGGCCAGTGTTGGTAGGTTGGGTGAGGATGAGATGCGTAATCAGGCACGACACCTGGGCGGTAGTCATTTCTCTTTCCCAGAGGCTGGTAATGAATCTGGTCAATGTTGGCCGAGTAGTCGTGCATGGCCCCCGATGGTGGTGGGTAAAGGAGCGTATTGACATGTCGTACGGGTTTGTACGGCGAAGATCGTTGCTGGAGGAAGACTGAAGGTGAAATGTGGCCAAGATTCTGCCCTGGGAAGTGGGTAGAGATTGGCGAGGAGCCCAAGGATAGCAGCTCTTGGACGGAATGCGGACTTTGACGGCGAGTGGGAGTCGAGTACCCACTGTGGCCCGGGGGTCCAGTAGGAGTATGTGCTGGATGATGTGGTGTCCACGAGGATGGAGTTGATGGGTAAACCGTCGACATCGCTCTGCCGCTCAAAGGAGGCAAAAGAGGGATATTCTGAGACAAGCTTGGTACACTGTTGTAGCTCATCGGCTGGCTCGTAGAAATTGTCAGGTTCGGAACTGGCAATCGAGGAGCATCGAGTCTCATAGGTGGAGGCACATTCGTGAATGGGACAGGGCCAACGGTTGGTGGTCTCGTGACTCTCTTTGCAACTGGTTCCTCCGCCTCTCCATCGTAGCTTCGTTTCCGGCCGTACAAGCGCTGGTCGAGTTCGGGAATTGTAATTGGCGAGGAGAGGGGACCCGCGTAATGATTAGCAGACCAGTGCTGGTTGTTCGTGTAGGCTCCAGAGCTTGGGGGATACGGAACAGTCCCGGGCGGGGGCGAAGCTTGCATCGAAGATGGTGGTGATGGCAGGTTTGTCTGGAGAGGGCCCACTTGTGGTGAAATGTGTGTCAAAGGAGCCCTTGACGCTTCGTCGCAATATGTCCAGAATTTCGAGAGCTTCTTCTGCCATTCCTGCCACTGCTCCTTGGACGCCAGAAGGCTATATCTCATATTGCTCAAAAATTCGACTTCCATGACGTGAATCTCGGTGACAGAGATACCAGAAACCTCGGCCCATGTTTTGTTCGTGTACGTATTGTCATCGAGGACTACAATTTGTCAGTAAAAATTCAAATGCGTCACATTTTGGCAGAACCGACATTTATTGCCCAGCATCAACGCAACGGTCAATAGCCTGTACTCGCTTCCACTTCTTCCCTTCACGGCCGGGTTAATCGTCTTCAGTCGATAAATGAATAATAACGCCAGTAAAATCACATTTTGGGTGACTTGTGTTGTGGAGAGTATGGTCACGACCCATTTTCTGAATCCGCTCGAAGGAAGGGCCTCATCTCGAAGTCGTTTGATGGGAGAAAATGAGTGTGATAACGATTCAGCCTTGCGTAGTGTTTCGGTGGATTCGAACCAGAATAAACAGGTTATCTATTTTACAGTTAGTATTGCGTCTGCCAAAGGGTAGCCGGCGTAAATACCTGAGCTGCAAATTCGGCCAGACTGCCACCACTATTATTGATCGACGAGGGAATCTGCAGATTCGGGTGGATCATATCGCTCGTGGCACTTTTTCTGCGAGGTTGTTCTTCGAGGGCCAGGTTGTTTATCTTGTTGGCAGGTACTGGACTTGGTGGCTGAGTATGGATCGGCTGTGCCAGCACCTCTTTCCGTAAAGTTGAAGCTGGAGCAGGAGGCTGGTTGTGTATGGAATATGGTCTTGATTGCACAATTGCCCCATTATATGGCCCTCCGTAATTGCTTCCCGAAGCTCCCGCTGCGGAGTATGCACCCTCTCGTCGACCAGCGTAATCATTGTACTGCGTCTGGTATGCGGTGGTCATATCGTCGGCAGGTGGAGTTCGAAGCCCCTCCCTGACTGGAGCTTCGAAGTAGACAGGTGCGAATTGTGGTAGTTGTCGAGGAAGCCCAATATCCTTCCGCCTGTCGATGCCAAAGGTGGAATGTGCAGAGGGTAAAAGAAAATCGAGAGGGGCCGGTCTTGCTGATGTTCGATGCATGAGGATGGGTAGGGCGTTTTTGTAAGAGGGGCGAGTGAGGTATTGTGGTTGTGGTTGGTATTATCGGAAAATGAGTATTGATCCTAGCAGAGCCCGCTACTCGAAATTCTGTGTCGGTGAATTCGATTTCCCGGAGCTTCCTGCACTCACGACTGGGCCTTCCTTCACTTGCCTGCGGGGTGATTCTCGTTTTGTCGACTGATGTCACCGAACAGCCATGGATGAGGGTGCCGAGACTTGTACTTGATCAGCTCGAATTGGAGGGCGGATTCGAGAGGGATCTGAATAACAAGTTGGGGGATGGTGAGTCGAGGTGGATGCCGAAGGGAGGGCAAAGAAGGAAAGGTGGTGGAGTTTGGAAAATTGAAGGTATCGAAGAATGACGGCAATCTCGACCTTCTCGGCTAGGCCAGAAATGGAGGATACGAGTAACAAGCTATTGCTTGGGTGGGGGGAGGGAAAGTCAAAAATAAAGCAGACGAAGATGAGGAATGACGAGTGTCTAAAATAAAGAGGCAATTTGGTTTTGGGTTTGGTTCCAGACCGAGCAAGAGCACCGGCGACTGAACAATGTTGCAAGAAGTGGAGGCTGATCTCAAAGAAGTCGTTCAAGGTCTGGTTGATGTCACAGGCCGCCGACGATGGGAAGGCCAGGAGGTTGCAAGGTGCAGGGATTGGAGCAGGGGTGGGTGGGTAGCCAGCAGCCAGACAGGCCGACCGCAAAGCGAAAACGTGCGAGACGACTCAGACGACTCAGACGACTCAGATGGCTGAGATGGCTCAGATGGCTCAGTCCACACACCGTCGTTGGTGGCTCGCTGGCTCGTTGGTTCGCTCACTCGCTCACTCTCACTCACTCACTTCTCAGATGGGAATGGGGGCCAGCGTGCCGGGATCTCGTTGGGGCGGCACGGCGCCAGCCAGGCGTAGCGTCGCACGCAGCACGAAGGAGCGAATGGAGCCGTAATAATAAGAATAAGAATAAGGATAATAATAATAAGAATAATAATAGAAAGAAGAAATTCCAATAAACGCACCTGGCCAGGGTGAGCAGAGTCTGCTCCTGCCCTCCACCACCACCGCTGGGCCACTGCTGGAGCACTGGTCATGGATTGGTACCGGACCCGAATGGGCGGGCATGAGCGGTGGTGTTTGGAAGCGTCTCTTTGATACTGGCGCCCCGGCAGCCGAGCTAGGATCGCCCGCGGCGCGAATTCCATGGGTGTGAACTTGGGAAGTGTGAGGGAAGGGAAGTGAAGGGAAGGGGAGGGAGGGGAGGGACGTGAGTTGGGAACTTGGGCCAACCAGTCCCGCATCCAGGTGCAAACCAATAACGTGTCGAGCGTCCGACCAGCCCAGGCAATCAGAGTCCCGAGCCAACGCCGCGTGCCGTGCGTGGGTGATGAGCCCAAGTGTGCAGTGGAGTGGAGTGCAGGCAAAACTCAAATTGCTGCTGCTCATCCCCAGCAAGCAACGCCGGAAGCACTGGCGCCTCTGCGCGCATCAGTCATCAGCAGTGGCATGGCATGGCATGGCATAGCAGGGCTGGTGGGCTGGTGGGCTGGCTGGCTGGCTGGCTGGGCTAGGCTAGGCTGGCAGGGAAGCGAAGCAGAGCAGCAGCATGAGCGGCAGCAGGTTCGACAAGGAAGGCGCAAGAAAATGAGGTGAGGGACTGCGACTGTGACTGCGAGACTGACTGACTGACCGACCGACCGACGGGGCCTCGTTGGCGTTCCAGTCGCGGTCGTGCAATCTCGCGGTGGAGCGCGTGGAGGGAGGGAGTGCAGGCGGGCAGACAGGCAGGAGGGCAAGATTATTGAGAAATGGATGCGCGTTCCGTTTGGAATTAAAAAGTCCTTGAGTTTGGGACCGGTCTTGTCCGGTCTTGGACGCAGTGGCTAGGCTTGCTGGTGCGAGAGAGGTGGAAGTGAGAAAGCGGGAGGGAGCGAAAAAGGGGGGGGGGGGGGGGGGGGGGGGGGGGGGGGGGGGGGGGGGGGGGGGGGGGGGGGGGGGGGGTGCTCGGAGCGAATGCTGGACTCTCGGACGGAGAAGGAGTCGTGCAGCCAGACACAGGCTGCACAGCGAATCGCAACACGGTGTGGAGCAAATTTAGTGGAGGAGCAGGTGGCCTGTTCCGGCGACGAGTGGTTGGGGACAATCTCAGAACCTCGGGAACCTCAGAAGCCTCGAGCCTTGCCCTTGCAGGTCCGGCTCAGCAGGCTCGCCGGCAGCACTGAGCACACGAGCCCTGAAGCTGAAGCCTAAGCCTAAGCCTGAAGCCTGGCGCTGTTCTGGCGCACAACAAAGCTGCAGCATGATGGGCGCATGGTGGTGTCGCGACTCGCGGCCCCGAAGGCAGTCCGCAAAACGCCCCCTGATTGGCTGCAGCATGGGACCGCTTGCTGGCTGCGCAGTCAAGGTGCTTAGGTGACACCAAATGGTAATGCCGCTAGTATACACTAGGAAAGGAGGGTGGCATTATCGATTCAATCGCTGTGCTGACTGTGGATGAACGCTGCTTGGTTTGACTCTGACTGGGCTGGGTTCTTGCAATCCTTGGAAATGGAAACCCGATTATTCTCGGGTCCCTTTTCTGACTTCGTGACTTGGTTCCACACCTTGCCGTCAAGGAAGAAACACCTGCGCCGGCGCTGAGGAGCTCGTCAGAAAAGTCTGAAGCCCCTTGGAGGCGCGGACGGTGATACGCTCGTTGGCGTGGCTCTGGCTCTTGCAGGGAAAGGGTCAGGCTGCAGTCACGGATGTTCGCCTCTCGCTGCGTACAGCAGAGCCCGCTCCATAGCACAGCACAACACAACACAGCACAGCACAACACAACACAGCACAGCACAGGGCTTGCAAGCACAAACCCAGCAAACGAACGTCAACGATAGAGGCAGAACAAAGGTCTGGTCAGCAGGGCACCGGCAAGCAAGTATCCCCATTGGAACGCAAGAACACGCTTCATCATATTACGCGTGAGAGTGATACTTTGCTTGTGCATGCTTTGCTATGAATCGGGCTGAGAGCCGGGCTTGCTGAGAGATGATGATCCGTGACGGCGAGGCAGAAGAATCCATCCCTTCTTACAGCACCACTTCCGCCACTCCCGTGGCTGGCCTCCGCCAATAACCTGTCATACTACCAGCAGAGGAGGATTTCGATTGTCGGTGATCATCTTGGATGCCTTTCGCCTTCGCTGTCGCAAGGAACGGGGGCGTCCTTCATCAAGCGGAGGATGAAGCCCCTAATTCCGCTGATGCATCGGTCTGCAGCTGGACCTGGTCTGATTATAGACTATTTGATATTTGATCACTTTGATTCACTCATTATCGGAGAGGCTGCTAGACAGGTCGGAGGCTGGTAGTCGATACACCTTCTCCTTGGGGTTGACACCCATACGTGCTCAGATTAGCCGTCGGTCGGTGGTGGAAAATAGAAGCAGATTAAGCAAATCACAAGCCACGCAAGTTGCTGATCGTGCAAAGGACGGTCCATCCCGGTTAATTGCAATCGTAATCGTCGGGCGGAACCTGGGAACTTGGGGATCTCGTGATATCTAATTGCGGCTTGTAGGACGACAAAAACGAAGAGTGGAGAACCTGAGAAAGGAGGTTTGCCGTAACCGTGCTTCGCAAGCGTGCAAGCATGGAATCTGGTGGGGGTGACTGGAAATAATCTTCTCGAAGACGCCTCGTCTGGTCACCTCGTCACCGTGCTCCCCTTCATCCTTTCTAGACCCATGGTTGCTTTTCCTCGAAGCGTGAACTTTAGGCAATTGTCTGCCCTCCCGAGGCTACTATTGGTCCCATAAATGACAAGCCCCAGTCTGGCTACCGTGGAGGGGCCAAGCACGCCGTAGCAGCCCTTTGCGAGACCAGGCTGTCGATAGATCTCCATTGCTCCAGAAGGGTTCGAAACATCCAGCTTCCAAGAGCGACCACTCACCAGATGCCTGCAGTTGCAGCTGAACCACCGCATCCCTCCAGTTCCATATCACCTGCCGTGGTTAGTAGATTATCGATGGCATGGACGTGCTGCATAAAACAGACTGGCGATCCGGTCGTCATGGTGTTGTGTTGGTTCACAAAATGCGTAAGAAGTGACCCTCAGAGGATTTACCCCCTCCTGGTCTCGTTTTGAGCGGGGCAGATGCAGTGGGATGAGGGTTTGGAGTCGACCACAGATGTCCCTCGGCGCTTTCTGGTGGGCATTCAGATGATGAAACTTTTTTGCCATCCTTCCTCCTGATCGCCGCAGTAAGGAGAGCTGGAAGCTTTCATGTTGCTGTGTGGTAATATGCTTGAGACTCGTTTGGAATGCGTCATAAGATCCGTGTCATGAACCTGCGGCCATCGTCAATGTGAAAGTTACTCACTTGTTCCCCTGAGTATTGAGTGACATAAGGAATGTCTCCAGGGATGTCGTCAATTACTGGCAGAAACACAGTGAGTATCGCAAGGCTGGCAAGTGACGCCTGGGCGGTGAGGCGACGTATCAGAGCGAGGGGCGTCGCTATCACGGCTCGACGGGCTCTTTTCTCTCTACTTCGTACTGGCTTTTGATTCACGGGTACTGTTGCTTCGAGCTCCGCGCCGGTCGTCTGAGTCAGAAGGTCCGGCATTTCGTCGCTTCATTTGCTCCTCTGCTCTGGGCATGCTTGCCCGCCTCATTACGACAGCTGGACGTGTCATGACTGAGTGATACTCTGGAGGTATTGATGAGGTGGAGTGGGAGGCGCATCTCCTCCGCCTGTGCCGTTCGGGACCAGGCAAGCTCCAGCCAGAGCGAAGCAGCTTTCAAGCAAGCCCTCGGCACGCTGATTGGATCGGCGGGAGACCAGCGTTCACCAATCCTCCAGAGATCACCAGGCGGCCCTCAGGCCCCGCGGCTTCAGCTTCTGTCTTGTGGCGCTCGAGGACACTGAAGTGTGTGCAGGGGCTGCAGGGAGGCTCATCAATCCGAAATGCCACAGCAGGATCACCAGTGGATGTATCACCATTCCGAAAAACATGCTCACGCTTGGCCACTGCTCCAAATGGCAGCTAACTTCCGCCTCGGCTACGGCACAGCACAGCGTCGCAAGCGTCAGAATGGCGAGACGATCCATTCTTCAACCTCTACCGTCCTGGGCCAGTTGGTTTCGGCCTCACTTGCGTCTGAGTGCAGACAGATCTCCGAATCAACCTCGAATAGATGATTCAAGGATGCAAATTCTGTGGTCGATCGGCAGGACTGTTGGGGCTGGGTCCTATACGAGTCTCCACAGCTCCTGTGTCTCGTACTGGACTGTCATCTGCCAGATCCAAGCAAGGCTGGATGCCAGATCATCGATTTTGGTGGCGGACACGAAGTCGTGACAAAAAGATATGGAAGCTCGGCTCAGCAAATTCGCGGAGCATCAGGCTGCAGAGGAGCCAGAAACGCCGTTTGGCTTTAGCGCGTGGGAAGGGAAGGTTTGATTTCGTGATGAGCTTCAGCTTTGCGGCGGAAGCAAATGCGAGCCTTCCTACTCGTAGGCGTTCCACTCTCGCTGAGCGGTGCAGGCAGTAATTCCAAGGGATGCGGTACAAATGCAAATCTTGTCTCTCTCCAAGCGAGCTTGAGCCTGCAGCTTTAGTCAATATCGGGGCATCGATGGTCGTTGGTGCAAAAATAATAACTGGGCTACTCTGCAGTGTAAAGGCCGTTCAAGCTACAGTCCTCGTTTCCACCCCCTTTTCGCACATCGAGAGGCGGCCGAGAACCGTGAGCAGGAGCTTCCCGAGGATTCAACCCCTCCCCACAATCTCCCGCTCCCAGTCCAAACCTTCAAAGCTTCCCAGTTCAAACCTTGGCAGGCGAGATCATCTATTTTGGAAAACGCCGACATTTGCGTTACCAATCCTTATGTGGGGTGATTCAAAACGATTCATGCTCCATCCAAACGGCATTTGAAATGGATACGGAGGATGCCTGGCGCAGGAGAGGCAAAAGTAGCCTTGGTGGGGTCTCGGACGCCAATGTGCCATATGCAACTCACAGCTCTCCGGCAAAACTCAACCATCTCGTACGAATCCACCGCGAGGATCAAAACATCTGAGACTCTTGCCAATAGATCGAGTTCTTAGTCCAGTCATGCGATCTTGGTGGCTGTACAGTACAGTCCACGTTTGCCGCACTATAGAAAAACACAAAATCGAATGCAGGACTGTCAGCCGTGTTCGTTCAACGTCGCATGCAGCGCGGCAGACCTGTTTTTTCAAGGACACCGATCAATCCGCGAGAAGCTCAACGGATCTGCGATTCGTCGATCGACCGACTTCTCGCCCTTCTTCAGCAAGGTTGCACCACAACAAATTATGCATCTCGATCCGGCACACCACCGAGGCTTACCACTCCTTCACTTCCATCTGCTGAAACATCCAGGGCGTTTGCACCTTACAAGTCGTATGCAAACAGGCCGTCCTACATTTCCCGTCAACATGCCCACATCACCTTGGCTGATCAGTCGTCCTTTCATTTCTCTTCTCTTCCAGATATCACTTGAGGAATACAGCCTGGTCAGAAGCCTGCAGCAGGCTCTCCTCAAACCCCCTTGTACATTTTATATGCAAAGTCCCGCATACCCAACCTCCAGATTGATATGTCCTGAACAGCGCAACACTCACATTCAATTATTCAAGGAATCCTTGACCACCTGAGTGATAGTACCGTGCATAATTCGCCAACGCTTCGTTCGATCTCCTTCTCGGGCGAGGAAGGCAGCCTTTCTTGAAGAGTTGTCTAGCATCTATGCCAGAGAATCTTATTGGGACTTACGGCAACGGCGGTGATGAATTTTAGATGATCGGTGGCCTGTCTTTTTCTTATTCATATTTCCCCCACAGCATATGCCGCATTGTCTGTCATAATTCCCCTCAAAGCTCTGCCAGGCCGGGCGAGCTGGCACTCCCGTGGCTGCAGTTCGAAAGATATCATCCACCAAACGGTGCAGCAAGTTCTGACCACACTCGTGGATATCTGGTAATTCTAGATCATGAGGGAAGGGCCCGCTTGATGGCATGGCCAACACTCCGATACCAGGATTTTGGTATGGTGCTTCGCTGGAATACTTCGATAATGGCCCAGGCAAGCTCTGAGAGCATGCCCACAAATCATAAAAGACATTACGACCGACGAGGTGATCGAATGACAATCGTGAGTAGCCTCATAATCGGTATACTATCACAAAAGAAGTGGTGCCTTACTCTTGGTGGACATCATTGGAAGGCCCAGCACTACGAGCAACACAATCTTCATCTTGTTGAAGTATGAAATAGATTTAACTTCATACCACCACCTTCGTGATCCATTAGCTGCATATCATTACATCTTTGAACCATCTCCTACCATCAAAAACGAAACACAACTTTCTCCAACGCCAAATAGAGAATGATGTCTCGTATTACCCAGCACGTGCTTGCGCTCACGTGCCTCAGCGAAAATAGAAACAACGCTAACCTTAAAATCTTGGTTGCGCGGAGGCAACGACGATCCCCCAGCAGCCAACCATGTACGAGCTTCGTTGTTTAGGGCCTTCTTTCCTGGCAACAAACCTGCTCTTTCCCTCGCTGTATCACCATACCTTCAGGTAGAAGGAGCACCACGACCGCTACCTCCTCTGCCATTCACATTCGCTTTCTACGAGTTTATCCACGACTCAGGTTTCAGGACATTCCTCGCCGGAGAGGGTTGCCCCTCAACAACACAACATCATTTCCAAACATCAATAGGTCTTAGGATATTGCAGACACAATGGCTTTCGGGGACTTCTATTCGTTATGCAACCAAGCATCAGTACCGCTATGTTCGATGGTCGGAGCGATCAAAACGATTGCGGGTTCGCATGGGATTGAAGCAGAGTGTTATTCGCGCAGCATCGAATTGGCCAACACGATCATTTTCCAAGGCGCCGCGTCGTTCATGCACATCGCAGCACTAATCATGACTGTAATCATGATCCTGCACGTCCGAGGCAAATTCACAGCCGTCGGTACGTTCCCCAGACCCCCAATTGAAGGCCGGCCCTTGTTGACGTGATGTTTCTATAAACAGGTCGCAAAGAAATCACATTCTTCTTCTACCTCTACATGCTGTTAACAGCCTTCTCGCTCGTTCTCGACTCCGGAGTCATCCCTCCTGGCAGTAGCGCATACCCATACTTCGCCGCCGCGCAAAACGGCCTCACATCAGCGCTGTGTGCTTGTTTGCTCATCAACGGATTCGTGGGATTCCAGCTATACGAGGACGGCACCACGTTATCCGTCTGGCTCCTCCGAACAGTCAGCTTCGCCATGTTTATCATCACGGGCTTGATTTCGCTGGCAACTTTCAAATCATGGGCGGGCCTGGGCCCAACTCACACGGTTGGCCTGTTCATCGTGCTATACCTCATCTCTGGGATAGAATTATTGGTTTACGTTGTAATGCAAACCATTCTTGTAGTGAACACGCTGCAGGATCGCTGGCCACTAGGAGATATTGCTTTTGGAGCATTCTTTTTGATCATCGGCCAGGTCATCCTGTACGTTTTCAGCAACACAATATGCAATGCTGTGCAGCATTACTTGGATGGGCTATTCTTTGCTACTATTTGCAACCTTTTGGCTGTAATGATGGTTTACAAGGTTCGTGCTCTTTTTTTTTCTGTTCCTTTATGACATGCTGATATTGAGTCAGTACTGGGATTCCATCACCCGCGAAGATCTCGAATTCTCCGTCGGTACCAAGCAAAATAACTGGGAAGTCAAAGAGCTCCTCCCGGAAGAAGACCGCCGAAACACCTTGTACCAAGACACGAAGTACCAGGACACGGATTACCCAAGCACAACACTGTACAACTCTACTGCCGCCCCAGGGAGAAACTCGAATTATGGAGGGTTTACATACTAAGCTCCTTTTGAATCAGTGCTACGGAAGATGTTAAAAAGGGATAAATGAAAAGGGGAAGTGTAGTTTAAGCATAGCGTGGTTAGGTCTGCTTTACATTTCGGCGTAAAAAGGCGAAAAATCATTGAGTGTAAATATTGGATACGCGGTTATGGGTCACAGCGTTTGCACTGACTGCACTCCACAGCAGGCATGTATGTAGATAAATCAAAGTCGTAATAAATGGGTCCCTTCGATCTATATCCCGCCATGTTTCGAAGTATATTTTCCTGGAAGTCAGTGAGTACTTGAACTGAAGTCGGGACTTTGTTGCACATCGCCCCAATGTTCCAAAAGCTCTAGTACATGGAAACCATTCTCAAACTCGAGAGTGAATCCTCACAACTCAGAGTTTTTCTTCTGCACCTCGCTGACTTGATTTCTCCACAGTTCTAGGCCATTGGTATAAGCAACCGAGGAAACTTTGAGACGAAAAGTGGAATGGATTCGAATAGAGAGATGAAAGCAATCTCGATATCAATTTGCGAATCCACGTTACTTTTTACGCAGTGAGAGAGTCTGCTTCTAAAAAAACCAGCCAGACCATCATCGTCGAACCCCTGGTACTTTGTACAATCTACCCGCCATTTGCCCACACCCCCTCACAACCTGGCCCTGACATCCCCTCTCCACCCGGCCTCCCAAGCAATCAACTCGGCCGCCCGCTCTCCAACCGCAAGAACAGTCAACATAGGATTAATCGTCGTCATGCTGGGGAAGACGCCCGCATCCGCGATCCTCACCCCCTTCAAACCCCTGATCTTCAACTCCGGATCCACGACCGCCATCTCGTCTTCCTTGGCACCCATCTTCGTGGTCCCTGCTGGGTGGTAGACAGTATGTGCTACTTTCCTTCCATACTCGGACAGCTCTTGATCGGTTTGGACGGCTGGGCCGGGGGCGACTTCGCGCTTCAGCCATTTGGAGAAGGGCGCTTGTTGTGCGATCTTCCGAGCGGCTTTCAGGCCAGCGACGAGGGTTTGAGCGTCGTAGTCCTCGGGGTCGGTGAAGTATCTGAAATCGAGAGAAGGCTTAACGGCCGGGTCGGAGGAGGTAAGGAAGATTCGTCCTCTCGAGCGAGGCCGAGGGATGTTGGGCGTCATACAGAAGGCATTTAAGGGGGCGTCGTAGCCGAGACGGGTGGTGTTGAGGCAGAAGGGGATTTGGTAGCAGTGCATCATGACATCTGCTATTGTGCCGTCTGGGAGGCCCTTGGGGTTCAGGAAGGGGTCTGTGTTGGAGGTCGCGGCGTCGGGAAGCTCGCGGCGGAGGAAGATGCCGGCGTCGCTGTCCATGGTTGTTTGTGGTGGGATTGGAGCGTTGAGTTCCCACATTATTATTGTTTCGGGGTGGTCGAGGAGGTTTTCTCCTACGCCGGGGAGGGAGTGGATCACGGGGATAGAGAGGTCAGTGAGTTGCTTTGAGGGACCGATGCCTGAGAGGAGGAGGAGACGGCAGGTGTCCACCGCTCCTGCGCAGAGAATGGTCTCAATTTTAGGGGAGATGGTGAGTTTGGTGCCGGACTGGAGAGTGATGTTTACTCCAGTGACAGTCTTGTTTGAGACATTGACCTTGGATACCCAGGCATTGGTGAGGATGGTAAGGTTTGGACGGTTCTCGTCACCTCGTAGGACGGGATGGATATATGCTACTGAAGCAGAGCTTCGACGTCCATCATCGGGGTTGTAGGCAACGGAGAAGAAGCCAACTCCTTGCTGAAGACTTCCCGTCTCACAGATCTCTTGGTTGAAGTCCTTGATAATGGGAATGTCCATGGCTGTGGAGCATGATTTGATCCAGTCTTTGCAAACTTGGTTTCGGTGTCGGTTGTGAACAGGCTGGATCTGGTTGCGGAGATTGTCGATGAGACGCATCATGGTCTTGAAGTTCCATCCCTTGCAGCCCATGCTCTCCCATACTTGGCAGTCATACTCGAATGGCCTGAAAGATATCAGAGTATTGTGAGATGAACAGCCTCCGAGGACCTTGGCTCGGGAGTGTCTGATATGAGAGTTTCCTAGATCGTGTCAACAAGGAATGCTCAAACCAAACGCTGGGTGCTCACCATTGGGCTGTTCTGTAGTTCCATAGTCATAATCCAGGTCACCACCTAGCAAAGTAAGCCATTCCTTGAGCTTCAAAACTCGGTCATTGTTGAAGTCGCTTGGGCCCGCCTCGATCGTAAGAATTTTCTTATGTGGAAGGTATTCAGACAGTCTGCTTGCAATGACACAGCCAGCTGTGCCGCCGCCGACAATGACATAGTCAAAGTCACCGACTTGAGAAGAAGAGAGAAAGGTGGTAGTCATGTTGACTGCTGTGACTGAATTCGAAGCTCAATTCCTGTGGTTGCTTGAGTTTCTAGCGCAAACCCCAAGCCCTTGAATTCATATAAATTTTCCGCAAGCTGCTCGTCATGCCACTGTTATCGATAAGGATAACAAAGATTGTGAGCCGGTGGAGCTGCTGCGTGGCGGGATAACTCCAGGGTGTATTGACCAGGGAGGGAGGACCTACTTGGTTCAGAGGAGGGGGTGGGGACGGGGAGGGGAGAGAGAGGAAGGAAGGGAAGGGAAGGGGAGGAAAAGGACGGTGAAGCCAGAGCCTGCTGTTGATACGACATGACCCCCGTACCTGACCTCTCTGGTCCTACCTAGTCTTGGTTACCCTTGGGTCTTCCCTACATCCCTTGCCTTCACCCTTCACAATGGAGGCAACGACGGGGATGGCACCGGATGCCAGCCGGTTTAGGTCAAGCAGGTCAAGAGCGGGAAGTTTTTTCTTAGAGCCTTCTAGCGCCGAAGGAGAACCAGGGCTTTCCTCCACTTTTGCCCGCTGTAACCAATGGTAGCGCTTCAGTCTGGTTGACCATAGCGACCAAAAGGGTCAATGCCTGATTTTCACCATTTTCGCCATTTTTCTAAGGCCATACCTAATTATTTTGACCCCATTATCTGAACTATACTGAACAGCTATATGATTCACAGCTTCATATGACTATTTCTAAGGCCCCAGCCAATTATTTTAGCCCTATAGTCTGAACTATACTAAATAACTATATGATTCACAGCTTTATGGCCCTATTTCTAGGGCCCTAGCCAATTATTTTGCCCGCATTATCTGAACTATACCAAATAACTATATGATTCACAGCTTGATTTATAGCTTAATCTGAATCATTCAGGCTTCCATTTGAGTCATTTTTGGCCCCAGATATCTATAAAATAGGCCCTCAGCTCCCAATCCTCCCTCTAACTTCCTCACACACACATACACACACACACATATACACACACACTCACTCACTCTCTCTCTCTCCTCACACATACTTCACACACAACACTTCACATACATACAATGGCAGCCCAAGCTCAACAAGATCTAGTCGTCTGGACTCGTGTGGACGCCTCCAATAATGTTCAGTACTTCCTTCGTATGGGAGGGAATGAGCTCCAGCCCTCAGTCATTAATGGTAGCCCTCAGCAGAAGCGTACCTTTAATATCAATGATCCAGAACCCTCAGATATTGCGATTAAGGGTCCCTATACTGCTGCTACCTTTAATGTCCCACTTCTCCCTGAGGTTATTAATGCAATCTTGACCCAACGAGTGTAAGTTGCTTCTCCTAAGTTCACACGATCTGTACTAAGTAATCTAGTGGCCAAGTTAATACTCAAACTCCTTATACTGCTTGCCAAAATGGTCAAGGCATTTTTGAGGAGTGCTTAAGGGTTCCTGGAGGAGAGTGGCATGGAGCATGTGGTAACTGTATTCGTCGTGGTCATGCGACCCAATACAGTGCTCGAGATATCAATGATAATGGAGGAGAGGGCAATAGTGGAGGACAGCCTAAACCCCCTCAAATTACACGAAGTGGCCGGGTTTCAAAGCCTGGACGTTATCCTGGCCAGAGTGTCCCTTCTATTATAAATAAATAGATGGGACTACTCTTATTATATCATACGATTGCCTGGCTTTTGCATAATACCTAATAGATTACATTGAGCTCTTAATATTTGCCCTCTTTTAATTTTACTTATAATTGCAATTTAATTTGGAAATACCTAAAAACTAAGAAAAAGAGAATTTAATCTAGTCCCAAAGTATTATATAATAAGTATAGAATCTCTTGGTATTAAACCAAGTTGAGAAGCCTTATTTCTTTCTCAGATTCTTCCCTCCCTTCTTTAAACCCTTAGACTCAACTTGTTCAGCCTTTTTTATAGACATCTTTCTAACCCTTCCACCGCGCGATATACTCTGAGTAAGCGGAACAGCCCCCTCTATCTCTCCCTTAGCTAGAGCTTGATCCTTCTCAGTCTGAGTATAATCTGCCCCAACTTGCTCCTTAGCTTGTTCTCCTGGACGAAATACTCCTGGACCCAAGAGAGATTATATTTGCTCCCACGTACGATCACTCAAGCTCCCCCTTTCCTCAAAAGCACGGCTCACTAAGTCCTGAATTGTGTCTTCCTCCTCCATAGAGTCCTTAAGCTCTTGAAGCTTGGCAAGAAGGATACTCTCATACTCTTTAGCTACCTTCTTATGCTTGAGGGTTATAGATTACCGATTCGTACGTTAATATGTAGTCTCTGGGGAATCAGGAAGTACGGATTGGGGAGGAGGAGGGGTAGCTTCTTTTGGCAAGGCTGGAACTTGGCTAGAAGAAGGTTTCTTCTCAGAGCAATATTAGTATATAAATTAAATAAGTATCATATGATATACCGCTGGTCTCGGAAGAGGTTGAGAGGGCTCTACTTTAATAGCAGGCTCGACTTTCACACGCTTGGCTTTAGCCACTTTGGCAGGCTAGAAATAAATATTAGTCAAAAGTAGAGGAATAGCTCGGTAAAAGAACTTACTTCTTGGGCTACTTGATCATGCGATGAGATACGGCTTTGCGAAACCGGGTACTTCTCTTTTTTGACGGCTCCTGACTAGGAAGAAGTAAATCCTATTAAAGAAGGGGTTGGAGAGGGAGGCAAGGGAGGTAACTTCTTTCCTCTACCACGTGGTAGCTTAGATAGCTCAGGCAATACAAGAATAGCCTCACGTCTCCTTTGATAGTATTAAAGGCTTTTCTGGGTAAGGTCTTCATCCTCAGTAAATAGGATTAAATGAGCCTGGAACTCATAAACATCCTTTTGGACCGATATAACCAAGTAAGGTAAAAGATCCCCTATCGTACGAATCTCCCCAGGAGGAAGCTCTTCCAAATCTCGCGAAAAGGAATTATCTCTATCCTTCCAAGCTATGGCTGTCCAAGTCTTGTACTCCCCAGTTTAGAGGACTAGCTCCTTCGCACGACCACGTACTTGGCCATATCTTTTGCTTGGAATGCTCGTTGCAAGCTCATTAATAATAAAGGCTCGTATCGGGTCATTATCCCAATGCCCAAGTCTCAAGAGGTTTGTTCCAAAGACCTCACACTTGATATTACCCCCTAAGATAATATAAGCATCGCATGATTAATAGGTAAGGAAAGTGTATACGTACCAAGAATACGGAACTGAGAAGGTATAAGAAAAGGAGGGTCAAGCTCTTTATCAGATGGCTGGGCATAATACCCTTGAACTTCAAAGAGAGCTAATCGCATGATCTCCCTTTGAGACCCAAACTTGGATTTTCCTGTCTGGGATTGCGGACGATGAGAGAGAGCAAAGGAGCCAGCATTCGGACGTTTCTGCTCTTTTCTAGCAGTAGCAGCAGCAGAAGCTTGGTGCGAACCGGCTATAGTCATCGCATGAGGAATGACTCTTGGCCTATGTAATTGGGTAGCAGGTATAGGGGGGGGTAGGCTTGAATCGCTCGCTCCAGAGGATCTTGGCCTTGATTTAATCTGACCAGGGTAATTTGGACATGGTTTGGTAGCCCATGCATCGTGCGATACAAAGGCCTCCTCCTCCTCCTCTTGCTTGATCAGGGAGGCTTCTTGCTTAGGCTCGGCCCGGGCTTAATAAAACTTAGTAAAGAGCTCCTCAAGTAATGGAAGAGGAGAAGAGGAGGCCGTACGATAGGAGCTGCTAATAGGGGATACCGGATCGCTGTCTAAAATCTCAATAGCAGTCTTTTTTGTATTTTGGAATACAGGGGAAGACACTGTAAGGTCAACTGGAGAAGTACTACGATACTGAGGTCTTAAATCATGCGAATCGGGCGAACGAGGGGTTTCTGTACCACATTGCTCACACTGGAACTGGCCAGGCTCATCAAGAGTATTCCTGTATGCAGGGCACCTTGGGAGAAAGCCAGAAATCTTTCCAGGAGGCATTTTCAAGTAAAGGAAGAAAGAAGGTATGATTGCAAGTAAATCGTATGATAAAGATAAAGATATGGCGAGATCCTTGAGTAAAGATTTACTCCTTCTCTTAGGCCTCCTGCTCTAATAAGTCCCTCTCATCCGGCTGCTCCTCATCCCACTCCTCCTCATCTGACTCACTCAAATTGCCTTCTCCACTAATATCTACCCCTTCAATCTCTCTTTATTGGGATCGTATGGTCTCCACAAACTCCCAGTTCTCTGAGATTAGCTGCCTAAGGCGAGATCCGTTTCGCTACATCTCCTTAGTACCAATTTTGATCTTTGGGACAAGTCCTAGCCGTGGGCTTGAGTTTCCACTAGTAATATGACGTCGTACGGTAAGCCGAAGGCAGTGATATGCCTTAATATGAAGCCTAGAACCGTCTGGTTTGCTAGTTCCTTCTATAAGGCTTAAAGGATCAATCCCAATATTTGCAAGCTGTGATTTGCACCATGTCAAGGTATTATGCGGCAAGTACTCATTAATATCTATAGCCAATAATCTTAGTATATAAAGATAAATTTGTAGTCCAGCTAACTGAGAGGCCCTAGAGCTAAGAAGGGAAACTAGCAGTGAAAAGACGTTGGGGCTCGGTTTATTTACTTAAACAAGAATCGCGCGAGCCCCTGAGTCAAGCTATATTACAAGCTACCGCCCAAATTAGGAAAAGAAAGAGATTATAGGAATAACTTACCCCAATTAATATAATCTTGCTCTAATTCAGCCAAGAGCCCCTCATTAACTAGAAGTCTATATTGCTCGATAGCTGCATGCTTATAGAGAAATGCAGGAATGCCTGCTACGTGGTGTTTCCTCTTTGGATCTTTCCGGATCCGGTAGTAATTCCATATATCTATATACGATACTATGGCGTATCGTATAATAGGCATGTAAATAGCTAGCATGGTAATTCGGTCCGCAAGAGTACTATCAAAGTCCCCAGCTACTATAAGGGCTTGAAAAAAGTCCTATACTAGATTAGCCCAAGTAAAAGAATCATATAAACAGGTATAAATACGAATACGCCAGTAATATAGCCGGGATTTCTCAAGTTAACTCCACCAAGACTCGATTCTTTGATTCTTTGTACTAGTCCCAAAGCGATAGACCTTCTCAAAAGGAAGAATTGGTATTATTATACGAGAGAGAGCGTATTGGACTTCAGTAACAAAAGGGACCTCTCCTCCTTTATTAGAGGAAATCACTCGGGGGTAATAGCCAAGCTTTCTGAGTACCTAAAGGAACTGGCCAAGTACACTATATACCGTATGATTAGAAACGCCCACGTAGCACCAGATAATATTGCGAGAATAAACATTAATAGCAGCATAGATTTGGAAGCCCTATAGAGCTAGCTTATTATGCTAATCAAGAGACCACCCCCAATCCGGGCCTTTGACTACCATCTCTTGCTTCTTACGCTGCATATCGTTCGTACGACGCTTGTAGCCCTCACTATCTAGGCCCTTGACGATATTATAGATCAATTTGCGAGGAGCAGTAACCCCCATTTAACGGAAGTGTGTCTTGATCAAGCCTGCTCCATAGCCTTCAATCCCCCCATGGTCTAGCTCCTCTCGCACGATACCCACAAGCTGTTAGTACTTCTGCTCCCTCTCCTCTATTATTATTCTCCGAATAAGGCCAAGATCTAGCCTATATCGCGCGAGCTGTCGGCGGTGGAGGGGCATCCCCTCAACTGAGAGTACTTGGAGAATCATATCATTATTATAATTGCCCGCAAATAACTCAGAAATACGTAATTTGATCCTCTCAATCTCAGGAGACCCATTCTTCCTATTGCGCGATATACCCCAATCAGAGAGAGCTCGTTTCAGTGTTTTTAGGCTACATTCAACCTGTAGAATCCCTCTTATTTTACTTAAAATCTCAGGGATCGTATGCTTCTCAGAGACCCAACTAAGAATCTCATTTTTATAAGGCTCAAGATCAATCTTTGGAGGCATTTTTAGTACCGCGCAATGCATACGATACGTTGAAAGTGGAATAATTCAAGTAAGTAATATGTAATGGGTCAAAAATGCGATTTTCCAAAAATTCGATTTTGCGGAAAAAGCCATTGACCCTTTTGGTCGCTATGGTCACCCGTATTCAGTGGCCTCCGCGCAGCCTTGCCAAGACACAGGCAAAAAAATTAACGGCCAGTCCAAACACAGCCAAACTTTCCACAACGCACTTCTTGCCGCACTTGCGGTCTGCACCAGACACCGATGCAAGGAATGATTGCGGATTGCCTGACTTCTTCCAAATATCTTCCTTGTTAGGCATATCGCGGACGCCACCGTCCGCAATTGCTGAATCGCGTGTTGTGGCCCTGGCTCAGAGGAAGCTCGGCTTTACCCCACCTCTTATTGGTAAAGCTTCCCTTGCTTCAAGATTAACTTTCATATCTCAAGCCAGCGTAAAGCACCAGTAGTTCGAGGACATCATACCACAATGTCTCCATACGCCGTTCAGAAGCTCTGGTACAATGGCAAGGCCCAAGATGCTACCTCTGGCAAGACTTTCAAGTCCATCAACCCCGCCACGGCCAAATCAGTAGCAGAAGTCCAAGCAGCTTCACAGCTAGATGTCAACTCTGCCGTAGCTTCAGCGCAAAATGCATTCCCTTCATGGTCACAACAACCTCCTGTTGTCCGTTCTCGAATACTTCTCAAAGCCGTCGAGCTTCTGCGATCTCGAAATGACCAAATTGCAAAAGTCGAAACTGATGATACTGGCAAAGCATTCTCAGAAACCAGCACAGTCGACGTAGTAACCGGAGCTGATGTACTGGAATACTTCGCCAATCTTGTGGCAAGTGGAGGTCTAAATGGAGAGACAACACAACTGAGACCGGATGCGTGGATCTACACTAAGAAAGAAGCTCTGGGGGTTTGTGCTGGAATAGGGGCATGGAATTACCCAATTCAAATTGCGTTGTGGAAGTCCGCGCCGTGCCTGGCAGCAGGGAACTGCATGGTCTACAAACCTTCAGAAGTTACACCTCTCCATGGACAAGTGCTGGCGCAAATCTACACGGAGGCCGGAGTTCCTCCTGGAGTGTTCAATATTGTGCATGGAGATGGAACTGTTGGTGGATATTTGACCTCACATCCTGGAATTGCGAAAGTCAGCTTCACCGGGCAGGTCTCGACAGGACAAAAAGTTGCTGCGTCCGCAGCCGGGGGGATGAAATATGTGACCATGGAGCTAGGAGGCAAGAGTCCACTCATCATTCTTCCTGATGCAGAGATTGAGAATGCAGTAAATGGAGCTATGATGGCGAACTTCTATTCTACAGGCCAAGTCTGCACAAACGGAACCCGAGTTTTCGTACCGAAAAGCATGAAAGCCGGATTCGAGAAGAGGCTGCTTGAGGAAGTGCAATACATCCGAGCACTAGAACCAATGGATCCGAACAGCAACTTTGGTCCTCTCGTCTCCGAAACCCATTACAAGAAAGTTCTCAGCTACATCCACTACGGAATCGAAGTTGACAAGGCCAAGCTTCTATGTGGAGGTCCTTGGAAACCGAATAATATCCCTGCTGGTTATGAAAATGGCTTCTGGGTTCGACCGACAGTCTTCACAGACTGCACCGATAGCATGAAAATTACCAATGAAGAGATCTTCGGCCCTGTGCTCTGCATTCTGACGTATGATACAGTGGATGAGGCCATTGCTCGAGCAAACAACACAAAGCTTGGTCTTGCAGCAGGTGTATTTGGGAAGGATATGAATGAATGCCATGAAGTGATCAGCAAGTTAGAGGCTGGCATCACTTGGATCAATACTTGGGGTGAGAGCCCTGCGGAGATGAGTGTGGGAGGATGGAAGATGAGCGGCGTCGGTGTGGAGAACGGACGGAGGGGCTTGTCTGCTTGGGTGAGGGAGAAGAGTACGTTGGTGGAAGGTAGTGGGGTTGTTGGCACGGTGTTCGCGAAGTTATGACGATATGAAGGCCAGTTGCCTAGAATTTCGCTTGTGTATGAGAGGGCGTAGATTTGGATGGGAAGGCGTTGGATGCAAGTCTCAGTAGCAATTCAATTTTTCATTCAGGCTGTTCAGAGTAACATTTTGCTGGGTTCTTACATTCTGCCCTGCATTATTCTGGCACTATATGGACCTACCACATGGGTCCGGGGCATTCTGTTCATTCAGAACATACTCTGCTTTGACAAGTTAACATTTTCATACCGTCGCGAGAGAGGAGGAGATGCAAAATTGTCTGAAAAACGTCTGAAAAGTTTCTTGAAAATGACAATTCGTTTTATCTACTACACGATCTTCCTTCGATATTCTATAATAATGGATTTGGGCGAGAGGTCTCGCAAGGAGGTGTGCTTTGCCTTGGAGTTACAAGATTTATCTTAAGCTTGCTTTCCTACCAAGATTCTAATCCAGAACCAGGTACCGCAGTTAGGAATACGGATTCTCGAGCTGATGCAATCACTAAGGCCTTCTTTTGAAGTCATAATCCACAACTTGTCTATTGCCGAGATAGATAGAATTTTTTGTTTCTGTTTCTCTATTTCTGCTCAGTGCTTCAAAATCCTACTATTGCCTTGCGAAATTTTAATATTGAATGTGCTGCATTATCTAACACCCTTGTGTCCTATTTCAGAAGTAGTGAACCTTCGTTGAGCTAAGAAAACATAAAACAGTCTCCAGGTTCTAACACACCGATTCGCCATAGCCAAAACAATAACACCCGCGCTCTGTGTGACAGCATTGCTACACTCCAGCCCAAATATAAAAACCTGCTTGGCGTAATGGGGATAGTCTTGTAAGCAAAAGAAGAACGTTAATGCTGTTGTAAAAATGCTGGAGTTCGTCTGAACCTCGTCCGAAATAGAACTGCGCTATGACAACGTGACAAAGAAATCCAAGAACGGTGATGGGGTCACATAGCTTGTCAGGCACGGCACTTAAGGGGGTATGAAAGAAAGTGCCTAATGGAATTTATCTGAGAACGGTTGTGAGGCTAATAGCAAGAGACTTGATGCCAAAGCAAACGTGTACACACTTATATCAAAGTGACGGTTCGAGGTCGAGGATCATCCCCCCCCTCAAAACTAGCCTCGAACCCAGCGACGTGTGTCGCAATCATCATAAAGGATACGACACCAACACCTCATCCTGCCTTGCCTATGTAACAAGACATGCTGGTGTTCCGCTGTCGTCCTCGAGATGACCTTCATCTCAATCTATAGTAGTGAGGTAATGAGGATTTAGTCATAAGCTCTCGTGGAGAGCTCGATCTCGACTACTTTAAAGGGTGCAGCCCATCTCCTTCTCGTAGATGACCAATTTGCGCCGCTTTCGTTGAAGACGGCTTGTCTTCAGGAGGTTTCTTCTGAAGGAGCGCCGGATCCAAGCAAGATAAACAGATATTACTCGCCAGAAAGCAGGGACTTGAGCTTTCCTTTGCCCAATGAGCAAACCTGAAGTGAATAAAGAAGGAAGACAGACCTCAACACAAGATTCGAAAAGAGCGAACAAAACTCCAGCAAGCCATTGCACCAAAATAGAGAAACGGCTACCTCTTTTCTGTAAGAACTATTGAGAATCTCGGCCACATCAGTTTAATTTCGACTTACGGTATATCCTTCATCCCAGGGAAGATAAAGCAAGGTAGGGTGACCGATCAATAACCTGCACGTCGTTGCTTTAGGCTTGCAACGTGCTCAAAGTATCGCAGCTCTATACAAGCTCCCTGGGTGCCTCAGAAACGGGACCAGCAAAATGAATGCAGGAAGTGTCTCATAAAGGTATGCTTGACCACTGAGCAGAAGTGTATATATACAGCAATAAAGAGAAGTCACAAGATACTGCGTACCATTCAGCATTCTCTAATTTGATATGAAATTGGATCACCGGGTTCCAATGAATTGTACGGCGATACTGGTGGACCACTGACCGGAGCCGTGGCGATTCGAAGCTGAATATACCTGAGGGCCTACTCGGTACGAAATACGAGATTGAGAAACTCGTGGTTTGGTGAGGAATCTCTGTTGTCACTGTTGAGCTTGCTGTCAAACCTCATACAAAGACATTGATAAGGTCATTCTGGAAGAGTGTACTAGGAGGAGAGCCTCAGAACTCCAAAGGACTTTTAGAAGTAGTGGGCATGAACCCAAGTATCACGTCCCTGGGCTGAAGACCTGGTCTGGTAAACAGCTCTTTTTGGGTGTGTATGTAACGTCTAAAGAGAGAAAAGAAGAGAGGAGCGGGGAGCTCGAGCTAAGTACAGGGTGCCACGCTAGGGCCAGGTCATGTGACGCTGACGTCACAACACCAAGCCACAAATCCTCTAAGAGATAGCCAAGGCCTTGCACGTCTCCCCCCTCTGAATGCATGCAATCAGGAATTTGCGCCGAAAGCAAAAGATCCGATAATACCGCAGGGGACGTTATATACAGAATTCTTATGTCGATTCACCTTCCCTTGAAACTGTGAGACATAGTTCCTATTATGGCAAGACAGGAATGATGTCACGCTGAAAGTGAGAGATCCAACGGTACAGGAATGGAGCTTATATATCCAGACTTCTCTACTTTACCGCATTGTTGCCCTGTGATTCTAGGAGACATAATAGTGATTCTCAGTTTCTTAGAGCATTTATCCACCTTGTGGTATAATGCAACAGCTCTAGAGACATTCTACTAACAATGCCCAATCACTCCTGGTACATTGAACCTTCGAAAATACTGAAAAGAAGAACGCCAAGTCCAATCTCACAGGAATAAGCAAATGTGTTCTTTGAAATTCAAGGGTCTGTTTCTGATAGAACATTTTGTCAACACGTGATGTCTGGTTTGTAGGGCAATTCTTTGATACATATCCTCGATTAGGCACAAGACACCTATCCCTTTATAATCTCAAGCATAAAGCGGGCTTTTGCTAACCTTCGATTTCAAAATAATGTAGCTGAAGAACTCCCAGAATTCGCTAAGCTGTGTCGTCTTCAAGTCAGAAGGAAAAGGGGTACGCAATGTTGTGAGGTGAGTGCCTGGATACGCATCTCCGCCTAGGACACAAATTCTAGCACTTCTAGGAATATGCTTTTGACAAGAAATCCTGTGGCTGCCAAGATGGCAGTTGTTGTCAACGAACAGACGAAATTGCAAATAACGAATCGTTCACTGTCCTGGGTCGAGGATCTGAAATGAACACAGCTCTAACTCCCTTGCCCGGATATTGTCACATTGACTAACGTTCTAAGGCACTCCACCCCATGGCATGGAGATGAGGGCTGCCAGGAGACATTATATTGAGCAATGTTTCTTCCTCAAAGGCGCAAGACGAGCGTTGAATGGTCCTCTAACTACCTTTGATGCGACACTAGCCGTGCTTATCCATAGGATCATTCAAAACCGCGACATTACTCAATGGGGCAATGACCTTTTCAATTGAACTAAGCCATGACTCGTGCCTTCTTTGCCATGTATTCAAGTCAAATTGCCTCAGGAGGGAAGGATGCATCCATCACCTCCTGATTGTCTCCACTGCGTGTGGATGCTTTGAGGGGAATTGAGACTAATTGTCCCGGCAACTGCTGTACAGTACATCCAGATCCAGTATAAAGCCTGGCTGTCCTATAGGTACCAAGTACATCCAACTTCAGATGCATATCTCAGAAGGATATGTCTATAACTTAGAGAATACCCCAGGTCTGAGTGGGATATTGAAGCAGGAGCGTACTGCCAAAAGTGTGAAGCTGTGACACCTTTATATCCGTTCAAATAGCGCAGAACTCTTTAATAAAAGCTGTAATAAAAATAATTTCAAGTTCTTATCAATAAAAATTAAAATAAAAGAAAGTGATACCTTCCGGCCTGATTCCAATATTCCAATAAATTTGGGAACACTGAGCAAAATATAAGAATATGTCGAGGGCATGAACCACTTGAATTAAAATTAATGTTCTAGACCAGAACTGGGCATTAAGTCTGCGCTGCTAAGCATGCTGGGATCTGACTTTATTAAATATCTGTTGAAAGGGCAAGTCTTTAATATATTGTACTGGAAAGCTGGTTAACGAACCAGTGATATACAAACCACAAGGGAAGCCGCCATTGAGAAATCAGAATGCTGAACCATTGATCAGAGAAACAGTTTAATATTCAGAAAAATCTACCAGTCTATAAAGGAACCTTCTAGCATCCCAACCGTGGCCCAACCCAATCTAAATTCTAGATGAAAAGAAAAGAGCAGCTTAGAACAGATCTGTCATAGCTCCATGAGAAGCATCTCCAACAAGCTTGGCGTACTTTGCCAGAACCCCTCGGTTGACCGCACTCTTTGGTGGTTTCCAAGCTTTCAGGCGATTTGCGATCTCCTCGCCACTGACGTCCATGCTAATGGTATTTGTCTCGGTAGATATTGTGACGACATCGCCGTCTTGAACGACTGCTATGGGTCCTCCCACTGGCGGAAGTGAGCCTCGGATTTTTTAGAGGAAGGAAATTGAAGAAAAGAAACTTACCTGCAGCTTCGGGAACGACGTGGCCCACGATGAAACCATGACTGGCACCCGAGTACCTCCCATCAGTAACTAAAGCCACATTCTTGAGTCCAGCTCCCATAATCGCTGCACTTGACTTCAATTGTTCTGGCATACCCGGCCCGCCTTTTGGACCCTCGTATCTCACAATCAAGACCAGCTTCTCACCATGAGGAATCTGGCCCTTATTAAGAGCTGTGTCGAGTTCATGCTCTTTATTAAACACCCTCGCCTTTCCCTTGAAGACGAGGCCTTCTTTCCCAGTAATCTTCGCCACAGCTCCACCCGGCGCAAGATTTCCACGAAGAATCTGTAGGTGTCCGGTAGCTTTGATCGGATTCGAAATCGGTCGGATGATGACCTGATCCTGTGGCAGAGAAGGGAAGGGAGCAATGTTTTCAGCGAGCGTTTTCCCGGTCACGGTAGGGATATTGCCGTTCATGAGACCTGCTGCAACAAGCAATTTGAGCACAGAGGGTGTCCCGCCAATGTTATAGAGGTCTTCCATGAAGTATTTACCGCTAGGAGCGAGGTCTGCAAGGAAGGGGATCTTGTCGCTGACACGTTGGAAGTCGTCTAGAGAAAGAGGCACTTCGGCTGTGCCAGCCATGGCGAGAAAGTGAAGAACGCTGTTTGTCGAGCCCCTATTTAAGTTAGCCGAGAACCCCGTAAACGTAGGAATACTGACCCAAAAGCCATTGTCATCACCAGAGCGTTCTCGAACGACTCCTTGGTCATCAGATCGCGAGGCCGGATGTTTTTCTCCATGCATATTTTGATTGCGTCAGCTGCTTTTGCGCACTCTCTCATCTTGGCTGGTGATTCGGCTGGATTTGACGAGGATCCTGGGAGGCAAAGACCCATAGCTTCGATGGCTGTGCTCATAGTATTTGCCGTATACATCCCACCGCATGCTCCGGCGCCGGGACAAGCATGCTGTTCCAGGTCATCCATAACATCGCTTGGAGTGCGACCAATTTCCCCAGCTCCTTCAGCAGCTCTCAATCGACCATAGTTAAAAGCTCCGGCTGCTTCGTAGCACTAAAATCTGTCAGAAGCATGTTGTGTGTTGGAATTGGAGAGAAAGCCGGTCGCTCTTACTGTGCTGATGTTGATGTCCTTGTTCAGAAGCCTTGAGAAGCCTTTCTTGATGGTGCCACCGTAGATCATGAGAAATGGTCGATTATGTCGGGCTGCAGCTATAATGACCCCCGGCATATTCTTGTCGCACCCCGGTATCGAGATATTCGCGTCATGATGCTGCCTTGGTCAGTACTCGAAAAAGGCATCGAAAATTGGAATTCTCTACTTGTGCACATGTCACTGTTTCAACTTCGGGAAAGTTAGTAATTGCGAAGATGAGCGAGACTTGGAGCACGCCGAAACCTCCCTAGAGAGAAATATTTCGCTCTGAGAATACTTACTGCTGTCGGCAATGATTTCCCGAGTCTGCAATGAGAATCGCATGCCTGGCAATGTCAATCCTCGCTTAACCCCTTTCTGTGCAACAACGACGTACCATCTCCTCCCATTGTGATCCCATCCGAAACCCCTACCGTGTTGAATTGCCATCCAATCATTTCTTGTTTCTGTACCGCAGCTTTCACGGTCTTTCCGAGATCGAGGACTGAGATAAGGGTCGTCAATAGAAATCGAGACATTTCCGTCGTGGAACTTACGGTGCATACTGTGGCACAAGGTCAGTGCTACTCCATTATCTCGCATAAATGACTCACTTGCAAGGGTTTCCTTCCCACTGGTGGCTTAATCAGTTATCAATTTCTGAGGAAGGAGTTGGAGAACCCAGAATCCTCCCTGAGATGTTTGACGGAGTTCGAGGAGGGACTTTGTAGAGATGGCTGGGGAATCACATACCCATACTGTAGAAATACTGGAACGAGTGATTAGCATCTGCTCTTATATCTTTGATGTTGAATTACTTACCCAACTTGAGGATGGCTTTTCATTGCAGCTTTGTTTGGAACACCAGCAGCATATAACATTGCCTCTCCAATTTAGCAATGACCAAATACCTGAGATGAGCTCCTACCTGGGCCCCCGGAAAATCGTGGTCTTTGATCATTAGCTTTGAATTCCCTCTTGGGTTTGGATTTTTCACCTCTCGTAATAGTGGACGACCACCTGTTCAAAGCTTGCTTCCCGTTGACGATTGTACCATGTTTGAGGGCTGGGAAGGTCAAATATCGTGCCGTTGGGATATTCCCATTGGTCCCGTTGGTCCCGTTGGTCCCGTTGGAGTGCTCCATCACGTATACCTAACTGTTTGTAATTTCTGGCGAAGGTGGGTTAGGAGGTAGATCGTGAGGAGGGGCTGGGTTAGAGACAGAGCTATATCGAATATGAGTAACTGAGGAAACCTAAAATGGGGTGTTTTTGAGGCCAAGCCAAGATTTAAGGAAATCCAATTGTGGGACGATATGCAGATTGGTCCCGCTGTACTTCCAACAGAGATAATAAAACTTGACGTCTAGCAGGTCTGCCCCACCTGGAGGAGCAGAGGGGCAATCGTGGTAGCAGCGTTTCCGGCGGCCATGAGGGGTAACTCAGGAAAAGTAACCCGAGTCAGGGCCGTCATGGCTTCATAGCTCTTTTCAGGAAGGGAAAATTCTTGTCAAGAGCTCCGCGATCGGGGGCAGACACCGATGCCATTGCGCTTCTTCGATTCTGAATGTTGTAAGATGGGTAAGCTAGCAGCAAGCACTTGAAAGCCAGGGGCCCAGAGAGATAAAGTCGTGGCACGAGCTGAGTTGATATCTCTCTCTCTCATCCTCGGTCTGCGGTCAAATGATAGGGCGTACTCTGGATCCGTCTCCTGGGCCTCATTCCTACTGGAATAAGCTTTGGCGATTGGCCGGGAGGGTTACTGCTCTGCTGCCGCTGCTGCTCCTGCTGTGCACGCGGTACTGTACCTCCGTACCTCCGTATCTCCCTCCAGTGTCTCTTCATTGGGCCCGCTATCTGACCCACCGGGCCTGGCCTTCGACTCCGATGACTGGTGGCGGGATGGGGATGGCTTCAGAGACCTCTGGGCCAACGGCAATTGATCCGCGCTGCCGGCTGTCGACCTGCAGAGAGAGCACGCCGCGCCGCGCCCATGCTCATGCTCACGCCGACGCGAACCTGCCGCCTCGGGACTATCCGAGCACAAGCACCACCTCCCTCGTGATATTCCGAAGCTCCAAGGATGGTAGTGGCCGCATGGCTAAGAAGTGAGACCTTCAAGAAAGGTACCGTCCATGGGGAGGTTTCTGTTTACGCGCGACATTGGGTGCTGGCAACCCTCGATTGTGATTGGTCGCCGCAGACAGCGAGGCTGAGCCTGTCGATGACGCACGTTTCTCTCACGTTTCTCGTCCTGGGCAGGGCGAGGGCAGGGCGAGGGCAGGGCCGGGCAGGTCGTCGTCGTCCTTCATCAACGGCTCAACTCCAGTGCCCGCCCATTCCACGGCCCCAACCCGCTTCCGTTCCCCTACATACAAAGTCGATGGAAGGCCCAAGGCCCGCAAACATTCCCCGAGGACTCCGCGGCCGTCTTTTAACCTCAACCACTGCACCAAGCGACAAATTGTGCAAGCCGAGTCGAGTCGAGTCGGCCCGCGGGAGTAAATAGACTTCTGCTTCTCAAACAGCCGCTCGCTCGTCACATCTTCCTTGGAGAAGAGGATGGCAAATACCCTTCTCTCGTCATGTCTAATTCCTCTATATCTTGCGACTGGAGCCCTCGCGCTGTCCGAGAGCAGGATCTCGGCGCCGACTAGCCGAACCCGCATGCAACTACAGGCTCTGTTATCGGGAATTCAGCGATTGCATCCGCAGATCTCCTGGGAGACCATTGGTGTAGCGGTGGCTCTGTGCAGCATTATCCCAGGCCTCTGGTGGCTCAGAAGGTCGTGGAAAGCGTCACCCTCGAACTCCGCCGAATCTGAGAAGAATGAGGGAGGGATCATGAGGTACACTGCAGAGACAACTGGCAAGATTTGAGCTCCCAGAACCTTCAGAAACTCTCCTGACCATGGTAGATGCCGAGGCAACAGACCCGGGACTTCTGAAGAAGCATTCAGAATTAAAGTCGTTCAAGACCACCCAATCCGAATACTCTAACGTCCGCGTATTCTTCCGAAAACATCCACAAGCCGACAAGCTCCCCAAGCCTCCTTTACCGTTACTTGTATTTATCCACGGCCTTGGTGGGTCGTCTGCGCAATTCGCGAGCCTCCTCACTTCTTTAGTGAACCTATCTTCTTGTTTGGCAATAGATTTGCCTGGATGTGGAAGGAGTGCATATGAGATAACTTCTTGGAATGCCTATACCACGGATGCTCTTGTAGAATTACTTGAAGTCATCGTCGGCGAATATCGTGAGAAGGACCAAAATGTTGTACTTCTTGGACATTCGATGGGGGCCTCGCTAGCAGCTCTCTTGGCGACAAAGGAAACCTTAAATGCTACCGTGGTGGGTTTGGTGGCGATTTGTCCCAAGGCGGAGCCTCCCAGCGAGAAGCAAGTGTCTACGTTCAGGAAGCTTCTTTGGGTACCCAATTCCGTGTTCGATCTCTGGAGGCAGTGGGATCGACGCGGCGGAACCGAGAGTTCGAGTGTTCGTCGGTTTGTGGGTGAAGACGCCAGTTACGAGTGCAGGAAAATGCAATTCCGATTTAATGAGCAATCGAGGACCGCGGTCTGGAGAAGGATGGCTGCCGGTAGTCTTCCAACCTTCGGAAACCACATTTCGAACGGGGGTCTTCCTGGAAAAGACGTGTGGGCGGCACTTAAAGTTCCGGTATTCTTGGTTGGCGGTGAAATGGATAACATCACAAAACCTGCCGAGTTGGACAAGATAGCCAAATTTCTTGGAAAGTCTCACCCAGATCAAATCGAGGTTGACAAGGACAGCCAGCCAGTTAATGACTCCGCCGCTCCAGTTCCGGTCCCCTCTGCCAACGGCAAGGCGTCTCCCAGGCCGATTGAATCCATTCGGGAAAAAGAGTTTATCGAGCCCGATCCGGAGACATCGGAATCGCACGAGGATCCATCCACTCCGAACGAGGAGCCCTCTGTCATTCCTCCGCAGCTAGCGAAGCCTAGTAAAGTCCTCAAACGAATTGTTCTGCCCGCTCCAGCCACACACGCGCTTCTGTACCAACCGACCGAGGTTCGTGTTCTTGCGGGACTGATATCGGATTTTCTATCTAGCCAGATATCCCCACGGCTTGGCCTTGGCTGGCAATTGCAATTTTTGGCGCAGAATTCCAAATGGGATGTCAAAAATCTTGCGAAGTGGCAGAAGGTGGCACCTGTGTCTGATCTCATAGCCAGCACTTTCAGAGCCATGAAGACTCTTCGAGAGGTCGATGAGTAAGTGATAAGTTACTCCTATGTTTGTTCTTTCAGAGATATTGTTCAAGCTTTTCTTAACAAGGCAAATATTGACTGTCCGCTTACGATAGCACCCACTGCCCTGAGATATTTGTGAAGAAATGGGGCTCCACCATTAAGGACGTGATAGATATCAGTCACGATAGCCCTGTTTATGACTCTCGCGGGCTCGAATGCGGCGGCATACATTATCAGTAAGTGAAAAAGAGATTGTCTCATGCCATCACATTCCCAGACTCTTAGGTCATTACTAACTTCGCCTGCTTTTCCAGCAAATTCCCAACCATCAGCAAGATCCCTCCCTCAGCTGAGGAGGTGGAAGGGTTCATAGCTCTTGTGGATCGGCTAAGAGAAGAGCAGAAAAACAGAGCGGTAGTAGAGGAGTGGGGTGACCACTGCATCGGAGTCCACTGCCACTATGGTAAGTTGATGTTTATGTCAAGAAGAAAATACTAACTTCGTGATCCAACAGGATTCAACAGGACTGGATTCTTCATCGTATGCTACCTCGTAGAACGACTTGGCTACGACGTGCAGGCCGCTATCGACGAATTCGCGAAGCAGAGACCGAACGGCATAAAGCATGCTCATTTCATCGACGGGCTTTTCGTCCGGTACTGCAAGGGATTAAAGAGGGCGCCGACTATGTGACATTCTTATGATGACATGATTAGATGAAGTTTGTACAATAATATTGGATCGATGGCTCTTGTGAGAATATATTTGGATACCCGCCATTCATTCATTGATTGTAGATTTTGATTGTGCCCTTGTACTCTCGATCTTATTACACATGGGTTATTCGTTTCTTGATATCAGAAAATCAGACAATTGCTTGAAAACCGGCAATCTGTCCGAAGGGAGCCGAGCCCGGGGGGGTTTAGCGAGCCCCTTTTCAGTTGCGAGACATGTGACAATAATCCGAGTCGATCTGAGAACATCACTGCGATGCCGAATGAACAACTCCTCAACCTCTTCTGACAACTTTTTATATTTCTCGCTTCTACGACACGACTGAAAAGAAAGCTATATACTGTGTTGCCTACCGCATATAACCAACAAAAATATGATCCAATTAAGGACGTATCCGCTCCATCCTCGGCAACGCCAACTAATGCTATGCTCTACCGGAAGATCTCCCCCCAAACGTGGCCCTGGGGCCATTTATCTTACAAAATGAACTTGATTCAACACCGTCCCCTTATGAAGTCATCCCGCTAAGTATCGTCTTCAAAGACTTGCTCTTTCTCCTCGATGACTCTTCGCTATCATCCTGCCCATTGGATGATGGCGGCGATGAGTCGTCTTTATCCTTCTTCTTCAACCGATGGACGAAATCGAGCCCATTGATGATACTTCTTGAGCGAGTGGTCTCGCTATCGGTGATGCTGCCAGGCCGCTGCTTTTGATTTGCTGGAGTCATCATCAAGCCCATCGGGAGATGCTTCTGGTTTTGGCCAGGAGCTGGCAAAGAAACGACACTTGAGGTCGCGCTGGGAGTGCGGGTCAATTGGTTTTCACTTGCGAAGGAGCGCCGCGGGCTTCTGGATCGATCAGAGCGAGTGACTGAACTGGACCTATCGCTGTTGTCTCGGGAAGTGTCTAAAGCGGATGAGGCTAACACGACTGAGCTTGTGGCAAGTTCCCGTAGGCGATTCTGCTGAGCTGTGCTAGGGCGGTGTTTCGAGAACTTGTTGCCGATGATTGCCCCCGTGTGGGAAATCAAGGCCCTTATGACGTCCTTTTTGATAGTTTGAGCAAGGTCCAGGTTTGACCATGTTTTGTTCCGATATTCAATGGTAGGTAACTTGAACTGCACAATCTGGTGTCAGCTGGGCATTCAACCTCCGAGTCACTCGGAAGGGGAAATTGTTGAGGCTTCACAATTCGCGAGGCGCTCAGGCAGGAGAGAATGGAATGAGTGAAATCCACATACCACGAAATCATGAACATCTTCGATGTTGCGATCCCCTTTTCCTTTATAAGAAAGGCACAAGACCACGGACGGTATCTTGACATAGGCCAAAGTCATATATTCCGAAGCCCGAGACATCATCTTTGTCAAATCATCAGAAGGCTGCTCTTTTTTCTTGTGGCTGTTTCGATGAATTCCAAATCTCTTAGATTTAGTTTCGCTGTTCACAGACTGAGAATCCTGCAGCGAGTTGATTGTCGACGCTCGACCTAGAGTTGGACGTGAACCAATGCTAGACTGCAAGCTTTCTGCGGACGCCTTCTTCCCTAGTGTCTTTGTCGAGGAGAAGCGTGAGCTCGACGAGCTTTTGCCATTCGATTGGAACAAGCGGAAATGATGACCTTCCATCCCAGGGGAAGACTTTGTCTTTTGCGAGACTGCAGTTTTAGGCCGAGCTTCCGAGGTCATCGTCGGGTGCAACCGGAGTTCTAAGGAGCCTGCTCTAGTGCTAGAAGCAGACCCGCGTTTCTCTGTGCCAGAGATGGTCAATTGACTTGAGTTCCCCGTGTCCGCCTCACCCTCTTCATCGTTTTCAACAGGCTGCATGTTCTTGACCATAAAGGGCGACTTGGTCTTCGAGTCGCTTGAACCAGGAAACATATAGTCGAAGAGCCTCTTTCCAACCTCACGCTCAAGCTGGATTTTCATTGGGAAGAGGTTGACTTCAAAGTGATCCATCACCGGAATTCCGGCAATCGCCTCAAGCATGTACCAGTATACTCTCAACATATACTGATTGCCTCCTTCATTGAAAGCGCCTCGCTCAGCATCTGTGTACGGAGCAAACATTTCAGGATAGATCGCGTCGGGTAAGAGATTGAGTCCCACGATCTTGCCAATTTGCATCAGGTTGATATGCGATCCGTCAGAGTTATCGGTCCGATCATACTCAGCTTTTTGAAGTTGGAATTCCATCAGCGGCTCGTGGTTATCTCGGATCAGATGCCAAACAATCTGCTGAGATGAGATATTCCACCTCAACAAACCACTCGACTGGGATCCGTCATACTTTCTCTGAGAAGTTGTAATAGCTTTCATCATGAAAAACAATTCGTCTTCGCAGCTTGTCAAGTCTTTGTCAAGCGCAAGCCTGTCTTCCCAACCTTGTTTGTCCAGGTACTTGGAGTTGATTTGGAATTGTGTTTTGATTTCATCCAGTTGTCGGATCCGTTCTTGCAGACGGATAACCATCTCTGGAGCACCTCGGAGATCGCTGAAATCCGAAGCAAGCATGATCTTCTCCAGGCGTTCAGTTCTGGTCTTCTCCAATGGTTCACTGTACATGAGGAGATCCAGCACAATGATATACATTGCATAATACTGGGCTGAGTTACAAATGGCACGAACCTGGGGAAACTCAACCCAGAGGTGGTCCATCCGGCTCTCCACATTATTGGGGCTCGCAGCATGGTTCCCGTCCGCGCTGATCTCGTCATTGTATTTAAGTCGTAAAGTATTGTACTTGTCGTAGCGCAAACTGGCTGACGTTTTCTGCACAACGCGCTTGAAGCCAAAGGGGTCAACTTGGAAATCAAACATGACTTCCATAGGCACCCAAGGCGGCCAAGCAGATCCTGCGGGGACGCCGTAATGATTTCCGGAGTACATAGAAAGCAGTTGTGAAGAGAACCATTTTTGATGGGTGACAAAGAATTGTGTGCTGTCCATTTCAACCGCGAAGCGCCGTTGCACAAGACCACTCACATCATCGAAGATGCGATCCTTATCCATGACTTCGATAACCTTCAGTTCCATTCCCTTTGCTGTGACCAAGACGACTGCTTTAGGATTCTTCTCACTTTGAAGCTGGATTTGAGGCGCAATGAGCCGCAGGTGATAGCTGCTCTGAGCCATGAAGTCGCCAGCAATGTTCGCATCCAACTGCTCGTGAGAGACTCTCTCACTTGTTTCCTGAGTCTGAGGATCATCTACAGTGACGAAACTCTTTCCATCGGCAAGAATTTCTCTTATACGATCCTCGATGTCTTGAGACGCAACATCTTCACCCTGAAGTGCGGTAGGGGAACTTGCTGTTGCGGAATTTTCGGCTTGTGTATTTGTGCCCGGCTTTGCAGCTGCCTTCCCCTTATTTTGCTCTTCAACAATATCCAGAATGAACTTAACGGCGCGTCTTGAAAGATAGTATACAAAGCCACGTCTTTGACTGACTTGATGGATATATCGGAGGATGATGTTCCGTAACATATTATTCCACTTCAGCTGCATGTTATGGATAACAAAGCGATTGTTGAAGTCGCTCACGAATTCTGCCCCAGGATTGGTGTCCATGCCCTCGGCTTCCGGGTCGTACTTTTCGGGTGACGGGGTCTCGCCGTCGCTGTCGACATCAATGTCGCCATCTGGGACTGCTCTTTTCGTATTGGTTTTTACATGCATGGTCATACGATGCATTATAGACTCCAAAAAGATCTTTTTGTCTCGCAACACATCGCCATGTTGATTCAATTGCTCGAAGTCGTTCTTCAAAGTGGTGTTATTCTCATCCTTGATGTGTTTAAGCTCAGCATCTCCGAGAGCTTGAGTGTGAGAATCCATTTGTTGTTGGAGTTGGTCCAAACGGCTTTGAATCAGCTGGCATTGAACACGGCGAGGATCGTCATCCTTGCTCATAATGCAGAAATGCGTTGGCTCGTTGCCAAACGTGCTAGTTCGATCTGGATCCCCGGATATTGTGTCACCATGGCCGGTCTGCCGGAAATATGTAAAGCGTGGAGCGTAGGCAAGCGGCATTATCTTTGTGTCGGGGTTTGCTTCTGAAGGCAAGATCCAGTCTAGTTCGACGAAATCATCCATATCAATCCAACTGAAATCGTTGTCTGGTATCTCAAAGTGCGATAAGTCCGTGGCACCTTCTTCTTGTTGTGAAACAAGAAGACTAGGGGCGGAGGCTTTCCGAAGATCTTCTGGTGTGGTACCTGCAATGCTGGCTGCTACCGCTCGGATATCTGCCGATATCAAGTCGAGCTGGGCTTGATGCATTTTCATACCAGTTGTCTTGCCTTGTGTCTTTCGTCCCTTGTCTTGTGTGTTGAACTGTTCGCGCCTCTGATGCACGTCCAGCATAAAACTATCGAGCCTCATTTTGATTCCAGTAGCAGAAACAACGTCTTCCGAGTAGTCCTCCGCATCCTTGTGCTTGTAAATGTGGCTTAGGAAAAGGGGAGCTAGTAGGAGGCTGTATTTGACAGTGGCAATATGTCTGCCGAACTTCTTGCTGGACTTTTCGAGACCAGGCCATAAACTCCCTTGGCGGATGGGAAGTGACATAGTGCCATTAAACATGGACCACCAAGCGAAAAAGTGCGTGAAGAATCGAGGAGTCAAATGGACCGTGTTGTAGCTCTTGGAAGACTCTGTGTTAGTGACAACCCATTCTCTGTCCACAGGAGCTTTCACAGCTATTGACATGTGAATATGGTGACTTCGGAAGCCCCTGAAAGCATCGTATTCAAGACCAGGTGGGGCCTTTGCGAATTGTGGTTCTTTAAAGACGACGTTATAGTGAGGCTCAAACTCAAAGGACCGCCGGTGTCCTTTCTGCTCCAGATTTCTCTCAAACATCAAGCCTGCAAGCCACTGAACATTTCCTGAGAGTTTCATAACTACCTTCTTGAACGATGCGCCCCGCTTGAAGCTATCTGCACTAGAAACACTATCATCATCGCGGTTGTGCCTTGTTGTGCCACGGGCTTGGTGGCTGTAATCCGGAATCGCAAGAATGTATTCGCCGCTGTCCACTGTCATGAACTTCTTGGGATCTTCATCTCGGCATATGTTCCACCTCACGTCATTTCGCCAGCACATGAGGAATCCCGCACCGTTTCCGGTAACCATATACGGATCGCGAGTTCCCTTAAGCATGAGGTGGACATCGCCATCGCCCCGCCAAGCAACCTGAACGCGAGAGTGGAAACTGAGCCGTATTTTGTCCCAGAATCCAGTACGATCCGATGGATCGACCTGAGGCTTGGTGAAGCCTTCGATCACCATCATCATGTCCTGAATTGCTGGTTGATATGAAGCACCCCAGGTTATTCTGGTAGGGTAACCAGTATTGATATCCACGGTGATATCCGAGTATGTCTTCACTGGCGAAACAGTCCTTCGAACATCAATAGCAAATCCACCCTCGTTTGAAGTCTCCGGCTCGCGATTCTTTGGAGGGATAATATTGACTTTGACGTGGCGAGTCGATTCAGGACCTCGATATTCCTCTGCAATGACAAAGTCCGTCTTGAGTGACCATGCGGGCAACCTTGCTGACTGCCCAGGTTTGGTTGCTGGGACATGGAGGAGAGGTAATGGATAGTCTCGGAGAGTGACCCGCGCCTCTCCCATGTCTATCTGAACATGCAGAGGAACGAGCAGAGAATATTTCATGTCGTACGGCATGCCTTTCCCAACACGATGGATGAACTCCGGTAATTGGCTCATGTGAAATGAAGGTTTATCGATGGTGATGTGAAGGTCGCTGATCAACGTTGTCATTAAGGCCGGCCGTTGAGGCACTTCTAGGATTTCTTCCGTTTCTTCCATATCGTCAGGAAGCTCATCAGGTCCCCAGAACACACCACGTAGCTCTTTCATGCCATTTTTTGCCGAATTGGAAATGCGGTCGATTCGTTGTTTCCAACTTTGAGAGTTGTGGCGTTGCAACCTTTCGTAGGCCTCTGCAATCGAAATCTTAGCAGAGCCACTCATTCCACATGTGCCTTCTGGATCATAGCGCAACTTGCGGCCGCGGTGAGACCTCGATCGGCCATCCCGGGATGTGTTGTTTTCACTCTTGCTCCGCTGTCGAGCGCTATCCTTGTTGGTGCTACGGCCACGTGGGTGAGCCGATTTGGCACGGAATCGTAGGGAATCCTTCTGTCTCTCCTCCTCTTCAATCTTCTTGGCTTTGACTTTGAATGCTGCCTCACGTGCAATACGCTGTCCTTGCTCCACCAGACCAGCTCGGTATATTGCGGCCAATTTCCATTCAAATGCACCATCCTCGAGCTCAAACAGTAATGCTCTGCTCCGCAGCGAGATTTTGGGGACATGTTTTGGGCCCTCTGGGAATTTTTCGAGAATATACTCGTTTGTTCCAGTGACGAAACGATGGTGAAGCTGCTGGACAGATTTGAACGTGTTCATGAAATTGTCGAAGACTTTGTGAAGAATAAGTTGATGAGGAACAGCTAGTCTTATAGCCTCCGTGTTCACGTCGATCATCCGCTCGTCGTGCAATTCGCCATTGCTGTGCTTCCGTCTGTTGTCACGTAGATCAACTCGAAGAGTTTTCACACTGACGATCCTTGCCCAAACACGCTTCATTTTTGGGGCTTCAGCATACAACCGAGCAAGCTTGGCATGGACGAAAGGGGCCGACCACCTATGTCGGCCGGCTTCCATCCCATATATCTGTAGCATCATGGGGGGGTCGGCTGGCATGTCACCCTTCACTTGTACCAATGTCGACCGCACGTCCACGGTCACGAACTCTTTTGCGTTAAACGGATACACCGCAGAATCTTTCAATTGCAGATCTTCTGGAGATCTCAAGGGGGAAAGGTGGTCAGCACCACCAAAGACCCGCGCGGCTGCTCGTGCCCGCTCCGCTTCCAATACATCGGCTTTGGTGCGAACGAAGGCCTTCCTTAATACTGTGGTAGCAACTCCAACTGCGTAATGTCGATAGAGCGAGTATTGAAAAAGCAGTGTTCTTACGTGCGAATTGACATGGAAGATTGGCCCTTGGTTGTCACTTGATGTAGACAATGCCACTTCGAAGCGTGGCATGGCAACAAATGGTGATGCTTCCCATTTTTCGGTAGACTCGACCACAAATGCCTCCAGACCTCGAATGTGAACAGCTAAACGGCGGCCATCACTAGGAAGTTGTTGATGCTTCTTCCGCGGCGATTGTGGCATTTTCAAGAATGTTTCTGGATCTGGGGTCAAAGACCGACTCCCCGTTCTTCTTCGGGAGGCTCTTCGGTCTAGTGCTTCGGATTTTTGAGCCCGGTATTCCGCTGTCCAAGACTGCAATTGTAATGCTACGCCTCGGGTGTCATCAGAGATGTCTTCATCAACTCCAGCGACTTCCGCGCTGAAGTCAGAGCCCTGTATTGAAAAATGTAACAACCAAGCCGGTATTGCCCTAACAAAATTGGGGTCACGAGAGGTTTCCGCATGAGCTTTCTTCTCAGGCTCAACATTCAGTCGCAGTTGGCGAACTATCTGACGAACTCCATCGCTGATCTCTGGTCGAATCATGTGAATTGAAAAAGTCTGCAAAGTGCCTGTAGCTACAACATAGACTTCCGGATTCGCACTGAGTTGGACTTTCAGTTCCAGTGACTCGGTCTGAAGCAAGTCAAAATGAGCTCCCGATGATGTTTGGTAGTAGAGGTCATGAGACTGCAACCTGAGTGTCGAACCCAGGCTGTAATGTAGTTCTCCTACAGCTGAATGCGAAGATTCAATGTCCAAAGAGATCGAAGAGATGGAGGATATGATCAAGTCGAAGTCGTCTTCTTCTGCCGTCTTTTCGACGGGTGGAAGTGCGATCCGTATCACGGGTTCATGCATCGAGAATTTGACATTGGCCTTGGGTAGTAATCTAGAGATGAGAATGTGTCTCCGCGGTAACGTCCCACTCCTGGCCTTCGGTTTAGGCTGGAGAATAGCCAACAATAGAGGTAGATGCTTGGGATCCAGGTCAACAGACGGAGAAGTGATGACCATATTAGCGAAGAGGATATTAGCATTCCGTTCATCTGCACTATTGTCCCCACCGAACTCAACAGTCTTCGAAGGGAGAGTGGTTCGGACTGTCGTTGTCGCCATTGGAATATACATTAACCTGTCTGTCTTGCCTCGTCCTTCATCAACACCGATTGAAATTGATAGGGCTGCGACTAAGGCTTGGTGTGCAATGTCCTTGGAAGAGAAATACATTCGATGCGCGGGAGACTTCTGATCCAGCCTGTGCAAATCTACCCCAACCTCTTTCATGGAAGCATTCAAGTAGAGTGGTGAGCCGTGGGGCTGAACAGAGCTGATTTTCTTGGTAAACCCAACAAAACTGACGGCAAACTGCACCTCTTTGATGCCACGAAGGATAGAGCTCACAAATTCTTTTGAATCTGAGACAGTCCGCACCAGGTTCTCTTCTCGGCTGCCAGGTCTGTCGAGTTCCTCGAGCAGGTCCTGGACAGATATGTCTGCACCCACAGGCTCCGGCGGGGCGTACAATTTTCGACACCCCTTGTACCGATTGATGCAAGTATTGATGTCATCATACGGTATATGGACCCGGCCTAACTTCAGCGAGATAGCAGCATCTCTAAGGCCGTCGAGGTCCTTGTATAACAAGCCGTGGATGTTGAGTGTTGCATGATCCAGAACTTCCAAAGAATCCCTGCCTTCTGGAGTGAAGAGCACGCTGCGCATAGTAAGCATCCACTCTGCTGGACGCTGATCCTTTTTGGCTTTCTTGACATGGGAAAACATCCTCCCTCGGTCGACCATCTTGCGTCGGGTATCCACTGCCATTGTAAAGCTCCCAACTTGAATATGCCCCACGTCAACCAACGTCAGTGAGGAATTCGAGGCCACCACGTCCACCATGCGAATCCAGTTGATGTTTCGATGAAGGCGCTTTATTCGGTCCTTGATACCAGTAAGTCGTTCCCAGCTCTTGCTCCTGTGTGGCCCGGAGCTGGCTTTTCGTGACAATGGTTTTCGTTTCGGCTCGAATTCGCAATTGGGCCCATCTGCGCCTTCGACCATGCCGTTGGCCTCCCCGGGATCGCCATTCTTATCTCCTTCGGCAGCCTTCAAATCCACCGTTACAGCTAATTCCGTCAGGACGATACTGAGCCATGTTGGTTGCGCAAATGTAGGTCGGTGTAGATTTAGGCCGAGGCCCCTGATCTCTATCTTTATGCCATCTTTTGGAGTGTATGCAAGCCTTCTCAAAGATAAGTAGCCGATGCGCTGAATGGAAATGCCCGTGAGGATTCGTAGGACGGCGAAGAGTATGAACGATGACAAATATAAGAGGACGACCAGTCCAAAGATGAAGGAGGGATTCAAGAGCGCCATTTAAACCCTCAATCCTGGAACGCCATTCGCAGCGCAAATCTCGTCGCCGACTGGTAGGATAGGTGAAGCTCCTCTCGATGTCAGCTCCGTGCAGATGCAATTCCGGCAGGAGACAGTGCTGCCATTCGCAGTTTTGTCCTGCACAAAGAACCGTTGAGCTGGCCCAGTACACTGTTTACCCTTCCGCTGCTACCGACGTATGATGCGGGCGGAGGAGACGGACCAGCATAGTTCACCAGAGCTTCCACTGATTCGAGAAGAGAACTAGCTTGGGGTGAACGAGTTTCGTGGGAGAGCTAGATGGAGGCGGAGGCTCATTTTGTTGATAGTCGGAAATGACGTCTTGGAGTCGAGGCTCTGCACAAGCTCTCAAACGGCCGTCGTCAATTTTCGAGCCAAACCAGTGTTAATCGGCGCCGTCGAGCGGTAATGAGGGTTGTTGGGATATGCTACTCTGTTCTGGTGATGACCGAGACCGTTTGATAGCGAGGCTGCGCTATGATTGACAGGGGTCTGATTGGGCAAGGATGTAAGGTTTCCGGACATCCCGAATTGGGCATCCAGATTCGACGGTATGAAGCTGATCTACAAGCATCCATAGCGAGGCTGGAACAAGCTCATTTTAACTTTCTGTTCAAGTGACACAAAGCCTTAACTCGATTACTTGTTGCTATAGTTGTTCTAAAGGAGTCGATTATCTCTGTCAGTCTTCCATCAATACTTTCAGCACTGCACGGACCACTCATTTCAGGGGCTATGTTATCCAGTTGATATGGTAGAACCGTGGCTTTGAGTCCTTCTTTCGAACCAACCCTTGTTTGTTATATATTCTATCGAAGGTAGATGACGTTGAGGTGAACGTTCGGCGAAGATGCCAAGTATTCAGGTGATCTGCCCCATTTCTTGCCGACGGCTGGCTGCCGCTCAAGTGGTCATGTATTAGCATCTGAATGGATAGGAGCTGACCTCCCGTATCATTGTTCAGCAGTCATAAGACTTTCATGCCATTTCTTACATTTCACTTCTCTGGAAAATATACTAACAATGTCTGCGAGTCCTGGCTCTTCATCCTCGATTCTCGTGAAAGGAAACGATTTTGGCACCATCACTTCTCTTTGGTCATTTGAGTCAACGCTAAACATGGATTTTGAAATGGTCCACGAGAATAATGACAGCAACAAGTAACAATGACATTGCATCATCTACATAAATGCCATTCATTTCTGCTTCTTAGCAGCCCGTTTCAGAGCCCTGGTGTCCTTCTTCAACCTAGCATCAACGATCTTGTACTTCCCCTTTACGCCCCTTGGTCGCCCAGCAATACCCCTATTTCCACCTCTCGCAACAACAACCTTCACCTGTTGTTGGGGCTTCTTTTTCACCGCTTTACTCATCAGCTTCATAATGCTCTGAGCTTTCTCCTTCTCAGTCATTCCCTCCTCGTCTTGCAACATGGCAGACTTCTTCCGTAACTTCTCCAATCGCTGCGCAGCCTTGAACTTCTTCCTGTCTTTGGCTTCTCGCACCTTCTTAATAGGTCGAGCATTCAGGGCGCGGAGCTTCTCTTTGATGGCTGCGGCACCGGCAGCTGTAATGGGCCGATGGGGTTTATCGTGCCGTTTCTCGTCATCGAGAAACCATTCGGGTAAACCATCGCGGTCCTTGAAGGCATATTTGTTGAAACCTTCATCTATGAGATCTCGAGTTGTTTTCTCTCCCGAGGCAATCTGCTGTGCAAGAGTCATGGCTTCTGCTGTGATGATATCGATGTCTGTTGCTTGTTAGAGTTTAGACTTAGTAGAGATATATTTTGATGCATACCGAGCTTGCCATCTCTTCGCGGTGCCTCGTCCTCCCACTGTTTTTCTGCATCTGTACGTTTGACTACCTCAAATCCTTTCTCGTCGTCATCGGACTCAGATTCGGCGTCTTCTGCTAGTTCTGGAAGGTCGTCCTTGGATTCGGCCTCATCATCTGGTTGAATGATAGAATTTAAGCGATCAAGGTCTGCATCTACCTCCTCCTCATCTTCCTCTTCTGGAAGTCCTCCTATGTCCTTGAAGATGTCCTGGTCAAAGAACTGTGCTGCTCGCCGGGATAGGCCCCCTGACTTCTTCTCGTTGCTATCCAGATTGGTCAAAAGCGATCGCTTCGATGGCGCCTCCTCATCAGAAGACTCGTCACTGCTATCTTCCTCCAGCTCGTCGTCGTCCTCGCTGTCATGCTCTCCTGCCGAGAATCCCTCCCACTCGTTGTCGCCATGCTCTTTTCGTGCTTTCTTTGCCCGAAACTTAGCATCAGCATCGGATTTCCGATTTTGGTATTGCTCGTATAGAGAATCAAGCTCTCGGTCTAGCCTATCCTGCTCATTGTCGCTCTCCTCGTCATTTTCTCCTGATCCAAATCCACTATCTTGATCCTTCCGAGCATCCGCTTCAGTCAAAATTGCCATCTTGCCCTTGGCAATTTTGTCCACGGCTCCAGACTTATCGATAGCCTTGAGCCCAAACATCGAGCCTTCTCCATTGGGCCCTGCTTGCTCAAGACCAATTTCAGTTGGTGCAGTCATGTGGAGTTGCATTCGAATGATTTCCTTCTGCTTTTTCTCGTTTTCTCTTCTCCGTTCCCGCTTCTTTCTCGAAGTCTCCTTCTCACTCAATTCTTGTAATTCTTCCTGAATCTTTAGTTCCTCATCCATGGACTCGACTTCTGCGACTTCTTCTTCAGCAGCGGCGGCGTTCGCAGTCTTCTTCGTCGCAAACCCAAACTTCTCGCGAACTTTCAATCGCCATCTCAAAAGACTGCGGAACTCCTTTCGCCCCAATACTCTTAGATCAGCACAGCAATTTCGGATTTCTTGCGTGGTTTCTGGTAGTTTGTCCAGAGCCGCAAGAGCGACATCGCCGTTCGGTGGCTGCTCAAAATTTAGTCTGTTCAGACTACCAAGAATAGCAATGGGATCAGTCGTCTGTATGAACTCGCTAGCTGGCACCTCCTTGAACTGTGTATAATTCCCCTCCTCATAACCATCTCTCTTCCGCTTCTTGACTTCTGGATTGAAAACCTTGGCTTCATTGTTGGGTGTAGGATCTGAAAGCTCGGCGAAGACAGATCTAGGATCAAGAAATTTGGGGTCAATTCGTTTGGGGGCTTTGAAGCCTCGACAAACGACAAAAATTTCGGCGGAAACATTTCTCGAGGACGGCGGCTTTGTAGCTTCGACTTTGGTGAAGAGTTGATTGAAGACCCAAAGCAGATTGTTGTAATCCTTTGATCTAAAGACTTTTGTGACAAAAGTACCTCCTTCGACTAGAAATTCGGTTGCCAGCTTCATAGCCTGCAAAGCCAATTCTGCTTGGTTGAAAGAATCCTGAACCCATGCAGTACCAACATTCGGCGCACCATCGTGCAAGACTGTATCCGCCTTCCATGTCTTCAGATATTGACGAATCGTAGCTCGGCACTTATCAGTTGTGATATCGCTTTGGAAAGTTATGCATTTTGGGATTGCTTTGATGGGAGAAAGATCAACACCGACAATGAGGGAACCCTCCGGCATAGTCTCTGCAGCAACTTGACACCATGACTGTAGACACATCAGCTATTGATCTCTACACGTATAAAGAGAACCAACCCCAGGAGCAGCACAAAGATCCAACAAGACTTTGCTCTTCTCCAAGAATCCATATTTCTTGTTTAGCTGGATCAATTTGAATGCAGCTCGGGCCCGATATCCCTTCTCTTTGGCCAATTTGTACCACTTATCCAAACGACCCTTGCCGTGCTTCTTCTGAATACCCATGCTGGCGGGTTGGATGGATGTTGCTGGTCCAAATGAGGAGTTTGGTGTTCTCGATTTTGCTGATCGAGCCCGCGCTCAAAATTCTGATATTTCACGATAACGAAAATCCGCCAAGCCTATCGGGGAATGGTCGCACCTCCCAGCCACCATGCGCCACAATCGCGAGCGCGTCGGTTTGGCGTTAAGTGCTTAACCAAGTAAACGACGTGAAAAAGTTCAACTTCAAGCCCAGCAACAAACCACCCTCGACATGACTTGATGTTGCAGCTGGAGCTCCAGTGACTGCCAAAATGTCGTTGTTCGAGCTCGTAGACGATGCCAGTCCACCGGACTCCGAGGTTGCCCCATCATCGAGTCAGAATATATTCTCTTCCCCTCCTGGAGCTACGAGAAGTCGTCAGAAGGAAGAAAAACCACCATCTGTAACACCGAGAAGATTCAGGAAGTTCTTTACACCGCGGTCTCAAGGCTACCCAAACAGTTCTGCTCGTGAGGCTTTGCACGACATCACTGCACCGGCGCTGAATCGAAATCCCACTCAGTCAAGCCCTCTCCGTCCTTTTAAGAGTATCAATTCCAAAGAAGACAGTCCCACATCCTTTATTAGAGGTTCAAAAAGACAGAAGACAACACATACACCAGAAACCTCGCCCCGAAAATGTTCAAGACGAAAACCCTACAGCTCCCCTGAGGAAGCAAACGAAAGCGAACTCGGCGAGCACCTGCTGTCTTCACCTTGTGAAAGAGCTGTTCTGGACACAAATCATGAGGAGAAGGAGTCAATGGAAGAATACCAATATCAAAAGCCAGTAGAGCCCTTGAAACGAATTGTTTCCCGAGTGAACAGAGGTCTGGGAGGGCAGTTGTTAGACTTGAGCATCAGGAGCTCGGTTGGTCGAAGACGCCAACATCATGTCTACACGTCCAATGGTTTGTCAAGCACTAGTTTTCCTTGTATCCTGCTAATGCTGTTCAGATTGGCAAGATCACACCCAGTCGTTCTATTCTAGAGAGGATGATACCCACCTTTGTACAAGCATAACTGGGCCATCCCGTACCATCCCATTTTGCACAACAGGATGTAATAGTCAGTGCACATGTCCACAGAAGCTGGTTGAAAATATGTACTGACTTTCTTCTAGCAAATAGTCTCGTTGCTATGGGAGATGAAGAAGGTCGAGTCCGACTCATGGAGTCGGCCAAAGATCCAAACTCGGTACGTTTCTATAGATCTAATACCCATAAATATGGCCGAAGTCGAGTATTGAGCTCATTTATTACAGGTCTTTAAAGATGTATACCTTTCCTTTCGTGTCCATACCAACGCTATTATTGATATGGTTTTCTCCGATGACGACCGCTTCTTAGCAACAGCATCAGGCGATCAGAGCGCAAGAATTGTTGATATGACCACTCAAACCACCATTTCAATCCTTGGGAACCACACAGCTTCGTTGAAGCAAGTCCGATTTCAGCCTGGAGCAAACAACCATAGTATCATCGCTACATCAAGCAGGGATGGCAGTATACAGATATGGGATCTTCGAGTCCGCGGATACAGTGGTAAGCAAATTTTGAATTTGTCAAAAACTCCCCTTCAAGAGTACCTGTAATTACATGATTCTATTATTTTCGCCTTTTTGAGGCATCTCCCTCTAGATTTCTTTAGTCTTCTCGAGAACGCATTCCTGACGCTCTCCAGGCCCTCTTCATACAATGTACAGACCTGTGGATCCTGATGAGAACACAAATAACTCCCAGCCACACGATATTCAATGGGGCCGGGCTGTCAACAGCATATGGAATGCTCACAAGCCTTACACTCGCCACGCATCAAGTCTTAATCATCCTGATGCAGGTTCCCGTGGCGAATCAGTAGGCAGAGCAGGAGATGTTTCCGTCACAGCAATCGAGTTCCTGCCAGGTCGAGAACACCTCCTCATCTCTGCTTCTGAGGCAGATTGCTCAATTATGCTCTGGGACATACGATCTATCCATTCCAAGCGCAAGGTCCAGCTCCCACTTTCGGTGACGAAAAAGGTCGAAAGTCATACCAATTTCCGACATTTCGGTATTAACTCCCTCAATCTCAGCACTGACGGAAGTCGGATCTACAGTCTCTGCAAAGATAACACAGTCTACGCCTACTCGACCTCGCATCTGATCTTGGGTAACTCACCAGAACTTTCACTTACGAATCAAGAGCGCTACCTGCAACGAGACACACAAAAAGGACTAGGACCTATGTACGGTTTCCGACATCCACGACTACATGCCTCATCCTTTTATGTCAAGTCTGCCATCAGAAAAGCCAAGGATGGCAAATGCGAGATGCTAGCTGTTGGTAACAGCGGTGGCGACCCAATTTTATTCCCAACAGATGAGAGATACTTCCCGAAGGATACAGGAGAAAAATCAGCTACAGGACTTAATCCGGAACTTGCACAGAGAAGACCGACCCTTGCTAGAGTAGGCAGTGGCAGCTTTAATGGTCGGGCGGAAACTTCAATACCAATCTCGACAAACGGAACTCCCCTTGTTAGAGGTCACGATAGAGAGGTTGGAAATTTAGCGTGGACTTATGATGGAGAGCTGGTCACAGTTGGTGATGACTTTCTAGTGAGATTATGGCGGGAAGGAGGAAACGACGCAAGAGACCTGAGAATGGGTGGTGAAGCTGATGGCAGACGATGGGCTTGTGGATGGGCAGAAGTCAGTGAGGAGTACGATGACGACGATTGTTGACTGCTTTCGAGATACACATTTGCAGCGAGGTGGCGTTACAGAGAGAGGTCCTTTTCATTCATAAGCAGGTGTATGGCGTTCTGAAGCATGGTGGAGTCATGGTTCACCAATTGAATACTATTGATTCTCTCGCATGCAGTTCCCAAAATGGAACTCGGTGACACTGGATGGCCCAGTGGCTACCTTTCAATTCTTGAGAAAACTCTTTAAAGGCACTAGCATCCTCTGCACTTCAACCCCGGCTTTGATCATGATTGAGTATCTCTATCAGCCTGTTCCAACTATTTCTCCGAATGACATCTTTGGGGTTGGTTCCAAAGTCTCCCATCAAGTCTAGGAGGCAAAGTCCCTTTTGAGAAAGTTCTGCAAAGAGGTTAGCACACAACCTTAAAACCAAGAATTATCCACTTACAGGGATTCTGAGCATTCCGGCGCTGGAATTTCAACACTTGATTATATATATTGTTTCCTTCAACAAATTTTATGCCTTCGCTCTCTTCTTCTTCTGCCTCGACTTCTTCAATGAACTCAGATGGCTGGACGTTTTGTCGGGGTGATGCCTGCACGTTCTGCGTTGCTTGTTCAGCTCTCGTTTGAGGCGTCATTCTCTGAGCGGCTTGTTGGAATTGCATCATGTTCATTCCTTGTTGTTGAGAAGCTTCCTGCTGGAGACTGGCTTGGCTCTGTGCCTGTGCTTGGGCTTGGGCATGTGCTCGTGCTCGGAATGGTTGTAGCTGATGCAGTTGCTGCAACGTCTTTTTTTGGAACTGTCGCAAATGGTTCGGCATGATTTGACCTTGGAATGGCTGGTCCAGATGTTGTGGTGGCCTGAGATGTTGTATGGAGTTTTGCATTCTCTGGGCTCCTTGTTGATTTTGCATTATCTGCATGCTTGCTTGCAGATGAGTTTGCTGCTGAACTTGAGCTTGCGCTTGTGGCTTGGCGTTTTCCTCGGCTAATACAGTCACTGCTTCCACGAGTTCTTGTTGGACCTCCTGTATGGAATGGGGTATTGGCTGGAATGTCTGAAGTGGGATTTCAGCGTTTAACGTGTTCTGTGTTGTCATTGAACTCTGGGAAGTTTGATTGCCAGGAATTGCCACATGCGAATCATTTCGGACGGTTTGTTTAAGGAGATTGTATCTGCGTAAGACTTGTGCTTCTGTTCTAGTTGGAATGTGCCCAAGGAATCTTATCATGTATATGTCCTGTCCAGCCAAGTCGGCTTGTATTCCGTCCCTTATTTTTTGGTCTTCGGTCCGGGACCACTCTTTTTCTGTACTCGGTATACTCCGTCGCGGTTTAGGGCTCGACTGCTGTTGCTGTTGATGCCTTTGTGAGGAGCTACTAATTGGATGTGTTTGCTCTGCATAATTGTGCGGTCCTGTTATGGTAGCTTGGTGTGATGTCCAGAACCGCTTTGCAGTTTGCTCTTTGTCCAAAGCCTCTTCAGCTCTCTGCCCAGACTTTGTCAACCGAGTTATCCTCCGAGGCGAGGATTCCAAGAATACATGCTTACTTCGGCACTGACGTGCGGCGCAGCCGCCGTCGCAGGTGCGTCCGGAATCTGCTATCACAATCAACAAGAGTTCTTTTAATTCTCAAAGATCGACTTACCATCTTCTGGAGCTCGATATAATCCAGATACTTTACCAAGTCTGGTGTTTGCCATGGATCTTGGATAGATTGATTCGCATCACTTATCGAGTCGAGGATGGCTTGAATTCCAACCTCCAAGCGGTATCTGGTCTCGATGCAATTTTTGAGGGCGGTGGCAAGCGGTATGCTCTCCAAGTCAAACAACGCCGACTCGCGAGTCTCCCAGCACCAGAGCAACTGTCCTCGCGATATCGATAAGGTTCCGCTCGAGTCGCTGGCCGGGAGGTTGAGAATTTCGTCCATGGTGGTGATTCAAAAACGATACCGTCGATGTTAATTGCTGCAGACGAGTTTTGGAATGTCGAGACTGGGGGAAAAAGTAGGCAAGAGGCTACTACGTGACTTCCCGTTTCTACCAACATTGGTACGTATTTTGCCTCCCGTCCATCTGGAACGCTCTTTCTACTTTTTGATATCGCTCACGTTCAATGTTTCTGCAACCTCACATAATCGCACATTGGCTCTAACCAGACCTCAAATATTTTGTAGCAGGCTCCTCTATGTGGGACCATTAGGATGCAGAGTTGAGCATACTCGCTTAAATTCCGTTCTTGAGCGAAATGAAAATAAGGGGCAAGTCACATGATACTTCCTCAATCGAGTCTCGCGGTGGGCGAAAAAAGCACTGATCAATGTCCTCAGTCAACGTTGGACCTTGGGAAGAGACGATATTCAAATGTTCTAAAAGCTCGGGTACACTCGGAGGAGGTAAACTTCCAATATGCTATAAATTGACCAAATATTCAAAGAGAAAGCACCTGGAATAGTCCAACTTGACTTGGGACGTTGAAAATTTAGCGTCGCTTTTTTGTCCACCGTGAGCGTGTTTCCTCATGAATTGAGAGATTATTCATGTATCAAAGGAATTAATAAAAAGACCCTCAGCTACAACCTCTTTTCACATTCGCCGAATGCATCCCCCAAACCACCTTTGATATCCATCTCATCACAGTCATTAAACACTATATATCCAACCTCCTTTATATACAAACTCTACCTTCTCCACATCTATATATTTTTTATGGCAAATAATAAGCACTCAATCTATTCCCTGCCCCACAATATTCAAGAGAATTCCCCGGACACAAGAACGAGCAGTCACTCGCCGTAGCGTTCACACTCCCGGTATTCCAGGCGTTTCCACAATAACACTCTCCTCCGTATTCCACGCCCCAGTACTTGTAGCCGGCGCAATTAGACGCACACATCTCAAGGTTCATCGAGGTGTAGTTATAAAACGAGGCTCCGGTCAGGGCTCGGATGTTGGTCCCTTCTGTTTGGCAGCCGTAGTACTTATAACTTCCAATGACTGGCTTGATAGCTGGAGCGGTCTGCGTGGGCTTCGCCGTGGTCGTCGTGGAGGTCTTGCTCGTGCTGCTGCTTACCACGGTACTCAGCGTTGACGACGTCGAAGTACTAGATCTGAGAGATGATAAGCTGGTGAGTTTTGAGGTAGTTGACGATTTTGTAGAAGACGAGGATGATGATTTTGTGCTACTGGAGGTGCTGACGGACTTTGATGTCGACGTCTTGGTTGAGGAGGATTTGACGGAGCTTGTTGTCGACGTCTTTGATGTAGTGGAAGTGTGTACTGACGTTGAGCTTGATGAGGTGCTGACAGTTACAGTCCCAATCTTATACATTTCGAGGCGATTCCCTGCGCCACAATACTCAAATTCGTTCCCCGGACAAACCATTGAACAGTCACTCGCTGCGGCGAGAACTGAACCAGTATTGATGACGTTGCCGCAATAACACTGTCTTGGTTAGCTTTAATGTAAAAGGTCAGGATATGATCGAACTTGCCTCTCCAGCATACTCCACGCCGAAGTAGGTGTAGCCAACACAGTCCGCAGCGCATGCCTCAAGAGTCATAGCGGTATAATCATAGAATGAGGCGCTTGAGAGGGCACGAATATTTGTAGCTTCGGTATAGCATCCTTGGAAGGTGTATCCTGCAACAGTCTGTTTGATTCCAAGAGTTTGAGACGGTGCCACGCTAGACGAGGAGGATGTCGAGGTCACAGTTTTGGTCGTCGAGGTGCTGGAGGCTACTGAAGACAAGGAACTAGTCTTGCTCGTGGTCGATTGGACGACGCTACTGCTTGAGACAAGAGACGTCAACTCGTACATCTCAAGCCTGTTGCCAGCTCCACAATACTCAAAAGCGTTGCCCGGGCAAATGAAAGAGCAATCGCTCAAGGCAGCTAAAATTGATCCCGTGCCGAGGGCGTTGCCACAATAACCTGAACCGCATTAGAACAAAGAGTCACGGGATTTTGGCAAAGTTGCTTACATTCTCCTCCATACTCCACGCCGAAGTACGAATAGCCAGAACAATCACTCATGCATTGCTCAATCGTCATACCTGAAACGAAAATTAGAATGAGGGAGAAAACAAAGAGCTAACAAAACATTCGACGAGCCGATCACTCTGAAGATCTCGATGCTGCAGAGAATGTTCCGAAAAAGGTTTCAAAGGGTTCCCTTACCAGTGTAATTGTAGAATGCAGCCGATGAGAGAGCCCGAACCCCGACGCCCTCAGTATAGCATCCGAGGTATGAATAAGGACCGACAGTGGCCTTGTGAGCGAGTGTCGGGGTTGCAGTAGCCGATGAAGAGGTGCTTGTTTTGCTACTCGTACTCGAGGATGTGCTACTTGGTAGAGTCGTCCCAAGGGGTGAGCACGCCGTCCCCAAAGCAGAAGCATCTTTGAACGAGTCTGCGAAAGTTCCACTACCAACACCATACTTCAGCCCAGAAGAGGAACTATAAGAAACACTACCGCTATAGATATTGTAGGGCCCAACTGCAGCCCCCTTGACCATAGTGGTGGAAGTGGTGACCAAAGACGGCACTGGAGAAACGATGGGACTTCCCGCGGTCCGGGGAACCTTTTCGGTGACATTCAGGCTCACTGGTGTAGTGACTGTGGCTCGTACTGCTGCAAGGACGGTGAGATTTCCGTTGCTCAAACAGCTCTGAGGAGTCTGCACGATGACCGAATCCGAAATAGGAAATCCAGCCCCGTTATTATTGAAAGTTTCAATCGTACCGCTGGTACCCGTAACCACCACAGTGAAAGACGAGATGGATGAAGACGCCGGGATGTTCGCGTTGATGCCATAAAATGTAAAGCTATCATCAAAACCACTGGCCGTACCGCTGACAGCCGTAGTGATGGTTCCTCCTGCTGCCCCGGTTCGGTCAAGGTATGTGATGGAAACACTAGACACACTGCGAGTTGTGGTCCTCACCCGAATATCGCCAGTAAACGAGATTGTAGCACCGCCGGAGAGTAAGGTGAGCTGAAGACCTTCGGGCTTGACTTCGTACGGTGCAATAATAGGTGAAAGTGTCACAATACTTGGATCCACGGTCTCGATCATCCTCTGGAGAATGTCCTGGTCCCAAGAAATCGGAGTCAGCATACTTCTTGCAGGTATTTTCAGGGGTACAGTATTCCAGAAACTGTGGGACGTTGAGAACAGAATGTTCCAAGAGCTTCTGGACAATGGGAGTAGAATGTTCCACGAGCTCTTGAGACATTGCTACAAGGAACCACTACCGCGAGAAATCAGGACTTACCTGGCACATGCTGTTGAACGTTGCTGCATCTGTCATTGCCTGGATTGTGACATTCTTATCAGCAGTGAAGACAGCAAAGTCCGAGTTTCTTGTATTGGCGACCGAAATCCCAACAACCAGAGGATCAGTATCCGGACCGCTAACGTATCGGGTGGCAATTGCGTTGTCGAATTCCAAGGTGTTATCGAAGAGCTGGAAGTCATTGGCCACAGTTCCTGGTGCCACGATATTGTTGAAGTCGCCAGCATGAACTCCTCCAAGCGTGTGGCCACAAGCAGTCATCTTGATCATGTCGGTCGTGTTGAATCCCATTCTCGTGAACTGATTGATGAAGATTCCCTGTCCATTCTGAGGCTGCGGAACACCAATTGGGCCTGCAACTGTCACGTCTATCCTTCCACCACGCATGGGAATAATGGGTCCGCCACACGTTCGAGTACTTGCATAGACCCCAAGGGCCACAAGGTCACCAATAGACAGCTTGCTGTTGAAAAAATTGGCGTAGGTATGCAAGGTCGTGTTGAACCCGAGACCGATGTTCTCCCCGCTGCCATCGAATTAGTACAGAGTTTCCCTTAACTTTAAGGAGGGCTCAGGGGCTGATGAGCCAAGCTCCCAAGTCGAATGTGCAGACGGGTTCCCGTGAAGCTCTTGGGCTCTAAGCTCTTATAGAAGAAAGTAGCAAGATGTTGTAAGAAGGAGGCTTACTCATTCAATTCGAATTGTATGGACCCATCAACTCCGCCATGTGTTCCAACGAACGCATTTGTCGTTGCCATATCATGGAAGCCAATCCGAAGCCATTCGGCAGCCGTGTTACGTCCAGCTCCAAATTCTGAGAAGCTGCATGGCGTAACGTGGGTACCAAATCCTCTACTCCTATACCCCGAATTAAGAAACATAACATCCTCCAACTCATCAATGGCATTGGGCCATGTTACCTGGGCCTCCCCCAGGCCCAAGAACATGGCAACCAAGCCCAGAGTCGTCGGACACAGCTTCATGATTAGATATTAACAAAAAGATCGAAAGTGTATCGATAAACGAGTGTGAGGCTGCAACTTGCAGCAAGAGAACCAACGCGGCGCACAACAGAAAAACGAGAGAAAGCTGACAGCCACGGAGAATATATTTAACGGACATTGCTTTGCAACCCCATGCGGGTCAGCCGCATGTTTACTGGTCGTGATAGGTGCGAGTTGCCCAGCCTCGTATCCAGGAGAGCGGGCAGGGGGCGTCTGTCGATGTGGACCCAGTCAGCTCACTCGGAGCTCCAAGGGTCAGCCTGCACCCTCGCCCCAACATCTGCACCGTGCACGATAGGGGAGGGATTAAACATTGAAGAAAAGTACGGAGTCCCACTCGACTCCGATCGTCGACTAACTGAGACAATGAGATTAGATCAAAGAGATATGATGACGACGCGTGGAGGCGGACATGGCCCGAGATTGACATGTCCTCATCAGGCAAGGCGTGCCGAAGAAACATTGATATTGATGAGCTTCCCGCGTCCCGCAGCCGTCCTTGATCTTCTGCCTGGGCCAAGACTCAAGAGCCATGCCTGGAGTTGCACTATGAACAGTCCACATCTGATAAAACCCTGCGCCCACAGGGCCACAGGCACGAACTCGCGCCGAGCACTGTTCTCCAGCCGCCACGGGACGACATCCGCGTCAACGAAGGAGCGATCGCCCAATGACAAGCCGCTTTTTCGGGGTTCTAATTAAACATTCTGGGCTTGGAAAAGCCCCTCTCCCGGATCCAGGGGTACTCGTCGACGCCGCCAATCGTGCGGGACATGCAGAAGTCTATCGATTCCGTACATGAATCTATTTATGCAACGACAACGGGCAGCACATGGGATTTTGTGAAAGATGCACCTTCCATCTGCTTGAAACCTCAAGAGGATGAAACGGTGGGAATGATTGAGTTGAGGTTGAGGCAAGAAATTTGAAGGAATTGAAGAAAAGCTGCGGTTAAAAATAACCTTATCTCAGCCTTAGAAATGGTTCCATGCAGTATCAAACTTAAATCCCAACTGAAGTGCATTGTCAGAACTTTACTGTACCACCCACCATCACGACCTTGCCAAGTTGCTACACCTCCTGTGGCAAGCCGCAACCCTCTCTGAAGGCCCTTTGGGCCTCTGGACTCACCAAGCCCTAGAATCTCAGACCACATGCCGAATGCCGAGTCTCCCGCCCCTGAATGAAACCCTTCCAAAATCAATAAACCCCCAATTTTGACAGCACGCCCAGCATGAACCGCACACGGTCCGATCCTCTAGATCCAATCATCGAGCTGCTCACCACATACAATGAGCTCAACTCTTCGCGAATCGACGAGCTGTCAGAAGTGCCTTCGGCTTTGGAGTTCATGAGATATGTGCGTCTTAACAGACCGTTTGTGGTGCGTGGTGGAGCGAAGGATTGGAGCGCTACGCAGACCTGGGATATCAAGATTTTGAAGGAGTTGCTAGAAGGGCAGACTGTTCAAGTTGCAGTGACACCTGCGGGGTATGTTTATACCCCCTTTGGAAGGAAGACAGTGTATTGAGAGGCAGCAGAAACGCCGATTCGCCAACACGAAACGCAGAAGGAGAGCTCATCTTCGTCAAGCCCTGGGAAGAACAGCAAACCTTCTCCTCATTCATCGATTTCATCTCCTCACAGGAGCTGCACTCCTCCCCGTCCGTCCCAGAAGTCCGCTATGCACAAACCCGTCCGTACCTTCTCACGTGATCACCCCTATCCTCCTCCCTCTCTAACGCCATCCAGAAAATGACAACCTACGCAACGAGTACGCAACTCTCTTCTCACACGTTGAGAAAGACATCTCTTGGGTGAGGATAGCGCTCCAAGAGGAGCCTGAAGCTGTCAATCTCTGGATCGGTAACTCGAGATCCGTGACCGCGTTGCATAAGGATAATTATGAGAACTTGTATGTCCAGATTTGCGGTGAGAAGAAATTTTGTTTAGTGCCGCCGCTGGCCTATGCATGTGTGGCCGAGCGAGAGTTGAGACCTGCTGCTTATGTGAGTCTCAATTTTCTTAAATCATTATTTACTATTGCCCGTATCCTGCGACTTGTTTACGTTGAAGGCGGTACTGATCTGAGATCTGGGAAATAGGTACGGAAAGAGAATGGATCATTAGAAATCCAGGAGGAGGAAGGCGACAAAGTTCCCTTCCCAACGTGGGATCCGGACGGTGGTGGCCAAGAGACGAAGTACTCTCAATATGCGCAGCCAATTCGCGTTACATTGCATCCTTCAGATATCCTTTATCTTCCTGCTCTGTGGTAATCTTATCATGTTGCTGAAGAAACACTGCTGATCGAAGTAGGTATCACAAAGTATCTCAATCCACGAACGAAGAGGGAATTTGTTGTGCTGTGAATTACTGGTGAGTAATTTCTATTGCACGCGAGGGCGAGAAAACTACTGATGAAGCTAGGTATGATCTGGAATGGGGAGGAAGCTTCTACCCTCTGTGTAACTTTGTGAGGAGTGCTGGGATAGCCGCTCTGAATGGGTGATAGATAGCCCGGGGTACATCAAAGCAACCCAAACTCTTTACCTCGGAATGCCCTGATCAGCTTGGGACATTTAACAGCGGCTGAGTCACAACGTCCCGAGCTTTCCAAGGAGATTGTGGATTTACGAAGCCTAAGTTCCTTCGTTCGCTCAGCTTGGAGGGAATCGTGTCTACCTCCCATCCCACAAAAATTATCTCCACCTTCTTTGCAAAACGATGAAGCGGTTGGGCTATGCGATCGAGAATAAGGCCACATGTAATCTTACGACATGAGTATTGTTGATCTTCATCGCCTCTGAGAGGGTTAGGGTGCTCCGGGCTTTGAACAGCTGGATCATGCGACACATCAAACATTCGAGTATTATTCACGCGTTCACTAAAAACATGTCACCATGCACCTCAATGAGCAAGGTGAAATTGGCTGAACAACTTGTGTATTGTCAAAGGCCTGACATGCCACAATGAAAAGCATTTAAAAGTACAAACAAGCATATTCGCACCCCTTCATCCACTCTATGCCCTAGTAACAAGCCGCCGCCTTGCATATGGTGGAAGAAAAGCTGTCCATGTCATGGAGATCGCATCCAGCGACCAAACTTTTGATAGACAGCCCGCGTAGATACCAAGAAAGACGTTTGCTAGGCACACCGAAAGACACATGATGAGGAACATGCCATGAGTCGAGGAAAATGTTTGTGCAGAGGCCACCCGTATGCGATCTAAGTGTGCAGGTGTCCGTTTTGTGTGGAAGCGCAGTCTCCGAGGCCAGAATCAGCCTGGATCTGAGCATAAGATCTAACCATGAGTGAGATATGAAAAGATCCAACGCCAAAAGGAAGTCGTCGAGAAGAGGAGAGATGGCGATTAAAGAGGTGTACGCGGAGAGTCGTGATAGCCGTAAAGTTCGAAAAGACCATGCTTATAGAATGCTTTAAGCTTGCTCAATTCTATCGCCAACCAATTTTGAAATATGCGTTACAGTCGTAAGCCGCTCAGGATGCAATGACGCGGGCGCCTGCATTACCACCTCGGTTGTTCTTCTTTGGCTTTGATACAGTGCTCCAGCCGTCCTCCTCGGGGGCTGCAGCCTCAGGTTCGGCAGCGGGGGCCTGAGCGGCGGTTGCTGGTGAGCCTCCTCCATTCATGTTTTGTCTTGGCGGTCTATCTTCAAAATGTCTTGGACCTCCTCGACCTTCGCCTCTACCTCGACCCCGGCCTCGTGGACCACGGGGGATATCATCTCGCGGTGGTGGTGGGCCTCCGGATGGTCTTCTCCAAGCACCAGTTTCGGATGGCTTCGGCTTAACGTCTCGTACAATCTCCTTTGGTTTCACGGCCTTGTCGTCAACAATGTTCCCGTTCGAGTTCTCCTTCTCAACGGCTTCTTCTTCCTTGCCTGCGTCCTCTTCATCGGGTCTCTGCAAGATCTCAACCTTCTTCTCTCCGTCAGCAGCTTCCTGCTTGTCAGCTTCTGCAGCTTTAGCGGCCTTCGCAGCTTCTCGTTTTTCCTCCTTGGCCTTCTCCTCAACTTCCTTCTTCTCGCGAATTGCAGCCAATCTCTTTTCCTCGATTTCTCTCTCTTTTGCTGCGGTGTCGATTGGGCGAGCAGCACCAAATGGGCTTGCCTTGGCGTCACCAGAGGCAGACGACGGGGATGGTAGATCAGTAGCCTCTGAAACGGTTCTCTTGGCGAGGTTCAACTTCGGTCGACCCACCGGTAAGGCTCCAGCAAGAGTAGGAGATGAGGGTGCCTCACTTCCATCACGAGATGGTACAGGTGACTTGGCTGCTGGGGGGTCTGGTCGCATCTTGGAACGCCATTGGTTGTCTTGCTCCGCAGCAGTGGGAGCCCGCTCGACAGCTGGGCGCTCTTGAAATTCTCGCCTCGGCGGTCTTGAACCATCTTGCGATCCCTGAGGGCGGCCCTCACCCCATGCGGCTGGTGATGATCTGCGATCTCTGAATCCTTCTCCTCTTGGGCCATCGTTTGTTCTAGGACGACCACCCTCTCGTGGACCACGCTCTGGTTGCGCAATAGGAGACAAGGGTCCTTTGCGCTCCCAGTTACCGAAATCACGGATCTTCCCATCGCCCTCCGGAAAACGCTCCTTGCGCTCTCCTCCACCATAATCAGATCCGAAACCTCGGTCAGAGTCACGACGAGAACCTCCCCCTCCTCGGCCTGGCAAGTCTGGCAACGGGCCCTTCCTGCTCCAGTCCGTAATTTCTCTTGCGTCTGGGCGGTCTCGGTCCTTGGCTGGAAAAGAGCAAAGTCAGATGCTGAACGGAATAAATATGGCTTCCAAACTTACGAGGATCAGCGACGCTGATTCTGATGTTACGTCCTTGAAACTGGGTGCCATTAAGAGTCAAAGCCTGCTTCAGTCCGTCGAGTGTTGCAAATTCTGCATAACCGAACCCCTTTGGCTTCATCTCCATTTTGTCCTCGATAATTCGGACATTTGTACACTCGCAGCCAGCAAAGAAGTCTGTGACATCTCCAACGGTAGCATCAAACGAGAGGTTGCCAAGATGAACGGTAAACGGGGGTTTGTTGGGCAATGGAAGTTCCTCGCGAACAGAGTAACCTATCATATCAGCATTCGGAACGCAATTGGATATTTGAAATAATGACGACTTACCTCCCATGCTACTCCCACCATATTGGCCGGTCGTAGAGCTGTAAGTACGGCGTTCGCCTCCTCCGTAGCCAGTCCGAGAGTCTGCTATAGTTAGTTGACGTGCGCTTATTCACAAAAGCGTATAGCCTGTGCGGGGAAGTGAAAAATGCTTACCAGCTACAGAGTCAAAGGTCAGCAAAATTAACTTTCGGCAGATTGTGATATGCACTTACAAACTGGCATGTCCTCCATCTCATCTGCCCATGATCCCATTTCTGCAACATATTAGAGTCGGTCTTTCGGGGAAGGCTGAGGGTGCCTGATTCTCCTTACTTTCGTCAGTCAAGAAGGCCCCGAGGGACATCTTCTGCTGCTCCTTCTTTTTGGGAGCTATATAACATAGGGGTTAGCGATCATGGTACTGAATTGCATCTGCTCCCGCAACATTGCGATCCTGAAGCTGCAGATTGAAAATATGCGGAGGACAGGCTTACCCATGTTTGCGGTGCTTCCAGGACACTGCGCGAGAACCTCAGCTCTTGCGCTTTGTCCTCTGGAGTCAGCTGAAGGAAGAGAGCTCCTTCAGATCTATTGTCTTTGGGTTCTTCGGTGTCGAGACGAGTCCGGGAGACTCGATTGTGTCGTTGTGATGGATGAAGTCGTTGGGAAATATTCTGGAGTTTTGCCCACTGGAAGAATTTCAAGTGCAAGCCACTAGTTCTCGTTCTAGTCGACGCTAAGCTCTTTTCGGCATAGGCCGTGCCGATTGTTCCTTCCGAATATGAATGATCGATCTACTCTCTGCACGGAAGCAACAACCAATTTCGACAATGACTGACTGAGACGCTCTGAACTATGCAACCAAACATATGTGCTATTCAGAAGGTCAAAGGCGACATGGAACAACCTCAATCATCAAGCAGAGAGACTGGGCCTCCTCGAAGGAGCAACGGGTTGCCACCAGAAATACTTGAAATCATATGGCCTGCCCTGCAAGTTGGAGGGCTCTCTGGTGTGTATTCAATTTATCACTAGCTGTAACTCAACATCTCGAGACACTATTCTCCTCTCAACCAACGCCTGGAATATTTGCACGTGATTGTACCCCTCCTGAAACAGAATGCTAACCTTCAATCAAAGGCATGTCTGGAATGTTGGTTGGAGGCTTTGCTGGTGTAATCCGATCAACTACACCCACGCTGTTTGCCCTGGCATCAGGTATTCAATGGTTCACCTTAGGGACCACATTCTGCGGTGCGTGGCACCAGCTTTTGTTCAGAAGACTCAGCTAATAATTTGTTCCTCTATTTTCAGCCTCAAGGGGTTTCGTTATCCACGTCTGGGGAAAGGACAAGGTTGGACCTGGAGAAAAAGTCTCTGCTAGTGCAATAGCAGGCGGAGTTGGGGGGACAGCCGGCGGCCTTCTCCGTTAGTTTTCTGCACCTTCCTACATTATGATTTAACACGTATCCCAGGGGGCCGAGGAAATGTCATTCCAGGAGCTATCGTGTTTGCCCTATTCGGAGCAACAGGACAAGCAGTATACAATTGGGCAGATGCTCGAAATTCTCAGCTGGTAGAAAGGGGGGAATCCGACAAGAGGAACTTCATTTTGAATTCCAAGTGGAGTCCAATGAAAGTGTTGTCTGATAGCGAGTACGAGAACATGTTGAGAGAGAAGCTTCTCCGAGTCAACGCTCAGATTGCGTTAGTTAACGAGAACATTGAAGCCTTGCGAGCTCAAGAGCGCCAATTGGCTGCCGAGAATGACCAAAGGCTGAATGATCCCAAAGACACATCGTCATAACAAGCTTGTACAATACTAGTATTGTAGCTGGCATTTATTGGATACAACTTCCGACAGCTTTGATATCCTTCGATTATTAAATGTGCTTACGTGAGACGAGAACTGTAGCGTAGCCTGACCCCTGCATTTGAATGCTTGAATGCTATAAATCTCCCAAGTACTTGTAAAGGGGGTGGACATACCGGATTGAACTCCTGTACGTGCAGCTATATGTCGGAGACAGGTGTTGCTATAGTGAAAGCACGTGCACACCTTGTCTACTAAACTTTTAGGTGTAAAAGCCTCTATGGCAACAGCACAGCGACATATAATCACCTTACATGAGTCCAATCCGATGCGTCCGCCCCCTTTGCTGTCAAATTGCCAGTACTTCCTCTCCTTCCTTCACGAATTCTCAAGTCTAAAGCATATTTCAGAGCTCTGAAAAGCCTCTTCCTCTTTTCCAATACTTTACATATCGAGTTCTCCTCTATCTCTTTCTTTCTTTCTTTGTCATGGCCTCTACGCAAACCAAGCCTCCTTTTACCCCCGAAGCAAATGTTCCCTAAAACTGCCGCCTCTTTGAAGCAATCCTCGACACAACTTCCGAAGACATAAACAAGCACATTTTCACTCACCTGCTTCCTACTTTTCTTCCAAACCCTCTGATCCGCGACAGTGGCTGCGGTTGTGGCCAAGTAACATCCGAAATCATGCCACTCATCCCCGGTCATCGATCCGGATCAAAGCTACAGACGCCAACAAGTATGTATCTACTTTCTCTCTATGCCATTGAGTGTCTCTCGAATCATGGTCATTCAACCCGTTGTTCTCATCTAATGGTTTCACGAGCCGTCGGACACTGGCAGTTCTTCTCTTGTCTAGATGCCCACCATATCGTGACATGAGGGCAATCCTAAAATCTTCTCGGTACCAAATCGGCGGCTGCCAAGATAAGGGGTCGTTGCCAATCACTGGCCTGTTAAACTTCATCAAGCGTGCGCAAAAACTCACCTTTCCTGACAATTATTTCGACTTGTCCTTCACCAACTTCGTGGTCACCGACCTGGACGATCAAAAAATCGTAGGGCAGCACCTTTACCGCACACTCAAACCCGGTGGACAAGCAATTGTCTGCACCTTCGCTTTCTGTCCCCATGGTGATGCCAGAAGAGCCGCTCATCTTGCCACCAGACGACCAAATGCCAAGCTAGGGCTAGCATATGATCCAGAATGATTGAAGCAGAAGACGCTCAGAGATTTCTTGGTAGCAGGTGGATTTGGGAGAAAAGTTCAGATTAGTACTTGTGAGCTTTTGAGAAGACAAAGGATTTGAGGTGGCCGGTGACTGCATTGTGGGGATACATAGGGCAGAGGGATGATGGTTGGAAAGAGGAAGATGAGGAGAAGTGGGATGAGGCTATTGATGTTATGGCGAAGACGACGGAGAAGTCTCTTGGTGCGACGAAGGCGAATGATGGCGGGCCGCTGCTTAAATTTGTGGTAAATATTTCGATCTCAACGAAGTAGATAACCGAGTGGAGATTTCTGTTCAAATGGGGAGTGAATCTTGAATACTGCAGTTTTGTTGCACATCGACTCGATGCTCTAGAGCACCTGGAACATTGAGAATGTTGTTGAATGGGAGGGGGGGCTCTTTTTCACGCGGAAGGTTAGCAACAGTGAATGTTTCACATCATCCATTCTCCTAGCTAATCATTTTTGGACTTTTGTGCCTTCGTACTCCAATGCTATGCAGAATCGGAGAAATATATCAGAACTCATCTATTCGTCATCCCCCGGTTGACTCTTCTTCTGGCCCGCAGATCTCACCCACTCTTCAGCCTTCGCCTTGACCTTCTCCTGGCTTTTCTTATCTCCATTCTTCTCCTCCCATTCAGACCACCGCCTAAACCAAGATTTGGCACCCTTAGGCTTGAGACCTTTCGTCTTAACCACACGTTCAAATACCCCACGGATAATATCCTGGTCACCTTGCTGTATCTCAAGATCCAGAAGCTGATTCCAGATATCAAGTCTTTTAGGGAAGGTCGACAGTAAGCCCTCAAACATAGTTCGGCCACGCTCAGGAGATCCAGAAGAGGAGTGAAACTCGAGGGCAGCAAACTTGAGGGTGAGATTAAGATGTGTATGAGGAGGAAGGGACTGTGTTGCGCGAGGGAGAAGCGCTCGAGCGCGATCGGGTGATGCTAAAGTTGTGTGCAGGAAATGTGCATAATTGTACCACACCGTGGGCGACTGTGAGAATTTCTTAACGAGGACTTGGAAGAGCTCATCAGCTTTCTGTGTGGGAGTCAGGAGTCAGTACGAGTTCAACTTTTAGGACTTTGAAAAACTTACATCGTGCTTGCCAGACTGGATGTAAATACTGGTCAGCCTCTCATGGATCTCTTGGGCATCGTTGTATTGACAAGCTCTCTTGAAGGCTTCCTCAACAGTCTCATCACTCCCGTATGTGTTCTCAAGATTTAACAGAGCAATCCACACATTCATCTTCTCAGTCTCTTCCGTAATGTTGATTGATTTTATGGCACGTTCTGCAACGTCTCTTGCCTTGCCAAGCTCGCTGAGTTGCATTTGGAATGCCATATATTGGATCCAAAGTTCCGCGGAGTCTGGCTGACCAAGGAGAAGGCGCTCAAAGTCGCTAACGGATTGAGGTCCGTTAGCATCAAGGTCACCAGTTTTGTCGATCTTGATTTCTCCCTTCCTGCGCTTCTTCTTCTTCGGGGTTTCGTCTGCATCTTCATCGTCCGACTCCGCACCTGATTGCTCTTCAATCTGATCCAAGACATCAGCTGTCCAGTCAAATCCACCAGCATTGAGAGCAGCGACACCCGAGTCATCACCAGCATCGACCATTTCTTCGTCAGACTGCTCATTTTGCTCGGCTCCACCGTCACTGCTCTCAACATCATCGAGATCGATTCCGCCATGCTTGTTGTCCTCCGAGCCCTCCTCATCGTTTTCATCAGTGTCCTCTCCGATCTTGACTCCCTGCATCCCACTCAAGTCATCGTCATCACTTTCTACCTCTGCTTCTGCACCAGTCTCAAAGTACGATGCCTTGAGTCCAAAGTTGATTCGCCGTTTCTCAGGGTCGACCTTCAGAACAACTGCTTTGACCGAGTCACCCTCTTCATAGAGCTTCTTGACATCGTGAACAGGCTTCTCAGCCATTTCACTCTTGTGGCAAAGGCCGCTGACTTTATCTGAGCTATCGATGAGGATGAATACACCAAAGTCCTCGACCTTTCGAATCTTTCCAGTCACGACTTGACCGACTTTGATATCGTCAAATGTTATCGGTACGACGTAGTCGTTATCGAGAACAGTAGCTTTCAAACTCATCCTGACATTGTTCGACTGAGTGTCAACATGAACAATCTTACCCTTCACAAGCTGATCAACTGCAAATTCGGACTTCCAGTCCTTGACATAGGAATCTGAAAGATCAGAGACCCTGACGTAGGCCGTTACATTGCCCCCCAAATTGACAAACAGGCCTTTATCAGACACATTTTTCACGAATCCGCGAATGATATCGTTGACCTTCAATTGTGATATCGAGGATATTTCTGGATCTTGGACGGGAAGGGAGGAGTTCAAAACTCTCGAGGGCCTCGTTGATATTCTCATCTTCTTGTTAGGCGCATCAATATCTGTGATACAGACGCGAATGATGTCGTGTTTCGAATATTTTGTTAGGTCAGCGTCCGAATAGTCATCAGCTAGGTCGGTGAGGTTGATAGGACCCGACACGCTTTCGCTAAGTTGCACCATGATGAGTCTTTCATTTGACTTTGTCACCCTTCCCGTTACTACCATACCCTTGCTGAGATTCTTGAATGTCAGTGGTTCTGACGTCTGGGTTGAGCGGGCCGAGAGATCCAGTCGATTATTCGCAACGTCCACGTGGGTGACTTGGACTCTGATAGCTGAGCCTACCGGAAAGTTGGATCCCATATCTTTAAGTAATGAGATGTCGTCCGACACATCTATATTGCGTATTCGTCCGCGGACATTTGGAGATAGGTTGACCCATAAGCAATCGTCGCCGATATTGTTGACATATGCAATCCAAGATGAGCCGACCTTGACTTTGTCAAGAGTGAGCGGGTCTTGGGCCACGTCTGTTTGATCACTCGGTTTGGCTGAGAGCTCAAAAACCAAGGTCTTCCCGCCTCGATGAGATATTGGTAGAAAGCGATGGTTTCTTGCATCATGAATGCCCAAAACACGCACATCGATGACTTGCTTAGATGAGAACGATCGCAGAGGTTTCTTTCGATCCTTGATAGTCTCCCAAGTATCAAAAAATTGTGAAACATCAATACGTCCTTGGATGTTGTCGGCAAGTTGGACGTTAATCTGAGTATCTTTGACAGAAGAGATCTTTGCCTTCGTCAATCTTCCCAGTGTAAGATCATCTACACTTGTGACTGTTGGATCAACTGAATTCACCGCTGCTTGCGCACTACCTGCAGACGCAGTGGCCAGCGGAAGTTCAGTTGGTACCTCATTGCTAAGATCGACCATGGATAGTGCAAATCTTTGCTGGCCGTGGTCCACTGAGATGATCTTGGCTTCCACGGACTGGTATTTCGCCATTCCAAAATTAGGAAGGCGAATGGAACGCTCGGTCAACTTGTTCTTTGGGAGAAGACCAGTGAGACCTCCACCAAATTGGACGAAAACGGCCGTCAGCGTTACGTTCTTGACAAAACCATGAACAACCTTGTTCTGCTTGACATCGTCAAAACTTCTGAGCAGCACATGATTTCTCGCGTCTTTGAGGAGACTTGGCTTATTTGTGACGGTAACCAAGCGCTTCTGCTCGAGCTTTTCGAGAACGACCAAGTCTATTAAGGTCTGCCCAACTCGAATTTTCTTCATTGCTGATTGGTTCTTACTTGAAGACCCATCAGTGAGATGCCCTACAGCAAGGATGGCTCGTGACCCGAGACCTTGCAATTCTACAGAAATGTCATCGTCAGACTTTTCTGTGACCACCCCAGAGACGATTTCGCCCACTTTCAGCTTTTTCATGGCATTCTGCTGAGCGAGCCCAAAAACTGATGTGTCTTTGCATGACACGGTCAACTTTTCCGCTTCAGGGTCGACCTTCAACACATGAACATTCACAACTTGTCCAAGACGAAAGTGCTGATGGGGATCTTGGATATACGCCTCGCTCATTTCAGAAACAGGTAGGAAGCCCCGAATTGTCCCATAGAATTGGACAACAGCACCAGCGGGGATGATGTTTACAATCGTACCAGGGCTGTGCATGCCGACTTTGATATCATTGTAAGATAGAAACAGTGTCGCTTCGGAGTTTACCAAACTCTTCTTGAGGGTCAGGCGTATTTGTCGTTTTCCTGGGTCCGTTGATAGAACTCGAGCCGTCACCGTCATACCCTCCTTGAACTTCTTCTCCGGGTGTTGTAACTGAACGTCAGACATGTGGGTCACTGGCACAAGTCCAGTAATTCCCTCGGCAAGATTGACCAGGATGCCGCCAACACCCGAGGCGTTGATGACAATTTTCTCGACCTTTCCTTTCACCACCTCGCCAATGGTCAAGTCCTCAATGCGTAGGAATGGTTGTTCCAAAACACTGGGCTCTAAAGAGATAAGATAGACTCCGTCAAGTGAGTTGTAGCCGATCACTCTGCCACGGTGTGTTGATCCGACCTTGTATGCTCCCGCGGATTCGGACAGGGTTTCAATCTTGCCATCTTTGACTCTGGAAATGTGCACAAATCCAGATACACCTTTAACTCCTACATCGACGAACAATCCAACGTCAGCTTCGACCTTGCGGACGGTAACCTCTTCAATGATGGTTGACAATGGAAGAACATCCAGAGGATTCTTCTTTTCGCCGTTTTTGATCGCCTGCTGTGGAGCCAGTGAAACAACATGCTCTAGAAGAGACACTCCGAGCTTGGGTGGATCAGCCGCTGGAAAAGTGCAAACGATTCTCCCCTTGATCTTTGATCCAATTTTGTACCTCTTTTCCAGGTCCTTCCCACTGGCTCCAGCACCCGAATGCATGAGATCCGCAGTAACGTCCACCATACCCATGACTTTTCCAACGATCCCTCTCGAGGTTATGTCTGCAACCAAAACCTCGACGGCAGAACCTGGGAGGAAAGCATCTACAGTCGGAGCTTCGGTAAGGTAATTGGACTTTTTTAGATTGCCAATTTTCTGCCTATCTGCAGACAGTTTGATAATCTTTCCGCTGGAGTTGAGACCTGTTACCATGCAGAGAAATACTCTCCCTTCTTGTACATCGGGCAGCTTGATTCCGTGCCCAAGTTCCTTAGAAGACAGGAAACCCTTCAAATCAGAGCTTTCAAGCCCGAGATCCATGACAAGACCATGATCTTCAACACTTGCTACCGATGTCATAAGCATTGTATTGACAATAATATTTTGTGACTTAAGGACGTTGTTTGCCTGCTGGGGGAGAAGTGAGAGCTCTATTCTTCTCCTAGGTTTGCCGTTCGAAGTCGAATTTGGGTCGTCACTGGTTGAAACAACATAGGCTCTGAGATATTGGCCAATTGAGAACAACTCCACAAGTTCAACACCCTCGGAATTGACTTCATCGTCCTCATCATTCTCATCATCCTCGGCATCGGCTATGTCTTCGATCCTTTGGGTTATCTTGTCGGATATCGAAGTAATTGGGACATAGCCGGTCAAATTATTGGGTAGGGAAAGCGCAATATCATGGTCGTTGATTTGAGAGACTTGACCAAGTATCAAGGAGCCAGGCACAATTCGCTGTGCTAAGTTAGCTAAGAATAAAAATAGCACAAAGCCGGTAACATACCTTGTAACTTAAACCCTCAATCTTGACAGTCTCCTCCTCCGGTTCTGCTTTTTCTGTTCCCTTCTTGCCCTTCCCTTTAGATTTCGGCTTGTGTTTCTTTCGTACAGCAGTCTCCTCCCCCCCACCGTCTTGTTCGGGCCTCGAAGATTTCCCAATTTCTTGCTCGAACAAAACATCTCGGGTAGCCTCGATTTGAATCTGCTTATGTTCCAATGGTGTTAAGATGCTCGCCCCCCCTCTGGGAAAGGCTGCTTCTTCCTCTCGAACCCGTGATATTTTGGGTACCAAAGGGGCCTTTGGTGCGGTGCGTTTCCCGTCTTTCTCGTCTGGGCGAAGTCTTTTCGAGGGTCGATCGTCGCCCTCCGCAGGTTTTCTGGACCGCGCAAAGGACTCATTTGTTGGACCGTTCTTTCTCTTCTTGTCGATTGGTGCCATGGTTGCAGGTTCCCCTACAAATAGGGATTTAGGTGAGGAGACTTGAATGCGATGGCTGCGATTAATAGTCTCGAGAGGGGACGAGATTCGAACTTTTTTTACGTTTGCCCTGTTGAGCCTAAGATGCAAGTTTGCATTGACCCCTGTCACTTGGACGCGGGGCTGGCCTTCGTTCCTTGCCCGTGACGGCACATCATCAGGCTGCCAGCTCAGAATTGTCCACCTTATCCTGCCCTTTCCTTTGTGAACATTTCGGAGTTGTTCTCCTTTACATTTGACCGAGACGGATTCATTTCTGCATCTGCCATTCTATTTAATGGGCCCATCAAGGAAACGGGCCAGAACAAAACCTCCCAGTGTGGATGAGTCCACGGCTGCGATTCCCTCGCATCCACCGCCAGTCGTGGCCGAGGAATCGACAATAAAGACCTCGACCCCGGAGGCAGACAAACACAGTGATGTCGTCAATAAAGAAGAAGATACACCTACTCCTCTGAAGGTTGTCAAGCCTGAGTCGAGCTCTTCAAACCAGGTGAGGATTTCGCCTGTAAATCTCCCAATTTGTCGGATGAAGACTAACATCTAAGAAAGGTGAAACCAAAGAGTAATTGGTACGGCACTTGGCCGAGGAAGTCGACGGCTTTAACTCAAGTGGCCAGAGAGACTATCTTGGCAAACAAACCAGCCAACGGGGCAGCACCAGCGGATTTAAGTCGATTCGAACCCAAAAAATCCCCAGCCGTCACAGCTGCCAGGCCACCTTCGATGTATTTAGGAAAGGGCAAAGAGACTTTAGATATCACTATGGGCGGGACATTGGATGAGGATAAAGCGGCAGACAAGGACAAACAAGCTGTCGAACCCTCGTCAACTGGAGATGTTGAGATGAGTGGTTCAACAAATGTTACGGAAGACACTGTTCCTCATTCCCATGCCTCAAGGCCAGAGAACGCGCCAGAATCAGGCCCAGATGCTCCACGGCCAGCAACATCTTCAGGCTGGCTTGGAGGTTGGCTAACTAGGCCATCTTTGCAAGCTTCCACCGCCCTGGATAAAGACCCTTCGTCGGTGGAGTCGAAAGGTGTCGAGCAACCTCCCACAATTGAATCACAGCCCACGCAACCCAAGCAGTCGACTACAGAAACTCGTTCACAAGATACCTCGCAAGATACGCCGGCCACGATCACAGCACCGACAACCTCAACTTCGTGGTTTGGTTTGTGGTCTACCGCAGCACCATCTGCTGTTACGGAAGCACCCAAAGAACAGATACCTGTCAAGCTAAAAGATTGCGATCGAGATACAGTCATGGAAGACGCACCGCCACCGGCGAAAGCAGCTGCTGGGTCGTCCTGGGCATTTTGGTCCACAGACCCGCCGAAGAAAGCTGTGGAAACTTCGGAGACAAATTCGGAGGATAAGGGACAACTTGCGGTTGCCGGAGAGCCATCCCAAAGCAACCCCGAACCTGCGAAGGTCACTACAGTGAAAGAGAGTACTTCCGTGAAGGAGAACAAGAAAGTGTCGCCAAAGACGACCAAAAGGGGCAGACCTAACTCTGTCGAATTAAGTGAGGCGACGCGTAAGGTTGCACAGTTGGATCCCACCTCGTCCAAAGGAACTCCATCCCAAAGCCCAGCTCCAGCGAAGACCTCTCCCCCTAATCTTCTGATACCATCAGTAAGAAGCACCTACAAACTCGTGGAAAATCCATCCATACTACAGCAAATCGCACGATTGCTACTCCACGGCCATCAAGAACCTATGAAGCACGTCTCACTGGTAAAGGATCCACCAAAAATCAAAAAGGCCCTCGCAATTGGAATCCATGGCCTCTTTCCAGCACCTTTGCTTCGCACAATTATTGGCCAGCCAACTGGGACGTCAATAAAGTTTGCAAATCATGCAGCTGCTGCAATTCGTCGGTGGACAGATAAGAATGGGTCCGTGGAATGCGAAATAGAAAAGGTTGCTCTTGAAGGCGAGGGGAAAATCGCAGAACGAGTTGATAATCTGTGGAAGCTCCTTTTGAATTGGATCGACCATGTGCGGAAAGCTGACTTCATTCTGGTCGCCTGCCATTCCCAAGGGGTTCCTGTCGCTGTGATGCTTGTTGCTAAATTGGTTGAGTTTGGGGTGGTCTCAAACGGGAAGATTGGGATTTGTGCCATGGGTAAGCAGATTTAACGATCACAATGTATCTCCTCACTAATTTTCTTCCTAGCTGGTGTTTCCCTCGGCCCATTCCCAGATTACAAGAGCAAATTGTTCAGTGGATCTGCTGGCGAGCTGTTTGAGTTCGCAGATCCTGAAAGCTCGGTGTCGAAAAGATACGAGGATGCCCTTCGAATTACGGTAAAGTATGGAGTCAGAATTACATACTGTGGATCTATCGATGATCAATTAGTTTCCATGGAGGTTTGTGCAGTCAAATGCTCTTGATCGTGTAACTGGCTGACAGTCTACAGTCCTCTATCTTCTCGCCGGTTAGCCATCCTTATATCTACAGGGCTGTATTTGTGGACGGCCGCATACACGCCCCGGACTTGTAAGCCCATCTTAAAAGATTTAATAGAACATAGTACTGATCGGATATTTAGTCTCTCTCATCTCGTCGGATTTGCTCTCAAATTGCGAAATCTCGGAGTCTCCGATCATGGCCTCATTCGCGAGTTATCGGCTCCGCTGGCCGGCAGCCTGTATACTGGCGAAGGTCACTCTCGATTGTATGACGATGGTAAAGTCTACGAGTAAGTTAAAATGCCCCGCTGCTCTCGTCACTCTTGCTAACATTAGCAGCTTTGCCGTCGAATATGCTCTTGAGACGACTTCTGTGGGCGATGTTTCTCTCCAAATGAAAAAGTACGGGATTCCCACTAATGCAAACCCTTACGTACTTCCCTGGACAATGCGGGGAATCCTTGAGGAGGACTTCGTCAAAACCGAGCTCCATACAGAGGTCATAGAACTACTGAAGCAATTCGACGACTGGAAACCAGCTACGAAGGTGCTCAAAGATGTCAAGTACAGACTAGAGGCTGTAAGATCCAAGCTATAAATCATTGGGCAAAGAGTGGGTTGGTGGTCGGTGGGCAGGCATGGAGTTAGAGGTAATGATTATGAGGTCTGGCGTTGAGATGTAGAAAGATGAGAATTATACCCCCGTATGCCGCCGTCAACTGGGATGCTTTTCTTGGATGGGATTCGGCGTTGCTAGGAACCGCACAAGAACATATTTCAACTTCGCGCATCCTTGCTTTCCAACAGAACAAATTTCCCGGGAACTGCATTGTACTGTCCCAATGGCGTTGTTGTGTCAGCCCCAATTCAGGGGAAGCTCGCTTAAATGGGGAATAAGGGAACGTCTTCCGTCAAAGCCAACGAAAAGACATAGCAATAAGATATGAGTTGCACAAACGAGTGGAGAACTAGAAAGGCACTGGGTTTAAATAGGAAGTAAGAAGCTCTGTTCCATTTATTACAACAGCACGGATGAACGTCTCTCAAGTCTGCCCCACAGTCACCGTGTCGAAATATACAGCCGATGGATTTGAAGAGACACAGTAAGCATTGATGAAGACTTGGGTAGAGAATGAGGTCTTATCGGCGTTGTTTTCACTGATGTTGAATCGACTCCAAACCCCAGGCAGATCCGAAAGTGCAACGAGAAGTTCTTTATTACCCGCCTTGGCTGCGCCGACCCCTGGAGTAGTTGAGAACCATGCCTCGCAGGATCCTGTATTAAGAGGGCCTAGTAGCGTAAAGGCGTAGAAGCCATAGATTTGGTCGGGACAGACAGTGATAGTTTGTGAACTTGACAGAATGTCCGCGTGTGTTGGTCCCGCTGGGAATGAGAATTTCCTAGCAAGTTGATTAGAATATGCATGAAGATAAACATGTGAGTGATACTTACACGCTATTTGGTCCAACATCGACATAGCTCGAGTTCGTGTTCGTTGAAATATTAAAGCCAGAGCCGCCTACGATCTCCACCCATGAATTATCGGGAAGTGTGGTATCGAAATCCGAATTCGCAACAGTAGCAAGAGTCGAACATAACGGGGCTATATGGTAGGCGGTCGAGGTTACGTCAACCTCGATCGTGCTCGTCACAAAATCGTTAATGATTGAGGTAGCCGTGCTTGTGGCGAAAACATCAACGAATTGCGTGGACGTAGCGGCCACAGTCACGCCATTCTACCCGTCTGCGTTAGTCTGCCGATCGTCTTCCTCTCTGCGTAGAAATAGGTATCATAAAGAGATAATTGTATGCGGGTGCAAAGCTCGCAGCAAAAAACATCAAGCGTGAGAAGGGAAAGCAATGGAGGAGGTCAAAGACTTACAATTATCGTCGTAAAGATAGTAGTGACAACAACAGGAGGCGCAGAGGTGGTAGCAGCTCCAGGAGGATTGCTTGAAGAACTGACACTGAAGTGGCCGTGGCGGCAGCTTGAACGCTGCTAGGACTGGATACTGAATTGCTCGTGGTTGCTGCTTGAATGCTGCTGGACGAACTGGACCCTGAACCCGTGGCGGCAGCTTGAACACTGATGGATGAGCTGGATGAGCTGGTGGATTCCGCGGCCTGAAGTCTGCTAGAGGAGCTGGATTCTGAGCTGGCGGTCGCCGCTGCTTGAATACTGCTCGAGGAACTTTGGCTAGTTGTGTCTGTGGAAGACAGTTGGGTTGTTGAACTTGGTGCCCCAGAAGGAAGAGGATTGCTCGATGACGATTCAGTCTTCGAGCTTGGTGCTCCGGAAGGTAGAGCGCTATTCGCTGAGGACGAAGGAGAAGCAGGAACCGAGTTGCTGTTCGTCGAGGACGCAGCTGCCAAAGGGCTTGGTGAAGACGGAAATGGCGATGGAGGGCTTGACAAAGAGGATGGGGCTCTACTGAAGAGCGACGTTGATGTCCAGTCACAAAGTGAGGTAGTTACTGTCACAATGGTCGGATTGATTGTCAAATACACCGTTTGAGCTGCTACGTCTTGAGCGCCTGTTGCAGCTGTAATTGTAATAGTTGCAGGCAAACAGCTTGTCGTCTGTCGTACTGGCCAGCTGGAGAAGCGTGAGACAATGACAAAATCGAACAGACGGAAAGGAGAGTTCGAGTAGTGAGCATTTTTGAAGGGCCGCGGTGTAAAGAATGTAGGGCCTTGAAATAGAAGAAAGAAAGGGCCTGGCATGACTATATATTAAATGATCGAATTCAAGACAGGCGGCTTGAAATAACTGAGGAGCATGAGGCTATCAAAAGCGGAAGGGGAGTCTCAAAAAAAATCTCAAAGCGGTGCGTCAATCTCAATTCAAGGCTATACCAAGCTCAGCTGAAAGTAAAAGGGGGGAGGATATCTACCACAGTTGTGACCGAGAAAGGGGAAAGAGTGACGAGTAAGAGGCATAATATTCAAGGGCCCGCCCATTCTATCAAATTTAGCATCTGCAGAGTAATCCTTACAGTAACAAACTAATATTACACTCTCTCTCTCAGATATGAGAGAGACAGAGGTGGCAGAGGTCCGACTCATGCCTGAATGATCCGGACATGTTGGATGGACGCTGCGGACTTGAGCTTGCAAGACACACTCATTGCTGCGAGACTGGACTCACTTGGGCCTCGATATTTAAAAGAAAGATCTGATTTGACATGCAACTCTTGAAGGACTCATGTGCATCACCCAGATTTTCCATCTGAAATTCTGGGTTCTTCCTCACTTCCTAAGGGGTGAGTTTCGGGAAGGTGCAGGACCAAAGTCAGCTAAACTCTTTTTGGGCTAGCGTATATCGCTTGTCTGCCGCGGCTGCCCACACCGAGATATTCAATTTTCGATCGCGAACTTTCTCAAACCCTTCACGACAAACCAACCCTCCTCGAACGTCAATCCAACCGCACAACATGGCAGGTGGCATTTCCGTCCGGGACGTCGATGTGAGTATACACGAATCCACCACTTGAAAGCGAATACTCGTTCGACAGCGACCAAATCCGGCCCTTCGAACCACACATATTGAGCAGGCGAGAGGGTGTGAACAACATCCGTACGGAATCATGCTGATTTGAGGGATCACACAGGCCCAAAAGTTCATCGAACTGTACAGCCAATTCTTGAAGCGCCAGGTCAGTTATGCCCTTATTCCCGATGGATTCTTTACTGACACCTCCCAAGGGCAAATTGCCAATCCCCGGTTGGGTCGATACTGTCAAGCTTGGCCCTGCTAAGGAGCTTCCTCCTCAATCGATCGATTGGTTCTACGTCAGAGCCGCTTCAGTTGCGCGCCATGGTAGGCACTTCCAAATCCTATGAGCAGCAAAAATCGCTGATTCCGCTCTCTACAGTCTATCTCCGCAAGACCGTTGGTGTAGGAAGACTTCGAAAAGTTCACGGCTCAACTCGCAACCGAGGCAGTCGTCCATCCCATCACGTCGATGCTAGTGGAAGTGTTGATCGCAAGGTCATGCAAGCCCTCGAGAAGATTGGTGTGCTGGAGCAGGACGAGGAGAAGGGAGGACGTAGAATCACGCAGTCAGGTCAGCGGGATTTGGGTAAGTCGTCATCTCATAAAATAATGCTGCTCCGTCGCCCGGTTGCCAAGAGCATTTCAGCTGCTTTGGGGTTTTTTTCCTATTACGCGCCACCTTGTTCACAGGAAAGACATGTCCGAATTTCCAGCTCCGTCGACCTTCTCTGGATACAACAGTGCTAATTCTTTGTGTAGACCGAATTGCCCAGACTGCAGTGGAGGCCGAGGAAGAAGATGATGACGAGTAGATTCATCCGCATTGTAGTCATCTGGGTACGGAGTTTCGGGCCTACATAGTGCTTCTTAATGCATAAAAGCTCTTGAAATCCAAGTAGCATCGCCTCCCATCTCGTTCCCGATTGTTCAGTGACATCATTAATTTAAAAACATGTCGAGTCAAGATGGCCGTCAAACATTTGGAAACGCCCAGTCTCGGCCGTCAATTGTCCGTCTGGCAACATTTTCAATCCTTCAACATTCAAGAATCCCGCTTTCATGTTCCCCAACAGTCATCCCAGATGCAGCCCTATTAGGGACGTAGTTCAGGTTAGTTCCTCAGACCACAGTCGTCTATTAAAGTGGGGATCGGTTCTGGCGGCGGGCATGGGGAAGGTGGAAGAAGTTTCAAACGTTTTCTCTTTACAAAAGTACGATCTCTATCCACCCGCCTTGGTCCTGGTGCTACGATATGCTGAACCGAATCGACAACGTCCGAAACAGTGAAACTATTACCCACAGCACAGCCAGCATCTTAAAGTAAAGTGGGGTAGGAAGGAAGCCCAGGTTGGTGGATGTCAATATATTGACCTAAGCTGGGGACTCCCGTTTGACGTTTTGATGATTGTGGAAATTTGGGTTCTGGGGAAGAGTCATGGCCAGGCCGCACATCAGTTTCAATAAACGGCACAAGGCTCAAGCATTATGAAGCGTTCAAAGAAAGGGAGACGCTCTCCAGGATGTGAACTGCAGTTAACATTAGTGCAGTTAACATTAGTTGGCGTTCAGTATGTTCGTCCATGATCTCAGAAACGTGACATGAAGAGGATGATATTATCAAGTGACAAGCTCAACCTCTCAACACTCGGAGAGGAACACGCGTTTGCTCCGATTTGTTTGCTTCAAGATAGATATCCATGCCGTTACTTACTGCTTCCGAAATTCCGCTCATGTGACTTGCAAGTCTGCATTACCGGTACTCTATGAACCCCTTTGCTTCAGTCTTCCAAGCACAATGACCTCGGTCACCCAGGGCTCACTTTCGAAGTTGGTTTGAGAAGAATTCACCTATTTACCCCGCTTCTGCAGTCATGGTTCGATATCTCTTCACGCCTCGCTTCTTTTTCCACACAACCACTCCTTCCCCCCCTTCCCAACCATACAGACTTGCCATCATTGCTCAACACCGCCCATATATTTCCAATCCGCTCACTCGGGATTCTGTGGTCGTACTCCTTCTCTGCGAACAAACGTCTTTCTGAGCTCCCTGGGGAGTGTTTTCCAACACCACGTTGAAGACTTTTCACGAAGGCGATTCCATTTTGAAAGAATACTCACTTTCTCAAAGGTCTGATCTATCCTTCTCAATACCACAGCGCGACTTTCTCACACCTCGCAGTCCATCAATCAAACTGCTCTAAGTCCAGCCTAGAACTTTTCTGCGTTGCTCAACATACTCGAGTCTAATATCTGAAAAGTCATCGTATCTTTCGCTATGCCTCCACTTGGATGGAAGAAGGGTCTGAAACGATCAAGCAAGAGCAATTCCCATCATGACGCGGATATTGATAATTTTGAGTTTGGAGGATCTTCACGCGCCAAGTTCGTCACGAAGAAGAGGAAGCAAAAGAAGAAAAGCCATGGAACCAAAGAACAGATGTCAAAACAGCCGACAGTTGAAGACGCGCCCGATACATCCAGTGAGGGAGAGGACGAACTTCAGTCAGAAGTAAGACAAGTACGAAAAGCCTCGAAAAGCAAGAAGAATCATGCAGCAGAGGTTTTGAAGATAATCGAAGCTGCAGCAAAAGCACTCGCTGCCATTGGCGGCCGTGAAGAAATCGAAGCTTTTCTTCAGGCCAATGGTATTGAAGAAGATGATGCCATTGGAAGTATTCGAAATCACTGCGCAGCAATTATCAGACTCCTCCCGGAGGCAAAGTCTTGCACCGACTTGCCTGCCGAAGACGTACCAAGCACGATTGAATTGTACGATCAGTCGTTCGTTTATCGGGCTTCTTCAAGTCTTCTTTATTTACTTCGTCCAACGGAAGTTTTCAAAGGAAACCAAAATTATGCCAGGCAGAAAGTCTTCGGCTTCGTCAGATCCAAAGGTTCTCCTGATCCCGAGATGTGCGCGTTTCCTGGGTGGACTGTCTGCGCCGAAAAGCACCAAAAACTCCTTGATCCGGATATTTGGACGACGGTTGTGAAAGAGTTTGTAACTTTCCACAACCACGATTTCAAAGTTTCACCATTTGACAAATATCACGGACGCGAAGGAGGTGATACATATGCAGCGCATGTTGAGCCAAAATTAATGTTGTGGTTTGCCATCGACATCCTGCAAAAGCAGACTGGAAAGGTCCGGCCTCCGTCAAAACAGAGAGGTGATCTCTGGATGTTGAAGGATGTTGCCCGGAAACCAATTGAGGCCGAGATCGTCATTAGCCGTCCTCCTTGCCGACAATGCCTGATGTTTCAGGAATTCATGGAGCGGTACACACCTATAAAATTCTACTTCATCATATGCAAAAACCTAGGTGAAGTCCAGTTTACCAAAGGCAAGTACGGGCAGGTGTCACTGCCTCTATTCGCTGATGAGATCGAAGATCCGGATGCAGAGCCTGAGCCGCAGATGCTGAAGAGGACAGAAAGCAAAAAGCGAAGCAACATGGCAGTCGTCATCAGAGAGAAACCATATACCCGCCCTGCTTCGTCTACTTCGGCTGCTCCGCTTGCTTCACCACACGTTGCAGAAAGAAGACAAACCTCACCCTCCGAGGTATCATTCTCGACAACAATGACAACCCGAGACCACTCCAGCTCGAGGGTGTCAACGAGAGTAACGGTTTCACAAGCAACCCAGTACTATCCAAGCCCAAAAGGCTGCGAGAAAAAGAAGCGAAGAGAACGAAACTACTTCGGTGACTCCGACGAAGACGAGTGGACCCCACCTGCACGTTCAGGATCTGGAAAAGAAGACATATTCACGCCAGCCAAGAATGCTACAAGAACTCCCATCTTCACTCCCGCATTCACTCCCGATGCTTTGAAGCGAGCCGTCAACCTGAATGACAACAGAAAGCGTTCGAGAGAATTGGACAGTTTTCAAACTCCTTCGAAGAAAAGCCGGGTGAACAGATATTGAGGTTCCTTAGAGTTATGAGTTGAAAAGTCAGCAGGACTGGAGAGAACCCATTGAAGCAGGCCTTCGTGTGTTGAAGTTGTTGACCTGTTTCTGGAACGATGAAATGCGTATGCTGAGGAGAGGATGAAAAACGCAATGGATTTGCGAGACCAAAAGGGGCGAAGATGCGTTTGTTTTCGAAATTTCCTTTCCTTTCCTGGAAAGTTTTCTCGTCGAGATGGAGCTTAGACAGCGGGACTGTAGGATGCCCAGGTCTCAAATTTGAGGATAGTTGATGGGCGCCAGCTGTGAATTGGAGATCAACTATGGTCTTTCATGTTTCGGCATTGAAGGCATCGCAATGGAATGACACCGTTGCATCGAAATTAAAAAGCTTTAAAAACTTTTATGATATTGAAACCGAATGATATTCTGCCTTGCAAAATGATGTGCATTCCCAAATCATTCGGCTTTAGGATTTGAATTGCAGAATGAGATGTTAGTGCAAAGCACCATTTTTAGACATTAATGCTACTGTTGCAATTGCGAACGATAGAGGAGCCGCAAAATAGTCCGTGAAAAGACTTCCTTGGCCAATTATTGCACGATCTCCAAGATGGACTTTTTCCCAGCCTGGAGGGCATGTAGGTCGCTTCGTCACTGTCTATTCATGAAATTTCGTAGTATAATATCTCTCGGATAACCCGTCTGTTGCATTCTCCCAGCCAGAGCCATCGTTTGCACATAATGCTTTCCGAAAACCATGATATGCCCTCTAGAGGTCCTTATCACTTACAATCTGACCTTCCGACTGTTCCATCTTCAACAAACACGTTTAGTGTAATCATATCACGAAGTCTGGACAGGTAGCAGTTTTCACTCCGAGAAGATGGTCCATATCATCAAAGAAAAGATGTGCCTTTGTTCTCACAAGAAACAACTTCTCGAGGAAGAGGGTCCGGGTGTGCGGCTGCCGAGGTCAGTTCCAATATTGTTGTAGGTAACCTTGACATTGAGATTCTCATTTTAGCCAGCTCCCTGGCTCATTGGCTCCCGAAGTGGTCTCTAATATTGTTATTGTCGGTAGTCTTCAACGTTGAGATGCGCACTTTGGCCGGCTCCCCACTCATTGATCTGCATCAGAAGCTACAGACCTAAAAAGAAAGTCCTCTAATTATTTGACTCCAACTCCTTCCTTGAATCCTATGGGAATCAAAGCTCCAGCCACAGCGTTCAGCCCTCTTTCAGTCGCGAGCAGGTTGTACTGTGCTGCAGCATTCCTTGTGTCCTGGATATCGACTCTGACTCCCAGAGAATTAAGGTGTTGTCTTACTCGTGGGCTTATGGGTCGCATTTCCTTACCAAGACCAAGTATGAGCAAGTCTAATCACAATTGTCAGCATATTAATTTCAGAGGCGATATAAAGAGGACTCACCAGGCTTCGGCCACACTAGAGAAAACAAGCCCCATGCTTCATCCTCGACATCAAACTGTCCCTTCTCATTGACTAATTTCATACCGCCCTTCCCAGACTCCCAGGGCCTCCAATTGAATGCTTCTCCAGCAACTAGTAACACGCCCGAGCCTCCTGTGATCTTGACACCACTGTCCAGATGAAAACCGTCCCAAAGACATGCATCTATAGAGGTACTTGGGGCTGGCGTGTTTCCAAGCACATTGAGACTTCCAAAATCGGTTTGTGTATCTTCCGTACTGCGAGGTCCTCTATCATGGGACTTCGGCGCTGCATCGAGAGTATGGGAGAGGGACAATGCTCGTGTAGCAGTTGGTTGGATCCGGCGAGTGAGGTTCTTGTGTGTGCTCTGGGCAATGCATCGTCGTTTGCTAGGTTGCAGGAGATATGTCGTGAGATCACGAATACTGGGGCGTTGGACGGCGGATCGTAGATAGGACATTGTCAGTGAGCTGGTTTTGTGCTGCCGGGAAGTGGTTTTTGTGAAGTCGTCTGTCGTTGATGAAAGGAAGCTTAACCCCTGCACTACGGAAAGCCGTGCCGCACAGAGCTTCGACGCTAGTCAGAAATAGGCACTCTGCGACATCATCACGATTGCTTTGACGAAGAACTCGTTCCTCACAACGGCCCCTCACTTGGACGGGGATAATTGAAGCATTTGAAGCCCTGCCTTAAAGTGGGATTTAACCTCGAGCTTGAAGCTGAGAGATGTTGACCGCAGTCTAGTGCCTCTCTCGGTGGCTCAGACATCCTCACCTCTTCCCTCGAGGCTTTGCAATTCGCACTGGCCTCTAATATTTCAAGTTCGAGGCAGAGCCAGACTGCCCTCAACTCTTATCATTTGTCAAACAGTCGTATTATCTCATCTACGGTCGATACTTGTATTAGCGAACCGTAACCTTCTCTTCCCGTTTGTTCCCGTCTCGAGCATCAACGAGAGATCTCATCTATCACTTCTCTGCGAAAATAAGCGGCAGAGCTTTCGTGGTCTTCCATTACTCCTCAAGCAAACCTTGACTATTGCGGTCATAAGAGAGATATTTCATCCGTCACATTACATTAGGTAGTCAGAAGCTCACTCACTTTTCCTACCATCTCATTCCCTTCTATTCCCGTCCCCTTCACCTTTCATAGACGAGAATTAGTAAGGAGAAGCTCATCATAGACCTCGGCTTCATCACTCTCTTCAACCTTAAACGTCTTCAGTCTAGCCACGCTTTCCTTCAGGCTTCAACATCGGCAGCTTAATTGCCGCTAGTCCGCATCGCATCCAGTCTCATCCCCAATTATCTCATATAGCTCCTCAGTGAAGAAAGTTCCCTCTCTCTACAACATACTACACCATTTCCAGTTAATTCCACGAGGCAGCCTTTTTTCAGCACGCCTCACACACCAGACGACTTCACTTCTCGCTCAGAGAACTACTTCACTTCACCTTCCTTTCTTAACGTCTGTCACATGTATCCCTATTCAGAGTGCTCTGGCTGATTTTGAAGCAGGCCCAGCCATCATGTCTGCCAACAATCCGGACCAAACTTGTTTGAGGCCATTGCCTGAGGCTGGCTGGTATGAGAAGTACCCACTCGCCCCGATTTAGAAACTAGAGGGCGCTGGAGAGATGACCTCGTTCGAAAAGGTTTATTGGTCGATCGCGTAGGACTTAAATTGATTAAGGCAGATATGCTTACTCATTTTACGGCAAAGGTGGAAAGCGGCGAATGGAAGTTCGATGAATCGTTTAGAGGATTAGATGGGGCTGAGAAAATGAAACCGGTTATTGGTACAACGAAGGTGGAGTTTGAGCAGCAGTTGAGATGGGACCTTATTCCTAAAGTTCACAAAGTTTGGGTTGATATTGCACTATCAAGACTTCTCGTCAGTGTTAGAAGGACGCATATCCAATCATGCGAAAGGGAGAAGCAAAACTGAAAGGGAAAGGCCGCCTCTCTACGCATAGCACGAAGCCCACCAGTCCGACCTTCCCGCTCTCCTCGAAATGCCACAACACTGCGATCTCAAACATCGGCATCAGATACTCCTCCTCCAAACAACAATCGTCAGCACGAAGCAGCTCCGAAGTTCGATCAGCCTATAATAGTTCCTCAAGACCCATCTCCTCGGCCTAAGATTGACCTAGAGCAGAGAATAAAGGTAGCCAAAGTGGCAGAAAAACTTCGAGGATAGAACAAGCCCGGATATATCGATCTCACGAACGCAGCGTATTCTATTCAGGGTTCTATATCGGAGAATCAAGGCCAAAACCCAAGTAATTATCTACTTCCTATTATACCAAATCTTGCCGATCAAGCAGTACTTTCTCAGCCTAGACCATCTCTTGAAGCCAGTGCCTCGTATTCTCAACCACCATCACCTCCAAATTCAAGATTAATCACCCCAGGGCCTGTCTTTCAAAGAATGACTCTAGTGGTTGTCAACAACATTTCAAGCCCGAGAAAAAGGACGAAGAACCGTGGGAGGATATCTTAGTCGAATACCTTGCGGACGAAGTCAGGATCAAAGACTTCTCCCGCTCCTATCGTCCGACTTTAGTCTTGCCAAGTTCAGAGCCAATTTAGCTGATTCATCGCAATCGCCGTTTGGCTTCAATGAGGATCTGCATGAGCTTGTCTACACAAGCGAGTTCCGTGAACGCGTTATACACTACGAAGCAGTGTGGCGGGCGATCTTGCAACAAGCCGCCAATGAAGGAAAGAAAAACTTATTTTCAAGATTCGGAACAAGCTTTGAGCGTGGTTGCTATTTGGGCTGTGCGCAGGTGGGGAATTGACGAGAGGAGAGAACTGATAGTGCGGGAATCATAGGCTTTGGGGATGGATGGATGTGGGCCTATTGAGAGGAAAGGAAGCTATCGATGATGACTGCGCGTTGACTTTGCAATATTATAGAGGGATGTATGCTGACGCTGGAGCTCTGATGCTGAGGAAGGGGTCTTCTACGTAGACTTGCGATGATCTACTTCTCTACGTCCTATGCCACTATTCTCTAGCTTGCGTTGCTTTCTTCTGCTTTCAATTCACGCCGCTTATCTTCGCGGACCTGCAGTTAATTATGATAGGGAGCAAATCACGAGATAGAACGGTGAAGCCTTGAAAGATGTGAATCAAGCGCCAGAACCATGAATTGGCTTTTGCTTGCGATGCAGACATGGTAAGTGTAGACTGTGTGGTGGTTATGGTGATTCACAGGCTTCACGGGATTCAAGTGCGTTTTCAGTTGCGCCAACTTATATCTAAGCTCTTGATTTGCGGCAAATCCTCCTTCCATTAACTTTTTTCCATCTTTCAAATTTTCTATTCAGATACTGGGCTCCATTTGATCCGGTTTAGGGGTAAAGAATACCCGTGGGACGATGGCGAGGCAGCACACGAGGATCTAACTGGCTCCATGTTGCACCAAGTTCAGTCACACTGTCTCGAGAAAACTGTGCACGTTGGTCAAGCTCAAGGGTGGTGTATATTGGCAAAATAGATACAATACTTGAAAAAAAAAGGCAGGTGAATATTTGGGGATGGGTGAGGAGGGATAGAGCGGATGAGAAAGGCACTCCATAAGTTCGCGCACTTGTGGGGAAGGATGTGACACACCTGCCCAGACTCGATTTCAGGAGAGGAGATACGACCCACCCTATTCCGCAAGGTCGATGTACCGTGGATTGGTTCAATGTGGTCTACACCAGCAAGTCCATTGGGCCATGTAGAAAATGCAAGAAGTGGTGAACCGGGGCTTCTTTTCAACTCTTTCAAGTCTTTTGCCAATTTGGCATAAGTGTGAGATGCAGAGACCATCTTGTGGGCAGTCCGGACGAGCTTGTCGTGTCCGCCAGGGATGTCCAGAACTGACTTGTGGTTTGTTCCACGATGAGAGCCAGGCTGTCATTCACAAGTACGGGAAGTTAGACAAGGCTCGACCGTAACGCGTAGATTGAGGCCTTCTATTACCGAACATTCTTCAACATCACCGTGGGACAATGGTGAACCTCAATGACTATTCAAGGAGTTGGCCATGGCTACTAGGGATATGAAGATCAAATTGATGTCGCGTTCCACGATAAGGCTCGAGACAATATCAATGACTACCAGCAGCCGGACGAAGGCCAGGCCCAAATGCCTGTTCAGATAACTGCTGCTACCGCCGGTCATTTTCCACCATTGCTACAGAACGCTGGTCAACCTCAAGTGCCCATAACGCATCTGTTATTCTAAGGTGGGATGAGCCATGTAACCCCACGACGCTCGCTAACAGTGCTTTGGAACGTATGGTTTTGTCGGGAAAGGGATAAGAGATGGGCAAGCATACAGAAGAAGGGATAACAGCCAAGAAGAGCGCATATGTTTCTTCTGAGGTGAGATGAGCTTTACAAGTTCTACAAGCCAAATGAACAATCTTTCGGCAGTATCTATTTCAGCGGAGAAGAAGGTAGTGATGATCGAGCATATACAGGAAGCAACTGCAAAAGCAATTGGACACTGAACCATACTGATATGAGGTTCACTTGAGTAAAATGGTCCTCAACATCAAATGGGTCATTCAAGAGATAATTGAAGAAGGAATTTGAGAAATGTTTGACAGATTGACAAATTATCAAATTGACAGTCTATAAACAAAAGCCAACGGCAAAAAAAAGACAGCAATACATTGGCATAAAAACGCCACGCTAATCTCAAATCCGCTAAATCCAGCTCATATCTTACATTCTACTCAATTTCTGCACCTCCCTGCCCTCGCCTACTTCGGGACTTGATACTCTTGGCGTTGCATCTCGACGTCCCTCTCCTTATCCCCCATCATGGAGGTTATAATCCGACCAATGATCGTGTAAGACAACACCGCCATTATTTTAGAGCCGACTCCTCTCTGTTGCTGTTGTGGTCGTTGTTGCGTTTCGGTATAGCTGTTGCTGTCTGAGCTGGGGATCATTCTAGCTCCTTCGACGTGCTCTTCTTGAACAACCTTCTTCAAGGTCAAGCCGGTACCCTCAAAACACGCAACTATGAGGAGTTCTTCGATCAATGCCACACAGAGAAGGACGGTGGGATTTCCGCTCAGCAGATTGAATGATTTATTGGTGGTGAAGGTGCTGAATATCGAGTAGATCAATCTCACTAGGAGGAGCGGAAGAGCGATCACGACGGCTGTGAAGAGTCTCCTTTCACCATGTTCTGCGTGGGAGACCGAGAAAGCTGTAAATGCGGTTGCACTAACGAGCAGAACGTAAGCGAGAATCGAAAGACCTGTACCAGCTTTGTTGAGGGTGCCAGGTTGGTAATGCCCATCCGTGACATAGGCACTGGCAGCATTCACTCCGCCCACAATTCCGAGGACTAGGCCAACCACGACAATCAATTCAATCACCCTGAGCCAATATTGCCTCACGAAGGTGTGCGTCGACTTATTGATACTGTCAAGCAGGCGTGAAAGAAGACCGAGTGCCGCAAGTGTCAAAGGGCTGAGACCAATGTTGTTCAAAATCGCGCTGCCTTCGTAGAGACTCGTCTCGGTGGGGGAATTAATAGTTGCCAATTGCATACAAGCCCCGATAATGCGAGCCAGGCAAAAGATGATCTGCGGAAGTCAGCATTTTCCAATTTCAGTATATCTCAAGGGAGGAGGTTTCAGCTTACAAGGAACATCCATCCAGCATTTCGAGAAAAGCCGTGACGAACAGAGAGAAAGATAGCAATTGCTATGGAAGGAAAATAAACAACCAGTTCACTAAAGGCTTTCAGTGGGTGATGACTTCAATTGCAAGATTTAGTGTTGAATCTTACGCGATGGATATACCGCTTCGGTAACTGATGGTCATTTTGATGTTAAGTGTGGAGACTTGGGATGGTTGGTAGAACTGGAGTTGATGGATGGGATAAATGGATAAGAGATTTCAAAGCTGGATGAGGAAGTGTGAGAATGAATCGATGTTGTGATGAACGGAATAAATTTGACACAGAGAGAAAGGCGAGAATATATACAAACCATATCTGCAACTTTTTTCCTGGTCCTGCATCAAGCGTTCATCTTCGACTTCTCCCTGAGGCTATGAGGCTAACCTAAAATGGTGCCCACGACGTTCGACGCACAGCCACTCACCAGGGACCTCATGCTGATTAACATCCACAATGAACGAGCTGAGCATCTACGGCGCATGCCAATAGCAGCGCATCTTAAGTCCTGTACGGCAAAGTTGAGTCGTCCAATTCCTCCCGTCGATCGTCTCTGCTGTCGGTGTCAAATTGTCAATGGGCTGGGAGCTCGAAAAGAGACCGTATGGCCTTACATCGCTCGGGATCGGCGAAATGCGGGTGTGCTCCAGGTTTTCAGAACGTCAAGTGGCCTGAGTACGTCGAGTCCTTTGTTGTCTGATGCCTTCATGTTCAAGTTGTCAGGTTATCGAAGGTGGGTTGATCAGCAAGCTGCAAAGCCTGCGTAGACTGGGTACCTTTCGTAGCTAACAGGGGCTCCTTCGCTTGAGGGATACATCCACACTTGATAATTTTCATGGATCGAGTATTGAACATGAAATGCTTTGCCACGCGAGGTTTCAGGGGCGTTAGACTTGATTACCTCTCAGGCCCGCGAAAATACATAGAGCAGGAAGTAGCTCTTTCCTCAAAGTACCGCGGGATCTTTCCCAATCTTTCGATGCTGCCCAGCCCTTTATGGTCACGTGCTTGAAATCTTCCAGGTTCATCAAGCAAGAAGTGCTGCGCCTCGCCTCGCCAATTTTTCCCTGGCTTCCCGCTACGCAACCGTCTCCCGATCAAAGCTTGTCTGACGCAGCGTGGCTGACTCAACTCCACTACCCGTCAACTAGGCCCAAGAAAGAATGCTGTGCGAGCCTCTCAACCACTCGGCTCCATTCACAGAATCTCCTGGCGTCGATCATTTGGGTCAAGTTCATCGGGGAAGTCCTCGTCCCAATTGATAGGCAAAGATTCGAGAGTTTTCAGGGCTGAAGGCAGTGAGGCGGCGCAGCCCTCAGCATTGCGTAGTGATGGAGTAGCTGACTTTGCCCCTTGGAACACGTGAAGATATACTATACCTCTGCCTCCAGTTCTCGATTCATATTCAAAGCAATTGTTTGTTCAAGTTTACTAGTTCTATTACTTGTTTTGAATTGCCTTGGTTGCCGCTCAAATCTGCATTGAGTCTTTGAAATGGTGTATTGTGGTAGGGGCAAAGATGTCTTTCCCTGGGGACGTCGACTTACAATAATCAGGCAAGCCGAGCAAAGGTTGTGCCAACTGTCGCACGAGAAAGATAAAAGTGGGTGGGAGGTTTTCAATGTTAATATACAAAATAAGATAGCAATGCGATGACAAGGTCATGCGCGAGCTGCTGTACAACACATGGCGAGACCCTTGACTGGCGACCGCCACGAACATATCCGGCACAGAGGAAAACCACTGCTCAAGCTAATGTTTTGTTCAGTGCAACCAGGGCGTGCCTTCATGCGGACAATGTATGAAAGCCGAGCGTGCGTGTCCTGGCTACCGCAACATGGTGGACTTGGCCTTTCGGGATGAAAGTAGTGCCGTGATTGAAAAGGTCAAAGCCAAGGCTAGAGCCAGAACAGAACTTGGTAATGGTTCATCATCTGCACCGAGAAAAGTCAGCAGCAGGTCAAAATTGTCTGCCTCAAGCTCCCCCGAACCGCCGGAGATCTTTTCTTCAGCATCTTCATCGGTCATTAGCTTCGCTCCATCCTCAATTGAGGACCGTGGGATCAACTGTTTTCTCGGCAATTGGGTTTCCAAATGGAGTGGCCCATCTCATGGGTAAGACATATTTACACGTCCAGAAATCTTCTCTTACCAGCTATAGGTACTTCAACTATTGTCATGAACTTCTCGGCGAGGATGCCATGGGTTCAGTCTTGAAGACGAGTATAATCGCGAGTGGTTTGGCCATAGAGGCCAATGCAAAACGGGACTCACAATTGCTGGTACAAGCTCGGCGCAATTATGCCATAGCTCTTTCAAAGATAAATTCTGCCTTGCGTTCGCCTGCTGAGGCAGCAAAAGACAGTGTTTTGCTCGCAATCATTGTGCTCGCAGTATTTGAAACGTGTTGTGGTTCGAATCAGCGTAAGTGACTGCTTTTCGCCGTTCCAACGTCGAGAACCTTCACAGTTGACACCCTCCCACAGTCTCGATGAAAGCGTGGACAGAGCACATCAATGGCGCTAGCACTCTTATTCGTATGCGAGGAAGAAGCCAATTGAACAACAAAATAAGCTTTGGAGTCTTGTAGGTGTTGGGGATTTCCTACTGTTGACTGATTCGTCATTTTCTCTGAGACAATGTTTCCTCTCGAATCAATCTTAATCGAACAATTGCTAACTCACCCGCTATCTAGCATTTACGGCACTGGCCAGTTGCTACTATCATGCATGCAGAGAGTACGTTCCTTCTTAGAGCTCATTTCCTGCCTTGTATAGTCTTGAGTTGTTTACTCTCGAGATTTAGGCGGCTTAAGTACAGGGTGCTTATATAGTTCTAGGAGATTCCAATGCATCCAGAGATTCTCGAGCTTAGGAAATTTGCATTTTCAAATATCCCATCAGATACTGGTTGGGTGTTTTTGAGGAAGTGCGACGAATGGTAAGTCTTACTCTTTACTCATTGCTATGTGTCCGGAGATGCTAGCTCTCTCGCTGACCCGCTCTGTCCTTATTCCTTGGGAACGACAAACTGCTAATTTACTTGCATTAGTACTGTCTTCCGTGCAGCTATCAAGTCCGGGGGTAAGCCTTATTCTTATAACAAGTCTTTCTTCCCTCTTCACGAAGGCTCGAAGCCCGCTGGCTTCAGGGGAGCCGGGATGCGCATTCTTGAGATCTTGGCTCCTCACCTCCTGAGTTTTTTTGGGGAAATAGAAGAAAAACCCATACTAATTCGATGTCAGCCATCGCGGATCCAGAACTTATCTTGTCTACCGCACTTCGGTTGGACAATGAAATGGCCCAGGTATTTGACAACGCTTCACCAGGCTGGATGTACGAGACGGTGTATACAGATGTGGAGTCACCCCTTGTCTTTGGTGGATATTATGGTACCAGCTCTCTTCCTCTCACTTTTTTTTTACCTGCAGTCTATCTCGTGAGATAGGGACACTCGTTCCAAGAAGGCTGTGCTGACAATCATTTTCTTGACAGATATATACTACGACCATTGGATAGCTCAAATTTGGAACGTAAAGAAACCCTATTTCTTAGCTCCTCACCCTGAATTCCCTGTTACTATTTAAGAGAACGCCTTATCCTTCCGACTCGCTCTTAGCTCCCTCCCTTCTCTCCGAAGAAACATGTTATTAATTTGTTCTAGGGATCCCGATGTGTACGACTTGGGCTCAACGAGAATATTCGTTCGCAGCTCGTTAAAGTGAGTCCTGTATATACCAGAGCATATCCCTCTTTTGCCCGTCTTGAGCGGTGTTTGCTCTCCAGATAAGTCCGAGAGTGTGGCTTTTGGCATACCTCTCGTCCGCACCGCAAATTCGACTCTTCAAACATGTACTAAATAATAATATCAGGGTTTCACTTCAAATCCGCCGCGATTCAACACCCCTCAGCACCTAGCTCAGTTCCAAGCTTCGACCCAAATAATAACCCAAATGCGAAATGAAATACTGAGGAGCGTCGCCCAACACGTGGGCCTCGTTCCCTTATCACGCAAACCCTTCCAAAGCACCGCTACCCCCTCTAACTCGATGGCCCCGCCACTGCAAAACCTCTCATCCGAATTCCCCGAAGCCCCCCCCTCCTTCATCTCCCCCCTCTCATCCCCAGACTTCGTCCCCTACGAACCCCCTTACCAAACCCTAACCCCCGACCCAACCTTCCCGGCCGTCGGGGGGTACTTTCTCTTATGGCCCATCTATTTCGCAGCCGTAACCCGCGTTTCCCAACCAATACATTGTGTCTTTGCAATTAATGTTCTCAATTACATCGGCGAGAACATGGGGATCAGGCAAGCTAGTAATATGGCTTCGTTCTTGCAAGCACATCCGGCGTTTCGGGGGAGGGGAATGGAGAAAGTGAAGGAAGGTGGTGTGATGGGCGATATCAATGACTGGAGGATGGAGGGTCCTATGCAGCTACTGCGAGAAATGTTTGAGCGGGAGGGCGAGAGCAAGAGTTGATTAGGGCGGCTGGTGCAAATTGGTGAGGAGTTATGGAGAAGGCGAGGGCGAGAGTCAGCCTGGTACTGGAGTAGAAGAAGTTTGCAGGTACTAAAGGTTAGAGGAGAAGCACTTTGGGGGCCTGGATGCCAGTATGAAGAATAGATTCAACTATTAAGAATTGAAATTCGGTACCCGATTAATTGTGGCTCTGGATTGACCTCTGCACAGTGTTCACTAATTCTTGACCCACCCACGACCTGCCCTGAAGAGCTCTTTTGGATGTGTATTGAATTCATCTCACAGGTCGATCTGAACTCCTCTCACGATCTCTTTCCTCACACGAAAGACTTCAAGGAACAAAAATGAGGATATAAACACAGTCTAGCGTCAATGAGAACCCGAGACCAACCTCTAAAAGTACAGTACATCCATAAAAATGCCAAAGCCGGAATTTATTTCCCTTGATCATGCACCAACTTCCCTCTCTCCTCATCACTCCCCTCGTCCGACCACCGATCTCCATCTTCCCCAACGGCAAAAATCGTCTCGCCATCAAGACTCTCTCTTGGGATCTCCTTCGCCGTATTGGCTCCCGGAGGTGGATCATATCTTGGGCCTTCTTGACCCGGCTGCGTCCTATCCCCTCTGTGTGCTGCCGCACTTTCTGGATCATCATCATCGTCATCTTCTGCGCCAAAGTCTGCAATCTCAAAACCTTCATCATCTTGAGCTAACTCGTCCGACATTGCGAATCGTCGGTTGTTAGCGGTAGGACGCCAGAGGTAGGCGATGAAAATCACGTCGGCAAGGTAGACGAAATTGAGCCAGCCATCGAGGATAAACCAACGAGTCTTCCAGTGGAAGGGTACAAAGTCCGGGCTCGAAGATGAAGCAAAGGTAAAGGAGTTAAAGAAGAAGAAGCCAAAGATCACCATAATGGAGAGGAGGATTGCCCACCAGAGCTGTCGGTACATGGAGAGTTTGACGGTTTGTTTGCGCTCAACAAGATCTCTAATGGTCTCCTTTAGAGAGTTAAGGGTCCACACGTAGAAGGCGGTCAATGTGCCAGCCAATGGGAGAATAATGAAGAGCACAAGAGGACCTCAAAGATATTAGCAGAGTCTATCGGATGATCACATGACTCACCGGCACTCTCAGGGGTGACAGTCAAGCTTGCGATTGCATAGATCAAGCCAAAGACAAAATGTCCCGCAGCTAGATACCGAACATAGATCATCGTTTTGCCTAAGGTGTGTTTAACAACACCATAGCCCATGCAGACGATCAGGAGCAAGAAGAAGGAGAAGGAGTTTCGCCCGGCATTTAGGATTGCAACCACAATCATAAGCACTTTCGCACCGACTGTACTTCCATTCCGGTTCATAAAATCGTAGAATCCCCACGTCACTAGCATCTCGACTATCAAGAAGAGGATGATTGCAGTGATGTAGTTTTGCACGGGCACTGGAAGGACTGTAAGTATCTTGACCCAGTATTGACATTAAAAAACTTACGTATATCATGCCGGTGTTGAACATACAAGAACGCCCAGAATCTAAAGCTATTAGCAATGTAATGGAACGATCCAAAGCTCTACGTACGCTCCAATGACTGCGTAGATAATTGTGATACCACCATAGAACGGAAGCTTGGCAATCTGAGCGGCCGGAAGCTCTCCGTATGCGTTTCGAAATTCGACCGTGGCACTATACTGCGCATCTAATGGTGAGAAAGCCGCGGTGCCTACACAATAATACCCCGTCTTCTTGATGCCATAGTTGACTGGTAGGGGTGGGTCCTTTAGGTGTACCGCCTGAGTGAAGATGACGTTTTTTGAGATGTCAGTCGCATTTGGCGCCAAGATAAACTCTCCCGTTTGATTCGAATTGCAAAATCCGGCTTGGATCGGATCCGAATCACATAGGTATTCATTCTGCGAAAAAGCTCAGCATCCATGCAGCAGTTGTCCCCAAATTGGAGTGATGTACCTCTATTCCGATCAGATCGTAATCCCTCCATTCGAAGATTATCATGCTCGCAATTGGGTCCGAGCCTTCTGGGACGTCTTGCTTCACCCATTTGACCAGTATATGTGGGTCTACATCTCCTCCCCTGCTAAGCAAGTTAGCACTGTAAAATCGAGTAGAATCAATAAGAGCCGGGTCTGTCCTAGCTTCCAAGACACAGGAGGAAGGCGTCATGACCGCCCCTGAGACAGCCCTCAGGCTCGATTCCCGTATAAAACAGCACAATAGTATTGAACTAGGACTTGCCAGTCATTCTTGCTGTACATTCCACTACATATTTGTCTGTTGTCGTTCTCCTGGTTCTGCTTCATACGTTAGCGCCAATCATTTCTCTCTCAATTCAGTCAATACCATATTCATTTCATTTGCACCGGCTGTCACAACGGACAGCCCAAGCAGGAGTAGTCCATGGAGCCAGCTTCTCATGGTTGCTTGGAGCCTCGAGGCTGGCGAGGTGCGAGTGATATAGTAAAGCACGTAGAGAAATGGCGGGAGATCTAGGTCTGCTCGTAGGTTATATGGCCATCCAGAATTGATCCGCGAACTCCGGAATGGTAAAGGACCTTGATCGAGGGGACGTCGGATTTGATTGAAGTTATTTGGGGCTGTGGATGCGCAAAGGAAACGTAACAGGCAGGGACCCTTGGTCGGCCGCTAGGGGCGGCGCCTCCAGAGACAAGGCCAGAGCCTCGCCGTGACTTTGAAGCCCAAGAATTTCTCCTTCCTCCCGCCAACCTCAAAAATCCACGATGGCAGGTGCCGACGTAGCTCCTCCGAACTCTCTGTGCAAACGATGCAATGAAGAGAATGCTGTCCAATCTATCCGCTCAGAGAGAGTCTGCGAGCAAGTTCTTCCCGAAATATATTCTGAAGAGTCGCACTGACATGCATCCCAGTAAATGCTTTTCTCAATATGTCACAACCAAAGCAATAAAGCGCATGGAAACATATCGAGTTCGAGGTTCAACCGCGAAAGCGGCCAGGAAGTTGCTTTTCCCTCTCTCCTTTGGACCCTCGTCTGCCTCGTTACTCCACATATTGGACCAGCACCTCCAAGGACAATACGATCGAATGAACCGAGCCGCTTATGAATTGATCGTGTTACATATTGATCTACATTTGGATGTTGCAGACCGAAAGGACACTTCTGAATTGCTGGAGAAGTACAAAAGCCGCTTTCCAAGGCACACCTACTCCAGCTTGGGCCTTGAACAAGCCTTGCTCTTGGATGGGATAGACTGGAAGGCTTTGAACATGCCAGAACCCCCTCAAGATATTTCACAGAAGTCTGGGACTGAAAGACTACAGCAACTCATTGGATCAATGCCATCTGCAACCTCAAGGACGGATGTTATCACAACCTTGCTCACCCGACTTCTAGTGGATATTGCAAAGAGAAATGGCTGTGAAAGTATTTTATTTGCAGACTCAACCACGAGACTTGCTGAGAAGACACTCACAGAAACAGCTAAGGGACGCGGCTTTTCATTACCCTGGCAAGTTTCTGATGGGATGTCCCCACATGGAGTCGGGTTCAATTATCCCTTACGGGATCTTCTCAAGAAGGAGCTCGTGACGTTCTCTTCGCTCGCAATTCCTCCTCTCGCCGATTTCATCATATCCCACGGACCATCCTCTCAAATCTCTGCTTCGTCGAAGCTTACTACCATTAACGATCTCATGGCTCAGTATTTCGAGTCTGTCGAAGAAAACTATCCAAGCATTGTTGCCAACGTCGTTAGGACGTCCAGCAAACTCCAGCCTCTTACTGGCGATGAGACTACAGCTTGTGGATTGTGTGGGCTACCCGTAGCAGAAGGCACGGATGGTATTTACGGATGGGGAGGAGGCCAAAATTCGGCATCACGAGCTGCAAAACAAGATGGCAGCCATGAGGTTCTTTGCTATGGGTGCTCGAGATCTCTTAATGGCTGAATGCAGATCTACCGATATCTATCTAAACCCAGATCAGGCCCTTTCCTCAACATTTTGCAGAATCCGACGCCTTGACGTCAAAAGAGGTTCAATATTTACAACAGGATGACGAACCACTTCATCCTATTTTAAATTAGAACAAGTTGTCTGATCTAGACATTGTTTTTGATCGAAGAAGGGAGGACCTTAGCCTCAAACTTGCGCATCAGTTTGTTCGTTTGCTCCGCCAAGCTGAGCGTCAAGATGGTATGGGGCAAGATCCTTGCCAGATGGGGAAGGAAGCCCTTGTATATAGCCAAGACACCCTCTGTCTTTACTGTCTTCGCTAGACAGTCAAATATACCTTTATAAAGGTTGCCATCTTGGTTATACATTCGAGACATGATTGTATCTATTCCAAGTCAGTGTCAACCGCTCATCGGACATTGAGATCTTCTCACCAGGTGGATGCATAACACAGCACACCACAAACCCACTAGCTGTACTACTCGCAAGATGTAACGCTGGTCCTTCGTCCATCCCCAAATGCTTCACAAGTCTCCTCTTAGCAAAGAAGTATGTCGGCAGTTGTACGGAACTCCCAAACCCGGTCCGAACCATCGCGGCCCCTACTCCTCGATATAGCCCTGGCACTCCCTCGGCCTTGAAAATCTGTCTCATCCCATCCGCTGCATTCTTGTATGCATGCTGCGTGCCCACCGGTGCAAACGGCGAGAAGCTCTGTAACCTAGTCTTCACCAAGAAAAACGGACTTCCTGCCGCAGCGCCCAAAATGCCCGACGATGCGCCCGCGAATATGTTGATTCCTAGACTTTGTGTAGTCGGGTCTGTGTAGATGACGCTTGTGAGGGAGTGTCGTATCGGTTCGTAGAAGGCTAGGCGACAGCCATTGAGGAGCATTTGGTAGATGTACGCTGCGCCGATTCCGCGGTAGATGCCCTTCAGTCCTTCATGCCGAACGATTACTGAGACGCCGTGGAAGGGGCCTTTGTACGCTCTGGGTTGGAGGCCTTTTTCTTGGAGCTCGCCCTGCAGTTGCATGCTGTGCAGAGTGTTAGCTTGGGTTGAAGAGGAGCTTTGGAGCTTCATACCGGATCTTGACAGTCTCGAAGGGATGTGTAGCCGTCACTGCTCCGCAAGCTGCAATACCACCTGCTACGAATGCACTGTGCTTATTAGATGGTATCCCTTCTTCCAGGGGCTTCAGAACTCACCCTAAAGTAGTAGACATCTTGTCTCTCCCCTTCTGCCCTCCTCAGAAGGGGCTGTTGAAGCCCTGTTATTGCAACGACAGCTTGTGATGCTTCAGCTCTCAAGAGATGGGGTTTCGTGAAGTTGTGCTGGGATTTTATGCCAAATTTTTACAGCAGTCTGAGTAGATATGACAAGCTGACTATGCGGCTGTCGTTGTGTGGGCTGTAAGAACTATTTTGTGATCTTGATTACGAAGTGCAAGGCAATTAATGGTGCCGATTGTTTTGCTGTACGGGGGGCTGTTTCGGCAGCATTTTTTGGTCCGGCTTCGGGAGTTTGGAGACGGAGAGTCGGAAAGTCGGGCTCAGGGTCCACCTCCCTGATTTTGAGGAATCCAAGTAAAGTGTTCCTTTCGCAACGTTCGCAGTAATCGAATGTCTAAGCTCAAGAGCACATGCGAACCTGTGCCCAGGTGGTTTTTGTACAATGTTCGCGTTTATGATTTTCCGTGCACGTGATCTTCAATGTTCTAGCCAATGGTGTACAATCCCTGTCACGCTCTTCCCATACATCGATTTCTCCAAACAGACCAACCTTCACCCTTCCATGAAAGAGCGCAATAATGTCTTCCACGCCAATGGCTATTGATTCGCCCATGGGTGCAAATGGGCTTGGCAGCAAGTCGGGAGGGGCATTACCAACCTCCAAAGTGTCCGAAATGATCTCCTTATTCCGGCCTTCAAAAGTAATTTCCCTTTCTAGCAACGCGCAAACGCTGACCCTTCCAGCACTTTCGCCGCGAGCCACCAGCGACAGTTCCTGGCAAACCACCTTCTCCCTATTCCTCGATCCTCTCGTTGGATTTTGATGATGAAGGTGGCTTGCTTCTTACGTCCGAAAGTGACAACAGTATGCAAATATACAGTGTCAAAGATGGCAAGCACCACAAGACATTACTCAGCCAGAAGTATGGTGTAATGCACGCTATGTTTGGCCACGCCAGTGGTTGCATTCTTCATTCAAGCACAAAACAAAACCGTAAGTTGTCTCCTTGACATTATCAAGAGTCTACTGAATACTTTGCAGACACAATTCGATATCTATCCACCCATGACAACTCGTACTTGCGGTACTTTGAGGGCCATGAAAAGAATGTCACGTGTCTCTCCCTCCATCCAGGTCAAGACAACTTCCTTTCCTGCAGTGAAGACAACACCCTCCGCATCTGGGATGCAGCTACCAAGAACGCGTGTGGAAAACTTAACCTTCATGGCGCATATCTCGCGGCTTGGGACCCCTCCGGCAATGTCTTTGCAGTCGCATCTCCAACTGCGCAAACAATTCTTCTTTATGACTTCCGTAACTTCGACAGAGAGCCATTCTCCACCTTTGACATGCTGCCTTATTTCCAAAACGGACAAAATTCTCCCAGCAAAGGCTGGAACAAGCTCGAGTTTTCCAATGATGGTAAACACATCCTCCTCGGCACGACTGGTACGCAACACTTTCTCCTCGACGCATTCGACGGTCATTTGAAAGCCTCCCTACTCCGCGACCGAGGTGCTGTCAGAAGACTGGCAGCAGGAGATCACAACCTCGAGGGGATGGATCCTCAATCATCCGAGTTTTTGTACCCAAGTACGGGCGATTGTTGTTTCACCCCGGATGGCCGCTACGTGCTCAGTGGGTCAAGACAGCAAAATGTTTTAGCGTGGGATACGCTGGCTTCTGCTCAGGAGCGGTTCTTAAGACCTGTCCATGAGTTGGAGTATAAGGGAGACTCGGCTGTCATTGCCTTCAACCCGAGATACAACTTCTTTGCAACTGGAGATAAGGAGGCCGTATTTTGGGTGCCAGATCAAAGTTTGGCATAGTGGTGAAGTCTTTAATCTGTCTTTGAATCATCGATTTTCGGAGTGGATATCCAAAAGTGAACTGGCGTTTGGCGAGTTGGGGTTGATTTCCTCAGACCTTGGGACTTGCACCAAGGCATTATATCCCTGTATCTGGATCGTTATCCAGAATTATGATGGATTGTTCTTTGAGTCAACGACCTGGCTATGGTAATAAATACATCTTCAGAAAAACGATTTCTCAAGTGATAAAAAGCTGGAAACATGGTTCTCCGTGTCCCAGTAGAGGTCCATAATCAACCTCTTTGGTTCTCTTCTCATTATTGATTCCACTCGTGTCATCTCTGATACAGATACCACCCACTGAGTCATGCGAAGTACTCAACGCCAATTTAGTCAGGAAATGGAAAGACGGCAGGACTTCCATACCCCTTCGCACTCATATATCGACTTCTCAGTAGCTCTCCATTCAGGCTCGTACTCTATCGCCCTCCGACACCTTTTCATCGTAATGTGCTCTCATATCGCAGGACCTTCACCTCAATGGTCTCATTCTTTAAGAGTTCCGATGCACTCGTTGATTTGACACTTGTCAGCGCCTATGTGTTCAGATTTTTCCAGAACCCATACAGAACCAAAGTCTGGAAAGGTTATTTAGTTGATTGATTGATCAATTAGCACTGCAGCGGCCAATACTACTCATAGACGCATTCTTACTTCAACGATACTCTACAATTATTAATTCGGGTATCCTGATTTTGCACAATTCTCAGGTTCAAGGAAACCAAAACTCAACCTCCATGAACCGCATGATCCGCATGATCCGCATCATTTCTTCGCCAACGTTTCCTTCAAATTGTCGGCAGTTTCCTTCGCCTTGCGGTACTCTTCGTCGTAGGACTCTATCTCCGTGGGTTCAGTAGCTGCCGTGGCGTGCTTCGACTGAGCAGACTTAGGCTTGAGCCAGGGCATGTCTCCTTGAAAGCTTGAAGTCAACGGCGAGGTAGGTGTCCGGATTGCTGGTGACTGAGTTGAAGGCTGTTGGCGGGTATCGTGATTATATGGCTGCTGTTTTGTAATGGGTTTTGGCGCAGGTTGTATGGTCGGTAAGGCTGTAGCGGACATCGGCGGAGAGGGAAATTGATTATAATTAACACCAGGATTAGCCGTAGGGTGTGCTCCCGTTCTTGGCAAAGTCCCAGAAAACTGATTTGCGTTGTTGGAGTATGATCCCTTGTATGGGGCAGCGTTCATCTGGGGCTGGGAACCGGTAATAGCAGGAGAAACATGGGATTGGCCTTCCTGCCATTTGGGAACTGAGAAGTATGGGTTGATGGGTCGAAAGGGTTGTCCTGGCTGGCCTTGAGGTCTTTGAAGTCCACCAGTATGTTGATTTGCAGGTGGAGTTGGTTGCAATGTCGGTTTGGGTTTGCGCATGCGAGGAGCAGGGGCTTTGAGAGGTTTTGGTTTTATGGGCATGAAGGGTGCCTTCTGTTCGCTGCTGCTGGGAGTTGCTCCGAGTTGACGCTGGACTTGCTGGTCAAGCCACGAAGATGATTTCGAGAAGGATGCAGGCTGAATATTCGAGATGAAGATGGGTTTAATGAGACGCATAGGTTGGGGATCCGTTGATGACTTTCGGAGCCATCTTTCTGGGGGGTTGATGAGCAGATCCGGATACGACGTATGTTGAGGCTCGTTGGACACCGGGGTATGTTGAGGTATGGCCCTGCTCTCCACGATCTTCACGCACCCAACTTTCGCGAATGGATCATTTGAGACTGGAGAGAATTGGTAGGCGTTATCCGAAAGCTCGTTGATTGAAGGAGGTGGAGACCAGGGAGGAAGAGCAGGCGATTGCCAGTGACCGGGACGCCTCGTGGACTGCTCCATTAAGAGTTCTCCAGCCTCTTCTAAGAAAGAGATATCACGGTGATCCTCGGATTGTTGCAATAGCAAATGGATCCGTCTGCCAGTCTCGGAATCGTCTTCAAGATAAAAGTTACCCAAATACTTCTCGAGGGGGAGTTCAGCGAGAGCTCGAACTTCGTTGGCTACGAGAAGGTCAGAAACTGGCTGGTGATAGGCATATTCTCTTACCTGTAGGTTCGCGACCGTAGAGCTCACGTATCTCGGCCACGCGAGTGTAAGCTGTGACATAGCTGCTTCTAGAGCCATCTTCTGGTCCCGTCATTTTGGAGAATGGGGTAGCACTTGCAGGATTAAACTCGAGGAAGTAACGACCCGAGCGTTGCAAGAACGGGGGCATGCGCGCAAATACTCGGAAAGTTTTGTGTGACTGAAATTCACCTTTCGATTCGTCGAGGAGAAATTTCCTTCGTCATGAAAAGCATCGGATTTCCAAAAAGAGTTACCATGCGCATTTCGGAAGAAAAGAGGACTTTGTATTATTCTGTTAGCTAGAATTGACGAGGGGTGCTGCTATGTAGGTGCTATTTTGAGAAGCCACGCAACGAAAACATTTACTCCTCGAATGAACCATGGATTTTAATGCCTGTTGTATTCCCATCTAGTAAAAGACGTATATTTCAGGTCGACTCAACTAGAAAATGGTATTACGGCACTGATGACAGCCTGCGTCAACACAGAGCCGTGTAGGCACTTGCCTGACTTGCGATGGGCTCTTTCCGTTCTGGGACGTTCAGTAAAGCTATTCTTCGTCCAAAGCCCCGATTCAAGTACGAAGACTCAGATATTGATACTTGATTTGCAGCAGCCAGCATGTCCTGGAAAAAACACCTCTGACCAGAAGATCATTAATCGTGATTGAAGACTGGCCACAGCGGAGAGGACATTCCTTCAAAAAAAAGGTCTTGAGGTAGGATTGGTTCCTCAAATGTCTTGCATGATGAGAATTAGTTTCCCGGTAGCAAAGGATAGTGACACGTCAATAGACTGAAGCTGCGAATTGCACCAGAATAGAAGCGGTGATGTTGAAAAGGTGGGTCTAGCAAGCGAGATTGATAAGATTAGATTCTGCAAATCTTCCAGAAGGTTGCAGCCTCGCCTGCATGTTCAACCTCGTCGCACTCTGCAACTGACAAGATGGGAAAAGGCACGGATAAACTCTATGTAAGTGAAATATTCCGTGCAGATTCTCACGAACCTTCTTCTTACGCAAGTGTCCATGTTCTCGTGCTAATTATCTGCATTAGATTACCCATTCTGAGTGGTCCTCCTCAGACGCATATTCTGCAAGTGCCGGATCCAACGTTTCCCAAAAGGCCACGAACGGCGCGAACTTCAAAAGACTACCGTTTAACTTCTGTGCTGCCAGTCTGCAGCCTTTCAAACACCCTGTCTGCACGCCAGAGGGAACAATATTTGATGTCGAGGTGGTTACTCAATGGCTAGAGAAACATGGCACGAACCCGGTGACTGGAAAGCCATTGAAGGACAAGGACTTGATCAGGCTAAACTTTGCGCGGAATGGCGATACAGATGCGCATGACGGTGGCGGAGGTGCTGGGGAAGGGAAGGGAGAGATGGTCGACCCTGTCACCTTCAAGGTCTTCACGGACAATACACATATTGTGGCAATCAGACATGGCAGTGAGGCTAATGTTTTCGCTTGGGAAACCGTTGAGAGATTAAACATTAAGCCGAAGATGTGGTTGGATTTAGTGGACAATCGAAAATTCGGACGATCCAATATCATCACACTCCAGGACCCGCAGAATATTGAGAGCAGAGATTTGAGCCAGTTCAAATTCTTGAAGGATGGGGAAACCGTGTTAACCAAGGAGCAAGAGGCAGAGAGGCAAAAGGGTAGTGTGAACATTGATGCGTTGGGTAGGGTTGGAGAAAAGGTGTTGAGGGCAAAGGAGGCCGTGGAAAAGGCGAGGAAAGAACGAGAAGCTGGTGGAGACATCAATCGGTCCAAGATCGTCACCAAAACTGGACCGACCAATTCTGCGCCTAGCATGTCTCTGATACAGGAGAAGAAGACAGCATACAATGCTGCCCAATATACCACCGGCAAGGCTGCTGCGAGTTTCACAAGCACGGGACTCACACCAGAGACCAGTGGCGAGAGAGCACTTCTCACCGATGAAGAGTATATGTTAAGACCAAAGCGAGTCAAGATCAAGGGATATGCTCGAATCGAGACCAATTTCGGTTCACTAAACATAGAACTACAGACCGAGACCGCCCCACGAGCTGTCTGGAATTTTGTCCACCTGGCCAAGAAGGGTTATTACAATAGAGTGAAGTTTCACCGAAATATCCGAAACTTCATGATTCAAGGTGGTGATCCCACAGGAACGGGAAAAGGTGGCACGAGTATCTGGGGAAAGAATTTCCAGGACGAATTTGATGGACCTTTGACGCACGACTCAAGGGGCGTCATGAGTATGGCCAATAAGGGAAAGAACACAAACTCGAGTCAATTCTTCATTACATACAAACCAGCTAAGCATCTGGATCGAAAACACACCATTTTCGGCCGCGTTGTTGGGGGGATGGATGTTCTTCAGAAGTTGGAGAATGTGCCAACAAACGAAGCTAACAGACCAGAAGAAGACATTATAATGGAGAATGTTGTCGTCTTTGTTGATCCATTCGAGGAATTTCAGAAGCAAAAACGAGAGAAAGATGAACTTGAGAAGGTGCGGGAAGAGGTCAAGAAGCAAGGTGGAACAGAAGATGACAAGACTACATGGACTGGGAAACGAATTAGGGGTGATGGGAGCGTCGTCCAGGCTGAGCAGACTGGCGGCGTTGGAAAATATCTGAAGTCAGGAGCCGATTCCAGCAATGGTAAATATGTCGGGGATGACGAAATGCTCGAGGCAGAGCCAGTCAGGAAGAAAATCAAGCCTGGAGGCTTTGGAAATTTTGATAGTTGGTGATAATGATGGGGTTTGTGGCCGAAGCGAGTTCAAAGCCAACAACATTGAATTGAAGTCAACATACAAGCACCACCTGCCCTTTAATAAAAATTTGATTCCCCTCTCCCTTTCTTCAACGCTACTACGTCATCGACAACGGATCTCGGATCGAAGACCGCCCGAGTCGCAATACAAGCACCGATATTGAGTAGCCAAGATGAAGCAATCCAAGCCTAGTAAGTGGTCCTCAAATCCCCCCTTTTAACTGCTACTGACCTTTATTCACAGCTCCGACTACCTGCGAAGCCTACTTCGCCCTGAAGTTCAGCCGACCGAAAACCCTCTTCAACCTACCCAGGAATGTCCACCAGAAAATCATGAAGCGTCTCGGCCGCGTCTGCTCTACCACGCTCGGTCTTCCCTGCAAGAAGCTCCACGTCCGGCACAGGCAAATCCACGGCACTGTTGACCTTGACGAGATCTACGGCGCTATCTTCGCTTTTGAGGATGTCGAGTTTGGCGGTCAGGAGGCATCATTCTTTACGCTTGGAGAGATGTTGGATATGTGGGCGAGACGGGACTTGAAGTATGAGCTTCCTTCTGGCGCGGACTGGCCAACAAAATTCGTTCCGAAGGCCCGGTTCTCTTATAAGCACTATGTGTTTTCTCGTTATCAGGGTCTCCTCTTCACGGGTAAGGTAGTTCTGTCGATTCCAGCTGGGTGGAAGCCTTACCCAAGATGGACAATTGCGACCTAGAGGGCGCAATGGTAGGATAAGTCGTGAATGAGGCTCAACGGAACGTCCTGGGCCAAAAAGCCTTCATACAGTCCATTTCTTGGGACCGACGCTCAAGCTTGCGAAGGAAACTGGAGCCAGCTTCAATAGAGTCTTCAGAGGACGGAGTGGCACTGCAAGAATGATGCAGTGAAAATAAAATACAATGGCTTTGACTTTGACTTTGACAATGACTCCCAAAGTCTGCTGACCATGTGCATGTGATTTTTCTGGGCCGGGCGCATCACTGGCGAGGCAAGGGCAAAGACAGCCTCGCCGATAACGTTAAGAGGCAGCTGCCAGTTCGGCCTCATCGCACGGCGAATGCCACACCCATCATTCAACCTTTTCCGAGATGCCAAAAAGGCCCTGCTCTTGCGCTGAAACACGATAAGCCTTGTGGCATCGTTTCACTCGGGTCCTTGTGCACTTTGCCAACCTCCGCAGCAAGACGCTTGCAGCCTAACCCGTGGGAAAGCGAGGCGCATCGATTGTCGAGACGACTAAGCTCTGAGCTCTGGCGATGTCGACCACAACGTCCCAATATCCATTGCATCCAGAGAGCTCTAATGGATCCAGCGGCTCGCCGTCCGCTCAGCAGCAGCAGCAGCAGCCACAGGGAACGCCGCAGCACAAACGCGTCTACCAGGCGTGCATACCATGTCGGCGTCGAAAGGTTAAGTGTGATATGGGAAGTGTAGACAATCCGCACGACCCACCATGTGTACGATGTCGCAGAGAGAGCAAGGAGTGTTTCTTCTCTGCGACCAGAAGAAAGCGCAAGCACGACGATGGTGGACCTGACAGCCTAGACGGCTACGACTACGATGATTACACTGTCCGCAATGGAAGAAAGATGGCCCACACCTCCCCCCCAGCATCGATCAGGCAATCTTCAATGGGAGCTCCTCCTTCTGCTCGATCCGCAGTTCAATATGGAGACAATGCGCCTGTCGCTCCTGGGCCTCCGTTGACTCCTGGCGGATCAATTGGCCGCCCGCAGCCTTTGCGCCGGCCAAACCAAGGCTCCCGAGATGATTCACATAGGATGGATGGCAGAAACTCGGAGGAGTCGAACACACAGCTGGAAAATCTTGAGGCTCAAGAAGTAATGCGTCGGGAAGTCTATGGTCCACATGATGCACTAGATCTGCTCTATAAAGCTGCAACTGACAGGTGCGTTTCTTCCCAGCTTGTAATAAAACCTTACTGACACGCTTTCAGCCCGGGCCACAAGAGAACCAGTAGTCAGATGTCGCCAGTGATGGCAAATAATACATCCGCGCACCCGCATTTGCCATCGCCTATTCAAAACAATGGAGCTCCTTTCCAGAACAGCTATATGCGTCCTCCAGAAATTCGGCGAGAAGCGCAAATTGACCCTGCATTGACTTCAGGAGACCTGGAGAAGCCGAGCCGCATGCAAGAGCAAGGTTATAAAGACGCTGTCAAGGCTTGGGCAAGGTTCAGATTTGTCAGGGCTGGCTGGTTTACACCTACAGAGGCAATCGATTATATTGATTAGTAGGTCGATTCTCTTTTTCTCCCAGTTTCAAAGCTTATACATACTGCAGCTACTATGAGTACCTTTCACCGCTTACACCAATCTCCCCTCCAACTTTCCGGGAACCAGGAACCCACCCAACCCTCTTAATGGAAGAGCCTATCCTGACAGTTACGCTTCTCACTATAGCCACTCGGTATAGAAAGATGCCAGGACCAGGAGGCCATTGCAGGTCGCATGCCATCCATGAGCAGCTCTGGACGTATCTCAGAGGGATGATTGAGAGATGTTTGTGGGGTCAAGAAGCTTTCGGAGGTGGCTTTTGTGGGTCTGGGGCCGGTGATGGAGAAGCCCAAACTTCTAGCACAGCTCCATGGCGAGGGCTGCGGAAAGGAAGTTTGCGAACTTTGGGAACTATTGAAAGTCTCATGATCTTGACAGAATGGCACCCCCGGGCTTTACATTTTCCCCCGGCTGAGGCGACGGACGAGCTTATGCTTCCATCCTATGAAGGGCCTGATACCTACAGTACCGACGACGAAGGAGGCCATCGGTTACCTAGAGGGGTAGGTGGGAAAAGGATCGAAAGCTGGCTTGAACCAGCCTGGCGAAGTGATCGTATGTGCTGGATGCTCCTGAGTACGGCAATGGGCCTGTCCTACGAACTCGGCGTCTTCGATAACGTTGACGAGCTATTGGAATCTGGTGGAGAAATGACACGACCTGAGTACGAGGACGAAGCTTATCGGCTCAGAGCAGCTAGGATCAAGAGACTTCTTCTCATTTATGTCACCCAGCTAGCTGGCCGTCTTGGATGGACAAATATGGTACCGGAGAACTTGCGTGTGACGGATCCAGCATTCGCACCCCGAAAGAGAAGAGCATCGGTGGATGGCAAGACTCCAGATACGAACACGACGGTGTCTAACACTTTCAATTACATCCCGGATCTCGAACTTGACGACCAGATCATCCACTGCTGGGCCGGCATCAGCAATGCAATGCGCATTGGCAACGAGAAGCTCTTCAAGTCGAGACAATACACTACCAAGATCATCCAAGATGGGAGTTACGTAGAACTTCTCAAAGATTTCCAGCCTATGCTGGCCGCATGGACGAAGGAATTTCAGCGATTTCGCTTACCTCCGTACATTCGACACATACTCTCAATCGAGTACGAGTACGTCCGAATATATGTCAATTCGTTGTCGCTGCAGGCCGTTGTCGAGAGATGTACTAGCAACGCTGGCCAGCATAACACGGCTGGCCACAACGGTAACAACACTGGAAATCCTCTATCGCCCGAGACTCAAAACTATTACGGAAAGTTACCTCTGGCAAGACTTGGCGGGTTCAGTTCAGCCGATCAAGACTACGTCAGAGAAGTCGTCGACGGAAGCAGGAATCTTCTCAGAACAGTTGTCGAGGGGCTTTTGCCGGGCGACTATCTGAAGCATGCACCTGTGCGAACTTATTTTCGCATTATCAGTGGAGCAATGTTCTTGTTAAAGACTTTTGCTTTGGGAGCATCTAAGAGTGACGTAGAGATTAGCATTGGACTGATGGACAGGGCCGTTTCCGCTCTGCGGAACTGCGTTGTCGATGATGTCCATCTTGGTATTCGCTTTGCAGACCTTCTCGAGACACTGACGTCCCGTCTTCGAAGTCGCTTCATCAGTGCTCCCACGGGACCACCCCCAGGAGAGACTTCGAGCCGCCATGGGAGCCCAGCCTTGCAGCACGAAGGGCCTGACTCGAAGAGAGCCAAGACAGACCGCGGAGAGCAGATACGGGAATGGAACGCGGCGACTCCCAACTTCAGCATGGGAACCAATGGACCAGGTGAGATTCTCAGTGCATTTTTCGAGTGTACTTTCCTGCCAAGACATTGCTAGAAGCTAATTACCTCACAGTAGATCTCAACGTCTCAGCCACACCGTTTGACCTTAATCAAGGGGCCTTCTTTGCCGCTCCCGGTACGCCTTACAACACGGGCCCTGGTTCGACCTACGGCACTGATATGGGTGATGTCTTTGGTGGTGCGAGCGATTGGAATGGTGGCAACGAGATGTGGTACTTGCCTCCCGGCGCGGCTTTCTTCCAGAATGTAAATGAGCAAGGAGTGATGCAGACGGCGGAGGGCGTCAGTGTAGGCGGTATGGATTTGCTTGATTTTATGGCGCTGGATGGGGGGTTTGATGCTCCGGGCAACCCCGGATTCTAGTTTAGGACTTGATTTGGCATGAGAATGGAGATTGATGACTTGGAAGCGAAATGATTATGAAAATTATCTCTTGCGAATGCGCAAGCGCAAGCAAAGCGTTGGGGCGGCCTCTGGAGAAAGTTGGTAAAGAATGATAATGATGGAAAACTTCAAAATTAGCTATCCAAGTCCCTGTGTTCAAGTGCCGTTCATGGGCTGCGGGTTCCTGCAGCTGCAGCTGAGACACTTGCAACGTCGCTCAATGGGGATGCAACGACTTTACATCCGGCAGAGCGAAGTACTGGATTGGGAAACGGGTAATACACACATCACTACCGATGAAAACCCGATTTTTGATACTGTTGAGAGATTGATTAATTGGAAACCTCCATTTGACAAGAATGAAATACGATGATAGGGGTGCGCGAAGCGCCATAATGCTGAAGCCCAAGGATGGTGCAACCTGCCATCTCTGCCAACGCCCTTCGTGAACGCTACACTTCGCCTTGCAAGATATTTCCACACGGATCTAATATTACACAATGACCTCCGTTGTTCCGAGCAAGTAAAGCAATGGCCCTGTCCATGAGACTACAAATACCAGAAAAAAACGCCAGCGCAATCATGATCTGATCTCCATAACTTGAACATGACTCCGGAATGAGATGCTTATAGGATCTTGTGTTTCCGTAAAATGCTCTCTAGGGCGCGGGTATCGAATAGGGTATCGTCTGGGATTTGGTCAATAATGTAGGTGAGGTTTGCGAAGAGGTCGCCTTGGTTCTTGTACGCTAGGATGGCGGGCACACCGGCGTTGTCGAATTCGATGTCGGCGTAGTGGACGCGGACGAAGTGGATTGCTGGGTGGGTTGGGACGAGAGGGGAGAGGGCGTCTGAAATGATTTGGGAGACGGGGCACTGAGACATGCCTTAGTGGATGTCTTGGTTAAGGAGGGGGAGAATTACCTCGTGGTCGTAGACAAAGACAACGACGATTGTGTCTCTTGTGACTTTCTCAATGGCGTCCAAGTAGCCCAGCGCATCAACTTCATCAAAGCGTCCGTATCTCCTGATACTCGGACTAGTCCTTCGATTCCGGATATCGCTGCCAATAGTTGACAATTCCTGTCTCCGTTGCTGTCTCCACCGTTCGATGAATTCCTCCTCCTCACTCGCGCTCCCCTCTCCATCATCATTCAAGAATGTTGCAGTGCTCGCCCTCTTATCATTCCTCGTATTACTATTCGTCCTTGATCCTCTGTAGCTCCCCGTCCGTCTAGCCTCCTCGTAACTCCTCGCATCAGCAATAACACCCTTCACGCCCGTCGTCCTCCCACTATCAAAATCCCTATGCGGCAGATGGAACAAGCCTCCCCTCGGGTCCAAACTAGGCATCCGCATATTCTCGTCTACCCTCTTCTGCACGTACTCTGTCTCTTCGTCCTGCTCGCCAGTTGGTCTGTCGTGTCTATAGTCGTGTGTGTCTGACGGATGATGATTCAGACGGGAGGATGAAGATGCCTTCGAGACAATCGAGTCAAACTCTTCCTGTGCGGCGGTTCGGGTAGCCATCGTGAAGATGGGTAGGGGAGCCGTGTGCTCTTTATGGAAATGGCGGGCAAGGGGGGGGTGCGCGGAAGTGCTTGGTCGAAGGCTTCCAGAAGGTCGATGATCCGCACGGGAGAAGGAAAGAAGTGTCTGTGTCTTTGGCGCAGGAACCGGGCTGAATCTCCGCTGTCGCAGATTTGGGACGCCCGGACGTCGAGCAAGGAGTTCCTTTTCGAGTGGCCGAGAATAGAAAATCTCTGCGTTGGATGATGGCGGTGAAGTGGGGAGGGGAGGCGTGATGTAAGGAGGTGTTTCAGGGCAATCTTATGAGCTTTTGCTTATGCCTTTGCGGTGTTGTGAATGACCGGGTTGCCCCTCGTCTCGAGTAAAAGAGGTCGTCACCGTTATAGGATGTCTGAGGCGCTCGTAAGGATTGGATGGACATGCAGCGCGGAGGAGTTGTTGCACAGCAGTTGACCGCTCTGTGGTCCGTTCTGCTGCGTCCGCGTCGGTGGTCTCGAGGGGAAGACCCGGTCCTGCAGGAGATGGAGGCCGCCAGGGATCAATTAAAGAAATGCAGCGCGGGTGATGTGATTTGGCACGAGCGCTGAGCTGCAGCTGTGCCAATTCTTCTCCTTTCACGACTCGAGCTCTCCAACAAAAATGCACGCTTCACAATAATTGGCCGCTTTGAGACCGCCAAATTTGTTTCCTTGTGTCCCCGCAATCTATTGGGACTTGCCGTCATGCGAGGCTGCCCCCCCTTTTCCTGCCTGCTTTGCCAAGCACCCAATGATATGCTGGGCATCGATAAGGAGCTAAACGATCATCGGAAATCGATGGGGCGGTTTCTCGAAGCAGGCGGGGCGTTTCATATGCGGGCCCCCAATGCCTTTGGCGTGCGGTTTGGACCTTAAACACCGATGATTATCATTCTGACATCTGGTTCCCTGGAAATGCGCAATGGGGACCCTTCTCCTGTCCAGAGGCAAGTGTTGAAGTGAGACCGGTATGGACATGCTCCGCTCAAAACGCTGCACATGACCAGAAGCTGCACGCCCCGGATCGGGGTCCATCATGACACGGCGTTTGGTGGAGTTGTCCAAAAGGAGGACACAGCTGGGCTTGTCAAAGTGTGACATGGATTGGGTCCCGTGGGAGGACGCCCCAGACCATTGGTGACGATGTAGGGCTGGATCTCCGCGCCTCCTGTCGACAGGGGATTGTATACAGAGTTACATCTGCTGTGTTACTCCAATGTACCGTACCTCCATCGTATAACGTCCAAGCAGATCACTGTTCTTCGACTCGCGGCAGTCAGCGGCTCCCTACCTCTTCCCGAGCTATGTCCATCACATTACACGAGTTGCATATCACATCACATGAAACGGGACGTCATATATCTATCAGTGTTGCAGCTATTCGGACTATTTTACAATTGTTGTCACCAACGCCAATATCAAACTGGTCATGACGAAGTAGCAACAAAAGCGTGCTAAGAGTCCCCGCTGCTTCATGCCCACTAATTGACTATCTACACATACCCAAGGTACTCCGTAGGCCTCTCCCGAATTCTTCGACTAGTACCAACGAATCGAGAACCCACTGTTGCAATGTAGCAAACACCCCACCGAGACATCCTCAAGCTTTTTGGTTGAGCGCAATGGAGAAGGAAGAAAAAAAGAGACATGTCGAGAAGGAGAAAGAAGAAGTGTTGTGTAAAAGGGGCGGATCCAGGTGTCTCGGCAGGATATCATCGCAAACAGCCTGGGCTAAATTCGCGCAGACGGGAAAGAGCAAGCAATGCAAGAACGACCGCCCATACGAACAAGGATATTGGGAAAGAAGGATTATTAAGCACAGAATCAGATGTCGTAACCAGCAGCTCATCTCTTTCGGGTCAGATCAGATTAGTGCCTATTGACGAACACCTGCTTCGCTAAGCCATGGAGTGGTTTTCGTAACTTCGTCCAGTCTACGCCGATTCGCAGAGATTAAGAAGGCGTATCAGGTGTGTAATTAGAGGAATCGAGGATATTCGGGTCGGGTTGGGTGCAATTGAGCTTCGAGCCGCTCTGCACGGCTCGAGGTATACCGCCCGAAGTCGTAGAGTTATGGTGCTTCACATGGCCCAGATTTTGAGCTAGAAATGTCAGCAAAGCACTATGTGTTGGCAGAACTGGATTCTTACCAATGAATCCCAAGATCCAGTGCACAAGCTCATTCCATCGTTGCTGACACCCAAACAACTGACTCGGTTATCGTGACCGACCAGCGATCCAACCTTCTCGCCCCGAGTGATATCCCAGACCTAGGACCAAATATCAGTTGCTGATTCACGGTGCGATGCTGCCACCGGCTCATCTTACCTTGCACTCGAAATCATCATAACCCGCAAACAGTAGCCTGCCGGAAACCGACGTAGCAACAGACGTAATGCCGCAAAGAATAGCCTCGCTCTGTTGTTTCATTAGCAGATAGACCTATCTCAGTAGAAGAGACCAACGTACTCCGTATTGGTTAAGTTCCCGATCAGCTCGAATATCAAACAATCGGCAGGTAGCATCATCGGAACCGGTGACAAAGGAATGACCATCTGGGAAGAATTGGATGGCATTAATGTCGGATTCGTGGCCAGCGAAGGTCTGGACTGCTTTGCCAGCACGAATATCCCACAGCTTGGCAAAAGCATCACAGGCACCAGAGACAAAAGTGTTTTGGTTGGTCGGGTTGATGCTGATGCTCATAACATCACCGAGATGGTCCGCGAATTCAGTCACCTTTGATCCGGTTTCCACATCCCATTTCATACAGGTCATATCGCCCGAAGAGGTCAAGATGCTTCGGTCATTAATGAATCTGCAGCAGGAGAGATATCCAGAGTGTCCTGAGAGCTCCCGGGCAACACGAGTTGGTCCATCGCGGTTTGAATTTAGGTTGTAAATTGAGCAAATGTTGTCCAGACCACCGCAGGCGACGTAATTACCACTCGGGGCGTATGCGCAGGTCATGACCCACGAAGAACGGAGAGGAATGGCGTGGACTTTGTTGGTTGTGTATGCATCCCAAATAATAAGTTTTCCATCCTGCGACGCCGACACCAAATGTCTCCGATCCGTTGACCAATGCATGGCATAGATCTTAGCTAGATGTCCCTTCAGTGTTTTCCGGGTTTTCATCATCTGGTTCTTGGGGAGGGCTTCTTGTTGACTCCTGGCGATGCCGGAGACTGTATACAGATTGATCAGCATACGATCGCATTCATGGCGCATGGGGAGCTATGGCAATGCGGTGGAGCTCTCAAACAGGTCGGTTACTCACGAGTGCCATCGGCCAATTCATCCTTCTTGCGCTTTATTCTATCCTTCAGGTTTTCGGCTTCACGACGGGCTTGCTGGATGCGCGCCTGCATCTGGTCGGGAGAGACGTCGTTCGACATGTTGGCGGGTTGTGAGGTTGACAATTGCTAATCGAGCTGGGGGACGTTCGAGATGGAGATGGAGGAGATGGGGCTAGGGTAGGGGGGTGCGCCAAACGGAAGATAGCTCCCCGAGGCTGTTGACAGTGCGGTCGAGCAAGCAGGCAGCCCTCCTCCGGAACGAGGTGGTCACTAGCGATGGGCTGGGCGATGCGCGGGCAGAAGGACGATACTTCAATTGCGAGGTCGTCGACGCGATGTTGTAGATTGGGGCAGGAGGTGAAGGTCGATTGTGGAGGTTGCTGCTCCCTTTGCTTTTTGGCTAGTCCCAATTGACTAACCGAAGCCACTTTCCGCCTATTGCTGCTGCTTACAGGAGCAACGAGCGAAGGAGCAGACTGGGAGGCTTGATGGGGCCGTCGCCAGAGGCTTGGGTCCGATGCACAAACAAACTCGGATCGGGTCAGCGCTGGTGCACCTGGAAGGCTGGGAGGCTGGAAGGGAAAGGAAGGGACGGAAAGGAAAGACGAGGCCCCCGAGTTGCGGTTGCTGCTGCGGTTGCTGGGTGCTGGTTGCCGCGAAGAGAAGAGGGAGTCGGACGGAGGGGGATTTCCAGCTGGAGATCTCGTTCTGCGACCGGCATCCACTCCGTCCGCTCCCAGTGAGAACGTCAAAGCGCGGGCGCAGGCGCAGGCGTGAGGTCAGGGAGTGCTGAGCAAGCCGTTGGCCCTCACAGTCTCACGCCTCACTTCTCAAGTCCTGACTCCCCTCCGCTCTGGTCCGTCGTCCTGGAATTGGACTTGACTTCTAGCTGCCTGTCCTGTCACCTCCTGGCTGCTCTAGTCGCTATCATACCACCGCATGCAGCTTGCAGCATGGATGGGCCCTTTAAATTACGATGCATTTGCGATCACCCAGGGCCGGAGAGGCCTCAGAGTGGTCCACTACCGAGCTGGAAAGGAGAGCGAATGAACTGCGAGTGTTCACCAACTGGACAGCTCGTGATGTCTGTTCGTATCTTATATCGATATTGAGCCACGATCGTGCTGCTGTGTTGGAAGTATTGAAATGTTGCAAGCTCCAGTGCCCCTCCACTCTAGCTGCAAGTCAGCCGTCCTGATCGTCAGGGCTGGGCCTGCCACTGCTTCGAGACCCCATCCCCATCTGCCGGAGATGTCTCTCTTGCTAGCGCCCCCCTGTACCGTGTCGGATTTGACCTGATGAACGAACACCATGACTTCTGTTCGGGAACCATGCCCCAACCCCCATCTTCGGCCGTACGCCACGGCACCCCGAGAGCTTCAAGCTCGGAGAATAACCTTCGAAGCCAAGAACAAATCAAAACCCAAAATCAAAAACAAAACTCAAGCAGCACAATCAGCACAATCATATTTTGTGCTGCACACCTGCCGTTGAAGATCGCTCGATCGTCCTTAGCGCTCGACCACGACTCAGCTGCCCGTCTTGTCTTGCCTCTCCCGCCAGACAGAAACACCTGTTCCGTTCATCGGGAACCTCACTGGGTGCCGTGCCCGCGGATTCCACATTAAATCTGACTTCATGGGAAATTGATCTCCAATTTCGATTATGGACTTTCGGTCTTTACCCAAGATAGAGGTGCGCCACCCATGACTTGCATACACTCCGCCTCTGGATGCATCGGACTGCGGCTGGATCTCGTCTCCTGCCGTCATACAATCTTATGCAAAATTATTGATATAAGGCTAACGCTTCTGGAAGCTACATGCTCACCTGAGTGGAAGTATTAGTCGAGAATGCCTTCATGAGGTATGGCTTCAGAAAAAGGAGCGAGGAGAGACGACGTTGGAGGACCCTTTGGTTGAGATGCCAGCTGGTAAGTTTGATTATGATTTAGATACGTGAGTAGGATTGAAACCCGCCATCTTCTTTTCTTTGTTGACTTCAATGTCTCACGCGAGAGTAGCTTCTTTCCACTTTTCTCGAGATACATCTACTCTCTCTGTAATGACCTCTCTTCCTTGATCTACACTACAAACTCCGTTCTTGAAGACTTTCAAGCAGATGGAGTTGTCTATCTCGAGCTTCGCACAACTCCTCGAGCCATTCCATCAGCCAACATTACGAAAGTTGACTATGTCCAGACAACTCTCGACTGCATCTCAAAATTCAATGCCTCATCCTCCATGAAAACACACTTGATCCTCTCTATCGATCGTCGGAACGATCTCCCTGTCGCTCTCGAAGTCGTGGACCTTGCCATCAAATTTCGAGACCAAGGTGTCGTTGGTATTGACCTCTGCGGAGACCCAGCGGTAGGGGAGGTAGCCATCTTTCGACCAGCATTCGAGAAAGCCAAGAAAAATGATCTCGAGATCACCATCCATTTCGCTGAAGCCCCTCAGTCATCAACTGCACAAGAACTATGGACCTTGCTCTCATACAACCCTGATCGAATCGGCCACGTGATCCACGTTCCAGAAGACGTGAGAGAAGAGATCGTCAAGAGTAAACTGGGACTTGAGCTCTGCTTGAGCTGTAATGTCCATGCCAAGATGATCGCAGGCACTTATTCGGACCACCACTTTGGATGGTGGAGGGAGACGGGATGTCCGATTGCGCTGAGCGTAGGTCCATCCCCTCCCTAGTCTCATCCCAACTCGAGAAGAATCTTGCCAGTGTGCTGATGAAAACAGACCGACGATGTCGGCATCTTTGGCAGCGCTCTCTCAAATGAGTACGCGCTTATTGCAGAACACTTCGGACTCGATAGAAAGCAGACCTGTGATCTTGCTCGAGGAGCTATCGACACCATATTCGGAAGTGAAGAGGAGAAGAAGAGGTTGAGAGAGATAATGTGGAAATGAAAGTACATGGCCTCGCGACTAGTGCGAACTGACCAGGGGGCATAGATATTCATTGCTTTGCCTTTGAAATAGAATTTCGCTTTGCTTTTCTGAATTTCTGCTTCTTGCTTAATTGCGTGCTTTGTTTGGAGCGGGACGAAAAGATCGGATTCTGAGAGATGACTTGAGACGAAAGACTACCTAGAAAACAGCTGGAAGACTCTAGTTTGCCCAGTTGGCATTGAGCATGTTGCTCCATCTCTGGAATCGAACTTCACCTTGCTTGCTTCGTTTGCTTGCTTAAGCTCAGCATTTGAGAACCCGACCCAGCTTCTCGTCTCTGATTGATTGTGCGCTCGGAGAATGGAATGGGAAGAGAGCGGCGGGAAATGACTTGGACCACACATCGTAAAAACTAGACCAGTTCTCTCAGGAGGGCATGAATAAACGTGTTTGCCTCGCCCCTGAAATCATTACTCACCTTACTTTATTATGCTTGCTTGATTGTGCGCCTCGCAAGGTTGCTTTCAGCTCACGACCATGCTCCAGAAGGGAAATTCTTCAATGGATGTTGCGACGAGTCTACTCCAGGGCTCTCAAGTGTTCGTTGTAGCTTCTCCAGCCTCGCTGAGGAGGCTACCCCCTCACGTGCACCGCTTTTTCCTTGAATAGCATATGTATTGAAATAAGCGATTTTGCCTTTAACATCCAAGGAGCACTTTGTAGCTCAGTACGGCGCAACTCTATCAAACTCATCTGACGACACTAACGTCCCGTCCACTCAAGCCTTGTGCTTGGTCTTGGGGTTCGCGGTCTCGCGTCCCTTAAAATCATAGCCGGTGAAATCAGATGAACGATATGAGTTGCAGGTGGTTCGAGCCCACTACACTTGCCGTAAGACTGATGCACACGCCTTCTTGGCTCTGCCCCGTACATAACGATTTCAAGTGTGCCAATCTCTATCTCCCCTGCGTGGGCCGTAGAGCTAGTTGGTCGAGGTGTCTTCACTCATCCGTATATCGGACAACAAGCGCCAACGAAGGGACGGCCCGTAGGGGGTTTAGTCCATGCTTGGTCGTGAACCATCGGGGGTATTTTTTTTTGTTTCTTTGAAAGTTTGATCCTATCTTTTTACTAAATTTTGGTATTTTGTAGAGAGCGAGGCCATAAGCGAGGCATGGAGCCTGGTGCGGGAAAATAGGGGCATCGCTCCCGATCGATTGTTTTCCCTCCTTCGCAGTCACATCGAGGTTAATTAATCCTTCTCTAACTTATTATGAAGCACAGTCTAATTGCTCTTAAGAGGGGATTTTTGATTACGATTACTAAAGACCTATTTGCAGGACCTGATCTGACGTAGACGAATACTAGTCCGAAACTCCGATGGTGAGCACAATCAAGTCGACGAAACCGAACACGAGGATACGACTCTCTATACGAAGGGTTGGATGTCCTTAATCACTTCTTACCGGCGAACCCTCGGAAAGCTACAAAAGTCCTAAAGCTCTTCTAGGAAAGACCTCACAGAGTTCATTGTGCAGATCCGCGACCAAGAAAGCGTACCGAATATCCAAGCACTACTCGGGGGATACCACAACACTAGACGGCCCTTGAAAACCTCTGAAAGAAGTGGAACGGGCAACGAAATAGTAACAAGATAATCAGCACGACGAGATCCTTGAAGAAGAGGGAGCGCGGGATATGCTCGATCCACCTCAGTTCGACAACTCCCTCCACCGCGACCGAAACGCCAGTGAAGACATCGAGCAAGACAAATCCAAAGAAGGATGGAATCCGATAACGTGGAGGACGCCGAAGTCGAAGACAACGCGGCTCCCGAGTGGGTGATTGCTAGGAATAGATCACGATACTAGCTGCTTCGCCCACTCCAAGTCAACTTTTATGCCTCCTCAACTCCCCGTCAAGCCACGGCTGCCGTGGAATTCTCTCCAAATATCTCTGCAATCAAATCCCAGTAACCGCTTTGCTGACCTACGTCCGAACTATCGCCACTAATATAAGAGGATTTGGGGATTTGAGCGAACTCGCGTACGGCGTTGAAACCCGTCTAGCTGCGAGGAACACTAAAATCGCTACTTTTGGGAAATCACGCCGAATTTCAACGGAACATCCAAAAGTCTTTAAAAGTCTTTGAGTAACAGAAAAGGAGCAGATCTGACTTTCGCGAAATTTTTACGATAATTAAATACAAGGGGGAATTGTGAGAATTTCTGTATTGCGCAGGTCAAAATTGCGCCTTTCCTCGCTTAGGGTATTGGACTAATGTCAATGCCGCTCGCCTTTGCATGGAATACAAATGGCAACAATATTTACTTATGTTAACTATGACCCTTGGTAAAGCTCCAAATAGATCGAGGAACACTCGAGGACGTAGAAATTAGATCCCAAATGAGCCTTTAGTGTGGGGGCTCGACTTTGGCATACTACAGTACTAGGCAACTCATATTTTAATCAACCCCGCACCCCACCAAATATCAACATTACTACCAACCACTTCCACACTTAATTACTTAATAACTACTGGTCCAATTCGCATAAAAATTAGGTCATTTAATTCACTATAATTTGTTCTTTCACGTGCCCAAATATTACGCAGTTTTGTCTGTCTAATTATCTTAATATCTAGTATACCACCCGCCTGCCGCGATGCAAGCCTTCATTCTCGCCGGCATACTAGCATATAAAACATTAAAGATTCCCTTATCCAAAGTGTCCCACATAGCTTAAATACAAGACACTGGCCTCTGCCTCGCATACTTTGATTTGGACAGGTCCGCAGCTACCTCTAGAAACATCTCATAGACCCGTACTTTCAAGTGCCACCAGATATGCTCAATCAAGTTAAGATCGGGGGAGTAAGCAGGCCAATTTACTATCTGTATAATCCTATGGGCCCTAAACCAAGATTGAACTAAGTATACCCGATAAATAGAAGCATTGTCTTGTATAAATAAGTATCCGTTATTAAGCTCCTGAAAAATAGGAGCTACTTCTGCCTCGCAGACCTCAAGATAGGAGTTGGCTAAGTATCCATGCTTTGCCGACTCAAAATTACGGTCCATAATATAGTAATTAGACCTCCAAGGTCCCAAAAGCTCTCCCAAACCATGACTTTTATATTTTTGCCTGTACCATAGGTTTGGACCATCTCTTTATGCCATTTTTGTGCTGGTATACAAAAGCATTATTCCCCCCTTTTAACCTGCCCCTGCTTTACAGAACACTCATTACTCCAGTACACTAATCCCTACTCTTCCGCAGTCTAGCCCTCTCGTACAAGGCACCAAGCAAGTCGTGCCAACGCGTAAACTTCTATAAGCTCCGGGTACCTCTTTGCTCTCTAATTACATATGCCATAACGCTTGAGGATCTTCTTAATAGTAATGGGCCTGCAACGGAGGCTACAAGCCTTGATGACTTGTGCGTAAGTATCCTTTGAGTTTAAATGAATATGATAAAGTAGGCGTCTCTCTTCGGCATCGGTATACGACTTGTTCCTTGGCTTTCGTGGTAGGGAGTGGCTGTCATCGCGCAATGTGTCTTGCTAAAGTGTGTAATTAACGGTCGATCTATCGAGTTTTAGAGCCTTCGCAATCGCAACTAATTTTGCACCCTCAGAAGCCTTTCCCATAACTTGACCACGCATATAATGGGAGATCTCTGAACCCTTAGAACGATTCCCAGAGATGGAGCGCAAAGGAGTGCGTAAAGGTGGCATTTCGGCTAATATATATAAGAGAGATGGAGGGGGGAAACGCGTCGCGTCGCTTAAATACGCGTTTCGCTTAATATGAGTTGCGGGTGACTGCCCCTGGAACGCTGGAACGCTGGAACGTCAAGTGAATGCGCAGCGGCTATAGGACAAAGGAAGGCGTAGCTAGATGACAAATCCCTTTTTCCTGCATCTAAGAGGCTGGTGGATAACGGAACTTATTTTACGTGCCACCGACATTTTGAAAGTGTGGAACACGATTGTGAAATGTGCACTTCACTGTGTCCAGCTGTAAGTGAGGCCTCCTTACTGGCAGAACACATGCGGACAATCGGACACTAGTGGTAGTCGCTTCTTGGAAGTGTGTCCAGCTGTAAGAGGTGTGTTCAGCTGTAAGTGGGATACATATAGGCGTCACCACCCCGTCTTGATTTCCCTCTTAGAAGTTGTGTACAGTTTTTCCCTGAGCGAAGAGCATTGAGATTATTTCACACGTATAACGAGTGCAGTGGTCTCTTTTGAGTTCCACTTCTAGAAAAAGGCATCTGCTGCAAATATCACCTTGCTGAACGTCTTACATAGCAACACTTCTCTAAAAAAATGTGTTGAGCTAGATGAATGATTCCCCCAAGCAGATAAATTAGCGAGCCCCTGAGTCACGTGCATTCACCCCGACAAGGCTCCCAAATTTGATTTGACGCCTTCCAAGCCCTGGAGAACAATCGCCTACCGTCCCAGGTTTTACTTTGGTTCCTCCAAGAACATTAATTGCCCAGGCTGAAAGCCACACTCTCCTCCGAAGTCTCCTTCCTTACCCAAACAAAAGTCCCAACCTAATCGCATCTCATCTCAACTCGATCGCCTCGCCATTATGTCCGACATATCCGTTGCAGACTTCCGTTGCAAGAAAGAACATAAAGTGGAGAAGATGGAGAGCACAAGGGAGGAACAGGAACTGAAGGAGCAGCAACGCCTGGATGAAGAGGAAATCGAGTTTGGGACCTTGGATTATGGGAAGGAGGAGTTGGATGATTATGGTAAGCCAAACTGCCTTTCATCTTTGTTTGCATTAAGAGCTTGGGCAACGGCTTATGTCTATTAATCATTCTTTGGACGTTACTAAGGCTGCTACGCTCATGTTGTTTGCTTGTGTCTTATGTCGTTCTGAAATACTTTGGACGTTTGTAAAACAAAACTAACGGAGACCTAATAGCTAGCAGCCCCAAGGACGAGAACGAGTCATACCCCAAGTTCGACCCCCGTACTCGTGAACAGAAATTCGAAGACGCCCTCCAAACCGAGAACCTCGAGTCTAGCCTGCGTGTCGAAGCCATGTTCACCGACGTTGAGGAGAACCAGACCAGCTTTGGCTTCGACTTCGACGGCGCCCATTTCCACGGCCATGACTATGAATGGCTGTTGCGCCAGGTGTTCATCTTTCTCCATCAGAACCCAAATATTCGTGGTGTGGAATTCGAGGACTTTAATGAAGAGTTCGAGAAGAATACAAGTCTTAAACTGGATTTGAAGGCACTAGCGAAACTTCTCAACCAGCACCCTACCTAGCAGGGATATTTTGTAAGCACTTCAACACTTAGCATAATTGAAGAGAAGAATCGAAGTTGAAGTGGTATTAGTGGAGCAGTGTTGGTTTTTGGAGATGCGAAGCAAGCGGGTTGGGTCTCAGGTCATATTTTGGCGTTGGAGTTGAATACCCTTGAGCTTGGGCGATTTACTTGGCTTTAGAGTGGTGTAAATTATACTTACACTCTCGAACCTCATCGTCCGAAGATGTTGTCCAGTCTGGATTATTTGTCCCTTAGCTCCTATATCTGAATGCATACCATAGGACACCAAACATGACGTTGATGAGCAGCCAGAACGCCGACCTAAAGGTGCTACTTTCGTAGCCAGGGTAGTTCCTGTGATCGATTGCAAAAGTCTTCTTGACCATCTGTTGTTGGCTGGCGATATCCACACCTGCGAAGAAACAGAGAGTGATACCATGCCCGCATACCAGCAAAGGATCTGGCCAATGGGCGCCATATTCCCCTCTAACTGGAGGAGAGAAGCTCCGTATGATGGTTATACCGATGAACGTTACCATTCCACATGCGAGCATAAAAATGCGTAACGCCCATGTATGAATGACCATCCGAACGACCATCCGAACGACCAACCACTGCCACCTCCTCAAGGCTTTTAATCCGTTGTCCTATCGCACTCCTTATACATATCATGCATCAAGAAGTCGGTTGCGGGTCGAGGAGATATTTTGAGGTAGAAGATTTTGTGGAGAAGGGCATAAGGAATAGAGAGGTCGAAGAGCGTACAGAATGGGTACACAAACGTGGGGGGATGCTATGCTGGGGGCACAGGGAGAAGATGCGATCAGAGGGTTGACCCCATGTGTTTAGCAGAAGGGGGAGGAGGTCCAGAGGGCCGTTTGCCAGGTTGCTGGTGTTAGCGGGGCGGGGCTGCGAGGTTGGGGAGTTAGCTCGGTGAATTGTGGGAGTGGAGAAGTGGAAGGGAATGGTTGACTTACTGGTGTCGCTTCCCATCGTTGAAGTAGGACATTTGGGATTCAGAGAGAAAGAGTAATGGAGATGCAGAGGAGTGGAGGATCGTTGTACAGAGGTTGTAGTCATGAGGCTTACTGCAAGTCGCTCTTGCCGAGCAAGACACAATGGAGCCAGATTGGTTTTCAGATGAAGACTTTTGTAAGTCTTACTAGAGTCTTCACTTGGTTGACACAAGAAAGGCCTATTCGTGATATTCTTGAGTATGAAAGTCACTTAATCGATTGACCTGTCTTTCGAGGGCTCATCAAACCCAAAGATTATTGACTCCATGTCCAACTATCACCTTAAACCCCCCCTTCCAACCCTCCTAGTCGCCCTCGATTTCTCCATAAAATCACCAACGGTGACGGCCTTCTCCTTCAACCCCGTCTTCTTTGGCTGCACTTTCTCGCCCATCATCCTCGCCATCACCATCTCCCTCGCCTCAGTGCTGTCTGGATCTTCATACTCTAACTGAGTCGAAGGTGGTTGACTGTCCTCATCCTCATTTAGGTGTCCATTTCCATGCAACAGCAGATCGATCTGCTCATTCGCTGTGTGCTCTGGTCTTGGATTTCTAGGATCGTATGGAGGGTATTGCACTGGATGGCCATGGGTAGCTGTGGAGTCGACAGATGTAGCGCGCGAGCGGCCAGACCCTGTAGAGATATTGCTCGTCACTCTGCCTAGAATCCTACCAGGGCCTCGTTTTCGTCCTTCTGATGCCTCGTTCTGTGCTGGGTTCGCGGCAGCTGTCTTAGTCTTGGCAAGGAGATTTGATATTGCGTTGCTTATGTCTTCTTGTGGTCTGGATCGTGGATGGTCTGATGGAGCCGGAGCTGTCGACACAGTTCTCGTCGGCGAGTTGATACTTCTTTCTGAAAGAGGTTCTGATTTATATGATTGGTCCAAGGTTGCAGAGCCCGTTGTGTCTGCAAGTGACCCATTGAGTTGAGAATTATCCTCATCCTTGATAATTGGCTCCTCTGAGTCAAATGCAGTATTGTCGAGTCGTGCATTTCTGGGTGGTCTCGTGGAAGACTTGGAGGCAGTACTGCTGGACATTGCGCCCGGCTTCAGGAGTTCGCTCTTCGATCGCTCAGGTCGATGTAGAGCCTTTGCTTGCGCGCCCCCATTCGTTTTTGGCAGGGAATCCGATCGCTTCTGAGAGCGGATTCGATATTTTGAGAGCGATAACATAGTACCTTTCGCGATCGAATCCCAAAGCCAGTCAGCTGTAACAATAGGAACCCTCCACTCCTGGGCATGGTCGAATTTATCTTTCCTGACTGCAGTTGATGACTTTGTGACAAGTACCGTCGATTGTGGTGTCATATCCTCACTGTACTTGGCGCCAATGAGTTTGACGGCTTTCGTTACATGAAGTAGATCTATCCCGGAAAACGCGGAGGTCGAAATTGTGATTCCCGCAAAGGATTCAATAGGGAAAACAGGAAACGGTCTTCCAATAACCGAATCAGCGGGGTCGATGAACTCTTTCCTGTGTAGGCATCGCTCCAGCCACCACACTGTAACTGTCTGAATCGAGGGTTGAGATTCTGGTAGTGGAGGGGGCTGGGTGAGAGGTAAGTCGTGAGGGACGACTCTGAACAGTCTGACTTGGGGGGTCGTATCTGAAAGACGGATCAGATCATCCATTGAACCCGATACCTCGCCGTCGTTGAAAACAATGTGTTCATGAAGGATTTGTCCTTGTGCCGGAGGGAAGTCGGACAGGTAAAAACGGCAAGAATGAAACATGCCCTTCTTTCGTGGCAGGTTCTCGATTGTCGATTGGAGTGATCCGCTTTTAGTGTTGTCGTTAGATATCTTCTGCTCTGTATGTGCATTCTCTGACAATACTCCTGCATCGCCTTCCTCCCATATCCCACTTCGAGAGACTTGCGCCATAGCACCTCCTCCAACGATATCACCCCAGAGTCCGTCGTTCTGGGTGCTTAGTTTCGTGCTCGCAGTTCTCCGCAACTTCCTTTTCCCTCCCTCTAGACTGGTGTTGCTGTCATCTCTGGATCGCTTTCCCAATGAGGTTCTTCTTGGCTTAGTTCTGTCCCAGGCATCCTTCCCTCGCTCTTCCTCAGGCAAAGCAGGATCATAGAGCTTTTCATCCAAAATCATGCCTCTCTCTAAGCTATGGTGTAACCATTCAGGCGAAACAATTCGAAGTCCCCAGCTCTTGGCAGCTTTATATTTCGCACCCTCCGTCCGGTAGGATATCAAATGTGTGATTTGCTTCGTCAAATCTCCTTCATACACTGCTCCATTTGTCCTGACAAGCTCGGCGATCTCTAGCCTTTCCGCAGCTGATAAAAATTGATTAGTAACAGGCCAGGGTCTCAAGGCATTATCTCCTTACGATCGTCGCAACCGGTCATGCTAAATTTCAAGGAATGAAAGGTCGGTAGTATATGTTCTCGATCCAGTGACTTCATATCTATCTCTTCATCATTGATCCATAGTTCCCGAATTGCCTCGATCCATTTGGCAGTCATGGGCCGTACATCCGATCTTTCTCTCGCAACGTATCGATATTTAGGCGTGTTGTAATTGCCAACAATGAGGTGGGTGACGTCGAGGGTCAAGTCGTACCGATGGACAGCACCCATATCCTCCGCATACTTCGCCAGTTCGGTCTGCAGTGAAGACAAAGAGATTAGCAAGGCTACCAACTTTTGATGATGGTTGCTTGGTCGCATCTGGGACAGCCTGGGATACTTACACGCTTCTCATCTGGGACTGAAGTACAGCAGATGACCAGACCTGCCAACGGGGCGGAGAGGTCGGCTGCTCCATTCAGCGTGACGAGTTGATGGGATTGATTTGCACCAGCGCCCGCCATTGTTTTGTCCTCAATTCCAACCGTTGCCGATTCTGTTGCTTGACAGGCAAGGCAAAAGGAACTCAGAGACGCGCTTCGTCGCGTGCGGAATGGTGCTCACGTGAGATTGTTGACAGCATGGCCCAGTCGGCGATAAGATAAATAGGCCTTCCATTTCGACAAGGCTTCTCTCAGTGCGCTTCACTAGAACTATTGAGCATGAACAATGCAAGTGGTAGAAGTAGAAATTAGGATTTCCATTACCCTATTCTTGAGGGCCTTCAATCAGATTGATGATACAGTGTATTGCTAACATCTATTCCTAAAATACTTCCCTGTGCCTCGCTACAAGCAGTTGCATGCCTGTTCCCTTTTTTTTTTTTGTGTTCCATTGGTCGTTTTAGCTGCCTAAGGCGCGATGCTCGTGCTTGTTCCCTCCCCACAAAGATCCAGGACCAGGGTCCGTCTGCCAAGCCTAGCCTTCAGCCGACCAGATGAGATTCCAAATCCCTTCTGGGTTGTCTTATTCAGATAGGGCATCTTACGCGTCCGTGAAGGCGCAGCTTTGCTGGATCATCTTGGACTCGTGGCAGATGTTGGCATGTAGTGCGTGTGATGATCACAACACCTATTAGACCCTTGTCTCCTGTAGGCCTAAGCCCTGCTTTTTAAGTCTCGACCTCTGCGTACCTGGCGATCTGGCAGCTGCAAAAGGACTGATTGTTGCTGATTGTTGAAGGCTTTCTCTCGGCAACTTTTTCCAGACGCCACCCGGAATGTTCGGGGACTGCGGCTTCAGCCACATCTTATCTGCAGCCGTTTGTTTCTAACCTGTGGGATGTCACTGGCCGGAAAGGATGGAAAGCTCGATTCAAAAAGTCAAATTGTCAGTGTTGAGCTCCGACTCCGGAGCATCCGTGGCAGGGAAAAGGAAATAGATGGGCTCAAGGTCAAATACTCTGATATCGTCAACATCTAGCCTGCTGGACGGTTCTGAGCTAAGGATGGGACGGCCAGTTATCTAATCGGCAAGGCTTGGTATGGATGAAGATTGAGACGAAGCGTTGGATCGGGTTGTTTCGACCGTGAAACGGCAACCAGCTTGGCCAAGAGTCGAAAATGATCTGCACTTCTGCAGGTGCACGAGATCCATAGCCCAGCTGGGGCTCCATCTTCCTTTTCGGAATATTTTGGTGTGCTAAGGTATTTCCGGCAGTCATCCATACTACCCCATCGAGTTATCTTGAAACCTCATGCACATGGCACTTGGATATCTGGTGCGGTATCAGGGTTTGTCCCTTTTCGGGACCTAGCACTTAGCTTGACCGCAGACGTTGCAAAACATGGGGGTCAGGGGTCCCTTGTTGGGCAGGAATCGTAGTTGGATGAGATGAGATGTTTCCATTTTCTGCGGCTGCTGCCTGCAAGCGGAGCACTGGTCTGATGAGGTTGAAGTCTTGAAGATGAATATGAGGATGAGGATGAAGACGAAGATGAGGATGACTGATGAGCGCCAGTCGAGGCTGCAGCCCTTGGAAAAGCCTTCCTTGCAGCTGTCCAATGACGTGAAGGCTTCGGCCAATTCGGCATCATCGTGCCTCGTGCTAGCCCCGTCTTCTATAAACACTCGATGCTGCGTCTTCTCTCCCCTCCCCTATCTGCCGCAGTCCAGAGGCCATCGCCGTCGCCTCCTTGCTGCTCTCACACTGTACATACCTCCTCTTCATTTCAATCCAATTGGTGTGCAAAAGTGGCGTTTCGCCTTCAATCAAATTTCGCTGTGCAGCCAGGGGAGAAAGCCTGAATCAGATCGTACTCCACCTGCGTCACCGCCCGCACCCTTCACTGGGATCACGAAGACAGCCGGCAGCAAGAACCTCCGCCAATCCTTGCCAACACTGTCTCCAGTCCGTTTTCTTGCGCTTTCCCTGATATTGGCGGTTGTCCAATCTTTGATTGTGCGCATGTGCTGGCAAAATACAATCCCGACTCCTTGTCAACCGTCTTGACAACAAAACGCATGCTTCACTAGCACCGTAAGTACAATCATCCAGAGTCAGTCGCATGTTCCATAGCACTTCCCCTCATGATTCTATTCCCAAGCCCTACCGGCAACCACCCTGTTTGCTGTTATTGCATAACATTACTGGTCCTTGGGCTCTGATGCCAGCGCATCCCAAGATCTCATCTGCGACTGTGTACATACCGCAAAATGCAACCAGATCCATTTCTTTTTATGACCAGCCTCTGCCCAAGTAGTCAGTCGGATGCATCTGGGGCCGAAGTCGATCGTTAACGTCCACAATGACAGGACCGGTAATATTATCGTATGACACGAGCAGAGGGACTGTCTTCTACACGCCCACGAACAGATATCTGGAAAAATCACAACCTGCGAGACTCCCCTCCCCTCCGTGTCGACCAAGAGCACGACGGCCACACTCGATACACGTCACTCGTCTACCAGCTGGATTTATACCACTCGACCTGAGGCCTCCGCCGCTTGCTCCGGAGCCAAAGAAAGCATCAAGACTTCAAGTAAAGCTCAGAAATCTGGCTTCCCGCGAGAACGCGAAGCGTGTGCTTGGGTCGGTCTTTTCTCCCTTCTCCTCGGCTACCTCCGCCTCCACCGCTCCGTCCTCAGCGGCCACTTCCACCAGGTCCGCAAGTCCCCAAACGCTCAGAGCGTCATTCTTGTCAGCATCGGCAGACGCAACAACTATATTTGCTAGAAGGGCCGCTGCGGGGACATTGGTGGATGATTCTCCGGTAGCGATGTCGAGGCCATCTCTGGGAGGCAACCCACCTGGAGTTGCCCCCAGACACAGTCTCAGCGCCAACTCTGTGAATAGCTCTATCGCGCTTCCCTCGAAAGCTTGCCAGGAGACTGAGAAGCCGGTCTGTTCAGGAAATGGAGTATCATGTTCCATTATTCTGGCTGAGCCCGTCATATTCTTGACCGGTCTCGATCACGATGGCACAACCCGAGACACCTCGTCAAAATCTGGCCTGCTTCGAGGAAAGTTGCAATTCAATGTTACAAAAAGCGCAAAGATCAAGGCGGTTACTGTTAAGTTTACTGGCAAAACAAGGACAGAGTGGCCCGAAGGTAAGAGTGAGAGCTCTTCATGTAACGAAGTAATCTGACAAATAACTAGGCATTCCACCCGAGAAAACGAAGTTATTTGAGGAAGAATCGCTCAGAACACAAGTGTTGCCTTTCTTCAACGCTTTGTATGAAGGCTCAGAAACAGGCTATGGCACGATGTGTAATTATGTATTGCGCAACAAATCGGCCTCAACATCAGTCACAAGTCTGACAAGCACCGATCTTCCCTCCCCGGCTCAACAGAGTGGGGGCTTCTCTTTACCTGGCCTCGGGAACAGATCCAATAGATCAAGTACAATTTTGTCTGGGAAGGATACCAAACGTCTTTCCTTACAAAGCAACCAATCTCGCAGTTTTCAAAAAGGTGACTCTCCATTTGGTCCAACACCACAGCAAAAGGGCTACAAAGTCTTTCATCCTGGAGTTTACGAATACAGCTTTGAGATTCCAATCGATAACAATTTCCCAGAAACGACCAAATTGCCTCTTGCTTCGGTACTCTGGATGCTTGAAGTTATTGTTGAGCGAGCAGGCACGTTCAAAGCAAACCTGCAGGGTTTCAAGGAAATCCCCGTGGTTCGCTCACCATCTGAAGACTCCCTGGAATTGGTCGAGCCAATATCCATTAGCAGGAATTGGGACGATCAGCTCCACTACGAAATTATGATTTCGGGCAAAGCGTTCCCTCTAGGCTCCAGGATCCCAATTGCGTTCAAGCTCACGCCTTTGGCTAAAGTTCAAGTCCACAAACTCAAAGTTTTTGTTAGCGAGTGCATCGAGTACAACACGACCGATAAAAAGGTCCATCGGAAAGACGTCGCCCGCAAGATTTTGCTGCTTGAGAAGTCGGCCGGAAAACCTTTGGGTAAAGAGTATGTGGGTTCGGAAGTTATGATTCTCAGAGGAGGCGAGCCGAATCCGGAAGAACGAACTCAGAGGCGCGAGTTAGCAAGACGGCGTAGGGAGCAGGAAGCTGCAGCCAGTGGTAGCGAGCCAACACCTCTTCCCGAGCCGGTGGACAATATGCTCGGCGACATTGACCTTGGTCTCGAACAATTCTTGGGTCAAACCGAAATAGAAATGAATGTTCAACTGCCAACATGCGAAATGATGGAAAAGGATCGGACGAAGCGGATGGCTCATGATTGCACATGGAAAAATGTCGACGTGCACCATTGGATAAAGGTATGACCAGACATTTCATTCTGTTGACAATTGGTGACTGACGCTCGTAGATCGTCATGCGGATATCTCGAGCTGACAGTGAGAACCCCGGGAAACGGCGTCACTTTGAGATCTCAATCGACTCGCCGATATCGATTCTCAGTTGCCGTGCAACTCAAGCCAACCTTGCTCTACCAGAGTACTCTGGGTTAAACGCGGGCACTGTGGGTCAGCAACGAGTTTGCGGATGTCCTAATGCAGCGATGAGTAATATCTCGCCTGCATCGTCAACAGGAAGCGTGCCTACACTTGACAGCCTGAACAGGACGGAATCGCCATTTGCACCTGAGGCTGCACTCCTGGACCTTGCAAGACCGCCACAAGCCCACCTTGCAACGAATGCGGCTGCAGGGGTTCAGCGTCCGATTCATTTCTTGAGGAACCCAAGCTTCAACCCCCCTGCCTTCGATGCAGAAGAGCCGCCCCCACCAATTGCTACGCCTCCTCCTGGCTACGAGCAGGTAGTTGGCACACCAAGCCATGACGGTCTTGCGGACTATTTCGCACGGTACGTTTACATACACATTTCTCGAAGCAGCACGAAATTGATTCTGATAAATGCATAGCTTAGGAGAATATGAAGATGATCACATGGATACTGACGATGAAGATATGAACAGAGCCACCAGTCGAGGGCGTGTCAACGTTGCAAATCCTCGAACTCCAGGTGGCAGAATTGCTAGAAGCATGGATATCGATCGCAACTTCATGTTTTCTCCAGCAAGCTTCAACAACACATTGGCCCAACAAAGCGCTGAATGAGAAGACCATTCCGATCGCTTGGTCCCTATAATCAAAGATCTGTAGAAATGACTGGGGGAGGGAGTGTTGACCATGTCGGAGTTGAGGTGTATTCAAAAAGCATTACATACGCATCTTGGGAAAACGAAGGCAGGGTTGTTTGATGATTGTCGGAGCATTCAAGTACATAATGAGACATGAGGAAGGATTCGCGCATTGGGTCATGGTGTTTGGAAGAAGGGGGGGCTTGGTTTGGTTATTGGCGCCATATGGCTTCGTTGGATTGGTCCTGCATGGTGTATAAAGTTTTGGGAGGGGATGGGCTGGGTCTCATTAAGTCCCAATCGGGAAGGCATGGCATGAGAATCACGATGAATAAGGATGATGAGCTTCTTGGTTACAATGGGTCTTTCTAAGTACTTGACATTGCCTTCCTTTATCTCACAGAGCTGAGGACGTGACTCTCCGCAGCTTGGATAAAAGCTCACGTGATACTTCGAGATCTTAGGTGTGGACCCTCGCTTACATCTCTGTAGCGCCTCAACACCCTTCTTATAGGCCATCTAATTCTACACTTTCTTCCTGGTTTGAGTTCTTTTCGTGACAGCGGTCATGACTTTCACGAGAACCGCCAGAACTCTCCAACCCCAGCGCCTTCACATGGGATCCCTGTGAAATGCTGACACTCGGCGCGGCGATCACCACGTAAACAGCTTCTTAACAGGTATTGCTCCAAGATCACATCAAGCTGCCGACACTGTGCTGTCTCTATACCCTCACTCTAACAGTTACACACTCTCTTGACATCAAGGTAAAATGAGCTTCAACACAGCCGTCATTGTCCGCTCCGAGCGCGAGCGTTTTGCGAGCACAGTTTGCAACCAATGCAAACACAGGAAGAAGAGCTGCAATAAAGCAGTCCCAAGTTGTTCCAGGTGCAGCCGGTTTGTCATCCTTCAAGTATTTACTCACTAGGAGACTGTACCTGACATTGACACTCTCCTTAGACTTCGCGTCAAGTGTTCATATTCGGAGGTCACGGAGAGCAACAGCTGTCCGCTCCTTCCAGTTGTCGACGTCATATCTGGGCTAGGTGTTCCTTTTCCAGATTACTCGTTACCACCACAGCAATCAACCATGGTGTACAAAATAGCGCACCGTGTTCCATGTATTGACCATCAGGTATCGTCATCAGCCAGCAGACTCCTCAGTGCCATTTCCAGGAAACGAGGACATGCCGGCGATTTTATGCAGACTTACTTCCACAACTTCCATAAGACTCTTCCAATAATCAACAAGGATAGTGTGTGTTCAAAACTTGAGAATTCCACTTCGGATTCTCATTTCTCCACGCTTTTGCTTTCGATGTTCCTCATCACGCAATTGACGCCGCAGGTCAATCCGAACCCATCGTCCAATTTTGGGGAACGTGAGCTCTATCCTGCCGTCAAGACCATTTACTCTCTTTTGCAGTCAACTGGGAAGGTCTCAATGGAGCTCGTACAAGCTGGTGTTCTGGTTGCTTGCTACGAACATTGCCAGGCACTGCACCAAGACGCTTGGTTGTCGATTGGCGCTTGCGTGAGGATGGCTCATTCAATGGGGCTTCACACCGTACTTCGAAATATGTTACCAAAAGATAGGAATGAGCGGAACATTCTGGAGACAAAAAGATGTCTATGGTGGGGCATCGTGGTGATAGAACGGTGTGTCTGCCAAACCCCATTACTCTCGCAATTGCTAAATATCAGCTCAGGGTCATAAATGCAGAATATGAGGACAATAGGCTTCCTTTAGCATCTGAGCCTCCTACTGCTGAAGACTTCCTACCCCGGGCCTCCTCAGATACTGATACCTACTTTCGAGTCAAGGATGATTTACTTTTGCCAGATGACGTAGTGCCAGGCTCCAGTGAATGGCAGACTCCCCAGGCTCGTGAGTTTACAACTGTCGGTAGCTTTGGAGCTACCGTTCAAGCTACATTTCTAGCAAGCTGTGTCACTCGCCACATCCTTGATGCCGACAGAGATCTTGCCACAAGAGGAAAAGATGCTTATAAGCTTGACATTGCACTTCAAAGTTTTGTTGGCTCTTGCATTCCGCCGCCGTATGTATTCTTCTAATCTTCAGTGGAACATTCTAACTTTTGCTTCAGGGGTCAATCTCATGGCAACTACTGCGGTGCTTTTGCAACGCGGACTTGGTCAGCAGATTCTTCGTGCATCCTGCTTGGCCTCATCACTAATAATTAGGAACAGTTTTGCAATATATCTCCTCCGGCATGAGATGGAAGTGGCATCACAACTTGGCAAAGCCGATGATCTCTGCCGTTCAACAATGGCAATGCAGTCGGCAATTCGCACTATCGTATGCGTGCTTAAGGAAGGAATGGCTGGAATGCCAATGGATCTCGATACGTTATCATTTTGGTCACATCACATGATCTACTTAATCGGACTGATGCATATTAAGTTCAGTATCCGAGATGAGAAGTATATCTCCGATCTTGAGGCTATGGCCGATTACTTGCGTTACTTTGCTCCGAGATATAAACTCTATAGTACGTAAACTTTCCCCCTGGCTGTGTTTTAGGTCTAGCTAATATTTCCAGGCAATGATGTTCAAAACCTTGAACTCGGCAGACATGACCCTCCCACCGTCTACGGTCTAAGAGCCGGATTGGATTCGCCACCTATGCAGGAGTAGACTCCGAAGCTTCCACCAAATACTCCTTCAGTTCTCCGAATCCCTTGATGATTTCCGGCTTCTTATCAACCCACTCCTTCAAAGACTGTTCACCTAATGTCCCGGTCGAAGCGAGGCGCATGTCCAACGGCAACCCATACTCGAAAGGCTCGTTCTTGGCAAACGACAGCATTGGTCTCGTTTCGACAACATGAGCGTAGATGCCCTTGGCCAAAGTCTTTTGTAAACCATCATTTGCTGAACCACCGCCCATAATGCCATAGCTGATGATCAAGAACGGCTTGCCTTTGATCTCGTTGAAGAGATAGTCGATGGCATTCTTGACAGCAGCTGGTACTCCGATATTATACTCTGCGGTTACGATGACCTGAACCCAATTAGTATCCTGTCCTGGACTTAACATGACGGAAATTCTGGGCGTCGAAAGGCATCGATTCAGGAATGGAAATCTGGCTCTCACATATCCATCATATTTGGACATCTCGGCACTCCAAGCTCTGCTGTGTTCGTGCTCGAACTGAGCAAACATCGGAACAGTAGCAGGAACGACCGCCTCATCAAAAACGGGAAGCTTGAATGAAGCTATATCCACCTGGGAAAGGGAGAACTTGACAGCCTTATCCGTGGACTCTGAAAGATTGGCTTCAAGAACCTCAGTGACGAATTTAGCAACCTGGGGTCCGATTCGAACAGCACGAGTGCTGCCAGTGATGATGGCGATCTTCTTGGTCGTTGCCTCTGCCATTGTTGGAGTTTGACTTTTCAGTGTTTTTTGATTTGTGCTGTTGAAGATGAGAGAGTTCTCTGGAGCAAACATGATGAGGAAAAGAGGATTTCATCGCTGTTTAAATCTCCCAGAATTGGACTTACTTACATCTCATGTTCCCGGTGCTGGCCCAAATGACGCTACTTGCTTATCTTACGCCTATAATCGTACCCTCGGGACCAATCGTGATGAGAGGCTCGGGAACTTGCCTGGAAATTTCCTATTTGGGAGATGGTAATTATCTAGGACGACGAGAAGGAGGCTAAGAAAGTGACCTTCGGCGAGGTATGGGAGTGTTCATGTATCGAGTGTCGCGAACCCGAGTCCGGATTGAGGCAAGCGTGGTCAGCAGCCGGTGCAGTGCCATTGATTAATGTTGATTGGGCAGCTAGAGTCAGGGGGATGATCCGAGTTTCTTTGCTGTGCGTATTTAGCAAAGGACGGAACCAGAGTCCAGATCTCTTTTAATCTCTTGGAAGGAATAATGTCTTTCCCCCCACGGCTTACAGTTGAAGCTGAAAGCTGGCCATTCTGCCGACGTAGATTGAATCTTCCCAGAGGCTTGATCCTTGTGGGATTTCGCTATCCTAGTTCTGTGCTTTACGATATTCGTGTCTAAGAGAAGCACAAACCCACTTCCTTCACATATGGAGATGAATGCGTGCTTGAGCTTCGAGGGGGAAGAGAGAACCGTGCGCAATGAAGATACGTCATTGAAGCGTTCTCATAGCCTCTCACCCGCCCTAGCAAATGTTGAGATCCGGGTTGCCAGAATTCGTATAGCCACGGGGACTTTAAATTGTCCCAAGCCACAGGGTGAATGAGGTGAATCAAGGTATATGATTTGAGGTTGAGGTTTCCTTGAGGTGAACGTTTTGATCGAGTTTAGTCTTCACGAAGACCATTCTGATGACAGTGTTTGTTGGCCAGATCTGACCCCAATTGACTGAAATTTTCTTGGCTCTTCCTTCTCTGATTTTTCTTCTCTTTACAAGAAACGTTGATCTGACGGGAGCCAGTGTCAGTATCACTCCTGCCTGCCTTCTTGATTTGAACTGACCTTGCTGTCACACTTCACCAGGACTGACATTTCCCCGATACTGTTGGTACGAGAAATGAAAATGAAAGAAACCGGGCTCTTGACCACAAGTATTATAGAGAATGAGATACTCAGGGTGTGATACGGGAACAAGGGGCGGATGCAGAGGCAGCGGGGAAAGGTGGCCAGCATTGCCGTCGCCGTCTCGTCTCACTCAATCAATAAGATTCCAAATCATTCGTAGAGAAAGGGAAGTCTTTATCATTCCTGGGTGCTCAATGCTCTATAGATGGCCTTTTAAGGGAATTAAGCTTACCGATCGTTTCGGAGGACGGATATAATATTGACATAAACGAATATCCACAAAAGTCTTGGGATGCCGGTAGACCGTCTTCAACTGAAATCATTGAGCCGTCAGTACTCAGAGGTCTTGTTAGATATCACCCTTGAGAATCACTTCTCACCTCTATCTGACTTTTTCTGAAGACCGTAGCAATGCCTTCACAACGCTGCCTTCAAAAATGGAAGACTCCAAACTTCTTCCCCCAGGAATTCGAGACCCTTCTCGTCGAGTTCTCACGAACACGGGTGTAAAAGACAAAGCCACAATCGAAAAGTACGGTGCAGAGACAAACGGTGAATACTCTCTCATCCCGTGTTCGACCTATCCAGGTAGCGGGACACGAATTCGTTAGTCCTCTGTTCTTCTGAACCTCTTCTGAACCTCTTCTGAACCGAGATTTAGCTGAGAAGTCTTTCTTTAATACAAGACTAATCCTGGCATCCGATTAGAAAAATATGGAAGCTATCGCGAAGAGCTCAGCCCAGCCACCGGTACCTTAGGTGTCGTCCTCCGCGACTCAACTTTGACTTTTAAAACTGGAGGAACCACTGTGATACCAATCGGCACCAAACATCGGTTCTTCAACCTCGGAGGAGGAGACCGTCAGGTTTCTGGGCAAGGTCGTGCCTGCACATGAGGGTTTCGAAAATAGTTTATAGGCTAGCTGGGGAAGGAGAGTGTGATGCTCAGGGACTGCCAAAGAGCTATATGCATTTTCGCTTGACGGCGGACTTAGGGGATATGAGGTGGCCGGGAATGTTGGCCATGGTGAACCCGCTGATCCAGGCTGTTGCTGCTCATGCAAGATGGAGTGGAGAGGGGGAGAGGTTGCTAAACAAATACTGGTATTGAGAAAATACGAGACAAGGATGGACAATTGAGTTCAACTCACCCGTGCCATTATTTTGGATTAGTTCTTTGTCCCCAGGTAAGCCGCCACCTATATCGTTTAGATTCTTAGAACTCAGGCTCAATACTCCACACCCAGGTCGAGCTTCAACTCTCGCCCTCAACCCTCTTCCCTACGGGCCAAACCAACACCATCCTGCCCGTCTCCACCTCCCCAACAGCAGTGTCTTTCACAATCCCCTGAACGACCTTCGCACTCACCAGATTGCCTTCATCAACACTACAGAACACCTTTCGGATCCCAAACTCGTTAGCAGCGTACCGCAATACCGTCCTTCCCGCTTCCCGCATGAGCCTCTTCCCTTGATGGGACGGATGCAAGTAGTAACCCATTTCCACAACTGGCTCCGTGCTGCGAACAGTGAGTGAGATACAGCCGATGAATCTGTCCTTGTGACGGATAGCTGTGATGGGGATGGAATTTCCCTCGAAGAAGGCGGCGGTGCGCTTAGCTAATGTGGGGATGGCAAGAAGTTCCTTGGCAGAGGTCAGGTTGGCCGCTAGCCAGGACCTGGCATCCTCGAGAGTATATCTGATCGACGTTTAGTTTGAGTTTCTTGTTTGAGAGTTTTAAAGGAATATCAGGCGTAAGTGGTATGGGACAAAGGAGTGAGGAGATGAAGACTTACGGCTTGGGAACCCTGCTCAGACGGTCTGAGACAGAGTCGATGGCGAGCGAGTGGTTCTTCATCGCCGTCCTCAAAGGTCGTGAGAAAGTATTCTCCACTAGGAATATCCAGCCTAATTGATTGACTTGAAGCTATGTCTGTTTTCATTTATCAGCCTCAAACGAGACAGTCAAGTGGCACGCAGTGTTGCAAATAAACCTCTGTCCAGAGCACACGTACTTAGTGATTTGGCCATTGTCACTTCAGTAATTGACAGAAGCTCCCGGTTTGGAGTCCTGGAAATGTTTATCAAATCAGAAATGAAGATGTGGTATTGATCGTTGCTGGCATGAGGTAACCTTTATACCGTCGATTGAGCGATGAGTCTTATTATGTGCAGCACTTACTTAAACCACTAAGCGTAGAAGTGAAGTGACTCAAACCCAGCTCCGGTGCAACTCAGAGTGTTTAGTTGGTCATACTTGCTTGCAGTTAACCATGACAGGCCGCACTCAGGATAAATTAACTCCTACACTGGGTTACTCCAGGGGTCCGAGCGAATTTATGGGGGCCAGGATATGGATTGGCCAGTTTGCTGTGGCGTGAGTGGGGCGCAGTCGATTTTGTATGGGAGCGCTCAGCCCCCCTGGAGTACCCGTGTAGGAGTTAAGCTCGAAGAGTGAGAGAGCCCGCCCGATAAGATCACACCTTCTTTTCTCGGCAATCGCCTCAGTTCTCCCCTGACAGACCCTCACCATGTCTCCACAACAAGTTAACAAGTTCTAGGAACAGATTTTTGATGATTGTTTAACATCATTTCATTTCTATTCGCACAGGTAAGTAGGAATCTGCGTCAATAAACTCCTGGATACATCCAATCCCCTTTGCAGGTCCATCCTTTACTCCAACACAAAACCAAACGATATAACTGCGAAGGAGAATCAGACCATGATGCTGATATCCTTCGTCAAAAGTAGTAATCGAACAAGCAGAGATCTATGCCATAAATAACATACAAGAAACGAATCCGCTTTAGAGGAGAAACGCGCTGGGAAGTCTGGCCGTCGTCACAATTCGTCAGAAGCGTTGCTCATGACCTTCGTGGAGTGTATTCCTCGATAAAACCGGACAAACTTCAACAAAATCTATGAGAAACTAATGGACAGGGTTGTTTCGGAGGTTATCGCATCGGTCGAAATCTAAAGAATGAAGGACGCTGGTTGTTAGAATGCGTCTTCATCAGTCCAAGCGGCTTCACTGCCGGACACAATTCGATTGCCCTCGGTCTCCGCGTAGCAAGCACGGGCACCATATGGTGGGAGGCCCTTCTGCTTCTTAACTTGACCACCTTGAGGGTAGTCCTCAGGAGTGAAGCGCTTTCCTGCACGGGCAGCACGAAGTCTTGCATAATTGGCTTCGGAGTAGTCTTGTTCTGGTTCCGAGTCATCCTCAATTGTCTGCCAGTTCTCCGAGCCTGAGACAGTAGCGTTCGAGGTGTTCGAAATTTGACGACTGGGAGGGCCGGAGTGGTGAGAGGAGCTCAGTTGTGGTTCTCGTTCATTCTGGCGCATTGAAGACTTCAATTCATGATATGATTGGGGTCGAGTGCGCTGTTGTTGTGCATATCCTCCGTCGTAGAAAGTATCTTCTGGTTCAACATGTCGGACACTTCCGCTTGAGGCTACACTCTCGGCACGAGAATGTGCGATCGGTGTAGGCGCTGGTGGAGGTTCTAAAAGATCTCTCATCTTGGGTGGCGGAGCTCGCAGCGGCGGGCCCATCTTGCCTCGGATGGTTTCTTGTCTCGATTCAGGGCGAGGTCGTCGTTCAGGAGAATTGCCTCCATGATTGAGGTTTGCCAACGGGGCACGAGCAGGAATCTTCGATGGTGATTTTGCACCAGCCTAGATATATTCGTCAGCACCTCATCCAACATTCTTCAATTCCAAACTCAACACATGAGGATACTCAAGAACTCGACTTACTGCTCTCGATACGGACTCGGCAAGAGGGTTACGTCTGACTGTTCCGGTTGCAACTGGCGTCTTCGCACCAGCTCTTGGCGGTGGTGCCTTCATGTTGTTAGCACGGCTTGGAGGTGCAGACTTCTGGTTCTTTGCAGCAGATGGTGGAGGGCCAGCTGGAGTCTTTGATCGAGGGCCAGGAGCCGGCTTTGCCTCGGACGCCTCAAGCTCGTCGAGGTATCTCTCGCCATGGACAAGGAATGGTCGACCGTAATCATCCTCCCACCTCTCCAAGACCATTCTCACTTCAACTGCAACCTTAGGCAACTCCTTTGCAACTCGCTTTCTCATCTTCTCTTCTCTCAGCAAACGTGTTGGATCCCGCTTCTCTCCCTTCTGACCCCGACCCAGCAATCGAGATGCGTCTTGGCTGGAAGCCTGCAAATCGTCACGCTCCTTCACGAGGGACCTATGTTTTTCGATGAGGGCAAGCGTAGGTGCACGTTGCTCCTTGAGAGCCTCTAATCGACCAATCTCCTGTTCATGTGCCTCGAGGAGAGCGTCACTATAGACGTCTGAGAAAGCGGGAGTAAATTCCAGCATTTCCTCCTCTGAGAAATACAGACTATCCCAAAGCTCTTGAAGCTTGTATCTCGCATCTTCCACAAACAGATGGAGGTTTTGTCTCTTGAGTTCGTTCAGCCTCGACAGCTCGTCCTCAAACTCGTTGATCTGGCGAACACCACAGCCCCGATTGCTGTTAAGGAATTGCTTTCTGTCATGCTCCTCAACACCCAGACGGTCCCATAATCCTTGGACTGTTGTCTTCAGGTCCTTGAGGCGTTTTTCACGTGACTTCTTCTCTTCTGCAAGCTTGTCACGCTTTGCCCTCAACCTAGCGATATCTTCCTCGTGTAGACCCAGCTGCTCCGGCGAGTCGCGATAGTATTTAACGATCATACCATCAGTTTGAGCTTGCGGTGTTCCCAATTCTGCCCAGAGTTGAATGATGTGTTCGGAAAGGGCCTTAACAGTTGCGACACGGCGCGTATATTCTTCGTAGACCCGAGTAAACTCATCATCCAGAGCGGTTACGTACGAAGGGGAGAGGTCGAAGGTAGGAGGAATACTCGCATTCGGCGCGGTCGGGGGAAGAGTGATCTTAATGAAGGATGATTCGAGATGAGATGAGTAAGATTCCAGTGCTTGGACGAGCTCTACAAATTGTTAGTATGACTTTCATCTATTGGCTGGGAATAAACATGCGTACTCTTGACTTGCTCGAATCTCTCCCTATGTAACTTTGATATCTGGAGATGCCTATCCTTCAAACCTTGTAAACAGCGCGTCAAAGGGAAGGTGATCTTCAGGTCCTCGTCATCGACCTTGTGATCATTTCTATTCTTCGTATCGTCAAGGGAAGCTTCCATCTGCTTGATTGTGGTAATAATACGCCTAGCCTCCTCTGTCATATCGTCCTTTTCCGAAGTTACTAGCCGTACTTGATTGTGTAAAGTCTCAGAGAGCGCAGCAAACAACTGCAATAAGTCAGCATTAACTTAACATCTATTAATCTTGAGTAACCCACCTCTGACTCTCGAGCTTCACGCTCATGGATGGGAACTCCAATTTCATCGAAGAGACCATGGAGCTGTCCAATGATGGTCGAAACCTGCGAAGACAAATAGCTGGTATCCATAGCGAACAGGCACAGCAAGTCGCGTTCAACTCAGCAAGTCGCTGCAATAGAATTCGAATGTATGGTTGAGAGGTATCGAGGGTTGATGGAGGGGCCGCGAGGGTGGTCAGTTGATATAGTCGAAGGTTTTGATTGGCTCAGCAGTGATCAAGACGTGATCGCGACTGCGAAACCTCCCCAAAGGTTATTGTACTTGTCATCAATGGGTGTTTGAATGAAAGTCGCGCGTTTTGTTGGAGGTTCTCTCGATGCAATGCAACGCTGTAAGGTCGATCTCGGCTTCATGTCGTAGATCAGAGTTTGTATGGGCCCGTTGACCCAGCAACGACTCCTTCCGGTTTCACCAATAACGTTAGCGCGACCCGGAATATTTTGACCCCGCGGCCAAATTGGTGGAGCTCTGCAGGCCGGCAAGGCTGCACCTGCAACCTCACAAGAGTCCTCCCACGACGTGAACGATCACATCCTGGCAATCCGTCGCCATTCATCATGGAGACTGCACACAAGGCATGGGGTAAGTTATTACATCTCGATCCTCTTATCTCCATTCAAACTTATTTATCGATGACAGAGCTTGACAACAAGGTCCAACTCGTTGATCCTCAGCGCGATGCTCTCTACGCATACGATGCCGCGGAGCAGAAAGCAATAGGAGATGCAAAGCCATGGAAGACCGACCCCCACCACTTCAAGAATGTACGAATTTCAGCTGTAGCGCTTCTGAAGATGGTCATGCACGCGCGGTCTGGAGGCTCGATCGAGGTTATGGGCTTGATGCAGGGAAAGATTGCCGGAGATACCATTATCGTGACCGATGCGTTCCGATTACCAGTCGAAGGCACAGAAACCCGAGTCAACGCACAGGACGAAGCGAACGAATACATGGTTGGGTACCTCCAGGCATGTCGTGATCAAGGCAAGCTCGAGAACGCCGTGGGATGGTATCACAGTCACCCAGGCTACGGATGCTGGCTTAGTGGTATCGACGTTAGCACGCAGGCAACGCAGCAAATGTTCTCCGATCCCTTCTTAGCTGTTGTCATCGACCCCGACCGTACCATCTCTGCTGGCAAAGTCGAAATCGGTGCCTTCAGAACATACCCTGAGAACTTCAAGCCCACCGATTCTGGCTCTGCAGATGGATACCAGACTATTCCTTTGGCAAAGGCTGAAGACTTCGGTGCACACGCAAGCAGATACTATTCTTTGGAGGTGTCTCATTTCAAGAGCTCTCTCGATACACATCTATTGGAGCTGTTGTGGAACAAGTATTGGGTGCAAACGCTGAGTCAAAGTCCTCTCTTCACCAACCGCGAGTATAGCAGTAAGCAGATGCTAGATCTGAGCAACAAAATTAGACAAGCCGGCAGTGGGATCACGCGTGCCAGCAGAACTCCTACAGGTGGAAGCGCAAACAAGAATATGGATTCACAGCTGGAGAAGGTGTTGAGGGATAGCAATAAGATAGCTGGAGAGGAGATGACGGGTTTGATGGCAGGAGAGGTGAAGGCAAAGCTATTCAATGGTTTAGGAGAGGGCCCTAAGGAGCAAACGCCTCCAGCTGCTGTACCAATTACAGAACAGGTTGAGCCTTGAGTGGTTTTTGGGCGGGTCATTTGCAGTGAATGTGAGACGTGGTGGGGCCTATTGAAATGGGCATATGAGCATTGCGTTGGCGTAGACTTCACCAAAAGGCGTTCAGGTGGATGATATGACGAAAATGGCTACCGGAGCCTAGAAGTAGACAATGGCCCTTATGATATGATGAGCCAACCGAATAAATCCTTTCTCTCGATTATCCCTAAGGTGATGTTGCACATGATTATTGATGCAGAATAGAGTCTATCAACACTTCGATTCTTATTAAGTACATCTCCACAATCGTACAACTTACACTTTTTCTATTTCTTCCACAATACTCTCAATCTTCACTTGGTTCAGAACTTCTTCTGCAGCAGATAAACGCCTGCTCGTCTCCATTTTCCCTAGAAGCTCCATCGTCACCTGGCTCTCAGGGCCCGGTTTCGTGGCCACGAGTGCCCATCTCAAGTACTGATAAATCAACCCCGCCCAACTCTTCTCCACCTTCAACTTCAATGCCTCCATCTTTTTTCCCGTCTCAACTCCTCCCTCGGAGTTCTTCATCGTTATTTCAACGCCCATAGAAACCATCTTCGCTAAATAGGTTCTTATCGTATGCTCATCCCATGAATGGTCAGGTATATTCACGAGTGTTTGACAGATGCCTGTGACGGTGGCAAGAGAGAATTTGTCTAAGTATGGCGCCGGGACCTTACGTAATTTGAAAGCTGGAACAGTGGCGGTGAGAGTTTCGGCCGAAGGGGGCGTAAAGAAATAGGCGTTCCGGCGAATGAATTCGGTAGGATTAGTATAGTTCTGTGCATCTGCGAAGACGAGAAGTTGCACGAGATTCTGGCGATCTTCGGGTCGAGTGATATTCCGGTAGAACGAGAAGTCTGAGGGAGTGGAGGGCTGGTTTAGAAGTGCAAGAACAGGTTTTACAGCGAGTTGAACGAGAGAGTGCGAGGGAATTTGGTCGTATGGTGATTCGGCTTGGGTTGAGGCGTAGCGAGCTGCGTGCCGTTTTTGTAGGAACCAGAGTTTCTCGAACCCGACGACAGTATCTCCTCTGGTGTATTTCATGCTGGCCTTCTCTTGACATTAGGTTTCGGCAAAGAGGGAGAAGGGGGAAGCGTACATTTGAAATGAGGTCCTCCATACTCATGACATCCGAACCAGTGTTGTGAGACCACCCAAGTAGAGCGACGAAGTTAGTAACTGATTCGGGGAATACTCCCTTGTTTTGCCAGTCTGAGATGTCAATGGAGCCGGTTCTTTTGCTGAGCTTTTGCCGGTTTTTATCGAGGAGCAGACCAACGTGTGCGAATGCTGGGGGTTCCCACCCAAAAGCTTGGTACATTGCAAGATGTTTGGGAGTAGACGATATCCATTCCTTCGAGCGAGTCAGTTAGAAGAGGCAATATCGTAGGAAATCAAAACAAATACCGATCCTCTTATGACGTGAGTAATCTTCATAAGATGGTCATCCACCACATTAGCAAGGTGATAGGTCGGGAAGCCATCTGATTTCAATAAAATGGGATCGTCAAACAGGGTGAGTGCTGAACCTTGAGCTTTTTGGTCCCTTTTCACAGTACTCTTGGGCCGAATGAAGCCATAAACCAAATCCCTAAAAACCAAGCTATTCTTCTCGTCTGGGATTTTCAGTCTGATGACATGGGCCTCCCCTTGCGCAGCTCGATCATCCGACTCTTCTTTGGGAACATGTGCGCAGGTTCTGTCATAGTCGGCTGGGAGCCCAAGCTTGCTTTGGTACTCGGCTAGTATACGAAGTCGCTCAGGGGTACAGAAACATCTGTAGGCACTGCCAGAATCCAGTAGTTTCTCGGCATGGTCTCGGTATAATGCTGTTCTTTCAGACTTGGAAATATAAGACAAGATTTCTGTCAATAAGTGTATGGCTGACTGACTTGTTTGTATGGGCCGTATTGACCTCCAACGCTGGGACCTGAAGCCATCAGCAAGATCTACATGAATTTCAACAGTTTCATTACCTTCATCCCAATCAATACCTGCCCACTTCAAGTCTTCATACAGTCTTTCTTCAGCGTCAGGAATTGTCCTTTTCTACTCGGGTCAGAGTGAGTTTTCTGAGAATGGGGAAGTGAATCACCTGATCAGTGTCTTCAATCCTGAGGAGAAACTGACCACCGGTGGCCTTTGCCACAAGAAAATTGAATAAAGCCGTTCTCAAAGACCCGAGGTGAAGATAGCCCGTTGGGGAAGGGGCGAATCGTGTCCTGGCTGGCCCCCCTTCCCGAAGTTGTTGTGACGCTTGTGAGAGTTTGCCAGCTTGATAGGAAGGAGCCGTGGCGTGTTTGATGCCATGGCAGGAATGACAAATCCATCGAAGGTTACTCCTCCTCCTCGCCACTGTCAACAGTAGCTTCATCCCTTCTCGAAGTGTCTCCAAAATTCCAGAAGCATCGTCTGTCTTTCTTCTTTACATCCCTTGTGGCCAAAAATAATTCTTCAGCCCGGTTGGCCCGTGCGCCATCAGAAACTCTTGCCGCTAAGATAAAATCAAAGACGACTCCAAACATCGACACAACTTCACAATTCCCACTTTCAGCGTAAATTCTGCGCCTATTGCACATCGATAGAGAAATATTGAAAGCTTATCCAAGCTTACATGCGGGTAAGAATTTTGCTCCAGAAATTCTAGCACCTGTTCCGAAGCCCATCAGCCCGAAAAGCACATCTATCATGGCTTCAAATGGAGCACCGGAGGAAGTCGATCTCTATGGTGAGCAACACGATGGAGACAGATTAAATGATTCTGACATGAATAGAGGTTCTCGGAATCCCCAAGTCTTCGACCAAATCTGAAATCAAGAAGGCATATCACAAGGTTTGTTTTCCTGTCAGCCTCGTAAAACATGTGCTGACGCCGAATCAGGCAGCGTTACAACATCACCCAGATAAGGTCCCCGAAGAGCAGAGAGAAGAATCCGAATTGAAATTCAAGGCTGTCAGTCAAGCATATGAAATTCTTCACGATGAAGAGAAGCGACATCTCTACGATACTCACGGCATGGCCGCCTTTGACCCCGCCAGAGGGGGCGGGATGGGAGGCGGGGTAGATCTGGACGACATTTTGGCACAAATGTTTGGCATGGGAGGAGGTATGCCACCAGGATTCGGTGGAGAGAGTGGTCCAAAGCGTCCCCGAAGAGGCAGAGATGAGGAGCAAAAATACGAAGTTACACTGGAGGAACTTTACAAAGGCAAAACCGTGAAGTTTGCCAGCACGAAGAATATCATCTGCACCCATTGCAAAGGCACGGGAGGAAAGAAGGATGCCAAGCCCCAGACTTGCGAGCGATGCAAGGGTAACGGTATAACGGTGGGACTTCGATCTGTTGGGCCAGGATTGGTGACTCAGGAGAGAGTAGTCTGCGATACTTGTTCGGGGACAGGGAAGATTTTCAAGGAGAAAGACAAGTGCAAGAAGTGCAAGGGCAAGAGAACAACATCCGAGAAGAAGGTACTAGAGATCTACATTCCAAGAGGCGCCCGGGAGGGAGAAAGAATCGTTCTTGAGGGAGAGGCAGATCAGGTGCCCGATCAGACCCCAGGAGATATTGTGTTCACCCTAGTGGAGGAGGACCATGAAATGTTCCAGAGAGCCGGCGACGATCTTTCAGCAGAGCTGAATATCAGTCTTTCGGAAGCCCTCACCGGCTTCTCAAGAGTCGTATTGAAGCACCTCGACGGCCGTGGTATCCATCTCAACCATCCTCAAGGAAAGGTCTTGAAGCCTGGTCAGATTCTCAAGATTGCAGGCGAAGGTATGCCATTGAAGAAGAGCGATTCAAAAGGCGATCTTTATCTCGTGGTCAAGATTGAATTTCCTGAGGATGGATGGCTTGAGGATCCGGCTGCTTTTGGCGAACTTCAGAAGATTCTTCCGGGGCCTCCTCCAGTGGTTGAAACTACGGAAGTCGACGAAGTGGAGTACGATTCTGATGCCGATATTGAAGATGTAAGTTCTTTTTCCAAAATCCAAGGAATCTTGTTGACCTCTCTAGTTTGGTGCCAATTCAGGGGACCCCCGAGCAGGTGGTGGTTGGGAAGATGAAGACGATGAGGAAGGAGGAGCTGCACAGTGTGCACAGCAGTAAAAAAGCAGCGAAATAGATAATTTCATGTGGTCACAAAGCAATTTCATTTTCGGTGGGAACTTTGCGGCATAGACCGAACATTGAAGGTCTTCGATGCCTTTTCACGACTACAATCCTGGGTAGAATAGGGCAATTGACTTTGCAGACAAAGCTCTACTATGTATTCTGATGACACTGAATGAAGGCTTCCAACCTCTTTTGTGTGACAGTATGGAACATGATATGCACGTTCCGAAGCTCCAAGGAATGTGCAGGTTCTTGCGGTTCCATTTGGGCTTTTCGACACATACATGATCTATTTCCCTATCGAAGATTTAATATCACGTGTATATCATTAGTCATCTGGGGTAAGAGTACTGCGACATTATTGGCTCGCTTCCTGGGCCTCGCAGGCGCGACACACAACTGGATTTGAAAAACGATCATGAGAATTTACAACTTCAACAACACCTCGACCACAACACCGCGACGATGGTTTCAGCAAAGCGGCACGTACCGATCGTGAAGAAGCGTGAGTCTTCACTTCAACTTGAATCTGCGTAACAATGACACAAGCAATTGGGGCTAATATTTGCGAATCCAGGAACCAAGAAGTTTGCTAGGCATCAGTCAGGAAAGATTTTTCGATCGAAATTCCCTAGATTGGAGTATTCTAACTTCTCGATTATACAGACACATACAAATGCCTCGACGCCAGCTGGAGAAAGCCCAAGGGTATTGACAACCGTGTCCGAAGACGATTCAAGGGTCAAATGGTTATGCCATCGGTACGTGGGATCTGCTGTGGGAATTGGGGCGGCCTCGGATGGGATCACAAAGAGTGGCCTTCGAAGTCACCACGATTGCTGAGCAACGAGGTGGAGGACAAGGGCTGATGATACATGCAGATTGGCTTTGGATCAAACAAGAAGACTCGCCACATGATGCCCTCCGGCCACAAGGCTTTCCTCGTCAATAACACCCGAGATGTCGACCTCCTCCTTATGCACAACAAGACCTTCGCCGCAGAGTAGGTGGCTCACCCAAAAGATGGAACGGCGGGGCTAATATGGATATAGGATCTCACACGCGGTATCTTCAAGAAAGAGAATCGAAATCGTTGCTCGTGCGAAGGAACTCGGTGTTAAGGTTACGAATCCCAAGGCCAGAGTTACGACCGAGGTTTGAGCGGCTGGTTTTCATTTGGGCACTTTGCATGGGGCTTGGGTTTGCTAAACATCATGAGTGAGGGCGGTGCAAAGATGTATCACTTGCTCCACGATCAATGAAGATTTCAGCAATACGTTGTGCAAGGCTGCCCTTCTTGGAAATTGTCACGTTGATCTATGATCTTTCACTACTGGCAAACCACTCCGAAACCTCCGCCTATTGACTTCTAGACAGCATGAAATGTATGATCAGCCCTATCAGAATGTTCAAAGTTGGCAGATGAGCAAGTTTACAACAATACTCGCAGCATTATCGACGATTGTCCTCAATTACCCAGCTCCCAAAAATACGTCTCCTGATGGACCTCTTGAGATCTTCAGAAGTCTTTTCGCTCGGGCTCACGTTTACTCCCATTTCCTGTTCAGTCACCCGATTTCTTTCCGGGTCGCAAGTTTGATGGGTCTTGGGTGCTCAAGTGCAGACTGCGCTGTGCCAGTAAGGAGCCCTTACCCTGTTTAACGTACATGTAAGCACCTGCATGTTTTTTAAGTCCTTGATTAGGACCATGACTACAGCAGCATTAAAGTGAGAAGGGAAGTGCTCAGTAACGCATTGCCAGCACGGTGATGTCAAAAATGGCGCTGGGCACGTGTCCCGAATCTGGCCTGGCCCCTTTTTATTTTCCTCGCACTTTTCCCCTACAGGCACCACCTCCTGCCGACAACAATGCCTTATCAAGTCTGCGTTCCCCGCTTTCTTTGCTTCTTAACAGTGACATTCGGAGAGGTTATTGTGATTTTGAGGTCTTGCGTCGTGGTCTTTAAAGCTTTTGTCCGCTATCGCCCGCTATCACCAGCCACCTCCTCAGTCCTTCTAGCAAGTGCAAGATTGAAAGGGGGTTAGAATTATGTCGACGCATCTTTTACACCCCCCGCTTGTTCTACATAAAAATAGCAAGAAATGTTGACATTTTCCCACCTAAACATGCTTGCTCTGAGCTGTCGTACTATCCCTTTTCTAGAATCACGAAATCTTAGAATATCTCAACCCAGTGCAATAAAAGCTCACATCGACGTTCCATCTCCTCAAGCTTGTATGCAATCTCTGGCTCTGTATTAGCTCAATTGGTTACCAGCTTTCTCCTCTATCTCAAACCTACCTTCGTTGATGAATTTGTCCTCAAGGTGGGAAGTAAGACTGTACCATTCCAATTTGGGACAATTTAAAGATTGCGGGGGAAATGCAGATGTGCAACAAAAGAACTGAACAGTATTAGCTCTGGATGGACCCATAGTATGTTATAAAGCTAGCTGTTCCAGTTGTTGTTGGTAAACACGCTTGTACAGGTTTGTAGTAAGAAAATACTATAGTTGTGGTCATGTTATCAATTGTGCGGTTGATGGCCCTTCCGGCCGTTCCCCCCTACTTTATCATAACTATTGGCCTCCTGTCTCTAAATTTCGGGACCGTAACACGAAGCTCCTGACAAGAACGAATATAGCTCCAAAGTTTAAAGACACAGAGCGTAAGGTACGGAGGTAATGCTTCATGAGCGACCGCGCCAGTAAAGCCCTTGCCGAGGCCTCCCTGCCGGGAGAGCCTCGAACATACGATGCCAGATCAAAACGCAGTGGAGTCTCGCAGGGGCAACGTAGGTAGCTGATTCGTTCGAAATGGAACATGACAGCTAACGCCTAGCCGATGTACGTGATAGATATACTACTGTTCTCATCGTATTTGTCTCCGGTACCAGTGCGTAAGGTTTGTAACACAAGTGAAGCATAGATACCGCGGCAGCGAGGCGAGCGCATATTGACGAACGTCGATGCTGATGTCTGTTATCACTATAGAACCGAATGGAGCGAATGGAAAGAGCAGGGAGACAGTGTAGCATTGGTTATAGGACAAGTACATTAATCGACATTCGTCAGCACGCAAGATCTCTTCTATTTCAGGGGCAGTGTTAATACTAGATCGTGCGCACAAACGTGCGTCTTCTGCAGCTTCTTGGGCTTCTCGGATATGGTTGTACGGGTCGGACGGAGGAGGGGAAGGGAGGGGAAGGGAGGGGAAGGTAAAGTTCCGGGGCTAAAGTAGGGAAAAGCATCGTATGCTCTGGGAATCGCAGGGTGATTTTAGAGGTGGAGAGAAAGAGGAAGAATGAGTATATCATACCAAAGTGAAAAGAGAGGGGATTCAGAGCTGAAGCTTGAAGGGGCTAGGGAACGCACTGTCATGTCTCGTAAGGTTACACGTTCTGAAATTAAAAGCTCGGCTGATCTCAAGAATCTGATTGGTCTAAAAGTTAAGTGTTCGGTGAAAAGTAACTGCGAGGCGAGCGGTACCGTATGATTAGGTAGGTAAAACACCTAGAACCTCTTTGCGGCCAAAACCCCAGAATCGGACGAAGGGATTAAGGTTAGTTAAAAGGCTCATTTTTGCCGAAAATGGGATCGCGTAGTAGACGCTAAGAAATCGGGCTCCGCTACCGCCTTCTGTCTTGGGCCTAATCACATTTTGACCTAAAATGCGATGCAGTAACCGGCATCCCTGCGTGGCGAGAATCCCTTAGTAAATAAGTACATCACGAAAATCTCAACGCAAATTAATCCTATTCGGCTCGTAGCTTCCTAATACTAAATTTTAACCATTTTTGATCTATACCTATATGTATATACAAGAGAGCTTTTATAGGGGTTAATTAATTATACTTTAATTGTCTTTACACCTGACCCTTACTATTTTACACATGAATTTTTAACACCTTAACAATGTTCTTATAACTAGAATCTCTCGTAAGGTGAGGAATGAAGTAATTTGCTTAGTTTATAATCGTTTTACTTAATGTTTCACTTAAGAGGCGGAGCAGGCCTTCGTCTAGGAGAAAGTGACGACTGGACCACTGTGAGGCGCACAATATAGCAGGGTGCTACGCAAGTAGTCAAGGTAAGGGGGTGGAATATAGGGTAAAGTATGGAGTGAAGCGTGGAAGTATATTGATTCCAAGAACTGGTTCTCAGTAATAAACTAATCGATGCCCATTTCCAAAGCTCGCATGCCTCCATATATAGAATCTAGTGTTCCGCTGGATGTACGGAAGCACTAGCCCCAATTAGGGAGTGCGATCCCACATAAGCACTAGCCCAATTAGGCTACCAAATCCAGCTGAACGCTCGCTGTCAATGTGCGCATCACAACCACGGAAATGGCTCTCGGCTATAACTGCTCTTTCTGTAAGGCGCCCGCTGCTTTAGTGCAATCATCGCCGCCTTTACAGCCGCCTTGTGGCTAAATCCACCATCAAAGCCCTCACAGCCGATATATTGCCATGGAGGGTAGCTTCATGTAAGGCAGGCAGTTCGATCTCTTCTGAATCAGAACTAGAGAATTGCTTTTGCAAAGTGGAATATTGTGCTATGACGTTGAACAGTTTTTAAATTCTCGTTGGAGAAACTTCGTTGTTGGAAGCAATATAATGTATGTTAACGGAGATAAGGAAGATTGGCTGAGGAGGGTTGCGGAAGAAGAATAGAATGTTGATTTGATGTCGTCTTTGCGTTGACTTTAAGTGTGGTTACTGGCCTAAAATTTTCCCGAGAGACAGTGTTCAGTGTTCGGTTTATAGTAATTAGGAGCTTAATAATAGTATTATTTCTATTCTTAGCCGTGTATATTAAAGGTATCTGACTAATTCTATTCTTTGAGTCTGGTTTAATATAGTTTATTGTAAGAAAGAGCCTAATAGCTACCTCTTTCCCTCTGCCGCGTTGACGTCAATCCCCAGCGCTGCGAGCAGCTGGCCCGCGATAGCGGTGTGTCCTTGAGAGGCGGCCCGCAAGAGCGGCGTTCGGCCGACCTCATCTGCCGTATTAATGTCGATCCCCGGCGCCGCGAGCAGCTGACCTATAATAGCGGCGTACCCTTGGTAGGCGGCCCACGAGAGCGGTGTCCGGCCGTCCTTGTCTATTATATTAACGTCGATCCCCGGCGCCGCGAGCAGCTGGCCTACGACAGCGGTGTGCCCTTGATAGGCGGCCCACGAGAGCGGCGTCCAGCCGTTCTTGTCTGCTATATTGACGTCGACTCCCGGCGCTGTGAGCAGCTGGCCTACGATGGCGGCGTATCCTCGATATACTACCCGCGAGAGCGGCGTTCGGCCGTTCTTGTCTGCCGCATTGACGTCGACTCCCGGCGCTGTGAGCAGCTGACCTACGACGGCGGCGTATCCTCGAGAGGCGGCCTGCCAGAGCAGTGTCCGGCCGTCCTTGTCTGCCGTATTAACGTCGACTCCCGGCGCTGTGAGCAGCTGGCCCACGGTGGCGGCGTATCCTCGATATACTGCCCGCGAGAGCGGCGTCCAGCCGTCCTTGTCTGCTATATTGACGTCGATTCCCGGCGCCGCGAGTAACTGGCCCACGGTGGCGGCATATCCTCGAGAGGCGGCCTGCCAGAGCGGCGTCCTGCTGTCCTTGTCTGTTATATTGACGTCGATCCCCGGCGCAGCGAGCAGCTTGCCTACTACTCCTTGATGCCCGAATAATGAAGCAAGGTAGAGATGTTGAATTGGTACTAGCTTACTAGTCCTTCCAGTACCAGGTTCAACTACTAATATTAGCTTCGCCACTCTCATTTATAATGGTTTACTATGGAAGCATATGGAATAGCTCACTATGGAAGCTCAGTGAACGCTCACTAATATGATTTATCAGCTGATTTATAATATACTGGAGGAAATCGCCACCCACTAGTGGGTATATAAGAACTGTACTTTAGATTCCTTCCTCTCCCTTTTTACTCTTCACTCTCCTGTATCTAGTCATTCTACAGATTGTCAAACTCCAATATATCGATTTTCCATCAATAAATCGATCACTTTCCAATAAGAGACTACTGAGCTTCGTAGGTGGCCTATCATATCCCCAGAATTCCCAATACACCAGACCCCAGGTTATATATGGGTATGTTTGAGGGTTACAGATACCCGAGGCCAATCCTATCGAAATATGGTCCATTGGAATCGTAGCTTCTCGGAAATGAACAGACCAATTCACTGCAGCATACTCGAGGAAATCATACTTAGAGACGAGTTTTGCGACGGTCTTAGAAAGTTTTGGAGATTGGTGTTCTAAGGGAAATCCCTCTAATCGTAGATACCACATACAGATATGGGCGAGAAGGAAGTTCGAGTCTTTTATAGAGAGTGAATGCTTCCAAATCCAATCAGAAGCAGCCATTGATTGAGAAAGTTCCTTTTCCCCGACCAAGAACTCTTTAGCTGTTTGATGGAGCAAATAGACGCTTCCATCAATAACGCTAACAAAGAGACCACAGAGGTTTCTGATCAAGTCCTTGGAGTAATCATCTGGTGGAATCTCGAGGTCCTCAAGTGCTTTATCGTCTGGCTGAATCGATATCGCGATGCTCATTTCTTTTACAGAGAGTGGCCTGATTACCGTACAAACAATCTGTAAGAGTTTCTTTGCTTGTTCCTTGTCCGTGCTCTGGTTGAGAATGGCCGTATAAGCAGTATTAACGGAATCCGGTATCATGCCAAATATTTTCTGTCTGCCTCTCTTCGTAATAGATTGGGCGTCTTTGCGAATTAACTCAAATATTAGCTTGAGCCATAGGTACGTCCTGTGTTCGACCTTGGAAAGTTCTTCACGCAAAGGGGAAAAGTGTTTTTTGATCGAGGTGCCATTTTTGCTGGATCTTCTCGAGTTCGTCTTCAATGACAAGATCAATTTCACGCTTGATTTGATCTGTATCTTCTTCGCCTGTAAGACGAATCGTGGGTAGCTGTTGGATAAGGTCGTTAAATTCGTCTGCGATATGCTGCAACGGCCGACTGGTGACAAGAAACTTGAGGGCTGTCTTCTCTGAAACACGAGGACGACCTTCGTAAAACGCACATACTTTTTGTAGCAAGTATTTCAACTCTGATTGTCTATATTCGTCGAGAGCATCTAAGATGCAGATGATCTCTCCAGCTTTTGGATCTGCGGAGGCTGTTGTAAGAAGATTCCATAATAAGTCGACGTTTGCGACAAGCCTGTCTCCATTCTGATTGTGAACTTCCAGAGCATGGTGACGAAGCTCAGGTTTTTGGGCAAAGAGCTGATGGAGTAAAGTAAGATTACATAGAGCTTTGGTCACGGTCTTCTGGTCCTCATTGTCGTCCTTGAAGAAGAAGTAACATATTGTTCGCTCCCTGGTGGTCGCTTGTAATTCTCTGTCCGCAAGAAACTTGGATAGTACAGATTTACCACAGCCTGGATCTGCAGAAACCCAAAGGAGGCTCGAGGTGAGGCTGTCCCGCCAGGTGACATAATTCGTATGCCTCAAAAACCATTGGCACGTGCCTTTGACAGGGAACGGGTTTCTGTCTTTATATCGCTCGTAGTCCGAGGTTCTGAGGAGCTGCTGGCATTTGGTCTTTTTCTCGGTTCCCGGATGACTTCCAATATCTACGTGGAAAAAAAATGACATTATCAGCTATGTGCACGAACCTACTATAAGGCTCACCTACTTGTGACATTGAACCCCCCATACACATTTTGACTCCCAATTCCGATTGCTGTTCCAGAGCCAGTGCTGCTGATTGCCTGGGTTGGAGGAACTCCTCGCTCAGGAACACTACCAGGGGGTTCGAGACTACCAACTTGTGCTGCATTCTGGCCACTCTCACTCAAAGGCTCCCTTTGACTTGTGTCGGTTGCTGGGGTTGAATCCATTAATTCCACCAAGTCATGCAACCTGTTTAAGACCCTTTGATAGCCCACGTCGTTCCTCCTACTAAATTTTGTCATGTCCATATGATTTGCACCAATACTCTGATTAGGGTACTGGTTCAGTACCGCCGACTGCTCTGAAACAATAATCCCCACGCCGACAACAGGTTTCTCCTCGAAGAAGCAGTATATTCTGATTTGAATATCAGGTTTGAGAAGAGATTGCTGAAATTGCTGTTGCACAGCAGTCAACACCTCCGACTTCCGCTGAAGGACTCCTACAATCGCTGGATTTGTATGGCGGACGACTTTTAGGTACTCCGCAAGCGTATGCCCCCAACTTGCCAAGTCTGCGCCGCCATGGGGCGTGCCCATGAATATGATCCCCCGCGTAGATTGGAAGAGTTTCTTGAGGTTTGGCTCGCCTTCTCCACAGATCAAGAGCGCTTGTTCGCAGACTAGACCGCCTAGGCTGTGGGCGATGAAAATGATGGGCCGCCCCCTGTGTCCTCTTCGTTGATCCGATACATCAGACGCCAAGTTCTTCCCATGATTCCTGAGATTGTTACCCCCGGCCATGCCCCACAATTTGACAACATCGGCATCGTACAGTAGAAACTCGCTATAACGATCCCCGATATAGCGATATCCTTAGTAATACGATACGGCCGTACGGTCCCGTGCTTTTTTAGCCTTAGGCTTACGATATCCTTAGTAATACGATTATTGTTAGGTTCTTCGGTCCCAACCCTTGATTTTTGGTGGTGTATCGTTCTAAATTAGCCTGAGCAATGGATCAATTTATCGATATTCCAGAGCCCTCAGGGCTATCCGCTCCCTCTCAGGCTCTTACCTCTGGCTCTCTAGCCCCCGAACAGCCTAAAAAACGACGAAGAGGCATGACAGAAGCTAATCGCCGAGCTCTACGGAGGCATAAGCAATCCCATCCCAAAGCTACTCACGCTGATCTTATTGAGTGGTTCCAGGACGAGTTTAACCACAAGATCAACCAGTCGACTGTTTCCCTTAGCCTTAGCCCTCAATTCGATTACCTCGATACCGATACACGAAAAGATACAAGCCTTACGCTTCAACGTTTAAGCCAATCTAATTGGCCTGATCTTGAAGCGGCACTCTTTGAATGGCAACAGAAGATGCAAGGGCAGAAGGCAGTAATTACGGGCGATACTCTCAAGCAGAAGGCACACGAGATCTGGCACCTTCTCCCTCAATATCACGAGCAACCAGAGCCTAAATAGTCTAATGGGTGGTTGACCAACTTCAAGAATCGCTTCCATATCAAGGAATACGTCTGCTATGGCGAAGGGGGCACGGCAGATATCGATAGCCCTGAGAATATCAAGCAAATGCAGGAGAATCGAGACTTGGCAGCCACATACCCTCCTGAGAACGTCTTGAATATGGATGAGACTGGTTTATTCTGGAAACTGTCACCAAACCGTACGCTAGTAACTGAGGCTAGTAATGGAGGCAGAAAGAGTAAAGACCGAATTACTCTTACTCTTACGGTCAATGCTACGGGTACTAATAAGTGGGAGCCTTGGTTAATTGGAAAGAGCGAAAACCCTCGGTGTTTTAAGCATATTAATCGATAACTCTTGGGTATACAATACAGGTATAATAACTCTAAGTGGATGACTGGTGTCATCTGTGCAGAATACCTCTACTGGGTCAATCGCAAGTGCTCTGCTCAAGGCCGGCACGTTCTTCTATTCATGGACAACTTCTCAGGGCACTAATATGGTATTGATCTCGTTAGTGGAAAACAAGCTCTCTCACACGTACGAGTGGAATGACTACCTCCCAATATAACATCGCACTGGCAACCGGCAGATCAAGGTATTATTAGTGCCTTCAAGCTTCATTATCGCAAGCAGTAGGTCAGCTATATGATCAAGCAATTTGAGGCGGATAAGGATCCCAACAAGACAGTTACTCTCCTCCATACGGTCAACTGGACAGTACATGCCTGGAACAACCACGTCAAAGCTTCCACGATTACGAATTACTGGTATAAATCAAGCCTTATCGCAAAACCTCTCCTTGGTGGAGATCTCGATGCCCACGGCGAAATTGATCTAGAATGGGCTACTCAGCAAGCAAAGGATCGAGAGATAATCGAAACCCTCCAATCGACCATTCAGCGTACCACTCAATTCAACGATCCTCTCCCTATTAGCCAGTTTATTGCACTAATTAATGAGGAAATCGTGGAGGATGAGAATATGACTCTAGAGGTAATTGTGAATCGCTATGCACAGGGAGGTTCAAGGGATACTCAGTCTGATATAGAGGAGGAGGAGGAGCAGGAGGAGATTAGGGAAGTGAAGTTGGTTGAAGCGATAGCTGCACTTGATTTACTGAATCTATATGAGAAGCAACAGGAGGATGGACAAAGTGAGGTTATACGTAAGCTTGATGCTATAAAAGCTACGTATATCCAAAGGAAGGCAGCAAAGGCAAGGCAAGCTTATTTGGAGTTCTCGGGAGGTTCTTTGCAAGTAGTGAGGCGTTAGGGTTGAGAGGTTCTTTATATATCTTCAGTCCCTTCTATATTTAGTACATATGCACGTGATCCTTGATTGAACGATACCTCGGTGTATCGTAAGAAAATGGCGCTAAAAATGGTATCGTTATAGCGAGTTTCTACTGTAGCCGAAGGCCATGATGCGTGCGGTTGGTATATCCTGTGCCAACTCTTGCGGCCAGAAGGCTCGGTTCGGGTGGGTCCATGTCTTGTCGCGATTGCCAGTGAGGCCATGAACGAAAACGATACTATTTAGGACATAGGTTAGAAATGGTCGTCACAGCAGCTAGATTTCGGATCATACTCAAGAGCAGCATCAGTTGGATCAGCTATGACCCTTATTCCGGTGTCTCCTTCCGTGGAATACAAGTCAACCGTCTGTTGCGCTACAGAGCTTGTGCCTGACCTGGTTGTGGGATCCGCGATTTCGGGCGCCGTCTCCGAGCTCGATTCTCGGCCCGTGGACTTCTGGCGTTTCAAGACGCGATCAAGTATCGTCGAGCCCAGTCTTTTCGACATCCTTGGAATTTGTCTAGAAGCTCGAGATTATCTGGTTCAGATTTGTTGAGTAGAGCCTCGCCCTTTGGGTTTGGCACTTCGAAGCCCGCGCTGCGTTCAGCTGAAAAGTTCGGGCCGTTCGATTGGCTGCGGGAATGCATACTCAAAGACTCTCGCGTCCAATCTCGTGTCATTTTACGGCAAATCAAAAGCTTGATAGAAAACCCAGCTGGATATGGGAATTTCGGGGCATCTAACAGGTGGAAGACTGCGAAGGGGTTAGTGCCCAAGGGGCTAGACACTGATGGGCGTGAGAAGTGGTTATGGAGACAAGGGAGGTAGGATACAATACTGTGTTCTAAACAATCCTAGGTTTTCGCCAACCATGATCTTGCATGCAAAAAGGAGATATCAAAATATTTTATTCAAGATTGTTATCTGTCATTTGCATTTTGAATAGGACAATACTACAACTTATGACCTGCTCCAGAGGCGCGCAGGGCTTCTTCCTTCTTCCCTCCAATTCACTTGACAATGAGCCCACGTGATAAGAGCAGTCGAATGCATGATTTAACATGCATTCCGGGTTGACTAATTGCTTAGTAATAATGGTCCCGGTACGATGGATGCCTGAGGCTGAAAGCTGTGCCTAGAAACGCAGTTGTGGCATCTCAACTTAGATAGAGAAGCTTTTCGATCATCAGTTCCTGCGCATAATCTTTTACAGAACCATTCCACGCTTGCGTCATTCCTAGCAACGATGGCCGCGGGAATGATAGATTTAGTCCGACAGGCGGTCCGCAGCATGCTCGCTGCTCTGCAGATGCCCGATGTCGATGAGGACGAGCTTGACGACTTGACTCTTCGCACTGGTCACACAGGTAAGCTGCGAGAGCCTACTGAACCCTAATCGTTAAGCTGAGGTTTATAGTTCAGAAACGTCTTGTAGAGATAAAAAGGAGAGGCGTGCCTCAACTCCTGCCCCTTCATTTTCCAAAGAGAAGAAGATGACGTATCCCCTCAAAACACTCCTCCGCATTCTCCTCCTTCCGCAGATACCTCGAATAACCTTACTTTACGCAAATCGAGCCGCATAGAGTCTAGTACAAAAAGATCATATGATGGCATGCAAGGTAGACACGATGGGGCACGAGGCTACGCAAGAAGTTCAAGTATAGCGTTCAAGAGATACCAGGTATGTCTTCCTATCCTCCCGATGTGGCCGATAGGAACGAGAGGATAATCTTATGGCAGTAGATGGTGTCAGAGACACGACCGATGAATACCCTAACAGCGACCCTGCAACAAATACACCGTCGGAAGTTATCCAAAAGCCTGTGAACAAGACTACTTCTGCAGCACCGTCTACTAATTCCTCCCTCTTCAAAAAGCCTCCCAGCAGCAACCCGATAGCGGAGACCACTACGGGGACGACTACCGTATCTGCCGAAGATCACTCGAATAATATGACCGCCCCATACACTGCTGGAGGAGATGCTCCTACAAGCGACCCCGGTGCGGATTGCATCGAAACTACCACTGGTTCTCTCCCACCGAATGAGCTTATTAATATAAAGCGGCCGGTTCTCGATTAGTCGAGTAACTCCCTCGAGATTATTCTGGAGGCGCTCAGGACGCAGAATACCGACCCCATAGCCAATTCCACGGTTCCAGATACGTGTACCGTGCTCACTTATACTAACCCTGCAGTTTTTGCAAGAATAATTACTAGTATCGGGATAAACTATATTAATAGTAACTTCGCGATCCTGGCCTTCTGTACTTGAAGTTGAGAAATAAAGGCTACGAGAATATAAGCGAAATAGGTTATACCAAATCGAAAGGAATTAAAAACAAATAAATATATTATCCGTAGTATAATTAAAAAGGGAAAAGAAATATTAGGAAGAGGAAGAGCGCCTGGTTAAAGAAATAGAGAAGGCTATTACCTATTTAAATATAAGAGACTTTACTAATCGTAATCTAAAAGATATCCTATCTGAGTGTAATAGGCACACGTGATGGCGCATGGACAGGTGTCAGATGTCGTGGATCTAGTTTCCTATTTTAGGTAAAGCTTGTAATCGGAATCATACGGGCAATCGGAATTATACGGATCGCATGGGATCGTATTTCCTAGTTAAGTAAAGTGCTTTGCAGGCTTGGCTAAGTACTAGGAAACATATAGGGAGACGCTCCTAGCTTTGGAAAGAGGTATTAATTAGTCTTTATTAGAATTAACTCTTGGAATTAGTTATATTTGCAAGCGTTACTCTATAGCTTACTTACCTTGACTACTTATATATTACCCTGCTATTACGTACCTTATATTCTAATTAATCTAACCTTCGGAGAGTAGTTCGTTACGAGGTAGTCAAGCTATTAATAAACAAAATATTAATAGCTAGAGTATTAATTAGGAGAAGCACCTCTACTATTACTAGGATAACCCAACCGGATACCCAGGGGAGCGCCTAGTTAAGTACTCTTCATATTATCTAATTAGAAGAAGGAAGTAGAACTCAGATATCCCTAGATGTAAGGCACGTAATAGCAGGGTAATACACAAGTAGTCAAGGTAAGTAAGCTACGGAGTGACGCTTGCAAGTGTAACTGATTCCAAGAATTAATTCCAACAAGAGACTAATCAATACCCCTTCCAAAGCTAGGAGCGTCTCCCTATATATTCCCTAGTACTTAGCCAGGTATGCGAAGCCCTTTACTTAATTAGGAAATCCCATACGATCTATATGATTCCGATCGCAAGCTATACCCAAAATAGGAAACTAGATCTACGATATCTGATACCTGTCCATATACCATTACATATACCTATTACATTAATCCCCCCTCTGGGCCCTTATCCCCAAGAGGCCTGGGAAAACTGCGAATAGCTTTACAAATATCTCCCTAAAACTTTCCTGGCCGCGGGCTTTCCCCAAAGACTTCCCATAATTGCCCTATTATTACGCCAGGTAATAGAGTTGAGGATATAGTTTACTAATCCTTTCTAGCTAGTTCGCAAATCGCCTCTGGCAATTCCCCCTTGCAAAGGTAGTACGAATATAGCATATACTATCGGATATAAAGCTTATCCGATCTCCTAATTAGTTTGTAAATCCTAATTTAGCCTCTATTTGCGAATAAATTATTATTCTATAGGCCCAAGAGCTTGGAAAAGTTAATCCAATCTTCTAGTTCATTTGTAAATCCCTTTTTTAGAATTTTCTGGGTATTCCTGGTATAGAGCCGGTTCCGAATTCGTAATTACTATTCGGGGAGAGAGTATTATAAAAAAGCCTCCCTTTTCCTACTAACTAACCTTCCTTTTCCTTAACTATAATACTATACCCAGCTCCTCCTTATCCCTTGCCTTCCTTTTTTAAGCCTTCTTTAAGCTCCTTTAAGCCTTATTTAAACTTTATTCAAGTTCCCTTCTAATTCCCTCTTCTACTTCTTTATTTATTAAGATAAATACTTCTCTTAGTACTTATTAGCCTATTATTACCTATTTGGCTAATACTTCTATATCCTTAATTTGCTCTTATTATCTTTAATATTCCAAGAATATTACTAAGTTTCCCGACCTTATTTATATTAAGAGTAATAATTACTTGGTATATAATTACTATTATTCTAAGAACAAGAAGTATAATCCTATAAATTATAAATTTCTTCTTTTATTTTTTATTCTAATACTATTTAAGATTTCTTAAATATATATAATATAATTAAACTACTTTCTTTAAGCTATTAATATATATAAGTATCTTTCTTATTTTTTATCTAAAAGAAAGAAGGCTATTATTATTCTTCTTTTATACTAAACTATATATATTTCTTATATTAAAGCTATTATTTAAGACTAATGAATTCCCTTAATAATTCAAGAAATAAGTCAAGTAATTCTTACTAGTTTAGTATAAGTATAAAGTACTTTTAATAATATAATTAATATTTTTTAGTATTAAGTAAGCTTATTTTTTTCTCGTTTCTTACTAATAGCTAATAGCTTTATAGGCTAATTTACTACCTATTTCTCGAGAGAATCCTAATAAAAATAATAATAAAAATACTAGAAAGTAATTATAAGAATAGGTTATTTATAGGATATAGAAATTAGAGTTTTTAATAATTTTTATATAGTTTTTCCAAGAATAAATATATGGTTTTTTAATAGTTTTCTAATAAAAGTATTTATTTTTTATATTTCTATTTAGCTAATAGTATTATAATATTATTCTTTTCTAAATATTCTTATAATTCTTGAGCTATATTCTCTAGATTATTTAGTAGTTTTTATATATTATTTACTAGTAAGTAGTCTTTCTAATAAATAAGATACTTCCTTTCTTTTCTATTCTTCCTATAAGCTATAATAAATTCTATCTCGAATTCCTTTTTATTCTTAATCTTAACCGGCTCTAGTTCTATTATAATACTAGCTTACAGGTATTATAGTTCTAAGAAAAAAATATGAAAAATATTATAAATCTAATATAATAGTAGTAATTCCAAGTAGTATATCTATTTATATATTTCTATAACTTTTAGAACTTTAAAGAGGCCAAGATATCTATTTACTAGCTTTATACTAGGTTATAACTATTAAATATTCTTTATATAAAGCATAACTTTATTATATATCTTAAACTTCTTATTAATATATTTCTTATTATAGTACTTTTTCTATATATTTATTATTTCTTACTATTATTTCTCTAGTATTTTCTATTTTATTTAAATTCTTTATACTCTTTCCTATATTACTAGTATCTCTTTTTCTAAAATATTATTCTTAATATATAGTTTAATACTAGGATAAAATTCATATAAAATATAAAATAGAAATATTTCTATTATTAAATATATAAAGTTATTATATGTGAATTCTATAAAAGTAAGCTTTATTACCTAGTTATCTTACTAGTAGCTAGTATAGTATCTCAAGTATTATTCTAGAGTTTGGTTTAGATTCTTCGTTTATTTATTAGTTTGCGGATAAAATACTATATTTAGCTATTATTAAACCTTTAAATAAAAATATAGACTTAATTAAAACTTGCTTATAAAGACAAATCCTCTATTAGAGATTATATCTATAAGTATACTAAAGTCTTTAATAATATAATATATAAATAGCTTTACTAGCTTAGGAGCCAAGATTTTTTTAGTAATTAAAATATATTATATTATTTTTATATATCTATTAATAATAATAAGTATAGAATTATATACTTTATTATAAAACCTAGAAGAGAATAGTCTTATAATAAAGTTTATAGTAATTTCTTACTATAGCTTAAAAAAGAGGAGAAATAAACTAAGTATACTATATAGTAAATATCTTTTTACCTTAGTCTATTAATATATAGGATAAGTTCTAATATAGTCTTTTATATTCTTTCTTATATTTTACTAGAAGTACTTTCTCTAGAGAATCTCTAATATCTTACTAATACTAAAATACCTACTTATAGGATTATTATAATTAGTTTATAGTAATTCTTTTTTAAGAGCCGGCTTATTTAGTATATAAATAGTACCCTAATATCTTAATAACCCAGATATATTAAGTTCCCAAGTCTTAATAGCTCTAGTAAAAGTCTCCTTTAAGAACTATTTATATTACTAGTATTATACTAATAAATTAAACCTTTAGTACTATAATAGTAGTTTAAGTAATATCTCTTTACTTTCCTTATATATTATTTTGGATCTAGCTATTTATATAGCTAGAATCTATAATATATACTATTTATAACTAGCTATATTAGTAATAGGCTTAAGTAATAGTATCTCTAGTACTATTCTATTACTAAAATAGACTTTCTTTTCGGAATTTCTTAGTATCTCACTAATTGAGAAATACTTATCTTTTTTTTCCTAGGCTTTATATTATAGTATTATAGGAATAGTATAGTATCCTATTACCGCTACTTATAGGGTTCTCTATTCTGTATTCTATAGCTTATTATAAAGTATAAATAATAAAGTATCTTTATTTATATCTATTATAAAGTCTAGCCTCCTTAATAGCCTATTAGTAGAATTACTATATTCCGGCTAGTACTCTAAGATAAAGTTAAAGATAATTAGCTTCTTTACCTATCTTATCTATTAATTATTTAGTTTTCTCTTAGTTATAAAGTATTTCAAGTTATTATAATTTATTTTAATAATAATAATATACTAGATATATATTAGGTAATATTACTAAGTATGAAATACTAGAATAATAGCCAAGAGTTTAAAGTTATATGTTTTATATTTACTCTTAATTATAGTTATCTTTTTTAAATAAAAAGTAATAGGATATTATCTGGCTTCCGTTTTCTTACTAAAGAGCTAGGAAATCATATCTATAATTATAAATCCTAAAGTATTTATTTCTATATAAATCTTTAAGGCTAGATTAAAATAATAAAGAATTAGTACTATTATAAATATAATTTATAGCTTCCTAAAAGCCTTATTTGCCTTATTTATCTAGCTAAACTAATATAGTAGTTTTCTACTAGTTTTTAGTAAATTAGTTAACTCTTTTACTATCCTAAAGTATTTATAAATAAACCTCTAGTAAAAGTTAGTAAAACCCAGAAATATTTAGATTTCTCGAATATTATTTTTTAGAGCTAGCTATTTCCTAATAGCTATAATCCGGCTAGCTTTTATTTCTATATTATCTAGGCTAATTATAAATCCCAGAAACTTTACTCTCTTTATATTAAACTCGTATTTTACTAAGTTTATAAAGAGCTAGTATTATTATAATTACTCGAGTATATATTAGACTATTATTATATACTATTCTAGGTTCTTTAAATAAATTAAAATATTATTTAGATAAATTATATAAATAATATTTATAAGGCCTACTAGTATATAGTTAATATATACCTGAAATATTACTAGAGTATTAGATAGTTTAAAAGATATAATATAATATTTAAAATATCTATAATATATTTAGAATACTATTTTTTACTTATTATCCTCTCGTATTTATAACTAATAATAAGTATTCTTTAAGTCTAGCTTTATATATATCTTTATTTTATAAAGCCTATTTATTATTTTACTAATAAATAGTAATAGTATTTGGTTTTTAATAGTAATCCTATTTAGATTCCGGTAATTAATATATAAATATAAGCCGCCTTTTTTCTTTAGAATAAATATAATTAGAATACTAGCTAGGCTAGTAAAATAATGAATTTACTTTTTTTTAAGCTAGTATTAAGATATTCCCGAAAAACTTTAAGCTCTCTTTCTAATAAAATATATATAGAACTATATAGTAATTAGGATCCTGGTTCCAGATCTATATAATATTCTATTATATAGTAATTAGGCAGTATATCTATAGCCTTTATAGAGAATACTCGGAAAAGGTCCTAATACTTTCTAGGAAATATAGCTATCTTATTTATAATAATAGTAGTAATTCTTTAGCTATTTATTATAGAATAGATAATTAATAAAAAAACATATATTTTATACTTTATTACTTTAGTAAACTTCCTAGTATTTAGAACTTTAATCTTTTATAATTAAATCTAGTATTTCTATATTACTTCCCTAAAAGAAATTAGGGAATTAACCTAGTAAAGCTATAGGAATTCAAGTATTATATTAATATAGTTCAGATTAAAATTATATAATATAAAGTATATATTAGTCTTTTTTTAGTTCCCTAGTATATTCTCGATAATAACCCCAAGAATATAATCTCTATATAAATAAATCCTTCTTTCCTCTAGTAAAGACAAGGAAGTTACCCTTAATATTAATAGAATACCTATATTTAAGGCTAATTTCCTCTTTATATAATTAGCCTCTATACCCGAATTAACTAATATTTTAACTCTTTACTTACTTTTTCTTATCTTAATAATAACCTTAATTACTATTCTCGTTTTAGGGGCCTTGCTCTCTATAATATAAATAAGTATAATTACTATAGAATATATTTATTTCCCGGCTTCTTTAGTTCTAAGTACTTATATATCTTATAGCTAAACTTATTATAGTTATAGCAAGTCGGTTTTCCCTAATTTAGGTAAGTAATAATATAGTAACTCTTTTTCTAGTAAATAAAGCAAGTTATATCCGGTTTTATAGATTCTAATATAGGTATTATATTAGACCCTATTACTATACTTTTACTATTCCGGTTATATAAACCTCGTAATAGGAATATACTTCTCTTCTATTTCTCTTTATTATTTCCTTTTTTTTCTCTCTAATTTCCTTTCTTTTATTAACCCGTTAGCTTATTATTATATTTATATTAAATAGACTAGTTCAAGTTATTCTCGACTCTTATAGCTATAGAAATAAGCTTCTCTTTTTTTTATAAAGTATTTCCTTAGTAATTAATCTCGTCCCAAATTTCCTGCCTTAAGTTACTAAATAAATTATTCTATTCTTATAGTAAATCCGTATATCCTAAGTTATCTAATAGGCTATTTAAGTAGGATATAAAGCTTTAAATACTCTAACCTAGCCGCTATTTTATATCCTTAAACTTAGTAAGGGCATTATTATTATAGTTCTTTGGATCTAAGATAGAATTCTTTATAAACTTAATAAAGATCTCCTAATCTATAATATTAATACTTACTAATTACTTCTTATACTTTTAGATATTTCTAGCTATATCCTTAAAGTAGGAAGTATAATATATAACCTTTACTATATTTATAGCCCAGGTAATTCCGCTATTTTTATACTATTTTAGCTCTGCCTAGTAAAAGAAGTTCTGGGCTTCCTTAATACTCTTCTCCTTATAAGTTAGTAATTCTCGGGTTTTTAGAGTTCTATAAACCAAATATATTACCGGTAGTATAATAGGTTCTATAATAGGTACCCAAATATTCTTAAGATAATAAATCTAAGCTTCTAGATCCTCTAGATTCTTTCTCTATTATATCTCTATTTCTAACTTAGTAATATAATAACGAGCTGCCGCTAGCTTCTCTATTATTATTATCCTACTAGCTAGTTCTAGAAATATCTGAGTTCCACTTTCTTCTCTTAATTAGGCAGTAGCTAGAGTAGCTAACTAGGCGCTTTCCTAGATACCTAACTAGGTTACCCTAGTAATAGTAGAGGTGCTTCTTCTAGTTAATACTCTAGCTATTAGTAGTTTTATTTATTAATGGCTTAATTACCTTATAATAAACTACTTCCCGAAAATTGGATTAATTAGAATATAAGTTATATAATAGTAGGGTAATATATAAGTAGTTAAGATAAGTAAGCTATAGAGTAATACTTGTAAGTATAACTAATTCCAAGAATTAATTCTAATAAAAGACTAATTAATACCCCTTCTAAAGCTAGGAGTATTTCCCTATATATTCCCTAGTATTTAGCCAGGCATATAAAGCCCTTTACTTAATTAGGAAATCCTATATAATCTATATAATTCTAATTATAAGCTATACCCAAAATAGGAAACTAGATCTATAATATCTAATACCTGTCTATATACTATTATATATGCCTATTATACTAGAACTAGTAAATAGGATAATAATAATAGAGAAATTAGTAGCGGCTCGCTATTATATTACTAAGTTAGAAATAGAAATATAATAAAGAGAAAATTTAGAGAAGCTAGAAGCTTAGATCTATTATTTTAAAGACATTTAAATACCCGGTATAAAATCCGTTATATTTCCGGTAATACTCTTGGTTTAAAGGGTTTTAAAAACCCGAGAACTGCCTACTTACCGGGAAAAGAGTATTAAAAAAGCCTAGAACTTCTTCTATTAGGTAAAGTTAAAGTAGTATAAAGATAATAGGATTACCTGGGCTACTAATATAATAAAGATTATATATTATATTTCTTATTTTAAGAATATAGCCAGGAATATCTAGAAATATAAAAAGTAATTAGTAGGTATTAATACTATAGATTAGGAGATTTTTATTAAATTTATAAAAAATTCTATCTTAAATCCAGAGAACTATAATAATAATACTTTTACTAAGTTTAAGAATACTAAATAATAACTAGGCTAGAGTATCTAAAGCTTTATATCTTATTTAGATAGCCTATTAGATAATTTAGGATATATGAATTTATTATAAAAGTAGAATAACTTATTTAATAGCTTAAGATAAGAGATTTAAGATAAGATTAATTATTAAAAAAATACTTTATAAAAAAGAAAGAAGCTTATTTTTATTATTATAAGAATTAAGAATAATTTAAACTTATTTATTTAATAGAAATATAATAATAAGCTAATAAGATAGTAAAAGAAAAGAAATAAAAAAAAAGAAAAAAGAAATATATTTCTATTATAAGATTTATAAAACTAGAATAATAAAGATATAATAATAGGATTTAATATAATACTTATATTAGAATTTATAAAACCGAATATAATTTGCTTTACTTATTAGAAAAAAGATTACTATATTACTATTTACTTTAATTAAGAGAAATTGACTTATTATAATTATAATAAGTCTAGCTATAAATTATATAAGTATCTAGAACTAAAGAAGCCAGGAAACGAATATATTTTATAATAATTATACTTATTTATATTATAAAAAGCAAGGCCTCTAAAATAAGAATAGTAATTAAGGTTATTATTAAAATAAGAAAAAGTAAATAAAATATTAAAGTATTAGTAAACTTAAATATAGAAACTAATTATATAAAAAGGAGATTAGCTTTAGATATAAGTATTTTATTAATATTAAGGATAATTCTCTTATTTTTACTAGAGAAAAGAAGAATTTATTTATATAAAAATTATATTCTTGGAATTATTACTAAGAATATATTAGAGAACTAAAAAAAGGCTAATATATACTTTATATTATATAATTTTAATTTTAATCTAAACTATATTAATATAATATTTGAATTCCTATAACTTTACTAGATTAATTCTCTAATTTCTTTTAGGAAAGTAATATAGAGATATTAGATTTAATTATAGAAAATTAAAGTTCTAAATACTAGAAAGTTTACTAAAATAATAAAATATAAGATATATATTTTTCTATTAATTACTTATCCTATAATAAATAGCTAAAGAATTATTACTATTATTACTAATAAAATAGTTATATTTCTTAAGAAATATTAGAACTTTTTCTAAGTATTCTTTATAGAGGCTATAAATATATTACCTAACTATTATATAATAAAATATTATATAAATCTAAAACTAGGGTCCTAATTATTATATAATTCTATATATACTTTATTAGAAAAAAAGCTTAAAGTTCTTTGAAAATATCTTAATACTAGCCTAGAAAAGAAATAGATCTATTATTTTATTAGCCTAGCTAATATTCTAATTATATTTATTTTAATAAAAAAAATAGCTTATATTTATATATTAATTACTAGAATCTAAATAGAATTACTATTAAGAACTAAATACTATTATTATTTATTAGTAAAACTATAAATAAACTTTATAAAATAAAGATATATATAAAGCTAGACTTAAAAAATACTTACTATTAGTTATAAATATAAGAAAGTAATAAATAAAAAATAGTATTTTAAATATATTATAAATATTTTAAGTATTATATTATATTTTTTAGATTATTTAATACTTTAGTAATATTTCAAATATATATTAATTATATATTAATAGGCTTTATAAATATTATTTATATAGTTTATTTAGATAATATTCTAATTTATTTAAAGAACCTAAAATAATATATAATAATAGTTTAATATATATTTAAGTAATTATAATAATACTAGTTCTTTATAAACTTAGTAAAATACGAGTTTAATATAGAGAAAATAAAGTTTCTAGAATTTATAATTAGCTTAAATAATATAAAAATAGAAGCTAGTAAAATTATAATTATTAGGAAATAGCCGGCCCTAAAGAATAATATTTAAGAAATCTAAGTATTTCTTGGTTTTACTAATTTCTATTAGAGGTTTATTTATAAATACTCTAGAATAATAAAAGAATTAACTAATTTATTTATTAAAAACTAGTAAAAACCTATAATATTATTTTAGCTAGATAAATAAGGCAAATAGGGCTTTTAAAAAGCTATAAATTATATTTATAATAGTACTAATTCTTTATTATTTTAATCTAGCCTTAAAGATTTATATAAAAATAAATATTTTAGGATTTATAATTATAAATATAATTTCCTAGTTTTTTAGTAAAAAAGTAAAAGCCAGGTAATATTTTATTACTTTTTATTTAAAAAAAATAACTATAATTAAAAGCAAATATAAAATATATAATTTTAAGCTTTTAGTTATTATTCTAGTATTTTATATTTAGTAGTATTACCTAATATATATCTAGTATATTATTATTATTAAAACAAATTATAATAACTTGAAATATTTTATAACTAAGAGAAAACTAAATAGTTAATAAATAAGATAAATAAAAAAGCTAGCTATTTTCGATTTTATTTTAAAATATTAGCTAGAATATAATAATTTTACTAATAAGCTATTAAGAAAGCCAGACTTTATAATAAGTATAAATAAAGATACTTTATTATTTATATTTTATAATAAGTTATAAAATATAGAATAGAAAGCCCTATAAGTAATAATAATAGGATATTATATTATTCCTATAATACTATAATTTAAGGCCTAAAAAAAAAGTAAGTATTTCTTTATTAGTAAGATATTAAGAAATTCCAAAAGAAAAATCTATTTTAATAAAGTAATACTAGAAATATTATTATTTAAGCCTATTACTAGTATAACTAATTATAAATAATATATACTATGAATTCTAGTTATATAAATAGCTAGGTTTGAAATAGTATATAAAGAAAATAAAGAGATATTACTTAAACTACTATTATAATATTAAAGATTTAATTTATTAGTATAATACTAGTAATATAAATAGTTTTTAAAAGAAATCTTTACTAGAGCTATTAAGACTTAGGAACTTAATATATCTAGGTTATTAAAATATTAAAATACTATTTATATACTAAATAAGCTAGCTTTTAAAGAAAAATTACTATAAGCTAATTATAATAATTCTATAAGTAAGTATTTTAGTATTAGTAAAATACTAGAAATTTTCTAAAGAAAATACTTCTAGTAAAATATAAAAAAATATATAAAAAACTATATTAGAACTTGTCTTATATATTAATAAACTAAAATAAAGAAATATTTATTATATAATATATTTAGTTTATTTCCTTTTTTCTCTAAGCTATAATAAGAAATTACTATAAACTTTATTATAGGACTATTTTTTTCTAGGTTTTATAATAAGATATATAATTCTATATTTATTATTATTAATAAACATATAAAAATAATATAATATATTCTAATTACTAAAAAGATCTCGGCTCCTAAATTAGTAGAGCTATTATAGTTATTATAATATATAATACTAGTAGGAATTAGACTAGAATTAGAAAGATATCTAGTATTTAAGAAAGATATCTAGTATTTAAGTAAGACATTTATAATTACCTAATTATTATACGTGACCCCGAGCTTAAGCTAGTATATAGGCCCGTATATAGCTTATAATTATTTAGATTCGAGGCTTTTTTAAGATTCTCTTTTCTTTTTAGCTTTAAATTATTAAAATAAAAATAGTCTAATTATATTTTTTAGGTCCTAGATCTTATATTTATAATATAATTCAAAGCTTACTTATTTCTTAATCTTATAGAGAATTTAAATAATACTTACCTAATTAGTTTTTAATAAGTATAGATATAATATACTATAACTATTCCTATACTAGTTAATTAATATTAGAATAAAAGAAAGCCCTAGAATAACTAGGCAAGAAAGCCTTAAACTAGCTAGGTAAGTAAATAGGCTAGTAATCTTATTACTAAATAAAGACCTATAAGAAAGCAAGTTTCAGAATAACTAGGCAAGTTAAAAGAAGTTATAGTATAAGATACTACTAGTATATTACTAGAAAATAAACTAGAGCCTCTTATTAAGTCTTTTAAAAAGTCTAAATATCCTATTAATACTTATAATAGGAAAGATACTTTCTTTTAGAGAACCGAGAAAAAAAAGAAATTTATTTTATTAAAGGCAGATTTCTAAGAATTATTTCAAAGCCCGGAGGCTTTATATAAGGAAATTATTAAGCTAATTCTAAAGATATATAATATTCTTGCCTATAATAAGAATTATTATAATTAACTAAGAGAAATCAAGCAAGTTCTATAAAAGAATAAAGCTATTATTAAGAAGCTTATTATATAACTTATAGAAATAACCGGTTTCTTTATTCTAGAAAATAGATATTTAGTTAAACTTCCTAACTTTCTTATCTTTAAAAACATAACTAAAAATACTATTATTTTTAATAATTAGTTAGTTTAGATTAAGAATAAGCTCTATAATAACTCTAATACTTACTATATAAAGAACCTTAAGATTATTTATATTTCCGGCTATATAAGTAGCTATATTCTTATATTAATCTCTTTTTATCTAAACTAGAATAATTAATATATATATAAGATTATTAGAGAACTATATACTTACCTAAAGAAGCTATATAGTAACCCAAATAAAGAATATAATACTTAATAAGCCTTTAAGAAGCTATTTATAAAAAAGGGCCAGATTTTTTAGGAATTCTATATCCTATTTTTAAAATATATAATAAATAGAAATATTAATTTATAGAACTTTAAGGATAACCTAAATAATAAGCTTACCTAAAAGCTCTAAAAGACTATAGCTATATATTATAATAACCCGGTTATTTATACTATAGAATTCGTATAATACTATATTATAAATAACTAGTAAATCCGAGCTTATTATAAAAAGAAAAATTAGATATCTAAGAAAGCTAATAAAGATATAAATAAGCTAAGTTTAGAAGGCGCCCCTTATATAAAGCCTGCTCCTAAGACTCTAGTAATAGATAAGCCTATTACCCTAAAGCCCGGATCCTTAGATCTTAAGTACTATAACTATAATAAATTTAGTTATATATCTAGAAACTATTTAGAGCCTAAAACTAAATATATAAAGCAAGTCTTAGTAACTAAGCTAGTAGTACTTACTATAAGTAAGCTATTTAAGAATATAAAATAGGGAAATAAGAATTCCTAAAGGAAGTTTCTTTTTTAGGGCTATATTATATAAATATAATAGAAGTTAATTTGAGCTAATTACTAGAAAATAAAGTATTTATATTTTCTTATATAATTAGTAATAATAAATTAGATATTAAAACTTCTTTTTTTATTAATATTAGAATAAATAAATATACTTTTATTAATTTCAAGTTTATAAGAATAATTAAATAATTTCTAGATATTAAGCCTATTTAATTAATATTACTCTATAATATAATTTTGGGATAATAATAGTTTATAAATACTAGTATCCTAATTAATTATAAGAATAAAAAATTAATCTGGCTAGATAATTAGCCTAGAAAGAAGAATTAGAATAAGGTTCTAATTATTATATATAAGAACTTGAAATCTGGGAAAAATAACTAGTATTAAGAAAATATAAATAGAAGAAATAAAGCTATAGTTATAAATAAGTCCTAGAAACCTTAGCTTATAAAAAGGAAATCCTCTTATTCTTTTCCTAATCCGGGCTCAGAAAGCCATATATAATAAAAGAATTAAGCTTAATATTATAGAGAAATACAGGTAGCCTTAGGAAATATAGAGATTTCTCCTAAACTAGAAATAGAGATATTAAAACCATATTATTTAAAAGAAAGCTATAAGAGCTAGTTAAGGCCTATAATTAATATTATAGGTATCTTGCTAGCTACTTTTTAGATAAACCTATAAAAGAAAGAAAACCTTTTCTTTATAATATTATTTTTCGAGATTAATAAAGAGCTAGAATTATAATAAGAAAATAAATTTATTTCGGGCAAATAATAGCTAGGAGAAATAAAGCTATAGTAACTAGTAAAAGTCTTATTAGAGAAGTTTAAAGATTTTATAAATATTTTTTTATAAAAAAGTATTAAATATCTTATTCTTATATTAACTATATAACTATAAGATTTAGATTAATAATTCTAAAGGCCCAGAAAGCCTAGGATATTTCCTGCTTTATTAATAATTAATTTATAAGTTATAAGAGGTCAAGTATTTCCTTAAAGAGAACCTTTAATAAGGCTTTATTAAGCTAAGCTAGTTCTTTTTCATATTTCTAATTCTCTTTATAAAGAAGGCTAATAAAGCTTACTAATTTTATATTAACTATTATAAGCTAAATAACTTAATATAAAAGAATTATTATTTTCTTTCTCTTATTTATAAGACTTTTATATAACTAGCTTAAGCCAAGATCTATATAAAGCTTAATATTTAGTAAGTATTTTATTAGATCTAAATAGACTTAGAATTAGAAGAACTTATAATATTTTATATAAAATATAGGACTTATAAATATAAAATTCTTTAAGAAAGCCTAACTAATAGTCCTATTATATATTAGAAATATATAAATAATATTTTTTTTAATTACTTTAATATCTTTTATATAGCTTATTTAGATAATTCCCTAAAATATAAAGACTATATATAAAAGATTTTTTAGTAATTATAGGATACTAGCCTCTAAGTAAATATTAAGAAATTAGAGTTTAAAATTACTTATATAAAGTACTTAGGCTTTATTATTTTTACTAGAGATATTAAAATAAATTCAAATAAGATAATAATTATTAAGAACTAGTAATTACTAAAGATAATTAAAGAAATATAAGGCTTTTTAGGTTTTTATAACTTTTATTAGTATTTTATTATGAAATATAGCTATATAATAAAGCTCCTAATAGCTCTAATATATAAGGGAGTTCCGTTTAAGTAAATAGATTAGTATTAAGAAGGTTTTACTAAGCTAAAGCAAGCTATATTCTTAGTATTAATTCTATATTACTATAACCTAAATCTTTCTATTATAATTAAGACAGATATATTAAATAAAGTTATAACTAGTATTCTCTTATAATAAGACTTCTAGATAGGACTTTAGTACCCGGTAGTATTCTTTTCTAAGACTATATAATTAATAAAGCTAAACTATAATATTTATAATAAAGAGATATTTATTATTATTTTCTTTTTAATTAAATAATAAGCGGAACTAAAAGGCTTATAAGAGGCATTCTTTATAATTTACTTAGATTACCGAGCTCTCAAATACTTTATAATTATAAAAAAGCTCTTAATAAAATAAACTTACTAAATAAAATATTTTTCCTATTACTATTTTAAGCTTATATATTAGATAAGTAAGTTAAATAAATAAGCAGATACCCTAAATAGGAAATATAAGAATATAATTATCTAGGATAAGATAATAGTAGCCTACTAGACCCAAATTCTCTTTTTATAATAAAAGATTAATAATAATATTATATAGGATTTTTAGTTAGCCCTAATTAAGGCCTTAGTAAGTCCGGCTTAGGAAGAAACCTAGTATAATAGTATCTAGCTAGTAAATAAGCTATTAAGTAAGAACCGAAAATTACTAGAGCTAGAAAAGCTATAGAATAAGGCAAGAAATAAGAAGAAAAATACTTGAATATTATAAGATAGCCTTTTCTTATAATATAGTAAACTATTTATACCTAATAATATAATAATATCCGAGATACCCTTATATACTACTCTTATTTAAGAGATATATATATAGCCCCTAATAGAATATCTAGAATAAGCCAAGCTTTAATAGCTTCTTTAGGCTTATTATTACTAGCCAGGCCAAAATATAAATATTAATTACTATAGAAATAATTACTATACTTACTAATAATCTTATATTTTTAGAAATAAGAAGCCAGGACTCTTATATTTATTACTAGTCCCTAATTATTCCTAGTAATATATATTAGTAGATTTTAAAAAATATCTAGAAAATAGAAATAAATATAATATAATAGTAATCTTTATTAATTACCTAGGCAAGTACCCTATTATAATTCTTATCCGAGATATAGTAATAGCTAAAGAGTTAATACCTCTATTTCTTATTTATATAGTTTACTAAGTTAGTATTCCGGAGACTATAATATCTAATTAAGGCCCCTAGTTTATATTAAATTTCTAAAGCAAGTTCTATAAATATATTAGTATAAAGCTTAAGTTATTAATTACTAATTATCCCTAAACTAATAGCTAAATAAAGATTATTAACTAGTATTTTAACTAATAACTATATTTCTATATAAATTATTACTAGAATAATTAGGATAAATAAGTAATAATAATTAATTACTAGTAAGTAGCTCTGGTTTATAAAACTATAGGCTAATTCCCGTTTCTTATAGAGAAGAACTATAAACTATAGATATTATTTAACTAGGAAACCCAAGTATAATTAGGTATTCCGAAAAAAGAGCTAAATAAATAAGAGATAAAGGCCCTAATAATATAGCTTTATAAATTATAGTAAAAGATATAGGAGAATATAATATAAGTATAAGAATATTATATTACTTAAACTAATAAATACTACTAACTAGTAAACTTCGAAATAGGAAATAAGATATAAATTATTACTAAGTACTAGAAGAATAATTATCCGAGCTATAAGCTAGCTTACTAAATAGAAGAACTATATAAAATCCTGAAATAAGTAAGATATTTCTTTAGGCTTAAGCTTTCGGAATTAATAAGAATATATCTAGTATTTTATATAGAGAAGCTATATAAAGATCTAGGTAATTTCCTTTCCAGATAAGTAAATTCGGAGCCTTTATTATTAGAATTATAAAATAGGAAAACGGAGTATAAAGTTTAAGAAATATAAGTAATAAAACTATTTTATAAAAGACTAAAGTACTAAGTCTAGTAAAAAGAATAGAACCCAGATCCAAAGTAATATCCTATTTCCTTATTAAGTAATAATATCCTAGCTTTTTAGAACTTCTATAATAAGAACCCCAAATAGCTAGAACTGCCCTAGAATTTCCCTTATTAGTTAGACTATATTAAGAATAATATATTACCGGAACTATATAATATAAATAGAAATTCTTTAAAGTTATATATAAAAGGCCCTGGCCTTTAATATATAACCTATAACTTGGAAATTTAATAGAAACTTTTAAAGCTCGGGAATAAGCTTATTTTAAGAAGAAAGTAATATTATAATTATTATAATATATAGTACTAGTAAGAGTTAGACTAAAGCTAGAGAGGTATCTAGTATCTAAGAGAGGTATTTAATATCTAAGTAAGGCATCTATAGTTACCTAATTATTATATATAACCCCGAGCTTAAGCTAGTATATAGGCTTATATATAGCTTGTAATTATTTAGATCCAAGGCTTCTTTAAGATCCTCTTCTCTTTTTAGCTTTAAATTATTAAAATAAAAATAGTCTAATTATATTTTCTAGGCTTTAGATCTTATACTTATAATAGAAGCTATTTATATATTATATTATTAAAGACTTTAGTATACTTACAGGTATAATCTCTAATAAAGAATCTGTTTTTATAAATAAGTTCTAATTAAGTTTATATTTTTATTTAAAGGTTTAATAATAGCTAAATATAATATTTTACTTATAAACTAATAAATAAATAGAGAATCTAAACCAAATTCTGGAATAGTACTTGAGATATTATATTAGCTATTAGTAAGATAACTAGATAATAAAGCTTATTTTTATAGAATTTATATATAATAACTTTATATATTTAATAATAGGAATTTCTTTATTTTATATATTATATGAATTTTATTCTAGTATTAAATTATATATTAAGAATAATATTTTAGAAAGAAAGATACTAGTAATATAGGAAAGAATATAAAGAATTTAAGTAAAATAAAAGATACTAGAGAAATAATAATAAAAAGTAGTAAATATATAAAAAAAGTACTATAATAAGAAATATATTAATAAGAAATTTAATATATATAATAAAGTTATATTTTATATAAAGAATATTTAATAGCTATAACCTAGTATAAAACTAGTAAATAAATATCTTGGCTTTTTTAAAGTTCTAGAAGTTATAGAAATATATAAATAAATATATTATTTGAAATTATTATTATTATATTAGATCTATAATATTTTTTATATTTCTTTCTTGAAATTATAATACTTATAAGCTAGTACTATAGTAGAACTAGAACTAGTCGAGATTAAGGATAAAGAAGAATTCGAAGTAAAATTTATTATAGCCTATAAAAAGAATAATAAAAAAAAGTATTTTATTTATTAGAAAAACTATTTACTAGTAAATAATATATGAGAACTACTAAGTAATCTAAAGAATATAGCTTAAGAATTATAAGAATACTTAGAAAAAAGTAATATTATAATACTATTAGCTAAATAAAAATACAAAAAATAAATACTTTTATTAGAAAACTATTAAAAACCATATATTTATTCTTAGAAAAACTATATGAAAATTATTAAGAATTCCAAAAACTTTAATTTCTATATCTTATAAATACTTTATTCTTATAATTACTTTCTATTATTCTTATTATTATTCTTATTAGGATTCTCTTAAGAAATAGGTAATAAATTAGCCTATAAAGCTATTAGTTATTAGTAAGAAATAAGAAAGAAATAAGTTTACTTAATACTAAAGAATATTAACTATATTATTAAAAGTACTTTATATTTATATTAAGCTAGTAAGAATTACTTAACCTATTTCTTGAATTATTAAAGGAATCTATTAGCCTCAAATAATAGCTTTAATATAAGAAGTATATATTATTTAGTATAGAAAAAAAGTAATAATAGTTTTTTTTTAGGTAAAAAATAAGAAAGATACTTATATATATTAATAGCTTAAAAAAGGTAATTTAATTATATTATATATATTTAAGAAACCTTAAATAATATTAGAATAGGAAATAAATAAAGGAAATTATAACTTATAGAATTATATTTCTTATTCTTAAAATAATAGTAATTATATATTAAATAATTATGATTTTTAATATAAGTAAGGTTAGGAAACTTAGTAATATTCTTAGAATATTAAAGATAATAAGGGCGAATTAAAGATATAGAAATATTAGCTAAATAAATAATAATAGGCTAATAAGTATTAAGAGAAGTATTTATTTTAATAAATAAAGAAGTAAAAAAGGAAATTAGAAAGAAACTTAAATAAAGCTTAAATAAAGCTTAAATAAAGTTTAAAGAAGTTTAAAAAAAGCTTAAAGAAAAAAGATAAGAGATAAGAAAGAGCTAGATATAATATTATAATTAAAAAAAGAAAAGATTAGTTAGTAAGAAAAAAGAGGCCTTTTTATAATACTTTTTTCCCGAATAGTAATTATAAATTCGAAATTAGCTCTATATTAGAAATATTTAGAAAATTTTAAAAAAGGAATTTATAAATAAACTAGAAAATCAAATTAATTTTTCTAAGCTCTTAGGCCTATAAAATAATAATTTATTTATAAATAGAAGCTAAATTAGGATTTATAAACTAATTAGAAAACTAAAAGAGCTTCTTATCTAATAATATATATTATACCTATATTACTTTTATAAAAGGAAATTACTAGAGGTAATTTATAAATTAGCTAGATAGGATTAGTAAACTATATTCTTAAGTCTATTACCTAATATAATAATAAAGTAATTATAGGAAGTTTTTAGGAAGAACTAATAGCCAGAAAGATTTTAGGGAATTATTTATAAAGCTATTTATAGTTCTTTTAGGCCTCTTAGAAATAAGGGCCTAGAAAGAAAGTTAATATAATAGATATATATAATAATATATAAATAGGTATTAGATATTATAGATCTAGTTTCCTATTTTAGATAAAACTTATAATTAGAATTATATAAGTAATTAGAATTATATGAATTATATGGGATTATATTTCCTAATTAAGTAAAGTACTTTATAGGCTTAGGTAAATACTAGGGAATATATAAGGAAATGCTTCTAGCTTTAGAAAGAGGTATTAATTAGTCTTTATTAGAATTAACTTTTAGAATTAGTTATATTTATAAGTATTACTTTATAGCTTATTTATTTTAATTACTTATATATTACTTTATTATTATATATTTTATATTAAGCTAGTAAAGCTAATAGGAGATTTTAAGAAAGAAAATAAATTTGAGAAGCTATTTAGGAAAGTTAATAGAGAAAATGCTTATAATATAAAGAGATAAGATTAAGTATTTATAAAAGAAATCTATTACTAGTCTATTATTAAGTAATATATAAATATAATAGGTTCTTTTCCTAAATTATTAGAAAGAAAAACCAAAGTTATAACTTAAGAAAAATATATAACTAAAAAACTTATTATAGTATTAGAATATAGTTATAATAGAAATAATATCTTAAAAGCAAGATTATACCTAAAGCTCCTATTAGATTTATAAAAAGCTAGAGTAATCCTATTACTTCTTTATAGGACTAGAGAATTTAGAATCTATTTTCTATAATATCTAAATAAGTTAGCTATAATACTTTTCTAAAATTAATTCTATTATCTATATTTTAACTAACTTTACTTATAAGCTATAGCTTAGATAAATAGAGATTTCTCTAGCTAATATAATCTTGAGAATTAGAATATCTTTTATAAATTCTATATTTTATAAAATATAATCTAGAGAAATAATCTTAGTAATTAGGAGAACTTTTTAGAAAGAAATAATTTTCTAGCTAATTAAAGTATTAAGGCTATTTCTATAAAATTAAATATATATATTTTTTATTATAGTATTAAAGATAATATTAATAATAATAAATTAATTTATATTAGTATAATATTATATAAAAATATTTCTAAAAAGAAAACTTTTAGGAATAAGTTATTTTTAGCTAAACTTCTTATTATTTCTTTTTTAGTCTTTATTTTTTTTTAGGAAACTTTCTTAATATTTTTCTCGAAAGATTATAATATATAAATATAAAGCTAATAGAAATAATCTAAAAACCTATCTAAAGTCTCTGGCTTAATTACTTAGAAATAAAGAGAAAACTTTATTAAATAAAAGTTACTAAAGCTAGTAAATAAATAAATATCTATCTTATATAAAAAGAAATTAATAAAATTAAAAAGAAAAAGATCTTTTACTAATATTAGAGAATTTTAGTTATAATAATAAGATATATTCTATTATTTTATAATAGTAGAATTAAGGTAATAGCTAGGGCTTAAAAATCTAAATATCTTATATATTAAAAATACTAAGCTAAAAAAAATAAAAATAAAATAAAAAAATAAAAATACTAACTAAAATTACTAAAATACTAGCTAGCTAAGTAAAACTAGTTATATAATAGCTACTTTTCTTTAGCCTCTAGCTAGTATTATTATATATTTAACTAGCTCGTTTATTTTATATAAAAGTTATTCTTATTATTTAGTCTAGTTTTCTATTAGAACTTAAAATAGAACTTTATATTATAATAAAAAATAATAATATAAAATTATTATAGAATTAAAATATATTTCTATTACTAATATTATTATAATTCTTAGATATCTAGTATCTGAGATATCTTACTAGATATTAGATATTTCCTAAATATATATAATATAGCCGCTTTACTAGAGAAATATATTTAGAATATACTAGAGATATTTAGAAAACTAAGCCTTTTTAGAACTAGTATACTATAGGATATATATATTTCCTTATAGCTTCTTATATTCTAGTTTTCTTTTCCTTAGCTTTAAATTATTTTTATAAGAAATCTTTTATCTTACTTTCTAAGTCCTAAATACTATATTTATAATAGTATTTAAAGCTTGCTTTTTTTAATTTTATAAAGAATTTCAAATAAACTAATTTAGAACTATTAGTAATATAAATATTACTAAAATAATAGAACCTCAGAAATATAAGTAATAAACTTTAGAATAATAAAAGTAAAAAGCTTTAGAATTCTTAGAAAAATTAAATATTTATATTTTTATAAATATATATTAGTAATATATTAGAAACTTTTTCTAAAAACCCGAAAATTAAAAAATCTTAAATAAAGGCTATTCTTTAACTAAGTCCTAGAATAATAGATACCTATAGGCTAGTAACCTAACTATTACCCTTAAGTCATATCCTATAACCTTATAAGCCTTATATATATACTAGTAATAAAACTATTAGAAAAAATATAATAGAAAAAAAAATATAATAAATTAATTTCCTAGAATATTATATAATTAAGAACTATATTAACTTTTACTAAGGCTTCTAGTAAAGCTTTTACTAGTTTAGGTTATTTTATTAGTAGCCCTTTCCGAATTAAATATCTTATTAGTATTTCTAAAGAATTTATAAATAAGTTTATAAAAATAGAATTCTTTACTTTTATTATAAAGCTTCTAGAAACTAATAACTATATTATTACTAGAAAGTTATATAAATAGACTAAGGAATCTAATACCTTATTCTCAGATATTAATATTATTATAAAAAGCTATTAGGAAAATATCTAAAAAGCTATTTTATATAAAAATACCTATAATTATAATAAAACTATTATTAAGAATACTAAGCTTTATAATATTAAATTCGAGGATAATATTAAATACTATATAGCTATAGTAAATTAGCTTATAATAGCTTTAACTACTTTTATTTTATCTGCTTTAGCTATTTCGAATTTCTTTTAAAAAAATTCCGAATTATTTCTTATTTATTTCTATTTAGAATTTCCTATATCTTATACTTTCTTTAAAGATACTAGAGTTACTAAGCTCTTAAATCTAACTTTCTTTACTAGAGATTATATTATTTTTAATAACTAGCTAGTTTAGATTAAGAATAAGTTATAAGAAAATACTAATTTATATTTCTTAAAAAATCTTAAGATTATTTATATTTCTAGTAAACTTATTAGTAATACTTTTACCCTAACTAATTCTTATATAAATAAAGATAATTCAAATTAGTATTATTAGCTCTTAGAGTTCTATTTTTATTTAAAAAAGATATATTTTAATCCTAATAAAATATAAAATACTTATTATAACTTTAGTAAGCTTTAAATATATTCTAGTTAAGTATTTTAGGAATTCTATACTTTTTTCTTATAATTATTTATAAAAAGTAATATTAGTCTTTAAGATATTAAATATAAACTAAATAAGAAGTTTTTATTAAAGTTCTAGAAATTAGTATATATATATTATAATAATTCTTCTATTAATACTACTTGCTTTACTTAGTATTATATTACTAATAGTTAGTAAATTAAGGCTATATATAAGAAAACTAAAAAATATAAGAAAATAGAAGCTATTTTAGCCAAGTTTACTTCTAGTACTATATTCTTATATATTTCTAAAAAGTATATTTCTAAAGAAAAGCCTAAAGAGCTTATATTAACTACTTTTATTAAATATATATTTCCTTATAAATATAAGTAATATCTTATAAAAACCGAGAATTTCTTAATTATTAAATACTTTAATTATAATAAGTTTGGCTATTATATTAGATACTATCCGGTTTTATATAATAAGGAAACTAAGGTAATTCTTTCTAGAATTAAGTTAGGCTTAGTTTCTATTTTACTAAAATATATTATTTTAGTAAAGTATTTAGAGAATTTGAACTCTAATTCTAGTATAAAACTAGGAAACAAGTATTCCTAAAAAAAGTCTTTATTTTAGGGACTTATAATATAAATTTAGTAAAGATTAATTTAACTTATCTAATAAGAAAAGACACTTTTATAATACTTTATATTATTAGTATAAATAAATTAGGAATTAAGTTTTTTTCTTTTATTAATACTAGAGCTAATAATTATACTTTTATTAATATAAAACTTACTTAGCTTATAGAATAATTCTTAGAAATAGAATTATAATTCTTTCTTTTATTTTATATTATATATAGTTTTAATAGAAAGCTAGTTAAGTTTACTAAGAAATATATAAAAGTCTTATTTCTAATTAATAATTAAAGTATTAATATACTTATAATTATACTAAATCTTAAAGATTATAATATTATCTTTAGTAGAAAATAGGTAATATATACTAATATTCTAGTTAATTATAAAAGATATAGGCTTATATAGCTAAAGAATAAGCCTAAATTTATATAATTTAGTTATATTATTAATACTTTATAGTAATAACTAGAGAAATAACCTAATAAGAAATATTAAAAAAATACTAATTAATAAGATTTTATTATAAGCTATTTCTAGAAATCTTTTATTCTAAAGTAGTCTTTTTTTTCGAACTAATTAGAGGAATTTATATAAGACTATAGAAAAGGAATTTCTATAGCCTAATTAAGATATAATATCTAAATAAAAGCCAAAGAAATAAAAAGAGGTCTTTAATAAAAAATAAATATTAGACCTAGCTATTCTTATCTCTATAGTATTTAATTATATAGCTAAGAAAAAAAAATATTATTAGTTAAATCTTTATTTATAAGATTAATAAGAAACTTAAAACTCGGAAAAAAGAAGCTATTTCTGGTTTAAAGAATTAATAATCGGGAAAAATAGAGCTTTAGTAATTATAGAAAATATTATTTCTAGAATTTAAGAAATATATCTTTATTTTCTCTAAAAAGAAATCTAATATTCTTTTTTCTTATAAATTATATAATTATAAGATTTAAATTAAAGGCCTAAAGAAAACTAAAAATATTAGATATTAATTCCTTTAGTAATAATCTATTTAAAAGCTTCTAGAAATCAAGTATTTCTTAGAAAATAATCTAGCTAAAAGCTTTATTAAAGCTAGTTAGGCTTCTTTTACTTTACTAGTTCTTTTTATAAAAAAAAGTAAACAGAGGTTTATATTTCTATATTAATTTCTATTATCTAAATAATATTACTTAAAAGAATTAATATTTTCTTTTACTTATTAATAAAACTTTAAGTTAATTATCTAAGGCCAAGATTTATACTAAATTAGATATTTACTAAGCTTTCTATTATATAATTATAAACCCGGATTCTCAGGAACTAATAATATTTCATATTTATTATAAAATATATAAATATAATATTCTCTAGAAAGGCCTTATAAATAGCCCGGCTATATATTAATACTATATAAATAATATATTTTTTAAGTATCTAAATAACTTTTATATAATATATTTTAATAATATTCTTATTTATTTAGAGAACCTAGTAAAGTATAAATAGTATATATAAAAAATACTAGATTACTTATATCTTACTAGCCTCTAAATAAATATTAAGAAATCGGAATTTAAAGTTATATATATAAAGTAATTCCTAAAAATAATTAAGAGTATATAGTTCTTTCTTAGCTTCTATAACTTTTATAAATACTTTATTAGAAAATATAAATAAATTATTAGATTTCTTATCTTATTTATAAAAAAGAATATTTTCTTTAAATAATTCAAGTAATATTAAAAGACTTTTACTTGCCTAAAAAAAGCTATAATTTCTATTCTAGTTTTATAATACTATAATTTAGATTTATTTATAATAATAGAAATAAATATATTTAAAAAAGTAATTACTAGCCTATTTTTTTAATAAGATCTAGAAACAGGTCTTTAGTATTTTATAGCTTATTTTTCTAAAACTATACTTTTAATAAAGCTTAATTATAATATATATAATAAGGAAATATTTATTATAATATAAGTATTAAAGAAATAGAAAACTAAGCTAAAGAGCCTTTAAAATACTTTTTTTAAGGTCTATTCTAATTACTATATCTTAGAGTACTTTATAATTATTAAAAAGCTTTTTTCTTAATAAGCTAGATAGGCTAAGCTCTTATTTTATTATTATTTTAGAAAATTAAATAAGTAAATAAATATTTTATTATAAAAATAGAATAAAGTAAATATTTAGAACTAGATTAAAGAAAAGCTATAAACCCAAATACTTCTTTTTAAAAATAAGATTAATTCAGAGATTATTTATAACTTATAGCTTATAGTAATATTATATAAAATTAGTTTACTTAATCCGGAATTTAGTTCTAAAAACTAAGTATATACTAAAGATTTCCCGAAAGAAAATACCCTTATTAGAAATATAATTTCCCTAAAAAAAAGTATTTTCTTAAAAGCTTTACTAATAGACTTTATTATAATAACTCCTATAAAAGTACTATTAGAAGCTCTTATTAAATATAATAGTTTATAACTTATAAATAAAATCCTATAGGATAATTATATATTACTAAATCTAGAAAAGCTATATATAATAGCTTAAGCTAAAAGTAATATTTAAATACTATAAAATAGCTTTCTTTTATATTATAAAAGACTTTATATTATAGAAAATAAAATAATTCCCGGACTGCTTTTATAAACTATTCTAATTTATAAAATATATAATAAATCTTTTTCTAAATATCCTAAATATATAAAGCTCTATTAACTATTAAAAGAATAATATTACTAGTTATTTATAAATAAGAATATTAATTAATACTATAGTAATTACTATATTTATAAAATATTATATATATCTAGAAATAAGAAGTCTAGTTTACTTTATCTTTTTCTAGTTCCTAATTACCTCTAGTAATATATTACTATAAACTTTAAGAGCTATTTAGAAAATAAATCAGGCTATAATATAGTTACTATATTTATAAATTACTTATTTAAGTATCTAATTATAATTCCCGTATAAAATATAATTATAGCTAAATAACTAATATTTTTATTCTTATTTTATATAATATATTAAGTAAGTATTTTAGAAATAATTATATTAGATTAGGAATTCTAATTTATATTTGATTTTTAAAGCGAATTCTATATAAGAATTAATATAAAGCTTAAGCTTTTTATAGCTAATTACTCCTAAATAAATAAATAAATAAATAAAGATTATTAATTAGTACTTTAATTAGAGATTATATCTATATATTAACTATTACTAAAATAACTAGAATAAATAAATTATTATAATTAATTATTAATAAGCCTTTCTTTAGTATAAAATTATTAGCTAGTTTCTATTTATAACTAAAAAAGACTATAAGCCTCGTATTTCTCTAAACTAGAACTTTTTTATTTAAGCTAACTTATTTAAGGAAAAGCTAAATAGAAATAAAGCTAAAGTATTAGTAAATTAATTATATAAATTATAGTAATTTACCTAAGGCTATATAAAATAAATATAGAAATAATATATAATATAAGCTAATAAATATTATTATCTAATTAATTTTAAAGTCGGAAATAAAATATAAGTTATTATAAAATACTAGAAATTCAATTATTTAAACTAGAAGCTAGAGAACTAAATAGAAAGTTTATTTGAGATTCTAAAATAATATAACTACTTATTTTTCCTAAAACTACTAGAAATTATAAAAATATATTTAGTTTTCTATATAAAGAAGCTATAAAAAGACTTCTAGAATTCTTTACTAAATTAAGTAAATCCGGAATTATTTTTATTAATACTAGAGAATAATAAATAAGAATATAGTATTAAATAAGTTATTATAGTTAAGCTAGTAAGAAATAATATTATAATAAAACATTAATATATATAGAAGTTAATTAATTAATAGCCTTTATAGGCAGGAACTAATTATAAAAATAATTATATTAGCTAGCTATATTAAATAATATAATAAGTACCTATTATAAAAAAGAAATTAATAATATCCTTATTATAATATATTTTATTATAAAAAGAATAATTATATATAAGTATAAAAAAAGAAATAAAAAATAAAAAATAAAAAATAAAAATAAAATACTATATTATAAAATTCGTTTTTCTTTATTTTCTATTATTTTATTCTTTATTTACTAACTTCTTCTTAAATAGACTATTATTACTAAAAATATAGCTTATAAGTTAGTTCTTTTTCTCTTTATTCTTATTCTTAAATCTCTTATTACTAAGACAGACCTATTCTAGTAAGATTTTAAATTATTATTTTTAAATAAGTTTAGTAATCTTATTCTTTATAATCTTCTTTATAAATATCTTCTTTTTAATTTTCTTTGCCTTTAGTAATAATATAGATATATTATTACCGGCCTTTAATATTATATACTAAGGGCTAATATGACTTTTAAAGCTAGTTAAATTAAACTGGGTTTAGAAATATTTCTTACCTATTTATATTAAGAACTACTTTCGAATTTCCTTTATCTTAGTATTATTAAGAATAAGTAATAGGTAATTATAAATCGGAAGAACTTTAATATTATTATTATAAAAGACTTTTATTATATAATTAATAATATCTAATTAATAAGCCTTTTTAACTTTTATAATAATATTACTAATATTACTTTTCTTTAGATTATACTTTCTTTAAATAATCTCGACTAATAGCTTTATATTATTAAATAATATAATTATAAGAAAAGTTATATTTATACTAGCTCGAATTACTTTTTTATAATATATAACTATTTTTATTAGGCTTAGTTTCTTTATCTTAGGAATAGTCTTTAGGGTTTTTAATAATATAACTATAAGAATATCTTAGTTATTATTAGTAAAAGTATTAATCTTATGCTTTTTTCTAGGGTTTTTATTATTAGTATTCTTATTTATATTATTATATTTGTTTTCTTTAGAATTCTTAGAAGAAATAGAATATAGCTTTTATTTATAAACTTTTTTTAAATAATTTACTAGAATAGTATTTAACTAGAATAAGAATATTATTATTATTATTATTTTCTTTATTATATACTAACTCGGCTATCTTAAGAATAAATTTATATATTTTTTTAATATATATTACGAGAGTATTTTATTCTTTTAAGTACTTATCTAGTAATATCTGAATTCTTAAGTAATTTTCGAGATTACTAATAATATTAAAGAAATTCTTAAAGTTCTTATTAATAAAGAGATTTTTTTTTAGCTTCTTATATATTTAATAATATACTAGTTATAATAATAGAATGCCTTTAGTTAATATAGGAAATACTATAATAATAGTAATAGTAAATTATATAGTATTTTTCTATATAATAATATAATAATTATAATAATTACTATAGCTATATATATTTTATATTATTTAGTATTAAGGAAATACTTTTTTAGTTATAATAAAAACAAATATCCTAGTTTATACTAATATATAGCTATAGAAATATAATAATATTTCTTATATATATACTTAGTAATAATAGTTATTATTCTATAATTATTATTTAGTATTTCTTACTAATTAATTATATTTCTTTATAAGAACTATTCCTAATTACTTTTTATAATCTATTACTAGTTCTAATATATTATTAAGAATCTTTACTAGCTACTAGTTATTATACTTATTTCTCTATCTTATATATTTTACTAAATACTTAATATAATTTTGTTTATTATACTTTATTATTCTTTTATTTATAATATATTCGAGTTCCTAACTTTACTAGTTCTTATTATTACCCTAAATATCCTCTACTAGTTCTTTTCCTTAAATTAATTCTTATCTATATAGGTTTTTACCTTTTAGGGCAGGTTCTAGATAAGTAATAGAAATTATAAGATATATTTTCTATTATTAAGGGAATTCTAATTTATATACTAATTTTCTAATTTAGTAAAGTATTTTAAAAAATCCCGTTTATTATTCTATTAGTTTTCTATTTAGATAACCCGGAAAATAATATTTCCTATATAGTTTCAGGTAAATAAGATCTCTAATATCTATTATAATTAGCTTATATTTTATATTATAGTATTATTTAGTAATATTATTAGTAAAGTCTATAATAATTTATATATTATATTATTATAGTTTCCGGATTATATTAAATAGTTTATTCTTAGTATTACTTATTAGAAGAAATAAGTTTATAGCTAAATAAAAGCTACTAATATATTTATTTAGTAATATTTGAATTATAGTTATCTAGGTATTATTTAGGACTAATTAGAAAGAAATAATTTCTATAGACTAAGATTAGTCTAAATAAAGAAAAATAATATATTATAGACTAATTTCTATAGTTTAGTTTTTTCTTTTAAAAATACTATTTATTTATAAATATTATATTATTAATATAAGAAGTTTTGTTTTTAAGTAATAAAATATATTTCTCTAAAAATTAAAGATAAATTTATAGTTTTTATTAGAGATTATTTCTTATAAAATACCCTAATTAAGTAATAGCTAAAGAATTATATAGATTATAGCCTAGTTTTTAGCTAAATATATATTATATTTTGGAATAAATAATATTTTCTTATTTATTTTATAAGATTATATTATTATATAATTAAAAAAATTATATTTATTAATTTTCTATAAGCTAATTATTAGAATTATTAGTAATACTATTATAAAATCTATAATAATAATATAATATAAAACTAAGATTATCTTAATTAATTATAATTTACTATATAAATATTTCCTAAATATTTAATTAAATAAATATATAAAATAATAAAAAATATATTCTTTAAGTTATTTTTTAAGCTAAAAAATATAGAATTTATTTAGTTTATAAAATATTCTTTTTATACTAAAATAAAAATAGTTATAGGCTATACTAATTATTTTATTAGTAATTACTTTAGGAATATATAAATAAAGGCAAGTACTAATAATATAATATAGGAGTCTATTTTTAATATAAAATATTATATTATTTTTCTTTATTATAATATGACTTTTCTATTTAACTTAGTAAGAATTAAATTAGTAGTTTTATATAAATATATATAATATAATTATTTTTATTATTATATTTATATAGTTTTATTTTAATAATATTAAGGTCTATTAGAGTTAATAAAGTCTTTATTATTTACTTATTATAAGTATTAATAAAAATTTATTTAAATATTTTTATTTAAGATAAGAAAATCTTCTTATACTTTTTATAAATATATAGATTAATTATATTAGCTATAATTAAATAGCTAGTATCTTATAGTTTATCTCTATTATTATTAGGGAAATATAAATATATAAACTCTTTTATTATAATATAGCTACTTTCTTTTAATTCTCTATTATATTTTATATTATAATTCTTTGGGATATTAATATAGTCTAATTTATAATTAGTTCTTTCTTTATACTAATAATATTTATAATATTATCCTATATACTTTTATTTAAAATATAGCTTTTTAAAATAAACCCGAGAATTTCTTTAGTTATTTTTATAAAATACTATAAATAGATTATAGGACCGGGCTAGTAATAATAGTTTATTTTATCTATTATTAGTATTACTATATACTAGCCCTTATAGCTTTTATATTTATTATAGTCAAATATATTACTATAGCTAGGAAATAAAAAATCAGAAGCCAGAGTTTTAATATTAATTATTATATCTCTGGCTTTCTTAAGAATTAATATTTTTATAATTAAAATATAGTAGCCTTTATATATAATAGATATATATTCTTATTACTAGTATATTATATTATATTTCCTGCTTTATTACTAGATTCTTTAGCTATTCTAATACTATAGTTTTCTTATTTAAAGCTATAATTTATAATTAGAATTCGGGATCTAGATTATTATAAATATAAAATAGCTATTAATATAGCTTTTTTATTTTTATTACCTTAGTATATCTTATTACTATAGTTATATAAGTATATATATCTCGGCCTTTTATAGTATTATCCTATATATAAACCTTTATAAAAAGTTTTTTATTACTATTAGTATAAAGTTCTTAAACTAGTTAATAAGGGCCTTAGCCTAAACTTTAATATTTTCTAATATAAAGCAAAATATAAATTAAGTAATCTTTTTAATTTCTTTTATATATTACTATTATATAATATCTCGGAAACAGAAATATAGGTTTTCTTAAATAATTATATTTCTTTCTTTTTATATATTAAATTTAAATAAGTTAATAAATTTTTTTTTTTTTATATTATAGCCTTACCCTAATATTTATAGTTAATCTTATCTAGTAATATAGGATTAAAAAATCCGATATTTTCTAGTAACTAATATATAGAAATATTACTAGTATTTATTTAGTTAAAGTTATTATTAAATCCGAAAATAAAGTTATTCTAATCGAGATTATTTTAACTAATATTATTCTAATTAAAAAAGCTTTATCTATTTAATCTAAGGCTATTAGCTTCTCCTAAGCTAATTCCCGTATCTACTTATTCTTATTCTTATTATTTATCTCGGATATCTAGAATAGTATTAATTAAGCTTATAATTTCGGATACTATTTTGGGTAATAATAAGAATTACCTGTCTTACTAAATACTAGTATTTTTTTTTTACTTATATCTTATTTAATATATTAGTTCTTTATAGTATTTCCTCTATAATATTACTTAGTAATATAAACTTAACTTATTAATTACTAGAATAAATATCCTAAATACTACTTCCGTTTTTAAATAATACTTATAAAGTATCTAGTAAGTATTTATTATAGAATATACTAAATCTTTATATTATCTTTTCTAATTTCGATTTATTAATTATCTAATTAGATAGGTAATAAGTTAATTAGTAAAGAAATATATATAATTGGGTCTATAAATAAGAAATAACTATAGTAGTTTTCTAAAGTATATTATATAAATAAGAAATAAGAATATATAATAATAAGTTTATTAATAATATTATTAATAACCTTTATTCTTTTAATATATTTATACTTTATTACTCGGAAGCTATATAACTAGTATATAAGCTTAATAAAGTCATCTAATAATAACTATATTATTATTAAATACTTCTAGTTATAAATAGGCTAGTTAAATAATAGTTAATAATAATTTAATTAAATAGTTTTAGATAAGTTTAGATAATAGAAAACGGGCTCGGGTTTATTAAGGGTCCCTAGTTAAATTATTAAATAAATAATAAGATAATTACTATAATAGATATATATAATAATATATAAATAAATATTAGATATTATAAATCTAGTTTCTTATTTTAGGTAAAGCTTATAATTAGAATTATATAAGTAATCGGAATTATATAAATTATATAAGATTATATTTCCTAATTAAGTAAAGTATTTTATAGGCTTAACTAAATACTAGAAAATATATAAGGAAATGCTTCTAGCTTTAGAAAAGGATATTAATTAGTCTTTTATTAGAATTAATTCTTGGAATTAGTTATATTTATAAGTATTACTTTATTACTTATTTATCTTAATTACTTATATATTACTTTATTATTATTACGTGTCTTATATTCTAATTAATCTAATTTTCGGGAAATAGTTTATTATAAAATAATTAAGCTATTAATAAATGAAAATATTAATAGCTAGAGTATTAACTAGAAGAAGCACTTTTACTATTACTAGAATAACCTAATTAGGTATTTAGGGAAGCGCCTAGTTAAGTACTCTTTATATTATCTAATTAGGAAAAAGAAATAAAATTCAGATATTCCTAAAACTAGTAAATAAGATAATAATAATAAAGAAATTAGTAGCGGCTTATTATTATATTACTAAGTTAGAAATAAAGATATAATAAAAAGAAGATCTAGAAAAGCTAGGAGCTTAGATCTATTATCTTAAAAATATTTAGATATCTAATATAGAATCCGTTATATTTCTAATAATACTCTTAATTTAGAGGGCTCTAAAAACCCGAGAACTACTTACTTATTAGGGAAAAAGTATTAAAGAAGCCTAGAACTTCTTTTATTAAATAAAGTTAAAATAATATAAAAATAGTAGAATTATCTAGGCTACTAATATAATAAAGATTATATATTATACTTCCTATTTTAAGAATATAGCCAGGAATATCTAGAAATATAAGAAGTAATTAGTAAATATTAATATTATAAATTAGGAAACCTTTATTAAATTTATAAAAGATTTTATCTTAGATTCGGAGAATTATAATAATAATACTCTTACTAAATTTAAGGATACTAAATAATAGCCAGGCTAGAATATCTAAAGCTTTATATTTTACTTAGATAATTTATTAGATAACTTAGAATATATAGATTTATTATAAGAATAAGATAACTTATTTAGTAACTTAAGGCAAGAGATTCGAGATAAGATTAATTATTAAGGAAATACTTTATAAGAAAAAAAAAGCTTATTTTTATTATTATAAAAGTTAAAAATAATTTAAACCTAATTATTTAATAGAAATATAATAATAAGCCAATAAAATAGTAAAAGAAAAGAAATAGGAAAAAAAAGAAAGGAAATTATAAAAAGAAATAAAAGAAAAGTATATTTCTATTACGAGATTTATAAAACCAGAATAATAAAAATATAGTAATAGGATCTAATATAATACTTATATTAGAATCTATAAAACCGGATATAATTTGCTTTATTTACTAGAAAAAAAGTTACTATATTATTACTTATTCTAATTAAAAGAAACCGACTTATTATAACTATAATAAGTCTAGCTATAAATTATATAAATACCTAGAACTAAAGAAGCCAGGAAATAAATATGTCCTATAATAGTTATACTTATTTATATTATAGAAGGCAAGGCCCCTAAAACGAGAATAATAATTAAGGTTATTATTAAGATAAGAAAAAGTAAATAAAAAGTTAGAGTATTAGTAAACTCGGGTATAAAAGCTAATTATATAAAGAAGAAATTAGCTTTAGATATAAGTATTTTATTAATATTAAGAATAACTTCCTTATTCTTACTAAAAAAAAAGAATTTATTTATATAAAAATTATATTCTTAGAATTATTATTAAGAATATATTAGGGAACTAAAAAAAGGCTAATATATATTTTATATTATGTGATTTTAATCTGAATTATATTAATATAATACTTGGATTCCTATAGCTTTACTAGATTAATTCCCTAATTTCCTTTAGGGAAATAATATAAAAATACTAGATTTAATTATAGAAAATTAAAGCTCTAAATACCAGGAAGTTTACTAAAATAGTAAAGTATAAGATATATATTTTTCTATTAATTACTATTATTATTACTAATAAGATAATTATATTTCTTAAGAAATATTAGGACTTTTTTCAAGTATTTTTTATAGAAATTATAAGTATATTACCCGACTATTATATAATTCTATATATACTTTATTAGAAAGAAAACTTAAAGTTCTTCGGGAATATTTTAATACTAGCCTAGAAAAGAAATAAATTTATTATTTCTCTAGCCTAGCTAGTATTCTAATTATATTTATTTTAAAGAAAAAAGGCAGCCTATATCTATATATTAATTACTAGAATCTAAATAAAATTATTATTAAAAACTAAATACTATTATTATTTATTAGTAAGATTATAAATAAGCTTTATAAAATAAAGATATATATAAAACTAGACTTAAAAAATACTTATTATTAGTTATAAATACGGGAAGATAATAAATAGAAATTCATTTATAAATACTTTAGAATAATAAAAGAATTAACTAATTTATTAAAAACTAGTAAAAACTTATAATATTATTTTAGCTAGATAAATAAGGCAAATAGGGCTTTTAAAGAACTATAAATTATATTTATAATAATACTAATTCTTTATTATTTTAATCTAGCCTTAAAGATTTATATAAAAATAAATATTTTAGGATTTATAATTATAAATATAATTTCCTAGCTCTTTAGTAAGAAAATAGAAGCCAGGTAATATCCTATTACTTTCTATTTAAAGAAAATAATTATAATTAAGAATAAATATAAGATATATAATTCTAAACTTTTAGCTATTATTCTAGTATTTTATATTTAGTAATATTACCTAATATATACCCGGTATACTATTATTATTAAGATAAATTATAATAATTTAAAATATTTTATAACTAAGAGAAAACTAAATAATTAATAAATAAGATAAATAAAAGAACTAGTTATTTTTATTTTTATTTTAGAATACTAGCCAGGGTATAATAACTTTACTAATAGGCTATTAAGAAAGCCAGACTTTATAATAGATATAAATAAAGATATTTTATTACTTATACTTTATAATAAGCTATAGAATATAAAATAAAGAGCCTTATAAATAGTAGTAATAGAATATTATACTATTCCTATAATATTATAATTTAAGGCCTAGAAAAAGAAAAATAAATATTTCTTAATTAGTAAGATACTAAGAAATCCTAGAAAGGAAATTTATTTTAGTAATAAAGTAATACTAGAAATATTATTACTTAAGCCTATTACTAGTATAGCTAGTTATAAATAATATATATTACGAATTCTAGTTATATAAATAATTATATCCGAAATAATATATAAGAAAAATAAAGAAATATTACTTAAATTACTATTATAGTACTAAGGGCTTAATTTATTAGTATAATACTAGTAATATAAATAGTTCTTAAAAAGAATCTTTACTAAAGCTATTAAGACTTAGAAACTTAATATATCTGAGTTATTAAAATATTAGAATACTATTTATATACTAAATAAGCCGGCTCTTAAAGAAAAATTACTATAAGCTAATTATAATAATCTTATAAGTAAGTATTTTAGTACTAGTAAGATACTAGAGATTCTCTAGAGAAAGTATTTCTAATAAAATATAAAAAAGAATATAAAAAACTATATTAGAACTTACCTTATATATTAATAAACTAAGATAAAAAGATATTTATTATATAGTATATTTAGTTTATTCTTCCTCTTTTCTAAGCTATAATAAGAAATTACTATAAACTTTATTATAGGATTACCTTTTTCTAGGTTTTATAATAAGATATATAATTCTATACTTATTATTATTAATAGATATATAAAAATAGTATAATATATTCTAATTACTAAGAAAATCTCGATTCCTGAATTAGTAAAACTATTTATATATTATATTATTAAAGACTTTAGTATACTTATAGGTATAATTTCTAATAAAGAATTTGTTTTTATAAATAAGTTCTAGTTAAGTCTATACTTTTACTTAAAGGTTTAATAATAGCTAAATATAGTATTTTACTTATAAACTAATAAATAAATAAAGAATTTAAACCAAACTCTAGAATAGTACTTAAGATACTATACTAGTTACTAGTAAAATAACTAGGTAATAAAGCTTGCTTTTATAGAATTCATATATAATAACTTTATATATTTAATAATAGAAATTCTCTCATTTTATATATTATATGAATTTTATTTTAGTATTAAACTATATATTAAGAATAATATTCCAGAAAAAGAAGTATTAGTAATATAGAAAAGAATATAGAGAATTTAAGTAAAATAAGAAATACTAGAGAAGTAATAATAAGAAGTAATAAATATATAAAAAAAGTACTATAATAAGAAATATATTAATAAGAAGTTTAATATATATAATAAAGTTATATTTTATATAAAGAATATTTAATAGCTATAACCTAGTATAAAGCTAGTAAATAGATATCTTAGCTTCTTTAAAGTTCTAGAAATTATAAGAATATATAAATAAATATATTACTTGAAATTACTATTATTATATTAAATCTATAATATTTTCTATATTTCTTTCTTAGAACTATAATACCTGCAAGCTAGTACTATAGTAGAACTAGAACTAGTTAAGATTAAGAATAAAGAAGAATTCGAGGTAAAATCTATTATAGCTTATAAGAAAAATAAAAAATAAAAGAAATATCTTATTTATTAGAAAGGCTATTTACTAGTAAATAATATATGGGAATTACTAAGTAATCTAGAGAATATAGCTCAAGAATTATAAGAATACTTAGAAAAAAGTAATATTATAATACTATTAGCTAAATAAAAACATAAAAAATAAATGCTTTTATTAGGAAACTATTAAAAACCATATATTTATTCTTAGAAAAACTATATAAAAATTATTAAGAACTCTAAAAACTTTAATTTCTATATTCTATAAATATCTTACTTTTATAATTACTTTCTATTATTTTTATTATTATTCTTATTAGGATTCTCTCGAGAAATAAGTAATAAATTAGTTTATAAAACTATTAGTTATTAGTAAGAAATAAGAAAAAAATAAGTTTACTTAATACTAAAGAATATTAATTATACTATTAAGAATACTTTATACTTATACTAAGCTAATAAGAATTACTTAATCTATTTCTTGAATTATTAGAGAAATCTATTAGCCTTAAATAATAGCTTTAATATAAGAAGTATATACTATTTAATATAAAAGAAAGATAGTAATAGCTTTTTTTCTTTTAGGCAAAAGATAAGAAAGATACTTATATATATTAATAACTTAAAAAAGGTAATTTAATTATATTATATATATTTAAGGAACCTTAGATAATATTAGAATAAGAAATAAATAAAGAAAATTATAACTTATAGGATTATATTTCTTATTTTTAAAGTAATAATAATTATATATTAAGTAATTATTACTCTTAATATAAATAAGATTAGGAAACTTAGTAATATTCTTGAAATATTAAAGATAGTAAAGGTAAATTAAGAATATAAGAGTATTAGCTAAATAAGTAATAATAGACTAATAAGTACTAAGAGAAGTATTTATTTTAATAAATAAAGAAGTAAAAAAGGAAATTAGAAGAAAACTTAAATAAAGCTTAAATAAAGCTTAAAGAAGCTTAAAGAAGGCTTAAAGAAAGAAGGCAAGAAATAAGAAAAAACTAGATATAGTATTATAATTAAGGAAAAAGAAGATTAATTAGTAGAAAAAGAAAGATCTTTTTATAATATCTTTTCCCTAAATAGTAATTATAAATTCGGAACTAGCTTTATATTAGAAATACCTAGAAAATTCTAAAAAAGGAATTTATAAATAAACCAGAAAATCGAATTAACTTTTCTAAGCTCTTAAGCCTATAAAGTAATAATTTATTTATAAATAAAGAATAAGTTAGAATTTATAAACTAATTAAAAGACCGGAAAAGCTTTCTATCTAATAGTATATACTATACCTATATTACCTTTATAAAAGAAAATTACTAGAAGTAATTTGCGGTTAGCTAGGTAGAATTAGTAAACTATATTCTCAAGTCTATTATCTAGTATAATAATAAAGTAATTATAAGAAGTTTTTAAAAAGAACTAGTAGCCAGAAAAGTTTTAGAGAATTATTTATAAAGCTATTTATAGTTCTCTTAGGCTTCTTAGAAATAAGGGCCCAGAAAAGAAGTTAATATAATAGATATATATAATAATATATAAATAAGTATTAGATATTATAAATCTAGTTTCCTATTTTAGGTAAAGCTTATAATTAGAATTATATAAGTAATTGGAATTATATAAATTATATAAGATCGTGTTTTTTAGTTAAGTAAAGTATTTTATAAGCTTAGCTAAATACTAGAAAATATATAGAGAAATGCTTCTAGCTTTAGAAAGAGATATTAATTAGTTTTTTATTAGAATTAATTCTTAGAATTAGTTATACTTATAAGTATTACTTTATTATTTACTTACCTTAATTATTTATATATTATTCTATTATTATATATCTTATAATTATTACTATTTATTATAATAAAATATTAATATATATAAAAGTTAATTAATTAATAGCCTTTATAAGCAAGAACTAATTATAAAAATAGTTATATTAATTAGCTATATTAAATAATATAATAAATAGGCTAAAATATAGAATTTAGTAAATTAGTTAAGATAAAGATCTAGTATAATATCTAGCTTTAGTACTAAATAATAGCTCTCTAGTTTTATAGAGTTTTTATAATAATAATATTAATATACTAGAATCTTTATAAAACTTATAATATTAACTAGATTATATAAAAAATAATACTTATTTAGAATTATATAAAAATAATAATAAATTCTTCTAGATTATATAATAAAAGTACTAGCCTTTTATATATAATATCTATATTCGAGATACTAGATTTATTTTAGAAAGAAATATAATATAAAATTAAATAAATTAATAGCTTTTATAAAGCTCGGAAATAAGCTTATTATAAAAAAAAAAAGTAATATTATAATTTCTAGATATCTAATATCTAAAATATCTTATTAGATACTAGATACTTTCTAAATATATATAATATAGCTACCTTATTAGAGATATTTAGAAGACTAAGCCCTTTTAGGACTAGTATATTATAGGATATATATATTTCCTTATAGTTTCTTATATTCTAGTTTTCTTTTCCTTAGCTTTAAATTATTTTTATAAAAGATCTTTTATTTTGCTTTCTAAGCCCTAAATACTATATCTATAATAAATATATTCTTTAATAATTAAACCCATATTTATACTTATCTAGTCTAATTATTAGGCTAATATTTATATTTAGGTATTTCTATATTAGGAAAAAGCTAATAGCCTATAATATATTATTTATAATCTTTTTTTTCTTTCTTAAAATATCTTTTTATTTATATCTAAATATATTTCTTATAATATATATTTATATTAGAGATAATAGTAAAAGAGCCTATATTTTCTTTTATAAATTTCTAATAAAAAGAGAATTCTTTCTAGTTACTTTTATAGCCTCTAAAATTATTTTTAATATCTTATATATACTTAATTATAATAGTATTATTAACTAGAATAATAAGTAGCTTTAAGCTAAGAAAAAAGTATTAGATAATATATTTATAATTATTTTAGATCTATATAAGAACCTCTTAATTAATAGCTAATATACTAATTATCTCAAAGAATTAAGGTCTCCCGATTTATTTATTACTTCTAGTATACTAGTTAAACTTCTTATTATTATAAAAGTTTAGATACTTGAGATATAAAATATCCTAATTATATTAAATTTATTCCGAACTAATAATATTACTTATAATATTATAAGCTTTTAAGAATTTATATCGGGACTCGGTATAAATAAATAAAAATAATAATAAATTAGTATTCTTATATTACTAGTAATTATTAAAAATAATTTTAATAATTCTTGAAATAAATATTATAAAACGCTATATCTTAATATAAATCTTAGATAATAGTTTAGGAAATAATATAAATAAGCAGGTATTAGGTTACTTACTATAATAAAAGGCTAGTAGTATATTATTAACTAGTATTCTAAAATAACTTTTAGGAAAAAAAGCTTTAATTTCTTTTTTATTAAATATTATTATAAATATTAGTATATTAAAATAATAATAAAAGTTTAAATAAAAACTCAAGATTACTTGAATTTAGTAATATAACTCTTTATTATATTATCTATTATATAATATAATTTATATAAATATTAGTAAAACCCGGAATCTAATAATAACTAGTACTAAAAAAAGCCTTTTTCTAAAATAGATTTCTAGAAGCTTCTAAGGTTTAGTAAAATTATACTATAATTTAGTTTTAGATAAGGTTTACTTTAATAATCTATTTAGTATTACTTTATAAATTAAAGCTATAGTAGTACTATTAAAGATTAATCTAGCTATAGCTATTCTTAATAAGTTTAAATATTCGAAAAGTAATACTTATATATTTCTATTCGGGACTAATAAAATTCCTATATTTATATTAGGCTATTATAATAATAAATAAATATTAATCTAATAAAAGGCTATTAAGTAATAATACCTTAGCCCTTAGGAAAAGAAAGTACTTATTACTTATTTCCTATAAATAGCCGAGAATAGCTTTCTATTACTTATTAAGTTCTTAAAAAACTTAGTACTTATTATTATATATTAATAAATATTAATTTTCTAGATTCCTATAACTAATAATAATAATATTTAATTACTAGGAAAAAATTAGCTATAAGCCTTCTATAAATACTACCTAGAATTCAAAGTTATATAAATAAAAATACTAGATTAGAAAAGATATAAGTATAATATTTACGAGAAAACAGTAAACTAGTTTATAATAATTAGGAAAAAGTTAGTAAATCCCGTAATACTTATAGAAAATATTTATAATATAAATAAAACAGATATTTTTTTAAGTATTCTAAACTCTTTAAAGGTTCTAGTAAATAAGAATAAGCTCAGAGATTATAAAAAAGTAAAAGTAAAGTATACTTTAATTATTATAATTAAATATATCTCTATAAATAATTAGTATCTCTATTCCTTAATTATTTAGCTAGCTATTATTTACTAAAGTACTTGAACTATTTATCTTATTTCTAGATAGTATTTTAGTTATTTAGAATTAGGATATATAGATATAATAATTAGCCTATATTAGATTCAATATATCTTTAATCTATAAACTAAAGCTCGAGTAAAGAATAATTCAAGGATCTTAATTAATAATAGATTTAGTATATATAAATTCCTTGAAATTATAAAGTTCTACTAGGAAAATAATATTATTCTTTATTAGCTTTCGTTATATATATCCCATATACTTTAATTATATAATATTAGGATTTTTGGGCTACTAAAAATAGTATATTAGGAGAAGGTTAAATACTTATACTAAGAAGGATCTAATATAATTAGAAAATAGTACTTTCTTTTTCTCTATAATTATATATAATATAAAGTACTTAACCCTCGAAATATTATATTAGGCTAGTTTAAAACCGGACTATAACTATTTAATCCAGAAAGAATACTTAAAGATATCCAGAAACCGGATATAAATATTAACTTAATTATAACTAAGATCGAGAAACCTTATAATTTTCTCTACCCGTAGCTTGAAACTCTAATAATAGTAGAAAATTTGCTATCCTTATATAAGCGGATCGAGGAGAGTATTATATATAGTAGAGAAATTAATGGCCCTTATAAATATAATATCTAGAAATTAGCTAATATAGCGGAGAATGCCTTTGCTAACCGAGCCATTCTCTTAGATAAGAATTTGCTTCTCTTTAAGCAAAATAATGAAAAGGCTACTCGCAAGTCTATTAGAGCGATAGTAGTAGGTAGTACAAGAGTCATGAGTTATGAGGATATCGTTGAGGCGCAAAAACAGCGTGATATTAAGGAAACGGCGGCCGAAGCAGCTCGGGGTCGACGATCAAAGCGTGGCCCCTCAACTCAAGTACTCGGGAAGAGGTCACGCGATCAAGAATTGGAGGAGGCGGAGCATGAGATTAGAGGGTCAGGAATGGCGGAATATTGTTCTGTGTTAGATTTCAAGTGATTTAGATCAAAATTACGCTATTCTTCTTGCTTTTTGAGGCTCTAATGGCCAAACGCAGCCTCGCATGCAGGTATGACGTGGCTCATACAATCATGCTTAGAATCCCATGACAACATCAACCTTCCTTTTAACCTTCACAGACTGAGCACTGTGAGCATATCAATGCAAAGCTCCAAATGGAGACTGAACGCGACTGCCTCCTTGCTACTAGCATAAGCACCTTTGCTGAAGCAATAAACAAGCAGGTGGATGCTATTGGAAGCTTGACGGAGGCAATACAACAGCTCTCGAACGTTGTCACCGCTTATGAATCAAGTCGATTAGCCAAGCCATTACTTTCGAATTCACAACTGCGAAAGTGGTGGTATAGGGCCTGGAATGACAAGTCACGCGGGAAAATCGACGAGCATGGCAATATGCTCTCCGGGAATCCCAAATGGGCTCTTAGCTCCAAAACGGATATTGCGTTGCACTTTGCGGAGTTCCATTCGGACGATTGCAACAAAAAGGATACAGCCTTGATATCTGCTACCAATGACCCCATTCGAGCGTTGAAAAAGGCCTTCACGGAGTGGTATAAAGGGAACTTTACGACTCGGGACCCGGGGAAAATCTTCATATCTATTTTCTACAGTTCCGAGTATTACGATGCACGAGAGTTGGTTGAGATGGCACGGAAGCCTCCACTCTGTTTCCGCTTGAGCAAGGAAACATGCGATCGACTAAATTCGCCCAAGCATGAGCATCTCCACGACTCAGAAGCAGTCTTCCTACACGTCATACCAAAAGAAGACTTGGTCATAAACCTCAGCCTACAAGACCTATTCGCTAGAGGACTTGAAGATATACTCCCCGAACTCTGTAACAAGGACACTACTTGGAACAAATTCCTTTCGCCTAAAGGAATCCGGGCAAAGATCGGTACCAATAACGAATCGGATTTCCAAAGGATCACCGCCCAACTTAAGAGAATGTATTGCATGTTTACCCAGAATGGGCCTGAAAATACATTTAGATCTCTGACAAATGCACAAGAACTTCTCTTGGGGGATCCGTTTTCATCGGGGGCCGTAAAGGAAGAGGGATTCCGAATCCTTCAGGACGAGATAGACATGATGGTGAGACCCAAACCAAGACGAGTTATACTGAAACCCACGATGCTCGACGAGGATCAGAGCAAAGATGAGCCTTGATCTTCAGTATTAGGTGGTACGGGGACCGAGGTACGAATGTCATTAATGTACTAATTCGTCTACGTATTTTAAATCTTAGGAGAAGGAAAACTCGTTCAACTAATGTGATTGAACTCAATGCTTTACCATATTTGGTTAGTTAACGGGTAATGGTCCGGAATTCTTGCGACGAGACCAATACGGCGTTACAGACAAGACATTACTACTCATATTGGCAAAGATCATTCAGCTCTTGCAAGACCTCACTTACGATTCCAAGTAGTGGTAAGGTACCCTTTTAATGGACACAGCGTAGGGCTAGTAGTAACGTACAAGCATTCCTGTCGAGATTGAAAAATGATTTGCCCTATACAACAACTATTTGGCCCGCGCATCGGTAGGTGTGGCCTCATTATGCCCCTCGCCCTTTCCCTGAGTGTCAGGCCACCAGCCATCCCAACTCTACCCTTTATGGCCAAAAACACTCGCCGAATCTCCTATCACGCTCGTCCGCTAGCCCTACCCAAGATATCGTATTCCAATTGGTTTGGTGCTCATTCCTCAAGCTTGATCTTATCGAGCTGGTAGTCATGGCGATCGTTGAGGTGATCCCATATAGCTTTATCAGATTGAAAGCTTCTATGATCTTTGCCCCGTTTGGTTTCGTAATGGAAGCAATACCAAACGTGTCCGTGACTGTCCGATATCCCCAGGCTCTGCGGTCGTCGTATGAATGATAGCTTATGCTTCGTACGAAGGTGTTTAATTATTTCACCAAGACTGTGAAGATCCTGATAGTCTTCGCAAAGCTGGTCTTTACAAGCGTATAACTGTGACATGAGTGCTTCTCCAAATGAATGAGACTAGACAATCGTACTATATGTTACATTCGTTTGGAGGCAGAAAATTGCGCAGGGTCAGAGGTTCACTATCGCCTGAGGCATCTATCTTCATTTAAGGTTACTCTAGCCACAGTCGATCTTGATGCCTTAGGCTCTAAAATTAAAAAAACAGCAAATTTAGCCGAGCAGGTGTTTCGCACCTTCATAGATCGCCTGACTCCTTTGCGTAAAACTTTCTCTCCTTTCTAATATAAATACAAATAATTATTATAACTAAAGTAAAGTTGTTTTCCTCAAATCTCTCGCGAGTTTTAAGCAATGAGAACGTTGCTAAGGCGTAGAAAAAGCTACTTTAACATATAAAGGTCCGAAACAAGAAATAATTAACTAAGAATGAATTAACCTCTATATATGTTATTTAGAAGAAAATATAGATATAGGAATTGGAGACAGTTAGAAATGAGAATATAGCGTTGTAAATAAAATAAAATAAAATAATTTTAGACTAAGATATTTGTGATTTAGTAACAAGAGTCAAATATAACAGGGATTCTCGCCTCGCAGGGATGTCGGTTATATACCCTCGGGTCTCCAAACTGGATAACACGCCTTGTACAGAACAACATCAGCAATAATGGCGGACTTTGAGGCAGCCATCCATCAGCTCGAGAAGGACCTAAATATAACACCGGAGGATCATTTAAGTCGGGCGGGTCGACTTCACAGCCTTGCAGCCGCATACAAAGAACGATTTAGAAGAACAAATAATAAAACAGATCTGGATCAGTCTATTCAACTCTACCAAGGCGCCCTGGATATAATACCGGAAGATTATCCAGGCCGAAGCGACATACTTCAAAATCTTGGAGCCGTATACGAAACGCGATCTCGAAGAATAGATGACAAGGCGGATCTAGATCAGGCTATTCGACTCTACCAAGAAGCCCTGGACATAATAACACCAGAAAGTTATCTAAGTCGAAGTGATATACTTCAAAGTCTTGGAGCCGCATACGAAACGCGATCCCAAAGAACAGATAGTAAAGCAGATCTGGATCAGTCTGTTCAACTCTACCAAGATGCCCTAGATATAACGCCAGAAGATCATCCAGATCAAAGCGATATACTTCAAAGTCTTGGAGAGTTATATAAAAGACGAGCCAGAAGAACACACAATAAGGCAGATATAGAAAAGTCTATTCAACTCTATCAGGAAGCTGTGGATAAAACACCAAAAGATCATCCAGACCGAGGTTATCGATTTTGCTTTTTTGGAGCCGCATATAAAAGACGATTCGAAATAACAGGCAATAAGGCAGATCTGGATCAGTCTATTCAACTCTACCAAGAAGCCCTAGACAAAACGCCAGAAGATTATCCAAGCCGAGGCAATATACTTTCAGGGCTTGGAGTTGCATACCAAGTACAATTCCAAAGAACAAACAATATAGCAGATCTGGAACAGTCTATTCGACTTCACCAAGAAGCCCTAGATATAATGCCAAAAGATGATCTAAGTCGAAATTATTTCCTTCAACTTCTTGGAGATATATATACACAGCATTTCAAAAAAACAAATACTAGGGTATATCTGGAACAGTCTATTCGACTTTATCAAGAAGCCCTAGATATAACACCAGAAGATCATCCAGATCGAAGCAATATACTTGTTAATCTTGGAGACGTATATGAAAAACGATCCCAAAGAACAAATGATAATGCAGATCTCAAACAATGTATTCAGTTTTATCGAGAGGCTTTGGATAGAACACCAAAAGATCATCCAGACCGGGCTAGTCGACTTCAATATCTTGGAGCTGTATATGGAACCCGGTTTCGAAAAACAAATGCTAAGGCACATCTGGAACAGTCTATTCGATTTCGCCAAGAAGCTCTAGATATAACACCAGAAGATGATTCAAGTCGAGCCCTTCAAATTCAAGGACTTGGAAATGCATATAGACAACGATTTCGAAAAACAAATAGAAAGGCAGATCTCGAACAAGCTATACGACTTTGCCAAGAAGCTTTGAATATAACACCAAAAGATTATCCATCTCGAGCAAATCGACTTCAAATTCTTGGAGCCGTATTCGAAGAACAATTTTGGAAAACAGATGCTATGGCAGATATAGACCAGTCTATTACACTTTATCAAGAAGCTTTAGATATAACGCCAGAAGGTCATTCACATCGGGCCTTTCAACTTCAATGTCTTGGAAACGCGTATAGAAAACGATTTCGAAGGACAAATGCCATAATAGATCTAGAACGATCGATCCAACTTCACCAGAAACTTCTCAATGAATCTTCATTCCCAGTCAGCACTCGTATACGGGCTGGCAAGTGTTTGATTAAGATACATGCCGCATCTAATAATTGGTCACAAGCCTATCAAGCTGCATCTCAGACCTTATCACTGATTCCTCTACTCACGCCTTACTCCCTCGAGAATTCGGACAAGCAACATTTGCTCACCAAAACTGTCGGCCTGGCTTCTGGGGCGACAGCAGTCGCTTTATTGGCGGACAAGACACCTTATGAAGCAATCCGACTCCTTGAACTTGGCCGTGGGGTGATTGCCGGGGCTCTGGACGAAATGCGCGCCGATATACCCGAGCTTCAGCAAAAGCATCCCCAGCTTGCAGCAGAATACATTAACCTTCGAGATCAACTCGATGCTCCGAAAACGTTGACACAACCTCAGGTTGACCAACGCTATAATGCTGGGCGAAAGTTAGAAGAGATGATTCAGACAATTCGGACATTGAGCGGATTTGATCGATTTCTTCTTGCCCCATCGGAGGACGAATTAAAGAGCGCTGCAAAGGATGGTCCGATCGTTGTTATCAATATCAGCAAATACCGCTGTGACGCCCTAATTATTGAGAACAGTCGACTCCGGTCTCTAGAGCTTCCTCGCCTTCATTTTCGTAATATCCAAGATCATACGCTAGAAAGTTTAGCAGCTCCAGAAATGCTTGAACGGCTATGGGAAGCTGTAGCACAGCCAGTGCTCGATACACTAGGGTTCACACAATCACCTTCCGATGGTTGCTGGCCTCGTATATGGTGGATTCCTACTGGTCCACTAAACAAATTCCCACTCCATGCAGCAGGACGTCACACGGACGGCTGTGGTGAAACAGTGCTCGATAGGGTCATGTCATCATACAGCTCGTCTGTCAAAGCAATCATACATGGCCGCCGCCAACAGCGTAATCTAGGAGGTACACTCTCGGCCCCAGCGCCAGCGCTCCTTGTCGCCATGAAGCATACGCCAGGAAGTTCCAAGCTCCCTTTTGCAACGGAAGAGGTTGAGATGCTGCACGACTTGTGCCGATCAATGACAATAGAGTCTGTTGAACCTAGGCGATGCAAGCAAGATATTATGTCGCATTTGCCGCATTGCAATATATTCCATTTTGCTGGCCATGGTTATACAGACAATGACGATCCATTAAAAAGCTATTTACTTCTAGAAGATGGAAAGAGTAATGCGTTAACGGTTGCCAATCTTCTAGAATTGAACCTCCGCAAACACGCACCCTTTCTTGCCTACCTCTCAGCGTGCGGGACTGGTCGAATCAATGGCGAGAAGTTTATCGACGAGAACATCCATCTGATCAGTGCGTGCCAACTGGCGGGCTATCGCCACGTCATTGGCACGCTGTGGGAGGTAAAGGACGAAATATGTGTGGAAATGGCAAGAATAACGTACGAGGGAATAAGAGACAGAGGCATGACAGATGAATCGGTAGCCTGGGGACTTCATAATGCGGCCAGGGAACTTCGCGATCGTTGGCTAAGCATGCCAGGAAAGGCTAAACGGGGAAGCAAATTGGCTAGAGAGGAAGATGCAAGCTTAGGAGTGGATGAGGTGGGTGCTGATTGTGCAAATGATGGAGATCAGAGAGATGCCAAGCTGCCGAGAGATATTGTTTCATGCGACGATGATGATAAAGAAGTGGGACTATGGGTACCTTATGTTCATTTCGGCGTGCGATTCTCATCCCTTTAGACCAGGTTTTACAAGATACGATATGTAAAGAGATTACTGACTAAAGGTATGGATATGGAAATTGAATTCTGCTAGTCTTGATCAATACTACCTTATCAATTAACTGGTTTTAGGCCGTACAGATGCCGTTCAACAGCCCCGTCGGTCTCAAGCTGAGCGTATGCGAAAGATAGCTCGCATTCAAGAACTAGCCTGGACTTATAGACAAACGGCAGAGAACTATACTACGTTAGCTAGATTATATAATGAAGAAGTTAATATGTTGGAGAATAATACAGAGCAAGACAATAATGAGTGGGTTATTCCGGCGCTTCTCCCACGTGCCAGAGAGCATCTGGCCCATATTAGGACCGATATACTCGAGTAGCATATATGCAGTAGAAAGTCGTTGGCTTGTTGAATGGGTGGTATAGAGCAAGAGAGTATGGCATCGAAGAAGATTGCAGAGACGGCGTTGGAACCTGTGCCAAAGGCAGATGTAGAAAGGTTTTTGTTGCTCATGGACAAATTATATACCAGCAGCATGGTTAGTACGGAAGCTATCAAGCGGTAGGTAGAGTAGCTTACATGGTGGTGGCGAATGTCGGGGTATTAATGTTGCATCCACAGATGGTGTTTGGTCAGCATGCCATCTTGTCCTCCCTGGGCCTATCAATTTTGCACAGAATAAGCACTCACAACCAACATATACTTCTGGCAAAAGAAAAGACCACATTTATCAATTTTTTCTTCCTCATGCCATCGCTAAGCCTGTAGCACTTCACTGGTTGACGAATCGATCCCTGAAGTGGCGAAACCCTGAATTTCTACTTACGAGTCTGGACGGTCTTCATGTTTCTTGTAAGATTACTCTCAAGCAAGATTTCAACAACTTCTTAGTTGAAAATATCAATTAAATTTATATGTCCGACCTCCTTTCTGAAGTAAGTCGAATTAAGAGCATCACCAAGAAATCACACGTGCGGTTACCCCGCCTTCCTCATGTGATCACTGCAAGCACCTTCTGTCAAGATTCTGTTCTCCAAATCCATACATTTGAAAAGTACCCAGAATGGAAACCAAAGAGCAACAACTCTCTGCACCCATGCCTCAAAAACACATCACCATACTCGGCGCAGGCATCACAGGCCTCACCACAGCACTCAAGCTCAACAGCGACCCCTCAGCCCAATACCACATCACCTTGATCGCCTCCCACTATCCCGGCGACGAGTCTATAGACTATACCTCTCCAAAGGCAGGAGCAGACTGGTCACCGCAAGCCACGTCCTCTCCAGCCGATGCCGAGATGCGAGAATATGACAAAAGTACCTATAACACGTGGACACAGATCCTTGAAACAAATCAGGCTGAAGCAGATCATCTCGGACTGGGATTCAGAGAATGCAGGACTTATTGGGGAAAGGAAGGGCCGGAGACAGAGGGGTTTGATGGAAGGGGTCTATGGTGGAGAGATGTGGTTAAGGATTTTGCAGTCCTGGATCTTGAGAAGGAGGACGCTGCTCCTGAAGGTGCGGTCATGGGCGTTAGGTGCCAGACTATCTGTCTCGATGTCCCGCAGCACCTTCAATATCTGTTGGAGAAGGTTCGCGAGGCTGGTGTCAACGTCATTCGATCCGTGGTGGATGTCTCCCATGGTCTTGAAGGGGTAGTCCAGGATGCGAAACGGATTGCCATGGAGAGCACTTATGCAGTTCAAGATTCCGATGTTTTTGCGTTGGTAAATTGCACTGGTCTCGGAGCAAGGCATTTTGTTGGGGAAGAAGAAGCAGCGAAACTGTTTCCTATCCGTGGACAAACGATCACAGTGAAAGGAGAAGCCGCGATGGATCGCACGTACGATGATTTCCCCCCTATATCCTCATCCATCGACGATGAAAATGAACTCACGTACGTCATTCCACGTCCAGGATCTGGCACGACGATTTTCGGTGGTTGCAAGCAAGTAGGGAATTGGGATCCTAAAGTCGACGAGGAGTTAAACGGGAGAATGGTGGAGAGGATCAAGAAGTGGAGATTGGCAGAGGAGCTGAGGACGGGCAAGGAAGGGGATTTCGAAGTTGTGAGTTCTCAGGTGGGTCTGAGACCGGGGAGGAAAGGGGGTCCGAGAGTGGAAATTGAGGGGAAGGAGAAGGTCGATGGAGTTTGGGTTGTTCATTCTTATGGACATGCTGGGGCAGGATATCAAAGCAGTGTTGGCTGTTCTGAGAAGGTTGCTAAGATTGTGAACGAACTTGCAAGATTGTGAAATTGTTGATCAGACCTATGTTCAGGAGCACTTTTGGAAAAGTTTGGATGTTCGGAAGTCATGAAATGCGTGACAAGTCTTCGACATCAAGGAGCATTTACCCAGCTTCGAGATCATTGCTTCTTGTTCTACTTAAACGCAGTATAATCAAGTTAAGTCACGAGAGTCTGCTCCCTGAATCCTCTGAGCCCAAGGTATGGTCACGGGAGTCGAATCAATAGAACTGATAGAGAGAAGAACGCTGATCCCCACATTCTAGATTGGCGACTCACCGTCAAATGTTCATTAACTAATATCTCTATCTCATCCAAACACCACTACACTAAGGGTATTAACTCGACTCATCTCATCTATCCAAAGGGCGTGGAATGTCGTGTCCTGCTTTACTTCCCTGCCTTCTTGACCTACTATCAAATTAGCAACGTATTTCTTTAGGGAGGAGAGAGCGAGGAGCGAGCCGGGTGCATTAAACATCTTCCCGACTAGTGAGGTAAGGAGCTCGGGATATAGGAAAAAGAAATAGATTGTTTACCTTAATTCCCCCAAGAACCCCCACACTCTTCCAAACACTATCACTAACCTTAATCGGCAGCTTCCTCCCCTTCAATCGCTGATCAATCAACCACAATCCCACAACAAACTCCTCCCTCTCCAGCCTCCCATTTTGGCTCCTATCAACCAACGTATACACCTCTTCCAAAACATCAACATGCAATCTCGACCGCGAGAAGATGTCTCTCACGACAAGACTGCACACCGTATATTCCTCTCCCTCATCAGAACCGGACATAAATAGTCCTTTATTGGAAGCCCACACAGCTTCATACCGTTTCCGTTCTCTTTCTGTGATGGAATCTCGCCAGCGTTTTCTGTCCCCTTCGTGATGTTTGTGGGGATGCTTTTTCATGAGGTTTCTCCTTCCCCTCTTACGTTCTCCATCGTCTAATTCCTCTTTTGATTTTGGTTTCCGCATCGTAGTACGTAACCCGACTTGTTTAGCCGGGGATGGGGTACGGGAGAGTTCCTTAATTATGGGCTGGAAGAGGTAGCCGCGGCCACTGTGATTATTCCGTCGGCTGGGTGGGGGAGGGGGAGGGTAAAGTAATTGCTGGTGGGCAAGATTTCTTGAAGGAGAGGCTGCCCGGGAGGAGGCAATAGAAGAAGCTACGATTGCATTAGCAAGGGAATCGATTGTTGCGACTTCTGAGTCGACAGATGCTTTCGAGGTAGAGGTAAGACGGCGATTCTGCTGGTTAAGGGAAGCACGAAATGAGGGCTTGTAGTCGGAGGCTGACACGAAAGAGTCATCTGAGGAGGCATCGTCTTCGTCGTTTGCGGTTTTGGTTGAGATTGGGATTGGGATTGGTTTTGAGGCAGGTAACGTGGGTTTTGCGGCTACTGGAGGAGTCCCAGGAGGGTCGGATTGGACGGGTTGTCTTGATACTTGTGTTAAAGTAGGTTTGGGCGACTTAATCTCTGGCTTTCGAGGCTTAGCTGGCATTGGTGATGGTGTAAGGGTCCTCGCAGGCAGAGGGGAAGCGGCACGGGGTGGGCCAGGAGGCCGCCTGGAAGTCGATGTTGCTGATCTTCTCCCAGGTGGCCGTTTGAAGCTCGGTGGGGACGTAGCAGTTTGCTCAAACATTCCAATCAACGAAGTAGTTGGAGGAATTGGTGTGGTATCCAGCGGCTGATCAATGCTCTCCCTCGAAGAGCTTCCACCACTTCTCGCAGACGGAGATCTCGGCCCAAGGCCGGAAGACCTCTCCCAGTGAGGTTGCCGCTGCCCAGTAGGATTCGGACTAACCGAAGCTGACCTCGAGGCCGCCAGAGTTGCAGCTATAAAGGAGGGAGACTTCGAGTGGTCTGCAGTGCCTCCTGGAGGTTGCAAGAAGCCGGTCCCTCCAAGTTGACTTATCCGTTGCTGGATATTAGGTCGCTCCGAGCCTCCCATGTATGATTGTCCTCCAACGCTCGACCCCGTATTTTGATATGACAAGCTCTGGCCATCTCCCGGGGCGTCTTGTCTCGTATCAGAGGCGTATCTGCCTTGTTGATGTGGACTCGCTCCTCCAACCTTTGTCGCCGCAGCCAATGCCCAACCATCCCCACTGTAATTATTGATTTGCGGTTTGAGCTTCACAGGAGGTTTGCCAAAAGCCAACGATGCCCCTCTCAGGGCCGCGTTCTGTGTTGTGGACGACACATCCTTTCCAAGCCGGGGATTTTGGGAGAGATGTGAATCGGCAGTCATCGGGCCACGACGAGATCGCGACTGCGACTTCGATCGTAATCGTGGCGTTAAGGAGGGTCGAGCATCTATGCCGTGGCACTCATAAGGTGCTTCTTGTCGAGCAGGGCGGAAGTATTGGCATAGTGTTGTTGATCCAGCCTCGAGGTCGTCCGGAGGGATGTTGCTTGCTAGGAATGTACAGTACAGTAAGCTGCCAGCCTAAAATAGCCGGCCGCGAGGCTGAGACAACCTTAACACATCACTTCACTTGGGTCAACCTATTCTTGACTTTCTTCTCAAAATATCTCCGATCTGGTTATAAGATATACCACTTTGGCTTCTAATGTCTGAATCCGTGTTCAACACAAGAATGCGAAGGCCGATGTGAGAGTTTTGACCACTAGTGTCCCGGTTTCTTGTGGCTGCGCTACTGGTAAGGCTGCATCTGTTAGCACACTCAAGTTCGACACTATTCTCTATTATAATTAGGCAAGAGAAATTGATCTCTGGCTGACGGAGAAGTTACGAGGCTTGCAAAGAGCCCAATAATTACAATTGTTATACATTAAATGTTGTGACCTGTATTTCTGTTAAGCACTGAGATTAGATTTTCACATTGGACGAAAAGCGTTGGTCTCTATTTCATTTATCGGCTTCTCATTGTCATCTTTAATCCTCAACTTATCATCATCATCTTCTAATCATCTCTTATAAAGCCGTATCGTCGTCTGAGGTCTCTTGTCTGGGAGCCTCTGGTCTCTTCCCTATTCAATGAAAACGTTAAAATAAAGGCGAACTCCGTTTGGTATCGCACCAGGGCAGGTCTTGGACCATCTCATGCAAAATCCCCATTTCTGTAGTAAATGCACCTTGCGCCAAATGTAAACTCCGTCAATTCAAATGCAGCGCTATGCATGCCAACTCATTCGGACGAAAATGTTCCACCCACACCCCACCGTTACACAACCCAACTTTGGCGAAAAGAGGCTGCGCGGAAGAAGCCAAAATCTAATACCATCGGAAAGCCATTGGACCCTCCGTGCATTCTGTGGGACCCGAAAGACACTTCGGAACCGATGGCTTGGAGTCGGAGTGACGCCTCCGATGACGGATGCCCTCGACGGCTGTGAACAGTGAACCTCTATGCATCCATCACACGACAACCGCGGCGCAAAACGACCTTTCACCATATGTTTCTAGAGGTTTCCACCCCAATTATCCTTTCAACGATACGTGGAAGGAATTAGCCCGGATTTGTTCCGCTTGTCAGTTAAGCACGGTTTCTCAAGCCCTCAACCTGGCCCCCTTGCAGAGATCCGAGGCGAGCGTTCTCCGCTGCAAACGAAAAGTCGTATTCGACGACGCGCAGCACGACAATTTCCAAGTCCAAATGCTCTCCTGTTTCCAGGTATAGATTAACGTATGCAACGGACCGAACCTGCCTCGCCAGCGAATTTAGGCTATGTTGGTCCCCCTGTCAAACGAACCCCTGGCGATCCGCAGGATGCATGTCCCCTTGGGAGCGTGGATCTCCGCATCTCCGGAGACCCCTGACGTTATCTTGGCGACCGAAACCAAACGGCTTCCGATTTGGCTCGTGACTGGATTCAACGGAGCTCGGTGCTGAACCTGAGCTTCCAGTTGCGGCATTCTAAAGTGGTCCTCCTGTGTTTCCATGTGTCACAAATAACGGGGGGTTCTTCTTCAAGCGGAGGGTGGGGTACATTTGTGAACATTTTCACGGGATTCGCTAACGATGATGTGGGTCGACATGCTTCTAGAAGCTCGGCAGTGACGAAGGTGGATTTCCAAGGCGTGGTTGGCGGTCACTCCAGGTGACGAAAAGAAGGGACTATCGCGATGCGTATAGCCCACGAATGCATGTGCCCCTGGATGCATGTTTGTGTCGAGTAATCGAAGCTGATGGTTAGTGACAAGCACTGTTCAACGTGTAATAGCAATCCATCTTGCTGGAACACCGTTCTCGGCGATTTCGTAAGGCTTGGTCGGCGGTTTCCTTGGTGGCAAGGCCCATTTGGCCCTCCCAGGCTTGTGGTCATCCAGCTTGCCTTTCTTCCGCATGAGCATTTCCATGACTGCAACCCTGATGAAGTCGCTGTTTTCCCGCATATCCCTCTGTCGTGCCAAAGGCCCAGCTGCGACTTCCGCAAAAGCGTCTTCAGGTGTAGGTTGTGTGCGCCTACTGATCACACTGGGCGAAGTGCTTTTGGCTGAGCGTGAGATCTTGTACGTTTGCATCTGGATAGATGCTGTGCATTTTGTTGCGCTCATGGTCTGAGCTAGTGACGGTGGCACGTGAGCTTCAATCGGAGCATTCGTTGTAGGATTTAGATAGCGTCGCAGTGATGGAGTTGGTGTATCTTCGAGTCGTGGAGGCATGCGCTCATCAGTAAATGGTACTTGAGGATCGATGGAAATGATAGATCTCGTAAGGAAATCGTCTGGCGTAATCATTGGGGTCGTGAGAGTTGAGAATGACTTTGCAGCGTGTCTCAAGGCTCGTAGAGATGCTGTCAGATTTGACTTGAAGGCTGACTTCCGGGGGGGCGATTCAATCCCAGTACTATGCTTTGCCTCGCCTTTCTCTCCAGATTTGTGAAAAACTCTGAAGTCTAGCTGATCGACATCTATTTCTGAGATAGACAACGGGTGGTCTTCAGAGGCAGGCTCGCCAGGTGGTGAAAGTGGTTGCAATCTTCGCGATGGCAAGGACTTTCTGCCACGAGGTATCGAACCAGAATGAGGTGTTGATAGTGAGCTAACAGAGGGTGAAGCTTCGTTGATTGACCCGTCATCCAGTGACGGCATCGATTCACTAGACATCGTCCTTGTAGACAAAATCGACTCGCGGCCGTTGTCACTGCCAACAGGATCATCCTCCTCTTCCGGTGGGCTGAGAAGGAAGTCGAGTGGACTCCTCCCCAAAGATATTGATAGCTCCTTCTCCGTTACACCAGTATGTTGTAAGATGTTGTCCACCGTCAACCTTTGCCCAGCACCGTTCCTATTCCGTGCACTATAATTCTTCTGCAGAGGTATCGATGTGATGGCAAGAAGTGCGGCCACTGATGGAGGTAAAGCGTCTGGAGAGTGAATGGTGCGCGCTCGACGTTCTGATTTTTCTGAATGTCTCCTTCCACTTTGTCGTTCCTTACGTTTTTGAGATCTCGGTCCTTCGTGAGGGAAATCGCGGTGTCCACGCATGGGGATTACGACAGGAGAGGTAGGTGTAGTCGGCCTTGAAATAGTTTCCGTTGAGGAAGCGCTGGACATGTCCTTCCTGTCTTTCTTTGACGGAGAATTGTTCCTCCTTTCATTTCGAGTCCGCTCATAGTTGGGTTCTTTGGGCGCAGGAGAACTCGGACGAGTAAACAGAAAGCTCCTTGGTTGGAGCATTGTCACATAAGAGCTCGTCGCGTGCCGAGGGAGGCTACGGCGGGGGCCGTTTACCAGCCAGTAGTGCCAGTACCTATTACTTGAGAGAAACCGGCGTACCAAACTTCCCAGAATCAGGAACTCGGGACTTGACCAGGTGATTAATCCAGACGAATTCTTGCAGCACACGCCAAACTGACTCGTGGTAGCCTTATCGGAAGGTGACTCGGGAAGTCAACAACAGTTCTAAGCATATATCGGTTTGGTGTGAGTTGGGGTGATACATGACAGGCTGGCAGCTTTAGTCAGTGGAAGGACATGAGTGTTCTGAATGCCGTAGATATCCTCGAGAGTTGTTGATGCTGAAGGAGAGATGATGGCCTGATGAATGTTGAGAAGTGAAGTATAGAAACAGCTGGTGTGTAAGCTGCTCGGGTTGACGTGGAGTTGTTGGACCAGGAGGGGGGCGGTGGCAGCCTTACATACGACGGGGCGCACTGATAAGGGTCCTGTCGGCATCCGGAGGCACACGAGCGAGCACACGAGCGGAGAGCCCGATAATACTGTATCGCCAGTTCGCAAGGTCCTCGTCCACGTCCTTCCTTTCACCCGATGCGCCGGAAGACGATGACTCTTTTTATTCAGTCAAATTCCCATGCTCTGTGCCCCCATTGCGGGACTTTTCTGGTCTGCGCTTCACTTTGGAAAAAATCAAGGAAAAAGGAAAGGAACCCCCCCAATCTCTGCTGAGTCTGCCCTCGTCTCAGGATTCGGCCCAGCACTCGGCAGCCGTGAATCTTGTCCTTCCCGCGCCTTGTCTGGTCGTCCGGAGCCGTCGTCTACCGTCTCACCGAGTCACCCACCCTCAGATATCAGATCGTACTGCCTCTTGCGCCCATCGGAAGCCCCATGGCCGTGGGGGACCTGGCTTTCACGTCCCTGATTCCCCAAGTGTCACTTCATGTGTCTTCCCAAGGCAAGGAGGTGGGCGAGCAAGCATCACTCGATGCGCTAGTCCTGTCCGTGGCCCGATTCTTCGTGTATCATCCCGCTTAGTTGGCTTGTTGCATCGTGCTTCGTCCACTCAAGGAAGGATAAGAGGAATTGAGATCCTTTATCGCCGAAGATGGGAAGAGAATTGGCGTGGCATGCACTCCACATCATGACGGACCCCCCACAACAGAGACATTAAATACTCAGAGATCATCTGAAGGCGACTGCTTCGGGACTCAGCGGTACCTGCACCTGCTGGTGTGCGCGCAAAATTCATCCCAGATTTTCTCCTTCCGCCGTACAGTACACGTCGACTCGCATGCCTCACCGCTGACTTGTGAGCCCGTGGCACGCTCGATCCCCTTGTAGCATGGAAGAATAGACCGTCAAGAAAAATCCGCAATTGTTGTCCAAGAAGAGGAAGGTCGTTAATTTTCACCTCCGGGATCGGGAAAATATCTGGAGAAGAGCGCTATGAAGTCGCTGCTTTTGACTCTGTCATGGACTTATGGCCTTGGCAGATGATCGAACAGTGGGAGAACGCTGGCAGTGTAAATAGCGATTCAGAGGTTGCAAACAATACAATTAAAACGAAGAGACGCTTGGAACTTGGAACTAGGTTTTGGTATTTCGCTCTGGACAAAGCCAAGAACAGTCAGTATAAGACAACACTGAGAAGCTAGTTCCACGATGAAAGGCTCCTCCTCTGTTGTCATCGGTACCTGACCAGATCACGTGTTCTCGTAACACCTTCCAGATTGACGGAACGAGATCGATCACATTTGACAGACCTTATCACGCAGGCCGCCCATTTCATGCAGCTCTTATCAATGACATGTCAGATCGTTTGTTGCCCAATAGGAGATTTTGACTTCCACAGCCAATTGTTCCTTGGCGTTTCCAGAATGAAGCTCATGGGGGGACATCAGCAGTCCAACTCGAACGCCACTGCTCAGTGCGAGCATGTGAACTGAACCCAACTGAACCAACTGAACCACAGTATCACTTTACTCGAGACACGGACTATTTTCTCTCAGTGAGGATGTGGCTGCCTGGTGCGCTCAGAGAAAACGAAATGGATGCCTGGCCGTCTGATAATCTTACCCTCGCCGATCCAAATTAAGCGAGTGAGCTTAAATCATCTCACGGGGTTTCGCTCCTCTGACGTGCTCTCCTCGCGTCCACCCATTTTGAGAACGCGAGATCCCGAGCCGCCTTTCTCCTTGTCTCGAAGCCAAACCAACTCCAACTTCCCAGTTTGTTTCCCCTTCAATTGTATGCCGGTTCTCACCTTCGAAGATGGCTTCGAGTCAGAGGGAGCCTGATGCTGAGGCTATCGAGGACGACGAACGTCAGTATGCCCACCTGAGAGCGAGCAATGATGCCGATGACCTGTAAGTAGAACGCATCCTTTGCTGTTTCCATACTGACCACCAAGGAATCTGCTTCGCCCACAGAATCATTCGAAGACCCTTCCTTTCCATGAACTCTTTACCTCGCTGTTCAACCCCCTCAACGACAACAAGAAACGTCCCACAGGTCCGACTGTGGCGCGGGCAAAGCAAGGTCCCCATGGACCAAGTAATCAGCCTCCGCACGAGATACGTCGCAATATCATCTCGCGATTTATCTCCAGGTGGCGAAGAGACGTCGGCAATGACATCTACCCCGCTCTCCGCCTGATATTACCCGAGAAGGACCGTGACAGAGCCATGTATGGTCTGAAAGAGAAAGCCATCGGCAAATTGCTTGTCAAATTGTTGAAGATCAATCCAAATTCAGAGGATGGCTTCAACCTCCTCAACTGGAAGTTACCAGGTCAGACGACGTCAAGCCGAATGGCGGGAGATTTCGCAGGTAGATGCTATGAAGTATTGTCCAAGAGAGCTATGCGATCAACGGTTGGTGATATGAGAATTGCGGAGGTCAACGAATTGCTGGACCGTCTCTCCGTGGTTTCTAAGGAAGAAGACCAATTGGCTCTTTTTCAAATTTTTTACAATAGGATGAATGCGGAGGAGCTAATGTGGCTCATACGTATCATTCTACGGCAGATGAAGATAGGAGCCTCGGAGAAAACACTATTTGACGTGAGAAGCCTTCCAGCTCTTGAGCTATCGCTAACTAGAGTCTCAGCTGTGGCACCCCAATGGAGAAGCCCTCTTCAACGTAACATCCAGTCTCCGACGCGTCTGTTGGGAACTGAAAGACCCCTCGGTGGTCCTCAATGAAGAGAAGACTGGAATTACTCTTATGGAATGCTTTCAGCCACAACTCGCACAGTTCCAGATGCATTCGTTTGAGACGATGATCGCGAAAATGGGCTGTACACCAAGCGAGCCCAACTTCTGGATCGAAGAAAAGTTGGATGGTGAAAGAATGCAAATGCACATGACGAAGGACCCCAACAGTAAAGGAGGGTTTCGATTTTCATTCTGGTCGCGAAAGGGAAAAGACTACACATACCTATATGGCAACAGCTTCGAAGATGAACGCTCCGCACTCACTCGACACCTCAAGGACGCCTTTGAGGATCGAGTGAATAATGTTATCTTGGACGGCGAAATGATCACCTGGGATCCAGAGCTGGATGTGATGGTAGGGTTTGGCACATTGAAGACTGCAGCACTATCTGAGCAGAGAGATCCTTTCAATGGTACCGGCCATCGACCTTTGTTCCGGGTTTTCGACTGCCTGTATCTGAATGACAAAGTCCTTACGCAATATAAGTTGGAGGAGAGACGAATTGCGTTAGAGGGCTCAATCAGGAACGTCCATCGTCGGCTTGAAATTCATCAATACCAAGAAGCTCATCAGGCATCACAAGTTGAGGCCGCCTTACGCAAAGTAGTAGCCGAAGCCTCTGAAGGGCTTGTGTTGAAGAATCCAAGATCAATCTATCGATTGAACTCTCGAAATGATGACTGGATGAAGGTCAAGCCTGAGTATATGACAGAATTCGGAGAATCGCTAGATTGCGTTATCATTGGTGGCTATTACGGCTCCGGTCATAAAGGTGGACGTTTGTCGTCGTTCTTGTGCGGACTTCGGGTAGGCCAGAATGACATTCAGAAGGGTATGTGCTTCTTCGGATATGCGGGTTCCAGCTAACGATGGAATAGGTGCAAATCCGATGAAATGCATTTCATTTTTCAAGGTTGGTGGAGGTTTCAGAGCCCAGGATTACCGCAGTATCGATGAGAAGACAAGTGGGAAGTGGACCAAGTGGGATCGAGCTCATCCGCCTACAGAACTCATCACGCTTGGCGGCGGTGATAAGCAATATGAACGGCCAGATGTATGGATCAAACCAAGCGATTCGGTCGTCCTAGAAGTCAAGGCCGCATCAGTCGGAGGTTCTGATCAGTTCGGTTTCCAATACACCTTACGTTTCCCTCGGTTCAAGAAGCTGCGAGACGACAAAGCTTGGGACACTGCACTTTCCGTTGATGAATTCATTCAGCTCAAACTTCGTGTCGAGGCAGAATCAAAGGAGAAGAAATTCGAGGTCGACACACGCAGGAAAAGTACAAAGAAACTGAAGAAAGAAGTGGTCATCGCTGGTAATGATACTAAAGTCAAGACCCCATACGCCGGTCCGAAAACTGCGGTCTTTGAGGGCCTGAATTTCTGCGTTCTGAGTGAGATGCTTTTTCCTCAAAAGAAGTCTAAAGCGGAGATAGAGCAGATCATTAAGAGCAACGGAGGTGCGATCTCCCAAAGCCCCACCGCCAAAGAAGACATGATTTGCATTGGAGACAAGAAGGTGGTCAAGGTCGCGAGTTTGATCAAAAGCGGACAAACGAACATTGTCAAGCCATGCTGGGTTCTTGATGCTCTGAGGCAAGCCGAGATTGATGGTCCACAGCGACAGCGGCTCTTGGTTCCGTGGGAGCCAAAGCACATGTATCATATGCTGGATCTGATGCGCGAGCAGATTGAAGGGAATGTGGATGAGTATGGAGACAGTTATGCTCGAGATGTCTCGGTCGAGGATCTCAAGAAGATCATGGACGATATGATACACCCAAAGAACTCGGCGTTCAATTCCAACAAGTTTCTTACCGAGCTTGACGAGCGCGGAAAAGGTCTTGGCGAGGTACCTGGATCGATGTTCAGGAGATGTGTTGTTCGTTTTGTGTCGGAAGATGAATTGGAGGACTGTGGACCGAACGTTGATCTCCTGATTGCGAAGAGCCAGTTCTCGTTTTCTGGAGGCAGAATTGTTGAAGATGACAAGGATGAAGATATCACTCATTATGTGATCGTTAGTCAAAATCCAGAAGTGGTGCGGTCTTTGAGGGAGAAGATGTCACAAAGAAATGGAGTTGTGCCGAGAATTGTCGGATTGAAGTGGTTGCTGGAGAGCTGGCACGAGAAAACATTGCTGGACGAGGAGAGGTATGCGGTCCGGATCTGACGATTGCATATGGTTATGGGCAGGTTTTTGGTGTCAGAGGTTGTGATCCATTTCTGATGATTGCTTTGCATATGGGCCGGAGTTTGATATCAGGGGCAATGATTCCCAAAAAGCTTAGCATCATTGGTTAGCATAGCAAAGATTCACTCAGCCGTTCTCTCTTTCAATGTCCTTCAGGCCCATGGAACATTTATGAACCCTTTTTTCATTGTCCAAAAACTTGTGCCCGGAACTCCAGCTGATGCAATTTTAATGCACTCTTATAATGGGGGCAAATTCTCCCTACAAATCGGGCACTGCAGCCGAAACCTCATCCACCCCTCAAGGCAAGCACTATGAAAAACGTGCCTGCAAGGGGTAACCATATACAGCCTCCTAGCCAACATGCCCGTCACTCCTCCCGCATTCGCGTTGGAATCCTCTCCTGCACCAACAACAGGCACCTCAAGCACCTGCATACAGATCGCACAATCCACACTCCTAACCCCACCATCCCTCTTCTTCCTCCCCAGCTCCTCACTCGTTCTCGTCCTCTCCAAAGTTGGAGAACCTGGGATTTGGACAAGGCCGATAGGCAGCCCGCCAGCCTCAACATTATCTTCCCGAAGAATGGGATGATAATCCCATCCTTCTTCATACCAATTCTTGGGTAGTCCCCATCTCGGGCCCATAATCTCTTGCGCAACGAGAACCCAGATCTGCACCCATACCCAGCCAGCCAATACGCAGAACGCCTTCCAATCCGTCTCTGCAAACAAGATGTTACCTTCTTTTAGATAGAAGTAGGCGAAGGGTAAGAGGCGGAGAATCGATTGACCGATGATGAATTTCCAGAGCAGGGCTTTGCGGCAGTTGCGGATGACGTTCCGCCGGATTTGCGGGAGCCAGATAGAGAGGTAGATGAAGGAGAGCGTGTTTACGTAGAAAGTGCGGAGGGGGATGGGCCAGGATGTTGAGGAGAGGGAGATGAAGAGGAGGAGGGTGAGGCCAAGGATGAATTTCACATAGATAGCGCCGAAAGAGGAAGAGCTTCGTGGTGGGGTTTGAGTGGTAGTCGCAGGCGTATTCGTCGTGGGGAGTAATGGTGCTACGACTGTGGTGGTGTTTTCGGCGATCTCAGCATCAGTGTCTTGGTCAGAAGGGATAATGATGGGTATGTTGGTTGGACGAGGGGATGTATCGGCACCAGCTGCTGTGATAATAGGTGCTGGCGTAGAATTGGCATTCGGCCTTGCTGGAGGGGCTGTAGGAGGCTGGTGTGTTCGTATTCTCTCTCGCCGCTCCGGCTCTTGAACCTGATAAATTGCTCCCACAAATCGTACGCCAAGAGCCACGGACATCAGCGCAGTGAAGGATGTCAACAACGCGGCAGGAAAGAGATTTGGAGCAGTTGCACTCAGAAGAGACAGGCTCGAAAATAGTAGGGCATCAGCCATGAGCATGATGGCCACAGTATATAGACTGACTCGTCCAATTGTGGACGGTGTTGAAGCCTCTTTTGACTGGATCTTCAGGAGCATAATCTGTGCAAATATCACAAGAGCAAATATATGTAACCAACTCCGGATATCATGTAAGAATAACTCTTGTTTCATTCCAAAGAGATGCTCCCCATCTCCGGGCGAAAAGTCTGGAGGTCCTTTCGACTCGATCACAAATCCACAATCAGGGGAGAACATGACCGTAGACATTTGAAGTTTAGGGGCATCGGGAATAGGAGCGCCGTTTGGAAATCGAATCTCTTGCTCAATCTGGTGAACAATGTTTGCCGGGTCAAGACGTCCAGCACCGCTAGCCAAGTCGACCTTCAGTGGATAGACTTGAACATATACCACCAACTCGCAATGCGGAACCGGCATTGTTGCATCTCCTTGATTGTCCGGACTTGAGGTGAAAGGGTTGCCTGGGTCAGCCCAGATTGCATTTTCCATGCCTTCGATGGCCTTTTCCAGTGTCCTATTAAGGAGTTTCTGACTGGAAAGATAGTGCTCCCGGCTAGGAGTTAGATGGGGCAATCCATAAATTCCATGGAATTTGTCACTCGTTGTTGTGAAAAGCATCACTCCCTGCTTTGGCCAGTGAAGTCCATGGACCCTCATTTCCCATCCATCGCCATAACTGGTTTCGTCTTGAATTGTAATAGTGGCGACAGCTGATCTGACTGCATTGACAGGTGAAAGCGGGAGGTCTTCAACAGAGCCTATTTCCTCTGCCTGCTTCTCATCCAATTTCAGCATCAGCTTGCCTTCATTTCCAGTGATGTTCCTGATCCAGTACTCCTCTCCTCTAAAAGCCCAATCGGTCTCTGGTGCGATTTCCGTGAGGTTCATGACCCGTTTCCTTGGTTCGCCGTTGATGTCTGCTGTATGCCGAACCCACCTCCCTGCCACAATGCCGGTCACATTCTCATAGACATCCGGCATCAGCCCATTCTCACCACCATCAACTGCCCGCCACTTTCCTCTGGCTTCATCACTGTACTCTGAACTCCTCTTCTTGAACGCCTCTAGCCTTTCCCACGCATAATCATCGTCCTCTCTAAACCCGGTCAAGTTCAAATATCTCGGTGCCTCATGCTTCGAGCTATCCGGCCCCTTCGGAGAGAAATCCTGCCATTTCGTGATATTCAGAATGTCGAGCGAACGTCGTGACACAGCAATTCGTTCCGCAGCGTAATCGCGAGCTGTAGGGAAGCCGGGAGGTGGCCCTTGGTCCGGAGAGGCGTAGAGGAAGAATAGAAGGACAATGATTAGGACAACGCGCGCATATTCCTGTTGAGGAACTGGCTGCGGTGGCATTATGTGTGCACGAGTAGGGGTAGGAGCTTCATCGTAGGAAGAATGATGAAGTCCAGCAGTGGTGGTGATTCACGGGAGTTCGCGTGATGTGATTGACGTTGGCAAGGCTTGGAAGATCCACACGCACACCTCACTCAGCCCTGCATGCGGCCACGCGATTTTTTGCTATGTCGAGCCTTGTCCTCCCTCGAGACTCGACATCAACAATTTACAATATACAGAGCAAAAGGCCTACGGTGGGACCACTCTGGCGATTCGGATTGCGATTGCGCACACCATAATGGCATCTAATCCAGAATCAAGTTCCCCAAACGCCAACCGCCAGTCGGTCAACTCCGTAGAGCTCCAAAGCCTCTTTTCTTAGCCACGACCCGCTAACAACAAGTTGCAGACAACGACGGATGCTTCCGCATCTGCTGAATTATCTGCTGTCGTCGATGAGCTACTAAACTCTCTGTCAAATAAGTTTGCGGGTGTGTCGAGCGAGATCTTCGCGAAGAGTAAGCACTGGATTGACCGCGGGATCTCTCCTCCAAGGGGAAGCTAACTTATGCAATACAGTGGACGAGATGTCGAGACGGCTGGATAATCTGGAGGCTACATTACAAAGCGGTGCTGAAGGCAAGGATGGGAGAGGCAGTCCTACGAAGCAGTAGCCTACAAAGCGGCAGGAAAGTAGCTAGAGGTTGGTAATTCGGGATTATAGGCGTTGGGGAGTTGGTTGAAGGCATCACAGGCTTTATCGATTCAAGGATAAATTAGGCCCGGAATCTGCTCTGATACTATTGGAGGTTACAAGATCATACACTAAGGCACAATACACATAAGATTGCAAAGAAACGTCATAGCAGCCAACTCCAAGTCCCGTTTCAATTTTCCTAATAAGTGCAACCAACGACCCATATCGAGTACATATCTATAGCTCAGACTTGCCTCCGGTGACCTTCTCGACGAATTTCCTCAAGATGTTGGTCTTGCTGGTGAACTCATCAAGCTTCGCTGGAGCAAGACCACCCTTCTTGAGGATGTTGTCCAATCGAGTCAGCTCCTTGGCGGCATATCCGTCACTCTTCGACATTTTGTCGAAGACTTTGACGTAGTAATCAGCATACTTGTACTGAGCACCCTCCTTCAAGTCCTTTGCAGCCTTGGTAGCTTCAGCAGCGATCTCAGCAATGCTGGAGCCACCAGTGAACTTCTGAACAAGGGTATCCAAAGCCTCAATAGTACCGGCAGTAGCATCAAGCCCACCACCTGGGGTACGGTGTGTTCCAGCCTTCTCATTGACGTACTTCACGATATCAACCTCCGTACGTCCAGCATTGAATTCCACAGGCTCCTTGGAACCCTTGGGGAAGAACTTGATTGTTGGGTATGAGGAGACGCCTTGGTCTTTGGCTGTGGCTTTCGAGTTCTCTGCCTCGGCATCCACCTTCGCAATAACGACGTTAGGCTCGTTGGCAAAGTCCTGGGCAACCTTCTCCCAGATTGGTGCAAGGCTCTTGCAGTCTAGACACAAGTTAGCGCAGCTCGTGATGGGGGATTGTGGTAGACATACGGCCACACCATGGTGCTGTGAAAGCAACCAAAACATCCTTATCACTACCAATTTCCGTCTTGAATGACGAGTCGGTCAACATGTCAACCGCACTAGCAGGAGCCTTCGCCTTCTTGGGCTTGACGCCTGTCTTCTTTGTAAGGAACTCCGTCAAGCTCTCCAAGTCTCTGCCGCCATTGTAGTCCTCGGGCTTGTTGCTCTTTCCATCGAAGTATTTGATTGTAGGGAAGCCCTGAACACCAAATCGCTTTCCTAATGATTTCTCACTATCGGCATCGACCTTCGCAATAACAACCTTGTCCTTGGCAAAGGCGAAGTCTTGTGCCAGTTGCTCGTACACAGGAGCAAGTGTCTTGCAGTGTCCGCACCACGGGGCAAAGAACTCAACAAGGGCAGGCTTGCCAGAGATCGCGATCTTGTCAAAGTTGTCTGGGATAAGGTCAAGGACGGCGGAGTTGTCGTAGGTTGGTGGGGGAGAGCCTGGCCCTTTGGCAAAGGATAAGGTGGCCAGCCCAGCAAATAGAAGACTCTTGATGAGAACCATTGTGAATAGTAGTGTATTTGGTCGGACTGCTCAGAGTGTGTGGAATTAACTCTGAAGGTGGGCGAGCAATTCGCCTTTTTGTAGTGGGAAGGGTTGGATTTCTAATCCTTGGTTATGGACAGAGTTTCTAGTTCGAGCTCTCAGCAAAGCGGTGGCGTTTTAGAGGCTGAGCTTTCAATCAACCGGCCCCGCTTAAATATGACGCTTAAAGGGGGTGTCACGTGATAACGATAGCGTGTTCTTATGTCGAGAGGTATTCGAGTTCTAGAAGGAATACTTAACTTGGATATAAGATGGACTGCAAATGCAAAATAAGCTTGACGCCGCGCATAAATATTTGTACTATGTTCCACAAAAATTTGGCGATGAGTGTATATAAGTAACAATTCATCCTGAGGGACGACCATGAGTGATCACTGTAGTAGAGTCATTCTAAGCAGACCCAAAATCTCTTTGATGGATGGTCTCACAATATCAGGTATATCGAGTTCTCCCATAATTCAAGCACCTATACCCTCCTCTAATATCGAATAAAAGCACAACACTCTGCTTTGATGCCACCCAGTAACTCAGTCTAGCCGAATTTTTCCCTATACGCAACCACCAAAATCGGCCACGGCCATTTTCTCCTCCTGGTAAAGAGATACCTCTGTCGCGACGAACTTTTGGCGATCTTCGAATAGCTCCCAGATGTACTATATTCGTACGCAGCTTCACTCCTTTACCAATTGCCATTATATCCGTCCATTCCATCCGCCCATCCATCCTTCAACCAACTGATCAATTCATTCTCTAATCTCCTTATCCTTCTTCTCTTCCCATCACAACTCTCAGGGTTTCGATCGCTACAAATGATGGCTGACAGCATGTTTAAGTTCAACGTCTGCACCGAGCCTGGCCTCGTTTTACAACGGAATGACACTTCGACTCGGGTACAAGTTCTGCGTCGAGCATATAAACGAGTTGGCGATAAAGGAGAGGCTCGAGACCGACAGTATGACTAGCAACACATTGTTCATCTTCTATAAAGTTGCAAGAACGTCTAGTAACGAGATAGAGCAACTGGCTGCATGGACGTCCACGAGGGAGCACTTTAGCACTTTTGCCAATGCCCCGACGGAGGTAGCCCGCACCAGTCCGATCTTGAGAAAATTCTCGCCGCCTGCAATCTATACCTTGGCTTCCCGAATCATAGCCTCGCTGAGCTCCCCCAACTTCTTTTCCGCCGCAACCATTTCTTCTGGTACAGTAGTGCCCTTTGATATCCCTCTACCGCACCTTCGATAGAAGCATTATATTAGCCAGCGACGAACAGCGTGACAACTGCCGTACAAGCTGTGTGGGTCGCATTAGCTAGGTGTTGCCTTCCCGTAGATGCTCAAAGTTCTGCCTTCTAAAGGTATATTGGGACAGCGATTAGGAGAAAATGACTTATTTAGATCGATCTCCTGCGTAGTTCGATGATTCGCTGGTCTGAACTTGGATTAGAAAGCTGAACTGCTCCAGAACCTGGCCTCCCTAAGCTCGCTATGACATGGATTTCCTCTTGCGTAGTGCAAAATGACCTTCGGGTCTCTGTCACTGCATCGAATACACTAAAGAGAAACGTAATACCGCCGCCGGCTAGTGCAACCAACTGATCAAGACTTCGCGTGCTCGTATTCGTTTTTGGAATAAAGAATGGCTGATATTTCAGAGTAAATCCTTCATCTGTCAGCACGCCAGTGGACATAAGAATCGCTACTCCAAAGGCGATTGGTGTCGAAAGTCCAGTTATAAAAGCCGTGCTCTTCATCCATGCCTTTTTGATGCCTCTACTGAAGACGGTGCCTACTTTTCTACGCACTAGAAGGACTGGAAGGGCAGAAAGCAGGAGGACAAAAATGCCTGCGCTGAGACCAATTCCCAATGCAAATTTGTCCGACTGTGTCATTTCAAGGTTCCTTTGCTGATGTGCATCGGTCCGGTGCACTACAGAGATGACTGTGGGATAAGAATCCTGGTTTCCGAGAACTATGCTGAGGTGGGCTGGCCTGGCTCGCTAGAAAGACAGCATTCACCGTAGCCCAGCTGAAAACTCTAGCGACAAAGATTCAGAGCCGCTCTTTTGACCTGCAGCCGCCAAGCCGAAATCGCGAACAGTGCGAGAGCGAACATACTAAAGGTCTAGCAGATGTTAAGGGGGGCTACAATTGCCGCAGCCCGTTGGACCATTTCAGGAGCGAGGGATGTGAAAACCTCTAGAGGCGTCGCTGGAAGTCGGAGTAGTTGGAAAATTACGTGCGCGGACGCAATAACAGGAACTGTCAGGGTCGCTATGAAATCGTTCGTAATATGATCGAATTTTCTCAGCCGAGGATTGAACAGGCTTGGCGATATTCCGGACCAATCGGTTTCTGCCGATTCGTTCCAGGGGTCTGGAACGGGCGGTAATGGAACGTTCCAATCGTTCCTAAGCGAGCTAATCCCTGTAGATTCTCGTTATTTTGTAAAGAACTTCTATTAATTATGCTATTGAGAGGCTAAAAACCATTATATAATCTCAGAAAGGCCTTTATTAAGCCGTAGTACTACTGCGAGTAACTCTACCGCTACGAGGAGTCTTTCTTACTACACCACGTTATATAATTCGTCCTTGCTTCGTACAGCTACCCCCACTACTTCTACCACGTCCACTACGTCCACTATGTCCTCCACGACCTCCTATACTAATCTCTCTATTACTATTATTACTACTATTATTCCCTCCCCAGTAATAGCTTATAGCATGATCTGGCCACTTGTAATTACTATAGTAACTACCCCACATACCTATAATCCGGATATACTCAGGGAAAATAGTATTATTAAGTCCCGTACGAGTATACGTAGTATAAGGAATAGCCGTTATATTAACCCCTTCTTATTAAATAAGAAGAGCATTAATATAAGACTATTACTATATAAGAACTTGACTAATTATAATATGATTTGGATTAATAATTATATTCTGGCCAGGAAAAGTAAAGGCTTATTATTATTAATTATTATGGTACTATACTCTAGTTAGCTTTATTATATAGTAAAGGGTAAGGTATTATATAAAGAGAGTAAGTTATTAGCCTGTAATACCTATTATCTATTAGCCTTAAGGAAGAGGCTGGTTTGTACTAAGATTAGAAGTACTACTAGTACTAAAAGCAATAAAAGGAATAAGCCTTTAAAGATATTAGCTATTATATAATAAATAGGATTAAGGATTAAAAACTTATTACTAGTTTGGGTTTATAGGGCCAGGACCAGGAGCAGGAGGCTATATAAGGGAACTACTACCAGGAGTAAGAGACTATATAAGAGAATTACTACCAGGGGCTGGATTATTTAATATATTACTATTATATAATTAATATAATTACGAGAAGTAAAGAGAAGCAAGAGGTTCTTATATAAGTAGTAGTAATATTAATAAAGAAAGGAGGAAGTTAAAGCGGGAAAAATAGCCTTTAAATAAGAGTTATAGCTTAGAAATTTAGAAAATTTAGATAATATCCAGAAGATTCTCTAATTATATAAGAATCTTAAAGGGTATATATCTCTTTTAAACTAGCTAGTCTTAAAGAAGATTTATAAGATCCTAGTTCTTTTCTAATACTTTAAGTACTCTCTAATCTCTATTATTTCTGCTTCTATTTACCTTCTATCCCAGCTTATTATATAGCATGCCCCTGAAAAGACTTTCTCTAGCTTATTACTTATTAGAGGAATTAAGAGAATATTAATAGCTATAAATAAGAGCCTTAGCTAGTATTCTCTTTATATATCCTGGCTTTACTAAGCTAAGGCCCCTTACTTACTAATATTATATAATTCCTGGAAGTTATAATTCTTATACTTATTCTTACTTGCGGGTTATATAACTAAGTAAAGAGATCAAGTAATCTAATTAAAAAAGTCAAGTACTAATAGCTCTTAAGATAGCTCTTTATTATACGAGAAAGAAGTAATATTATTTAATAGTAAAGAAATAATTTAATTTCTATAGTACTCCCAAAATTTCTTTATATTTATAAGAGCTAGAGTTATATATTTCTTTGGCTAATTAGCCTTAATATATCTCATATAGAAGCCTGAATTAAGAATTAAGGCCATAGTATAAAAGGAAGAGAGATTAGTTCTAGTATAGTACTTATTAAGTATAGTATATGTAATATTAAGCTATATAAGGAACTCTTTACTTTTATTATTTTTTTTCTTCTTAAACTTAGCCTATATTATATTTAGCTAAGCTTATATAAGAAGAAAAAAGGAAAGTAAGAGACTTATAATTATTTCTTAAAAGTACTTAATTAAAATATCTATTATAAAAAGCATATAATTAATAGAAATAATATCTTTTTCTATAAAGAGAATTACTCGTATAAAAGTAGTAAGAAAGTCCCTAGTTATATAAAGCTTTTTCTAGTTTTTATAAGATAGGAAATCCTCTATAAGATTATTCTTATAATTCCGGTAATATTTATTTATATACTCTATTTTCTTAATAAGAATAAGAAGCATTTCATACTAGCTATTCTATCTTATATAATTATCTATTAGAATTATTCTCTTTATAAGTCCTATTCATTTAGCTATATAAGTAAGTAATTTGCAAATATAAGCCATAATATTATATGCTTTACTAAGTAGACCTAAGAGCCTAAACTTGACTCTCTTTTTCTTATTATTACTAATCTCTTAAGTCTATTTCTATTACTTATATAACTCAAGTTTCTCTATTTTAACTAATCCAGAAAATAAGAAAGCTTATACTATAAGATTAATAATATAGCTAATATAGCAAATTTGCATTTGCTATATATTCCACTTAATATTAAGCTCTTGTTTCTAGTATACTTGAATTACCTTATAAAGAGTCCCATTAGTTCTAGTATTATTACTTATAATAGCTCCAAGCTTTCATATAATACTATAGTCTTCCAGAACTAGAAAAAGAACTGAGAATTACTCTTTTCCTAAGTGGCCACGGACTGGTTTGAGAGCGAGAAGGACCTTTTAATACTTAAACTCATATAAGGTAAAATAGATACAAATAGCCAAAAGAAGAAAGCAATTTGGGAAAGTCCAAATATCTAAGAAAATATAAATATATAAGATTACTAATTAGAGAACTCGTTATATAGTATCCTTATACTAAACCCAGAATTCTTTAACCTTAATAGAAGTAGTAAAATAAGATATAGGAATTATGCCTTTATAAGCTTTATTTAAGAGCTAGTAAAGTATATGGAACTCTGGCCATTTTACTATATTATATAAGAGGTTTCATATAATAATAAGAGTAATTAAGGCTTCTATAAGAACTCTTTAATTAATTTGCTATTCAAGAACTTGTAAATCAAACTTCTTTATATCTCTAAGTTCTTAAGCTTAATAATAAAGCCCTTGGATTTATTAAGTAACTTTCTCCTAGTTCTTGGAGTTAGTAGGCTCAAGGGTAACAAGTAGATAATGCCTTAGAATATGCTTTCTGAGATTCCCTATAGTAGTAGTACTATATGGTAGTAGGAAAGAGTCTAATTAATAATATAAATAATAAAGTAAAGCTTTATTTTTATTAGGTAATATATAACGAGAATGCTTCCAAATCGGGGAAGTCCTCTTTAAATAGTCCGCAGAAGACGTTACTATCTCGGATAGTATAAGAGAATAGTCTGGTTTAATTAAAGAAGATATTTTGAGGATATACTCAAGGTAAATTAATTATACGGATAGATAAAAAGTAAGGAAGGGAGTATAGTGGGGGAAGTAGCGGTGGATTCGCCTACCCCTGTCATTATCGCCCTACCCCTGCCATTTTGGAACGTTTGGAACGTTCCATTACCAATATTACCTAATACCAGTCGATACCGGCCGGAACGTTCCGTGGAACGTTCCAGGGTGGAATATCGCCAAGCCTGGGATTGAATAGCCACGAGACAAGAATGGAGCATATCGTCAGAAGCCAGCCTGCTGCAGTGCCAGGGCCGTAGAGCGACTCCACGAGCTGGTATCTTGATTCACTCATCATAGACCTGGTTTGTTTAGATTGAGATGATTGCAGTCCATTCAGAATATCGGGTGCTCTCTCGGGCTAGAGCAGGTCGGTGGAGTAGGACGAAGTCGACGGAGTAGCGTCGCCAGAGTAGGAGCAATGAGCTTTCTTCGTGTGAAGGCCACAGATTCCTTGCTTTGGGTAGTGTTGGTAGAGGAAGGTCTTCATCCAGTGGGTTATGAGTCTTGGCAGTGTGGCTGAGTTTACTCTTTCGAAGAGTTCAAGGCAGAAGCCGATTTCGCTAGCGACTGTAACATACTGTAATATCACTAGCATGCTGAGCCCATTTTACAATGTGCTTTTCCTTTAAGGTAGTCCCAATTATCGTATACTGACATTACATTATCATCTCTATCTTTACTTCTCGCCAGGCCACTCCGCAACCCACTTTACGATCTGAGAAACCTCATTATCGATGACCTTCTGGACTCCAGCATTGACCAGCCCATTCCTCAACCTCAGATCGGAGCAGTGGAAACCACCGGGAATGATCTGCAGTGGCGCCTCTTTCGTTGACTCCAGCGGTCCCCCTGGACGGAATTCAGAAGACACTCCGGATGTTCGCCAGGGATCGAATTCGCCGTTTGTCCAAATGAGACGGGTGGTGTTTTCCAGTCTCCAGCCTTGGGTGTGCTTGTTCACTTGGTGTTCGTTGTTGTCGGGGCTGACAGCGCTGGCATATGTGTAGCCGTTCGTGGTTGGGAAGAAGATGGGGCATTGACGCTTCCAGTATGGGGAATTAATGAGGCGGGAAGCTAGGGTAGGCTTGCCTCGAGGAGCTCCGTTTTGCCAGTAGTAAAACGGCTGAGCAGCGAATCAGCGCATTGAGGTAGTGAAAAATCCGAAGGTGCCAAGAGCTTTGCATGTGTTTCAACTCCCAAGATACAAAGAGAAATGAGTCGACAAGGTTCCTGAAACTGCTCCTGGCTCTGTCCGGATTCTCATAGAGAAAGATACGGAAGCAGGATGAGAAACAGCTTACCTCGTTGCAAAGCATCCAGTTCCACTGTCTATCCGCGCCATTTCCGACGGTTCTGTTCGCGAAGTAAAGGTTAGATGCATTGTACGTGTCGAAGCATTCCAAAGTGGTGTTGCTCTTATAACCGAATTGTCTGCAGTCTGTGCAAAGCCTTCGTCAGTCTTCTGGTCAACTTCATGGTTCGGAAAGGCTTACAGCCGTAGACAAATGTTGGGGTCCACTTTGCATAGCCGTCCAGAGCTTTCTCGAGACCGACACCATTCTCATCTGGTGTCACTTTGGCCCCAGGAAGTACATTCTGTGGATCGTTTTAGCTTTAGCCCCGGTACACATTCTGATATGCACAACTGACCTCAATGTAATCGCAAAATCTATAGAAGTCGGAATAATTGGTGTAGAAGCTGTTTGACTGCCACAACCATGGACCGTTCTCAATAACACTGTCACGAGGATTAGTTGGATTTGATGATCAAGTCCTTCAGTTGAGGACTAACCCCATAACATCATCTCCATGCTTGAGATACTCCAGTCCGAATTTTTTCTTCAATGCCAATTGGTCGGACTCGTTTCTGTGTGTGAAAATATAATCCATATACTCAATAACGAGGTTGACGTCCTTGCTGCAGTTCTTCGGCATCCCCTGCTGAATGGGAACAAAATATTGCCACTAGAGAAGATTAGCAAAAGCAAGACAGCACCCGTCTCCCCAAAACCGACGTAGTCATCAATGGCCTCCACAGGAGCACTGGATGAATGATATGCCCAGAAGGTGCCAGGAGAAATATGCTCTGTCCATGCTGTCAATGCACCTGAATAAGATCCTCCCGTGAAAACCCAAGGCGCCTTATCTGCGTTGCTGCTATGATTCTTATCAAACGGTAAGTCGACAGTCTTCGCAAAGTATACGAAGTCATGAATGGCCTGGTGCAGGTTCAAGAGTTGCAAGGTCTCGGCAGTCAGATCGGCATAAGGAGATGATTCACCCCAATATCGATCTTCACATAATTAGCACTCGCATTACCGAGGGAAGGTAAGTTGCTCACGCTCAACCATAACTACGGCTCCATTGAGTTCCTGGCCGAGCAAACCCGTAAGGGTCACGTTGGTCAAATAGGCACCGTATGGTCCAGCAGCACTTTCACCTGGCGTGAACAAGACAACCTATTCGGGCAATTGGCATTGACTTCGAGTGAGTATACGGCCAAACTTACTGGAGAACCTGGTCCTTTCCAGTACTGGAAATTATACCAGTACTTTTGCTTGAAGGTTCCTTTGTTGGGGTTATCATGGTCGAGTAGTTGAGTGAAGAAGGCGTCTCCGGTGAAATTGGTCGCACCCGTTGCTTCAATGGCCGTCTCGTCTCCTTCTCCCAACGGCGGAGCCAACATTCCCGGAGGGCGTATACCAGCAACCAAACCGATACACGCCAACAGCGAGAGGGCGGGAACGAAAGGCACCTTCATGACGAGTGGAAGAAAAGCGGATGATTGAAAGAGCAGACTGTTCTCTGAACCGGGAACGTCCCAGGTAATAAAAAGGAACGAAACAGAACGAAAGCCAACAGAGGGAACGTCGTCCTTATCATGAACCCTGGTGCAGTTAATATGGAGTATCACCGACGCGACCTGGGATGGCGAGCTCGTGCAGGCTCTGTTCATCCGGAGAAAGAAGACGAGAGGAAGATGCAGATCCACGGCTCGGGAAGAAGGCGATAAGCCAACAGGATCAAGACCCCAAGGAGCCTTGCATTCCATTCTCAGATGGTCAATGTTGCAAAGGAACAACTCGGCCCGTAATTGGCGGGATACATCGATCGATCATCGGTACTTGGGTTTAAAGCAGCTGCAGCTGCAGCCCGCAGACAGGAGGGGTTTGGATCTTGGTGTCGAGGCAGCGAGTCAGCGTGGCAGCGTGGCCGTCCGCATGCATACATGCTTTTTGTTACATCTTTGGACAGGACAGCGAGGTCCGAATGAGGATGTAGAAGCGTGGATGGCTTAGGCTTACCTTTGACCTCCTAAGGTTTTATCTAAATTGAAGCTCGTGGATGCAGCAGGAGCGAGTGGGTGGGTATTTCGCGGACTTGTGGGGTAGCTGCAGTATGCACCAGATGCATGCAATGCGGTCTTGGCCAGCGCCGCCAGGGCCGCTCACTGGTTCGCTCAGCAACTGCCGTGCCTGGAACTCTGCGCCATTTCCTCTAAATCGACTAGCTGTCTCATGCGGATAGCCTCGCGATAACCACGATGGGCTGCGCCGTCGTGGTCCGTTTTTGTCTCGTGAATCGAGAAAGATTTCCGCAGGCCGTTTCTGTCCTACGTGTCAAGGCACTGCCAAGACGGGAGGCGGATTCGCATTGTCCTAACGCTTCTTGTGCTTCTCGTAAAATCCTCTTTCCGAATCGCAGCTTCGATCAGCCTTTGGGATGTGTGTAGAGAGGGGGCTGACCCTTCGTCATTATGGCACATCGAAAGAACTTATGTGAGACGGCAACACGGAACGGAACCTTGGCGAGTGAGATTTTTATTTCAACCATCTATCTTGTCCCCGAACCGACATGAATCACGAGGCCGGAACTCGCAGAACAACTGGAAGATTCGGTGTCGGATCGTGAGCACCATCGGTATTTCCAATATGTCCGATTGCGATGGGAGAGAACTCTTCTCACCACTGTAACCTGCCATGCCAGCAGAATATGGCATCTACTACGGCTCCTTGCAGTTCCTCGCTTTAGTCTCAAGTCCAATGAGAAATCACGACATCAGCGGCTCCTTACATTGTCACTTCATATCAAGTCTAATCGAGAAGACACAACATCTGCAACCCTTCTAGGTCTTTGCTTTCATCCCAAGTTAGACTGAGAAAACATTGCATGGAGGGTTGGAGAAGTGAAGGTGACCATGCGACGAAGTGACGAAATGCAAGCATTTATCCTATTCCGATAGTCCTCTAATGTGTACACTGCAGCGCCGAAAACCCTCTACTCCACTGAAGACTTCCCATGATCACGATCAAGAAGCACAACGCAATGATCACACTTGCCGCACCGTAGCGATAGGCGTTCCTCCTTCTCAAGGAACTCAGCTCACTGACCCAGGTACTGACTGTTGTCAAACATCCGCAAAAGCCGTCTTCTATCCCTTGAAGAACCTGACAGCCGACTGCACCCCCAAGGGGAACATGCTGCAGGTCATAGCTCATGCCTATGATTGCAGTGCCAAAGATGTTGACCACAAATGTTCCCAGTGGGAACGAGGCAAACTTGCTGTTCAAGTAAATGGAGACATAGAAACGTCCGAGGCATCCCAGAGGCGAGAAGACCAAGGCAAAGACTGTGCGGCCACGCCAGATCTCTGGTGGACCCTCGTTACGGTCTGGGGGGAATATAGCGAGGAATATAGCTCCCAGCCAACAGCCCCATGCTAGGACAACCGCCAGGCGGTCTAGGACTTTCCGACAGAAGCTGAACGGCAGACTTGGAGTATATGGCTCCAAAGCGATGGCGAGATGCGCTCCGATGTGTAAGCTTGAAATGCACAATGCTACCGTAGTGATGATGACAGCCACCAAGGCCATAAACGAATACCCTCCATTTCGGTCAACCGTAGAGGTGGAACTAGCACGAACTGGGTTGTAGTCTTCAGGATGGTTGAGAGGTGAAGGAAGGTCGTTAGATAATGCAAAGAAGACATCCCGAATGAAAGACGAAAATGAGGTGAAGCATCCGCAGAACCCAGTGGTGAGCCCAATGTACAATGGGATGGTCTTTTTCGTCGCGGCGTGTGCCTTCTTTGCGGCTTGTAAATCCACAGCCTGCTCTGAATCTGAACCACTCTCTTCGTCTTGCTCCTGTTGCCTCGCCTCCTCAACTTGATTGTCGTACGTAGGCGTGCCCCATTCCTCCTTGAACAACATCCGGTCCTCGCTCAGAAATCCCATAAAAAGGCTTCCACCAAAGTTCGCCCACAGCTCACTGAAAACCACAGGAGCTCCCGGATAGAATGTGATGGCCTGTAGGCCAAGTCGAGCGAGTGTGCCAAAGAAGGAAAACAAGATCAGATAAGAAATTACGTATAACTGTGTTGCAAATCTGGAAACCTTGATCACATCCTGCTCTTCTTCCTCTTTCGGGGGTTCGTCCCCTCTAGCAATTGAAGCCCTTCTCTCTCTTTCCTGATTCCTCTGGTATTCCTGTTCCCGACTCTTTGCCTCCTCTAACGATTTATGTAGATATATTGGTTCTTCGCCTGGATTCTCGACTGGTGAGGGTGTAGCCAATTCATCCAATTGAACGTAATTGTCCGGAAAATTGTAACTTGTCCCGCCCTGTGAAGGTCGACGTTTTCCGGAAGATATTCGCGATGAATGGGATAGCGTGCGATTAAAGCTCCTTCGTCTCGCAGTCTCCTCTCTCGAGTGATGGCTCCTCTCATCTTCCAATGTTCGAACCCTGGTTATTGGATCTTCATCGGGATTTTGAATTGGCGACGGTGTAGCCAACTCGTCGAGATTCCTGTAGGACTCTGGGATATCGTATCCAGCATCATGAGACCGCCGTCTTGCAGAGCTTTCTCGTCGTCTGGAGATGGACCGATGAGAGACAATGCTCTGCAGCTCGGCGGGATGCTCCTTGGTCTCTGTCGAATTCGTGTTCGAGGCTGGCATCATGAATCGAGGCACCTGAAGGCCGCCCGCCTGGCCGTGCTCCTCTCGATCATGGGATGAAAAGCAGCATCCCGACTTCAACTTTCGTCCGATCGAGAAAAGGTGGAGATTCTCTGCCTTGCCCGTCCCGACGTCAACAACCACACTAGAAAGCAAGCACCTAGCTAATCATGGCTCATATCTCGATAAGGAAAATACGTAGCTTATCGGCCCGCTTTCGGAAGGCGTGGCTGCATGCGGGCAGGGGAAGCCTCCTGTTTTTGGTCACAAACAACGAACTTCTCTCACCGTTCTATTCCAAGGAAAGAAGCCTCATGATTTCGTAACGTCCCTCCTTCTTCACTTTTCAAAATCCTTCTCTCGCAACAAAACTGTTGTATCTCTCTCCACAAGCATTCACAATGACGCATTCTCTTCCCCCAAACGTTCACCTCTCAACACATCCATGTCTTCAAGCCAAGCTCTCTCAATTACGAGCAAGCACAGCAAACGCCCGCGAAACAAAGGCATTGGTGCACGAAATATCTCTGATTGTTGGCTGTGAAGCCACAGCAGCTGGATTGAGCACCAAGAAAGGACCAACAGTCTGCTACCCCACGTCCCCTCCCTCTGCTATGACTAACTAACCCCACCACAGGCCAAGACTCCTTTGGGATATGAATACACAACGCAGGTCCTCTCACCCAGCTCTATCTCTCTCATTCCGATTCTTCGTTCGGGTTTAGGAATGCTCGATGGTAAGCCCGGACCCCTTTACTGCCTATAACCCCTCCAAACAAAGGAAACAAAAAGACTGATCAAAGGCAATAGCAATACAAACCCTCCTCCCGAACCCAGTCCCAGTCCACCACCTCGGTCTCTTCCGCGAGCCCGTCACCTTACAGCCAGTAGAATACTACAACAACCTCCCTTACCACGTCCCTGACCACGGCACCCCTTCCAACAGCCCGAATACTTCCGCCTCTGAAATAGCCTTCCTGCTCGATCCCGTAATTGCCACAGGCGGTACCTGTTCCGCCGCTATTCAAACCTTGAGGGAATGGGGCGTTAAAAAAGTTATTGTTGTTGCGGTTCTAGGGGCGGTGAGCGGTGTTGTGAAAGCGGCGTCGGAGTGGGAGGGGGGAGTTGAAATCTGGATTGCGGGCATTGATGAGACTCTTAATGATAGGGGAATGATCGCGCCAGGTCTTGGAGATGTGGGTGATAGGCTGTTTTTGACAATTGGGAAGTGAGTGGTTGAGCGGGTGACAAACTGGGATCCAAATGATTTGCAGCTGGTGTTGGGGAGCTTTTGCATAGAATGTGCCAGGAGATGAAAGCTCGAGGTTTACATCTTAATAATTCAGATGAAAATGAAGATAAGGTTCCAACGCCACAATGCTTCACAGTGAAGCGTAGAACACCGAAACTTGACATCATAACATAAAATCATTCATTCATGAAAATGTAATCTTACAAGAATTAGGGTATCCTCGCTTTGCCGGTTCCATTTTCCATCCTATCCCTTCTAAAATACCCCATACCGATCCCTAGAACACAATCGCTAATTAAACTCAAAGGTATCGCGGTTCATCGTCATCCCACGGAATGAACTGAACCAAAATGCACGAAAGTTGCCAAAAGGCTGCGTAATACTGTGACAGGAGTAACGCAAAGCCCAGGTATATGGTTGCTGATGCTACTAGGTAAGGTGTGGGCTCGATTAGGAAGTCATTCCACAACTCGGTGATCCATAGTTCGTAGTCTGGTATTTCGAGAGCGAGGCTTGGAAGACTCGGAGGTGTTGCTGGTGGATTATTCCGGAAGCTTGCTGGACAGTAATTTGATATGTCTGGTTCCTCTGCAGGGTTTGGATACGGCCGCCTTCTGGCTCGTCGACCTGGAAATCGGATACCAGCAAGCCTGCTCTTAACATATATCTTCATGCCCTTCCTAACAAGCCTGCCTCCACCTCGGCGAAGCGCACGAACGCAAGTCATGTTCTTCATCCGGTCTTCAGATTCAGCTTCCCGGCGCAAGCAGTCCCCTAACCCTCTCAATCCTCTGTACCGCGCCTTCAAGCCTCTCCAACCGCTTCCTCTTCTCCGTATCCCTCTTCTCCAAAACCTCCACTCTTTCCTCCAGCTTCGCTCTGGCTTTCCGTTCCGTGGCCACCATCTCATTGGCCTGCATAAACAGCTGCGCGCTCAGCTCCTCTAGCTCTCCGCTCCCTTCATCCAGCTTCTTCTCCGCCGCCTGCCGCAGCGCCTGCTCTCTCGTCAGCGCCGCAACCAACTCCGTCTCCGTAGGCGTGCTTGGAGGTTGCCCAGGCCTTAAGTTCGGCGTCGATTTTCGCGCAGTCAGGAAAGAAGAAAGGCGGTTCTGGATAGGTAAATACGAGGGTCGTCCAGGACTAGTAGGTCCCCTCTCCCTCTCTTCATCCGCTTGGTCGTTATGCTGCTGCTGTTGCGCTTTAAGCTGCTGGATCTCGTCTTCGTAGTCTGCCCATCGGTCGACTGTTGTTTGTTAGCTGTGTTGTCCCGGCTGGGCTTGGTGATGTGGGAGGGGAGGGGAGTAAACGTACCGGCTGCCGTGGCCTTCGCGTTCAAGAGTCGCACTTGGGCTTCCAGGTCTTCGATCCTCTTCTGCGCGTCGGATGCGAGGTCGGTGTGATCAGGCAGCCCGACGCCGCAGTTGGGACAGGCGTGCATGCCTGGTGCCTCTGCCATGGTGAGAGTCATCGTCGTGGACATTGGAGCGTGTGCGATGATCATGAGACTGGCTCGAGGCTGCTGTTGGTGTTCTTACTCCTTCACAAGCAAGTTGGTTTCACTCTCTATACAGAGTCTGAGTTCGAACGAGTATCACGTTTATTGTGCGAGGTTAGAGTGGAAAATTTAAACAAGAGGGAGGAGCAAGGAGCGAGGCGTCGTGGTATTTCTCTTGGCCCGCTCTCGTTTTGGGGCGTGCCTCGCAAGCAAACTTCGAGTCCGCTGTGCTCCGCCTCCCAAAATACCCCGACGCCAGAATGATCGCCCGCGCCGTCACTGCACAAAGACCCCTGACACAAATCACACTGGCTAGTTTATGCGTAACATAAGATCTCGGATTCTCGCCGTTTTGAGATAATTTCTCGGAGTTCATATTTAATTGAAATTATGCTATGAATGGAAAGAAATTAACTCGTACCTAAGTGAAGTTTGTACAGTACGACGTTTTTATTGAGATGAGAATTGACCTCATTTTGAGTTTGAGTCTTCAACAGGTGAGACGCCACCAGCCACCGAAAATCTAACCAAATCCTGCAGCATAGTCCCGAAGGAGTACAGTGAAAAGTGCCACCAAATTTAAGCAGGATGGAAAGAGTGTTCTGGCAATTTCTTGACGGCTGGAATTTTGAAATGAATCTTCATAAGTGAGTGAGAACATTGACGCGTGTATTCAGTGGCTTTCTGGTGATCAAAATCCTCTCAGCGTGTTTCTTGGTACAAGTCCCTGTTCCATCATGCGAGGCTGAGTTCAAGTTGCTCAAAAATCGCCATCGCAGGCTAAGTGGCCTGAGCAAGAAAGAGCTTCACGGTTGTGCTTTTTTCGAATTGTATATGGGATAATTTCATTTGTCTTACATCTTATCAATTCTCTATTCCTCATGCTCCTTCTCATGCCATGCTTTCAATCTCGACAACTTCTCCAACCTCCATTTCCGCAGCTTGAGCTTCCCGAACCTCCACATTCCAAACCCTAACGAACCTCATTACGAGCTTCTCTTCCTGGAGCGCCATTTTCTCAGCCCATTCTTCCTCGAGTCTTTCCTCTTCCAATTTCCCAAATTCAAGCTTAGCGAGCTCAGCCCTCTTTCTCTCCAAATACACTCCCCCATTCTTCACATCACATTTCTCTTTCTGACAATATCTCACAAGCGACATATAATCTGCCTCCTCGCTATCTTCCAAGAATCGTTCCTTTTCTCTCTCTAAATACCATTCGCTCACTCTCACCTCCTCCTTCGACTGTCGTCTCATACACTCCGTCTCATCATCAACTCTGAACAATCCATTCCCCTTTCTCCTTCCCAGCCTCCCAACCTCAACCCACGAATACCCGTCGTCCAAAGCAAACATCTTCCTCCAGATTTCCCTCTCACAACCCTCATGACTTCTCCTCATACACGTGATATCCTCACACATAAGAACCTCCTCAGTCCTGATCTTGATCTCAGAACTGAACATCCATCTCCTGGCGAGCGAACAGAACTTGATCCTCAGCGGGATCCTCAGTTTCCTGAAGCCATTCATGTCCGCTTCTTGGAGACTGCTTTCTCCACGGTAGCCAAGGAAGTCGAGAAGTTGTGAAAGTCGGTTGTCTTGCTTCTTGCTTAGGTAGTTTCGAAATGGCGATTTTTGGTGTGGGCCATGTCCTCCTGTGCCGAAAAGGATGTACTTCTTCGAGTGGGTGGGTTTATCTTGTTCCAGCACCTTGACGTATTCGGGATGAGGGAAGCGGTAGCCGAAGAAACAGTCTTTCTTGTCGTCGATGTCGCCGTTGAGAGTTGTCCGCGTGCTTGAGAATGATAACTTTCTTGAGAGGTTGTTGCTAATTATCTGGTTGGCTTTGTCTGCATTCGAGCGGATGGTCGGGTCATGGCAGCTTTTCTTCGCGGGTTCGAAGATTTTTTCGGCGTCATTTTTTCCTTTGATTGGTTTGATGGCGATGAGGTAGTGGCGTCTATTGGCCGTGATGGCGTAGATTCCTGGAATCGGTACGGTCGAGAAGTAGAGTTTTTGGATGCTATGGAGATCGCGTTGCTTATAGCATTCGTACCAGTGGAGTGGAGAGACTTTTCTGATGGCCAAGTAGAGGTTTGGAATCGCCATCTTGTCTCGTAAATGAAGAATTAAGTATCGAAATGGAGTTTATAATGATTTCTGTGGATACCGGTGATTTTGATTGAGCGAGAGGATGCTGTTGAAAACTTGGTATCTCAAAAATATTCGAATGTGAGTGCAATAGAAGGAGAATAGAAAATAGGACGCCATGTTTAAATTTATACTGAAGAATCATAAGTCAAAAACAGTCCATATTCTGATGTTCCAAGATACCCAGAGCATGAAGGAAACGGGAAGGCTGTAATAGTGCGCCAGGGTTCAGTTTCAGCATTCCAAGATTTAAATTATCTGGGAGAGCAAATGTAGTCTGGATTATGTAAGAAAATTCCAGAGGGGAGGATATACTTTGGTACTATGAGCTACCATTGGCGGGAGCAGACACGAGTCTGCCATTTTTGGATGGTCTCAACTTACTAAGGAACGGCCCGTAGCTTAGCGTTCCCTGTTAATAAGTAAACTCGTGTTTATTTTTTAACGATATGATTGGGTTCCCATTGAAGATTTGTGTGGTTGAGAATCTGACTGACTTCTCTGACCTTCTTCCTTCTGCAGAAGGTTTTGCTCAAGCTCTAACGAGTAAGCGAGCCCCTGATTCGGTTAGGGCCGGGGCACACGGCCGCCAAAAAAGCGCACGAAGTATGCCGGCGAATTGTCAAGGCGGTGTTGAAAAGGAGAGAAGGGAGGAGTAAAACAAAGCTTAATATCTGAATTGAAATAGGTAGTGTTGCATGGCACGTGCCCCCCCTTCCCCCGAGTGCCCTCTGCATGCCGTTCTCACGAGATTCAGGGGCTTACCACGTCTCAACATATATAAGCTCTCCAGAGCACCCAATTTATGCTCCTCAGAGAGCGAATTCTGCACTTGCGATAGATAGTAAATGAGTTTTCGGATGCCCTGATTGAAATATTGATGACAGATGTTGAGATGGAACGTAATTCACGGATGTTTGCCTTCTGCCTCAACGACTGCAGCAAAGGAGGAGGATAATCCTCGACTTCGACGTATTTCAAATCTCCTTTCAACCTCTACATCAACTTAAGACATAGTCTATACACCCTCTTCTCTTCTCGAAGTAACTCCATCAGTGCCTGGTTTTCTGCACTGCGCTTTTGTTCAAAGATTGCCATGATCTTTTCACGTCCTTCGTCAGGTAGACTGCGAAACGGGCAGGGTATGATCATTAACTCCCTCGTGCAGAGGAAGAAGAAGTCGTTCGGTTGTAGCTTCAAGCTTTGCGGCCACGGAGCGCTTAAATCTATTCCAAAAGCGCCACGAGTCGTGATCTCCCCCTTCCAAAGGTTTATGTGATTGTTGATCGGATCAAATCTTCCAAACAGGTTCTGCTCAACCATGTACTTGTAGGAGACCAAGATACGAACTTGACACAAGTCCTCGTTGACTTCCATTTCAGTTGAAACTTCGAGAACTAGCTCGTTCATGATAATAGTCATGATTCCCAACGATTTCGTAAAGCATGTGTAAAGGTGTATCCATTGGTGGCATTGTTCTCGCAGCGCCTGGTACAAGCTGCCGATCAGGAGATATAATGAACAATTTGAAGAATAAGTGTGCCTTTACTGGACGAGAAAGAGAGTCGGGATGAAAATTCGCATGCACAACAAATAAGTAGCGCGGGGAAAAGGGAACTTAAAGTCAATATGATGCTGTTTTGAAATGGACTGAATGCCCCCCCACTCGCTGACCAATTATGGTACTTTAACGGGCACTCAACTATTATAGCCTACCATGAGTCCTCATTCAAGACATGCTGGCGAAATCACGAAGAAAATGTATGTATGCCATTGCTTGGATTTACCTATGATGCTTACTCAACGGTGTCATTCTTAGCTCCTCTTCGGGTTTTCTCTTTGCCGACAAGAGATCGCGCAAATGGACAAATCCATATGTTCGGTCCCTTGGTGTCTTGTGCAGTGGCCTGCCCCTTGAGTCTCTTGGAAGATAAATTTTGCTCCTCGATTGCCATCTCAATATCTCTCGCGGCTGCGGCGTTGCTACTGATAGTTGTTAAGTCGGCAGACCAACCAAACAGAAATACAGATCGATTGATGCCTGTTGGGAGAAAGATCTCTGACACCTTCTTTGCGGCAGATGGAAGACTTGCCATAATAGAAGCCATGTCGACATCGACCACTTCGATTGGAAGATTCCATTCCGGAGGAATTGGATAGTCCGAGAACTTTTGAAACTCTTCAAGAGCCTGTTCTCTTGACAAGCAGGAATCCCTGCCAAGTAGCAAGGCAGCTCGTCTCTTCTCTGTTTCGGTCCCCATTGTGTCCACAATCTCCTGCATTTTTTCAGCAGCTTCACGCGTGCAGACCAATTTTCTAGCACCGCACGCTGGCCATATGCTACTCGGCAAAACATTATCCTCACTTTCCATTTCTATTTGCCTTGAGATGATTTTATTATGCCAGTGCTCGGGCTCAACTCTTCCATGTGACACGTCACTTGCAAACGCAAGCAGGATGCTGCAGTCCACGTTCAGAGTTCCAGAAAAGGCTTCGAATGGATCAGTATCAAGGCGACTTAGCACTTCGGTTACAGATGGAAATGTAGATGGCATATCCTCAGCAGTCTGCACATTAACACCTAGATTTCTGATTTGCCGCAGGACGTTGGCTACCACTTTGGCGTCTGGCTGGGCTTTGATGTTGGGAAGAACAAGGCGAATTTTGGGATGTTGGTATCTAAATCCAGAGTCTCAGATTAGCATTACCTTCGAAGGTACAATTGGGTGCTGAAACAGTGCCCCATGAGTAGTCTGCTCCCAAATCTAGCTGGGGAGTAAACAGATCGCAAGACTTATGAAGTAGAATATAAACTCCCAGAAAATGAAGACTTACCGAACTCTGGTAGCCTGGCTTGCTTTGACAAGAGCTTCAGCCTGCTTCAGGAGTCCTTCCAGATTCAGACCATCATCTGCTTGAACTTCTTCGCTTTCTTCGCTTGATGAATCTGCAGCCCAGCCAGCTCTCGTCAAGTCCCAGATAATTCTTTTTTCTGTAACCGAGGAAACTTTGACCCACTCCAAGCCACCCCGGGAAACAATATCAACCACAGTGCTGTATGTCCGATCTCTTGTTACAGGAGGTGCAACTTGTCCATTAACGTAGGCGGGGTGTGGTCCTGGAAGCCAGTAGAATCTTTGCTTCAGAGCAGTCAGGTCGGTACAGGTCTTTGCAGTTGACCACACAGCCTCAAAGAATGAGAGATTAGACGTTCGCAAGCCTTGTACGGTTCTCGGGAGGTTTGGATCTGCGGCTACTAGCTGTTGTGGAGTATTAGCAGAGAGACGTATTCTGGAGGAGGACAACCAATACTGACTCTGTCAATGGCTCTCATTTCCGATTGCAAGCTAGCTTTGAAGGTCCTCAATTCAACTTGTCTTTCCTTCTTCTGGTCCTTCAGATATGCCTGAAACTGTTCCAATTCGTCCAGAAACAGTCGGCAACGCTGCTGCATATCGGCTGCAAGTTTGGCAACCTTGGCTGGATCGATGCTGTCCACGGCAGCCATGTCTCCATTGAGTGTAGTTGACACATTCTCATCAGCCTTGTCGACCTTTTCAATCTCAACAGCCTCAGGGTTGTCGAGCACGACAAGGTGACTTTCGGGAGCCATCGTGATTTTGAGGAGTATAAACAAAGGGGTGTGTCCCAGGAGCTCTCCTCGAGCTTTAAGTATCAATTGGAGAAGGTGATCGAAACTAAAGGAAGCCGTTGTGGTCGAGTCATAATTTCAGTGTGACGAACAGCCTTTTGGGCAACCGTGCACGCGAGGCCCCAGTGAGGTTGACGACAAAAGCGGCACTGATCTTTCAATGTCCCAACTCAGAGTGAAGGTCCACAAATCCCCTCTAAATTTCTGCCTTCTTTTTGGACATTTCGAAGTCTATCCCTTTGAATATATTGCGATCATTGAAGATTAACCTCCTATCCTGTTCTACTTTAGATGAATATTTAGCGCTGGTTTGGGCAATGAATGTGAGCGTTGCTTCTGATGTCAAACGAAAACTGTTCTTAGAGACGCTGGAACACTGAAGGAGATGTTGATCTGCAACGGAATCGCTCATAAGAAGAGATTCACTCTAGACTTGAAGGGGTAAGGTCTCAATGTACCAGAAAATTTGGAACATTAAAACAATGTGCAACAAAAGTGGAGAAGTTTACATTTACTCGCATACTCTCGACTTTCTGATGCCGCTTTGGAAGCCAACTTGAATTGCTGGATAGCACGATCAGGATGAATGGAAAGACATTCGGTGATGAGAAGATTTTGGTTGAAGCCGAAGCAATTTATACATACTCTCAAACGACTAAAAAGGAAAAATAACAATATTGCAATAAGTGTGGCACAATGTTCAGAAAAAGGTTAGAAGTGATTTTCGGGTTCGCTAGCTTGGCATCCCGCACTCAAATCTCAGCCTTGTATTTCCCCACCAAGCAAGCAACTTCCCCTCATCAACACAGCTCAAGCATCCTCGAGTCTCCCAACATAGGGCAATCTTTGCGCATCCTACCCAAGATGCCTTACCTCGAAACCGCTCAACAATGGCTCACGCAATCAACCCTCCTCCTGCAAGCACGTCCCGCAACAGTCCGTCCTCTTCCCTCTTCCTCTCCTCCCCTTTACCAACCCACTAACAACACCACAGACAAGAATAACTTCAAAATACACCATCTCCCCACCGGCCTCTTCCAAAGCCTCCAAACCCAGGAAATCAAAACCCGCTAAAGAGACAACTGAGCCAGCAACACACGCACCCGCACCCGACGCACCCCGCGCAACACTCACCCTCAAAACCTACGATCCAGCCTCAGGCGCAACGCTGAAATACAGCACGAACAAGGCAGCGGAGGTGTCGCGTTTAATACAGATATTAGGGAGGCTGGCGCGGCCGATGTGTGCGCTGCCGGAGGTGAAGGATGATGTGCCTGTGTTAGGGGCGGGAGTTGGGGGAGAAGGGGAGGGCAGTGGTGTCCGGACGCCGACTGTGGAGAGTGTGCCGGCTTTGGCGGGGGGCGGGAAGCCTGGGCAGCAGGCGCAGGGTGGTGGTGGTGGAAAGAAGAAGGGGAAGAAGGGGAAGAAGTGACTTGTGCTCGAAGATTTCATTGAGATGAGCCAGAGCTTCGTGGACTTTGTGATCAGAAGGACCTCGGAGTTCAAAGGATGCATGGACGGAGTTCAGGGAGTGGCATGGCCTTTTGCTAAGAACGAATAGCTTTAGAGGATGGGCTTGCATTACGTTGCACCAAGTCACAATACCGAAAAAATATTCGAATCTTTTTTCATTCCTGCTGCTTCTTTATCCTATCAGCTCATCTCATCTCATCACCATCGCCCATGATTCGTGTCCAGACTCCCGTAACGCCCAAGGTGTATGTCCAGAACAAACAAGAGTACCACGTCTGCACCCGGCGACCTCGCCATCTATGCAAAGAAGCGTAAGAAAAGAAGAAATATGCAATGCAAAATATACAGAGGCGAGATACCAACGCCGACAGACCCAAATATTAGAGACGAAGACATCTAGAAGTCCTCATCGAAGTTGAAGTCACCACCGTTTTCTGCCTTGGCCTCAGTCTGGGCAGCGGTGTCCTCATGCTTCTTTTGTGTGCCAGCCATGACGCCTGCCTTTTGATAATCAGCGACACGCTTCTCGAAGAAGTTGGTCTTGCCGGCAAGGGAGATATTCTCCATGAAGTCGAACGGGTTGGAAACCTTGTAGACCTTCTCGTTGCCGAGAGACAAAAGGAGACGATCAGCAACGAACTCGATGTACTGCTTCATGAGAGCCGAGTTCATGCCGAGAAGAGCGCAAGGAAGAGCTTCAGTCAAGAATTCCTGCTCAATCTCGACGGCCTCGGTGATGACATCTTGGACGGCTTGTTTGCTTGGGCGGTGCTTCAGGTGGGAGAAGAGAAGGCAGGCAAAGTCGGTGTGGAGACCCTCGTCACGGGAGATGAGCTCGTTGGAGAATGTAAGACCAGCCATGAGACCACGCTTCTTCAGCCAGAAGATGGAGGCGAATGAACCACTGAAGAAGATGCCCTCAACAGCTGCGAAGGCCACAAGACGCTGAGCGAAGGTAGAGGACTTGTCTTGGATCCAGCGGACTGCCCAGTCGGCCTTCTTTTTGATGCAAGGGACTGATATGACGCGTTAGAAAATGGAGACATGTAGATTTACGCGTCAAAACTCACTGGTCTCAATGGCGTTAAAGAGATATGTGCGTTGAGCCTGCTCCTTTATGTATGTGTCGATGAGAAGAGAATATGTCTCAGAGTGGATGTTCTCCATCATGATCTGGAATCCGTAGAAGCATCGAGCCTCGGGAATCTGAACCTCTCCGCTAAAACGCTCAACCAAGTTCTCGTTGACAATTCCATCCGATGCTGCGAAGAATGCAAGGACGTGTGAAATGAAGTATCGCTCGTCGTCATTGAGCCTGTTGTTCCAGTCGTGGAGATCCTTTGAGAGATCAATCTCTTCGGCGGTCCAGAAAGAAGCCTCAGCCTTCTTGTACATCTGCCAGATCTGTAGCAGAAGAATGTCAGCCATTGCTTAGTAGTTTACGCGTTAACGCGTCGACGCGACTAACCTCATGGTATTTGATCGGGAAGAGAACGAAGCGTTGAGGGTTCTCTTGGAGAAGTGGCTCATCAGCTTCCTCTGGCTTGATCGTTGGTGCAACTGCTACCACTGTCTTCTCGGTCTTGACCTCTTCGACGATGGGCTTCTTGATCTCGATGTCGTCAACAACCGGCGCGTCGGCATTGAAGGGTATGTTCTCCTTGCCGACGGCCTCGAAGTTGAGCTTCTTAGCAGGCGAGTCACCCATCTTCAGGCCCTCAATGGCAGATGCAGCCTATGTTTGGATTAGCAAATGAACTTGGGACGACGCGAAGGTGAGGGTAGTCGCGGTGGCAATTAAGAACGTACCGCCTTGGAAGGAGTTACTTGAGAAGTCATGCTGATTGATTGATTAAGTAGAGGAAGGATCGTGTCAGGTGGAGGGGTAGGAAGGGTTCGGAGTTGTCGAAGCTGTTGGTGTTGACAAAAAGTAAAGCAAAAGAAGGGCAGGTTGAAGGCTTAAGTGCTCCAACTCACGTGAGGAAAACACGACTAGCAGGGGTTTTCAACGCGTCGGACCTGAGACCGCGAAATGGGCGAGGCTGGGCACAAATTGACCACTCAGAATGCCTGCAAGAATTCACCTTGCAGCCGCCCGCCTTATCAGATCTTTTGGACGAACCGTTGCTGATGGTCTTGTTTTGAAGTGGAGACTCCCAGTCTTGATGATTCAGGTTTCACTAAGCAACTGGATACCAGCTGGTGCAGGCTCGCTGTGGACAAGGGACATTCATCTCTGGGGGATAGCAATGCTCCATGGCTATTGAGGACAGTCGAAGGGACTTACTTGACTTTGAATGTCCCGTAACTCCAGGGAACAATCAGAGTTGAAGCATTTGAAATATCTAGCTTGGAAGATAGAAACCATAGTACTGCTTCCTTTCTCCACCGCGACCTAGACAAGTCACTGCGGAAAGAGTTATGGTGGATCAAATTCCGATTCAGAATTATCTTTATTATGGGTATCTACTCCAAATCTTTACAGGACTCGAATCTCAAATATGGAAAACGCCTCGGAAACGTCATATGGAAAGGAACGCGCCATTTTGCAAGCAAAATATGCTGCCACTGAATCCAAATCCAGCGCCATTAATATTGGTTCTTCTGGAGCGTGGACGGGTTCCGTTGGGTATCATTCTTTGGAAGGCTTGGTAGAGGTGCATCTTGGCGTCTCATCATTTCGTCACCACGTTCAACGTCGGGCTGCTTCTTCTTACTTCCGAAACCACTGAAAAGGCCGCCGCTTCTCTGTTCTGGTACATCATCCTGGTGAGAAGGTCCTGGCCGTCCACTGTCGTTCTGCGTTTGTGTGCCTTGTCTGTTCGGAGGCTGTGTGCCTTGTCTAGTTGGAGGTGCTGTCGTGTATTGCGGTGGTGGTCCATGTTCTACTCTCATTTGGCGATCAAATTCGTCGGGGTCTGAAGGGTCGACCTGCGGTAGAGGCTGTCCCTGAGCCTTGAGGTTTCGTTCACCCTTTGCGCGAAGAAACTTCTCAAGTTCGACGGCATTCCTGGTATTTGCGCGGAATAAAGCTATTCAACTGTTAGTGTGATTACAGTGCAAAAAGCCATTTATAGGGGCAAGCCCCCAAACCCCCGGCCTCGCTGCGCTCGAAGCATGGCCATAAACAAAGGATGGAGAGGATGGAGATCAGTAAAATACTCGAGCGCAGCGAGACTGGGGGAGTTTGGGGTTACGGACCATCTGCAATATCTCCTAGGAAAGGAACAAGTCCAATGCCAAAGTCCAGTACAATATTGAACAACATTTTCACCCTGACCGGATTTGGGAGGCCGCCCTCGACCTGCTGGCACGTTCTCAAAACCATCATAGCCATGAATGCGTCGATAACATCACCGATACTGGAGGAGACAGTCAGCAAATCGTATGATCAAACGCAAAGTTTCAACTTACCCTGGAATAATACCGATGACAGAGGACCAGCCAAACCTGATTCCACAGCAATTGAACAGACTCATATCAAGACGATATGCTCGCCGTTTGACCTTGGTCAGAATTTTGGCATCATGTTCAGAGATACCGGCGGGTAAGGCCTTGCGTCTCTTCTTCCCCTTCTTGCTGGATGGCCGGCCATCTAAACGGGTCGCAGGAACGGTCTCGAAGTATGGGTCCTAAATCAAGGGTTAGCTTTGCCGTAAAAACCTGTAGGTACGTCTGAATTACCTCCTTGCCAAAGTTATTCTGCATGGTCTCTCCCAACACCTTCTTGCTGATGTACTTTGCGATCATGGACGTCATGATTGCAGTATTGTTGGAAGAATTGTAATTGAGGAGTGTGTTGATGGGGAATGCCCTTTAATAGTTGGAACGGTGGTAGTAGCTCAGAATCAGAGTTCTAGAGGTGGCGGCAATGGTGCGCTTGCTTCGTCTGCTTGTCTCTCGTGATGGCAAGACTTCAGCTTCGACTGGTAGGCGTTGTCTGGATTGTGAGACAGTCTCGCGCGTACTATTCTTGGCTTCAAAGTGGTAGACGCGGAAATTGGAGAAGAAACTTGAAGGGGTAGCATGGCTTTTTATGGAAATAGAATGATTCGTTTCCCGTTTAAGCTTGATTGTGAGTTTGAGACTATCGTAGACGATAGGCGTGGTGCATTTGTTATCCAAGTTTCACGGCATTCACTGCTGATTGCCCCTGTCCAGCTACGTCAGCCAGCCTGCGAGCTGTGGCACTTGTGGCTCCCAAACAAGATCAGCTCACCGCCCTCGAATTACTCGGCGGCTAAGCTGTTTTCAGAAGGCACGTTGAAGCCACAGCCCCCGCCACCCAAATCTGGAACGTGCACAGCCACGCGTTGTGCGCTCGCAAGATCATCGAAAGAACACCTCCCATATGTCTCGCAACCAACCACCTTCTCGCAGCTTCATCCCATCGAACGCACATCTATCACCCTTGGACGAGCCTCGTAATCCCCTATCGAGTCCCCAACTTTTGCCACTGTTTGGCATCAACAGATCATCAAGTTGCAGCTTCATCCGGCAAGGACCTGATCTGGCTGCGCGTTCTCCGCGCCTTAACCCTCGAGTCGTGGACATGCTCGTCAAGGCAAGACAACATGACAGAAAGAAAAATGCAGCTAGAAGACTGTAAGTAATTCATGGCTGAGATTTTCAGAGCTTGGGCTTGCTGGAGCTCATGATCTCGCCCGCCCGGCCTCCTCCAGCCTTGTCCAGTCTAGTCGTAGCTAATTCATTCTCAGGGCTGGACGACCTGAGCACGCGGTTTATACTGAACCTTCCCCTAGCAGACCTGTCTGAAGCCCAGCGGATATGCTTCCATCTTGAAGAGGCACAATGGTTCTACGAAGATTTTATCCGTCCCCTCGATCCTTCTTTGCCGTCCATGAACCTCCGCCGCTTCTGTGAACGAATGTTTGCCCATTGTCCCACACTCTCGACTTACACTCCAGAGGAACACATGAATGCCTTTGAGAACTTTCTTCAATACAAGAGCCGCGTTCCTGTGAGAGGAGCCATTATGCTGAACGAAGCGATGGATTCAGCCATACTGGTGAAGGGGTGGAAGAAAGGAGCCAACTGGAGTTTTCCGAGAGGCAAGATCAATCTCGACGAAGATGACCTGACATGCGCTATACGAGAGGTTTATGAGGAGACGGGATATAATCTTGAAACTTCCGGTTTAGTGCCAGCAGACCGGAATGTCAAATACATCGAGATTACCATGCGGGAGCAACAGATACGGCTCTACGTCTTCAGAAATGTTCCTATGGACACATATTTTGAGCCACGGACAAGAAAAGAGATTAGCAAGATCGAGTGGTGGCCCCTTTCTGAGCTGCCGGCGTATAGAAAGAAGGGTCGGCCAGAGCAACAGGAGAATGTTGTGAGGGACAACAAGTTCTATAATGTTGCTCCATTTCTCGTTCAACTTCGGAAATGGATTATCGAGCAAAAGAAGCAAGACGCAAAGCGAAATTCGAGAAATCAGTATCTGTCAGCCGCCGTCAGTCATGACGAGCTTCAAACAGAGGAGGACCAAGGAACAGAGCCGACTGGCGCTGCTGGCCTCTACACAACCTCACCGCTCCCTACATCGGATCTCGAGCTAGACGAGAGGTCTTTGAGACTCCAACAGCAAGTTTTGCAAATGCAACAGACCAAAGAGCCAGCAGGAAGAGGAGATGCATTGTTGGCTTTGCTGAAAAGCCCACCTATGAATTCGGACCAAGGCCCACCTCAAAATTTTACACCCCAGACCCCTCTTGAACACACTCTAGACCAAGCTCCTATGCCTCGAACTCCACATCATCAACACCCTCGCCCTCCCCAATTCTCAACCATGCAACCGCCGCCGACGTTTCCAATCCAGACACAAAATGAAACTTTCTCCTATCAGCAACCCAGCTTTCAAAATGACAGGCAGCCAGCTTACTCGAACCACGCGTACAACCAAAGTCGACAGCAGATCCAGAATTCCCATGAAAATCCACATTCTTATCAATCGCAACACCTAGTCCATCCACAACCTCTCCCACCTCACGTTCAGCCAGCTGTCTTTACAGGCGGACCTGTGCACAGTCCAATGATGCCTCCACCGGTTCCACAGCAGCCGCCACCCCAACTTACATCTACACTCTCTGTGACATTAAACAACCCCCAGTTTCCAGGCCTCCACGCACCCATGATTCCGCCAATTCAGAGACAAACACCACCAAAGCTCACAGGACATCACCTAAGTCTTCTCAATGCTTTCAAGGGTAAAAAGGATGACGCAAACGCAAACGGTAATCCTTCGACATCGAATGACCTCCCACTACGACGGTATGTGCAGGAACCAATGCATCCACCACATTCACCACATCCTCCACTGCAAGAATTGCCTGGAGATGCTTCCCGGACGCCTCCAGCGGCTAACCTGCCTCGCGTTGATGATCGGTTTTCAACCAATGCGAGTTCAGGTCTTATACCGAGCATGATTACACCAAGGCAGCCCCCCAGTGATGAGCAGAGGTCAGCGTTACTTAGTATATTCAAAAGTCCTGCGATTCCAGCGGCTGTCCCTGCTATCCCTGTTGCTGCGACTGCCTTGCCCATTAGCGCAACGCCATCAGCAGTAGAATTGTCTGCAGTGGAGCCACTTTCTCAAAACGCTGCGTCGACCTCTGCTCTTCTGAATGACAAGAGGACACCAGGCCATTCGACCAAGAACAGAAGCATACCAGAATCAAACCCAGAAGCCAATCTACCTTTCAGAGCATTATCTATTCCCCCTAGGCCTTCGGAATTGAGCGATAATGAAGCACCTTTACGAAATGGGTCCAGTCATAAGGCACACACAAAAGCAAATGGAGGGCATCATGCACGCAATACCACAAGCCAGGCACCGGCCGCGAAGTCTCCAGAAAAGCCATTCCAGCCGCAGATTTTGAAGCGTCCACAGGCAGGGCCTTCGAAGGCTGTTGAGCCTTCTCCTCTTCCTCAATCTGCATTCCCAGCACTCTCACCACCATCGACGGCTGTGCATCCTGCTCAAACGGCCGAGCATAGGCAGACGCTTCTTTCGCTCTTTGGAAAAGCTTCGACTCAACAAAATCCTGTACCGAGGATTCCAACCAGCAATCCGACACCGCAGCAGCCGATGGCTCCAGCAGCAAGTGTTTCAGTAAGGTCCCGTGTGGGAAGTCTTGCATCAGGAGAGGCTCCATCTCGTCGTGGAAGCCAGGCTCCAATATCACCTGCAGACAAAAGCTTTTTACTCAATTATTTGGGAGCTGTAACTAAGTAGGTGCTGCAGTCGCTTTGAGGCGCACATTGATTTATCTATGATGGTTGCATCAGAGAGGAAAAGTATGTTGAATGATTTCTTAAATTATAGGGACATGTTGAGATACCATGGGGCGGGAATTGGCATTGAAAGGGCATTTTGCAGCGGCTAGCTTGGTATTTCGCGGGCTTTGGGGAGGAAGAGGACATGAGTCAATGAATTGGGACAACCTAGCATACATGGAATAGTGCCCGACATGACAATGACTTAAAGAAATTTCACCTCCAATGCATTCGTAAATTACTATTCCATTCTTTGGGCTTCAAAGTCTTTCTCCAACCAACCATAAATAATGAGCCAGGCGCCACTACGAGGCTGAGAAATCAAGCTTCACAAGCGAAACTTCCGCAAGCCACTCCATCACAGACTTCACTTCCCATCACCGCACTCATAGCACTCTCATTGCCTCACTAGAAGCTCAAAATGAAACCCCGACTCACGACTCCATTACTCCGGACTTTTGACCGACTATACATCTGCACCAATTGCCTCACCCGCTCCCTCCGCAGCTCTCTCGCCACCACTTCTTCTCGACCCTACTTCTCAAGCCAAAACCCTCCTCCACCCCCAAGCGCAGCATACGCACAACTGTCCTCCCGCCGCCTGATCTCCCTCTCCGGCCCAGACTCAACACACTACCTACAAGGCGTCATAACCGCCAATCTCTTCCCTTCCACCCCCCGCAGATCCGGGTTCTACACTGCGTTCCTGAATGCGCAGGGACGCTTGCTGAATGATGTTTTTATTTATCCTGATTTGAGGGAGGGAAAGGGGGAAGGGAGCTGGTTGATTGAAGTTGATGGGAAGGAGGTTGAGAGGCTGGCGAAGCATATTAAACGCTACAAGCTCCGGGCGAAGTTTGAGGTCAAGGTTCTTGACGTGGGAGAGAGGAAGGTTTGGAGTGTTTGGGAGGAAGGGACGGGAGAGTGGACTGCGCATTCGCTGGGAGGTCAATCGGTTGAAACAAGGGAAGCGGGTGAAGAGGTGGGAGGTGAGGACACAAGAGCGCCGGGAATGGGGAGACGGTTGATCTTACCTGGGGACCAGAAGCCGGAGGTTGAGATGGAGGAGACGGACGAGGAGAGTTATAGGATTAGGAGGTACCTGAAGGGTGTCCCGGAGGGTCAGGATGAGTTGGTCAGGGAGAGTGCGTTGCCGCAGGAGAGCAATATTGATTTTATGGGAGGGATTGACTACAGGAAAGGGTGCTATGTTGGACAGGAGTTGACGATTAGGACGCATCATACGGGCGTGGTGAGGAAGAGGGTACTGCCGGTTATGCTTTATGGGATTGGTGAGAGCTTGCCAGAAATCTTGGAGTATCTGCCAGAGAAACAGTTGGGTGTCGAGAAAATTCCTAGGGAGACGAGTATTGGAAGGGTCAAGAAGAGGGGACGCAGCGCCGGCAAATGGTTGGGTGGTGTTGGTAACATTGGGTTGGGTCTTTGTCGACTAGAGATTATGACTGATGTTCAGGTATCAGGAGAAGGTGGAGGCTACAAGGAAAGCGATGAGTTCAAGCTGGAATTGGATGGTGAGGATGGCCAGGAGATAGTAAAAGTTAAGGCATTCGTGCCTCCATGGCATCTCACAAAGCAGTAGAGATATGCCTTCAAGGTGAATGACGGGGACATGGAACTTCAGATACGGGCACTATGGCTGCAATTGTATTTTGTAAATCTACAATCAGGGTATAGCAAATCAACTGAGGATCCCCAACGCCATGCTAAAATTATCATGAGCCTCAATATCCCAAAAGTACACAATTACTTCACAGTCTCTGCGGCTTCCTTCTGCAAGATGTCTTCCTCTATTCTCTGTTTCTCAGCAGCCCTTAATCTAGCCATCGTAGCTGCAAAGTCATTCTTCTTGGGTGTACTTGGAGAGAAGGAGAATTTCGGTGATGCTGAAGGCTTCTCGTCAGCTTTCGGTCCTTTGAAGATATCGGGGCGTTTGATGGGTGTAAATGTGTCTCGGTCTGCCATCTTTAGCCCAGCTTCTGGAACAGCTGGAGAGTCAGAAGGGACAAAGATTCCACTCTTCCGGGCTTTCTTCTCTGCTTTTCGCTTTGCTTTGGCCTGCTCAGCTTCCCGTATCCTTCGTTCTAGTCGCTCGATTTCGTCTTCTTCGGGTTGATCTTCAGTTATGGCTGCTGATCCTTCTTTCGTTGGTTCTTCGACTGGTTCTTTGACTGGTTCTTGTGTGGCTTCCTTGCGCGGGACTGGCGCTGGGGAGGAAGCGGTCTCTGCCATCATAGATGCCCTTGCGGCTCTCCTCTTCCTTCCCTCCTCAGCTAACTTCCTCAGCTCTTGTTGCATCTCATCATCTTCCCTCGACCTCTTGACACCAGCTGTGGCTCCGCCTCGCTCACGCGCCTCAAGATCCTCCTTCATTTGCCGCCTCTTGCCCTCAAACAGCTCATTAGCCCTCTGTCTTTGGAGCTTGGCTTGTCGGTGACCATCGTACTTCGCCTTCAATTCTGGATCACTGAGTACATCGTTCGCAGCCTGGAACAGTTCGTATTTCTCTGGGTCGAAATTTTTGCCCACCTTATCGGGATGGTATTTCAGCGCTGTCTTGCGATATGCGCGACGGAGTTCTGATTCAGAACAGTTCTCAAACGCGATACCAAGGAGCTCGTAGAAGTCGACATCGCTGGTGACCCATTTGAGCAGATCGTTGTTAGCCATGCCGACTGTTGATGTGGTCTTAGAGAAAAGTGAAGTGGTGTTGCAGTTCAGTTGATTTTCTAGTCGCGAAGCACCAATTCAGTCTAGTGCAGTTGCTGACTCATTCCACCAACTTCATGATCACTCCTTCCTTCACTGCCTGTCTATGGGAATCATGAATATAACTCACCTTTACCTTTGCATCATGCGATGGTACGGGCTGGGGGGTACCGCTGATGCCTAACTTTTACTAAGCCTCAAGCCTCCCGGTGATACCTTCTCTGAAATGGAAGAATCCAAGTCGGTGCCCGTTTGTCGAATGAACTGAATTCTGCTGCAGCTGGTACCAACTTCCAAATGAGCGTTGATCTGGCCTTCGCTGTCGGCCTCCGTGAGAATTTGCAAGTACCTGCTTATATAGCTACTTAAATGGTGTCCGAAGACACCACCCTTGAGCCGGATCTGAGATGGTTCTTCCGCGTTGGAGTAATTCCAATTCAAGACATGGGACTCTCAGTACGACACGACCCTGTGAGTTCCCTGGCGGTCTCTGATGCTAGATATTTTACTTTTTGATTGCCATTATTTTGTCCGCCCGGTCGTAACACTCATGGCTAGGCTTTGAAGAAACAGATCGGATCGGAGCTCTATCATGTAATATCATAGCTATCCGATCCCGTATCGCTGTCATAGAGTTGCTTTAATGATGCCACTCGTGCTTCGACCTCCTCTGGTCTTCGTTCAATCTTTCAAAAACTCCGTTGTGAGGCTTCTCAAGGCATGATCCAAAGCGTGTGATCTTGTCTTGCAGCTCGAATATTCATTGTCTAGCAATATCATTTTCAATCGCCTCACGCGCTAGAAAGAAGCAAGTGAGAGGTCGCTAAAGAATTGATTTCAAGAAACACAGCAAAAAAACCAGCAAAAAAAGTTGTTTGTGTAGTATATTTGGCTGAGTAGTTAGCATATTCTAGAGGGGTGGTTCTCACATTGTTTGTAGCACATAGGAGACTGCAACCATTTTCATCTCACGAGCAACCACCTCGACCGCCTAAGACGGGATTTGTGGCCGTTCTTCCAGTGGCTCCTCTACATCCCACCTTAGCAGGTTACAACGAGGCGTTAGACGCGCCACCTTGCAACGGAGATTACGGAGCACCCCATGCACTCTCTCCAATGCGTCACTAACTATTATACCTGCAACATGTTTACTAAGGATGCCAGAGCGCAAAGTTTCGAATCGGACGGAGCAGAAGCGTATGGCTACCAGTGGCTCTTTCCGTACGAAGTCGTTAGTGACGTTAAAAGCGTTGTTGTCAATGCTGTCAAACGAACTTACGTAGGTCCAAGACCACCGTTTGTTTTGCGAAATTTCTCTTATTCAATTGTATAAAGCTGAGCGAAATCAGGCTCGGTCAAAAGATTTCCCCATCCGCCGATGAGCCTGGTTGGCGCCCAGCCGGTAGCGTGTTTACTTCGATCCAACCCTCCTTCCTCCTCCTTTATCCAGTCAATGCGCCCTTCGAGCATGATATAAATTTGCGGAAATGGCAGACCAGAATTCTTTGGTCGTCAAGCTGCCTTACACATCCTCATCAACATCTGCTATCAACAGAAAAAACCAAGCCGCGATCTCCAGGGCTCCACCAGCAACAGCATCCGCATCATCATCGCAGGAGGCCGCACCTGCCAAGATCGCAACTCATTTCTCCCAAAGCCAGTTAGCACTTGCTCTTGCCATCCAAAAGGCGAAGCCGGAAGCACTTTCCACACATGGTAAGTCGAGATGCTCTGCTGGCGCTTCCCTCGCTGATGCTGCTATAGAGTATTGCCAACAACTACGCAAATGCATAAAGACTGGAAGACCTGTTTCGATTGATGGATTGCGCTTCGTTGATACTTGTGATTTCTGGAAGGAGCAATATACCAAGATTCATCTTGAGAACAAAGCACTGCAAGACAAGGTTCATAGGCTGGAACAGGCTGGGCTAAAGCTTCCCGAAACTCCACACGGCCAGTACACTCATCATATGCTGCATATTTCGAGCGGTCAATTCCTTCCAGAGCCTGGAGACGTCGGTCGTATGGACACTGAAGGGTCGAGGAAGCGGTGTGCTCCAGTTGCGGAGGACAGAGAAGAATATCAGGAGCAACGTTACATGGATTTCTCGTCTTCAGAAGATATTTGCATTAGCATGAGTAACTTTGGTAAGCCCGGAACTCGGTCAAGCACTTCCCTCAGCTAATTAATCCAGTTCTCCGCATCGGACGCCAACGCAGCAATATGGAAAGGGCCGCCCAAGACTCCTCCACCTTGGGTGATGTCAATATTCTTGCCAGAAACATCTTCCAGACTTTAGCTCTTCTCGAAACCACTCTGTTCAGTACCTGTCTACCCTTGAAGCTGCTGAGAACCGATAGTGAAGATCATCGAACATCATTATTGATTCAGCATATGATGCATCAAGTCAAAACTTCGTTCCTCTCTTGCTTCAAAGCTATGAACGAGCTGTGCGTTACGATTCCCGGAAGAGCGAGGATGCCAGAAACTGTCTATCGAATGGTCATGTTTTACAAGAAAGCGTTGGGTCTCCTTCATAGCCTGGCAAACGCGCAGGCGGAGTTTGAAACTGTTCAAGAGCGCCAAAGACCAAGAAACAAGCGTAGCAGGATGGAAGAGCGAGAATACATTGCGACAAAGTCTTTGGCGAACTCCCTCACTTCTATTGCCTTAGGTATTGAGTGGATATTCGGACAACCTGGGCATGCCGATTTACTGGAAGGAATTCTCTTTTGCGTTCTGGAACAAACTGGACGTCTGGTCTCGGAGGTCATATTTGCTGAGCACGTCGCTACATCAGATAATCCCGGAAATATCTCAAAAGTCGATGATCAAATACCCTGTGGAAATATCCATCATGACTCTCGGTACATGGTCCAGATCCTGCAGGCTGCGGTGGGAGGGTCGAAAAGGAGGGAACTGATTGCCCAGGTGCTGGCTGCAGGAAATTCCAATTCAAGTATGAAAACACCTCCCGTTAGTTCCACTCTGTCATTAGCCCTTTCTAGCGACTTGCTTTCCAAAGCCAAGAAGCTGTTGCAGAGTACATTGGTGAATTGTGCTGTAGGAGGACCCGGTTTGGAGAGTTTGAGATTACCCACGCCACCGATAGAGGAGGTAGACGTACAATTTGAGGTGGATGATCAAGCAGAGAAGTATGGATCGGAATGGCTGGTACAATCTGTATGGGGCATAATTGGCTGGGATATGATTGCTTAAAATGGGGTGTCTCTTTGCATATTTCGCAAAGGACGAGAGAGAATTGCTTCGATTTAGCTTAAAGCAGAAATTTTAGACAGTTAACTATAACTTGTCTGAGATTCATCATTTTGTCTCGCCTTAAAATCTAATAGTCATTTCAAAAGAGCATTCTGTAATTTGATTTCCCAAATCAACCTCGACCTGAAACTTAAACAACTGACTTCATCACTTCGTCGCTTTCGCCAATGCCGATCATTCGAAGTTGAATTCACATCAACAAGTTCAGATCAACCTCAACCACAACATCCGACTTCCCATTTACAACAACATATTTCCCCTACAAGTCGACTGGATCTCGGCCGTCATATTGCTGACGTCCACGGGCGTCAGAAATCTCCCAAGCGGTTGATGTCCGACTTGATCTCATTGTTCCATGCATCCAAGGAAATTCCAGTATCTTGGAATGAACTCATAGCCATTCTGACCACTCAAGGGTCACCATCGGTCAATGTCCCATGTAGCTTAGGACATTCGAAATTTCCAAATCCACCCATGAAACTGTTGAACTACAGAAAAGATGGCGCGAACTGTTTCACCATACCCCTCAATTTCGACTGGATATTGTCTTTGTTCCGAAGTGCGTGTCGTTCGAGGAGCATTACCATGAGTATACAGATTGGTTTAGGCGTGCCAAAAGAGTCGCACTCGGCCGTACTTGGCATTAAGATCCCCAAAGCATACAGTATTGGGACCGGAACGAGATAAAAAAGTATCTGAGCAAGTTCCCCAGTTTGGGGGACTTTGATGTTTGTTGGCGGATATCCTCCTTTACAGAGGAAAGTTTCACAATACGGAGACTTGATTGAGATTGGAGTGAGATTTGCTCATCGGAAGAATCAGTCTCAAGGCAGCCCGCCACAACGGCAATTGAAGGCGAAGGTCATGAATCTCAATAAAACGTAAAGTGGTGAGCGAGAGAACATAGATCAAATATTGTAGTAAGTACCAAAACAAAAGGGACATTCCGGATTACTAACTTCAGTAGGCTTTCGATAAGATCGCTTCAATCACAACAGAGCAGGCCATGTTGGATATATTGGGTGTATATGGAGTTCTGGGTCTTTCCTTCCCACGAACTGGCCAGGTCCTGGGTATCGGAAATGATGGCATTGGTCATACTCTTAGGTTCAGCACCCTAATGGCATTTCCTCCCAAAGCACCCTTTGCTTCTTCACTCCCACTTCCCAGTGCTGACTTGATTGCTTCATAGTTGGTCTCAACGCTCAACCATTTCCCTCCCTCTTCGTCCAGTGGCGGGAAAAACGGATGGTCTGTCCCAAACATGACTCTGTCCTCCCCACTTGCTTGTATCGCAGCCTTCAGTCCAATCTCGCCGTAGATCACTGCATCTAAGTAGATGTTCTTCTTTAAGATATCCCATACTGTCTTTCTCCTTTTGCCCAGTTTCCCCTCTGCCTTCAAATGAGCATCGTGCTCGATGCAAGACTCGATCCTTCCAGCCAAGAAAGGTAGAGTTCCTCCAGAATGAGCCAAGATCATCTGCAAATCTGGAACCTTCTCAAAAACACCAGACAGTATCATTCTAGTGACCCCAATCGAAGTCTCGAGTGGGAATCCCAGAGCAAGTGGTAGCACATGCCCATAATCACTCGCCCTCTCTCCCCATACCGACCCGGGCAACCCATAATGCGGATGCAAGAAAATCGGTAGCTCCGCATCCTGTAGAGCTTGGAAAATGGGAAGCAGTTCTGGATCATCCAGCCCCTTCCCAAGCCCTGTAGTTCCGAGAATAATTCCCCTCATATATTTCAGCTCCTTCAATCTTGCAATCTCCGTGACAATGATATCCTTCCCACCACTCAATGGCAAAGTCCCAAACGCAAATAACCTTCCCGGAAACTTTCCACATTCTTCATTGACCTCACTGTTAATCCTTCCTGCTGCTTTTGCCGCCTCGGCTGCTGGGACCCAGTCTAACCATGGATTTGCAAGAGAGATGACGGAGATGTCGATGGAGTGCGTGTCCATGAACTCGATTTTCTTGTTGATGTCGTAATACTCCGGCCCCACTGGACGTCCTCGCGAAGTGCTCTCTGTGTCTTCAGCCGGTAGAATGACAAGGCGGAGAGCGGGAGATGGAGGGAAGGAGCGGATATAGGGGATGCTGGAGCGGGATTTTAGGAGCTTGATGTAGGAGGGTGGGTAGACATGGGTGTGAATGTCCACGACGGGGGATTTAGCGGACGCCATCTCGTTCCAACTTAGTCGCCAGATGCCGGAGTAAAGAGAGGAAGAAGATGTTATATTGAAGCTCGTGATGTCGGTAGGACAGGCACGGTTAGCTTTTCCTAATTGGTAATTTTGTTGCCCCGCGGCGCTTATCGTGCCCCGCTTTGTTATCTCACCCCCTGGCCAAGCCCCAGCCGCCTGCCTTTTTCAACGACGACCCGCTTGGCTCGAGGCTGAACAGCCGGAGAGCGGCTGTATCCGCATATCAGATCATAAGATCTTGATCGATATTTCAAGGACAGCTTCCCAAAACTTCCTCAGACTACAAGAATCGCCATAGCGTTGGCAGTGAAGCTTGTAGAACAGGATGGCACCACAGGCGAGCGCTGTTGAAAAAGACAACTTGTTCATCCCAGTAAGCATATTCCCTGATATGACAACGAAGATAATAACACCGCTGTCACAGCTCGTTGATTTCTCTCTCTTCCTCAACGGCACTACAGCCGAACGGACACAAGCCGCTGAATTCATACTCAAAGGCTTCCAAAATGCAGGCTTCATCTACCTAACCAACCACTCGATCCCCCTCCCCACAGTCTCACACGTCTTCTCCACCTCCGCCAAATTCTTCGACAGGCCTCAACTCGAAAAGGAAGCCGTAGGCTGGACAACCCCTGAATCAAACAGGGGCTATGTCTCCCACGGCCGCGAAAAGGTCTCCATTCTCACCGATAAAGATGCTGTCGAGGCAATTCGAGGCCAAGCCCCAGATTTGAAAGAGAGTTTTGAAATTGGGAGAGAAGGGGCAGAAGGAACGCCTAACAACTGGCCCAGCGGGGATGAAGCAGCAAAGGAGTTCAAAGAAACAATGCTGAAGTTCCATGACCAGTGCAAGGTGCTGCATATCGAGGTTATGCGGGCCATAGCTGTGGGGATGGGACTAGAAGAAGGCTATTTTGATGGGTATACGGATGTTGGAGATAATACGTTGCGGCTGCTGCATTATCCGGAAGTGAAGAAGGATGTGTTTAAGAACAATAAGCTGCAGGTAAGGGCGGGCGAGCATACGGATTATGGATCGATTACCTTGTTATTTCAGGATAATAGGGGTGGGCTGCAGGTTAAGAGTCCGGATGGGACATTCGTTGATGCTATTCCTATTCCGGGGACGGTGGTGATTAATGCGGGGGATTTGTTGGCCAGATGGAGTAATGATACAATTAAGAGCACGTTGCATAGAGTAGTGGAACCTCCTGCGCCGGAGGTTGGGGATGTCCATCCGGCAAGGTACAGTTGTGCCTACTTTTGTAACCCGAATTTCGATCGGATGATTGAGGCAATTCAGGGAACCTACGGAGGGGAGAAGGGTCCGAAGAAGTATGAGCCGATTAACTCGGGGGACTACTTGGTGCAGAGACTTGCTGCTACTTATTGAGTAGTCGAATCGTAGTGTATTTATGTTTGCATGCGAGCATTGTTGCATTGTTGCATTGTCTTTGTGTATTCTCGTTTTTCTGCTTGGTCTCGGTGCAATGCTTCAGGAATTGGGGTACTAGTACAGAATGATTGTATTCTGCCCAAGTCATACAGTCTACTATTTAGAAAAGCCAACGAGGTCTTGAAGTCAAAGCTGACCTTGCTCTTCTCGACATATTATGTGCGTTCACCCCGATGTCTGCCTCACTGCCCAGAACCAGCAGCCGCAGGAAGGCTTGCTTTACTTACCCAACGCATCGGAACGTGAGCGATGCCGTAAGAATCATAAACCCCCTGGCCATCCTTGTTTCCCTTCTCTCCATCCTTCATGGGCAGCTTCTTCGTTTGGTCAATGCTCACGAGAGCCCTACTCACGCTTTTGCAAAACCCCTTGTCCCCAGCTGTGACCAGACTCGCCATCACATAGCAGAGGTTTTTATGCCTATTGAAGAACTCCGAACGATTGCAATTCGAACTCTGGAGTAGTCGGCGGAACTGAATATTGGTTCTACCCTTCACGGGACCGTCGATGACTAATTTGACCATATTGAGGTTTGGGCAATTCTCATGTAACAACTCCCATAAGTCGCGCTTTCCTCCTCGATATGAAGATGTGAGGTAGTACAGATCCCCAAGATTCATAGCAAGTACCTTCACTTCCTTCATGACACCCTTGTAAAAATGAATAGCGCCGTGGGCAACCGAGGGGTAGCATTCCTTTGCGGGATCCATAAACCACCGGTTTAAGTAGATTGTGTCCTTCGCATAGTTGATGAAGAGCGTAAAAAGGAGAGCCGGCTGGCTGCTCTTGACGATTGAGAACGTTTTCTTGGCTTCTTTACGTGACTCGCGGCTAGCATGAAGAACTCCGGGAACCATGTCCTTAGCGGTCGGTTGGAGACAGACGATGCGGCCGCCAATAGCTACAATGGCGTGCTTCCAGATTCTCAGGCGGAGTTCAGGTGGGAACTTAGGGAAGAGATGGAAGGATCGTTCGACGCTTCGAAGGTTTTCATCCTGGATTAAGGCGACGCTGATGTTCTTGGCAGACTTGGGAGAGAGACTACGAGCTTTTTTGGAGGTATACAATTGAGGACAGAGAGGTGGATGCTCCATGGCGTTGTCTTCGGATCTGGAGATTCTTAGTGTTTGTATTCTTCGACGTGGAGAGATCAATACCTATCGGAAGTGTTGCCTCGATCCGGATGATCAGAAATCGAGTCCGACATGATGTTGCTAAGCCCAGTTGTCCCTTAGGACAACTGTTCAATGTTCCAGACGGTTTCTGCTGATTTAACTCTAGGTCGTTGTCCTGTGTCAAGAAGTTAGTGGAGGCTAGCAGGTTGAGCCTGATAGCGGTCGCGATTGGCTCTTTATCCTCTCGATTGGAGGATAAATTTGGCATTCACCACCACAGCCCAAATAGGAGGAAATTTATCAAATCAATCGATGAGATGGCTCAGATAGAGGTACAGCTCTATATAAGCACTTTAGGGCCAAACGTAAGAAAGTTGATTTTAATATCTACGAACATGAGATATCGATATCTTCTGCCCCATGAGTCAATTTTGACAGACCACAAATTCAGGACTCTATAACATCCTTCCTCCTATGGTATCCCTCTTTATACTCTCTCTCGAAATGCCCTCTTTTGGACATCAGTCTCGTCACCCACCCTATGTTCTGACCCCAAGGTATATACAATTGAACGATTCCCTTCCTTCTTAAACTTCTACTCAAACACTTGAAATTACCAGTATCACCACTTTATTATAAGTAAAATATGGAAATAGATATAAATAAAGGTAGTAAAATACAGTATTAGACTTGGCCAAGAAAAGTCCTACTTTTGATAAAGGGGTTATATTTTGAAGTGGTCCGAGTCAAATCCCGGAAGTAAGAGAAACGTTCAAATTCAATGAACGGGAACTCAATGAATTCGAGCCGAGGACAAAGAGTAGATGAACTAGAGTCTAAACCCGCTTTGCAATACGGGCAGTTATTTTATTTACGTCCTCCATGGACTTACACTTGATGAGCTGTATTATCATTAATTGAAGTAGGACCTGTTGCTTAAACGAAAGTAGAAGTTCAAGTCTATATTGTTCATAACCCTGTCTTTCAAGATATCATCAATCAAGGTTGACAATAAGTCGTTTTCCGTGGAACGCTTTCGAACGAAATTGACCAATTGCTATTCTCTCCAAAAGTCCCCCATTTAACTCCACCAAAAGAGCATTTAAGCACTACCCGTAGTTCCCATAGTAAACTTAATCGAACACCTTAAATGAAGTTGAATATTCATAAGTAAACCTCGGGTTAGTTAGCCGGGACGACGACGATTGTATAAAATGGCAAGAGTTCTCTGGATAGTCATTCAGCCAGTGCTTCTCGAACCCATACAAGGCACCAGACGCAATACCCCACTTATTTAGAATCCGGGTTAATGGCTACCGGTATGATCGCTCGATTGCTTCCCGTTCTGATAGGTGTTTCGGTAGTATGAGATGATAGCGCCTCTCAAGCATATGCTCAAACAGGTATTGATTTATGCTAACTATCACAATGGGAAAGACAAGACACATCCTCAGATCTTCCTTGCCCCTCATGTACCTGCAATATATCCTGAACGGCTTGGGAGAGTTTTCTTTTTGTTTCAAAGGCCCAATTGTGTTGTAATCAGCGGCAGTTGACCACCCTATCCAGCACCAACTGGGTATCATACACCCAAATTTGTTTGTCAATAAGTGCCTGAGAATATTCTCCAGGGAGGCATCTCGTACAAGATAGGTGGAGCTCAGAGCAATCCATACTCGATAAAACTACTGGCAGAGCGCTGTAAAACCAGCCAAAGTGTCCCCCCATGGCTACGAGTATTCCGTAAAATACACTCCAAATGTCAGCGCCGAAAGTGAGACACTTTCGGGTGTGCTCTGCAACTAGATCGGCAGAGCATCCAAATATCTGGGCCTTTTCTACTGCCCCCTGAGTTTGATGATTATCCCCATCTGGCACGACCTCAAAGATATTAAAAAGAGGCACCTGCTCAGAGCCATATGTTAGATGATCCTTTTCACTCAGACTGTTGTCTTAGAGTGAAGGACTTGCTCCTTAGTGAAAATAATGCATCGCCGAGAAAGAAGTCTCTCTTAGCAAGTCCAATCGCGAGTTCCATACGTTGATGACATGATCAGATCTCGAAGCTGTCGCAGTTTCGTCTCATTCGTGTCCTTAGTCGGGCCTAAAGGCTTTTCCACGTCTGGTGACGGAGCAAGAACAAACGTGCGGGAAGTCCATGCAACGGGTTTTCTGCATTCTTTCTCGCTAGAGCAATGATGGTCGCAGTAGCCCCATGGCAAATAGATGCCATCTCCTTGATCTGTTGGTGTTCTCCATGGCATTATCTTACACAATACAAAGAGAATCTAAGGCTCCTGTAAGACATGCACGATAATTGCAAGATCAGTTTAGAGATATTGACAAAATTCACGGTTCTGTAAGTGGGTCACTCTGGATTATTCTCACTGTTCCAAGAGAGTGCTCCTGCTTGAGCTCATATACTAAACGCCGTCCAAGGCTGCTTTATAAGTCACGGCATGCCGCTGGCCCACTGGCAATAGAACTAGAGTCCCAATCGATGCCCGATATTCTGAGCGGGGTTGTGGGGCTGAAGAGGACCCGGATGGCTGTGGCTTACCTTCACGCCAATGGAAATTCACAAGAGATGGTGGTCTAGCCGTTTCAGGCATGCCTGTGGTGAACTGAAGGCAGCGAGGGACGTGCTTGGTTTGAAAGGGGTGAGAAGAACATCACGTGAAAAGGGACCTTGTCTGGGAACCACGTTCCGTCTTCTCAATCCTCATACCTCATCTTCATCATCACTTATTGACTAGAACACGCCAACAAACCTCCTCATCGATCCCCAGCTTTCAGAATAGCTTCGGGATGCGAGCACTGCGATCAATGCGATGAAGAGCCCGATGGCGCGTGTCGTGGCCTCTGCCTGATTTAATTTCTTTTGTTGCCGACACCAAAGCTGGGCGTCGCATTATTTGCATTCTTGCGATCCCTTTTCGTTCACCGAGCTCCCCATGTTCTACACTTTGTTGGGTAATTTTTGCTGGACCAGCAATCTGATTATTCGGTGTGCAAAGCAGGCTTAGCAGAGTTGTGTGTGCCATGCAATCAAGTAACAGGCTTTTGCACTGCCAAGATCACGGAACGAACCAGCATTGGGCCGTGTCTTATATGTACCGTCCTAATATTACTTCGATATCTATTTTTGCAACAGCTTGACTCAAAAGCAAGTCGATTCCCAGCACTGCCCACGTTGAAGGCAAGCTTCACGTCAAAAGTCTGGGATTCAAAGCTGTGGAGTACTTTGACACAAGTTGAGGAAATCTGGGGCTATGCTTCTCTAGTTACACTGCCCCAATGGCTCTTGAATATATGTCAAGCTTGAATCTTTCTCGTCTTCTAAAATATTTTCTTATAGTCAAATAATCCTGTTCAACATCATGAATTCCGCTGCTTTGATTCAGAGTATGAAATGGATGCATGACAGGGAGCCCAGCTGGCAAGCCCTGGCAGACTTTCTGGCAGATTTTGGACCCTAGCTTTTCTCGACCTGTTCCTCACCGAGGCGAACCCCCAAAAATATGTTTAAGGACGAGGTGGTGATACGATATTTCGCACCCTATCGGCACGGAAAGCTTGTCAGCTATCATCGGAAGCCTGATCATGAGCTTCCAAAGAGGCATTTAACCCGTATCGCCAATCAATATGGGTGAAGCTACTGGCCTTACCCCTCCTCGTCCGGCGAGGAAACTATGTCTGTGCGCGTTGGCTGATTTGCAACACACCATAGACTGCTTTTATAGGCCAATCTCACCGCGATAAGCTTGTTGAATGGTGGAAGTCTTCATGCAGTCCTTCATACACTGCAGAAATCCAGCTCACGAACCGACGGGCCACAGTTTCTCCAATAGAATATTTGTCCTTAAGGACGAGTGAAGTCACAATCACGATGATTCAAGCACTCAGGATCCCGCATATTCGGGACAGGGACGAATTTGTGAGCTGGCAGTTCTCGCAAAATATTTTATGCGGTGCCAATTCCTACACTTTGGGCAGAAAAGTCAGGAGCTGGACTTTTTCACATTCTCTGCACCACAACATAACAAACTCGAGACAATGGCGTGCTTTATGAAGCAAAATGAAGGTGGCATGGAGGTACTTCCGGGGAGTGGAGGGGTCCCGCATTTCAGTAATGAGGAAAGTGAAACGGTGATTCCGGATGCGAGAGAACAGAGAGATCCCGGCAGCGAGAGCGGTTCCGGGTACGTTCGATTGGGAAAGTTTTATTTTGCAGGACACTTACTGGTATTCCAGCAACCGTACAGTACCAAAGCACAAGAGTTGTCATCGAAACTTCCTCTTCTGGGTGGCGTATATCCGCAAAAAACCTAAGAATATTGATGAGACTGAGCGGCGAACTTGCCCCTTGAATGACTGCGAGAAGACTCCTTTCGACACTCACGACGCAATGCTTGAGCATCTTTATACTTGCCGACACTTGGCAAAAGGATCTTACAAATGTTGGGATTGCGGGAAATTTGAACGAATCAGCAGAATTCACACCAATGGCTGTCATGAACTACGCCGATTTTCATCGGTAGCAGATTCGCTCAGGCGGGCGAAGCAACTTCTATCATCTCATAGCCACAAGAACCGCAACGGCTCCCAGTGTGCTACGAATAGCCAGGCTACCTCCGAAAAGTTTGCAGAATTGCCTACTCCACAAGATAACAGACACGTGGGTACTTTCCTAGACCCCACCGGATCCGCATCAGAGCTGGACGCGCGCTGGATTCCGGAGATCCATGAGCTAGATATACCAGCAGAGTGCGCCGCCTACGACAATTACATGCCCTATCACCAGTATGTCAGAGCTCAATCGCAAAATACGTGCCCTGAGTTGAGTGCTAGCCATGGTTCTGCGCATGTTTCCAACCATCAGCTGTACAACGAGCATGCTCCTGCTGAGCTCAGTAGTGCCTATAATTCAACGTGGACGCCTGCAGAGGACAGACGCCAACCAAATTCCCAACACTTCCAGTCATTGACCTATTCCTTTTCTGAACGCACACATGGTGACCTTCAACACTTCCTTCAAGACCAGTTCGAAAATGCTGGCCATAGCTACACATCATATGATGAAGCTCGCGTTTCCAAAGTCCAATCGCCTGTGTCTCCGATTTCCGCGCATGATTATCCAACATCCTTGCTGTCAAGTTCAGCAAGCCGAACAAATACAGATGTATCGGGAGTGTCCTTGGGGTCCTTTTACCCCTCAAGAGACACCTCGATGTCCAGCTTCTCGTCGCTCAGTTCGCGACCCGAGTACTACGAAAAGCTTCCGTTCCGTTTCTTGGCAGACGGAGGAGAAAACTTGATATTTTCGGAGCCAGAGTCAATGGAAGAGCATGTACACCCAGCTGAATTACCTACATCAGTTAATGCCATCCCTCTCAACTGGCTTGGGGATGAGTCAGGTTTGATTGTCTCGGAGCCAGAGGCCATGGAAGAGCTTATCCAGCCAGTGGAGTTGCCGACATCATCCAATGCCTCTTCTTTGGCCCACTTCGAAGGAGGCCCGAATTGGATGTTTATGCCAGAGTTGGTTGGAGACTCCGTCACTCCAGTTGAGATGCCGACGTATTCCAACAAATATTCTCCCCATTTCAACTCGGCCGCTTCGATCCCGAAATGCTTCCCCGCCCAACATGGGATTTCAGAAGCGATTCAATCGCAGGATATTGAAGCTCAAATCCCTCCAAAACGCTCCCCTCCGCATTCAACAGGGCTATGTGACCCTTCATCTCCCCCAGTCTCAATCGCTCCGCAGTCAAAATACAAATGTTCCTGTGGCTTTGAGTCAAGTGGAAAAGAACTCTACAAATCCTCAAACTTCAAACGTCATCAAAGTACAAAGAGTTGCCAGCGTCAGCGCGTATCTCACTACAAACGCCCTGGAACAACGAAGTCTTGGCCGTGCCCGTATCCTGGCTGTCGCAAGAAATTCACTCGCTCTGATAATCTCCGCGTCCATCAAAAGAAAAAGCGTCATGGCTTGGAGATAGAATTGCTACCGGCAGGCTCTTTTTCTCTGCAGCCAGAGGCTGCTGCACTACAAGAAATGCATGAGCGCCATCGATATCAAGGAATTGTGGACCACGATAGTGGCACAAGTGTTTGGAAATGAGTAAGAGCTGTTGATACGATCTTGGAGGTCGGCTGGTCAGAAAAATTGGAGCTCGCCCTCCGCGTGGACTCGCGTTGACTTGAGCTCCCAATGACCCAACGTGGTCGAGCACTGAAGAATGCTGGAACTTTCTGTTTCGCTCTTATCTCCTTAATCTTACTGTCTAAAATTTTATCGCGAGGCGGTTGATTCAGTAATTTAATGTCCATTTACAATGAAAATCCACGGTTTTCAAGCATAATAAATTCCCCTTTCTGCATCCTTTTTCCAATCCAGCTAGTATCAAATTTCTCTCGCCTTACCTTCTCACGTCCTTACCGCAACTTTTAGGACTGAGGCTCAGCATGCAAAACCCTACAGCAGTATGCGATAGATGCAGGTACCTGCATTCAGTTCTATTTTCGTATCTTGCCTACCCTGTACCAAAGTCTCACATGTCCTCAATCTCGTCCTTAATTTGAGGTTCATAACAGAGGAAGATCTTCCATCCAGAAGGACTCAACCTCCATTTCGGTTTTCAGGCTGCAACTGCAAGACGACATGGTAGGGATCGTCCTATCAGGTTGGACGCAGGCCGTCTATCCGTTTTGGGATCGTGAGTTGTAACTGAAGGCGGGTCAACGCGTGATTTTCCTGAGACACAAGTCTGCCTTAATTATTAGAGCTGCATGATACAACGCTAGGGGCGAGGCCTCCGAGGTGAGGTTTATGAATAAGAGGGAAATCTCCTCACGTTCGGAAGGATCAAAAGTTTGAATCTTCCTGAAGCTTTTTTGATCCGAACTACTTCGTAACTTACTCGCCACTCCCAACTTCTCTCATTCGGACTCACCAACATATTTAAATATAATCGGAAACTGATACAATAATGTCCCGCCTCCCACTTCCACAACAGTAAGCTCCCATCCCCTGCACCTTGCCCCTCTCTAACCCCACCAGCTCCACACAACAAAACGGCACACATCCACCCTCTCCTCCACCTCGAGCAAACCAACACCCCTCACACTCGGTAGCCTACGCCAACTACAAAGCGCTCCCTCGAATCTACATACATATTTAAGAAGAGACCAAAACTTCGAACGAGTTCCGCTGGGATTGGAAATAGAGAGGAGATGTGGGGAGGAGAGGACAAGGGAGTTTGAGGAGCGGTGGAGGGTAGCTGGTGCTGGTTAGGGGAATGTTAGAAGTTCAATGTTCGACAACTTCGAGTACAATGAAGCATCCGTGTTTTATTTTGGATGGATAAGCTCGAATTTTCCAGATGAAAGACCTTGAATTGCCGGTTAAATGAGTCTAAGTCTTAGATGAATAAAACCTAGTTTCTAGGTTAATGACTTCTAATCACTATGAACGTCCTTCAAGTTCTAGATGAATGACCTCTAAATTTTAGTACAATGACCCCACAACTTCGTATCTTAAACAATCAAGCAAGTGAACATGAGGTGAATGTCCTACAACCCCGAGTACAATGTTCCAGTAAATTCGGGTACAAATAAATCCTTGAACCAGACACAAATTTAAAATGTACCTGCCAATTCGAGAGTAATTGTCCTATAATTTCTGGTGCAATTAAGGACTTGAACATAAGTTAAATGTACCGTAACTTTGAGTAAGATTACCATTGAACACTTGAAAATCGCAAAAATAAAGAAGGCAATTTGCGAATACAGTGCATTCAGCTCTCACTATCTTATCTTCTGAAAGGTAAAAGTCCTCTAAAGCACCACAGAACTCCCAGACTATATCAACAAACATCAATACAATTCACTTGTCGCCGTCCCGCTTTCGCTTTCTCGATTGCGCCGTAAAATCAAGTACATCCTCACCCCAACACTCATCACCTTCCTCATCCGCGACCCCCTTCAAAGACCTCACAAGCTCCATGCACTGCATAGCTATCCTCCGCCTCTCACGCGATGTCAAAGACTTAGCGTGCGCCCTTCGGCTGATCTCCGTGCTTCCGAATCCGACGAGAGGGGCCGGGGTAGGTGCGATCCGCTTCTTTCCTCCGCCGCCGCCGCCGCCGCCACGTGCAACTCCCGGGGTGGCTTCTCCGGGACGCGGGACACACTCGAGAAGAGGGCCACAGGATGTGCCGACGATAGCGAATCCGCCGTTCTTGAGCGAGCCGCCTGTGTAATTTGCTGGTGCCATGCCGGAAATGGCTGGCGCTTCGACGTGTTCTGCGATGAGATGCGCTTCTGCGTTTTGCTGGGCTTGATAGAAACTGCAGCGGCTTGCATTACCGCCGTAGTGGCAATTCGCACACGCTCCCTTGAAAAGACCTTGAGACCAGAGAATTTAGCGGTTGTGAGGGGATGGGGTCGCTATATCGAGTACGTACCTTCGACTGTGCAGCACTCAGTGAATGGGTTGTTCCCCCTATTGCACTGGTTGCAGGGTTTCTCGGCGATCTCGCCCCTCTCGGTGCCGACCCAGGCTTCCTCATAGGACATTCTCTTCCTGTCCTTTTTGAAAGTCCTCGTGGCTCGGATGGTGACTATGTTTAGGATCGGCAGCTTTTCCAGTATAGAGAGAGTTTGGGTGGACTTTGAAGGTGGCTCGCCATTGATGAGAATTGGTACAGGTATCAGCGCCGGTTCTGAGAGGGGTTGAACCACAGAGACAGGGACATTGGTGTTATGAGGTGGAGTCGTCGCTGCAATAGTATTTTTTGCTGATGTCTTTTGCTTGGGTGTTGCTCCGGTCCCACCTTTGACTCGAGCCTGCGGCGTCGTGGCTACAAGTGTCTTGGCTTTCTTTGGTGTCTTTGATGCTCCTGTTACTGCCTCTTTACATTGCGCAAGAGTCTTCTCTACAGCCAAGACACCTTCAGTTTGAGGACTCGGGGTTGTAGATTGTGTTGGTGGTTGTGTGCGGACGTTGCTTGCCATCGCCATGATGGCGGTGTTGGGCGTTGATGTGGTTGTCGAAGGAAAGACTGCAGAGATCGTAGATGTCGAGCAATCTAGTATAAGAAAACACGCTAGTGTCGGCAATTAAGGGTCGAATACTGCTCATGACTGTCTTTGTGAGGAAAATTCCGAATGCGGATGAATTTCCGTACCTTTGTTGTGAATACTCCGTCAAAGATGGGACAATGGCTTATTATTTTAGTAAGGTTGCCCCAGCAGCTACCTAGAAACATTATCTAGAGAAAATCGAGAGGCTATTCAACATCTTGTTGGGACATTGTTAAACAAGAGAACGGACATTGATGCACTTGGAACTGTTAACAAGGAAAATATAAATTCATGAAAACGCACCACCCACTTTCACTTTACCACATTATTTCAACGACTGCTCGTATTTTCTGCAATCCTAAGGCAGTTAAGAACATTCTCTTGGTATCAGTTGGTATATTTTCAGATACAAGAAGCAGAATGTACTAAACTGCGGTGGCACAACTCGACCGTGAGAGAAAATATGCCTCTTTGAAGAGGAGCACGGCTTTCTACTTCAACAGATTCTCTCAGCGCGCGCCCGTGCATTCGAACTTCCAGAGCGATGGGTCCTCCTTAATGCAATGCAATTGAGCGGACGTGCCTAGAGGATACTTTGGTCTTGTTTACCCATAAAAGGGGGTGCCAAGAAAATTAGCGAGCTCAAATCCAAGATGTTCCTCAAGCTTGCACGTGACTTTACTTCAATTCCAACCAAAACTTTGTTTTTGATTGATTATTTAATTGATTATATGCTTTGGAATAACCCAAGCTAGGCAGAGCTATGCTACAATGCCTGTATCCCGCTTATGCCATGCTTCCTATCCAATCTGGGTTACTGTTCATCCCGTTGCCTGGAAACCAAATGCTACCAACAACGCCGCGCTGAGAGGAGTGACATCCAAGACAAAACCGTAATGCTTTTCCTCTCCGAAAAATGCCAAGTTCTTCTGATTCGTGGAACCAGGGGTATATCCATTGCTCGTTTTCAAGGTAAAAAATGCGCGCTCATAGCCGCCCAATCGCATCCAATGCCAAAAAGAAAATCTATTTCGTTAAAATTCAGGGTTCCAGAATCAAGTCCTCGATATTGAGAACTCTGGTGGAAGAGCCTTCGCCGTTTGTTCGATGATCTGGAACAGGTGCTGGCATGGGGCTCTCTGCCTCGTCGAGAGGAGTCAGATCCTCGTAATCTGGGATGGGGTCGCCCTCGTACAATTCCGAGTTTCCAGTGAGGTATGCTGGGGGGCTGGCCGGAACATTCTCATAAAGAGGTGGCTGCTCCTCATCCCAGGAAATACCCATACCCGGTCGTTCGGTGACCGTAATGTTGAAATGCATTCTCAAAACTCTCGCAGCACCCGTTGGTGTGACTTGAGTCGGCTTTTTGATGGGGGCAAATTCCTCTGCAACAATCATCTCAACAATCAAGACATGCGAGACCTCAGTTCCGTCCTCGGACTTCATATCGCAGATTGGCCTAGAATCAGATCGGATGCCGAACGGGAATTCCAGCTCAATCATTCCATCAGGAGAATTGTAGTCCGCCTTCCACCCCGACTTCATCTCATCTGTGCCAACTGTGCGCACATCCTGGTGTGCCATTCCCTTCTTGGCATCATCAACATTGCCCAACTTCGCAGCGTGCTTCGCACATGCTGGCGAGATCGTCTTTTGTGTCTCGTCCAATCTCCATGTTAACCGCTTCAACTTCCACTGTGTCTGTGTCTTCGTCTCTGTGTTTCGCTTGACAACCCCGTCTATCCTCATAGAAATATTGGTTGCGCCGATTGGGTGGATGACGGCTGGCAGCTCGCAATTCGCTGTGAGATTCGTGGGAGGGAAAATGCGGATCGAATGGCGGGGCTGATCGGAGGGGTAAATCGCGCGCTTGATGTCGAGAGTCTGCGCCAGCTTAATGGGCTCGCCGAGCTTGGGTGTAACTACTGCTCGCAGAACATAATCGATCGCAGAAAGACCTCCCTTCATTGTCGCAGGAAGGTGGCCAGGGAGAAGGAAGCTGAATGGGAAGTTGTGTTCGCCTGCGGGGGATAATTAGTACAGTCCATTGCAGAGGTTTCGCTCAAACTCACCTCGCTGTAAGGTTGCTGGGCCTGGTAGAAAATTCCAAGTGGTCAAATCCGTACATTGCTTGGAGCACTCCTGGCAATGAGCGTGGAAGGGCTTCTTTCTTGTTACTTCCAAAGCTAACCTCATCTTGAACGAGTCAATGGCCATGAAATCTTCGTGGATATTGAGCACAAGTTGGCCCGAGAGCAATGCGCCAGAACTCGAGGCTGCTGTCCCGAAAAATACTAGAGGCGGAGATTCGATCGTAACATCGAGAGTTGCAGTTTGGGGGATTTTGTTGGAGGAGGACTTTGGGGAATGCAGCCCTACGAGGGACAGTCTCTTGTGCGAATCGGGCATCTTGATGCTGCGGTCGTCAGATGCGAGGGAAGAACCAGATGATGAGGGTGTTCTGTCGGAATAAGCAGGCCGTTTGGTGCTCGAGGAGCGTCGCTTGGCCTTTTTAAGGTCTGTTGAGATGTCGAAGGTGCTGGCGTGACGAAAGAAAGTTGATACTCGGGGCATCACTGCGTGGGGCATTTTGAATGATCGATTCGCGGCCAAATGCGGAGAGCGCGAGCGAGGGAGCGAGCGAGGGCCTTGCGTAGCCGGGATGACGGCACTGGAACTTTTCTCCTTCGGCCTGCTTTCTAGAAGGCCGAGCGAATTCTTGGCAGGAGCAGGCGTAGGCGCAGGCGCAGGCTCAGGCTCGGGGCAATGAGGTCAGTGCCGGCGACGAGTTCGAGGTTCTTCTCGAGCAACACGGAGGAGGGTAAGTAAGTGTTCGTGGTGGTCTGGCTCAACAACACATGATGAAGAGGGCAGAGTTTTCCTTTGTCCACTGTCGGATGCTTTCAACATTTGTTTCCCAACGCCGGACCTCCTCCTCGGCGGGGCTCAATGGATCTTATATTTCATGGGCAGAACCATGAATTTATGTGTCACGGTGCAGCAGTCTGTAACCACGGAACCTATATGGCCCAAGGGCCCAAGCCGCTGGGGCGCGGTGTACCTGAGAGCGTGAGCGTATGTTGACTATCCGGGCTGGGGTGGTTGATGGCTCTCGGTGGTGCTGATGTGAGCTGGGCTCGGCGGTCCCAGTGCCAAGCTGATGCATGAATCTGCGATGCCCCCTCTTGCGTCGGCGATTTTGCTCTTGGGTCACAAACTAAACTACTGTGCGACTAATCCTGTACGGGGCAAGGACTGGAGACGCGCAGAAGGCGTCATGCCAAACGGGGTACGGTCATCTGATGATGGGAGCAATCCAGTCGGCCTGGGTGCGAGACGCGACGGTGCATCCCTGAAAATAAACGTAAGAATACTGTACTAAGAACACGGTCATGGGTCTGAAGCCATGGCGCCCGCTGAGAATCAGGCACAGGGCACCGAGCACAGAGCACCGAGCACCCCGAAAAGAGGAGGGCCAACGGAGGCGAGGGCTTGCACGCGCCACATCTCCCTCTGGGACCTGATGGGCGCCCGAATTTCGAACACTCCGGCTCTTTGGTCTGGATGTTGGCGGTAACGCTGCTCAAAACCAACGTGGCAGCCAAACAGAAGTGCCAGCACTATCGCGGTTCCGCTGCTGTACCACAGTCCTCCGTAAGCGCAGCATGCACAGATGGGCGTTTAGAGGCTCTTCGTGCTGTAGGGCCACAGAGCACAAGGGTGGCTCAGACATTGCAGTCCGGGGACGGCGGCCAGGTCGCAGGTCGAATGTGGCAGTGGAGAACGAGGCTGGGCTGAACACTGCTCAATTGGGAGGGCCGTCTTCTGGGCAAGCCCCTCAAAGGCTCAAAGGCACATGCCAGCAGCGACTGCCAGCAAACCAGCAAGCAGGAGCTTCATATCGGCAACATTGCGAGAGGTTCAGGAGTCAGGGGAAAGATGAGAGCTTCACCGCGACTATGCACATTGGCCCAACCTGTCACCTGCCAGCTCACTTCCAAAAGGGTACTCTGCAAAGCATTGGCAGATGTACCATCTCTAGCCGCCGCAAAGTCAGCTGCTCACCTCATGAGCTGTGGAACTTACGAGAGACATCAAATTTTCCCCTATGGGACCAGAGGATAAATCGTGGCGTGTTGCCCGGCAACGTTCCCGATGGAAACCCGTTGGATGTTTTGCTTTCAATTCCTCAAGCAATCTCTCTCACTGGTGGCGGGCAAAGGGTACAACCCTCGCGCGAGTTTGCAGCTCGAACACATTCAGGCCATGACTAAAGTGTTCGAATGCACTTCATTCGCTGGCTGTGGAACCTTTCTGTCTCATCCTACACTAATTTCCGCATCAAGATCCATTGCAGATCGTTTGGCTGATGGGCAAACACGCATTCGTCGACTTCAAGCCTTCGTGGCTGAGACTTTGAATGCCGGCCTCCCCAGCTTTGAGTTTTGCTGTGGCTGCATGTCGCTCACCTCCGGATTCGGTGAAACATCTCGAGGCTGAGCCTTTTATTTCACATGATCTCAACACCAATCGCCTCTTCCGAGCAAGAACATTCCCAATCAAGCTCGAATGCCATTTCCACAACCCGATTGCGTATGCAACCAATCAAGGTCCGGCACGATGTCGAAAAGATCACGTCAACAACACCCTCAGAATGCGGGGAAAACTACCACACACATCACTGGCGCGAGGTGCGAAACGACAGACGACACGCAGACAGGAAAAACCTGCTCTGTGCACCCCGCGAAATGGCGTGAAACTTTTGATATTCCAAAGTTCACATCTCCTCGGAGAGGGTCATGTGAGCACGCCTTCCCGCAATACCCGTTGCCAGGGGCGCCCAATGCGCTCGTTTGACAGGCAAGGAATTTGCTCCTGTGCTACGCCGATGAAGTAATAGAAATCGCCTACTCGATGCTTTCCCAGCCTGGTGACGAAGAGGCCCTCGCGTTGCCTATTGCACTAGGACTCAGGAGTATCGAAAAATGCGCGCTTTCTTTCTTTCCGTGCCCAGACTTGGAGCCAGAATGGGGAACCCATTACCTAATTCCTCGTCTCGTTTTTCACGAACCCGTGCATCACCTCATCCTCACCAGACTCTGCCCACTCTTTCATACCCTCATACCCTCTCGTTGACCCCATGTGCCCTTAGTGTGTCATTTCCACTTACTCGAAAATTACTCGACGGGATCCACTTGATGCGCAACAAGCATGCGCAGATCTCGTGAAGTCAGAACCTAACTTTGATGCAGAATGCCCCTCTTCTGCCCCGCAGTGAAAATTCCAGGAAGACATGCGCAATTGCGTTCCAGCCTCGCGCCATCCCGAGCCTGTCCCGGCCCACTCCTTCCCTGTCCTGTCTTCCAGGTTCAAGAATAAAACCTCCGATTGGAACATCAGACAGCTCGCGTAACTGTATTACTTGATAAATGGAAAATTATTTCTTCTAGTTCTTCTGGAATAATAATCAAGTGGGACAGCGTACAGTTGACGGCGGCCGATCTGGGTGGTGCAGAGGGGAAGGAAGGGGCATTTCAAGGGGGTGAGAGTTGGCCGGTTTGTTGGAGGCTTGCCCGAAGGATGGCCATTTCGGGCGCCTCCGACGGGGAAAATGAGGCCAGAAGAGCGTGAACTTACGAAAAACAAGCTTCTGAGCTAAGAGTTGACAGACTTACACTTACTCGTAGTTGCCTTTTGGAGGTTTGGTTTGTGATTACGTCCGGCCCCAAGATCTGATGTTCCGTGGTCCAGGTCGCTAAGTAGTGGCGCGTTCTAGAACGGAAACAGCGCTTCATGGACCTGATTCTGGGGAGTTGGAATGGTTGAAGAGAAGAAAGGACTATCGTAACCAATGCTGCCTTCATCGACTTTGAAGGAAACTCTTAGCAAGCCCATCAAATTGCAAGTAGAAATGAATGGGATACAGCAGCAAGAACTCTCACAATTGTCAATCATTTAAGTCTGACTCGTCAAACATAACGCTTCATTCTGACAACGAGAATGTCTGCACCACCACAGAGGTTCTTTCTCATGGCTCCTCACTCGAGAATTGTGAATTAAAGATAATCGTCTGCACAAAGACAAACTAGAGGCTGGCTCCAGGGCACGGTCCCCGCCTGAACCCCCTTTTCACAAGCGATCAGGTGATCGCTTCGTAGTGTGTGCCCGAGCGCCCGAAGGTATGTACGCTATTTCAACGTCCTTCGTCAACAAAAGACTTAAAACGTCTTTTTTCGTGCCTTCTTTGTCCCAGAGACTGTGCGACAACACCACCAAAACATGGAGCTTCGAGCGAAGTTCCTACTCCCAGGGAGTGGTTGTCGGTATTGCTTCGGGTGGAGAGAACGACGAGCTCTAAGTCGAGATTTTTGCGTGTGAAAAGAGTGTTGACATTTTGCTTTTGCAACATTGTGCTGTGCCATGAAAACCTTCTGATGCGGCGGGTGTAATGTGTCCTCCCCGAGGTCGGGACTTCCTCGCTCGGCGGAAGCGAGTTAAAGATTTCCCCCCACTTTCCGTAAACTTCCTTCCTTTCCCAAACACCCCCATACCATGCATGCCAACGCTGCGTGCTCCATCTCAACCTTTGAAGGCACGGGGCTACATAGAACATTCGGTAAGGATCCAGATTGAGGCCAAGCTCTGGAACTTTGCTAACACCTTCCTGGCACTTAAGGACATCAGTCAGTCTAATGGGCAAAAATCACACTGCGTCAACAACACAACGCCTTCTTTCTCCGTTCAGCTTGCATCGTGTACTAGATACAACTGACAAGTGTATCAAAGATAATGCCTAGAACCATACCTCGAGCTGTCGAGCAGCGCATACAAGACCGTAACTACCTCTTTCTTCCTGACCCAGAATTTTCTATATCTTGCATCAAGTTAACGGAAAGATTCTGACAGGGAACATATCTTCCGATCTCCGCCAGAGCTCTAGTGGTTATAATAATGCTCGAACAGGCATGCCCCTCGGAATACCAGAGGGCGCATTGCGCAATTCTCGATGGCTTATTGCACCAAGATCCCAACAGTATCTACTATGGGTGCTTGAGAGGTTGTGATTCTCCCGGGAGTCACCTACTACTCCTGACTGCCAAACCAAAGAGAGAACAGAAACAAACGAGCACTACCAAAGCAAACCGGCAGGGAAGCTGAAACTCGCAAGAAACAAATACTCAAGGTTCGCACCCAAGGCCTCCCTTGACTCATAGCCCACTAACCTCCAAGATCTAAAGATTGTCCACAATGCCGATCTCAGGCCGAACTAGAGAGGGTAAGAAGAGAAGTGATCATACTAGGCAGCGCAACCATCAACAAATCTGCTCTTGCGGCCACTTCTCTTCTGGCCCTACTCAATCCTCCATTTCATTTCTACTCTCAACAACGTAAGCACAACATCCAAACATCGGCTGAGCACACTGTAACTACTAATCACTTCAACAGATCGCGAAATCGGCATTACAGCCCATTTTCTGTATTCCTCAGATGTCAGGGTTGTGTTGGATATTAAACAGGTTTGTGCGACAACTTCTTCGTATAATTCTTGATACTAAAGTCGTAGGGCTGGCGATTGGAGAACAAGCCGCTCGTGGACTTCAAGCCGAGGATTCTATTCTTCGCTGGAACACCATGCTCAATATTGGCGAGTACGATGCCGGGAGGGCAGAAGCCCTATCTTAGTTTCTTCTTCATTGCTAAGAAACAAATAGGAACAAGGCCGAGACGGAAGAAGCAGCAGGAAATGGATCTCTGACTGGGTAGCGTTTTACCCTCTTCACAGAGCTCCTTCGCAACCGATCGTCCTCGGCGATTAGGCCACGGCCGTCAAGTACTACGCCGAATGCATGAGGACTGGGAGTCCAGATCCACCTTCGCAGACGCAATCGGGTATCAATACTTTGGAGCAAGAGGAAATGTCAATGCTTCGGAAATCGACTTTGAAAGCGCAAAAGATGTAAACCAGAAGATGTAGATATAGATGTAGCCATAGAATTTGAATATCAAGCACTTCTAGACACCTACAGAGAACAAAGTACCCCTTCTCTACTGATTCAGATTCACATGATTGAGCAAGTTTGGAGACTTAAAGTAAGTCCTTCATGTGGGCAGGAATCTACCTTCTTTTGCATCATCTCCCTTTGTCATGTACCAGATCAAGCAACTTCATTCAAGCTAGCATCATACGTTAGCTAGCCAAAACATCCTGGAAAGTCTGCATAACACTCTTTGGTTTTCATCTATGCTTTCCACAAGTCATCTTACTTAATTTGGGTGCACTAAACAGGAAATTCTTTTTGGTGGACACTAGAACAACAAGGGCAGTCCTACCTTTCTACTACTTTGGGTGGCAGTATTTGGGATGACAAAGCTGGTCTGTGGAGTCATTGCACGTGCGACAGGAACACCTTTTGGCATGCTCCCTTACTGACCAGACACTACGGGATCTTACATCGACTTTTGTCACGTGGTATAGGCCCTTCGGTAAAGCCTCTTCGTTCAGCAACCCCTGACGCTTGGATCCTCTCGTTGTTTTTTGGATGGACTGTTGTGGGTGTTGTGAACGCCTAGAATGACCCGCCGCATTCGTATATCTATAAAGCTGGGGGTTTTCAACAAGTATGATGTGTATTCTGCTAGACTTCGACAACTAGAGAATTCCTGATCTCTTCCGATAGCATCTCGATATATTTCCTGCCTTGTGGAAGAGCTAAAGAAATCTCGTCAGCATGGCCTCGATACACTCTGCAACCAGGGTTGAGAAGAACATACCAGCATCCATATGCATAAAATGGTGCGGAACGCCCTCGAACCTCTTCATCGTAACCTCGTTCCCAGCCTCCACCAGCCTCCTCCCATACGCCTCCCCCTCATCCCTCAAAGGATCACACCCAGCCGTATAAATAACCGTCTTCCCCAGATTCTTGAAACTATGCGCTATCATCAGATCCGCAAACCATTTCACGTCTTCCGTCTGCTTGTTCCTCTCTTCAGGGTCCTTACTCAGACTGCTCCACTTCAAGTCGTCACACCACTTAACCTTGCCCAGTTTAACGTGGGAGCGAATTCCATCTCCTGCATACTCTTATACGGGCTTCCTTGTGCATTTTCGTATTTGCTTAAATCGTCGACAGTCGGTGTTCCCACAACCACTAATCTCAGCGGAATGTCTGCGTTTCAAGCTAAATGTGCCAGTATCAATGCAATATTCCATCCTGCTGAGACTCCCCCAATTGACATCTTCGTGGGATTGATGTTGAATTGTTCAACTCCATACGGCGAAGTTATGTATTGTAGGGCGGCAAAGGAGTCAAGGATCCCGGTCGGGAAGGGGTTTTCGGGGACAAGCCGATATGCTACGTCGATGACGGCTACGTTGGCGAGGGATACGATGTGCTTGCAGATGTGAGATTCAGTGTTGAGGTCTCCAAGTCCCCATCCTGTTACCTATCAGCAATCTGCCAGATTTCCTGGGTATTCCGAATCTTACCTCCACAGTGGAAATCAACATGTACCGGCCAAGGTCCAGGACTAGCTGGCTCGTGCATCTGTACTGAGATCTCCGCTCCTTGATAGCCCAGGATTCTGGTATCCCATATCTTTGCAGCTTCTGGAGCTGGAGCTGTGCCGTATGAATAGAGGACGGAGTATTTGCTTCGCAGGAGGTTGATGTCGATCGGCTTGTTCGGGATATTCGCTACATGCTCGTTGTAGAACTTGACGAATGTTGGATCAAGGGAGGAGAGGACTGAAGGATGTATCGGATTGAGTGCTTCGTGGTGTTGTGCCATGCTTCTGGTTCAAATGGAGGTAGAAAATTTGAGGTAGAGGAAATGGCAACTGGTTTGATGACATTGAGGGAAGAAGATTGGGAAGACGTCTTCTAGGTTTTGATATTGAGAAAGGTTCCTACCTCAAAAAAGTTCGTCGCTACTGCAATTCCTGTCGCAATTATCTTGTAAACTTTGTCAAAAGTTGAATTTCATACAAGGTCACCAAATCTTGATGAGCTGAGAGCTTGGGTGATGTCCGAAAACCCACCGAGATAGCTGTCCGAAGGGTACATGGGGGGCTCGCTTGCAGCCCCTGATCCTGGTGTCGATCATCTAGCCCGAATAGGGACGACAGCTTTTGCGACGTATCTTCAAAGCTATTTATCAAAATGTCAAGATGAGATAGTGACCTCCATAATGTGGCGGGGTGGCATTCTGTGACCAATTTGCATGGAGAAATATCTCCAGCGGGTAGGCCACACTTCTTCGAAACTTCCAAAGATATGGCTGCACCGAAGTGGCCGGGGCTTTTGCCACCCCCATTCTTACTGCTGTGCGTCGCGATAGAGATATCAACGCGTCCCCCGTGATGGTTGTTCTTTCTCGTAGCCCAATCGGTGTTAGAAAGATCAATGCGGCGTATCTCTCACAGTATTGTAGACAATCGAGAAGATCTCGGGTACCCACAATGTGACTAGACCGCTCGAGCCGCTCCTTCCCGTTAGGGCTGTGACTATTTCACGTGAGACATCGAACATTTGAAGGATTCTAGGAGCACTGACTGAGCCCCCTCAAGAACTCACGCTGTCAAGCACACAATTTGATCCCGAAAAGCAGAAGTAAATAACAAAAGATGTCAGATCTCCCAGTGATCATCGTTGGAGCTGGTGTAGTTGGCCTCGTTCTCGCTCAGTCTCTGAAGATGGTTTGCACAAATTTCCCCTCTATGTCATGTGGCAATACTGAAGAATGCCTAGGATGGGATACCATTCATAATCTTTGATAGAGATGAGCACATTGACGTCCGTGGTCATGGATGGGGAATCACGATCCACTGGGCGCTTGAAGCATTGCAAGCCTGCCTTCCACCACCACTTTTCGAGCGCTTGGGAACCATCCAAGTTGATCCAGAACAAGGGCGAAAAGATACCGGACAATTTCTTTTCTTGAACCTGGCAAATGCAGAAGCTGTCTTCCAAATACCTCCGGCACCACGTCGTCGTATCAATCGAGAAAAGTTCAGGAAGCTCCTTCTTGATGGGATTGATGTCCAATGGAACAAGAATATTGCCAGCGTTGAGACTACGCCATCAGGTGTACAAGTCACATTCCAGGATGGGACAATATCTGAAGGAAGACTTCTCGTTGGTGCTGATGGATCGACCTCGAAAGTACGGAGGACTCTCTGCCCAGAAACAGGATCATTGTGCCAGCTGCCTATACGATTCCTAGGTGCCACAGTCAAGCTATCGCCAAGTGAAATGTCGCCGCTCAGAGCTCTTGATCCTCTGCTTTTCCAAGGTTGTCATCCCGAAACATCAACGTATTTGTGGTTTGCAACGCTGGACACGCCTGAAGTCAACGGATCTCAAGGAGACGACGAGTACTACTCTGCACAACTCAATATCTCCTGGCCTGTACGAAACCAAGCTGATGAAGTCCCTGCCACAAATTCCGAAAAGCTACAAAAGATGAAAGATTTGGCGCATGACTTCGAGCCGAGACTGAAGAAAGCTGTGCAGAATATACCCGAGGGAACGGAGATCTTGGAGATCAAGTTAGCAGACTGGCCATGTCTGGAATGGCCTTTTGATGGAAAAGTTACGCTTATCGGAGATGCTGCACATGCTATGACAATGTGTACGTTTTTTGCTTTCGCGTCGTTTGAGTTGTCCTTGCTGATGAAATTCACTAGATCGAGGAGAAGCAGCAAATCATGGCATCACAGATGCTCGCTTTCTACATGACCGACTGGTTGAGGTCTCGAAGGGTACTATATCTCAAGTTGATGCGATTGAGAAGTTTGAGACTGAGATGAGGGATCGGACTTCATGGGCTGTTCTGATGAGCAGGCAGGCTTGTCTTGATGCTCATGACTTTAAGAATCTGAACGAGGGTAGCGCTATCTTGGCTCGGCGGACGAAATTGAAGTAGACAAACAATAAAATCAGACTCATGCTCTTCTTGAATCTGATTTACTATCTCAGAACCCCTCGCCTCCATTTCCTCGAAGAATAAACACAAAGAAGGCACTCAAATATCTGCTCAAAATCTCTAACACCCGTTTTCCAAGGAGAAATCCCACCGCTGCTTGACTTTCCGGGGCTAAAGTTGTTCTGATACCCGTAACATCAAGATTCGCCTCGCCACGGAGTCGTGTGTCATTGCGCATACCTGCGGCAGTCGGGGCTCCAGCAAATGGATGCCCGAAAATCAATGCGCTTGGGTTTGTTGCTGCGATGTATTGGATTCCCAAGGTGTTGAGCACGAATGAGTGGAGGATTGGAAAGCAAACACGAGGTAAAGTTCTCAGAAATCCCAGTCTTCGCATTTTTTATTTGCAGGAGCAAAGCTATCACACGAGCAAGGCCGGGGAGGTGCATATAGAGTTGCATAGGCTAAAAGTCCTAATGGCAGGGTGCATATTCTGGCACAAAAATCTTAGGTCGAGGCCGCAAATTCGGAATAATTGAACGCCGATTCCTTGAATAGTTTTACAGAATGGAAGATGGCTATCTGCCAACACTCTGGATTGGCCTGGACAGAGAAGGATTGTGAAGTAGTGGAAGTTATCTCCAACTGGGACTCGAGGAAAGCCAAGCTCATGGCTGACCGCCTAATTCTCGAATATGAGCAAGCATATCATATCCACAGACCTCCTCAATTGCCAATTTCCCCGGCTTGCCACTCCTACTGCTCCATCCGATCCTCTCATTCAAGTCCATCCTTTCTCTTGCACTCGCAGCTTGAACTCTGCTCGCTCACTCCTTCCTCACCTTCTCCTATAACTCCAATCCCTTTCTCACATCATTCAACTTCTCACATCATTCAGCCAGATCGAGCTGAACTCATCGCTGAAAATATGACCTAGTGCTCCGGCGTTTTCAATAGCGATGCAGAACCCTTAGCTCAGGATGGGATGTGCCGCGTCGCCGAGGAGACCTATCTTGCCCTTGTGCCAGTACGGATAGGGCTGAAATATATAAAGATGCCACATATTGTGTCTTCTACATTTAAGAACAAGGTTCTGACTTGTTGAACGAGGTCCGGGATGTTTCTGCCAGTCCTTCTGATGTGGCGGATATATTCCAGCCGACTTTATTTAAGTCGTTACATGAAGCACTGTGGCAGGGTCAACAGAGCACAACAAATTTAGAAAGTCCTTGAACCTCACGGAAAGAAACAGTAGCAACTGATGTTCTCCCCACTATGGCAAGCAGACATCACAATTTTGTTGATGCCGAAACCGCCGCAGAATTCGATACCATTATTCAGGACGAATTCTGAGAGGCCGAGCTCATGTAATTTCGAGGACTGACTAATACCTCGATGACAACAAGATGTGCTACTCTCTACGCTAGGCGTTATTCCCAAGTTTTGGGCGACAATGATTAGAAAAAATATCTCTCAGCGTTCATCCAGCGTCCATCTTCAGTTGAAGACTCACGCAAATACCATCTGCAGCAACTATCAGATCCACAGTAGCTGTGTTGCCATTCTCAAATTTGACGAACCCCTTCTCAACATTGACTTCTAATACTTTATGGTTCACAACAATCTTTCTTTGCAGCCCCATTTCTTTGCTTGATTACGCCTTGACGGTATCCAAGAGGACAGTATGGATGTCAATCCGATGGAAATTGAAATATTCCTACGACCTCGTTAACAGATACCCCCACACTTCAGCTCCTTTGTCTAACTCCCAGTTCCAAATCTAGCTTTATAATCGCCCAGTTCATATTCTCCTCTGACGGCTCCGGTTTCCCATTCAGTTAATCTTACAATCAATTTCTGGAGAACCAAGGGCTTCACGGCGGGTATATCTACCTTCCATTGCTCCAGAACCTCCCATCCAATGGAGGCGGCAGACAATGATGCTCCAACCTCATTTGCGAAGTCGTATCTTTCATATACTGTAACTCGGTGTCCCTGCCGTCGGAGAGCAATAGCAGCTGAAGTCTATCAGGCCCGGAGCCGACGATGGCAACATCCAGAGATCTTGGGGGAGTGGTAATGACGCTGGGCATCTTCACGTAATTGAGAGGAGGTACTGAATATCGATTGGCGCAGAAATGGAGATGGTGGTAGCTGGCGATTAGGAACGCTCCTGCCTCTCTGTTGACTCAACCTCGAGGCTTCTTATATCATCTTGGTCAATTGATCTTCTCTAGGAGAATCTATTAGGATCCGGCGTATCACGCATCCAGCCAATACTGATAACATGTTGTACACGGAGATGGAGACTAAGGTCTTAACAGTCTACAAGAAAGCTCCACTTATGCATCCGTCACATCAATTCTGACAAGGACCTTGACTCCAACCACACATTGACCGTCGCTCAATCTTATTTGATTTGATCCCCAGAAAAGATAACGGCTCAGCTGGATGGAGTTCTTTCGCACTTGGCATGTTGGTTTTCTCGGTCCAGAACGCTTTCGTTATCATCGGGGGAAGCTGAGTGAAGCGTTCTGCCTCGAAGCTTATCGTTGGCCATCGGGAAGCTGCAGCTGCGAGACCACTTTCCGTGGAACTTCACTTTTGTATATCCCCTATGGCGTTTCCTCTCATTCTTTCAATAGTTACGGCACTTCCAGCGTCCTTTGAAAAGTAGATTCCAGAACTTGCCACAATAACCTCTAAGATGGCAACTCCGATGAAAACTGAAGCGGCTGGCCATTATTCGACATCAACGAGAGGGCTCTAGTCCGGAGAATCGACTACAGAATCGTTCCTTTGATGTTTTTTTGTTATCTGATGCAATTCCTTGACAAGATTTTGATCAACGTAAGTTTGATCCACCTATAAATTATCCCAGACGAATGAAGCTGACCTACAACAGTATGCCAATGTGATGGGGTTAGCAAAAGATGCACAGTTGAAAGGCAACGAGTTCTCATGAATGGCCACTGCCTTCTTCATCGTGTATGCTCTTGCCGAGTTCCCGCAAGGTAAGCATCAACTCTTCCACTTACTTTTGGATTTAATCTGATCCTCCTGAACAGGTATATTGCTCTAAAAAATTCCTGGCACCAAGACTCCTCGGGTTCAATGTGATCCTATGGGGCACCACCGTTGCTTGCACTGCAGCCTGCAGTTCCTTTCGCTCACTCCTCGCCGTCCGAATCATCCTGGGAGTTCTAGAGGCCGTAATCTCTCCAGCACTCGTCCTGATCACAAGCACTTGGTACCAGCGAAAAGAAGCATCGCCCAGATACGGTATCTGGTACTGCGGCTTAGGGGGTGGCCAAATCTTCGGCGGTCTTCTCTCCTTCGCTTTCCAACACGTAACCAGTACGTCTTTCCAAGGTTGGAGGTTGATGTTCGTCGTAGTAGGCGCAGTCAACATTGTAGTCGGCCTCTTGGTAGTATTCTTCCTCCCGGCAAAGCCACAAGCAGCCACCTTCCTGTCCAATGAAGGAAAGAGCTTCGTGCTCGATAGACTGGCTGTCAACCAAGCTGGAATTGAGAACAGTGATGCGAAGCCACGTCAAATATTCGAGGCTTTCAAGGACGCTCAGATCTTGCTTTTGTGCTTGATCACGATCCTTTGCTCGCTGTCTAGTGGGGTCATCACTACGTTCTCTGCGACTTTGATCAAAGGCTTTGGATACGATGGCAAGCAATCTGCTTTGCTGAATATTCCTAGCGGCGTGATTAGTATCTTGAGCACAATATTTGCGACCATTGCTATTGGAAGAGGGTATGCTAGGTGGGCATCGATCGTTGTCCTCGTCGTTCCAGTGACCATTGGCGGAGCCTTGATGTCATTCTTGAACAAGAAGAATGAAGGAGGCCTTCTGACTGGTATTTATATGATCAACTGCGTAAGAGCTAGCTTCCTGAGGCGGCGGGGCTTTACTGATCCATAGCTAGACCACTGTAATACTGGTTATTGTCTATTCTTGGGTCGGCTCAAATGTCGCAGGATACTCTAAGAAGGTAGGCCTTCTAGCAACTGAACGATGAGATGATACTGACCTCAAACAAGATCACTGCCAACGGAATGGTTGCTGCTTCTTTCGCAATCGCCAATATCATTGGTCCGCAGACCTTCCAAGCGCACGATGCTCCTCAGTATGTTGAAGCTCAAAGGCTTTCCCCTTAAACTCCACCCGACAGGTTCCCTTCGCAGATATATCCCAGCCAGATCACAATACTGGTTGTGGCAGCATTTGCTGGAGTCGCCGCCCTTGCGCTTCGTATGCTGCTCGGCGTCTGGAACAACAAGAGGGATCAAAGCGATGATGGACAAGGTCTTTCAGCCAATGAGCTGATTTCTCTGGACCTTACGGGTTCGGAGAACAAGCACTTTAGATATACATATTGAGAGATACCAGATTAGAAACGTCGCGCTAGTCCAAATAGATCTATTTCGTTCAGCTTAGAGGGTCGCCAATAACAAAGAATGAAAAATATCAACGAGAAAAGGTGTACCATGTGACGATGCATTGTGCATTTCCTCTCAATGAAAACTGCGGGATGATATTGACCTCGTTATCCCCTGTCCCATTCATGACTCTATAAATACAACCAGCATGTAGTAAGATCTAATAATTCCCGTCTCGATCAGGTCAATAGCTCCTTGATGTCCTCAATTCGCTGCAGTTTCTTTTCCTCATCGCTCATCATCCCAAGTGAGCTTGCACTATCACAATATATTAGTAGCCATTGCAGGATGGGGGGACAGCAGACTCACATGAATTTCTTCCTGTCCTGGATCTTCAACATCCTCTGTTCCACACTCTCCTTCACGATGAATCTGCAAACCTTGACCTCGTCTTCCTGGCCCATGCGATGGACACGATCAATAGCCTGTGCCTCAACCGCGAAGCTCCACCACGGATCCATCATATATACTCTCTTCGCCATTGTCAAGTTGAGTCCAACACCACCAGCTCTTAGACTCAAGAGTAGAACAACACCCTTCTTACTTGCAGCAAACTGTTTGAGAACAGCAGCCCGATTTTGCTGTGACATTGAGCCATCAAGTCGAAGGAACGGAATCGATGCTCGAGTGAGTGCCGGTTCGATAAGGGAGAGGAATGAGGTGAACTGGCTAAAGACAACTGATTTCGTGCCTGGAAGCTCCTTCCTCAGCGTCTTGAGATGTGTCAATAATGCACCAATCTTGGCAGAAGAATTAGAGCCTAATCTCTGCAGGCTGATTTTTGGTTTTGCATCAAAACTATCTGGGTGGCCATCATCCTTAACGACCTCGAAAACGTCGCGGGTATTGAGGACTTCTCGACAACTAAAGCAGCGTGGAACTTCGCCTTTGTCAGTCTGGTGAGTAATGTAATCTAGCAGACATTTCTTGCATGCTGAATGCCAACACCCAGTAACCGTCTGCTCGATCATAGGCTCCTCAGAACAGATGGGGCATTCATTGTCTGCTTCATCTCGGATTTGGGCAAGAACATGGGCACCAAAGGCATTCGCATCCGCAGAATCATCTGTCTCGGCCGTGAAGCGCTCGATCAAAGATTGAAGATCCATGTCATCTGCTAGCCCGGTGGCGGCATCAGCCAGCTCCGCAGCCTCTTCTTCATCAGTAACGAGGGTTTGATTCCTCGTCAGGATCGGATGACAGCATGACTGACGAAGGCGAAGAATCTGAGCAAAGATGCTTGTATATGCTTTCATGACCGTGCCTGCTTCAACGTTGGCCGCAAAGGTACGCTTCGCTCTAGTAAATATATGGTCGTAGACTTCTCGTTCCGCTTTAGAGAGCTCGATATCCACAATATCGATGGTCTTCGGAGGGAGAGGGACGAGCGCTTCGCCAGTGGGTGTCTTCATATCTTTTGTCCGACGCAGTACGAGAGGCTCAAGGACAGTCTGAACGACGTCAAGAGCTCGCATAAAGTCTTTTGACTCGAATGGGACCGTAATGAAAGTCTTCCAGAAGGAGAAATTGCTCCAAGGCTCCACCCTCAAGAAACGGACCAGGCTGAAGAGATCCTCCAATCGATTGACGATAGGTGTACCTGTCAAAACCCATCTATGCTCCGCATCAATCTCATAGCAGGCTTTAGCAGTTTTGCTTTGTCGGTTTTTGATGTGGTGAGCTTCGTCAAGAATAACACGGAAGTACTTGAGCGAGAATAAACCCCCATGGCTTCCACGGTCTCCGTTTCTTGCAGCCACCTGATTGAACTCCGAGAGTACAACCCCGTAGCTTGTAATGATGACGTTGGGAGCAGACGCCGCATTCGCTTCACAGCATAACGCTTGCAGATTTGCAGTCTTCTCACTGCCATAGTACACCATGCTTTTCAACGTCCCTTCCTTGGAAGCATTTTCAGCCTCACTTTGCCATTGAGCCAGTAGAGACATAGGTGCAACAACGAGTGTAGTACATGGAGCCCATTCGACCGCGGATGAGTTTGCAGGTAGTCGGGGAAGGCTGTTAACGGACGTTGGAGCCGAATTCGACTGTTCAAGTCTCATCGCCACTTCGGACTTGTGAGAATGGACCAGGCTCATCATCTCAATAGTCTTTCCGAGCCCCATTTCATCCGCAAGAATCCCTCCCAGACAGTTTTGTTCCTGGATAGGGAAATCGAGGGAAAGCTCGCCGGAGTAAGGGTTGACATAGAACCTGTCCTGGTTAAGGACTTGAGGCAGTTTTTTATCATCCATATCCTTGACTGGCCAAAAATACTCTTCCCACAGAGGATGCATAGACACCTCTCTATTCCCGTCCTTCTCATCCTTTTCTTTCGACATCATCCAATGCAGGGCTTGCTTCTGGTAATGACGAAGGTTCATTGCAAAAGTGTCAGCGGGTTCAGCAGCTGGAGCATTAAAATCAAATGACTGCGCCTTTTTGTAAAGTGCATCGAGCTGGTCTTGCTCCAGCTCCTTTCCGTCTTCTGCCTCCTCAGATGGAGGTGAAGGCCCTCCACTTTCCGAGGCATCTCCCTTCTTGGGCTTCTGATTCTCGAATTGCTCTGCTATCTCTGCAGCTTGAAGTAGTCCCTCGCGCTTATGCTTTTCGGTGGTCTCAGATGTCGTCGATGGCAAGAGGTTGACCTCCTCAAATAGCTTTACTAGAGCGACTTGTCTCAGCCGTAGCTCTTTCTCTTCCGAGGTCTCCTTTTCCTCAAAAAGACCAGTTGTACGATTCTCTGCCACCTTAAATCCGGCATTGTCGAAAGCTGTTCTGAGCAATGAACACCGTAGTTGGAGGAAAATTGTGTCGTTCGTCCTGACTCTATCAGGTGCATACACGCAAGTCCCTTCAAACTTGCATACCTTTTGGTCCATCAAGGTAGAAACCCAATTGGCACATTCCCTAGGAAGCCGTCCAACCTCCTCGCCTCTCGAGTTCGTGAATCGAACAATAACATCAACACGCTTTGCTGCGGCGGTGTTAGGCTTCGGAGGCACTTGTACCGCAGGTCGACCTTTGGCCATCCCAATTGGGGGTTTGGGTGGTTGTATCCTCTGCCTCTCGATTCGAACAGGCTCCCCGTGCTTGATCAAAGTATTGCCACTTCTCGTTGCCCATGCTCCAACTCCAAATGCCCCAACATATCGGAATTCGGGCATTGAGTTTCTTAGCGATTGCTTCGGGGTAGGAATGTCGGATTTGGGTGGCGTTCTCGGCTTTCCATGATCACCATTGGATTCAGACCTTGCAAAAGCATTGATGGTCATAGCCCGAGAATTTGAACATCGCGCTGAAGAAGATGTCGATGATGCAGTCTTCCACGATCCGTCGAAAAACATGTTGACAGCCCTCTCCATATTGTCCCCAGAAGCTTCCCTCAGCCGCTTCATTACATCCGGTGGCACTTTGTCCCCAACAAAGCTCTCGAACATTTCCTGGTCGAAACCAAGAGGCACCTGGGATCCAACAGGAGCGGCGTGTCCATCTTGGGTAACTACCTCGTCCGAGTCGGTTGGGTGATGTGATCCATGACCCTCGTCCGGGGCTGCTGCTAATGAAGGGAACGCGTCGAGTTCGTCCGGGAGTGAAGGCTCCTGTGCCAGTGAAGTGTCGAGGATATCCGATTTTTCTGTGAAGAACCTCCTCTTCTTGGCCGGAGGCCCCTCGGACTCTGCGAAACTCATATCGATGTGATTGCGTGGTGGCTTAACATTTGGGAAATTTATGATGTTCTGGAAGACGCGAAGTCACAAGCGGGACGCGATTTTCCACCTTCGCGTAAAGTGGAGCTTTTCATTGGCGCCGTAGAAGCTTGCTTCCTTCGTTTGGTTGCAGGAAGCCTAATCAATGGCAACGAGATGTGTTTATGATATTTAATGTAATGCGTTCTACGAGAGCGAGCGTGCGGCTTCGGAAATGCCCCAGAATTCTGTTGAATTCGAGATGCAAATATGCCACGACTTTATACAGCACTCCAGCTCCGCATGCATCGCGACTAACAGACGCAGACGTGGATGAAGCTCGAAAATACTGTGCCAACCTTCTCCTGTAAGCCTCCCACAGTAATTTGCTCACACGACGTCTGACCATTGCTAGGAAGTTCGATTCGCCGTCCTTTACACTACAAACCTTCATCCCTCCCTCCTCGAGAGATGCCTACCTCTCGATTCGGGCGCTCAACATTGAGCTTGCCAGAATACCGGATCTTGTATCCAACCCGACAGTCGGCGAACTTCGAATGCAATTCTGGCGTGACAACCTGACTAGAACATTTGCGAGCACCCCCCCGAAAGAGCCCGTAGCCATCCTGCTCCATTATGCTCTGGCATCACTACAATCAAGACATCCTGGCATAAGTACGAGTGTAATGAAAGGATGGTTTATGAAAATTGTCAATGCAAGGGAGCAATACATGGACAATCGACCATATACGAGCTTGGACGCATTGGAAACATATGCGGAAAATACCTATTCAACCTTGATGTACTTGACGTTGGCGGTTCTGCCGTTGCAATCAATGGCCGCGGATCATGTTGCAAGTCATATTGGAAAAGCAACAGGAATTGCTGCCGTACTTAGGGGCTTGCCACTGATAGCTTTCCCCCCACCACCAAACCATCACAGCAATAATGCTGTGTTCAACGGAGCTCTTGGTGGAAGTCAAGGGACATGTCAGGGTGCAGTGGTGCTACCATTGGATGTTATGGCTGAAGCTGGGGTGAAAGAGGAGGAGGTGTTGAGACATGGGGCTGAGGCTCTCGGTCTCAAGGATGCCATATTTACGGTGGCAACACGAGCGAACGATCATTTGATCACGGCAAGAGAAATGCTGAAGAATCTACAGCAAGGAAAAGACGTAGGGCACGAGTTTGAGCATGCGGGGGAGGAAGGTCATCAATATTCCGAAACCAGCTACAAAGATCACTCCCAGGCGGATGACATAGAAAGGAGTTTCGGTGTATTTATGCCTGCTGTATCTACAAGACTATGGCTGGAAAAGCTGGAAAAGCTCGATTTCGATGTGTTTCGACCGGAACTGCGAGCTCGGGAGTGGCGACTGCCATGGAAAGCATATTGGGGATACTCCCAGCGAAAATTATAACTCGTCAAACCTTGATAACTTGACAAAATATCACCTCTTATCCAACCAGCCCCTTCATATTTCAAATTTTAGTTATAGAAGCGTGGGCACGTTAGCCACACTTCATAAAGGTCCAACTTTTCCTGAAAATGAATAGAAATAGTAGACTCCATCGCAATCTGTACAGAAAGGGGTAAGTAAATGGCTCGCTTGGTAACGGTGAAATGATCTTCCAGCCGGAAATGGCTCGTGCTCCAAGACACTTCATCTCCAACGTCAATGCAAGAACTTCCAAAGGAAAAACAGTCCAGAAACATCCAATGGGCCTGTATCTATCCACGACTTCATGTAATGGTTGCTGACCAGAGCGGGGTATTGGGGACAGTCTTTTTACTAGCCTTCCACCTTTGCAGGAATGCGCTGTTTGGTCAATGAGCAGGAGAATGCTTCGACTTGCAGGACACATCTTGTGTGGTCCAATTCGCAACTTGTTATTTGATATGGTGTACTGCTATTATTCATTTGGTTCAAAGCCTTTCCTAACTACGGACTATAACTGTTGGCACATCCCAGTTACGGTCTAATTGCCCCGAGAAGAACATTGAAGCACACAGTTGTGAACAGTTCAAACTTCACAGACCATCAAGGCCTAATCCTGCTGTCTGGATTGTATTTGTCTCATTGGGACAATGAGGAGATACCAGTCGAGGACATTCCTTGAAGGCACGAAAGCTTGTGACCTTTGCATTTAAGCCTTCACCAACGACGTTTGCAACCACTCTCGTTTCTTATTCGAAGGCCTAAATGAGAAGTATCTCTCCTGTCTAAGGACCCCTCAGAGCTCGTTATCTTCCCTTTGCAGCTTCTTCTCTTTGCGGTGTTGTTGGAACTCAGATTCATATGTTCTGAAGTAATTGGGATGAATGAATGCGGTGGTCCTTTCGAATGCTCCACATCTTTCGGGCACACTCAGTGAGAGAAGTTGAACGCTCTGAAGTATTTTGGAACAATCTTCGAAAGAACACTTCCAAATTTCCAGAGTTTATGGTAGACGAAGACCATGGCCCTCAATGTATTTGGAGACTTCTGTACAATGGCCTCCAGTTCATGCTGGCTGGTAAGTGAGACTTGGACCTATACGGCGCAATATGTCCAGCATGAACTCTAGAGTCCGGGTGATCCATGATCTATTGAATTGATCGGAAGATTTGTGAGCAGAAGGTCATCAAATTGCTGTTCTTCTTTGTGTGACGGAGACCCCGAAGTTAGATTTATGAGGCGTGAAGAGGAGATTTGGCAAAATATCATCCAGGATCATTTGAAGGAGCCGCACGGGTGCTAACGGAAGCACGGCATGACGAGAGTGACATTGGGAAAAGAGCCCTGCGTGAACACGGCACGAGGAAATTTCCTTCATCCAAGAACGTTTAGTACATCGAAAAACGAGCCCCACCAACACGAGGCTTAGAAAGGGGGCGGAATACAGTACCTCAAGACCTCTCCCGTGGCAAAACTAAACCATGATAGGCTAGAGAACGAGATTCATGTCTTTCTCCAAAGGCAAGGCAAGAAAGGCTCCCCTCTGCATGATATCAGGTCTCACTTTCGTCAGCCTTCTTTCCACAGTGGCGTACCTTTCCCCACACGTCGGTGGGGGTATCCTCGGAATGGTCGGATACATGGAAGCGGGAAATCAACGTCTGTTAGTTAAGGGGAAATAATGCGGCACGTCCTCTGTACAGCCTCTTACCCAAAAGAGACCAGATCAAATCACTCCAATTTCAACTCGTGTCCAAATCCGTTTCCCCGTGTGTGGATTATCTATTTCCCAAAATGTATGGAGCACTACATAAACTTGGCACGGCCGCTAAAAAAGGGGGCAGATGAACCAGCCACTGCCACTGCCACTGCCGCTGCCGCTGCCACGGTAGCCATGAAACCCAGAAACAAACGCGCTCCACAACCTATGAATAAACGACCCACCACTCCCGTTTCAAATGTCGCACCCCCCCAACCGTCCAAACTCAGCCTCCATCTAAGCCCTGACCCTGACCCTGACCCATTTCCTTTGCCCTTCGCGATCGATCGATCTGAATAATTCAAATTCCCCAATCAAGGCTGAGCAAACAAAACAACGCAGGCCCCAGCGGGCCCCAGCAGGCCAATAAATCCCAACGCATGAGCGCATGATCATCCTTAAAACCGCAGTTATGCATCAAGACCCCCCTGTCCCCCTCGCAACGATCCATCTCTGAAACCGGAGATTCATAACCCACCATACCGCCGAACGCTCGCAGGGCTGGCCGTCTGCTCACGATCCAGTCATGGCTGAACACGTCATAGCAGCAAGAAGGTTTGCTGAACAATGGCGGCATTGATCGGTATTGGGTGTGCTACGTCGGCAAGAGAGGCGTCATGCACGTCAAGAGTGTCTAACGGCGAATGGTTTATCCTCCCTCCACCTCTTTCTTGCTGCCGTGCGACAGCTGGCTGGCGCACTCTCGAGACTTCTCACTCCTCGCTCAGTTGAGCCAGCCCACCTCGTGCGTCTGCGAAGCACGGCAAAAGAGGCACATCCGACCACTGCAGCCTGAGAAGAGATTGTTGCTTTGCATGTATAACGGCAGTTAGATGCCTAAAACTAGAGAAATCTATAGTTGTTGCGTATTGCTCTTGCTCCCAGCCTCTCATCTCGTTCTTTGACTTGCGACATTGCCAGCTTCAGTCGGGCCCCCAGAAAGCTTAACCTGAACCATTCGCATTGTGAATCCGAGTCATCCCTCGTAAGAACCCAAGACCCATCTGACCCAACCCCAGGAAAAGAAAGAAGCACAACCCCTTCCCGAAAGTATAGAAGCCCTAGAAAAAAGTATATATTGCCAAAAAAGAAGAGACCGAAAGCGTCGTAGAAGCCTCTGACGCATCCGTTGTAGAGCCCGTATTTTCCAAGAAAAGATTTGACAAGAAAGAAAAAAGATTAGGATTTTATCTGAAGTCGCCAACACGCCCCCCTAAAACCACCCCGTCCCAAAAACGCTCCTAGAAGGTATATGCGAATCGAATATCATATATCGGCCAACCTTGATGTATATCCTCTCAACGATCTACCCCTTCCCCCATTGCGCCTTCTTATGCCTGCCCGTCTTTTTACCTTGCCATTCCGGTAACCGTGCCGTTTCTCGCCCGCCCTAACTTTCCGCCCAGTGAAGAGAGAAAAAAAGTCATTATTCCATGACCATTATTTTCATGAAAATAGGAAACGCGAATGAGTGAACATGAAATCTGCCGCGCCCCAGTCGCGTAAATGAGTGTACTGTGAAGGAAAGGACGTGTGTAATTCGTTAGATTTTGCGCCTGTGATGGGTGTGGGAGAGTGGGCCTCGTCCGTATTGTCTGAGTTGTGACTGAAGTTTAGAAGATGTGGGTAACGGGTTTGAGAGAGTATGTCTGTGCGAGATCTAGACATTAAGGAATGGCTAGTGTTTCCTTGTGGTCGTGCTTTGAGCTTAATATTCTGTGTCCCCAAGATCAGAAGCGGGAGCTTCTGCTGGAGACACTGAATGCTATAACTCTCTGGCTTTTTCCTTGCAAGCAGCAGACGTGAAGCCCGTGCCTACCTTTTGTGCCACAATGCGCCACTTCTCCTGCTCGTAGTCATGGAGCGCCGTCCGAAGTTTTTGGATCTGGGAAAAATATTAGCGCCATCTACCATTGCAAGTGAGGCATAATTTACAGTCTCCTCTGTCCATTGAGTAGTCTTTGCCTTCAACTTTGTACAGTATCGGACTTGCAAAGTGCCGGAGGAACGTCCCGGAAAAAATTCCGCAATTTGCTTCCATGTCAACGACTTGTTCTCCTTCAGGTCGACAAGTAACTGGTCATCCTCTGGAGTAAATTTCAGCTTTGGACCGCGAGGCCTTGCTGCCGGCGCGGGCATTCCTTCCATCCCAACTACACTCGGTGCGCCCCCACTTGGTCCTTCAATCATACTTGAATCGCCTTCACTCATTCTGGGCATCTTCGATCGGTGGCCTTGGTTGGGAAGAGGGTGACTGTGATATGTCTGGACTGGCTGACCACCATATCCCATCTGCGGCGGCATCTGAGGAGGCATACTTTGCATGTCTCCGGGTTGCATTGACGGGCCGGGCATGTCCTCCATTCCCAACTCCAAGTCATCAGGGCGCGACCTCTTGGTTCCGGTGGGTTGTTGCATCTGTCGAGGAGCCCCATACATCATTTGCCCACCACCAAACTGAGGGGACTGGTGGTGGTGGGCCATGGGATGCTCGAACACTTGATGTTGAGGATGGTGCTGCTGCTGCGGTTGATGATGAGCCCCGATATGGTGCTGCTCGTGGAGGGGAGTAAGGCCTTGAGCGGCACCGTGCTGGATATCCTGTACATGAGGAACGAAAACGCGCTCTTCGGGATGGGCTTCTGGATGTGCAGCATAGTCGATATAAGGATCGTGACCCTGCTCTTGGCCTGGTCGATAGCCAGACATGCATGGATTCCGCCACAGCGAGCTGCCACAGCAGCTCCCTGGGGGCAGAGTAACTACGTGCTGGATCACTGCTGGGCCGTAGAGTGTGTCTAAGAGGCTCGTGGATGCTGCTCGCTAAGATTGTTTTTTGGGTGTGGTGCGACTCGCGTTTCGAAAGTTGTCTATATAATGTGTTATATAGGTTGATGATTGAGCAGCCGAGTAAAGCATTTGACGGAGGAATGCGATGAGACTTGAAACAAATGGTTTAATCTTTTTTTGTAAGGCTTTCGTGAGGGGTGCTGTTTCGCGATATAGTGGTATGTGGCGGTATAGGGAGTGAACGAGTAGAGATGCAAAGCTGGTAGGGAGGGGGCATGCCTTTGCATTATATCTGTCGTCTGATCTTTCAGTTATTCAGGCATTGACATTGATGTCGTAGGCCACTAATTAAAGGCGCGGACGCGTCTTGAACATCACTCCAAGCGCACCGGCCATTCGCCATGAATGAGACGGCAACTGTTTAAGCAGGAAAGCCAGAAAAATGCAGAAGGGAGGTCCTTTGGGAACGCATTGCCAGCCCCGCCCGATTGGGACAGTGAGTGCCTGCGAAGCAGAGCAAGGGCATCAAAATCAGTTGGCGGGCAGGCCTAGATGGGACGGAACTGCTGAGAGGTCCGCGGGCCCAGTGGCGGCCCACCAGGGGCTTCTCGAAGAAATTTGGAAGCTTCCACGCCACAGGGGAGGGGTGTGCCGCCCTGGCGTGCTGGAGCGTGGTGGGGTCAGACCAGGCGCCCAGACACACGCTACCGAACCTGCATTAAGGCCCAGGGGTCAAATCATATTAAAATAGAAAAGCAGCAATTCGATAGGGCCGTGGTGGCTCGCGGCGGAGATGACCACAATCATGGTGCCTCATGCGCACCCAAAGTAGAGTGAGAGAGAGAGGGGGAGAGAGAACGAGAGAGGACGAAAAGCAGGACTGATGCGTGGCAGCGAATTGGGTAATATACTGGGGAATTGGACGGGGGCGGTCTCGAGCAGCCAACCATGCTTTCTCCTGGGACTTTCCATGGAGTAACAGCAAGCACTGGACGCCTACGGCCTCAAACCTACCCCCAAAGTGATAAATGCCCTCAGTGTCCGCTTGGAGAAACTGCGACGACTGCTTGGCTACACATCGCTGTCGCATGGCTCGGAGAAGGGCTGAAGAAGCCATCATAGGCAAAGACATCGCCATAAGATCTTCGATCAGCGCAGGCAGCGCATGCAAGATGCTCCATATCCTGGCCCTGGCGCGAGTTAATATTGGAGTGATATTGCCTTTTTATGCTGGCTTTCGTCTGATGGCACTCGCATCTTTAAGGCATAATGAAGATCCTGTCACCACAAACTCGCGAGTTTGGTAAGAACAGGGGGGCGGCGGCAGAGCGGCAGGAGTTGGAGCTGGAGTTGGATCTTGATCTTGAGTTGGAATTGGAGTTGGAGCTGGGGTTGGGGCTGGGGTTGGAGCTGGAGTTGGAGTTGGAGTTGGAGTCGGCAGGTTGCAGTTCGCAGGTGATGTCGTTCGAAGAAGGAAACGAACGGACGGACGGACTGACGGACCGAACGAACGTACGAAGCACGGCGAGGACAATGAAAGAAGCCGAGATTACGTGTAGCTGTAACTCGTACGGCCGGCGGCAGGGTGCAGTACCGGTAAGTACCGGTAAGTACCTGCGTTAGCCTTGCCTAAGCTAAGCCCTGTGTCTGTGTGTGCCTGTGCCTGTGCCTGTGCCTGTGCCTGTGCCTGCATGAGTGCTGAATGGAATGGATCACTGGAGACACTGTGGCGGGGCAGCCCAGTGCGGTGACTTTAAAAGCGGCACTAGCGAGCTTTCAATGTTCAATGCTCAGCGCACCAGGTGTCCCAAGTCAAGTCACAGTTGGACTGTTGGACATTCATTAAGACTAGCGAGGGACGGGAATGGCCATTCTAGGACATGTCGGGATCACCGAAGGGAGTACCGGGAAGTAGACTTTGAATGTAGAGTATCGCATTAGCAATGCCTAGCATTGACGTGGGACATTGAAAATGAATGCTGCTTTTTGCTGTCCACCTCCAGCGCACGTCCCCACAAGAGAAAAAGACAGAGAAAGACACAGATATGCATGCATGCAAGCATGCAGGAACAGATCTTCCGGATCGCAGCTTTTCCTTCTCCTTGCTCACCCCACCAGCGCCGCACTGCACCTGCACACTGCCACCGTCTGACCAAGTTGTACTGGACTGGACTGGAGAAATAGGGTTTGACCCGCATGCAGATCACACAGCCGAAGTGTGCTTACGGAGTACCATCAAGGAGCCCCCGGCTGCAACTCTCCGCAACAGCCGATTCGATTCGATTATGCAGAGAGGTGAAGAAGGGTTGAATGTACCACAAAGGCAGGAACATTCAGGGCTCTTCCTTCGTCATTGTTCCATCACGCCCCTGTATAATCAACTCAAGCCTTTCTCTTGCAACTCGCTCACTCCTGCCGGACGATGCGGCTACAAGTAGTTTGCTTTGTAGTTTGGCATTGTTCTATGCAACTCTATTTCGACAATGCTCCATTCTCACAGCCATCGTGGTAACGATTAAGCTCGCCACATCCCAATGGCGTAGACGGGTAGATTGGGAATTCCACAGTCTCACCATGCTTCCCTCAACCTTCTGGAGCCATACCCAGGAAGCCCCACGTGATAAGACTTACTCTTCTGCAATAACACCCATCATTATCATCATCATCATCATCATCATCGCGCTAGTGTAACGCTGCCAGGTTGGAATCTCACAAGTCAACTAATTCTTTACTCGCCGATCTACCGGAACATTGCGACGATGGAACAGGGAAATTTATGCTTATCCAGATTCTTAATTCATACAGTACGGGACCCTGTCCCCGATCAAACGCCCGACCGAGATCCCGCGATACATACATGGTGACCAGCAACGCAGAAATCAATTTTCCTTCCAATTTCCTATCGAGTCATCGACTCCCCAGACACTCCACTCCCATCCAGCAATTGCAGTCATCCTCTATGCGAAGACATCGTCCTTATCGATCCAGAGGTCTTCGATTTCCGCGAACGATTGAAAGTGGAGAGGTCGGTGTTGGTCGCTGTAGAACGGAAGTGGTGTATCGATCTTCACATGCACGGGCTTCTTCTCGATGCTACCGAACGAGCTACCCATGAAGCTATAGTTCCACGTATTATTCTCCGGTACCAAAAAGTATCCACGTATCTTGTCACTCAGTAGAAGCTGGCACTTCTCTCCCATGCTCGTGCTGAATCCTTGAGGCTGATCGCTTCCCATGTCCTTATTCTCTGCACCCCACTTGTACCCTTGCGGGGTCAGAGCCCATGATGCAAGGGAGACACTCCCAGGAGTGAACGAGACCGTCATACTGATTGTCTTCTTGTCCCATAATTCGTGCGCATTCATGAGGCGCGCATGCTGGGTGACATCCATCGCAGTCATGTACGGTGGCTCGTTCCCGGATACCGTATGAATGATTCCCAGGGGCTCCATCTTGTCTAAGTATTCATGTTGTGGTAGCTGGTGGGGTAGCTGGACGTCGCGTGTGCTTCCTATTTGTGGGATCATGACTATGCACCGGATCTCTTTGACTTGTTCGTTATCTTCGGGGGACGATCCGTAGAGATAGCCGGCGACTTGCACGCGTAGATCAGCGATTGTGATGAAGCGCTTGAGAATGTTCTTAGGCATGATGTAGGTGAAGTGATCATCTTCCTTGATGTCGTCAGATGAGATGTAGATGTTGTTCGCCCGAGTCCGAAGGTTCGATGTCGCAATTGCCCTGGTTCTCCATTCCGTCTTCGAAGCAAAGGTCTGCTGCTCAAACTGTGACGTGGTTGTCACAATGATGTCCTCTCCATGGACGTTCTGGGTCTTGGTGGTCACGGCAGTGAGCTGCTGTGCCTCCTGCTGCTGCTTCTCAATTTCGGCAGCTTGTTGACGTTGCATCGAAGGAGCGCTGATTTCCATGCCCAAAATGATGTCTCGAACTTCGCTGCTGGTCAGACTGGAAGTGTTGACATTGTTCTTCTTGCCGTAGTCGTTCAAAATGAGATCTCGCAATTGAGTTTCCACCTTGATCCAATCCTCGTCTGACAAAGTTGGCCAAATGTGATGCTCTTGAGTGATGACTGTCTTGTCAGGTCTCAGGAGCAATTTGGTCTTGTCCTGATTGACGTGAAGAGCACGAAGAATCAAAATGAGTCGAGAGAAGGCTGTGTACGAAGAGATGGATTTCAGCCATTCGTCGTAAAGATTGAACAGCACCATCTGAGGCTCGGTGGCTCGGAGAATCATGTCACCCAGTTTCTCGACCTTCATTGCGGCTTGGAAAGGAAGTTGAAGCTCGGAAGCTCGGATAGAGATGTTAGGGAAATCTAGTAAGTGAACCTCTAATGGATCGAGAAGACCCTTTCTGGTGACGATAAGCTGCTTTGGCTGTTCCTCAACCGGCAGGGACCGAATCAGCGCTGCGACTTCTTCAGCAGTCTTCCACTTCGCCAATTGGCCAAGACGTTTCTGTCCAGCCCAGACGCTGGTATGGATGATCTTAAGGAAGAGCTGGCCAGTGCGTGGGTTGAAGATGAAGATAGCTCCATTGATAGGTTTCGTAGTCAAGTTACCCTCGAATGTCTTGTGAATTGTGACACGGTAGACATTGGTGTCATCGATGAAGAGCTGGATCTGGTTGCTGAACAGTTCCGAATAATTTTGTGAATTCAAGAACTCTTGATTGCTTTCCGAGGCATATAGTTGAAGGCCCTTACGAATACGCTCACGAAGAACATATAACGCAGGGTTGGCTTTCATGATCTTCGCCATAGCTTGTTGGATAAGAACCTTCAAACCTGGGAAATATTGACCGTAAGCAGAGTAAAGGTTGTACGCGAGATCAATACCAATCATGAGACCAGTAGCGGACGGGTATATGCTCATGCTATCAGTTGTGTAATCCAGGTATTTGGCGCGCACATATCGCTCAATGTCGTGAGAGTCGTAATCTCCGTATCGAAGCTGAACGTCAACCCAGAATTTGTTCGTCGTAGTTGGCTCAATAACATCCTTGGTATCGAAAAGAATCGACGGGCGTGTGACGTTCCATTTGTGACTTGCGAATAGAAGGATGTCGGCGCAAGAGCTGTTCATTTTATACGACTTTCTGGGATGAATAGTCTCCTTCTGGACAGTCTCGATACCTAATTGCTCGAGTTCTTGATCAAAAACTTGACATCTACCAACGAATTAGCACCATAATTTCTTTAGGTAGGAGAGAGACTGGAGCGAGCCGGGAGTATGAAACATCCTCCCATCTTGGTAGGTAAAGAGCTCGGGGTAAGGACAAGAAATAGTTGCTTACAAATCCATGACAACTGACTCGTGGATCTTCTGCCACAAATGTGCTCTGAAAATCTGGATAAGAGAGATTTTCAACGTCGGAATCTTGCCGTGGAGGAAGATGCCAGTCAAATCCAGTTGGACTTGGAAACCAACATACACGTTCGCCCTGTTTATCGAATTAATAAAAGAATAGCAAACTGGTTGGAAGTAGGCTTACCTGTTGATAGTAGGAGACCACCAGAGAGTGAAGCGACGATTAGGGATTTGGTTAAGACCGGATCTTTGTGCGTTTGTGAGTTTTTTGAATTTCATTGATTCCTCAAAGCCGGACGCCTGCCAACAGATTAGCACGTGAATGTTAAACTATGATAAGAATAAGCCTTACCTTCTCCCAGAAGAGGCCCTCCCAGGACGGAAAAGCGGTTGCCTTGAAGAGCGTGTGTTCAAGGATTGTCTCAACCCCTCCGAGCGCTTGTATGACATCTGTACGATACGCGTTCAAATTCCATAACTTTCCGTCATGTCTCTGACTGGTCCACCAGAAAGGATTGCTCTTCATCAATTGGTATGTCTTAAATTCGGTTCTTGCGCGAAATCCTTTATCAAAACTCAATGTGCTTCTGTCTTTCTGGAATAGAGTGTTAATACGAGGTAAACCCCGATCCCAGCTGTCCTCTAAGTCTTCCAGTGTGAGTCGTCGATTTTGCTGGTTGGCCTCCTGTCGTTTCTGGGAGTATTCAGTCCAGACTCGTTGTGAATCTATAAATTCGGCTTCCCAGGGAATAATGTATCTGAAGATGTTCGGAATAAGGGTTTCTTCGTCATGGGTCATACCAGCACGGTAATGTGTGACACCAACATCCGTCTGCTTTGACCAACGCTTATCACTTGTCGGGATGAGGATGTGAGAGCCAGAAATCATACCAAGGCCACCAAGTTCTTTAGGTGTGTAGAATACAGCCGGAGGGAATCGAGATGGCATCTTTGAGTTCAGGCCAATCTTGACTCGGGTCTGGATCTTTGTTTCACACTTGACGATTGTGTCGAGAAGGTTAACAGTTGAGACAGCGGCCTCTCGATAATACGTGAATAAGGCGATGAGACTGGTATTCCACTTATTGGCAATCTTGGTGAAAGTAGTGGAACCCGAAGACATGAGGATTTGACGAATACGGTTGTTGAATTTGGCGATGTCTTCCTCTGTGACTTGAAGGAAAGCATGCGCGGTCCTTTCCTTGCTAGTATTATCCACCAAGGACCAGACACTGTCTTTGACCGGGAACTCATCATTCTGGTTGCGGATCTTTGGTAAGATACGGACCTCGAAACCACACATCGAGAAGAGCAGGTTGGGGTTGTCCCTGCTATAGACACTAGAGAAGGTGTCATCCCACTCAATAGTCGTCACAGATCGTGGCAATCGATTCTTCAAATCCCAGAAGACTGCACGACCAAGATTGACATCGTGTCTCATGAGACGCATACGCGAATCTCTCGGCCAACATTTCTTGTTTCTGTACCCGATCACGTTTTCGAAGTTAGGGTCTGGCTGTTCAGTGAGGAATCGCTGAATGAGATCGCGCGACTCGTCAGCGGTGAACCGGAAGAACACCCAGATACGATCGATATATCTTGTGTACAATCTGATCGGATGTCTGGTCTCGGTCTCCCGATCACGAAACTGCAGGAAGTCGTTGGGGCTTTGAGGTGGGCCAGCAATTTCGCTGGCACGTTGGAGACCAAGCAGAAGGAGGTCAAGAACAAGGCCATAGTATTGGAAGACGAACGCCGAGAATTGGAGGCCACGGATCATACCGTAACTGTTAACGTGGTTCATGTCCTTATATGTGAGTTGAACATTGTTCTTTGATGAGATGTAATCCGCAAGATTGTGATCCATGATGAGTCTCAGCAGTCGGTTGAGGAGCGTTAGATCAATTTTCTCGTAGACTTTCGACAGTTGCGTTTCAATCATGACATTACATTCCCCATCAGCAGTTTCCCAAACCTTGTCGAGGTTGTTGATGCCTTGCGCCCACTTGTAAGTAAGTAGTGGAGGTACCTCGGAATCGGATGGCTTGATCCATGCGGGAAACAAGTGGCGTTGGTCTGCTTGGTACCAAAGATATTGGTCGAGATACGCATCACTAATCTTCTCCACAGGCTCGATATCATAAACTGGGTTAATCGTACTATAGTTGTCGTTCATATCGATACCGACCTCTTTGAACGCTCGCTGGGTAAGGAGAAAGCGCTTGATTCTCTCCAAAGTTGTTCCCGGACTATCGTAAGCTTGTTCAATCAAAGCAAGCTCCTCGCGCTGACTTTGGTTGAGACGCCCTTTGACGGAGTAAGCTTCACGCAAACGTTCGAGAGCTAGAATCAAGATCTTCGTGTCGTGCTTGTAAGAAACACTCGGGAATGGAATAGGTGAGAATTTTCGTGACTCGAGCCAGTGCACAGTCGTTGTGTAGATTGCCACAGCTTCCTCCGAAGAGACATATGGCCCATCCTTCATGTAGTTGTGCTGTCTCTCTTGCTCAGCCTTCAGCCAGAGTCTTGTCAAGCGACCAAGATTCTTCTTCGCAACAGTCTTATCAACGGTAGCACCTCTGCGAATACGCTCTCTGTTGTAGTGAGCTACAGAAATCCACCAATCTGCCTTGCTCTTTACGTAACGCAAAATTATGTTCTCGATAGGCGCAGGTAGGCCGGGCACCTTCCATGGAATATTACTTTTCCAGCATCTCCACGCTTCAGACAAGTGCTGCAAGACTGTGTTGACTTTGTTCTGCTTGATACCTTCTGGCATCATATCCATCAAGTCAGCCATGACTGAAGCACGAAGCTCCAGATCGAAATGCGATTCAACACGCTGTTTTGTGACGGTTTTCGCCACTCCCTTGCTGTGTCGTCCTTCGAATTGTCTGGACAATAGGTTCCCAAGCCATCGTTCCAAAAGAGGAATGATCCCACGCATGAAGAACAGCCAAACTCTCCAAGCTGGTGCCCAGAAGCCGCAACCAGGTCCTTTGCCGACTGGGCCTGAGTTGAATCGATAGTAGATCAAATGCTTCAAATCTTTACATGATCTGATTTGATGCATAAGTTTGTACTTGTATCGATACATCCCAGTCAGTTGGCCCACGTGATTGAAGGCATACAAGATACCATCCGCAAGCTGGAACGCATCGATATTCCCAAGTCGATATTGAACCTGAGCATCGACGATCAACTTCGTCAATTTGAGAATTTCACGCATGAGATGGAAGGCGTTTCCAAAGCGTGACTTCTTTCGCTCCTTAGTAGTCAAGGTCTTGACTGGCTTGAGATTGAAGTTATAATCGAGATGCAAATATGTCAGATTCTTCCGATGAATGAGAAGATTCAGCATATTGAACCCTTGGCGGCAGACTTGAAGTCCAGCCTCAACCCAATCGATTGTGGTCTGTTGGAAGAACTTTGTTTGCTTGAGGGACTTCATCAAACTCTGCTTGTTCTGTGCTTTTGGCTTCTTCTTATGGAGTTCGTTTAAAACGAAAGTTTTGAGGAGCTTTTGATATGATACTCGAACCTTCACAGGCTGGTCTCGAGGACAATGCTCTAAGTACCACTGTTTGACAAGTGGCACATCTTCGGCTCGTACCATCCGGCCTGATCTCCTATCAAATGGAAATGGTGCCCACCAGAGGGCAATAGCGGAAGCAGTCTCGCTTGTATAGAGTTCTTCGTCGGCCAGGAAAGGTTCGACGTCGCCAGGTAGCTCGAAAGCTTCATCCTCCATTTCTTCATTGTTTCCAAACCCGAAAATCTCATCCTCATGGCGAATCGTGATATTCTTCGGGTCAACAGATCTTGATGAAATCGGGTTGATGATAGGATCGAAATAAAATGCCGGTAGGTTCGGGTCCTCTGTTCGCACATACACTATCTGGGGATGCGAGTACCAAGACAGTTTGACGCTTCGTGGCAAAGAGTTGTAAAGGAATGGAAATGCGACTCGGTATTCTGTCCGTATAGGATGGCGGAAGATAATGCGATCAATCGCGTTGAATTCACCAAAATCCTCGTCATTTGGATCAACATCCTTATACAAGGGTTCGAATCGTGGACCTCCAGGGATGGCAACATTGAGTGCTTTTGCTGTGAGGAAACTGTTGAGCTCAAACATGTGAAAGTAGTTCTTGTCAACCAAATCACTCAGGAGCTGGTGACTTAGTCGATAAAGAGTCGTCATCTGCGGCAGAGTCATATTCCAATCCTTGTAACTCGGGCCGTTGACGTGTGATGTGTCGAGGAGTGGACGATGCTCGTAAAACCATTCGAAAACTGCACCATCTTCGGTCTCGTCCAATTCCATCTGAATAGGCTCCAAAGGCTCTACATCTTCTATGTTCTCTGACCAGGACAGCGGTGGTTCTTCGTCGTCGAAAGGAGGAAACCGCATTCGTTTGAAGTGTCTCCTGTCACTCTTCTCTCTTCTCATGCACACCCACATCGTCGCCCATTGCGCGTGGAAGACGGGTTCGATGACTCTCGGAATCTCGTTGACCAAAGTGAGGCAACCGTTGACATGGTACAGCACTTTCACCTCTCGAGCTGACTCCCACGGCATAGGCATATTTTCGAGAAGCTTGAACACGGCATGGGGCATGAACTTGAGGGCTCCGAGATAACTGCGTTTGTCGCTGCTGAACTTCTTCTGGGAGACATCGCCAATATCCTTCACGATCTTTCTGAGATGCTCAGGGGGCATATCGGCCTTTTGAGTCTCGACAAAACCTCCCTTCCGCTTCTCTCCGAATCGATTTCGCTGATGTCGTAACCATTCCTTTTTCTTCTGCGCAAACTTGGCCACTTGAGGGTCTGCTGGTGGCCTGTAGCCAGGTGGAGGGGGAGCTCCTGGGGGCGCGCCCAGAGGGAGCGACGGAGGAGCTGAAGAACTCCATCCTGGAGGAGGTGGAGGGGGTATTGACGACATGCTCGATGTCTGTCGCACAGTCTCCAGACTCCTGTTGATGGATGAGGGGTTTGGAGTGGACTGTTGACTCGGGGCAAGAATTATTTCCAGTCGCGTGTTAGCGTATAATCACTTTTGGTCTCAGCCAATCAACTCCAGTTCTACAAATAATATCACGTGCCTGACTCCTGCACCTTCCTCGCTTAACCGCACATTTCAGATTTGGGGGAATTTTTCGAACTTCAACGACAAGGAACTTCGATCAACCACGAAGCAATCACCGTCACGATGGCCTCCAACAGATTGACATACAGACGCCGAAACCCGTAAGTGGTTGGAAACTCAGAAGAATGAGAAGCAGAGTTCTGATGGAATGTGTAGATACAACACCCGATCGAACAAGGTCCGCGTTGTCAAGACCCCCGGCGGTTCCCTTCGATACCTTCACATCAAGAAAGCTGGTACTGCGCCCAAGTGTGGAGACTGCGGAATTAAGTTGCCAGGAGTAAGTGATTTACAATGCGAATACTTGATTCGGGACTGGTGGGGATTCAACTCTGAGAGGCCGACGCAATTCTGGGCGAGAATCTACCAAAGCACCTCATAAGCCACAATTGCAAAGTTGAATGCTTTATGCCAGGGATTCAAGCTGAAGATTGAAGCAATTTGAGCGTGTGCCGGCGTTTCTCGACCTCGAGTGGATATCTGCAGGGGACTTTTGCCTTTGTGTTGCTTCTTGAAGGATCTGTTCTGACACATGTTATCTACAGATCCCAGCTCTTCGACCTCGTGAATACTCCCAGATCTCCCGACCAAAGAAGACGGTTCAACGCGCCTACGGTGGATCAAGATGTGCCAACTGCGTTCGGGATCGTATCGTTCGAGCATTCTTGATTGAGGAGCAGAAGATTGTGAAGAAGGTTCTCAAAGAGTCTCAGCAAAAGAAGCGCTAAAGGATGATCTCGATATGGTTGCTCTGGGTGTTCATCTGGGCGGACTTGCATCGGCAGCAGGAATAGCTGTACTTATCTCAAGACTTCCATCGAAATCATGAGACTCGATTGCATGGCAGAATTGATACCAGTTTCCTGAACGATATTGTGGCCTGGACGATCCCTGGTACATGTGGTTGCGGGTTCACGTCCTGAAGTGTGATAGAAAATGCTCAACAAGTAATATCCCAAGCAGCTTCCCTTACGATTCATCTCATGGTCTATAACCCTCCCAAAGGACTTTGGCGCCTCCTGGTTCTCAGATCCCTCACTGTACTGCTATAAATCCCTATTTTATTGCCCCTTTTTAGGTTTCATTAGGCAAGATTGACTAAAGCCATTCGCAGCATACTTCAGTTTGAAGAGATCCGCTGTGCCTGGCATGAATCTCCAGTCAAGGCCATAAAAGTCTGTCGGTACCAATAGCATATTTTTTGGGCTTAAACATCTTCCTATCTGGAAGTTGCCTCATAAGACCATGACCAGACCGGAAACGCCTAAAGCTGTAAGAATCTCTTAATGATAAGATGCAGTAGGAGTTCCAAATAAATCACCGATGTCAATCTGCTACTCAGTAGTTCAAGCTAGAGCTGTCAAGAACAGTCCACAGGCATGTACCCCTGTCAAAGCCTATCTCCCCGTGACTGCCTATCTTTGGCGTCAATAGCCGCTCTTGGCCGACTCGTGCAGTTGCCAACTGATTACAATGTCTTAGACACACGACGCGACCCTTCCCTTACTCACTTATCAAAACATCTTCTGTTTAGAAGATGCTCTTCGCTCTCTACTTATTTACATTCTTTTTGCCCTAGAGCATCCTAGAGGTAACAGACGAAACGGTGATGGCGCCCAACGAACCTTTATTTGCCTCTGACCGGAGAGGATCTTCGATACATTCAGAAGAGCAGGCTGCAGACGAAGATACAGCCCTTCTGGGAAGCCAGGGGAAGATCCCTCTCAGCCCTCGACATCACTATGGATTCTGGCGAGAGCTTGGGTTGTTTACTTGGGCACTGCTAGCAACGGCAGCCGTCATTGTGCTTGCTGTGCTATCTCAGCACCACACATCGCAACAAGACCACAAGAAGCCGAAACCTGGGGGAAAGCGGAATCTCATCTTTATGGTGTCTGACGGAATGGGTCCCGCCAGTCTTTCGATGACCCGTAGCTTTCGACAGCTACAAGCCGGTCTACCCATCGATGATATCCTCGTCCTCGATCAACACTTTATTGGGTCTTCTCGAACAAGATCAAGCAGCAGCCTTGTGTAGGTTTTCCAGGAGACTTTTCTTTTCTACTTTACACAGTCTCACAATGTTCCCCTGCAGCAAGTTTTATGGAGCAGTTGCTGACTTCCCCATTAAACAGTACCGATTCAGCTGCTGGAGCTACAGCCTTCTCATGTGGTATGAAGAGTTATAATGGCGCCATATCAATGCTGCCAGACCATACCCCTTGTGGAACCGTGCTCGAAGCCGCAAAAAAAGCGGGCTATATGACAGGCCTGGTTGTGACGACCGATATCACAGATGCTACGCCCGCATGCTTTGCCTCACACGTAAAAATAAGACTGGAGGAGGATCTAATTGCCCAGCAAGAGGTCGGCGAGCATCCACTCGGGAGAGTCGTTGATCTCATGCTTGGTGGTGGTAGATGCCACTTTTTGTCTAACACGACGGATGGGAGCTGTCGAGGAGATGACCGAGATATTACAAAGCTTGCACAAGACAAATATGGCTGGACTTATATCGACAGTAGGGAGGAATTTGATGGACTCGAATTGGGAAAGGCTGTGAAGCTTCCGCTTTTGGGGTTGTTTGCAGGTTCCGATTTCCCTTTCGAGATTGATCGCCGGAATATGGATGATCTATATCCTTCGCTGGATGAGATGACAAGGACTGCTTTGAACGCCCTTGAAGTAGCCACGCAAGATAGTGACAAAGGATTCTTCCTCATGATTGAGGGCAGTCGAATCGATCACGCTGGTCATGGTAATGACCCTGCTGCACAAGTGCATGAGGTTCTGGCCTACAATCGAGCAATGGCAAGCGTTGTGGAATTCTTAGATCGGTCAGAGGTCGAAGGCGTATTTGTCGCGACCTCTGATCACGAAACCGGAGGTCTTTCTATTGCGAAACGTATGTCTCAAATTCTGAGTTGCGTGGAGAAATTAGGACTAACATCCTTAGAACTGCACCCGCAATACCCACAGTACAAGTGGTTTCCGGAAGTGTTGGCTAATGCGACGCATTCCTCTGAGCACCTAGCCCGGCAGCTCAACTCTCATATTAGCCAGGGTGCTCAAGGAGATGACCTTAAGCAATATATCACCGAGCTTGTTCAAAGTGGGCTGGGTATTCAAGACGCTAGCGATGGCGAGATCCAGTTGCTGGTCGACCAGCCGCTACTTAGTGTTTATACGTTCGCTGATATGATCAGTCGAAGAGCAGTAAGTCTTGTTCTCATCCTTGTCCCGTTTACTTCTCCTGCTGGAGCAAAGAGCCTGGAAGCTGTCCTCAGAGCTTTCTCCACTCTCCTGTCCTTCTGCTGAAAGATCCAATACAACTCCGAAGCTCAAAACTCCATTCACACTTACCTTTGAATTTACAGTGCTAACTTGTGCGGCAGCAAATCGGCTGGTCCACTCACGGCCATTCGTAAGTCTCAATTTTCCGGAGCATTGTTTCCCCCTTCCCATGTGTCATAGAGTACAATGCACATAAAACACTGTCCCGACTCTAAATGTTGTATCTGAAAGGGAATACTGACCCGAGACCCCGTAGTGCTGTCGATGTGAATATCTACGGCTCAGTTGGGACAGATTCTTTGAGAGGCAACCACGAAAACACCGAAATTGGGGAATTTCTCAGAGAATACCTTGATGTCGATGTTAAGGCAATTACAGATGAATTGGTCGAGAAATCGAAAACATTCGGTGTTGCCACCACCACCGACCAGAGCTGGACCGGCCGAGAACCTACAGAACAGGAACTGTACATGGTAGAGAGACATTATGAGCACCTCTATGGTGAGGCTCCATGAATGGCTCGCTCCATTTGGAGGATCCTTGAGCTTGTGTTGTGCTTTTCCTCTGTAACCTAGAATACCCTGCCGTTAATCCCTAGTTTGAACCTGGAGCGTGTCACGTGAGACACAAACAACATCTCCGACTGTCACACACGACTGTTGTTCGTTTGCGACAAACCTTCAGCCGCAAAGCTTCTTCCCATTACATTGGAATGGCCACAGGTTGCAGCCATCGTTGTGGCAAATGCAACAGAACTCTGAGCGCCCGTCAATGTTTGCAGATGCGGTAGCAAGAGTTTGCAGAACCGTTGCGCTTGGGCAATTTCAGATTAATGCAGTATGATTTACTCACTATTGCTTGTTTATGATGGATTTTGCAATCAAAAGCTCAACTGCAATCAGCGTTCCCCGTATCAATGTCATTGGCGCCTTTTACCCTGTGCTCTCGGAAGTAACCTGATATGGTCACCTCACTATGTCAGCGTTTGGAACTTTACAGTAGGATCGGATTGAAAGGACGATATGCTTGCTTTCAATACCAACGCAGAAGTACTCATTGCGAAAACTCCAAACAGCCTTGTGCCACGTTTTGTAGCGGGCCACTCTCGCTCTAGGAAGATCTCGTGGGTTGCACTCATATGTACTTGAAGGCCCTCAATCCTAAGTGTAGAGTTCTCAAGATACGCAAAGTCAAGCCTCACCTCAGCTGCCACTGCATAAAACTCCCGTGCATCATACAGCCAAAGCAATTCATACCATGTGCCAGTATTGGAGAATCGAGTCGCTGTGTGGCCACAGCACTCTCCTCGCCGGACCGAGTTGCTACCTTATCTACGAACAACTCCAAAGAATCAATGACCCTACCGAACGGGCCCGGTATGATATTCCATTCGAGATACCAGACCAGTGTCTTCCAAATCGACGAAATATTCATCGGAGATACGTTAACGATTACTGCTCGTGGGAGTGCAGGAACAACGGTCATTACGCGGAGAGGAGATGCGGGACGCATGATGCACAATATGGGCCAGGTTCGGAAAGGATAGGAGTTGGATGGAGGTATTGAAGGAAATTGAGTGCCCCTTGTTGATATGGATGTACGATTTTGTGAGGCTATTCGGAGTTATTGGGGGGTTTTGTTGGTTGTGGCTTGTTGTCGATATCGCTATCCTGGACTTCGGGCTATTGCTTTGGAACTAGGGACTCTGGCACTGGGACTTTCTCAGAAGAAGAAATCTTGCACACTCACGCTCTTCCCCACTGAAACACTCTGCCCAGCCTTCAGTTTCTGAAGTCATCAGTTCAAGCTCGCCAGAAACCAACGCCGGGGAAGAAATGCACTCAGTTCAGTGAAGATGGGAACCATCTCTGCTATTAACGTCCATCCCGAGAAAGATAGACACACCAGAAAAAATCTGAACTTATTGCAACCCTCAGGAGCTGGGTGCATCACGTGAGACGCTAGTGCTTGAAGGAGAGCTCGGCTTTCAAGTCAAAACCACGAGGAATCGTACCATCCCATCTACAACTTCAATTGAGCCCACCATGTTCCTCCAACGCTCTGCCTTCGCTGCTGCGCGCCGAGCGGCAGTATCGCCCATCATCAAGCGCAGCATCACGAATTCTTTCGTGCGCCGTACGCCTGTCCCCTCTCCATCCCCGACCTCAATCTAACTCACTCTCCAGGAGAAGCAGCACCCGCGAGCAGCTCCAATGCTGGAAAGATAAAGAAATTCGAGGGTAAATTCATCGATTCGGAGCTTCGGCGAGCACGGCGAAGCTTTAGGGAGGCTCGGGGCTGACAGGTACACAGAAATCAAGGATGAGACAGACCTCATCGGTCCCGGAGCAGCAGTCGCAACGGTGCCCACGGACTTGGAGCAGGCGACCGGATTGGAGCGATTCGAGATTTTGGGGAAGATGCAGGGCATTGATGTTTTTGATATGAAGCCATTGGATGCTTCTCGCAAAGGTACGAATCCGTCGCCAGGAATAGAAATCAGACCACATTTAGGATTCGGGGAATTAGGGGCTGGGGGGAGAGATTGAAGGCTAATTGGCATGCCAGGCACGCTCGAGAACCCCATTATCGTCAAGTCTGCTGGGGATGAGCAGTATGCTGGTTGTACCGGCTACCCCGCTGATTCCCATGTCACCATTTGGCTCACTGTATGTACTTCTCCAAACCTGGCCCATGTAGGGATAGTTGCTTATGGAGATTCAAACAGATGTCCCGCGATCGCCCAATTGAAAGGTGCCCAGAGTGTGGGAATGTCCTGAAGATGGATTATGTTGGTCCGACTGAAGATCCCCACGCTCATGATTCACACGGTCATGATGCACATGGGGACGGACACCACAACTACGAGGAGCCAAAGAACTTTGCTGATTTCGTTCGTCCTGAATACCGATAGATTGAGCATACTGGTAACCGGGGAACGGGTACTTTGTGACGGAGGGAAGTGGATGTTGTAGAATACTCGTCAATTGAAGAATTTCCCCTTTGCACAACTTTTTGTCAAGCATGCTATAGCTTTTTGTTGATTCAGCATATAACGCTTTCAGGTGCATACGAAATAAGGGTGACTTGCGTCGGATTAATCTAAAGAGCTATGGGTGCTCACAGGTTTGGCCTTTTTCTTTTGTAAATACACACAATGACTGCCCGTCTATGAACAAACAGACCTCAAAAATTAAAGCAATCGCTAACCGCCTGAATGCACCGTTTTAATGCCCCTTTCGTAACTGTCGTGAATCTTCATTATGCACAGTGAAGTCATGAAAAATGAAAATGAAAATGACGACCATTGCAATGTTTTGACGCAACTCCTTGATCTCGAACTGGGTGGGACGAGAGCATTGAGTTCGTCAAGGTTCACATGAAACAGATCGCAAAGTGTAAATCATCTCTAACGGAAGACACTGCCTGGGGGAGCTGGTTCACTTTTTGTCATTGTCGGCTAAATTACCATCATCCTCATCAGCTTGGACTGACTTGGTATTGGTATTTTTGGCTTTTGGTGACTTCCCCTCGCGTTTGGGTCCGGAAGGGCGCTCTCCATCATCCATCTTATCGTCTCCGGAATTCTCGTCGGAATGGGAATCGTCGATCGACGCAGCGGTCCTATAGGTTTCAGCTGCACGAACAAGAGCAATGGAACCGTGGCTAGGAGTAACCAACGTCGAGCCGCTACGATTGTCTCCCTCGGTCTCGCTGACGTCCTCGCTAGGACTGCCTTCGTTTCCTGAACTACCCGGTCGGGCCATGACAGCTTCTTTTAGAGCCTTCGCCTTTGCTGCCATTTGGAATGCTTGCTCAGCAGCGCGTTCAGCACGGATCTGCTTTCGCCACATGTTATAATAGCGACCCTTGCGATCAAGAAGCTCTTGATGAGTTCCGGATTCAGCAACCTTTCCAGCATGGAGGACGAGGATTTGATCAGCGCTTGTGATGGTTGACAATCGATGACTACATTCCATGTCAGTAGTGTTGTTAGAAGAGAGAACAATTGAGCTGCTTACGCAATAACGAGCATAGTTCTGCCCTCAGAAAGAGTTCGCAATGCTTCTTGAATGTTCTGCTCTGTATCGGAATCCAATGCTGCAGTTGCCTCATCAAGCATGATAATGCGGGGATTCTTGATAATAGTTCTTGCGATGGCCACACGCTGCTTTTCACCACCACTGAGACGAAGACCTCGCTCACCGACCTTGGTCTCATAGCCGTCTGGGAAAGCCAGAATCTTATCGTGAATGGAAGCAGCTCTACAGGCGTTATAAATATCTTCATCGGTGGCGTTCTGGTTTGCGTACTTCAAATTATACATTAGGGTTTCGTTGAACAGAATCGTGTCCTGCGGAACAACACCGATGTGGCGTCGGAGAGAATCGATGGTTATGCCCTTGATGTCGCTGCCATCCAACTGGATGCTGCCGTCCTGAGTATTATAAAACCTGAAGAGGAGTCTGAATACAGTTGACTTTCCGCCGCCTGATTCACCGACAAACGCAGTAGTCGTGCCTGGCCGGCAAGTGAAGCTGAGATTCTCGAGAGCCGGTTTTCGCTTATCATAGGAGAACTTGACATCCTTGAAGTCAATTTGCCCTTCGCAGCTTTTCATTTCGACGGCACTTGGATCATCAACAACAGTTGGTTGTTCCTTGAAGAGCTCCAGAAGTCGCTCGCCACTGATCATTGCGCTTTGGACGCTGCGGTAGAAGGATCCGAAGAAATTCAGTGGTTGCTGGAGTTGTCCCATGTAAGTGAGGAGAGTCACGAAGTCACCTACATCACGCTGGCCTGTCGTGACTTGGTATGCAGCGATGAACGACGTTACCAGAAGACCCGTCATGAAAACCATGTTCTGAGAGATGTTCAAGATGTTCAAGGATATAGTGACCTTGTATTCCATCTTCTGAAACGCCGAAACGGCCTTCCGGTAGCGTTCGAATTCGTAGTCCTCAGCATTGAAGTACTTGACGGTTTCGTATGAAGTCAGAGAATCGTTCTTGACAGCATCCTCCTCGCGACTCAAATTCGTCATTTGTCTCCGCTGATCAGAGCGCCATCGGGCCATGCGGATGGTCAGATACAGGTACGAGAAAGTGATGATGGCGACTACAAGAGCGTAGTATGCGTCGAACGCAACGCCAAAGTACACAATAGCTACCCCAAGATCAAAGATCATAGGTAGCATTGAGAATGTGACTTGCTCCAGGAAGTTGTTGATCGCATTGCCTTTGCTCAAGGCAGAGAGCACCTCTCCAGTACGCTTGCCCAGATGGAAGTCCAGACTGAGACTGTGAACATGCTCAAAGGAAGCTGTAGACAATGCCTTGTAGGAGTATTGTGAGATAGGGATCCAGAGGACCGATCTCACAGCTCCAAGGATCCCAGAGGTACCTTGTAAGAATTTGAAGCCAATGAGGAGAGAAATTGAAAGCCAAGGCATTTTGGCGCCCGATTTGCTCAATTCGGTTGTCACTTTGCCGACTTGGAGGGGGACTGCCATGTTCACCATTCTTTGAAGAATGACAATAAAGAAGCAAATGACGACCACAACCTTGAGCCTGAAAGACTTGCTGGGCCACAAGTATGGGAAGAAGAGAGAATATCCTTTAAGGTACTCCCACCATGTCCTGTTGGGGGCAGTAGTAGGCTTGTAGAAGGCAGGGTTCTCATCCATGTTCCGACGGGTATCCCCTGTACCAGTGTCACCATTGGTCAATCGATGAGCAGTGCCATCAGCATGTCCATTTTGCGGAGTTGCATTCTCTGATCCGGATCCATGAGCATGCCCGTTCTGAATAGACCCATTCCCACGGACATATCCATTTCCATTTGCGTGGCCATTGACAAGTAGGGGGGAATTTTCGTCAAGCTCTTCACGTCTACCACTCCTGGCTTTATACAGACGTTCGAGTGAGAAGATGAGGTAGAAGCTAACCAAGAACAGGAGAATGATGGCTCGTAAAGTGTCGGCAATGATTTCTACAACCTCCCACTCGTTGGGTGTATTGGATATACTCTTATTGTCGTGCGTCATGTCTCGTGTTAAAGAGTTGTTGTCTCTATGAGGCTTGGTATAGAGAGCTAGCGTGCCTCCTAGCAGCACCAGTTCTCCGATTGTCGCCATGACCCATGTGATTTGATGGGCAATGTTTGGAGACGGTGTTGTATCAACCATCGAGATGAGGAAGATGCTGTAGAAGAAGACGGAGGCACAAACGTATACCTAAAATTTGCAAATATTAGTCTAGTTCAAAAGCAGACTTGGATTTCATTGCCACTTACAGCAGTGGCTTCACCGCACCACCAACCATCCTCGCTGGCAGTGAGAGCATGGACAATTATATTGATCGCATTGGCCACGAAGGTCGCAAGGAGGCCAATGGAGAGGTAAAGAAAGAGCAACTTTCGACCACGGCTGAAATCCTTAAGCTTCTTGTTCTTTTCTCGTTCCTCCTTGTTCTTTCGAGCAATGGAGGTCGGTAGCGGCTTTCCACCAGGTCCCAATAAAACAGGTCCTTTCGACTCCGACGAACGCTCGGCAGAGAGGATGCTGTTGGTCACGAATGCCGTCAAGAACACAACAAACAGAACCCAGGCATAGTGGAAGTGGACCAGTTCGAGTAGATCCGTGTCCGTGAAAGTGCCATTGAACCCCAAAGGCGAGCTCAGCTCGACTCTCTCACCTGCCATTACACTTTATTATGTATATGCCCAATTTCCTCCGTCCCACTTCAAATTTCCAGGTCGATAGGAAGTTGTGGACAGCTCATGACCCATTCGATTGGGACGAGCTTGATTGAGTAGGGTCCTGGTAACGCGAAGCTGGGTAGCCTCGGTTCGATATTGCCACCTTCAGATCACAAGATGTTGTCAGCGGTGGCTGGCAAAATGTCTCTGAGCTTCTCCGCTCATGTGACAGCGGATTGCTGCAGAACATACTGAGATGTGAGCGATTGGGGAGGGGGCAAGTACCTGAAGAGATGGATGTGGGGAATTATCTTTTGATAGAGAGTGAGGGACGGATTGAAGATCGACGCGAACCCTCGATCTAATCAACGAGAGACACAGACGAAAACGACCGACCGAGTGCAAGGACGAGAGGAGACAGAGACGAGACGAGACGAGTGTCTATGGGACTCCACTGCGACCCTCTGGGTCTGGCAGACAAAGCGTTCTGGATTTGGGAGAGTGAAGTAGTGGTAGAGAGAATTGTAAGTGGCTGTGGTTGTGCTGCAAAAGGGACTCGGATTATTCGACAGAACCGTCACCGCCTTTGCAAGGCCTGGAACTGGGACGGGGACGGGATTGGGACTGGGACTGGGACTAGGACTGGGACTGGGGCTGGGACCTAAATCGGGAGAGGCCTTAGCGAGGAGAGTCAAGATCCTCACCACTTGACATAAGTCGAGGCTGGCCCTGATAATATCCAGACTTTGCTCTCGCTTCCCTGCATTCCCTTCGGCAGTCTGCATCGAATTTATCCTCGCGGTCGCTCGTATATGTAGCGCATATACGTCGAGATATCCGGCCCTCCTTCATCTCATCTCACCAATCCAGCGCGGCTCCCACTGGTCTCCAGCCACGAAAGCCCTCGCAGGTCTACCGCGTATATCAACCCCTCCAACTCCCCTCCATCCCCCACCCCCCCGGTCAAGGCTCAAGGATCACTGGCGAGCGAGTGCATGTGGTGGGACGCAGCGGCCAGCAGCCAGGGTGACACGCAGCACTATCGAACAGCCAGCCAGCCTTTCAGCTTCATGAGCCTTCCACAACCGCTCCCTGCCCCCCCGGCCTCCCATACGCAAAGTACGGGGGCCTAAGTCGGCCGCACTGCTTCTCAGAGGTCCATTCGCCCCAAGAGCAGTCTCTGGCCTGCGTGTCAGACTACATTGACACGTGGTTTTCTGTTCCCAGTTCTGAGCACGTAAGGGCCTAGAAGCTGCCTCCTTAATATTGGCGGAGTAATCTGTATGCCCCCGTGTGCGATTCAAGCGGTACGGGACCTCCAAGTATGACCCGGCCGGATGTTCCCCGAGCTCAGTTCAACCCCAGACTTCTGTGGAGAGCTTTGCTACAGGTCACCTTTTCATCGTGCACACCTGCGTCATGCACTGATGTCCAACGCTATTGTTGCTCTTGCAATCAATGGCCGCTCGAGCTGTATTACTGTCCACCCGGACCATCTCCAACGGGAAAGCCAGGCTCAGATTGGAGAGCATCTGTCAAAGCAAGCCGACCTCGCAGCGCCCTCATGCACATATTTTTCTATGTGACGACGTAGCTGTTTCCCTGTAAGCACGGGTATCATTGGCAAACTGTCTCCGAGATCAGATTTGAAGCATTCAGCGGTGAGAAAGCATCTCCCGCATGGCGCCGCCGTGCCGTCCCTTTCGCTTCCGCAGAAGTATGATGCGATTCTGGTTATGGCTCATCAAATAGTACGGAGTCTTCGAGTGCTTTTTAGTCGAATAATACCTCCCGGATCGCCGCCAATATCTTCGTCAGGTAAGAACGAAATCTCGTAGGTCAAGCCATGCATATTGATGAGCGTTATCAGACTGTCCTTCAAGTGCCGAAATGCCCAACTTCTGCAGACCATGACCAAGTCTTGGTGCTTTTCCAGTGAAAGACCGATGGTAGACCGGCAACCCGGTCCTCGTAATTTGGGCCTTTCTCTCGTCGTTTGCCCAACGTGGTACTGCATATCTACCGCACAAACTGTGGTGTTGGCCAAAAGGAAGTTTCCTTTTAATGGCCACGGCAGAAGGGAAACACAAGGAGACGGGAGCAGCGCAAGACCAAGAACAGAGTCGCAATCTCAGGAAAGGGCCGAGGTGTGGCAGACGAAGTTTGAACCAACCGAGAACCAGCGCCCGTGGAAGTTCCGTCCACCAGCTTCCCCGATATTCATTTTGCCAACTCGGGGAGTTAAAGGAAAGGAACTCTCGCCATTGCCGACCGGGAGAATGGTTGAGCTTGCCCATAATAGGCCAAATATGTCAGCAGCATTCGCGGCGTGATGGGGGCCAATCTGGGTTTGCACTTATCAAGCTTGGAAAGGGTCCAATGCAATGGCTGCGTCAAGCAGCGGGCAGCCTAGAAAGCACCCTAGCAAAACAGTCAATCCACTGTATTATGATACCTCTCGAATCCCGGGTCATTGCATTCATTCCGTCGAGATCCTAAGTCGCGGAGCCGGGGATATGATTTGTGTGTTGAGCTACCGATGCAGACGGTCGAAGATTGGGCAGCTTGCCCGGTGTGGGTTGGAAGTATGGACAGCGGAGATGGAACATGAGCCAGAAGAGAGAGTTGAAAGCCGATTTGTCCGTACTGTCCCGTTCTTGTCTCCGTGCGAGTCGAAGCAATCTTCTCGTTGTGGATCTTTGATCTTCCGCATAACAGACAACACAAGAGACTTTATGCAGTTTGGCGGGAAAAAGAAACCTTTAGATTTGCAGGTGTTGGTAGGAACCAAGGTCTCTGAAGTTGGTTTTCAAGACGAGCTCTGCATTGGCTTCGTTCGTTTGAAATACCCGTATTTGGAAAGGTGGGAAGGAAAGGAGCTGAGACGTGCCACTGCTCGAGATTAGCTTTTGGCCTTCCAAGCAAAAGAGGACTTATCTCAGTTATTTCTGCATCTAGTACATGCGCAGAGGCTAATAGTCGCTGCGATGACATGTTCGGCAGTCCCTCCAGTGGAGAGGTATGCCTTTCCCGTGACTCCAGAAGTGTCATTGTGGATGTTGTCGGTCTGTTTGATCTGAGCTCACTGAACAACTTACCAAACATAATGTCGACAAGAATGAAGACGCGTTCATGCCATATCTCAGCACGCTAAAAGTAGAAGAGGACCTTCTTGTCGAGCTTTCGAAATAACTTGTTCTTCCCATGAAGCGTTGAGTCCATTAGAAGAAAAATGAACACAGCGAGAACTCCCAACCCAAAACCACGTCTTCCTGCTTCAAACTCGCCGCGTGCGGAGCCCATCCTCCAAATACTTGTAAGGATGCACAAACTTGCGGTCAAGAGATTTTCCTCGTGCAGAACAACTCTTACGAAGCTGGGCGTATGGTGATACGAGGCGACCAAGGCAAAGAAACAGACCGCAATTGTCTCGTACCAGGTCCGCATTTATGTGACAAACCTCAACCCTCAACCCTAGCATCCTATCTAAGCGACTGCAATAGATTTTCGTGATCTAGGAGATCGACATGGGTATATGTAAGCCTCTCGAAATGGAAGAAGAGGGGAAGGTCGGGCTTACGCCTTCTACGCACTCTGAAATTTTAGTCGGGAGCAGGGAGTGACTGTGAGGGGAAGTGAGGGGCATGTTGTACTTTAGTGAGTCATTATGATCATATTTTGGAGGTAATAGACGGTTTTGCAAATGTCTCCCATGTTTATAGTTATCCAGCATCCCTTATAGGGATTTTAGTGTATTTACTCGCATTTTTTGTGCTGAAACGGATAAGCAGACAAGGAGACCAGGTGAATTGTCATGAAGTCAAGACTAACGGGAAAAGTTCAACAGGTGCAAATCTAAATCCCTGGATATAGGCCATAGACATGTGATTTATTACAGGTTTTATCTGATAGAATCAATACAAGAAGCGGAACGACAGTGGAGGTTCTAACAGCCTCGTTCCAACTGAGAAATACTCAACACTGAACCAGCTCGAGCTTTGTAACGACCGTCTTGGGCAGTAGAGCCAGTCTTCACACACCCTCGAAGAGGTCTCAGTCTCTGAAGACTTCCCTCGCCTGTTATTGAAACCTCGAAGAGGCTACCACAACCCCCCACCTCGCGGCTCTGAGCCCCCCACGCCACACAAGGATCCATGCTCCAAGTGGTTGAATCAAGGTTTCCGCGCAGATTCCCTCCGATTCGTCGTTCCGTTCACTCGGATCTCTGTCGCCGTTGCCACTCCATTTCCGTTCACTGGCGCGCCGTTTACCAGCACCTTTGGGCCGGGGACTTCGTCAATGCCCTGCCGGGCCAGAGCATCCAATCTTTGCTCTTCCGCCAACTCATTCTCATCGTTGTCGCTTCGGTCGTCCTCCACGATATTAAGGAATACAAATCTGTATGCGATTCGGAATATGTAGTATAGCCAAAAAAGGTTCAGCCCTTGCAAGCTCGCTAGGAGGGCGGTCGAGATATAGTGCGAAAGGTCGCATTTGAACTGCCCGGCCGCCCAGTCAAGCTCGTAAGGGCCGACGGTTTTGAACTCGTTGAATTCAGACCAGAGGATTCGAAGGTTGATGTAATGGCGAAGATAAATCCACATGAAAATAAAGAGGGTAAAATATGGGCCAACAAGGGGGTGGTCGAGGTAATTTAGGGTTTTAGAAGTCTGGTGGTATTAGACTGGGAGATCCAGTTCCCAAAGGACTAGGAGCACTTACAGCGAGGAAGAAGTCACTAATATCATGAGTGATAAAGACTCCCAGACCCATGTAGGTGAAATGGAAGCGGTAGCTCAACCCAATCAGAGCCAGTGACACAATATGATGCCCAATCAACTCCCTAAAGTCTTTTCTCGGCTTCTCCATCCCCAAGCAAAGAACTATAGCTTGCTGCGCCCAATATGCAGCTTGGAAAAGGTAGTAGAACTTGAATATGCTCTCGTGCGTCTTATGCGGGAACCCTTCGTACATACCCCTTGTGTTGAAATACCACACTGGCGTTCGGCTCATGACATATAAACCGCAAGGGCCCAGGACTCCAAAGTAGATGGCGGTATACATCTGTTCCATGAATCGTGACTGTTTCGCCCTACTCTTCAAACCACTTTTTTTTGCCATGGGCCGCAGGAACTTCTGCATTATGAATTCTCTTGTGAAGGAGAGAACAATGATGTAAAATGAGACAAATGCGCAATCCCATAACCCCTTGCCATATTGATGTGGTGTTCCGGCTGCAGCCCCAGCTTCAGCTGGCAGTCGGTAGGAAAGGAAGATGAAGTGATGTATGGGATTCGACTCGGTCGGGTTGATTGCGAATAAGGCGAGGAAGATTAGAATAAGGACCAAGGGAGTGACCCATGTGTGCTTCAACGCATACCTCTTCCATTGCTGAAAGAGGGTTTTTGCTTTCCTCCGTTTCGAGAACGGTTTCTTGCGATCTCTGTCTTTTTGAGCCTGCTGACGGTCAGGGGGGTGAAGCAGTGACGAAAAGAGGGATGCGAACTTTGATTGTGCCGGGAGACGGCGGCCTTATGTCTAGTGTGGCCAACGCTGGTGAACTTGTATCCCCAGCTCTGATCTCACCTCCGAGTCCGCTGGACCGCCTTCGGATTCGTGGTTTGTCGATGCTGGTTGGGCCCCCTAGAGGTGTCAATTTATCGGGGGTAGAGAGAAGCGGGAAAGCCTCTGTGGCAGGCATCGTGGATGATCGAGTAACGAGGCTCCCAAGAAAGAAGTCAGTAGGTGACTGAAGTCATAGAAAGAGCGGTCCAGAGCTAACAGGCGGACAATGAAGCAGGTGAGGGATGCAGACCAAAGTTGAAGTTCAAGCTCGCCCAAGAAAATGTCGGAGCCGACATTGAGATTGCAAGTCGCGGGTTGGGCTATCAGGGAACGCGGAGGATCCCTGCGTACCTTCCTCTCAATGGCTCGTCAAGGGTAGTGGTCGGTTCAAAAGCAACATCAAAATTTCTAATCATGAGAATGCGAATAAGCAGCCACGGCAGCTAGTGCTGACAGCATCAAGCAGCGTCCAGGCGGCGAATATAGTAGTCTTCGACTTCAACCGAATCGAGCTCGGGTGAGGCTTTGCAGTTGCAGTAACGGGGGGGTTATGCTGTGTTTACAGTTTTTCGTGTTTTCACGCAGAGCCAGAGCGAATATTCTCATTATAAAAGGAACGTGCTTGTCAATGTAGCAGAGGCACTTGATGCATTATTCGTAAGTCTAAATACAGACAGCCTGTCGTATCATCATGGCATCTCCCGACGAGAAATGCTCCCTATCACCAACTATATGCTCCCTTTCCCTCGCTATACGCTTCTCAAGTGTCCCTCCCGTCTATACACATATAACTCCATGCAGATTTCCCTAAAACACAATAACCTCCCATATTTTGACGTTGATTATAAGGCTCCAACACAAACGCCACACTCAAAGATAAACCTAGATGCCCTCACTCCGAACCTTCCTCGGATCGCGGGTGCCTTACTGGCGCCGGTATGCTCATAACGGGAAGACCGTCACGCCGCGGAGACGACGGAGTGCGAGATTGAGCAGGACTGCCTCGAGGGCTGATGGGTGGTAATCTTTCCCCAACGTCCTCAAGCGGTGACACTGGTGAGATTGCACTCTCTCCATCTCGCTCCTGCTGAACAGCAGTGAGGAATGATATAGCTCCCCGCTGATGGATAGAGTGACCATTCAGGTCGTCCGGAGTGTAAGGGTCACTCAATCTTTGTGGTTGTGGTACGCGTGTGGGCTCTTGATCTTGTGTCAAGCGTCTCTCCAACGATGGTTCCGCTGATCCAACAAATGTGTTCGAGTCACTGTTCGTTGGTCTCTCTCCTCTCTTAGCATCCTCTAGCTCCTCATAAGTCGTGGCGAGGTTGCGTCTTCTTGGGGGTGCCGGGATGATAGTGACCGGAAGTGGGCCAACACTGACGCTTGGCCTCGCCTTCTCGCGGAGCTTCTCAGCCTGAGTAGCTGCAAAGTCTTCCAGCCTTGCCCGGACGTCCCATTTATTCGGAGGTGGGTGACCATTGGCTGGTTCCGGGACTTTCACTGTGTGCGCAGATACTTCTGGTGGTGGGCCTTGAGGTCCTCTTCGAAACGGGTTGACTTTGGCTAATGTCTGCCATGCATTTGGTCGACGACGTTCAGCTTCATCCTCGTCGCCCTCTTCCATCTGCTCGATGACCACAGACTTTTTGGATATCTCGCTCCTATGATCATCTCGGTTCGGGACGGTAGTGATCTCCAGGCTGTTGCTCCTTGATACCCCCCTCACGTTCTCCTGCTCGTGAATCGGTGTAGGTTCGCTGATCGGATGATATCGGATAGCATATACAGTACTTTCTGCACTTGCAGTGTCTGTTCTACTGATAGGAGTGGCTGCAGGTGGAGGCCGAATTGGCCATAGCGGAGGTCGAGACCCTGGCATTCGCTTTTTCGTTTGCTGCGTTGGTTTATCCCGGCCCGGTCTGCCTTTCTCAACATCATGGGTGGCGCGAGGTCGATACCGGTTTGCTAGACTGGCGACCCTTGGCCACGATATTCCGTTGGACCCAGTTGATGTTCCACTATCTCCTCCCCCCTTACCCTTGCCATTGCGCTCATCTATGCGGTCCTTCAAACGGGACTTCCAGGATGAATCTGAGAGAGGGTTGACCTCTAGCATCTCATCACCATCAAACACCTCTCGTCCAAGCACACCGTCCTTTTTATCCTCTCTCTCAAGAGCCTCAATCCGTTCCACCCATTCCCACACAACGACACTTGCTGCAGCTGCTCCAACCCATCGCACGTAATCTCCCCATCCAGCAAGATCTGGTTTCGATATATCGAGGACGAAGAACACCACAGGTACAAGCACTGATACCAGTGAAAGCAACGCAACAAGACAGATGTTCCGCATCTGGGGATGAAAGAAGGCGAATCGCTTCTTCGTGATGGCATAATAGATTACCCAAGCACCGTAAAGGAGGCTCAGGGCCAATTGAAAAAGGTAGGCCAGTGCAGGAACGGCGTCCACGAAGGTGTGCGGTCGAGAATTTCCATTGTAAACGAAGTTGTTAAGGATACTGAACAACACATCGAGGGAGATGAGTGCGAACGCCGTCCATTTGATGATAATCTTCTCTCTCTGGCGAGGAAACAATCGTATCAGAGTCTGCGCTTGCGCCAACCAGAGGAAGGTATCGGATATAACGCGAATGATCTTAAGTTCCATCCCATTCTCCACTACGTTTTGTAGTCTTTGTGCATCCATATACCCAACCTCGTATTGCTCCTCAGCGACTTTGAATGTATCAGCGGTGGCAATGGTGAGGGATATCGCGACCGTCAATGCTGCGACCTTTTGTAGCCATGGTCGTCCACCAATTCCAATGCCAGCGTCACTCCCCGAAGGGCCATTTGTGAAACCTCGCCGGCCAAGAACAACAGCACCCTCGTGTAGGAAAGTCCGAGGGGTAATCAAGAGCATAATGACGAGCATGTACGCAATCACCGTGGTCGCTGCCAGCGCGTAGCATTCGGGAAGGGTGGAGGCATAAAATGGATCACGAAGATCGAGAATCGTGGGAGAGCTCGAGCCAGTGAGGAGTACGTCGCTCGATCCAGTACATTGCGGTCTGAATATTGCGTCGGATGTGAGGGTGAGGACGTCGTTAAGCCCGAGAGTTAAGACTCCATTCGAAGGAAGTGTGAACGGCGTGCAATGTGCCCTGGTCACCGTCGTCGGGGTCGGGCTCGGCCTCGCGATGTTGATTATCTGTCTCTCTTCCATTATTTCGGAACGTCACGGCCCTGCCGTAAATCTTCAACAATTCATCAACGGGAGTATTGCGACATCGTCCCTCGGATGCAGATTGGGAGTTCGCTCACGGATATTATTGAGTCGACGCGGTCTCTCGACTAGCGATAGAACAAGAGACAATCGACTGGACTGGGAGGTAGCGTTCGTTTGAAGACCGAAGAATTGCTGTCGTGCGTCGCTTTGGTGCAGTGCAGTGTCGAAAACGTGAGGGGAGTCGAGTGAGAGAGTTGAAACGGTGCTCGTTAGATTTAGTGGGCCACCAGTCGGGGCTGGACTCGACTGGACTACCCGCAATGCCTGAATGGCGCTCGATACGAGGTGGGATTTCCAAAGATGATATATTGTGTCAACAATCAAGACTGAATTCATTCCGTTGGGCGCAGTGGCATCAGCGCGAACTTGCGATTGAGGTCGTCCCTGCCGTCTAGATGTCTGCCGTCGCATTCGGCGTCGCACGCCAAGCTCTTGACAGTCTTGGAAAGCTTGTCCTGCGGATAAACTACTTCTGATGCCCAGACAACAAGAAAAGTCGAATGCTTGACTCTCGAGCGAAGGTCAAGTTTGGGGAACTATATGGGCCTCATATCTCGTCCTTCGGGCTCAAATAATTGGACTTAGCTTGTCGCTGTGGAAAGTTCTCACACGGCCATTGTTTCGATTCCGCTTCCCTCGGGCATTGTTGAAAAGTAAAGACGAGAGTTGTCATGCGGACAAGTTCTAGCCTTTCCCTTCCTTTCTAACATGATATCAAAGTCTCAATCTTACGAGCTTTGCGGATGCTACCCGGGGTGGGCCAAAAAAGCGGAAGTGTATCTCAATGCCCCACATCGAGTCAGAACATTTCAGAACTCCCCCTACGAATCTTCCCCCGAGTTATTCTAGGTTCGAAGTCTATCCAATATCTTGGAACTTCTATAATATTCCTAGCCCCTCCATGGTTAGGTACATATATGGCCCTGACTTGGGATAATTGAAAAAGAGTGACGGCTTCTCTCTTCCACCGGAGTTCACGTTGTTCCCAGGAAATTTAGGACAACGGACTTTGTGAGGGCCGGGATCATATGATTGCCATGTACCTGTGAGGAACGGTAAGCATTCCAATACTCCGTATGAAGTGCCATATCCTTTCCCGAAACCACCTGTTCATCAGGTTATGAGGTTTTTCCTCTGAAATCAAGGCGTTTCAAAAAGTTGCGACGATGACAGCTGTTGTCATCCATCAACCCTGGTGGACCAGAAACTCTCAAGCTCCAACAATTCGCCCGTGTCAAGGCATTTGGGTTGGATCGTTCGGAAATGTTTACTCGACAATAAGTCGTCTATTTGACTATAAGCACGCGGCTCTCGCATTGGAGCTTCTTGTCCCTCCTAGATATCGGATGAGAAGCTATCTGTCTGATCCTTTTGCTATTGAGACTTGTAGGGAAGGCTCTGCTTGGGGTTGCTCGATATTTTATATTACTTCTCCCGATTGTCCGAGCCTAGCTGGGACATACACTTCACAAGTCACATTTTCATTGTCCATCGAGGCTCATGGCCCATCTCCGCGTCGAGCGTTGATCTAGTTGGATTACTGACCTAAATACTGTGCAGAAGGCACTCACCGGGCCTCAAATTTCCTCGAATTCTCAGCATTGAAGCCGTGGGGTTCGCTGAAGAGTCACCAGGAGAATTCAAGAATGACCAGGTCGTGGCGACAGCAAGTAACCAACCTATTTCTTTGTACTATATCGCGAGCTCCTTGCCTCACTGATGGGGAGGATGAGATATGCTCCCAGCGCCCTCCCCCCAAAATAAACATCTTGCTAATTCGTTGCAATCGGTGGTATGGGCCGCGATTACGACGGCGGATATGCCGACTTCACCTGCGTACCAGCAAGCCAGGTTCAGGTCATCAAGCCGAAGATCTTATGGGAGCAACTCGGTGCTCTGCCGGAAATGATGCAAACAGCTTGGAGCTCTCTCATCAAGTCACTGTAGCTGACGGAGGACACTCTGCTCATCCGAGGGGGCACGACTTCAGTTGGTCTCGCTGCTGCAGCTCTTGCTAAAAGTCTTTGCTCTGTTGTTGCGGCCACCACTCGTAAACCAGAAAGGAAGGCAATGTTGCTTGCCAATGGCGCCAACGAAGTCTTCGTTGATAATGGAACCATTGCCGAGGAAGTCAGGAAGAGACATCCAGAGGGATTCAGCAAGATTCTCGACCTGGTACGGGTACTCTCAACCTTCTTCCCGTATTTGAAAGTCCCGTAAGGTCTTGGGCACTCAGAGACTCAGGCTCCAAATGTCCTACGCATTTTGGAATATTCAAGTCGGTTCCCTATCAAATGTTCCACGAGATCTTGGACATTCAACTCATAACCCCTCGAATCATCCTGCGAGTTGTTGAACACCTGCTGATTCGAGATTCTTTAGGTAGGCGTGACGGTTTTAGAAGATACTGTACCCTGAAGTGTGCTGAAGAGTACGGAATTATCTGCATGACGGGGATAGCAGGAGGAGAGGTGAGAGATCTACTTCTCCTCACTTACTCTGCGTTGAATAGCATTGGCACCCTTATTCTAGTAGATCATAGATAACTTCGATCCTCACATCCTTCCCAACACGGTGTCTTAAACGTACTCTAGCTCACCACAAAAGTTTACGGAAACTCCATTAAATGAGATTGCGGAACGAGTGGCGGACGGCTCGTTGAATGTTCCGGTCAAGACATTCCGCCTCAATCAGATCGTGGAAGCTCACATAGCTATGATTGAAAGTATCGCGGCGCGAAGATTGTGGTTCTCGTGTGATGCAACATAAAAATGAAATAAAAGCTTTAAGCTGCAGTGGAAGAGACATGGCGCACCGACTCGCGCGAGAGCAATAAATCTAAGACAGTGCAGAATAGCCGTGGAATGGAAAAGCGGCAATCATTTCAATGTCCCAAGTCAGGTTGAACATTGGGGTCAAATATACTCGTGAAGACTTTTAATGTACCAAAGCTTCTAGGGCATTTGAAGGGGTTTAGACCTCGAATGTACGATGAGTCGATAGAATATTCGGAGATTCAGTGCAGCATTTAAATGTCCCAATTTGAGGCGGGACAATGAAAATAACTTCCTTTTCAGTACGAGGCAGAGTCAAGAACGGAGATAATACCTGGACGCGTGACTGTTTAGGGGGCGAAACAGCCTTCACACTGCTTTAGATAGAATGAATTGGCAGCAGCGGAACATGGGAGTTAGTCTTGTGCTTATTATTAGATAAATTGACCAGCTGAAGCGGGCAGGCGGGTCTTCTATTCGTTGAAGATTCTGAAGGAAAAGCGAATCAACTGTCATCATGCAGGGACGCCGAAGACAACCCTTGTGCCCCTTTCGTCCTGCTAGAATTCGGTTGTCTGGCATAATGCGGCCACAACGTGGCTGAGGAGCAAAGCAGGGACTTTAAAATATCGAGGAGGAGAGCAGAGGAGAGCAGAGCAGAAAGCGGTGAAGTAAGTGCACAGGGATCCTTTAAATTCACGGTACTGTAACTTTAGCGTGGCTGAACTTGCGCTTAGGACTTTTTCCCCTGATCCCCCTTGCTCGTTTCTTCGTTTCAGGTTGTTAGGCCTCGACCTGTTGGAAACAAACTTCAAAGAATTCATTCCTTTCGTTCTCACCAGCCTCCCCAAACGACTACGCAGGCCATAGTCGGTCCTTATCGCACTCCCGTGAAATTTCTGGCCGGTGAGAGAGGGCAGCTCCGACGGCCCCAGCAACATCTCTCCCTTCCTGGCTTGGACAACTGCAATTTCGCGGCGACCACAGCTAGTACCACTCCTTTATCGCGACGTTGGAATGCGGCTACGAGTGTAATATCTGTGTAGGATATCCATCGCGTGGGAGACGTGCGGGTTCTTGCACAACAATCGCGCACTCGAATATATTCCTCGACTTCGGGACCTCTATGCTGTTAAGACACGATGACACGACCAGAAATTATACGAGCAGGTAGGGGCAATTCTTCTGTGATTCAACTTGAGAGAGCAATTGCTAATGTTTGCCCATCTAGACTCGATTGATCTGCAGGACCAGAATTCACCCTCTGCACAAGACCACTCACGACAGCCCACTCATCCGTCTCCTCTTGGAGTTGGACCTCCAGCACCACATCAGGCAGAAACATTACGAGAATTGGCAGCAGAGGTGGCAGAGGAGAATCACCGGAGTCCTCGGGTATCGAAAGAATGGACGAGCGGCGAGGTACAGCAATTGCAGCAGTATGGAGACGAATTGGCTGCTGGAGTGTCAGCGAAGTTGAATGGCGCCAACCTCCAGAAACAAGATAATTTGGCTGTGGCTCAAAATGGCGGATTGACGGGGTCGACGGCTGAAGATGCGGAGATGGCAGACGCGGAGGGTGACGACGGGATGGATGATGATATGATGGAAAAGATCTCAAGTTCCCCGTCAATCGACGATGGTGGGTATCCCCTTCCACAGCCGTGGCCCCAACGTTGCGATTCTCTCAGAGGCGCCTCGAAAAGATCCCCTTCGTTTTCACAAGCGTGTATCGAAAGCTCTTCGCCATTTGTGCAGACGCCAGATCATTTTCCGTTGCGACTGGCACCTGAACAACTCGACAAGGACGAGGTTCAAAGCTATGAGACACCAACACATCATCGTCATCTTCTGGGTGAGTATCCGGACCATACTGGAGAGACCGGGTCGAATCATAGCAAGGGTGAGCACGGCCTTTACTCAACAGACTCGCTCCAATCGTTCATCGAACACGATCAATATGACCAATATGACCAATACTACGACTTGAGTTACTTTTCCGATGAAGGTCTCTCCCGCCATTTGGAAGGTCTCTGTGGACACGATGAAACCTTTGTTGGACGTCTGGATCAGCTTAGCCGACTGATAAGCGACGATGAAACTGGAGACCGTTCACCAAAGCGATTTACTGATGGCTCAGAGGCTTGTGGATTAGCCCAGAGAGGCTCTAGGGACGAGCCAGAGGACGAGGAAGCCCGTAACGAACCAAATGGAACCACCGAGTCTGAGAGCAACGATGCCATGACTGTACCTTACGAAAGTTCGGTAGATGAAGATGACGATTATGAAATTCCTTACGCTACTGACTCTAGATTCATTGACTCAGGATGGGGTGGAGAATGCTTACAGGAAACAGAGGACATCGATTTCGAATTCGTGTACGCGTTACATACTTTCGTTGCAACTGTCGAAGGGCAAGCAAACGCTACGAAAGGTGACACAATGGTTCTCTTGGATGACAGTAACAGCTACTGGTGGCTTGTTAGAGTGGTCAAGGACAGCAGCATTGGTGGGCCATGAACCTGACACGCCGACTTTGACTTTGGGCTGATTTTCCGTGCTAGGGTATTTACCTGCAGAACATATCGAGACACCAACTGAGCGTCTAGCACGTCTTAACAAGCATAGGAACGTTGATGTATGTGTAGTCTCCAAGAAAGCCAAGAGCAAAACTGACCGATATAGCTCACTTCAACCATGCTCGGCGACCAAGCTGAAAAGTCCAAAAATCCTCTTAAAAAGGCCATTCGAAGAAGGAATGCCAAAACAGTCACCTTCACTGCTCCTACCTACGTTGAAGCCTCAGATATTGACTACTCAACCGATGAGGAGGGTGGCGAAGGGGATTACCATGGCCAGAACGGAGAACAAGAACAAAATGGGGACCACCAGGAGCCTGCAGCCGAAGAGGAAGAAGTTGCTACCGTTGAACCCCTGAAACCTCGTTCCGAAATACGTGAGGTCAAGTCAGACTTAGTGGAACCAGAAGCGAAAGTCAGCACCGACACTGCCAGGACAAGCGATGAAATTTTCGAAGGAAAGCTAGAAAGCAAGTCTCGCAACGGTACCGTCCGAAACACAGATTCATTCTTCAAAGATGATACTGTGGAGACCAGGAAGATCACGCTTACGCCAAATTTACTCCGTGATGATTCGAGTACCTCGACACGGACATCAAACGATTCGAAGGAACTTAAGCAAAGGCCTAGTCTCGACCGACTTGAGAAAGATTCCCCTGAGAAAGGCAAAGATAAGAGGGACCGGAAAGACAAAAAGGATAAGGATAAGAAGCCTGGAATGCTCAGTGGTCTTTTCAAACGAAAAGAAAAGAAGTCGAAGATCGTCGATGATGACATAGATGAGCTCGTAGCGAGTAAACGTTCACCTGAGAACCCGGGAGCCTCGCCAGTACCTAGCAAGGAATCGGATGAGCTGGTAGCTGTGGAGGAACAAGCTCCAGTCCAGACACAAGATATGCAGAGGCAGCCGAGCAAATTACAGAAGCAGCCACGGACCGAGATCTCACCGAATCGGAAGCAAGGGCAAAGTCGAGAGCCCAAGATTATAGATCCTCAACAAGCCCCCGCGCCGGAACGAACAACCCCCGCTGAATCGGTACAAGCACCTTCAATGCGTCTCGTTCAGCCCGAGGCCTCACTTGATGAGCCCGCCCGAGAGGCTCAGGGCCAAACACCCGAACTTACAAGAGGTCTGGCGCCTGTTCTGGCGGCTCCCAAGGAACCAAAGTCCGTTGGTGCCATTTCGAAGATGCTCCGATCTGCGAGTTCAAGTACTTCTGAACCCAAGCCTGTTAAGGCAAAAAAGGCTAAGTCCCGAGTTGAACTGGACGACTTTGATTCATCTGATGAAAACTCACCCGTCGAAGAACCCAGTCGGGCACCAGGCAAGCAGGTTCAGCGTCCAATACCAGGTATTTTCCCCGACAGCTATGCCTCGACAAGTGCGAATGAACGACCCAATCCTGCTGAGGAAAGATTGTCCGAATCTCCTGTTCAAATATCGCCAGTTACATCCTCTCAATCGTATCCGCCGCCCCTCATGGTGGATACGTCAAGTCAAGAAGAACCACCATCACCCGTATCCTCACCTTCGCCAGAACTGATTGATGCTGAAGACGCCCGAGAAAAGAAAGGTGCTGGGAGCTCTACTACATCGACGTCAACCCCAACATGGAGCGATGCTCACCTCAGAACCTTCTTTGACGATGACGCAGATATTAAAGATCTACTGGTTGTTGTTTATGACAAGTCAGGGGTAGTCCCTGCTGGTCCCGATCACCCAATAACGGGTAATCTGTTCAGGGAAGAGAACGCGAAACTCGAGGACATCACAAATGTGAGTTTCTCCAAACCTTAAGTCTGTATCCCTCAATTTGCTAATATGCTTCAGCGTCTGGACGGCATGCTTGGAGACTGGCTCGCACGCAAGATGAGAGCGCAGGCCTCGAGATGAAAACAACTTCCGGTGCAGTGTAAATGATTAACATGAAATGATAATGAAGAGTTGGAGAGGCGTATTGATTTGGACTTCGACTTGGAGTATTCGGGGACCAGGCTGGCGTCAAAATACTTGATATCATGTTGGGTGTTTAAACGGTCGTCCTGTAAACAATGAGCCCCTACATAGTTCTGCTCAAATGGACGTCTCATACTTGGTCGGGCCCCTGCTTGTCACAGAATCAATGGCCCCGGCGATCTGCGTGAACTTTATGAAAAAGGGGATACTGCCAGCACGGGACTTCACTGCTGATCATTAAGTGCCAAAGACGGCTCTTGTAATATAACTCATGCCTCCATAAATGGCAGGAATTGGGTTGCAGGGAAACTTTTCCCTATTGACATCCCCAGCCAATATTTGGTCGTCTATTAAAAGAAAGTCCCCTTGCCCATTCTCGGCCCTAGCGCGGATATGAGGTCGGTGCGCGTCTAATGGGGGTGCAACACTTCAACGTCTGCTGTGAACCACCATCTCCGTCCCATCATACACTTCACTTCACACTGGCCCTTCCTCCCAGCATGGCGTTCGAGTCGGGGACAGCGTATCCAGAATCCGATGCTGACGACGAGTACGAGAGAAGCGTAGCCGACAGTTCGCCCGTGCTAGCCAGCGATTCCGAAGCGACAGAGTCGGAAGGCCTCAGTTCCAACGAGCACACACCCACTACCTACGGCGGTCAGAGCTCTGGAGACCGGCTACCAGAAACAATCATAACAGAATGGACAGCGGAAGAGTGCGCTGATTTTGTGAGCACATTGGGGTTGCGACAATATGGGGACCAATTCCTAGGTAGCCTCCCTGGCCCCGAGAGACAATTTGAGTTGGCACTGACTCGAGCAGAGAATTATATCGTCGGCGAAGCACTGGTAGCATTGCAACATGACGATCTGAAGCAGATGGGGGTGACGAGTGTTGGCCATCGACTCACAATTCTGAAGAGCGTATACGATATCAAGATCAAGCAGGACATACCGATCGAGAGTGACCACTATGTTCCGTTATGTGAGTATCCGGCTTACCAATGATATGCACATATACTAACGCCTTATCAGCGGCAGATGCAGAAGCACAGTATGCAACAGCGACGCTGAAGGATATCAAGCAGCTGGTGGAACAACTGAGGTTACGGGACGAGCGATTGAGCATGGCAGAGATGGAACTGCGCAGAATAACTGCTGAATATTCTCGTCTGAGGGAAGACTTACTTCCAGTGTTTCGGATGGCAAAAGAAGGACAACCACTGCCAGCTCTTGATTCGACCCAGACTTCTTTTTACGATGCCTCGAATACCATCTCACCCCCCGCACCAACCCCTTCGTCAACACAGTCTGGCGGCGGACTATCGAGGAAATTCTCCACCAAAAAGCTCTTCTTCGACTCATCGGGGAAAACCTCGTCCCCTACATATATACAATCTGAAAGAGCGTTGATGGAACAGGCTCTTGACCCGGCGAATGCCGCAGAAAGGGCTGTTCTTTCATCATCGCACCTTGCGGCGATGAATGGAGGCTCTCAGCCGTCGACATCTCCAAGCCATCCGTCACCAAATCAACCCTCACCAACATCTCCGCCAACCCTCAGCGGCTCTACCCTGGCTTCACGTTCCTATCGCGAAGGGCAGCCAACACCAGGGCGCAGTAGCTTCCCACAGAACGATAACGACCAATACCAAGCATCAACATATTCCCGCGACAGCACAAAACCAGCTCCATCACGGCGAGGAGCACAAACCCCCGCACTCGACACCCCCTCCTCCGGTGGCTCCGTTGAGATATTCAAATCCTTCAGAGTCAGCATGGAGGATCCTTGTTATAAAGTTCTCCCTGCAGCGCTCAAAAAATATAATATCAATGCGCCCTGGGAACAATATGCATTGTATATTGTGTATGGCGATAAGGAACGCTGTTTGGGAATGGATGAGAAACCACTGATACTCTTTAAGCAATTGGATAAAGAGGGCAAAAAACCTATGTTCATGTTACGGAAGATAAATTCCGCCGACACACAACCAGGGGAGGGTCCTGGCAGCGCAGGGCTAGATAGGAGTAATGGGCGAGGAACCCAGGCGACATATGATCCTCCTGGAGGCATTATATGATCTCGCTCATCTACCAGGTCACTTCCACGTTTGGGCTGCTCTTCCATAGGTTCTGGGACGGAGTTCTGCTCTGCTTATATGTTTGCATAGCGAAAGGAAGCGAGGTCTCGATATCTAGACGGCATGCATGTGTTTGTGGTCTGTGGGTCGTTCGAATCATCTGTGATGTACTTATTACCTGTACGAAGCTGGGACTATCTTCTGGAGGAAGCATGTCGACAAGCAAGCGAGAGATCCGGGTTTTGTTGGAAAGCATATCGAGCAGCTTGATGCAGGCTCTGGCGGCCTTTTTTCCCGCTCTTGGCGCAAATTTACATGGTGCTATCGTAGTTCTAGTGTTTTTTCTTCTCTCGGAAGCACGGGACTGAACCTAGCTTTCTTGTCGTGTCTTTTGTAGCAAGCGAGCATGGAGGCATGAGATGATGAGGTCTACGAATGATTCGAATAAAGAGTTACTTTCCATCAACGCGTTCTTGCTCAAACATATATTGGCAATTTTCCGTTGATTTACATTTGACACAATCTCGATAGTGCCGGGCCCTTATCTATGAGTTTGAAGCCCGGCGGGTACTTACGGATATGAGTACTAGCTATTATTGACACTCGACAACGTTTGATACGATGAAGATCGGCTACTCACTATTTCGCAGCTTTAGAATTCTCGGCGAGATAGAATAGATGCACGTCTCCTTCGGTGATTAAAAACGATATAATTACATCTACGTGAGATTTCGTCGTCTCAGCTGTCGATTAGTGTGTGTTGTGCGGTTTAGTTCATTACTGCAGGTGTCAGAGCTTCAAACCTTCATTGGAGAAGGAGGGGTCGATGAGGCTACTGGAGAAGCTGGAAAGGATTCTTATCAGATGCTCGTCCTCTTTGACAAAGGATATTTTATTTTTATCGCACGAGTGAGTACGGGCGGTGTTGAAGTGTGGTCATACGTTTCAATTTGAGTTTTTTTGCCAGCCAGGAAAGCCGAGTTCAAGATTCGAAGGGGGCAATCCTTCCCAATTCATTTCAGAAGAACAATAAGACATTGGTTGTATCATGTGGCCGCAGTGAACACTCAGTGAATACTTGACGTGGACAAGCTTCACACTGAGGACATGTCATCAAGTGAGAACTCAATCAGAGTTATGTTTTTATATATTTCTTTGGCAGGTCTGTCATGATATTCATGTCTCATACTCCTATAATCCCAAATACCTCTCTATGCAATGCCCTTAAACGCCAGAACCTACATTGATATTATGAAATCAAAAGAACACTGATCTCTCTAAACAGCAAAGTCAGTGAGTGCATATCCAAACGGGTGTTGAGGTTACTTACTTTTCTGCACCTTTTTACCCCCGGTTCCAAACCCAGAGAAGAATCCAGAGGATGATGCCGCACCATTACCAGGCGTTTGTAAATACGGGCTATTTTGAGGCGGCCTTTGAGCTTGTGCCCCGCCCGGCCAGCTGATGCCTGGCTGAAATCCATACGGCCCTGAAGGGGTGCTCAAAGGCCTCGCAGGCGCGGAATAGAATTGCTGAGGTGGCTGCGGTCTAGTTTGCGGTTGATATTGCTGCTGAGGCTGTGGTCGAGGTGGCATAGGGGGTGCCACAACACCATATTCCTTCCGGAGCCTCTCGGTCTCTTTGGCTACTTCGGCATCCCGCTTCTTGCGGGTTTTCTCTTCATCATCCAGCATCTTCTTGATGCGTCGTTGCTCTTCACGTTCCGCTCTCTCGCGTTCTCTCTCTTCTCGTTCAACCATCTTCTTCAGTCTCTCGGTCTCGGCGTCAAGCTCCCACTGCGTTCGAGGATCTGCTGGTGGCGGTCTAGCATTCGTAACAGGGTTTTGCTGGGGTAGTAGTTGTGAAGCCGGGATTTTGTTCACTGCGACTGGTGATAATTGATTTGCTCCAGACATCATAGGGGGTGACGAGCTTGTCTTTCCCCCGATGACGGGTCCGCTATTCTTTCGCCTTGCATTTGCCGCTGTCAGAGTCGGGTTCCCAATATTGAACATCTCCCTGCTAGCGTTGAAGTATATATCCTTGATGACGGCTGGTCCCAACAAAAGCACGACCTCCATGCCCTTGACATCCTCCACGTCAACGCGGTGCAAGTTGGGTTCGTATATTGTGAGATTCTTGCCGCCCTTGAACATGGCTACCGTGATATCAGGCTCCTTGTTCTTCCTGCCATCGGTGGACTTGCCGGCCAGGACACAGGTGATATCTTTCGAAAGTTTGCCATCTCTCTTCCATTTGAAATTGATCTTCGGTGTGACATCTGAAACGGTGGGATCACTTTGACTTCTGTCAAGTGCTGAGACAGACGGTACTCGGAAGCTGTTCTGGGGCAACTCGAATTCCCAATGTGCGGAGCTGTTCCATGTCCCAGGGATCTGTCTGACTACGACCTGTTGATCAGGATTGTATAGTTGAATCGTGAAAGATTGGGGAACGATGGGGACTGGGGGTGGAGGGATGCCATTCTGTTGCCTAACTTCTGCCGCGGACAATGTAGGCTGCGTCCATTCTGGCTGAACCAGAACCTCTGCATATAAGACCTCGGGGTTGTAGGAGTCGTAAAGTGCTACTGCGTAGACGTTCTTCGACGCTGGTAGGTTAGGGTCTGGATGGCGTAGTGTGTATTCGGGTCGGAGCTCGGATCCGTTTTGACTAAGGTAGATCGTGCTTGATAGAGGATTGTCTGAGGAAGGCTTGATATAAAACGTGGGCAGGTTCTCGTCCAGCATCGTATCTCCAGCTGCAGATGCAGCAAGCTATCTTTTGGTTGTGTCAGGGAAGGCTGGTTGAGGTGGCGAGCTTGCTTCTTTTGTTTATGTTGGTGATGTGGTCGTGCAGTTAAGAATGCAGATGGCAGACATGATCAACAGGAGGGAGTGGGAGATCTCCCGTTGACTTTGCCGGGCGTGCGTGGGGCTGACGAGTCAAAAACGCTTGAGGAGGCTGAGCTCTTCTTCATGGGCTATTTTTGGGCCACTCTGTGCCACGATTCGGAATGGTCACGTGTAAGGTCAACTCACCATGTTCAAGGAGTCTGGAAGAATGAAGGGCATTGAAAGTTACGAAACTTAGATATAGATCCATTGCACATAGAACCGTGATATTGGTTGCTGACAACTGTGAATACCTTTAAAAGTGGTCCGATTATTGGGCCTCCATAAAACACCGTCTTGCACAAGTGAGTCTGGTTGAACTTGAAGATACCAAGACCTGAAGTGATTCATGCTTCGGAAGATTGGTAACATACATCTGAATCCTCCCCAAACCTTCCTTCGTTGTACATTAACTATTGATATCGTTTTCTCATGTCCCGACGACGCCGCGCTGATGCTAGTTTTACATCCACCGAGCACCAGGCCCTGCGAAAATTGATCAATTTATACACAGAAAGACTCCACCTATGCCTCGGCTCCTCATTATTTGAACCCTATAGTCTTATCCAGAATCTCACTAGGAACTCTTGAGCCTCCTGGAATTGGAATCTCGTCCCCAGGGTGAGCTCTGAATGCCGGATCTTCACTCGGTTTCCTGTGGTGATTGACTCCTGCTTGCAAGGGCAAAGGTATCGGAGGCATGGCTGGAACTTCGTCATTGCTTTGTCGCTGCCTTTCCACGCGACTTGACTGCTGAGCTACCCACGAGTTGACGGTGCGGAATCGTGGAGCAGATTCTATCGATGCCTGCGTATATACTGTGTCACGATCTCGGGCTGATGTGGCCCATGAAAATCTTGCTGCCCCTTGGCTCTGGGACTGACGATAGAACTGCTGTGAATTGACAGTTGAATCTGCAATTACGAGACCGTCACCAAAGCCCGAAGACAGTGATGAGAGGTAACTCAAGTGATTCACTTCTCTCTGGTTCGGGTCATAAGCATCCGCCGTCTGCATTGTAAGAAAAGTATTTTGAGTGCCGGTGTTAATGTAATTCGAATTGGCTTGTGAAAGAAGGGAGGCTTGTGTGCCAGGTTGGCGAGAAAGCGTTGTATTTTTCTGTGAGAGAGCAGAGACTTGCGAATTTTGAGAGGCTTGGGTGCCTGGTTGTCGAGAGAGGTTGGCATTTTGAGGAGAAATATTATAGAAATTATGTGTGGCGGAAAGGCCCCCTGCCTGTGCCTCTGGAGACACCCCAAGCGGCGCAGGATTGTCAAGCAGAGCTACCAGGTCCGTCTCTTGCCTTTGAGGGCCAGTGTTGGTGAGAGCGGCTGCCCCAGCAGGCGTTGCCAAGGGTGGTCTGGCCATAGGAGAGAAAAATGCGTCGAGTTGTCTTTGGGCTGGGATTGCCTTCTCATCTGCAGGGTAAAATTCTCCTGGATAAACTGGCGGCGGGTCGGAGGAGTAGTCCGTAGATTGCCTTCGCCATCCGTACCATCCGCGAGCTCCTCCACGACTGAATGTTCGGTTGCGGAACTTGGAGAGAATATCAACCTTCATCATTCGAGTAAAGAAAAAGATCCCGGTAGCAATTATGATAAATGCGCCTAAAACTGGTTAGCCAACCAATCAAATAGAATTACTTATTTGTACGTACCTATTGCTCCCGCAGCAATTAAGAGCTGTTCGGCGAGAGGAGAGAGACCCTGAGGTTTCTTATGGTGACCACCGCCACCGACTGAGTCCGGGATTGAAAGCGTTGTCGAAGCAGAATTCAGTGCAGTCTGTGGAATGACTGCCTGGGTTGCTGTTGCCGTTGGCTCACTCTTGGGAGTCTTGGTCGTGCTAGTGCTAGTGTTGCTAACGTTTGGATCTCCTTCCGTGTTCAATCCTTTCCTGGGTTGACTTGAAGTCGCTGCTGAAGTTGGTATCGTGAATCCTAGGACTGGCAAGAAAGAAGTTGTTGTTGGAAAGAATGAAGATCTAAAAGTCTGTTCAGAGTTAGTCAAGGCCGTGTTCCAGCGACTTCGGACAAGTTACCTCCGCAACTGAAGTCGACGTAGAGGGTGTAGTTAATCCAGCTGGCGCGGGAGCAGTGGTGGTTGAGATCAAGACAACGGTAGTAGCAGAAGGAGTCGACACCGCTTCCGTTGGTTTGGAGGGCGGATCTGCCTGCTGGCCTGGTGGGTTTTCGGAAGGGTTGTTTTGCTGCTTTTTGCTCCCACTTCCGTTGTTATTATCTTTTGAAGCATTGTCGCCCCCTCCACCCCCTCCTCCGCCTCCGCCTCCCTTCCCGCCAGAACCACCATTCCCACCGCCATCTCCGTTTCCATTTCCGTTTCCTCCATTTGAATTTGAATCGCTTCCAGAACTACCACCACTGGAACCACCGTCTCTTCTACTCCCACCGTCTGCCTTTTTATTCGAATCCGGGAGCTTCCGTGCTCGTAACCCTTGTGATGAATTTTGCCGCCGCTGCAGTTCTTCCTGTGAATTTTGTCTGACTTCATCCATTGGCGCCATTGTCGTATTCATCCTCTGCCACGCGCAGGATGGCCCCCGTCTTCGTCGTCCGCCACAATGTCTGAGTGATGGAGTACACACAAGTCTGTTAAAGGTTCTGCTGAGTGCAAGAAATAACGTAGATCTCGACCTCTCCAAAACAAAATCTAGCCCGAGAACGTATTCACGAGCCAGTCGTGTGAAGAGAAAGAAGTAGAAGAGATGAAAGAGAAGGGGAAAGGAAAGACTGTATCAGATCTGAAGATCCTCGACCCGCGTAAATGACTGGGGCCTTGTGGGTGGGGCCACCGCGTGAGCATGATTGGGATCAGGTACGTGTGACAGAGTTGAGGGCCAGCCTCAGAGTGAGGTCGGTGAGGAGAGGGTCTTGAGAAGGGGGCTGACGGTTCGCGCCATAGCGAGTTCCAGCATAACACACGCAGGACGGGCACTTGCAACCCTGGCTCAGGTATGGCCTGTGGACTCACTTTCTGCGTCAACAGTCTGGACTGTCAAGGGAAGTGTCTGATCTGAGACCACTCGATGGTCATGGAAATGCAGAGTGGATCTCCTTTGCGGGCTGATCAAGCCATTGTAAAGGTTGGTGCGGGCCTGGTGCTCGGCGCGCTGAGGAGGAGGCGTGAGTTGCATTGTCGAGAAGCTTGGTATGTTTCGACACCTGGCGCAAGGAGTTTCAGGCCTGTCCGTGCTCAACCTCTTGGGCCTGTGCTAGGCGAGATCTCGTGCATCATCGAAGCCCTTCGATAACCAAACCAATCCGACGTATGCTCTTCAATCCTTCATGCAAACAACTTATATACGATGCAATGCACAAATCCCGAGGGATGAATAGGCCATCAACCACGGCATATCACACGAAGTAAGTTTGTTGTCCCGCAAGAACTGTTTGCAGTGTGGCATATCGAGCGCGGCTGGCCGCTCGCCAATTGACTGGAGTTTTGTTTGAGGTGCCAGCAGGCCAGACCTCGCAAACAAATGCGACTTTATCCTCGAGGCAGTAAGGCGGAGACGTCAACTTGTAAAATATCTACAGCCTAATTCATGCCTGTTGCTCCATGGATGCTGCTGCATGTTATCAGCAGCGATGAATAATTTGTATGCAAGCCATTGCTGCGTGAGTTCCAGCTTATCGCAAGGAAATACGGATGCCCGTGACTAGTACAACGACTGAATCTTGGCAGCCATTGAAGATGGGTTTCATCCCGACTTCCCATTACCACTGATTCTCGAATCCTTCTCGGATACGCAGAGGGAATCTTATGATGCCGACGTCGACGATCTCAATCTCCCCTCTGCGTGAGGAAGACATCCCGGGAGCTGTTGATGCGATCCAGGTCAGTAGTGGGGGGAAGCCTCCTCGTATCATCCTTGACCACCTCAAGGTTTCCCTGTGAAACATTCTCTTAATTATCCGGAAACAATATTTTCCAAGCAATTGCTGATCATATGTCGTCAAAAGGAAGCATTCGCTGAGGACCCATACAATTTATGGGTCTACAATGATCGTTCGAAGGTGAGTGATCGTCTCATATACTCTTGGCGCTGCCTGTCATGCCCAATTATTCAAGACAGTCTACCTCGTTATGAGGAATAACAGCCTTGAATCTGCCTCGTTCAAGGCAGACTGAAATCGTTTAATATATCTGTTGCATGCTGTGGGTTTATGACTGACTTTAGCTTGTGTCCAAGCTTAATTTGAATCGAAATCGAGTATCTCTTGGAATCAGGTGTCGATGGGGTATCCGAAATGCTTTATTCTACGTAGCCAAAGACCTGGTCAGTGACGAGAAGGACAAAGTCCTCGGTATTGCTATGGTATGGATGCCCTTGAGTTTACTGCCCTCGATCTGATTGTCCCGAGAATTGTGGTGCATCAAACTTCTTCGAATCCGAAAGTATTGGAGGACGTGGAGATCGAAATCACCAAGAGAGTGACGCTGACTTCGTTGTCCTCCAGTGGATACCCCCTCGTCAGACTAAGCTAAAGAAAACCTGGGGAGAATGGTTAGAAGGATGGAAACTCTGGTGTCAGCAAGTTGGAATGAACGTATGGTATGGAAGGGGCGGTTTGAATGTGAAGGTAGGCGAGTTTCATTGCCGTGGAGCGAGTGGCGGAAGCATTGAGGCCATCGAAAAAGTTTTCGTACCTTCCTGAGAGCCGATTTCACATCAACAAGCGGCCCTCAGGGTGACGTTCGCACGGATCTTCTTGTCAAGGAGATCTTGAGAGCTTATACCCGAACGATTGCAAGCACTGGATCTGAGAGCGGCTGTAATATTTGACATCTTACATCGGATCATTCGATCCCGAGAGATTGCACTCCAACTGGGCGCATCTCCCTCCACGCAGAAAGATCAGTGGGATACTGCTTCCTTCTTAAAACAAAGTTTGACGGAAATTCCGCAAGCCAATGAATGGGCGTATCTTTACTGACCCAGCCATGTTCATAGCGTTATTACATCTGGAAGCAAAGACAAGCTGAGGCACAATCTGAAATATGTCCGTAGCCCCCAAGTGTTCTTCAGCACTCGAGTTGTAGCATCAGGGCACGACACGATCTTCTTCCTCCGGTGTCTGATATGAATCATAGGGACCGATCCGAAAGGTTATTACTTTTGCAATGTCATTGTTGTCCTTCCAGAGGCACAAGGAAAAGGAATCGGGCGGGCTCTGTTCCGAGAAGTCACCCAGAAGGCAGATGCGGAAGGCAGGAGATGCTATCTTGAGTCGAGTCGAGACGAGCCGAACACGAAGATTTATGAAGCCATGGGCTTTCATTTTGTCAAGCAGATGGATTGTGATGATGGTGGAGATGTTTGCCAGTTGTACTGCATGGTTCGAGAGCCCCAAAGTCCTCTTTGAGACACCTCTTGCTAGACTTCAACATCGCAAAGGTTGGAACGAATTCAAATCCTTCCGAAAGCTCTTCCGACCGGAATCTCTGTGACTGCGAAACTTTAATTTCGATTATGGCCACGAACTCGGACCTTGATATGTCAATATCGAGAACGGACGTGCAGTTCTCAAGAGCAAGTAACAAGTATGCAAGTCAGCAGTACACCGACACCCTTTCCAGTTCGCTCATTCGGAAAACACCTTGGTTTCTGCAATACTTCGGAAGTGATCCGTTACTTTCAATTCAATAACTCGCTTTGAAGAAGCCACTTGAAGGCATGAAGTAGACAAGAAGAGATATATGAACTTATCCGGGCTCATTGCCTCTCATTCTCCATTCTCAGGAAACCTGGTGCATTGAGCAATAGCACAGAGCTTGAATCTCGCACCAGCGGTTATGTGGTACACTCCCGGTTACATGGAAGTGAAGGTCCCAGAGCTCTTGGTGAGCTCAGTCCTTGAATGCACAAAAGAATTTTGGTACGCTGCCGGTAAGAAGTGGATGTCCCAGTAATTCTGGTCCCTTGAACCGTAGTGCAGCGCTGGTATGTCTCCGCTGGGATACTTGGGGCTTGACTGCGATGGACCAATGGTGTTGTAGAAGATGCGCTGACCAGCGTTGTCTACGCTGGCCGGCGTCTTGTCACAGGGCACTTTTTCGGCGGCGGATCCCATCCGACCGGTGACAGTCTGTCTCAACGTTGTCAACAGAGGCCGCAAAAGGAGATGGCCGACATGATTGACAGAATTTTCGACAGGTAAAGACACTTCGTGGAGGTTTTCGCAGCGAGGCTTGAGCGATTTTCAAGGACAAGGACCTCCCACGAAAAATTTCCATGAGGTTGGGTTGCTTTTTTTTAAAAGTCTCAATTCTTAAAAGACCCCGTTCCCGCTATCTACCAGAGGTTAAAAGTGGGGCTCTAGCTGGAAGCTCCAAGCCTCGTGAAAATTGATCAACAAAATCCTCAGCACTCCCCGACCACGACGGCTACCCATCCTCTCCCCTGACTCTGGAGCATGGCGTCAACGACCAGAGCAGCGATGAGGCTCCCTGCCTCATCAATTGCCTTCAGAGCAACTTCACGGAGACAAATTGCGACGTCATCTCAATCTTTTCTCACACCTGCGCGACCGAGCTCCCGCATCCTCCTCGATAAGAGCAAACTCCAGCAAAATTTCCATCGCAGCTATGCCGATATTGCTCCTGCGAAGAAGCCCAAAAGATTCCGGTTCTTCAGGTTTCTTTGGCGCCTCACGTATTTCTCTGCCATTGGAGGCACCGCTTATCTAGCCTACGGTGTTTATGACCAGAAGCATCCTGATGACCAATTTGAACCAGATCCAACCAAGAAGAATCTTGTTATCCTTGGTTTGTATATCCAATCTTTCTCTATATGTTGCTTCCGCTGATTCCTGCTTGAATAGGGACTGGGTGGGGTGCTGTGTCTCTTCTTAAGAAGCTCGACACCGAAAACTACAATGTCATTGTCATCTCTCCTCGAAACTACTTCCTCTTCACCCCTCTTCTTCCGTCATGTACCACCGGCACTGTCGAGCATCGATCGATCATGGAACCAATTCGAAGCATATTAAGACACAAGAAAGCTGCAGTTAAGTACTATGAAGCAGAGGCTACGAAGATCGACCCCGAGAGGAAGGTTATCGCAATTGATGACAACTCTGATATCAAGGGGGCTAGCAACAAGACTGAGGTCTCCTACGATATGCTCGTTGTAAGTGTTGGTGCTGAGAACGCTACATTCGGCATTCCGGGCGTGAAGGAGCACTCGTGCTTCCTGAAGGAAATCGGTGACGCCCAGCAAATCAGAAAGAAGATCATGGACTGCGTCGAGACTGCAACCTTCAAGGACCAATCTCCGGAAGAGGTGGCGCGTCTTCTTCATATGGTGGTTGTTGGTGGCGGCCCTACCGGTGTTGAATTCGCTGGTGAGCTCCAGGATTTCTTCGACGAAGACATCAAGAAGTGGGTCCCCGAAATCAGCGACAAATTCAAGGTGACACTCATCGAAGCGCTCCCCAACGTCCTCCCTATGTTCTCCAAGCAGCTTATCGATTATACTGAAGCGACTTTCAAGGAAGAGAAAATCACAATCATGACGAAGACCGCCGTGAAGAAGGTGACCGATAAGACCGTCGAAGCTGAAGCGACTGGCCCTGATGGAAAGAAGACCATTCAAATCATGCCCTACGGTCTCCTTGTCTGGGCGACTGGGAATGCAGTCCGCCCAATCGTCAGAGATCTGATGTCTCAAATTCCCGCCCAGAAAGATTCGAGGAGAGGTCTTGCTGTCAACGAGTATCTCGTTGTTCAAGGCACCAAGGACATATGGGCAACCGGCGACTGCGCCGTTGCTGGATATGCGCCAACTGCACAGGTAGCTTCCCAAGAAGGTGCCTTCCTGGCCCGTCTCTTCAACACCATGGCCAAGAGCGAGGCCATCGAACACCAAATTCACGACCTCAGCTCCTCCCTCAATTTGCAACCTGGCAACACCGCAGATATTGCAAAGGAAATCGAAGCACATGAGAAACAGTTGAGAAGAATAAAGGACATCAAGCCGTTCCACTACACTCACCAAGGCTCCTTGGCATATATTGGGAGTGAGAGAGCGGTTGCTGATGTGAGCTGGTTGAATGGCAACTTTGCTACTGGTGGTGGATTAACATATTTGTTCTGGAGGAGTGCGTACTTGAGCATGTGCTTCAGCAGTAAGTTGACTCGTTCTGCCCGTCTTTCTGTTTCATGCTGATAAGATACCTTTCTAGCTCGCAACCGTGTCCTCGTCGTTCTCGATTGGTTGAAGTCCAAAGCGTTTGGACGTGACGTCTCGAGAGAATAGGTGTCTGATGGGAAGTACGGGTATGAATATAGAATGGTTCGTGGGAATGGGAGCAAACGAGGATAAGAACTGTATACTGTTTTTCTTTCATAATGAACTAGGGATAGAAGGTCAGTGTATGTCTGTATATATTTTCCAGAAATGAAAACCAAAGTTGCAAAACACCACCTTTGGACGCCGGTGTCAGTAGCCATCGGCTGATTCTTTTCCCCTTCTGGATCGGATCAAGCATCCGGCAGATGCCCTGTCTTGTGCCCCGCCACATGACAAATTCAAGATCACGAGCCAAATTCCGACAGATTGGTAGAGTGGTTCAGTCTCACCAACCAGCAGCTTCCTGTGGAACAAGCAGCAAAGTTTTGTTGCAATTCGCGAAAAGAGAGGGCGCTGGCCGCTCTGCGCCCTTTTGCATTTTGCCTGCACAATGGGGCTTGCTATTGGACAGATCTTGAACACAGAACCACCCCACCATCATTTAAATCCAATGAGGTCGTTTTCGTGGTCGCCCTTTCGCCCTTTCGCCCTCTCGCCCCCTCGTAGCGCCCTTATGCCCGCCCTTTCTATGAGGGTAGGATGAGGGCGGAGAGCGTCGATCATCCTCTCTGATCGTCGACGATGAGCTGCAGCTTAAAAGCCTGGTATCTCGCCTTATTGGGGCAGCAAGGTCTAGTCAATAATTGGTCTTGATCTTCCACAGGTTTGTGGTGCATTGGCCTGCTGTGAAGCACCATGCTCGCACGTGCTTCTCTGTTACTTACTGAATCGATCAAGATCGAGTGTGAAAATTCAGGTCATCAGACATCCCGCTCGAATGGGCAGAATGTCAAAGCGAAAACCCCTTTCAGGGTATTTCTGTACTAATTGCAGAAATCAGGTTTCATCATACCTGATAGCACAGGCCAAAGCTACAAACCGCTTTACAGATAAGCATCTCCATTGACCCAAGAGCGCAAAAACTTAAAACATAACATGGCTTTTTCAAAATGGAATTTGACGAGTCATACTCCCGCGCTTTCACGAGCTCTCGCGACTGCCAGAAATACACACGGAGATTTGCGTAACGATTAACGACCAGTGAGGGATCTCGAGCTTAGGGTTAGAGCCTCGCTAAATGGCCTAGAGAAGGGAAAATCTAATCTGGAAGCTGATCTGGCATATCTGAGATAAGAGGAGCAGGTGCCGGAGTATATCTATCGCTCGGAGAAGCATTTGGGGCCTTTTCGATATTATATTATTATAAAAGACTATTTCGGGGGTTCGTATACGAATTGTCGGTATAATAACAAGCAAACGAGGTATTCCTTGAGAGGTATGTATTATAGAATCCGTAATATTGAAACTTTAGACTAATGGGATTTAGATCGATTAAAGAGGAAAGCACCGGCCACCCTTCGAGGGGAAATACGGCCTAGGCGTTAACCTAAAGTAGATAAAGCTTTTTCTTTAGCCCCCGGCACTTTTGAGAGATTAGTTAAGAGGACTTTGCGAATGACCCATTGGGAGAGACATAAGGAAGGGCAGAGATTGATATTGCGAATGGAGGCTTTGACGGAATTGGATACGTTAGCTTTCGGTATGATTGATAATAGAGTGTATTAAGTATATGATACGGATATTTAGATTCTGTATTAGGGAAGGGATTCAGCCTTATTAATAATACCCTTTCCAAGAACATTTCAATTCGATATCGTTTGGTTACTTGCCCAAATGATGGGATACTCGGTGCGTACCGGATTTGAATGGCTGAGAAAAGCCCAGGATGTGCAAAGTTTGGCTTCTACTGAGAACCATCCAGAAAACCTGGTAATAGTTGTCTGGCCTAAGCCAAATGTTGAGTTCATGCAAAACTCAGAGACAGCGACTGTGAATTGGTTGAGTACAGAGTTCTCGAGTGAAAATTTGCTTCTAGGCTGTGAGATAGCAAGAGAAAGGCTTAGAAGATTGCAGAGTTTTCACCAGAGCCTCGTTACAGGGAGAGTTCTCATGCGTGACAGGGACGTCTGGGTGCTGACTGCCTGTCTTCCAGGAGACTGAGGGGAAGGCAGTGAGCGGTGCTCCGCCATAGCCCTATCAGAAACATGTTGGTAAACGTCGAGATTAAAATGACTGGATGAGGGGGTATGGTGGGGCAGCAGGATTAGGGTGAAAGTGTCTGGAAACAAGTGGGTGTGGCAGTCCTGTGTGTTGACAGCTCCGGATGGGGGCCAAAGGGGAAGCGCAGCAGACTTTCCGGAGTCGTTAATACGAGGCCGGCTTAGCATGCGCCTCCTGGCCTCGGTGTTCCCCGACCTTATGCTTCTTTGCCATTGGAAAGGTACCCAGAATCTTCGAGAGAACGACTGGGATAATGGAGTTTGTTCTGGCGGGGGCCGTTCCTGCGACCTACAGCGGGTATCCGCTGTAACCTGCGTCGAGCCTGCAGAATGCAGGTGCTGAATTCCTATTTTGACTGCAAGTTACTTTCTAACTTTAGGCAATAGATGTACTAGATGAACTTTAGACAATGTATTAGTCGCTGTACCTTTGCAGCCGCTGCTCTGTTCACGGGGCGTTGTGCTCACTCTTTGCGCGAGTGCAGACGCCGGGCTGGAGAGCATTGGAATCTATCAAGGCTTGAACGACGCGTGAGGAGCTCACGGTTTGGGGGGAGAATGGGTGAGTTCTAGGCTGAGGTAAAGTAAATCTCTCGCAGCCTGCTGGCCTGTTGACAGCAACCAAAACACTCTCTTTAAGGCTAGATCTAGAATGCTCACAGAACAATCCTTGATCACTATCAAGAGTGAGCCTGTCCTTTTTTGGAAGCGGCACCCGAGAGCAGATGGGCGCTGCCCATTTCAGCCATAGAAGGTATTGCAATGTTTGACTTCCTCGTCCTGCCTTGCGATCAGTCCAAGACAAGTTGAAACCGTGAACTAAGGCAAGACGACGAAAGGCCTCAAACTATTCCGTTATTTTACCTTCGCCGTTTTCCTGGGAACATGAGTGGTGTATCGGGAGGTGAGGGGACGGGCAAAGCTGGGCACAATCGTCTCCACTGGGTACTGCACAAGCCTCACTGCGGCTGCTCCACACTTCGGCTGGCCCCTTCGCCAACGCGGGAGCTCGCTGAAGCTCCCGCCGCTACCCCAACTCTTCCCTCCAGCATCACCAGAATCATCGCTCTCCCACGGCTTTCTACGGCTTTCGGGAAATAAAAAATGCCATCATGCAACCACTTTGCTTGCGCCGCACGTCAAGAATAACTCTTACTGCAAGATAACGTCGTCAATCACACGTCGTCGCGCTTTGCCAGCCCCGTTGTCCACTCGCGTAGCGTGATGGGGTTGCATCCGCTCACCTGCAGACGGGCCTCGAGGGGCTGTGCAGCTGGACCAACTGCTCAAGCTTCAGCACGCTGAATGAGAGGCTGAGTTTTTTATTGACATCATCCACGAGCAATCGAGTGACGGTAGGCGGGCCATGGCTAAAATGTATAAAGGAAATGTTCACCTTCATTCTGTTTTGGAAATTCATCGGATTGACTCCCCTCACCCAGAGCTTTTCTCCGGCTTGTCGTCCCATTGAGATAGTCAATCTCATCGGCCCACTGAGCAACTTCAACACCCGAGTCTCAACTCGCATCCAAAAACACCTGCCAGAACTCAACGTGCCTCAGCAGCAAAGTCCTCTTCTCGAACCAACATCAAAAATGTCTTCCAGATTCTCAACACTTGCTAGAAATGGATCGAGCGTATCCTCTTCCTCTACAGGGTATGTGCAGCTTACTTTCTGCCCAGAGACCACTTGTCTAACCTTTGCTGTTAAGCTCCGCTGTCCCTTTCTCAAACAACCGCCCTCTCTCACGCTTCCGCGCCTATATGCTCCCAGCTTGGCTGTCGGAAATAAGCCTTTACGAGCGAATCGCCATGGGTATTTTCGATCCCGGGGTAGCAGTTTTGACAAGAGAGCAGATGGAGTTGCACATTCAGCATGCTCCAGATGTGCGAGGAATACTGGAGTGCTTGCCCGTGGCAAACAACGAGGGAGTGATGTTTGTTGGGTGGAGGAAGAAGTTGCGCACCTGGCCTGTGTCCAAGTGATGCCTGGACTTCAAGGTGGATTCAAGCTGGAGAGGAGTTGTGCATTGCACTCGTCATTCGCTTGGTTAGCTGAATATCGGACACGATCTGGGACACTCGACCATTCTTTTGGTCCTGAAGCATTGGTTGGGGACACGGAAAAGTTTGTTAAGTATTGAGGTCTGGCTTGGTCTGGTCTTTTTTTCGACTTGGTGGCGTTACGAATTTTGACGAAAGTTGAATCTGGGTAGGAACAAAAGTTTAGAAGGCGTTGGGAGCATTTGATATACTTGGGTTGCAGTTTTGGTTCAGTGGTGCTTTGGCGTTATGGTGTTTTGGGTAAATTTGTAAATATAATGTTTTGAGCCAAAACCATGACTCGTTCCTGCCAAATTTGCGATTCATCGCCCTCGCCGTCATTAGAAAATTAAAAATTTGGTCACCTGATACGCGGTGGAGATCAAGTACCTACCTACCTAGGTACAGTACTGTAGTTACGAACACGTGGATAATCTTCTACAATACCCGGGAACATTCTTTTCGTGACCTGCTGGTGCGGCCGGCGATCGACTAAATTTGTGCAATACGTGCACCTTGGTTGCCTACGTGGGTGAATAGTCAGAGGTCATCGAAGGCCCTGGAAAGATTATTTTAGAGCCGCGCTTGTTATTAAGCCCGTCCGCGCCTCGCCTTGTTCCTGGAGCTCGACCTCAACCTCATCACGACAAACCTCCGACTCCAACCCTACCTCCTCCATCCCACAGCAACAATCCTTCTTCCTTCCCGCACAACGCCTTTGGGTTCTACGATCCTTTGCAGAACCTTCTTCCAACACAAAGCGCCATCCTTTGGCCGTCTCAACAAACACCCACACCTTTACCTCCGTTCCCTTCACCCAGATCCACAGCAGCCTTCCAAGATGGCGGCAGAACCTGATCATGTCGAACACCACAAGAAGAAGGTGAACCTCAAGTAAGCTAAATTGGGTTGTAAGCTATTATTATCTTTGACCGAAATACTGACCATTTCTACAGCGATGCATCCGGCTCGGAGCACAAGGCAGTAAGTTGACACGACGCCACGTATCTTCGACTTTGGAACTTCGGAACTGACATTCATCTAGGCTGATGACACGGCGACTGCCATCCTGAAGAAGAAGAAGAAGCCCAACTCGTTGATGTAAGGAGTTCCCAGATATCTGGTTTCTAAGATCGTGCACTTACAAGGTGGCGACAGGGTTACCGATGCCGTCAACGATGACAACTCCGTTATTGCACTCTCCAACAACACTATGGAGACCCTACAACTCTTCCGTGGCGATACTGTACTTGTGAAGGGCAAGAAGCGCAAGGATACTGTTCTCATCGTCCTTGCTGATGATGAATTGGATGATGGTAGCGCACGTATGAACCGTGTGGTCAGACATAATCTCCGCGTCAAGCACGGCGATATCGTCACTGTCCACCCATGTCCGGACATCAAATATGTAAGTACAACAGCTGGGAGATCTATTTCCAAAAATATTGACTCCGGAGATAGGCCAAGCGTATTGCCGTCCTTCCCATTGCCGATACTGTCGAAGGCCTGACTGGCTCCCTCTTCGATGTTTTCCTTGCCCCATATTTCCGCGAAGCATACCGACCTGTTCGACAAGGCGATTTGTTCACAGTTCGAGGTGGTATGAGACAAGTAGAGTTTAAAGTCGTTGAGGTTGATCCTCCTGAGTATGGCATTGTGGCACAAGATACAGTTATCCACTGCGAAGGAGAGCCCATTCAACGCGAGGACGAGGAAGGAAACCTGAATGAGGTCGGATACGACGATATTGGAGGATGCAGAAAGCAGATGGCACAGATCCGAGAGATGGTGGAGCTTCCGTTACGACACCCCCAGCTCTTCAAGTCCATTGGTATCAAGCCTCCCCGTGGTGTTCTTATGTTTGGCCCTCCAGGTACCGGTAAGACACTCATGGCACGAGCTGTGGCAAACGAGACTGGTGCATTCTTCTTCTTGATCAACGGTCCCGAAATCATGTCGAAGATGGCCGGTGAGTCCGAATCGAATCTCCGAAAGGCTTTCGAGGAGGCTGAGAAGAACTCCCCTGCGATCATCTTCATTGATGAGATCGACTCTATTGCGCCAAAGCGTGACAAGACTAACGGAGAAGTCGAACGCCGTGTTGTTTCTCAACTTCTTACCCTCATGGACGGCATGAAGGCTCGATCCAACGTTGTTGTCATGGCCGCCACCAACCGACCCAACTCCATCGATCCTGCCCTCCGTCGTTTTGGTCGTTTCGATCGTGAAGTCGATATTGGCATTCCCGACCCGACTGGTCGTCTTGAGATTCTTCAAATCCACACAAAGAACATGAAGTTGGGTGAAGATGTTGATCTTGAGCAAATTGCTTCCGAGACTCACGGTTATGTCGGTTCTGATATTGCCTCGCTCTGCTCAGAAGCTGCCATGCAGCAGATTCGTGAGAAGATGGATCTCATTGACCTTGACGAGGATACTATTGATGCTGAGGTTTTGGATTCCTTGGGAGTTACTATGGAGAACTTCCGATTTGCCCTGGGCGTCAGCAACCCCTCTGCTCTTCGCGAGGTTGCAGTTGTCGAGGTGCCGAATGTTCGCTGGGACGACATTGGAGGATTAGAAGAAGTCAAGCGCGAACTCATCGAGAGTGTCCAATACCCGGTCGACCATCCGGAGAAGTTCCTCAAGTTTGGTCTCTCTCCATCTCGTGGTGTTCTCTTTTACGGTCCTCCTGGTACTGGTAAGACTTTGCTTGCCAAGGCAGTCGCCAACGAGTGTTCAGCCAACTTCATTTCCGTCAAGGGCCCTGAGTTGTTGAGCATGTGGTTTGGTGAGTCTGAGAGCAACATTAGAGATATCTTCGACAAGGCTAGAGCTGCTGCTCCTTGTGTGGTGTTCTTAGATGAGTTGGACTCCATTGCGAAATCACGTGGTGGATCAGTCGGAGATGCTGGTGGAGCTTCGGATCGTGTTGTCAACCAACTTTTAACTGGTAAGTTTGAATGCACTCCTTATTGAATTTAACAAGCTAATGTGTATCAGAAATGGATGGTATGACTTCAAAGAAGAACGTTTTCGTTATCGGTGCCACCAACAGACCTGAGCAACTCGACAATGCTCTTTGCAGACCTGGTCGTCTCGATACCCTCGTCTACGTCCCTCTGCCCAACGAATCGTCTCGTGCTGGTATACTCAAGGCACAACTCCGAAAGACACCCGTTGCCCCAGATGTCGACCTCGCATACATCGCATCTCGCACCCATGGATTCTCTGGTGCTGATTTGGGATTCATCACTCAACGTGCCGTCAAGCTTGCCATCAAGGAGGCCATCTCTCTGGATATTGACCGCCGCAAGGCTCGCGAGGCCGCTGGCGAGGACGTCGACATGGAGGATGACGAGGCAGAGGACCCTGTTCCTCAATTAACCAAGGCTCATTTCGAGGAGGCTATGGCTTCAGCTAGACGCTCAGTCAGCGATGTTGAGATCCGCCGATATGAGGCCTTCGCTCAGAGCATGAAGAGTGCCGGACCTGGTGCATTCTTCAAGTTCCCTGAGGCCGGTGAGGCAGCTGCCAATGCTGATGGAGGAGCTGGTGGGTTTGGGGACGCAGGAAACGACGACAGTCTCTACGACTAGATCTGTATTCTATTTTCCTTTGGCTTTACATGCATGCAGTGGAGACTCAATACGGTACGAGGGGAGGTGAATTGCCACGGTAGATTTTATTTGGGAGTCGGGAGAGTCTACATTGGTGGTAACAGATCTCTCATATCATCTCGCTCGGTCCAAGCCAGGTCTGGCGAGAGCGAGGACCTTTTCTCTGAGATTGCATTTGATCTTCATTGCCGGGATCCATAGACTGTCCACAATTTTAAAAACAAAACATCCCATTATTTAATGTGATCTGTGATTCGTGATTTACTCCTAATTCCTACGCTTCTGTCTTTTGCAATAGTTGATTGAGATTTACTTCTGGGTCGGCTAGCAAGGAATAACTCTTGAATTGTACGTCGTTATACAGGCAACAAAAACAAACAGTGTACTGGAGGACTGAGCTAGACGAATGTTCATAATTCCATTTATTTTTCTTTTTCTTGATTTCTATCTCCAACGGCTAGCTTATAGGAAGCCTACTCCGAGTAGTTTAAATGTGACAACGGAAGAGAAGAAGATTGAGGGTTTCATGTTGATTTTTGGTTCTTAGTAGCACACCGAACTTGATTTCGAACTCCAGGACACTTAGTTTAACGACCTAAACAAGTCTGAAGCAGTGTTGAAATGGTTCAGAGAAGGGTCAGAAGATTCAAACGCTGAGAGGAGAAAATCCATGGTACATCTGTTTCTCACTTTCGGAGGAAAGGGTTGTTCATAAACGCTTTTCTTTCAGCCTAATGGTATCTAAAAACATGATTCTTACACATGACTGCAGGCTTTCCAAAACCCATGGCATCTTTGCTGCCTCTGAGCTAGGCTTTTCGTGCAACCAACAAATGATAGTTCTCCCACACTGTTTGTAGTGTGGTCCCATCTCTCTTCAAACCCTCTAAACAAATTGATATAAAACATTACCGCGTTCGTAATCAAAGATTATCTCTCAATCCGCCCCGGGACACCTATTTGCTACCGTCCAATTACCACAACTGCGAAAATGGCAACCACAAGTGCCAACATTGACCGTCCTACATCACGTGGGGCGTCGTTACTCTGTACATCGAAAGGACTCCCACCCCCGCTCTTGTCTTGTGATTGTGACGAAGATGTTGTTTCGGCTGATGTTGTAGATGTTGTCTTCTTCGCAGTTGTAGTGTGTGATGTGATAGTTGGACTTCCTCCCCCCAAACCCCCGGCGGCAGATTGCACTGACTGAGATGTAGTGGTGGAGGTTTTTGTAGTTTTCGCCGCCTTGGTCGTACTTGTGCTGGTTTCTGACTGTGGTACAGGAATTGGAGACGAGGTCGAAGTTGTCTTAAAGCCTAGGCCCCCAGTTACACCAGCACCACCGGTCGGTATCGTCACAGACACAGCTGCAGGCGGGACAGCTAGCCCCGAGGTTTGAACTGTGACTGATGTCGTTGCCTGCGTAGCCTTTGCCAATGTCGGGCACAAAGCCGCCACTATCCCTCCATTCTTGACAATCCCCAATAATGTATTCGAGTTGACCTTCACATGCGAGCAGGAACTGGATACACTGCTCGCTATCGTATCCAGTCCGGCCAGACAAGCTGTCGAGCACCCATTGTTAAAATCCGAAACCGTACAAGATGGTATTTGACTGTCGTATGTCAACTGGCAGTCTAAAGGTATGAGGGCGGAAGTAATGCTCTGGAAGTTCGCGAGGGAGAGCGCATTCGCCGCAGGAACCGCCAGCAATATCGAAATGTTTTTCCGCCGCATAATTTAGTCCGCCGTCTTCAAGGCTCGCAGACAGATCTTGATGAAGAAGAAAGCTTGATTAGGATGTGGTGACCTTTGGGATTGGCAAGGTAGATAGGTGAGTGAGGCGATGGCGATAGATGGCAGGTTACTGGCAAGGGGGTCCTCGAATGTTCCTCGGCGGACAGAAGAACTGGAGGGTGTATGCTGAGAGAAGCGAAACACTGCGTGTGTGAGATGAATCGATCTGCTCGTCGACCTCTAGGTGTTTTGTGACAAAAGGCGTCGGGAATCAATGACCGAGCGCTGTATCTAGTGCTCAAAGATGGATGCGTTCGGATGCAAGATAATTGTAGCGTTTCTGGGAGGACGCAGAGTTTTGAAAGAGCCAATGCCCTTCTACTTCCGGTGAGGCTTAATATGCGATGTGGCGATGAACGAGTGGATTACGGTGCAGATTGTCTGTGAGGTATCGTTTGTGTGGGGGAAGGGCCGGAAGGGTTTGAATTCGACTATGCGGAGGGACGAAAGAACGGATGAAAGAGAGCCAGCTCACTGCGTAGAAGAGAAGAGGAAGGAAGGAAAGGCGCGAAGATCGGGGATAGCTTGTTTGTCCGACTTCAGCTTGGAAAAAGGAGATCTCACCTACATGTAGCCATCGTGGGCGGCGCTCAGCACTCAGGAGAAGGCTCCAGAGGAGGAAGGACCCCACTGCAACCAGCTGTCTAATATTGGGGTTTCGAACCGCCATGGTTGGCAGAAGATTGACGATAGCCCACGGGGAGGCCAATGGTGGTAGCATCGAGGCTGTCCTCGTCCATGTTTGAAACGATGTTCAAAGTCTCCTCGTCTCAGGAAAGGGAGGGGTCAGCCACAGGCGAGCCGTGATTCGCCGAGAGGCGTGCCATTACCAACACTCACTAAACTTATTCAGCCACCCAACCCACGGCTGGACTTCGCCTCCCTTCGCCTCCCTTCGTGTTTTAGCAAACAAACACCGCGAGTGCAGTGATCGCGTCCTGAGCGCGCCGACCTTCACGCATTCCGCCTTCCCCAGATTCTCTGACTTCTGCCCTCCATCTGAAGAGATCGTGATGCACACTGGATCTCCCTGCATGTACAGCCGGACCATCAATCCCAATCTACCGGCCATGAGTGCTACTCAGTCCTCCCCGAGTCACATTACTGGTCGGATCACAACTCGATGTGGCAAACGATTGGCAGAAGAGGACCCCTTCAGCACAGCTCGTCAAAGTTGTCCCTTTGGCCATGTCATGACTGTTTCAAGCTTCTGTATCCCGCTGTCAAGCCGACTTCAGCTCCGGGGGGTTTCTTGGCGTCCTGGGCACAGTTGAGGGACATTCCCTCGGCTCCCTGGCCACAGACTTTTGCGAGAAGGGTAGACCTGCTAAACCACAAAAGAAGGGAATGGCCAAGGCTCTTGAGCTACTTCCTTTCTTGCTACTGGCATAGAAGGAGTCTTGAAATGTGGACAAAAAACGCGGTACTATTTTCGATATCCCAAGTCAAGTTGGGCATTTACCTGAGAGAGAGGATTTCAATATTCCAGAACTTTGAGCGCACTTGGGCTTGACTGTGAAATACACCACAATCGAGGGAACATTATCGAAGCACTTGAAATATCCATCGTGACTTGGAGCATTGAACATGCAGGACCGCTTTCTTTTGGTCCATGAGAGCTGCACTTGATGATGCTCATAAAAGAACTATCAAAAAGAGAGTAGTGAAAGAAGAACAATGAGAACCACTGTGAAATATCACGCGAACAAAAGCAAATCAACTTTGATAAAACTTCAACAATTCGAATCCAACGGGAGCTAGATCTGGTTCATGAGGACCCTGGATATTCGTTCTCGTTTCTCATTGGCTGGCCGTCCTAAATTCCGTAACTTTTGATTCGGCAGGCTCCAAGTATTCAGCCTCGCCAACCTTGCTTCCAACAATAACTTGAAGACGCGACAATAGCATCACCAGGCCACCAACCGCAAGCCATTCTTCCACGAATTGCCGTACAGCACACGTGCATATTTCTTCAATAGGGTTCTCATAGTCTCATCATCGTTACCAACAGCAAACCTCGAGCACACGACTCTCAATTTCACGTTACCATCGACGAGTTTGAAGACATCACTCCGCACAAAGACTAGCATAATGGCTTCCGAGCCCACAACCCCAGTCAAAGTTCCTAAAGCTGCCTCGACATACACACCCGCAATCCAAGACCCAGATCTGCGCTCACAAATCAACACCGTGCTTTTACGAGATGGGCATATTTCAAAGTCAGTCTCCTCCCTCTTCCTTTCCCCACCCAACTCCTCCCTCTCAATTCCCGCTGCATAGCACATGGTATTTTAAGAGCAACAACTAATCCATCCCTTAGGATCCAAGAAACCCTCCTACACGCGCTCAACGCATCCCCACAGAACTGGCCTACCGTAATTCAAAACCACGCCCTCTCCCTCCTGCGCTCAGGGGACTGCACCACCTTCCCAGCCCTCATGTCGCGCGTGCTCTCCGACATAAAATCCGATACCGAACTACGGGACCGTACCTCCACCTCCTCCAATACTTTAGCACCAAACGGAACGAAGACTGGGAAGAAAAAGGAAGAGGAAGTGCGGAATGGGAAGGGAGAGAATGGACAGAGTTTGGCATTGCCAAAGAATGTAGTGGATGAGGGGGTCAGGATTACGAGGGAGTGTTTGGAGTTGGTTTGTGAGGTTGTGGAGTAGGGAAGGGGGGGACGCTGCAGTTTGATTGCAGTGGAGAGGGTTCCTGCAGCTTTGGGTCCAGGATAAGTTGATGTAACGGCCTCGCTGTATCAAAGATTGGAGTGCGTATTGGGTCATGGCAGCACGAAGTTATAGAAGAAACTGTGCTTTCGTTGGGCATATGGATCACAGAAGATCCAAGCATATTCGGCGCTGGGATTTGTATATTCGGTCTTGAGTTAGATCAAAAATCACAGCATGGGGAAATGGAACAATAAGCTCATGCCTCGTTTTAGAGTGTCTTTGATTATGGGCATCCATCTGCCTTCGTATTATGACATCAATTTGGTACAACACATACAAGAGAGTTTACTGTTAATTGTGGCAATATATCGTTCCAACAATCCCTCGATCTGGTTGAATTGCACGAAGCGAGCGATTTAGATTGTGAGGAGGGGTGCTCAATGTTTTGGAGTTCCTTCTCCTTCGGTCAAGCCTTGATAGTAAGAAGGCCCCTCAACTTCGTCTCACATGGTACATCCCCCCCTGAATGCGTTGCAAGCACCGTGCTTGCTGACTTGACTTCGCTTGAGATAGGAGGCCGGATTTCGGCACGAAGCTATTCACTTTAATAAACTAAAATAAGAGAAATTCCGTCACAATCGATTAAAGATTGTATGGCTCAGTTGCCAGTCCGCAAAGACGTTAAACTAACCCCCTTCCCCTTCCACCGCAAAGTGGTTAAACTACTCCGAAATGGCGTCGAGAATAAACTAGCCAAAAAGCGTTCAAGCTTCAGTCAATATGCTGTTTCACGGTCCAAAACTCAGTTCGTCTGGTTTCCTCTCCTGTCCCCCCTTCCCCGCGACTATAGCGGTGGTTGGCTGGACAGCAGAGTTTTGCTGTTTTGTCCCTCGCATCTTTTTTATATAGCTGAGTCTTACAAGGGGTTCAACCTTCCCCCCCACCCAAGGCACGTCTTTGACTCGGGCATGTCTTGGTTGTGAGGTGCAAAATTTTGGTTACTGAATTCCTAAATTGCCCCTTTTAAGCGAGCGGGGAAGCACTCCACATCGTAACCTTTACCTCCCAAGAACTCTGATAGGAGGCATATAAACCTCTTTTCGACTCTTTAGCATAGCTTCTTTATTACTTCCCTTTTCATCGGACTTTCTTGAAGGGTTCCTAATAGTCCCTGCAGACCGCAACTACCTCCATCTCCTAGGGGGTCATAGGGCGTCTGAGACCACTTATTGGCATGAGATTTAATCCGCCTTGCCAATACCGTGGTCATCGTATCTAAGTATCTACGAAAAGTGCTGTCTAAGCACTGCCGTTATTTCAATGCAGTAGGTGCATTGCTTTTGGTAGGATATGGTTACCTGGGAGTTTGTAAAAAGTGGAAAGAGCGCTGGGTAATACTCGCTTTCAAACAAATAATTTGAGATCGGTTGGTTAAACCAAGAGACGAATTAGAGAACAATTTCCATAAGTAAGTTGAACCAAGTGAGCTTAGATAAAAGTGGGTTCTTCCTTTGCAACCTTCTCGCAACAACCGTCTTCGACTAACTTTGAGACTTTCTTAGAAGACAGGAAGACAACAAACATCTCAGAGTAAGCTCTATACCCTCTATCGCACCCTTCAATCACTGACCAGATTCTCAGCAGCTAGCTCCTCGCGTTCTTCAAGCTCGACGTCTAAGAAATCCATCACTTCTCATCTTGATCTGTCAGTATGCTGGTTCCTCATTCCAAAGCACTTCACACAAGCCGGCCCCAAGTGGGCATGACTGGCCTCAGGCTGCTCACAAATGTTGGTTCAGAGAGACAACATGCGATTGGAGTCTGCGAAACATTGAGTGTGAGCAATGCTAGATTTTGAGTGAAAAAAGTATATTGCTGGCTCTTGTGCCTAGAAGTGATATGTGTATCCCACCCACCTCCACCCTGCAAACTGTGCCGACTTGCATAATAAAGAGCTGAAGAAACACAGCAGTCGCTATCTTGTTCCAAACCCTTCTCGCTCAAAAAATATAGCACAAAGCTAGCTCATCAGACCCAATGGATATTGCCCATTTCCAAATATGCTCCCGTTCCAAAAAAGCACCACCATATTGCGCCGCATACTTATTCTGATAAGATAATTCGTCTCGTCGTTAAAGCCATTATCCAAGCCAGCTCTTCAGTATCTCGAACTCGCATGTCTCGAAGGCCGTGGTCGCTCCTCATACTCATACTCGTAATCCCGCTCCCTTTCCTCTCTCCTGCTCCTATTCCTTCTTACACCATCACTGCTTGATCCAGCATTACTTGGGCCCCTCATCCTGGTGTCTTTCGATTTGGAGCGCGATCCATGCGCATTCCTCTTTCGATGCTCGATTTCCCATTCCTCAGCCTCACCATAAGTCACTCCCTTCGGCCACAAGTGATGCGCACAGACGAAAACCCCGAGGATTTCGATGATATGGATGATGAGATGTTTCTTAACCATATCTGCTGGCTTGATATGCGATGATGAGGGTGATTGCTTATGAGTATGCTTTGGTGAAGACGATGCTTCGTGCGATGAATGAGGCGAACTTCTGGATTGCTGCGGGGTCCAGATAGAGGATCTATGCGTCAGGTGCAAAAAGAAACGGCGTGAGATGATACAGTATGAGGCTCGCAGCCTTGTCTATATTTATCCTGATAGCTTTCGCAGCAAAAAGCTTGAAACAGGTTGGTGGGGCTGACGAGTCGGCAGGGCTGGCGGCGGGAGGAAAGGAGAGAGTCTTGGCAAGAACACAGGAACAAGAAGGTGCGACGGATTGCGATTATAAGGTATGTCAGGAACAGCGGCTAGCTATCGAGGATGTGAGAGATTACGAGGCCCACTGCGCCGTCAACCACCAGGACGTTGGGCATACTCGAGTAATACCCCTTGCAAAAGCGCCTAGATTGCGTCCCGAGACAGGGCCATTGCCACTTTTGAGGGAATACGCAGAGCCCTGGCTGCACGCGTTCGGTAATGTGCGCTTGACGGGACGTAAAGTCCAATTGAAAATAAAAAACGAGGAGGGGGAGGTGCTGGCAGGGTTGCGTCTCATTGGTGGCTAAGGGGTGTGAGGCTGGAGCTACACCGCCACCGACAGGAAAACGGGACTCTGAATCTCTCCGGAACAATGAGGAAATGAAGATTCCTGGGCATTCGACGTTGAAAACCCCTCAAATTTGACCGCTGAGCCGTGCGACTTGTGTCGGAGTGTGGAGGCGATGCGCTGGCTGGCATAATAGACAAGTAAGGATGTTGATTTCGGGAGTTGCGCCTGGATCCTTGACGAGGCCTTTCAAGCATCGAGATGCTCGGTTGATAGTCGACAACACAAACCATGCCCAACGACGTCAATATAAGACGATAAATCACTCTTTTGGCACCGTTCAGAAACCGACAGTCTGTACGCTCGGGGAACAAGATTCCGCTTGCCATTTAACACTGAACCCTGGATGCAACGAGCAAATTCGGGTCCGAAAAGTAGAAGTTCCTCACCACCGCTCTTGAGGCCGCTCCACCATCGATATCTCTGTTGATTATACCAACGAAATAGCAATGCATCATATCAGCAATGCGTTAAAGTCGGGCCATATCTTGGCAGGCACTACCTAACTCTGTGGGAAATCTTGGAGAAAGCTCACGAGGCTGCCGGTATCTAGGCCCAATTCATGAGGCCCCAACAAAGTTCTTCCTCTGCCTCGACTTGCTCTGAGATTCGAATAGCATTTCTGATCGAAGCAGCTCTCGAAGCACAAGTGATAGACTCTGAGCACTCCTCGCGGCAGCTTTGAAATTTCATCTGAGAGTCTTTCAATTTCTGGAATGTACCCAGCCTAGCCAGGACATTCTGAAAGGAACCTTGAGAACAAAAAGCAGGCAAACAAACAAACATAAAATCAAGATGCAGCAGTGTGGTAATCATAAGAAATGATGCCCGAAGCAGTTGTGATCAAGTAATAGGATTTTGAGACTTTGTCCTGGTGAGGCATTTTACCTGTCACTCAGGACCCACCAGAGGGACCTATTTGCTTCTGTAGAATCATGTGACATCACCAAGAGAATCTGTGAAGACCTCTCTCAATCTAACAGAGTAGCTTGACTTGTCTAATTTCACAGCAAACATGTCGATTTCTAAAGAAAACAAATGGTTTTCGTGGTTGGCATTTTTAGTAGACCTTGATTTGGGGCCAGCCGAAATTGGCGGCTTGGCGAAGGTCACTTCACCTCGGGGATTTGTTGATTTCCTCTCGTCAGCTTCCCAACGACACTTCTGTACCCAGCATCGAGCTCGCCGCCGCAACTTGGAAGCACAGTTGCACCAAACTCGAAGACGATGGACTCCAAAGAAGCTTCAGGCACTGTGCGAAAGCCAGGCCCGAAACCCTTGCAATCGAGCTCGGTCCGGACGCAATACCTTATCCTCTACAACTTCGTGTCTATGATCCTATGGCTCGCGGTTCTCGGACGGGTTGTTTTGCTCGTGCCGATGGTGGGGTTCGGGAGGGTGTACCAGGGTGCGGGCAACTTTACGAAGTGGACGCAGACAATGGCTCTATTGGAGGTTGTGCACTCCGCTGTTGGTATGTTCTCACCGGAATGCCTCTATCGTGCAAGTCAGCTCAGCTAACGTGAGCCAATTTCAGGTATTGTGAGAGCCCCAATCGGCACAACGTTGATGCAGGTTTCCAGTCGACTCCTTCTCGTCTGGGGAATTGTCAACAACTTCCCCTTCGTGGCGCGGAGCGCTGGATACTCGAGTATGCTGTTTGCATGGGGTTTGACAGAGGTTGTTCGATATGGGTTCTTTGTCTTCACCTTGAGCGGGTACTCTCCGGGAATTATTTCGTGGTTAAGATACAATACATTCTTGATTCTGTATCCTCTAGGTGCGAGCAGCGAGGCGTGGTTGGTGTACAAAGCTATTCCGGCTGCGAAGAAGATTCGACAAGAATATGCTTGGGCCCTGCAGTTGATATTGTTCATTTACATTCCTGGTAGGTGTTTTAACCTCGGTATTAAGAATGTGGCTAACATTGGCAGGCTTCTATATCCTCTTTACACACATGCTAAAGCAACGGCGCAAGATAATGAGGGGGAAGCAAATAGAAAAGATCCAATGAAAGAGATCACAGAGTAGACAGGAGATCTGAATAAAAAGATCCCGGAGCCCCTGTAGCACCCAATAACTGTGAATGCTCTGCTGTATAATAAGTTAAACATAAGACGGAGCCAGGTCTTGCCGTGGGGTAGATAAAAGGAAGCTAGTGCAGCTCATCTGTACATAAACCACCAATGTTTGATTCCTCCAAGAGCAAAATTGTGAACTCATACCACCAAGTTGCCTAAACTTTTAGCCTAGTGGCCTTCATTAGTCCAATCTTTTGGTAATTTGCAATGTTCAAACCCTTTCAAGTGTTATGAGCCGGCCAAGGAAATTCGAGTTGTATTGTGCTAGAAGTCCTGGGACAATGAGGTCCGACCAGGCTTCTTGCTTGGTCAGTTGTCACATTGTTCCAAATGATATGGGACATTCAGATCTAACATTTTAGACTTGAGCGATTCACCTTGTTCCAGATTCTCTAGAACAATCTCATAGTTTGCAAGCAAGAATTGAGGAATGATGTTTATTTGCTATGGGATCCATATTGTCCTATGCTAGGCGTGTGACAGGCATTAGCCAGTCTAGCATTGCTAATGGAAATAAACGCAAACGCCATGCTAATAAGCCTAAATAAAAGGGCATTGCGGATGCACATAAAAAGAAAATGTATTTTGTCCTTCCCCATTCTTCACCGTCGGATGAAAAACAGCTCAGGAAAATCATCGCTTAAAAGAAGCCTCCGTCGTCATGCAAAGAGGCGATGTCGGTACACAAACAGATGAAAAACGCATGTGCAGCTCTCCCCTGCTTTCATTCCTAGTCATATCCACCGCGATCTACCTGCTGCCAGTCAGTACAATGGGGAAAATCGGTGTTCTGGTGCGGATCTCACGTGTCATCTCCTGGGTAATTGGGAATCGATTTATTCTGCATCCAATCCTTTTGGAGTAGAAGGATTCTCTCCAACTCGCTCCTTAGTGGGTACAGAGACTTGAGGGGTGCGCTCATCTTGCTTGACGGGGGATGAAGGTTGAAGCTTAGAGCGCTTTCGGATTCGGTAGCCCGAGAGTGGGGGACAACTAGGTGTAGTAGGACGACTGAGTGTAGTAGGACGACTGGGTGTAGTAGGACGACTGGGGGCAGCAGGGCGCTGGGTGGTGATAGGGAATTCGGTGTTGCCGCTACGTGGCTCAGCAGAAGGGGAAAATCGGTATGATTGAACTTTTGATTGGCGGATGCGTTCATCATCATGATACAAGTCCTCCTCCATGACTCTTGAGTCTTGATAACGAGTTGGACCAAATCGGGATGTACGTCGACCGGCAAAATACCAATCATCATCATAACCCTCCTGTCCTGGGGCCAACATACGTGGGGCCATGTTTCCATGGAATCCAGAAGTTCGAGGGATGGTCGGAGCCTCGGACACTTCTCTATATGCACCAAATCGAGAAGACTCACGCTGCGGGGAACGAGGGTACCGAAAGCTCTGTGGCTCTTCTCGGTATGCACCAAAACCGGAAGACTTGTTACGCCGGGAGCGGAGGAAATCCTCAGGGAAGAAATCTTCGCTGTATCTGTATGCAGATCGAGAGGGTCCAACTCCAGGAGAACGGAGCTTTCGGGAAGTGCCACGAATACCTGGCTCTTCTTCGTTCAAATCTCTTGAAAGTTCACGCAGTGGAGATGGAACGGCTCGGAAACCATCATGAACCGGCTCGCTTCTGTCCGAAGCACGAGATGCTGGACGGGATCGTTCTTCCAAGAGAGCCTTAGCCACATTAAAGCCGACTCCCAAAGGGCGATTTGTGTCAGACACAGAGAACGGGGCTTTGAATGAAGGCGTTGGTGTATATGTCTTGTAGGCAATGGTCGAAGTGCCCGTGCTACGCGTATCCGAGTTGGGAGAATCGAAACGACGAGGGCCGCCAAAGGGGATTCGAGATTGTGCTTCAGACGACTTTGCCCATGGATCTTGCAATTTCGCGGATCTGGCTCTCTCTGGCTCGGAGGAGCGAACCCCGATCAGCTCCGAGAAGTCTCCAATACTGCTGCTGTATATGCTCTCTCCACTTCTATTTCCGGCCTCACTGCCACTTGCGCGGGATCCCAGAGTCTTCTTCTTTCGTGGAAGTTGCTCATCCTCCTCCAAAAACTCTTCCTTCAGAACGAACTCATATTTCTCAGCATCGTCATCGTAAGTATCTTCGACAGTTGCTTGATATTTTCTCTTGCCCGACAAAGCAGCAACCGGCTGGACCTCGAAGTGGGAGCCATGTTCGCTTGCAAGTGGACCCGCAAATTTGGGATACCGCTGAATGGCGCATTCGGATTCTGAACCAGCCTCGATAGAAATCTCCGTTTGGGTAGCCTTTGTTACATAGGTGATTTTCTTTGAGGGCTTCTTTGTTGCAGTTCGACGGCCAGCTTTGGGGAGTGGTGGAGGGCTCATGCCGCTAGAACTGGCATCGGTAACGGCTTCGGGGACCACCATTTTGTCTCCCTCGCCTCTCTTGTAAGATCGACTGCTGCACTTCTGGTAATAGTGCTGGAAGAGCATGTCGGATGTATACTTTCGTCGACTAACTCCCTTGCGGTCCAGCTCCTCTTGCATAATAGCAGCCAGCTCAGCCCAGCCTAAACCCTCTGGCTTCGAGTACGTGCCTCCGGCATACTTAGACAAGGGCAGAATAACCTTGACAAAGTAATCTCTCTCGTCGAGAGACCACATTGGAGCACCCATGGTGACTGGCCAGAAAGAAAATTGGACTTCAGAGAGGAAGGAACTAAGTCTTAGTCGAAGAATTTCCTTTCCTTTAAGATTGGAGCGAAACAGAACCAGGTCGCTGTTGTTGATCCAACGTACAGGCGAAAAAGATCAGAGCGAAGACGGCTGTATTCGTTGTTGAGTGTTCGCCCTTTGTTTAGAAAGATCAGAGCGAATAAGGACAGGCGCTGTTGAGAACTGATCGTACCTGCGAGAAATATTAGAACGAAGCTAAAGATGGGAACAGAACAAGCAAGCAGTGAAAGGCTAGAGCAAAAGAGATTGTGGTGTGAGGAGATAGGAGTGAACCTAATTAATTCTGCGTTGGAGGTAAGTAGAGTAGCCTGCGTGGGTTCTCGTAGCGGATGTTGACAAGTTATAGACTGTCAACTTGAGATCGGAGATTAGAGGAATGAGACCGGCACCAAGAAAAGATAGACAGGAACCTGGTGGAAGAGCAAGAAGAAGAAGAACGTGGGAGTTTGTGCAAACCTCGTGGGGTTTGCCCTAGTGAATCAGACTGCACCACTGATACCGTTGAAGGTGAGTTGCTTGAACCCCAGTGGCCAAGACCAAGTAGGATGTATCGGTGTTAGTTTGCTTTGGATAGGGCCTCTGGACAAAGCTGTCAGCCCTTAGTTTGCTTCTTTTGCAAGAGTCCTTAGACAGAGCCTCCAATTGATGCCAGCCCAAAAGCGAACCAGCGAAACTGAATCAGATCAGTCAAGATATTAGAGGGAGCAGAGCGCTGTCATGCTGTCGGAGTGTCCAGCTGCGGTGGAATTGTCTTATGTAGGCAGCTGCTAGGAGTAGATTTGTGTTGTGTTGTGGTCAGGTATGGCTCAGAGATGAGGTTCTGGTGGTTGTTGATGTTGTGTTGTTCATCGGTAATGGAGGCGAAATTTCACGTTTTTGTAAACATCAGGCCGGTGAAGCTACGCAAATTTTCCCAATTTCGATCTTGTCACAGTGAATCGGATCATATTTAGCACCATGCTAAACACTTGAAAATAAGCATTGCCACCTTCTGAATAAATGCATTAACAAGTAATGCTCAGTCAAATGAGGCAGCACAATGGCTCCTAAGAAGGAATATCTCACGTAAATAAACAATACTGTTAGTTTCTTTATGACAAGCAGGACGGATTCAAAAATCCAGCTTCAACCACGCTCTGTCCTATAAGATTCAGATTGTAACTTTCAAGTAATAGCTTTTGTTCTTGACTGGTTCAGTGCACCTAAGATTTGAATCGAACTGCTTTGCAGAGGAGACTAAAAAAAGCAGTCTGAACCTCTTTCTATCTGGATGAATTGAGGGGAAGGGCCCAGAAGACATATCTCTTTAGTTCTTCGTAGTTAACCTTTACTGTGATTGAAATCAGCGACACCAAAAGAATAAAAACAACTTAAGTGAATCCGATATCCATGACATAAAGCACCTTGAGAAATGCTACAGAATGATGTTTTATAATTTCTTCAATATGTCATTAACTGCTTTTGCAGCAAACCTCTTCCTTTCTGCTTCAGGCATATCTGCTCCCATATCTTTCACTATTAGCAGGTTCCTGCACAGGGATCAGTGATACTTACCTCTAACAGCCTGCATTCTCAACACCATCGCCTGCAGCTGTTCGACTTCCTCGTCTTGGCCCTCCTCATCGTCCATTTCTTCTCCATTATTACCGCCATAGATAGCCTGCTTCATCCCAAACATCTCCATTTCCATCTCAGCTGCCTCGATGCCGAATCCAATACTGCCTTCACCTTCCTCGTCCCCGTCCTCAAGATCTTCCAGAGATAACTCTTCACCGAGCTCGTTACTCTCCCAGTCGTTCGTCTCCAGTGCCTCCCTTAACCTTTCAATTCCCATTGGTTCTGATACAAATCAGCACAAGCTCACTCCATCAAAACAAAAGTTCATGCTTACCAGAATACTCATTCCGCCCCTTGCTCTCAAAGTCCACAAATTCAAATCCGAAATCCTGGCACAACTCCTCCCACTCATCGAAGCTCTTTTCCAGATAAGGCGTCACTCCCTGTGGCATCGCTACAGCCAAACAGACACCATCCCATGCCATGCCACAGCCCTCTTTGACCACCTCACCAACACTCTCAAGCATTTCCTTCACATTTTCCAGCTCCGCTTCATCGATGGGTTTCCGGAAGCAGACGATGAAGGCACCAAGGGCTGTGAGAACTTCTTTAGCTTCCGGGGCGAGGAACTCGCTGGACCACGTGGAGGGTGAGGTGATTTCATCGAGCCAGATCGGGACCGTTGCTGTGTAGTAGGCAGTTTTCAAAGGCCAGTGGTGTGTTGTGCCTGCTATTGTGCCTGAAGCCAACGAAGGCGATGAACCAGTGAGGCCTAGGTCATGTGGTCAGAATGGGCTGCAATGCTTGATCAGAGTAATGTTACCCTGTAAGAGTTCCGGTAAACCCGAGTCATGTCGGCTGACGGCTAAAATACGTCGAGGGTTTGAAATGTCCATTTCTGTGATCTTGGTTGCGGAATGGCGAAGAATTGAGGTTGAAGCATCAAGAATTGTCATCAAGCACGTGATCGACTTTGACAGACCTACTTTCAAAGTTTGGCCATTGCTTGGAGAGAGTTGTAGAGGAGTTCATGGGAGTGGGAAATATAGTGCTCTTGCGGAAGGTAGCCTCTGTCCCGAGATTCAAGGAGACTGCAGTGCGCTATCTGGACCGACTTGTTGTAAAAGCAAAACAAAGTCTCAGGAAATGGCAGCCATCTCCTCACAACTCAAATTGGCCGCAGACAGGATGTACATTCAAACGAAGAGAAGGGCGAATTTGAACGTGGGATCAAGACTTGTAGGGGCTTTTGATTTCCTTCCTCTATTTTGGCATGCGCTTTGGTAGTAGCCAACTGATGGCAAACGTGCATGGCTTTTTCGTCCAACGCCGTATCAATCTGACCCAATCGTATAGCATATTCTCACTCCAAACCCATACCTCATCAGCCTCTTGGCGCCCCTCTTCCGCTTGCTCTCGCTCTGCTGACTGTAGCTCGCCCTCTTGCCAATCCAACACCTCTGCCCTTCACGCCTCTGCTTCGGAACATGGGTGCATTTCTATAAGCCAAACTGTCAGCTTTATCCGGGAACACAGCAAAACACAAGCCAAGATTGTCCATAGTCTAGGGAAATAGGGATGCTACTACTAACCTAAGCATGTCCGGAACAATGAAGAATCGAACATGGGAGCCGCGAATGTAAACCTGATCCAGATGGCTCACACGACCATCGCGCGCAGTCACCGTAATATCCTTGAGTTGCACATTCATGTTGTCCTCCGCTGTAATTCCGATCTGTCAGCGCCCTTCCATGCAGTGGTCTGGAGCCTTGAAAGATTTGGGAGTGGGAGAGAGACGGACCTTCGAGGAGTTTACCGCGATAAACCTGACCGGAGGTAATCTCGAGAGTAACGACGTGACCCTGTTAAGAGAATTATTAGCAAATGTTCTCTAGCAGATCTCCCGGTCAGGAGCTGGGTTGCGAAAAGGCGGGGGTAGAAATTGGGACTTACTTGCGCCTCGTTCAGCAGCTTGATCGGGATGCCGATTGTGCTCGTCATGGTGTCTCAGATAACTGTCTGGTATCTTGGGTATCTCAGAGGCCTCGTGGATCGCTGGAATAAGGGTTTTGCGCAGAGGTGCAGTTGGTTGTGTGATCAGATGTGAATCACGAAAATATCGCGCTAGTATTCTCACTAGCGCCAATCAGACATCAAGTTTCGACTTCACTTCACCTTTCGCCCAACAACTTCACACTACACTCATCGAAATTGATCGACTAATGGATATGAACGCCTTCAATGTCTCTGCAACTCTGAATATCTTTCGGCTACTTTCTCGGCCAAGTCTGTGCCTGCCCCACGCCACTGTCTCTACATTCAATGAGCTACCTATTCCCCTAAACAAGGCATTCGAAAGGCACAAAAATGTCGATATCAAGGCTGTAGTTCTGGACAAGGACAACTGCTTTGCATATCCTCATTCAAATACAGTACATAAGCAATATGAGGTAATTTCCTTTTCTCTTCGGCCCAGCTCAGATCTTCGCCTAAAGCGATGATCCTCTTTTTACACTGTTCAGCCTTGTGTTCAGACTGCACTTCAGTTCTATGTTCGTTTATTATCACGCAAAGAAACGCACTAGTTTCTGACATCCGATAGGATCATTTCAAGCGACTAAAGGAGGCCTATCCCGGCCGTCGACTCCTGATCGTGTCCAATACGGCAGGCGCTAGGTCTATGGATCCAGCAGGAAGGCTTGTTTCCGAAGTCGAATTATCAACAAGAGTGCCTGTACTACCTCACAGGACGAAAAAACCAGGCTGTGGCCCCGAAATTATGGAGTATTTCCGCAAATACCCAGAAACTGGTGTCACGAGACCTGAGCAAATCGCCGTAGTCGGCGACCGGCTGACAACGGATGTTATGATGGCCAACCTTATGGGAAGTTATGCTGTGTGGGTTAAAGACGGTGTTGTACCTCCTGAAGAAAGCAACGTCGTGAGTAAAGACTGTAATTGGCAAGCTCTCCCAACTAAATCCTGTGTAGTTTGCACGAATGGAGCATAAGCTCGCGGCATATCTCATACGGCGAGGATATGAAGCACCTGAACCAGCAAGTCCGTTTGAGGGGTAGACGTTGTTGGTTATGGACAACATATATTAATGCTCACTTACCAATTATGCTCATTCGAATTTTGAATGGTAAGCAATTGCATGGGGTCTGAGGGCAGCAGCTCTTGGGGACGCAGCGGTTCGTCTGATCTTTCCGACCCGATCCGGATAAATGCTTGCATACCCGCCCCAGGCATCGGACAAGACCACCACCTTGCATCAAGTTCTATTTTGAGACCATGACAGATCCCATAAGCGGTTACAGATAAATCAAATCTTGGACTAAAGATTCGTGGGATCAGAAAAGGAGACTCGAGACTCGCGGTCAGCCGTAACAGACACGGCTGTACGTGCCACATCCAAGATTTGCCTTGTACCAAGTATATGAACATTCCTTACACTCCGGTCTCTGCTGCATGGTGGATAAATGCCGTCATCAATGATAGCTTTCGAGCACATCCTGATGGCATTCCCATATTTTCGTCCTCATCCTCCGCTCGGGATTCTTTCGACCCTTCTTCCAGATTGCACAAGACCATCCGAGGGTTATGTACAAGATCGTATATCCGAGTATCCGAATGTCACTCTGCAACTATACTGCTTTGCGACGCCTGAAAAGCCTGCGCAGAGGTCTCCGCACGCATCATGGGATTGCAATTTTTCAAAGCTCCTGGCATTATTGTTCATGGGGTTCGAGGAACAAGTATATTCCCGAACCCATCGAGTTCCATGCGATCATATAGTTGATGAGCATCTGATACAGTAAATTTATTAATTGTGGATGTCTCAAGCTTCACCATTTGGGCTCGAATTGAAGGCATGACCGTGTGGACGGCGTACTTCTTATTCTTCATGAATGCCGTTAATAATGGTGCTGCGAGAGCTTTTGGCCGCTTGGTTTGAGGTGGTCCTCAATGTGTCACTATTCGTAGATTATCATGCGGTTATTGATATCTTATAGCTTTCTGTCGTGGTACGATAGGCGTATTTGTGAGCAAGGAATGGATGAGGATCCGGGCCTTGAGATGCCGTGTTAGGAATAAGGTTCATTGCGGTGGGAAAGAGGAGCCGATGTCAGGCTTTTGGGTTTGAGGATGACTGGTGTATTAGGAGATCCCTTTGACGTTCTATATCGCGATAGTTATGAGATGCTCGCCGGAAGGGTTGGAGCTCGTGGAGAATAACACAGGGAGAATTATGTCTCCTTTCTGGTCACGGTTTAGCCCGCAGCTTTCCACACAACTTCCACTCGACTTGAGATCCTGAACATAATGCTGCTTATGGGAAACCGGCCTTGGGGTTTCGAAAACTCTGACAGGTTTCAAACATTGTGGAGAGGGATTCACCGGCATAAACGACATCCAAGCAAACCTTGTTTCGACACAACTGGAGCAAAACAGAGCCATCCACTCGCGTCGGAGAAATGTAGACTTGGTACAACTGGAAATCCCTGCGGTCTTATTAGCATGACATCGAAAAAAGGGGGATGACCCCACTGCGAAGCGAGACGCGCAAAAGTACATTGACGGAAGCACTCCGCCACGCTACAAGGTGCCACCGAAAGCGGGGAGCCTCATGCCTTTCCTTGGTGGATCGCGATAACCTTGGCTTTCGAAACTATTAATGTCCTCGCTTTTGAATACTTGACTCAGATTTACGCATCGAGAAATGTGAAAATGGCTGTTGGTGCCGATGATGTGTGCTCTTGGTGATGCAGGGTTATTCATGCGGTGCTGATCAAACACCTAAGTTGCTGGCATCTGGAATATGCATTACGTGCTCCCGGTTGGGAGAGCTTGGCGAGCGGTAAAAGACCGGATGAAGTGATGGCGAGTTTAGAGTTTTATTTTTAGTTGAGTTGGGATGAAGAATTAGTTTTCTTTCGACTTGCGGGAATTCTCGTGAGCAGAATGAGGTGTTCGAAAAGTGCACTTGGGGATTTCCAGGTGTGGGGGGAAAGAGGGAGATCTGACCTTGGAAAGGATCTGGGACACGCCGAACATAATTCTTGTGTGCTGATGAATGAATCGAAAGACCGTCGAAGGAGTACTTTCATGCATGAACAACATTGGGGGGCGGTGAGCACATCTGGCGAGGTGCTGGATCGCGGAGTATTTCCATCTAGTCGCGCGCCACTCACCTCAACGAGGCGGTGGAGGTCCAATGTGCACGGGGATCTCGAGCCTAAGCCATGGAACTTAGATCCGTGCGAGGGCTGGGAGACCTCGCAGAAGACATGCGGCTGCTTACTTCCACAGGGCAGACGGCTTTTCCCCGTTCTCAATCGAGGTGGGTGAACAGGGGCCGGCGGCGGGGGGCCTCGAGAACCTTTTAAAACGGCCTCTGAAGCAACTGACGAGCACCTGTTGGTCCTGCTTGCTGTTTTGCAAAATTCCTTGCAATTTTTCCGTGGGGATAGCTCTGTGTACGCTCTTGTTGTTGGAAGAGCTGCGTGTTCATCCATGCGGTCGACGACTGGGGAGTGTTTCTCCGAGAGCAAGAGAGGCAGGTCCGAAGAGGCAGCAAAATCGAGGTGTAACCCCTATTATGCAAAAGTCTTGCTCTGAGCCATCTGGTTTGTGCGCTGGAGTTCGCGGGTGTTCCTGACTAAACCCCTTCTGGCCGGCTTGCATCGAGGCGCACATTTCTAGCCAGACACAGAGTCCCTCGGTTGGCCGATGGCTGCGAGAAGGGAGCTTATGCAGGAACAGAGTCAAAAAGAGGTCGGTCTATGGACGGTCCATTCCTCGATTATTCCGTGGATGCAAACTTGAAGAACCACTCCAACCACACCGACACCAACACCGACACCCACCCACCTCGGCCCAGGGCAAAGAGCCATGTGCAGGAGTCGGTCCACACGACGATGCTGAAGCTACAGTGATGATTGATCATGACGATCTATTTTCGACCTTCGCCTCCAAGTTCCAACCCATTGGCGCCAGGCTATTGGCCTGAAAGGCGGTAGTCATGCTTCTGCTCCTTTGTCGGAGATCTGCACAATCGCGTTTCGATTGGCCCGCATTACGGCGTGAAACCTGAGAGCCCACGAGGTAGGCATCAGCAGATGCCTTTTGACTCGCACAACAATCGCGTTGTCGGCGACCCGTCCCCCGTTCTTGGAGGTCGTCAAGTCGTGAGGCGAGGGCACGCGAGGAGAGATGCAGCTGGCGCAACAGGCATGGTCTTGTGCAACGCCCACATGTGAACAATGGAATGGGCTGGCCGGTTGAGTGCAGGCAGTCTTCGGGGCGTCGGTATCTCGAAATATAGAGTAACGTGCGGCAAGTCCATCATCTCCTGAGTTCTGGCTGGGAGGACGCGACTTACAACTGAGGCACCCACGCGCTTTCGCCTGTCCAGGCGGTTGAACTTGTTGTCCAGCCGCCGCCAGTGATTCTGCGTCTCAGGGGCAGCCCATGTCTGCGCAGTCAGGAACTGGGCCAGGATCCCGAAGCCATTGGCGAGTGGTGCTGGCCTGCTTGTTGTCTGTCTGGCCATGGCCATGCAGATGCAGAATAGCGCGACAGCATGGATGGCGCTGGCTCAGCGCTCCCCCTTTTCTTTGGAGGGCGTCAGACGGCGGCTTGCGCTGGCAGATCGTTAGAGCAGACAATCGGGGCGCAAGAATTAGAAGAAGTCACAGAACACGTCCAACCCACTCATCTCATAGCGGGCGTCTCCTAGTCTCTCTCGCCCCCCCCCTCCCCTCCCCCCCATGGGCCATGCCCTCCTGCCGCACAGTCCCTGCCTGATCAGAGCTTCGTGAGGTGGTGCACTGGTGTTGGCAACTTGGGATCCCACCCGCTTGGCATTCGTGCCCGCTGCCCAATCAGGCCTAGCTCGGCTGCGACGCCTTAAACCTCTCGCTCCTTTCCCTCTCTCCTCTTTTCTATCTTCATCCACATTCGACTGCCCTCATCGTCCCCGACGTTGCCGCCTCCTTCTCGTCTCTCTTTTTTTTCATAATTTGGCCAATACGGATACCCTTCATTCCTTTGGGATCCATTACACTCCTTCGGCTGCACCTTGTTGACATTCAGATTCACGATTCGATTTCGACATTCGCTCTTTCGACAGATCCAATATTTTTCGAATCATCACTCAGCAGATTTCGATTGTCATACTCTTCTTTTCCTGCCAGATACAGCGAAGCATTTATACCACCACACTTTCACACCTTCGATTCATCCGAACTTTTATCAATACGCTACTTTTGTCGAATCTCGACTACACACTCGCATCTGCGAAACACATACTCAATCCATCACTCACTCGTTCTCTCAGCACAGAGAAAATACAACCTTACACGATCAGCTACAATCGGTCTGGGCACCTGCTGGAGCACTCATCGCGAAAACTCGTGACCTCGGTCGCAACAGCAAACATGTCAGACATGTCGCAAGAAGACGCGGCCATCAAGATGTCCTCGACACCAAGCCCTACCGCGTCAAACTCTGCAAGCAGCACTTCTGCATCCCGCCGACCACCCCGGAAAAGCACCCTGACACAGCAACAAAAAAATCAAAAGCGACAACGCGCTACTCAGGATCAATTAGTCACGCTGGAGATGGAATTTAACAAGAATCCCACACCAACCGCCACAGTTCGGGAGCGAATAGCGGAAGATATCAATATGACTGAGCGATCTGTGCAGATTTGGTTTCAGAACAGGTGAAGTCTCATGCGGGTCTGGTCGATGATACAAGCTAACAAAAACAACAGGCGAGCAAAAATAAAGTTGCTGGCAAAGAAGAGCATCGAAACGGGAGAGGATTGCGATGCAATTCCCGAGTCAATGCGCCAATACCTCGCAATCCAGGCTATGGAGTCGGGGAAATCTTTGGGAGGGAATTTTCTCGGCCGTTCTGGGCTCATGCCATATGGCAATGGGAGCCTGATGATGGGAGGGGATCAGGGACCTCAGGGGAAAGTCGGTGAGTAGATGCGTCCGGCGGATTTTTTTTTGGGGGGGGGGGATTTTTTTTTTTTTGGCTGGGACTGACGCAACTATAGTCATTCACCACCTGTCGTGCCGATCATTGAGCATCGGATCGTGGAGACGTGTGGGCCAAAATGCCATGGATTTGATCATCTTCTACTCGCCAGAAAAGGGATGCATGACATACTACATTAACAACGACCAAGCAGGCTACAAGATCGAGTACCCATTCGCTTTCATCAAAAATATCTTCCTGGAAAATGGTGATATTGAAACTGGGAAGCCGGGTGGCTTGGTTGTGGAACTCAACCGACCCCCGAATTTCTTTATGGACTCTTCTGGATCTGGTGGATTTTTCCAATGTGGCGACTTCACAGAAGACCAACAGGCGTCTCAGATTATGGTTCACCATCTCGGCGGCCACCCTAAAGTTCTAAGTGGTCAATTGGCCAAACTTGTGTCTCTTGAATCCTTCATGACCCGGCACAACCCGTTTGAACAACAGCAATTGTCCGTTTCGGCACCTGTCTCCCCAACGGGCCATCGCCCTGCCTCTCAACCAAACTACAATGCCCAAGCTCATGTTGGCATGTTCCAAGAAGGATGGGGCGTCAATATTCACCAAGGGCCTCGCGGTCCTGGCCACAAGAGACAAAGGAGTCGTTCCGTACCAATGGCAGTCGACTTCTCTATGTTCAACGCTCCTATGCCGTCCTTTCTCATTCAACATCCTGGAGAGACACAACAACAGCACAATCCGAATATCTTTGCCCCGGTCCCACAACAACCTAATAATTTAGGACCTCTGGGACCCAATCTTCGGATTGACACTTCGTCAGGATATGGGATGGATTTCAGACAATATCCCATGTCCGCCGCTACGACAACATCTCCTTCGGAGTTTGCAAGCCCTGGCTTCTTCTCTCAGGCCCCTGACTCAAGTGCTCTCCCCGCATCCTCGTATAACAATACGCCATACACCGTGCCATATCTATCACCAAACCCTATGGTCGATCAGGCTGGAGGGATGATTCAACCTTCCGTTTCGCCATTATCATTCATGAGCCACGGTGACCCAGCAATTGTTGATCAATCACCTCCTCTATCAATGATGCATCGAAGTGCTTCTGCAGATGTGTATAGCATGTCTCACGACCACTCAAACGTCTCCGATGACGGCAGTGGGCTGAATGAGATGTATTCAAAACACTCGCTTAATCTTCCGATGCATCCTCACTCTCCAGCATATGCGGAACAAACAGCAGCAGACATGGATATGAACCAACTTGTATCATTCGACGAGAACCCAGCCAGTCTTTCTCCCGAGAATATTCCTCAATAGGCCTGTTCTCGCTGAAGGCTGGCCCAAAACCTCTGATATAAGTTTGAATGTGCTCCGGAGCTTGCAGCATTCGGCGGCGCTAAGAAATGTGGTTCACCACTGTCTGGGGCTGAATTTTATGTGATCGAAGGGAAATATGGGAGGCGTTCCTGGATGGTGTTTTAGTCAATTGATGTATACACATGACGGCCTAGCAGGATTTTTTGTTCTTCAATTCTTGTTTGAACTTGGCCCAGCTTAATTTCTCGTGTCATTGGCACGAAGACTGTTTTCTTGACCTTTTCTATTTATTTTCATCTATCTTACGCCACGAACTACATGACGATTCATTTTGTTCGATCTTGCCTGTCTGGCAACCGGCGATCGTTTCTGTTGGTTCTGCTGGCGTTTCTCTGCGTGTTGTCTCTATAGCGAGACATCTCTTCTCGTTGTTTTTATGGTCTCCAGAGGAGATACTGGACTGAGAGCGAAGGGTATAAATGGGCAACTGGGGACGTGAGAGACATTATTTGTCAAAAAATAAAGGAAGGAAGGAAGGAAGGAAGACGGATTGGACTGAATTTGCTGGCTTGTGCGTGGCTGATGAAATCATGGCGGACTTAATAATGGACCCTCATTATCATAATTTTGCCCTATCATTGAGTGACATGGTGACTGCGCTATAATGACCATCTTATGTTGCGTAGGATACGTCGTAGGCAGGAGAATCCGAGACTATGAGCAGTCTGAACATACCAAAGTCTGTTAAGCTTTGGGCATCATTTGATTTTGTCCGTCTGGTGCGTCAAGGCCCTAAGACCAAGACCATTGCGAAAGGGGGATTGGGGGGAAAGGTTGAGGCTGGAATTCTAAAATTGGAAAGGCGATCTGCGCCACCCCCATGATGCAAATGATATGCACGATCACGCTAAAATCAAGATACAAACTGGTAGCCTTGGTCTTGTCTTCACAAAACACTGCTTGCTGCAACGCATCTCTCCAGTTCGCCATCTTGGGACTTAGTTCTCAATGTCGAATTCTCTCAGGCTCTCGTTTGAATCGGACATCTCCCAGTGACAATTAAACCCCTCGTTATTGGCGGGGTGGCCGGATCGCCTGGATGGCCCACAGACGCTCACAAGAACACGCGAGCACGAGCGGCCCTTCGGATGACGAGACTGCTGGCACCTTCGCGATGGCGGACAAAGTAAAGAGAGACCCGAGTCCATTGTCGGGTCCAAGAAGAGTTGCCACGGATCCTGCGCAATCTTCAGCGGCAATGGGTGATCGAAGGTCACAAGACAGAGAGACGCCAAAGGTACGATTCTCGGAGGACCTGGACAGGGCGACCGAATCTGCGACGACTGGCCAAAGATCTGGCACTCTCAGTCTGACAATTGACACCTCTTCGAGTCCTATGAAGTCCAGTGAAGCTCCGGTCCTCGCTGCGGGCATCGTCTCGAAAAAGACGACCACTTCTTTGTCTCCATCCTCCCCACGAACCCGAGACCGAGGGTATTCTTTGAGGAGGTCGTTATTCGCACGAAGTATAAACAATCAAACTGATAATAGCCCAATCGAGCTTGCGGAAGCTGGTTCATCTCGAGAACCTGAGCGGAACAGGCTTGCAGATGGAAAGGTGAAGCAACCACCCTCCGCTGTTAATGTATCCAGAGTCGTCGAGGATTATTTGGATATATCTACAGCTGGTGATGGGGGAAAGTTTCCGGATCGTCCCTCCGCCAAAGGAAATGATAAGAAGATCTTTGGTACTCGGAGTTTGCCAAATTATGCTGCGTGGGCCAAGGAGCGAAGTAAGAAGAATTCTATCACAGAAAAGGCTGTTGCGCTGTGGGATCGAATTTCCGAGAGAACTTTTGGCCAAGCACAAATTCCACCTTCTAGGGATGGGAGACATATCGAAGTCGACGCTTCACGCAAGCATCCGCTCATTGACGAAAGGACTGGAAACGAATACATTGGAAATACGATTCGGTCAAGTCGCTACACAGTTTGGAACTTTGTTCCCCGCCAATTATTCTTCCAGTTCTCCAAGCTCGCCAATGCCTACTTTCTGCTCATCTCTATTCTGCAAATGATTCCGGGTTTGAGTACTACTGGAAACTACACTACGATCATTCCCCTCCTGGTTTTTGTGTCCATAAGTATCGCTAAAGAAGGGTACGATGATTTACGCCGTTATAAGCTTGACCAAGTCGAAAATAATCGGGAGACCAAGGTACTTCATACCTATCAATCTGTCGGTCTGGAATCAAGGGCAGCCAGTGGAGGACGTCTGAGTGGAGAAGAGAACACTTCTCTTCACGCTGAGGGGCCGAAACACTGGGCATCTGTCAAGTGGAGAGACATTCAAGTTGGCGATGTTGTTAAGTTGAAACGAGACGACAATGTCCCAGCCGATATGGTTTTGTTGTATTCTGATGGCACGAACGGAATTGCTTATATCGAAACGATGGCCTTAGACGGAGAGACCAATTTGAAGAGCAAACAGGCACCACCAACGTTGGCAAAACGTTGTACCTCCGAGGACGACATAGCTTCGTGCTGCGCCTTGGTCGTTGTCGAGGACCCAAACATTGACCTATACAACTTCGATGGACGTGTTACTGTTGATGAAGAGACACTGCCATTAACCGCCAACGAGACAATCCTCCGTGGAAGCACTCTCAGAAACACGTCGACAGCAATTGGGATGGTCATCAACACAGGAGAGGAGTGCAAGATTCGGATGAATGCCAACAAGTCTCCACGCATAAAATCGCCAGCGATGCAGGTAATAAGCAACAAGATCGTTGTGTTGCTGGTAGTCTTCGTCGTTCTTCTTTCGTTGTTCTGCACCATTGCTTATCAGATCTGGTCCGAAAACGTGGAAGAGAAAAGTTGGTATTTGGCAAATGCCCACGTACCTTTCGCCCAAATCATTATAGGGTTCATAATTCTCTACAATACGCTGATCCCATTGTCACTTTATGTGTCACTGGAAATCATCAAAGTTGGGCAACTGATTCTCATGAGCGATGTGGAGATGTATGACCCTGTATCCGACAAACCTATGGTCTGCAACACGACAACAATCCTGGAAAACCTTGGCCAGGTAGACTACATCTTTTCCGACAAGACTGGTACCTTGACCGACAACGTAATGAAATTCCGTAAGCTCAGCGTTGCTGGCTATGCCTGGCTTCATGACGTTGACCTCCAGAAGGAAGTTGCTTTACTTGAGCAACACCATGAAGCTGCCGAAAAGGAGAAATCAAAACTTAAGGGCAAGGGAAAGGGCATTGCTAAGCGTCATTCAAAGAAGAATGCCTCTCGATCGGCCCCGGATAGAGGTACTGTGTCGGAGAGTTCTAGCTCTAGAATACTCCGGTCTGATTCAGTTCGAAGGTCCGCCTCTCTTTCTCTCTGGAAGTCATCGGCTCGGCCTTCTAAAGTGCAGCCGGAGATGCGAACTGAAGATCTCCTGAAATTCATGCAGCACAGACCTCACAGCATCTTCACGAAGAAAGCCAAGTTTTTCCTCCTTTCGCTTGCACTGTGCCATACCTGCCTGCCAGAAGTTCAAGAGAGTGGAGAGATCGACTTCCAAGCCGCTTCACCGGATGAATTGGCACTTGTCAAAGCAGCGCAAGAGCTAGGATTTATGGTTATTGATCGACCAGCACGCTCTATCACCTTGACCTACCCAGGTGGACCAGATTTCATGGAGCAGATTACGGAGTCCTACGAGATTTTGGATGTCATCGAGTTCTCGAGTAAGAGAAAGCGAATGTCCATAATTGTTAGATTTCCCAATGGCAAGATCTGCATCTTTTGTAAGGGAGCGGACTCTGCAATCATGCCCCGGTTGAAGTTGGCCCCTCTAGCGATGGAGAAGAAAAAGGAAGTTTTGAGGCGATCTAGTGTCAGGAAAAGCATGGAGGCAGACCAAGCCCTACGACGGCTGAGCGAAAACAGTCCAAGGACCAGCTTTAGTCGGCCGAGCGTGAGCGTTTCCCGTCGAAGCCGGAAAAGCATTGGTAACGGCCGGTCAAGTATGGCTAGTGCAAGACTGCAACCTATTCGGGATGAGCTGGATTCTTGGCTCAAGCAACGAGAGCATGACGTGGACGTGGAGGCGGGACCAGAAGATCTAATTGCGTATCAGTCGCCAAGAACATCTATGAATAGGATGTCTTTCGCGTCCGACCGGCGGTTCTCATCGTACGAAGATGATGTGCACGATCTTATAGACGAGGATCTCGTGCTGGATGAGGCTTCAGTATTCGAACGCTGCTTTCAGCATATCGATGACTTTGCATCTGAGGGCTTACGGACTCTTCTTTTCGGCTACAGATTTTTGGAAGAACATGAATTTTCCAGTAACTTAACTTTCCCGATGGACACTGACGTGACCTAACATGCTAACGATTATCTAGGCTGGAAGAAGTTATATCTTGATGCAACAACAAGTCTTGTAGACCGCCAGAAGTTGATTGAGAACGCTGGCGAAATGATTGAACAGAATTTCGATTTGGCAGGTGCAACCGCGATCGAGGATAAACTTCAAAAAGGCGTTCCAGAGACAGTCGATAAATTACGGAGAGCAAACATTAAGATATGGATGCTTACTGGTGACAAGAGAGAAACTGCCATTAATATCGCCCATTCTGCGAGGATTGCCAAGAACTATTCCGAAGTTGTCATGTATGTGCATCCCTTGTGCATTTCACCTTAATCCCCTTGAGTCATAATATATTTCTGCTCCGTCGATTGCCTCTTGGTTTGCTGAGCGTCAAATGCTAATCCGAAAATTGCTTAGACTGGACCATAAAACTGGTGAAGTTGAACAACGGATGGCCACAACACTGCTGGACATCACTAAGGGTGCCATTGCACACTCGGTCATTGTTGTCGATGGCCAAACCCTCAGCGAGATCGACGCCAATGAGACACTGGCCCTGCTTTTCTTCGATCTCGTCGTCCTTGCAGATTCCGTGATCTGCTGTCGGGCCAGTCCCAGCCAGAAAGCTTCTCTAGTCAAGAAGATCAGGACGAAAGTCAAGAAATCGATTACTTTGGCTATCGGCGACGGTGCCAATGATATTGCTATGATTCAAGAGGCACACGTTGGTATTGGTATCAGTGGCAAGGAAGGTCTCCAAGCTGCAAGAATATCCGATTATTCTATCGCCCAGTTTCGATTTTTGCAGAGGCTTCTGCTTGTCCACGGCCGATGGAATTATGTCAGGACGGGTAAATATATTCTCGCGACATTCTGGAAAGAACTCACGTTCTACTTGGTACAAGCTATCTACCAAAAGTGGGCAGGGTACACTGGTACCTCACTGTTCGAGTCCACGTCTTTGACCGTTTTCAATACGCTCTTCACATCACTTCCTGTTATATTCCTAGGCATTTTCGAACAAGATCTCAACGCATCAACTTTATTGGCTGTACCGGAATTGTACATCCAAGGCCAACGGAACGAGGGATTCAATATTAAAAAATATCTAGGCTGGATGTTCATGGCCGCTTCCGAATCTATGATCATTTTCTTCACCATGTATGGTCTATATGGCAGTGTGTTGTGGACAAGGGACAATGATATTAACTTGCTGTCCATGGGCACAATGTGCTTCACTGCCGCCGTGGTCTTCATCAACACGAAGACGTTGTAAGTTATCTGAAAATCCTGTTCCAGAATTTCAAGTTCTCCAGCAGTGCTGACAATCAAACAGGATCCTCGAAATGCACAATAAGACCTACATGTCGGCCCTTGGCTGGCTCATCTCGATCGGTGGATGGTTCCTCTGGACTCTTTTCTTGTCCGCTGTCTACAAACCGGGAAAGATGTACCCGCTCTACCCCATCAAAGACGGCTTCATCAAATTCTTCGGCCATGATCTCTTATGGTGGATGGTACTAGCCCTTTCTCTCGCTTGTCTCATACTTCTCGAAATCGGTGCCAGCAGCGTCAGAAAGGCATTCTGGCCTACAGACACTGATGTCTTCCAAGCACTGCAGAAGGATAAACTTATCAGGCAGAGGTTTGAAGAGACGATAAGAGCGGAACAGGAAGGCGGTGGCGAAGTAGAGATGGCCAGGGAGAAGACGAGTACGCAAGCTCGAAGGGAAATAGAGATCCAAGAGTTGTTGGATAGGCCTCGTGTCATGGATGGGGCTGTCACAGACGCAGAAGTAGTGAGAAGCCCTGTGGAGATGAACGAATCCAGCGTGATTCGCAGCGCGAGCGGCAGCCATCTTACGAGAAGGAAGTTCTCGACAGATGGTCATGGTAGAAGGGGAGGGGCCACGGAGGAGTACGAGCTTGTAGCCCGCAAATCTGTGCCTCCGAAGACAAGACATTCGGTTGATATTGCTGAAATACTTGAGAGGAGATAGCGGGAATTACTGATAATTGCATCCTTGGTTGTATTACTGGGGACCATTGGGTTTGGATTGCGGGGCAACAGGGCGGCTGGCTGGCTGTATGATACGGACATTACACATATACTGGATGCTGGGCTGGCTGGTTGGATAAAATATGGGTTTGGGTTTGCCACGGAGTGTACATACGGAATGGCGCTTGATATCATTTATGTGGCTTCTGCATCTTAATTCACTGTAGAAATTGAAAATCTTCTTCATGCACATCAAGGTGCTGACTGAAGTCAAAAGTGGTGTGAAAAGGCTTTCTATTGGTTGTTTCTGTCTACTCACTAGAAGCAATTCTGCCACCTTCGCCTTGCTTTATCTTCAGTTCGACGTTGCAAATCATACTTTCGTGCCTTGTCATGAAGCCCTCACGCTTCACAGAATTGTGCCAAAGCCAAACGTCTGCTTAATGCTCCGGACGTAGTACTCTCCCCAATTTCTCTTCGTGACCTCTTCTTGGCCAACGGGAACTCCACTCCAGCTAACTCTCATCACAGTGACATTATCGACATCATTTTGATCAAAGCTGATCTCGAGACGAGAATAATGTCCCTTTGGCCATTGATCCAGTCTCCAGCTTTGAACGATCTGGGTGGGCTCAACAAGCTCGAGGTATTCGCCGGAAACGTTGCCTCCGAATAACTCGAACTTGCCACCCTTCTTGGCACCTTCAAATACCTTTGGTGCCGCGCGGGTGAAGGCTGCGATGCGTTGTGGGTCCGTGAAGGTCTGATAGAGCTCTGAGGCTGGTGCGCGGAATTCTTCTGTATCGGTAACGGTTGTAGTATTGATGGAAGAGCTGCCGCTTTGGCTTGTTTGGGTTGTGCTGGTTGGCTGGGAGGTAGCTGAGCTTGACGGGACGTGCAGTTTTGGAGTGGAAAATCCGCTCGACGGGTTGGAGCCAGGAGCGTGTTGGATGTCCTTGCCGTGTTCAGCAATCAAGGCTGGACCGAGCTTTGCAAATTCCTTTCGGAGTTGTGGGACGATTTTGGCGCGGACTAAGTCTTTAACAGGTGCTTTGGAGCTGGCATCAGAGTAAATGTCTATGTCAAACTGCGAGATGTTAGTTGAGCCATTTCAGCCGTCCAAAGGGGACGGGGAGACATACAACGTACTCATTTTCTTCCGTATCATGGGCCACCTCCGGGACTGTAATCGTACCGCTAACCTCCTCATCGTCCTTAGTGGTGCCTTCAGCAGTTAGTCAAGGTTGAGCTTTTGTGACCGCATTGAACCTACCAGAATATTCAATGACCAGCTTGACATCAAAAATAGTGATGACTTTGCCCTTCCGCTGGTTGACATCGACATCTCCATCCATGCTAATGAGCTTGTCTAATTTGGCAATCACCCCACCTTCCTCAGCCTTCAGATCCTTAATATTCTCCTCCAAAAACTGCTTCGTCCAAGCCGAGGCATCCTTGTTCACCCAGTGCCAGTTATTTGGATTGTGGAGGACCATGGCAGGCAATTCTCGAGGCGGATCGACTTGAGGGCAGGTCTGAAGCCTTTGATCAGCGCGGGGTATCAAAAGTTGCATGAAAAAGAGGGTGACTATTTTGGAAAGTTCAGAAAGAGACCCGAAGGTCAGCGCATAGTAAATCAGCTGTTGGTACAAAGCAACATAATACTGGTGCCAGCAAGATATTTCATCATTAGAGAAAGGGAAATGGTGGGTTCTTGATTTCGGCGACTGGTAGCTTACCTTCAGATTAGCAGCCCTCTTCTGAAGTCAAATTGTACGGTCAATTCGTCGCAAGCTGAGTCGAGTGCGCCGCAGAGAGTGTATTGTGTATGGTCGAAGCGGTGCCAGTCTTCCTCCTGTCGCGTGTGGGTTGGGAAGGTTGGCATGAGGCTCACGCAGTGAGAAAGTTCGAGAAACTCTTCGAGGCTTGAAAATCTATGGTCCTTGCTTAGCGCCCACGACACGTGACCACAGCTTCTGTATCAGGAGTGTGTGCGCGTTGCGGGACATTGGTTAACAGAGCAAAGTACTCCCAAATACCCAAATGGCCAGTGTATGAACCGAGGACTACGATGAAAGCCGCCGAAGGGACACCGCTGATCGGCTCCTTGGACTTGGGGAAACTCCTAGCCAGCGCCCAGTGGCGCTCACTATGGCTGGCTCATCAGTCTGGCCATGACTCTGCCACGGGATATCCGGATCTCTTGCACCTCTCCTGGTGCACAGCCATGACAGCCACTCCTAGGAAGTATCACAAGAGAGATTGTTCAGCAGATCATTGGGAGATTTCAAATATATGTTTGGCATCTTTCGATTCGGTCACAAGACACGGATCAATCCGAATCGACGTCATTTTCTCCTCTCCTTGCTCTTGCTCTCAGCCTCTCACGCGACTCGAAACCAGAGCTGCGGAACAGATTGATAAGATCCGAGATATGCATGAGGGCCACCATCTCGATCCCAGCCGAAGAACGGCCTAGGACTGGCCGAGGAATCTGATACTAGTGAAATCAACAAGCCTTCCTCCTTGTGGCAATGCGAGCTCCGCAGCTCCCGTCCATAGCCAGTGATCACATGTTTTCTCCGACCAGAAGTGAGGTGGCCAAACCTCAAAATGACGTTGAGTTCGAAACGCTGCCCCGAGGGCCGGAATCCCTTCAAGCCTTTGGCTATCTTTTGTCGGTCTCGACTAAGCTTCTTCTCATCGCTTCCTTGACTGGCCGACTAAATTTACTAAGTCTGTTACCAATCTTTAGTTTTATGCATCGCCCATCCCTAGAAGGTACCGTATTTAACTCTGTTGTTCCATCCACCACTATGTCTCATTAGTCGTCCTTCGAATATCTTCTTTCCCCTTCCCAGCTTCATTGTTCCTACTAAGCCCGGACATTTAGCACACTTTGGGAAAGTTTCTTCTTAATATCTAACAATATCCTCACCGGATGTGTGTTGATCAGCATGGCGGTAATATGGGGACTCGACCTAAGGGAGATGCAATGGGGGAAGTTCAAAGGGTCTTATATGTTCAACCAGGATTACCACCTACGCAGAACGAAGATGATTGTCTACCAGATCGCCATGATTCTCTGCGTGTGTTCAGAATCTGTTGGAACGGCCGCGTTGTCAGGTTTGACACCTCATACTCCTAAAACATTGGCCGATGCTAACTCCGTCATCAGATTACGTGGACCAACAAGATGGCATAACAACGCGAACTAGTCCACTGGTCAAAGTCCATAATAACGATATTGTTGGAACCTTCAGTTACAACATTTTTGTTGGGATCGCCGTGGCGACCATCTTTGGATCGGGATTCTTCTTTGACCTTTTCTGGCCGGAGAGAAAAGAAAGCAAGTCTGTTCGACTTGCTTGGAAGATCTGCTCTCTTCTCGTGTCTTTTATGGCACTTGCAGATGCATTGGCGCTGACAGTGAGTGCAACTACCCTGAATAGAGACAAATATTGAATCATCGCACAGGTCGTTGTTGCAACACACCGTTCCACCATTACCGGAGTATCAGCAGGAGCTGCAGCTTTTCTCTTCCGCGAGAATGGTCCACCAAATCCTATTTACAGAAAGAACGCCTATTGTGTCGCATCAGTCGTTTTATTGTGGCCAGGGATGATAGCGTCGTTTGCCAGTACATATATTATGTTTAAGTCGATTCAGCACGATGACAAACTTGGGCCTAGGTCTTCGAAGTATAGCGGAGATAAGGGGGTGGAAGTGTTTATTGATATGGCACCTCAGGCCCCTAAGCCTACACTAGCTGCAAATGGTGCAACTCAACCGGAACCATACCAAGGCACTTAAGCATTTGTTCGGCGTTCAGGCAAAAGGAACAGAGATTCGGAAAGACTGGCAAATATTACGATACCCCTAAGTTGTTAAAACGAAGTCAATTGATAGTATCTTTTTTGCAACATAATATTTAGTGACCAAATCTTCCGTGTTACATTGTCACTATAAATGGCAGATGCTCCATATCCCAAGACATTGCAGATATGACATAAAGAGGTTCCAAAATGAAGTAAGCACCACCAAGAAATATGTCCAATAAAAGTGCAAGCACCGCCGGTCTGAGTCAACCGGCCAATGCACATTCGATGAAGCTGAAGATCCCTACCAACATCCGAGATCTCTCGTTGAAGACCATTTTATAGAGCTTTATAATTGCCCTTCACACTTCACACTTTACACTTTCATAACATTCACCAAAATACAAGCTGACCACACTAACTTACTCTCCAACACAATCCTCTCAAACCCACAATATCCTCCCCAACCATCACGCTGCACCCCGCAAACTCCCTCGATATCCCCGCCCTAGCTCAAATCTCCCGAGCCGCCTTCTCAACCGACACGCACACACGCCTCAAATCACTCATCAAAGGCACAAACCACGCTCAAGAAATGGCCCCTGCTCTCACTTCCTGGCTCGCACGCCCAGGATCAAAGTGCACAGTCATGAAAGCCGTGACTCCTGAAGGGTAGACGATTGGTTGGGCGTGCTGGGCGTTTGTTGGTTTCGAGGATGGTGGAGGAGGTGGAGGAGAGAATGTTCCACCCCCCTTGGAACAAGCTGTCAAAGTCGAAGAGCCACAGCAGGAAGAAGAGAAGAAGAAGAAGAAGAAACGCTGGGATTAGAGTGAGAGAAGGAGAAGATAAAGGAACTCAGCGCCATAACCGGCACCTCAATGCGAGAATGGGAAGCCAAACTCACGCCACCGGGCAGCAAATGTATAATCCTAGTCGCTATCCCCGTGCTGCCTGCTTACTAGGGAAGAGGAATAGGCTCCGTGTTGATTAGATGGGGGACGGGCATTGCTGATGCGGAAGGGGTGTGTTGCTGGGTTTATTCTTCCGATAAGGGATGGACTGCATTCCAGAAAGGGGGGTTTGGGGAGGTTGGACAGTTGGACGTGGAGTTAGACGATTTTGCTGGGGAGGTGAGGAATGAGGGAGGAGAGGATGAGAGGTGGAGGAAGTATGTGTTTCGTTATATGCGGCGAGAGGCAGTCACACAGGGGTGATAAGAGGGATGATGTGACTGCTGTGTATTGTAATCTAGAATACCAATATCAGCACCAATGATGTAAAAAACACATCGCTGATTCTTGCTGCCACATTGTAAGTGCGGAGCAGGTAGTAATGCAACGCAATGCAGTGATACTTAGCATCCTCCAACTCCATTCACATAATTTCGTGTTTACACAAACAATATCCCCATAAAAAAATCTTCGCTATGCATGCAACTACCGTTTAGGTAGCACCGAGACGCCAGTGCCAAATTACAATAAAGAGTTATGTATTCCACCATGCGCCTCTCGCAGATCCTTCATTAGTGTTACGTCATCGTTCATTGGTCTTCGTCTTCTTCTTCGGCAATAACTTGGTCTTCATCAAATCGTAGGAGGTTTCGAGTGCCACGTTGTGAGGCTGGAATGCCGTCTCTCGAAGCACCAAAGTCGAGAACCTAGGAGAATGTTAGTGGGTACTTTAACGATACTTGTATAACTAAACTTACCTCTACATATGTAAGATTGTTACGTTGCACAGCAGCAACACATCTCCGCTCGTCGAATTTAACTTGCCAAACTCCGCTGAGGTTAGTCAAGAGATCCTTCGTGCATTCGCCTGTCTTGATGTTCCATAACTTCAACGTCCTGTCTGATCCGGAGATAACCTTTTGGCCATCATGTTGAAAGCAGGTAATGGCACCGGTATGAGCACTAAGAGTGCTTTTGCACTGGCCGTTTTCTGGGTCCCAAATTCTGAGAGTAGAATCTGCAGCAGCTGAAACAAGGCGCTCATCACGTAAGTCAAGCAAGCCAACTAAAGAGGTATGTCCCTCAAGAGTGAATAGACAAGCACCTGTTTCAAGGGACCAGATCTTGACGAAGTTGTCCATCGATCCACTGATACACCGATTGCGCTTGTGGTCCAAAACGACGCTGTAAACCTTCATGGCATGTCCTTGGAGACGCCATATTGTCTCTCCTGTCGATATCTTCCAGACTCTAACGGTATTGTCGTAACTACCACTGACCAGTGTATCTTGATGCGCAGCAATCGCACGCACAGAGTGGAGATGGCCAGTCAGCACGCGTACAAAGTATGGGCAATCGGCGTCATTTGCTGGAGGTCCTGTCTGAATGTAACGCTTAGAGCCTTGTTCAGGCAGTCTCCAAACTCGGAGTTGAGAATCCCTGGACCCGGTAATGATCAATGGCTTCTCGGGAACCATGATCGGCTTGCCCTTCTCAGTGACTCCAGTCATCTCGGGCATAAGGATTTGCAGGCATCGGACGGTAGATGTATGCCCATGGAATACCTGGGTGCATAGACCCTTCTCAATGTCCCATACTCGGACAGAACGGTCGGTGGATCCAGAGACTAAGACATTTCCTTCATATTGTAAAGCCCAAACACCACCTTCATGTCCCTCAAGCTTCTTTCGTAGGACTCCTGTCTTGGTGTCATATACATGGATAAGAGTGTCGTCCGAACCAGTCAAGATCTTGTCATCATCGAACTGAAGACATGTAATGACATGTGAAGGGTGAGCCTGGAAGGCAAAGTGATGTGGTGCCACTTTCCCACTCATCCAGCTATGCTGGAGCATGTGATGGCGACGATAGAGAGACTTGAAGAGATGTAGTTTCCGCAGGCCAGGCAAACCCAATTCTGGATCAGGAACAGCGATGGCAGCAGCGTTGGCAGCACTAAGTGGACCCTCCGACTTGTGGAATCTGGCTGTGTGAGGGTATCTTGCAACCATGCCTTGGGCCTTGTCCGCAAATTCATGACCAGTAGCTCTCCGCTTTGATCTGTCTGACCCTAAACCTCCAGGAGCTCGCTTTCTCTTTGCGGCCGAGCGCCCCTTCCTGGAAGGTCCAACGTCGACTTTGGTATTTGCCATATCTCCCTCAGAGGATGAAAGGAATCCTCGTTGGACACTCAAGTCTTGCTCACATCCATCCGGGCCATAAGGATCCTGCCAGCCCCAGCCCTGTTGGATGGCTTTCTCCAATTCTCCGGTGGGGAGAACAAACCCATCGTTATCAAACAATTCCTTCCAGCCTGTCTCGTTCGAATCCACAATGTTCCTCCATTGCTTCGAGACTTGTGCAGCTTGGCAGAGATCAACATGGTTTAGAAAGCTGAGAATGTGGAGACTCAATTCCATGGGTAGCTGATCCAGAAAATCGCACTTCAAAGCAGGATTGACCACGTCTGCTATGACATGAAGAGTCTTTCTGGAACATCGCTTAAGGAAGTGACACATCATGAATGTCTTCATATCGTTGGGCATCGCAGCGAAGGTCTCGATCATAAAACGCGTGTCCACAATAGACGGAACACCGTTTCTGGGCTGTCCAACTTCTGTTTGGAATGCATGCAAAGCCTGCGAATCCAACTGTTCAATATCTTCACTGTCGATAGTTTCTTGACTGTCGCCTGACTGGGTCGCAGGGCTACCCGCGACAAGCTCGTCTTCTTCGGTGGCATGTGGGAACTCTCCTTGCCGAAGCTCTGCAGAGGCAAAAGTTGGCGATAGGCCTGGACTTGGTAAACTAGCATTTTGTGCAGCAGCCGTGTTGATACTTGGCCGTTGACCAGGAGCTTGTGCGAAAGTTGAGTTGGCTTCTTCGAAAGGCTCCAAATCGGACTCCGCGATAGGAGGTGTAGCGACAGCGTTAGCGAAAGACTCCGTACTCGAGGTATCTTGTGGGCTTGGTACATCTTCAAAGGAATCGTTTTGACTCAGTCCCGAGCGTGGCGTATATGTGCTTTCGAAGAACGAGGAAGCTGGTCGAGTCCGTCCAGTAGTGGATGAATCATGTTCGGACATATCAGGAGTCGCGGGGAATGTGGGATCTTCAGACATAAGCATACCCAATCCGAGGTTTCGGCGTCGTAATAAATCCTTCTGCATCTCTAGGTCTTCATCTTTGGTCTTCAGCGGGATGTGTTTCCTAGACTTGCGGAATATCGAATCTGTGGATTTGGGAGATCCTGGCCATGCTTCCGGCGCGCCTCTTGCTGACCGTCTTTGGTTGATTGCCGCTAATTTCTTGGAAACGCTTTCTGCGCGCTGGAAGTCTGCTTTCCCCCCTGCGGGTGCCTTGTAGGCCTTCCCGCTCTGTAGAGCCATTCGCCCGTTGTTAACATTATGGTGATTGTCGGTATGAGTTTGGGAGCTCGGCCGCGCACCCTATATAATTAAAGATCAGTTTAACTCAATTAAAAACATCCCGCCACTCCACAGGTATGAGAACAGACCTCTGAAAGCGGAACATGATCATTATCCTCATAGATGTCTTCTAGCTCGTCGTTGATATTGTAAGAGAAGTTGGTGACCCCGTCAGGAATGGCTTTCAAAGCTAATGGATATTCCTTCGTGTCTAATTTGTCCAGCAACTGCTCCTTGATCAGCAGAGGAGGATATGATCGTTTGGTTGTCGTGGTAGTCGTGACGGTTTTCGTTTCGATGCATTCCGCAAGCTCTATTTGTAGTCTCGAAGTGCGTCGAGGACTTGGGTCATCACCTTCGATCCACTCTATCGACACGGTTTGGTTCCTGGAGCGAGGTTGCATCTCGGTCTCCCCCTGCATTGACTTGGAGTTCGAGGTAAAAGGATTCGGTGAACCGTCAGGCGTGAAATTGTGAGCTGAACCAGAATTTGCACTTGGAATTACACCTGGTCTCCGCTTGATATTAGGTCGAGCCGGCGGGTCCATGGTGAAGATTGCGATGTTACGCCCCTCGGTGTTCGTTGAAAAGTAACCGGGACTTCAGCCCAGCCCCTCCGACGCGTCCTTGACACGAGACCACGGACGCGTTCTAAGCCCTTCGCTGCTCACTTCCACCAATATCTTATGAGTCTGCTAAGAGCACCATAGCAAAATGTCCCCAGGTTTTCGTGGATGTTCAGAGCGGGGTGGGGTGGGCAAGTTGACGAGTTGATCCGATAGATGCAGGTTGGAATGCCAGAACTCGAAGCAAGAAGAAATTTTCCTGGTCTCTCGAGGATCAAAAGATTCACGTGAGGAGAAGCGGCAGAATAGCAGGCGCAACAGAAAGGATGGTCGAGAAGTCGTTAGGCGTAAGGTCCAGCGCCCGTGTTGAAGGCGGAGTTGAAGTTGAGGTTGGGGGAAGTTCGCCAAGCCACAGTCTGACAGAGCGGCGAGCCGGACCCTGCCACTCACAGCCAAGCGGAAAGGATCTTACCTCGGAAAAGCTCCTTATTGCCACAATTCCTCGAGCTTCATGATTTCGAAATTTTGTATTGCTTCCCCAAATCCCTATGGCTTGTAGATCCATATCATCCCTAATGTCAAAGATTGTTCGTCCCTGCCAGAAAGAGATTTTTGATTCCCCCTCCGTGGATTTTCCACCCGAATAACCCCGCCATAAGCCATCACTCTGACAGAGTATTGCCGGGCTAGGCCGAACACACTTGCCTTTTTGACGAAGTACTTCTTTCCTTCGTAACTTTGGCAGGCCGGCGTTGCCATCTGTCTCTACTTCACTATTGTCACCAGTTCAAACCGCTTCTATTTGGTCAATCTTCTTCCCGCGCACGAAAATCTATTGCTCCACATCATTTCTGCACGTTACCCTTCTTGATACTTGAGGGTGGCACAACCCATCTTGAACAATCGCTAAGTTGCCTCCAGAGGACCTGAGATTGTATGGCAAGTTTTGAGACAATGTTGAGGGCCTTTCGCCTTTCCAGTAAGTGTTCCGTCTTTTGATTGGTATTAGCATGCACCGCCTGTCAACAATTAGATCATCAACATCTCCGTCCGTTGCTGATCGTATTGTTGGGGGATTAAACAGACATTCCTTGACATCCGCGGTCCCACGCAAACTCCGAGATGGTACACTCTACAACGGATACTGATCCCGAACCATATAATTTCCGAGTCCCACTGATTCCTGTTGACCGTCTTCCGCATCTAGCCTTGGCTTGTCAATGTGAAAATGCAGGAGAGACGTTTCTTCCAGGGGTGCTATTTCTTAAACACCCTCATTCCGAGCTGGAGAGAATTTGTATCCTCCCAAACTCTCACTTGTAGGCAATCGTTTTCATGTGCCGGTGTCCGTATAGCCTTCTTAAGGTTATGCCCATCCAGCCCATTCAAGTTGGCCATAAGATATACTCAAGTGTTCCCCTCTATGCTGAGCTATGTGCCATCAGCACTCCCCTGGCATGATCTAAAGCCTACGCTGTCTCTGAGTAGATAGCGGAAATCAAAAGTCATGACATTACCCTCAAAAAGCGTACTTGGAACGATTAAATTCAGCAGAAGAGCCCGCATTCACTCCCTTTAATGGATTTATTGTCAAAATCTCGAAATAAGAAAGGCTAGTTGGAGGCCAATATCCTGTCCTGCCTGACGGGAGGGAATTGTAGGAGAAGAAGTTTTAAGTTTTTTTCTTCCTGCATGTAGCCTCAATGTCCCTCGAGTTTCTGGGACATTGGAATTGTCCTCAAATGTGAGTGAACCTCCGAGTCAACCTCTTGATCCTGGAAGTTGGAGGTGAATACTGTGTTGAAATTGTTATTTTGTTGCTCGTCACTTCAATGTACGAAATGTTATGGTACATTGAAGTTTTCCTGGAGTTGGGGAGTGGATCTGCAAGGAAGGCGGAGGGTGAAGACCAGCGTTTCCCTCCAGCAGACTTCGTCGTTCGGTGCTATTTACCCAAACTTGCTTCACAAGCAGCAACATGTCGACAATGCAGTGCCAAAGATGCAATTCCCTCTATTCCCATGCTCGGTATTACAACAAGGACTCCGCTCACTGAACGCAATTTCATTACTGGTCACAGGACTGGAGTCGACAAGGTCACTCTTTCCAAGCCAGGGGGTGTGCCTCCGGAAAGGGAAAGCGCTAACAAGCGATGCAATTCCTTTCCTCCATCTCCAATCCCATCTCATCACCTCCCCTCTTCATCCCATCATTTCATCAATGTGCCTGGTGGTTCGAGTTTCCTGACGCCCTCAACGCAACACCCTTCTCTGCAGTCTAGCCCGCAGCAGGCCAACTCCACTGAGCCTCTCAACGCCTCACGATGGCTCAAAAGGGAAAAAAGGGAAAGGCAAAGAAGGCCAGTCGCCCAAAGCCCTCTCAACCTCCGACCCATCTAGTCCAGGCTCCTCCCAGGCATATTCACCCACCCAGTTCCGAGGTTGTACTCACTGATGAGCACAGTCTTGAGATAGTCAAGACTGTTATCACTGCAACTGTAAGGCGTTCCCTTTCGGAACAGGCTTAAAAAAGCTAACTTTCCACCTCCCAGATGCTTGAAATCATCTTCATTCGGTTTGGCTCCTTCTCCTGTCGAATCTGGGAGAAATTCTATGCTTACTTTGTGCCTTCAGACGCGTTTTCCCCGAACACGATTGGCAGAACTATGCCTGGGATCCTGCTGATCCAAGCATTACCTATGATTCGTTCGTTGAAGGCGTTGAAGGCAAGGACAGACCCAGTTATGAAGCGACGGACAACCTCATGATGTGGCACTTCCCAAAGCGTGGCAAAACCCCGGGTCTGGACAAATTTCTCGACTGTCTCGTATGTCTGCTCACATCCCCTCCGATACTTGCTAATTGTAACACTAGGAGTCTGGAGCTCAAGATGCGCTTGGGAAAGGCTACCTGCGCAAACTCAACCTCTCCATTGCTCGCATGGATGATGGTCCGATTACTGAGGCAAATCTCATCGAGTCTTACACTGTCAAATTCTCCTATGACAGCGGCAACGTTGTTTCACAGATCTATTCCGAGACAGGAGACATGAGATCAAGCACACCACAACCTGTTGTGCTTCTTAACGTCAAGAACGGGGCACGCAAGCTACTGAACAACGTAGCCAGTTACCTCTGGAATAGCTCGAAGCATGGTGAACTCCAGGACTACCCTCTGCCGAGTAAGTTCCCTGCATGGAATGTTGGCCGCTTTTCCCCACTAATCTATGTTGGTCCCAAAGCTTCCTTTCGAATGATCATGGCAATGGACTACAACGATGGCACCCCACCCGACTATCAGGCACCTCGTTTTCACCAAGGCGATGAACACGCTTCACGCCTCATCAATTTGGGCCATTTTAGTGAGAATCGTGTGATGAACACTGGATATCACAGGTACGCATGAAGATCTCCGTCCAAGACGAAACTGGTGGCTCACGATGCGAAGAGTTTCAGTTGGCTGGCATCTATCAGGAGCAGTCCAGCAGCCAACCCAGACCAGTCAGCCTGTTGACAACGGCGATTCGAGACCAACCCGGATCACTCGTTCTATATGCAATCCTCAGACGCCAGTTATGCGCGGCCGACAGCAGTCTGTATCTTCGGAGCTTGGAGGACAAACACAGCCAGATGCCATGAGACAGATTGGTGGAATGGTAAGATCCATTCCTCCCAAGAAGGACTGTCGCTAACAGCTAATTGTCGAAGGGTGCATTCAGGCAACCAAATACAGATACACAAGACACCCGACCTTTGTATAACCGGTCCTTCTCCGCTACCCGTAGCTCCGCGAAGAGACGTCGTACCGGGCATGCGCAGCCCAGACTCAGATATCCCCCTTATACCCAAAGCGTCATTGATCTCTTCGACAGCCAAGGCTGCACCAGTACATCGGGAGATGTTGATTGTGACTGCGGTGCAGAGGGCGATTCCGGTGACTTGGTAAGGCTATCTATTGAAACTTTGATTTGCTTGACTAATCGTCGCAGGTTCACTGCTTGAAGTGTGGAAGCTCCCATCATGCTCAGTGCTATGGATACCTTGATGGTAGTCACCCGGTAAACGTCGTGTGTTACCTGTGTCTTCTACATCCAGACAACGGCCCCAAGGAGCACGAATTGTACCAGGAAATGCAGCACTTATGCGTCAAGAGACGAGTTTTACATTATCTACTTGAACACGGACCTTCCGCCCATATTAAGCGCCTCAAAGAATATGCCAGTAAGCATCTAACTATGCTGGTGCTTTGTTGGAATACTGATTCTAACATTTGCAAGGTATCCCTGAAAATCTAGGAGTGATTGAAGCATTCTTGGAAGAGCTGGAGCATGGAGGTTACATTAAGATTGAACTGGGCCTCCTCAACGATAAAGCCTCAGTTGCATTCTATACTCTCGCGGCGGATGAAAAGACGATTCGCAGCAACTACTTCCGCCCACAACAGAAGATCAGCCACCATGTAGGTCGCTTTCCTATTGCTATACAATCAATTCGTTCTGACACAAGCCCCATAGTTTGCCGTGCCAGAAACACCACCTACTGCTCAATTCAACGGTACTTTGGGTGGTCAATCGGGCAGCCAGAATCCAACTTTGACAACTCCAAACCTTGCCGAATCCCAGGGACTTAGCCAGGCTACTCGACGACTTCTTCTTGCGGATGCTAGCAGTACCCAGGACACATCAAGTCCCCAGTCTAAGTCTTACAGCCGCTCACGAACCTTCAGCCCCGCAGGGTCTCCTCAGGCAGCCCAGACTATGACACCTGCCGTCAGTCGTGGCTCATTCAACAAGAAACGTGTTGCAGATTTAGATATCGGCGGGATTCCTCCTAAGCGTCGCAACCCTGCTGTCATCAGCCCATGGATTCGCCGAATTGACGGCACGGAAGAATGACCTGGGGGTGCTCCAATTCACTTAATATTTTATGGTGACTCGTGTTTCTGAAAAATGGAGGTATGAAATATGGCTGCGGTTTACTGAAGAGGTTAGTTACACTTGCCGCATTCGCCGCTTGAAACATACATTGCCAGATGCTCCAAAAAGTTGAAGCCAAAAACCACAGATAGCTGTAGCCTTGAACCTTGCCAAATACTTTAGCTCAACAAATCAATCTATACAAAACCCGCACTTCCTCGTGGCTGAGTATCTCTTGGCATTGATCTGGCATCGTCAAACGCCAGCCTGAATCGGCAACTCCCAAATTATGTGGGGGACATGACTCGAGCAGCAAGTATACAAGCCTCCAAAACAAGACAATGCCCACGAAGGTTGTGGGCTGTCCCCGCGTCTTTATGCTTTTCATCGATTGTGCTTTGACGACGTGGAAAAGGAATCAGAATCAAACTGGAAATTCAATATGATACCTCGCAGGAAGTTTCTAAAGACGGTTCACATGTCCTCTTTTTCAATAGCATAAATCAATTCTTCGGCAGTGGCTTTACAGGGAGCGGCTCGACCGTTCGAGGTTCGCACCAGTGGTGTCTGAACGTCTGGCATCCAATAATGGCGATCTGCTCTAATTTCCACACCACTGAAACCGATTGTTCACCATCCTTGCTAGTCAGGGACTGAGGGGACTGACAGGACGAGGGACACGAAGATGGAGAGCGTTCGTGCGATGCACCGGAGATTTTGATGGGGAAGCGATTCTTCAGTGGACGCCAGCCCGACTTGATTCGACTCCAAGAGTCCCATCGCTTCTGCGCATGGACAGACACAGATCTGGCCTAAGTACAAAGTAGTTGCTTTTTCAGGAGGCCGGCTAGCATGCAGTGGAAGCGGAGGTATCCCGAAAACGGCGAAAAGGAGGGGGTTTGAGAGGCGAAGTGTTCAAGTGTCGTCCCAAAAGTGCCACGCCCGCCGAGCAGCTGAGATCTGCTGCAACCTCACATCCCTGATGGGGCAGGCCGGAAGCAAACTTGAGTCGAGAAGGGAAATCCAGATACAGTGCAGTGGTGAAGATCAGATTGGCGGGAGATGGCAGGAGCCGGGGGGGATTTGAACAGGAGAGAACCTAGTGCACTATTGAAATTAGCCTGCTGCCGTGCCGGCAGTGCACTGAGCACTCGTATGAAGACATCATCAATTCAACATCATCATGATCATCGTCGAGGGAGTCGGGGGGGCGGGGGGGCATGCACGCAGGCGAGCAGGCGAGCAAGGGAAAGCGAGAGCGAGAGGCAGCACCGAGGAGGTGAGTTGTCCCGAAGGGCCGCAGGGGCTGCAAACTCGACCGCGACACCGCGCTCTCTCGGTCTCACACGGTGGAAGCTCCAGAATACTCGAGACGCCAGCTTACCACGCCACGGCGAGCCTGCCGAGCACCGCTGGGCTGCCCCGACCTGTTGTGTTCCGGATCGCAAACAGATTGCTGACTTCGCGCGGGCGGTGACTTGCAGGCACAACCCTGATCCGCTTCAAGATCCCTGAGCAGGCTGCGCTGCAATGGTTGACTCTAACGGGAAGCGGTAGGGCAACCTGTGCAGGGGGCTCGGGAGCTGGGCAGGTCAAGCAGATCCAGACAGGGGAGGCTCCAGTCAGTGGACGCTTGACGCTCCACGGATTGCCCACTCAGATTGCTCTTCAGCACGGCCATCCCTCTCGCTGCCAGTATATGAGAGATGCCCGAGCATCCGTCCATGCCAGTTTCTTTTTCTGATTCCCGCCTTCTGAGTGCGTCGTGTCTGCTGCTGTTGCTTCGTGAGAGAGCAGACTCGACAGCGAGCAACGGTGTCGTCTGCATGAAACCACCTCGTCTCCCACAGTCCACTCCCACTCCCCACTCCCACCCTCACCTGCCTGCTCGACCCCGCTGCAGATCCAGCTGCCCTTCCTGATCCGTCGCCTTTCCTCATAATGTCTCACTGACGGAGTTGAATACCATCGGTCTCTCCTCTGACCGAACAGGTCACATTTCCTCCAGCAGCGGCCAGGAATCGATTCTCGTCGATTCGCGCGAAGAGCTGCCAATTAGAGTTCCCGCCTCTTGCTCGGGGAAACAGCCGCCAACATGGGAAGAACCTCCAAGTTCCTTTTTCCCATACCGGGCCGAAAACACACATCAAGCAAAAACAACGTACCACCAGCAAGCTCGCCGGCGATTAGCACAAGCAGCAATCTATCGAAGGCCCAAAGATTCCTGGGAACGGAAAACGACCTCAATATTGATTCGCCAACTCGGGAAGATGGACATCCATGGCGGTATCCAGGGTCCAGGTCGAGTGGCATGAGCATTTCTATATCGGAGTCTACGCAGTCTACGCAGTCTACGAACGAAAGCGGGAGTGTTCACGGCTCGCAGTATGATCAATTGGACGACGAGTCAGGTGTCTTTCCCAGAGCTCTGCACGGGAAGGCATCCTCTACTTTACTCGGACAGCGGTATGCTGATGATGGAACAACGACAAATTCGAGTATAAGTGGTCGTTTAAGAAACGAGGGCTCCTCTTCTACTCTCCGGTCATATTACGATCGCCAGAAATCACCACTGTCGATTTCTCAGCAGACGTCAAATTCATCTGCCAGGGACTTGGCATTGAGAAAAGGCTTCCCTCCTGTTATCCAACGAAGTCCTCTGCTGCAGGTTGAATCTGTCGATCCCTTCGACCAGCATTTCGCGGGAGAACAACACCAACTCCGCGAGAATGATTTTCACGTGGGTGGATCGATCGAGAAGAATTCGCGAAAGAAGCCAGCCCGCTTAGACCTGTCGATGCTCTTCCCATCTCGGAGAAATGGCAAGAAATCAGACAGCGAGTCATTGACACAATCGCCATCGTCACTATCACCAAATCTTTCTCGTCAAACTCAAGAGAGTCGGCCGGCATCGAGTTCTAGGCGCCGAAAACTAACGAAAGTATCGTCGAAAGAGTCGTTGCAGTCACAAAAACACAGCATTCGTTCCACTCAGTCAGAGGATCGAAGGTCTCGCCAGACTTCTGGCACATTGGAACACCTGTATGACCATTATGAGAGTATACCACCCCGCTCTGCCCGTATGGACCGTATTCCAGAGTCGAGTGTTCCCGACCGCAACGATTCCAGAACATCCAGAGCTGATCAGCATTCCCACGTCACGCCAAATTCGAAATCGCCTAACAATCGAGAATCATATTTAAGCCCGTCCAATAGTGAATCGTTCTCCTGGAAAAATATTAGAGAGAGCATGATATCTCCACCATGGGACGGGTCAAGTGCGGCAAGCTTCTCCAGCCGAAACTCAAGAACATCACGGCGTACGAGTGCCAGTGTATTGTCTAATTCCGATCTCAAGCAGCGAAGTGTGCTATCCTTGTCATCAGACTCTGAAGACGATTCAGAACCCGAGCCAGTAAGATCTCCATGCGTGCCATCCCAGGACAACAAAGCCTTACGGGTGCTCAACGGGTCGTCTGAGATGCCCAAGGAAAGTAGGCGTCATCAAGTTCAACAGCCAGAGGGGTTGACAGCAAGACAACACGGGCACAAAAAGGGTTCTGCAAAAGGAACCCCTTTCCTCACTATCCCCGAGTCGTCAATTCCAGCAACTCGGATAAATGGAACCTGGTCATCCTCAAAGGGTGAAGAACCGCACACCTCGTCTGACCGTCACCGAAAGGATTCTCGAACCTCAGGTGAAAAGGGTAGACGCTCTTCAAAAAAGAGGTCGTCCAATGCATCTGGGAAACCGTCTCATCAACAACCAACACCTCCACACTCTCCTACGTCTGTTGAGTTTCGCCGGTCCTCGCAAAGCAGCAGCCGATTCATGGCTGTCACAAAGCAAGAAGAAGCCTTATTAGAAGCTTTGAGGCAAAAGAGAGCGAGGATGAGGGAGAAGATAATCGAAGAGCACGAAACGGCGAAATCGCCTCCACGAATCCCAGAAAGAGTCACCTCGCACTATTCGACAACGTCGAGCGTCAGCACGATTCGCGGCGATAGAGGTACCAATGAAAAGCAGAAAGTGCTTCTGTACCTCGATACGCCAATCTCCGAATCACAAGCGATTGACACGGCGGAGCCTTCGCCTGACTTGAGTGACTTTCTGAGCTTTGGTTCAGATGAGGACTCAACACCAAGGACCTCCTGGGCCGTTCCTCCAAAAGACCACGCGAGGCCAGACTCTGCTGTGTCTCCGCATTCCAGAGGGTCTAAATTCTCCCCTATGACGCCTCCTTCGGCAGCGAGACTCAGTGCCGTTGGTGCGGCAGTTGGCTTCAGAGACGAGAGGGCAATCGACCAAGAGTTGGAAGGGAAGAAGAGACTAACTGGGGTCCGGTTTGTGGATGATACAAAGGTTGTGAATGCACAAGACTTCTTACTGGACGAGAACGAGAGCGAGGTTATTTGGGGATTGTAAGGTAATGGGGTTGAGCGAGCATTCTACACACCAGTTTCCTTTGTCGATAATGATCTGCATTTATACCCATATTTTGGCATTTATAAGGAAGGGAAGATGGGAGTCTTGGGCGGGATTGGTGTGTCGGGAAACCGTGGCAGTCTGTCTATATCACATAATACAATACACACTGTGCCCTTGGAGAGCGTCCTCTACTCCCTCACGCACTGAGAACAGAAAATTTGGCCGCGCGTGATGGTGGCCACTCCTGAAGAAATCGTGGGAGAGCGGAGGCACAGTTGCCTGGGTCTGGGAAGGAATTCCACGTATTATTTTGGCAGACACAAAAAGACAGGTTGAGAGGATTTCCCGGTGCTCAACATTTCACAAAGCGTTCATATCCACGGTTACTGTTCAAGTCAATGAGAGAGAGCTGGGTGAGGACCATGCCCCAGATTCCCAGAACGAAGCTTTTAGGCACGCAATTACTTTGATCCATGTCTTGGCAAGCCTCTCCACAGATCTGCTCAAAGTGTGGCGTCCGGGAAGCCATCTCGATCCCACCCACAGCTGACCCGGCATGGCCCTCCCACCGTCCAAGTCGGAACAACAAGCTGTCTTGTGAGCATCATCACCATTATGCCATCTGATCTCTGCCATCCCGTCAGATTCGTCGTCATGATTTCGCATGCTGCTCCACGGGATTGGACCACGCAGGAAGAACCTTTCTCGAGACGTGGACAGGCCGTTATGCACACATGTGACCATCAAACTACGAGCTTGGGCACGAAAGCGGATCACGAGCGCGGTTTCGCATTGGAGAAGGCATCGAAACATCCGCTGTTCAGTGAGAAAAGAGTTTTCTCCTATCATTGTTCTACGGCCAGCCCGTTACTTGGGGGGAAAGTTTGCTGAACTAAATATTAATCTCCTCTCCTCTCCTCTCCTCTCCTTAACCTTAACTGCAGTGACGAGAGCCGAAACGAACGAACAATAACCTTAGTGTATTGAATTTCGATTTCGACTCCACAGCGCCCCCGTCCGGCCCGTTCTCCTTTTCTCGATGCGCGCGTTCCACCAGCCACACCCATAGCCAGGTTCCTGCAGCGATTGGACGTCCGACTTCCCCCTTGATGGTGCACCGACCCCAGACTGCCGCGGTCGCCGTGGTCGATTTGCTCTAAAACCAGACGGCCAGAATATCCAACTCATCATCCGCCAAACTTTTTCCTCCAGTCCTTTCCGCACACCGCACATCGCACACCGCACACCGCCGGCCTGCACAGAGGGCAAACCACAGTCAATTTTAAATTATCTTGCTTGTCAGAAGCTGTTGGGTCAATTGCTGCTGATTTGCGCGCGATTTGCACCTTCCAACTTGGCGGGAAGTGCCTCCGGAGGACACACAGTGGTCTGGCGATGGCCGCACTGCAGAAAGCACCCTCCGTGATGGGGGTGCCTATGAAGCATATTTCTCTGATCACGGTATGGCTGTTTCCAAATTTCTTATAGCTTGCCTTTAACTGACTTGGAATAGCTCACATTTCAAAATTCCGCCCTTATACTCGTAAGTATACCCAATGTTCCACACAGCTGGAAGAAGGACATGAATATGGGCACATCAATTGACAAACTGGCAGATCATGCACTACTCTCGAATAATGCCCCTAGCTGGTGGACACCGGTATTTCACCTCGACAGCTGTGTTTCTCAACGAAGTTCTCAAGTTAGCTGTCAGCTTGACGATTGCAATGTACGACATCTCACGGACGCTGCCCCCTTTGACCCCAGCGACAGTACTCTTCGAACAATTATACATGTCTGTTTTCTCGGGTGACGGGTGGAAGCTCGCTATACCGGCAACGCTGTATACTCTTCAGAATTCTCTGCAGTACATTGCCGTGAGCAATCTTGCAGCGGTGCATTTTCAAATTTTGTATCAGCTGAAGGTAGGTTTTTGTGTTCACGATGGCGACGGGTGTGCTGACAGTTCCCAGATCCTTACAACAGCTCTTTTCAGTGTTACAATGCTTGGTCGAGCACTGTCGTCAAGGAGGTGGATTGCGTTGTTGTTATTAACATTTGGAGTTGCTATCGTACAACTACCTTCAAACGACCCCTCATTATACTCAGCAGACGATCCTCAATCTCGATTTTACTTCCCCCGATCCTTACACGAGTTAGGACAATTGACGAATGGGGCTGCTGAGGTGGCGAGGGAGTTGACAAAAAGGGGTCTGGCAGACCTTACAGAGGGCCTGACGAAGCGTTCTGCTACATACGAGGGCATTGAAGAGGATTTGGGGATCAAGCAACCGGTTATGAACTACTCGATTGGGCTGGCAGCAGTCTTGGTTGCCGCAACCATCAGCGGCCTAACTGGTGTATACTTTGAGAAAGTTCTGAAGGAGCCACATACGCACGTCACTGTATGGACGAGAAACGTGCAATTATCGTTTTATTCGTTGTTCCCGGCTCTGATTTTTGGCGTCTTTCTGAAGGATGGAGAGGAAATCGCCAAGAACGGGTTCTTCGATGGATACAATGCAGTGGTTTGGACGGCCATCATTTTGCAGGCAGGAGGTGGAGTGTTGGTTGCAATGTGCATCAATTACGCCGACAATATTGCAAAGAATTTTGCTACGTCGATTAGCATCGTTCTGAGCTTCCTTTTCAGTGTTTGGTTCTTCGAATTCCAGGTTACCTTGAACGTATGTCTCCTCGTTTCTACCTCGAAACGTACTCTTTTGCTAACGGAATGTAGTTTGTGGTTGGCACTGCAGTTGTCATCTTTGCTACGTACCTGTACAGCGGACCAGACCGGAAATGGAATCGACCCCCTCCAATAAACATTGCAAGTTACGAGAAGACGACGATTGACAACGGTATGACGCCCAAATACGAGGAGGATCGATTCAGGATGACATTGGATCCGTTAGACGGTCTCAGGGATACTGGATTGTCGACCTCAAGGCCATCCTCGCCCATGAGACATCATTCACGGATGGGCTCATCAAGAGGAAAAATAAAGAGAGGCGACTGAAAACACTGATGATGGGTTAGGAATTGTACAAATACAAAACGAGCCAATAGGACGGGTGCTCAAGCACATGGTTTGGGAATGAAACGAGAAATGTCGTCAAAATATGGGAAGGTCCATGTTCCATGCTGGTAGCATATGAGGCGTTGATGGTTGAAGACTCTGGTATTCCGGAGATCCTTTGGTTAGCATTGGCTACTGGTAGACAGGGGATATTGCATGAGCTGAACGTGTTAACGGCCACGTGATGCATAGAGGAAAGTAGTACCCATTTCTACAGTATCGGCTATAGACTCTTCATTTTCTGTATATGAAGCCAATTTTTCGAAATTTTGAAGGTCATGCAAACCAAGAACTCGGCCCTGTCCGCTGTCTGCTTCCTAGATTCAACAGCTGAGACAGTCTCAGCTTCAAGCTGTCTCGAGTTTAAGAGGAATGGCCATCGCTAGATGATATCTTGATAAGGATGCAATTAAAGCAGGTGGTCGTTCCTTAGTCCAGGAGTTGACCTTTTCTACAACACCTCCTCTCCTGGAATTTTCGGAAAGCACCTCGCTTAATTGTTCCTACTTCTACATTCGCTTTCCCAAACCCATCTCCTATCCTCTACACTCGTGCTTTCATTCCATGGGCAGGTTCTGCCACCACTGAATTGCTCTTGGAGGGACCTACGGCATACCAGTGTCTTTCCTTCCTGCTTTTTCCATCCCTCCTCAACCTAATCTGCGCTGTCAGCCGTCGTCGTGCTCTGGACTTCAACATCCCAAAATGGATCGACGTCTTGATCCGCATCTCCAACGCATTGTTGACAATGCTGCTGGAATGAACAACAACAGGGCGCAAGAGGGAGAGTTCACCTACGTTTCCGAGGAGCGACAACCTGTGGATTGGAGCTACAGGGCTGGACCAGTGCGGCCACCACAAGAACATACTTCTTTCAATGAATTTGGTCAGTTACCCTCATCTTATTGTGCATTATCTCCTTACAAATTCTCTACTTCAGACCGAGTTCAGTTAGATGGCCCATATCACACCCACCCACCTCCTTTTACAGGCTCCAACAGGGTCTCGCTCGCCCCTCGAAATATATACAATCAGCCCGATCAAGAACCAAGAACGCTTAGCAATGCCGATAACCACTTTAGGTTTACACAGAACTTGCGTGAAGGAGCACCCATGAACCCAGCACTACCGAGGCCAAATATGATGCAGCAGTCAGAACCAACGGCACCTCAGAGAAGCACCTTGTTTTCGCAACGGCACCCCAATTCTCAGTCTCTGGATTCAATAGACCATCTGGCAAATGCTATGTTGATACAAAAGTCGGTGCCACCATTGCAGACAGAGCCAGCACCACCCAACTTCTTCCATCGCCGCCACCCAAGTGGGATCAACCGGCTTCAGCCTCAGAGACAACAGGTTACTCCACCATTTAACTTGAGTGAGTCTTTGGCTACTTTCCTCTGTTTATAACTTAAGCAACGCTAACGTTTTAGGTGGATTTGTGTATAGCCCATCCGCCCAGGTATCAGAAGTATCCTCGCCTCCAGCTGCTCATGGCTCTAGTCCTACCGAGAGAATCAGCCTTCGTCGTGCTTCGAACCGTAGGGCTGCTCCCTCCACATATACACAAGTTGAAGATCACTTTCTAAAACCATCATTCCCTGAGACTCCCCGACGAGGGAATCATGTTGCTGATAGAGGCACACCGCAAACTCTTGCACTTGGACATGCTCCCCCAATGGCACACGGGATCCAACTCATATCTCCACACGATCTCCCCGATCGATTCCGTCAAGTCTTTCCCTATGAGCTCTTCAACGCGGTCCAGTCAAAATGCTTTGCACCTATCTATAGAACCAACGAGAATGTTGTTGTTTCAGCTCCCACTGGCAGTGGAAAAACTGCCCTTCTTGAACTAGCGATTTGTAGAGTTGTGGAAGGACACGGCTCGGGAACATTCAAGATTGTTTACCAGGCCCCTACAAAGTCTCTATGTGCTGAGCGTATGAGAGACTGGCAAAAGAAGTTCAGCCACCTCAACCTTCAGTGTGCGGAGCTGACCGGAGACACGACTCAAGCTGAAATGGCTCGAGTGAAGGTTGCCTCGATCATTGTTACTACACCCGAAAAATGGGATAGCATCACACGCAGATGGGTAGATCATCACAAGCTGTGTCATCTGGTGAAGCTCTTTCTGATCGACGAGGTGCACGTCCTGAAGGACATTCGCGGTGCCACTCTGGAAGCAGTTGTCTCTCGTATGAAGACGATGGGAGCTGATGTCCGCTTTGTAGCTCTCAGTGCTACCGTACCAAATTCCCACGACATTGCCATCTGGCTCGGCAAGGACCACACCAACACACATCTTCCAGCTCATCGAGAGACATTTGGAGAAGATTTTAGACCTGTCAAATTGCAGAAACATGTTTACGGCTACGAAGGCATGATGAACGATTTCGCATTTGATAAACTTCTTGATGGCAAGCTTACGTCGTTGGTCCAGAAGCATACTCACAAGAAGCCAATCATGGTCTTCTGCTTTACACGAAAATCCGTTGAGGGGACTGCAGCTATGTTAGCAGAATGGTGGACACGACAACGGGTGGTAGATCGAGCTTGGCCAGCACCTGTGCAAACGATTCGGGTTGGCAGCAAGGAGTTACAACAGCTGGTTGGATGTGGTGTTGCCTTCCACCACGCTGGCCTTGACCCTCAAGACCGTCATGCAGTCGAGACCGCCTACCTCAAGGGTGACATCAGCCTTATCTGCTGTACTTCCACGCTCGCTATGGGGGTCAATCTCCCTTGTCACCTTGTGGTGTTGAAAGGCACTGTTGGATTTCAAGACGGGCACCTAGCTGAGTATTCCGATTTGGAGGTCATGCAGATGCTTGGAAGAGCAGGCCGTCCTCAATTCGATGACAGTGCAATTGCAGTAATCATGACGCGATCGGACAAATCAGAGAAGTACAAGAAAATGATTTCAGGCCAGGATGTCTTGGAGAGTACCCTGCATCTCAACTTGATCGAACACTTGAACTCTGAGATCAGTCTTGGCTCTATTAAGAATCTTTACGGAGCAAAACAATGGATTTCTGGGACGTTCCTAAACGTACGAATGAGACAGAATCCCAAATATTACAAGATTGACGGAACCAACCCCGACGGAGATGCTGACAAGAGACTGGAAGAGGTCTGCGAGCGAGATCTCAAACTTCTTCAAGAATCTAATCTGGTCACCGATGCGGAGCGCTTCAGCTGTTCAGAATATGGTGAGGCAATGTCTCGCTATATGATACAGTTTGATACGATGAAGTTACTCTTGAGTATACCACCACAGGCAAAAACTGAGCAGATTGTAAGTGACCTTGCTGAATCCAGGTGACTTCTTGCTGACCATCGAAGCTTCATATTATTTGCCAGGCAGCTGAATTCAAAGACCTTCGAATGAAGCCACAAGAGAGACCCTTTCTGCGAGAATTCAATAAGTCTCCTTTTATTAAATATCCAATCAAGGAGACAGTGTCCACTACCGCGCACAAGATATCGTTGATGATCCAAACCCAACTTGGGGGCATTGATCATGCAACGGACAAGGACTTTGCGGTGGTCCGCCGACAGTTCCTAACTGACAAAGGCATCATATTTGACCGTGTTCATCGTCTGATTCGATGCGTCATCGACTGCAAAGCATTTGACTGCGACGCCGTTTCTACCAGACACGCCCTCGATCTAGCTCGGAGTCTCGTTGCCGAGTTTTGGGAGAATTCAAATCTTCAATTGAGACAAATCCCACAAGTCGGTCCTGCGGCGGTCCGAAAGCTTGTAAACAATGATATCAACAGCGTCGAAAAGCTCATGCAGAAGGATACTTCAACTATCGAACGAATTCTGAGCAAGAATCCTCCATATGGAAGAAAGACGAAGGACATCCTGATGGGTTTTCCCAACTTGTCCGTAAGTTCTGAGATTGTGGGGAGAGCACCCTCAAAGCCAGGCCAAAACCCAAAATTGAGTGTGAAGGTTGTACTCTCCTACAAAAACGACAAGACTCCGGTCTGGAAGGGCAAGAAGCCTTCGTTGACTTTCATGGCTGAGACAACTGACGGCAAGCTTGTCCATTTTTGGCGGTGCAACATTATGAAGCTGGAAAAGGGCTGCGAAATCAAATTTCACGTCGAGCTATCAGGCCCCGATGAGGAGATCAAATGTTGGGTAGCCTGTGAGGAGATAGTAGGCACAATTCGATCCTGTGTGCTCAAGCACAACCTTCCTGCGTTCGCTTTCCCAGCACCAGCAACTCGTCTGAAGCCTAATAACCAACCGTCAACGACCGAAAAGAAGGCTCCTCTTGACGACGCAGACGAGTTTGGAGGAGACGATCTGAAGGATGATGATATGTTGGCTGTCATCGAAAGTATTGAGCCAGTTGAGCGTGGCTATGGTTCCGACGAGTTTGAAGACATTGATGACCTCGAAATCCCCAAATCTACAAAGTCAAAGAAAGGACAAAAGCAGGCGACCTTCGTTCCATCAGTCCAGATGGCGAACGGAAAATGGACCTGCAGCCACGACTGCGCGGATGGTAAAATTCTCAAGAATGGTAAGCAGTGCAAACATAGGTGTTGTCATGAAGGGCTCGACAAGCCGAGAAAGGAGAAGAAAACGGGAGGGAACGTCAGTGGCTTCGGTTCTGGTACAACTCAAAAACCCAAGGTCAGTGAATCCTCCTCGTTTATTTCAGCATTAACCCGAGAGCAGACAGAGAAAGTAGCCTCGAAATTCAAACTTAAGCTCAAGGATGAGACACTGTCCGACTCAGCAGATGTTGAGATAGTTGACTTGGCTCAAGATCTCGAACCGAACACTTACGCAAAGTTAGCCCCACGAGACTATCGGAAATTGCACAACCTTCATATGAGCGTTCAATCCGACAAGCCTATCAGACTTCCCAAAGAGAAGCCAACATTCTCCTACGCCAGTGGCAAGGATCCTGATCTCCCGTTTCTCCACAAAGGCGATAACATCGGGGACACCTTCGGATCCCCAGATTCTGATGACGACGAATTCCCGTCTCCGTCTGAGATGGCACATATCTCGCTGGATCGAAACCCAAGTCCGGATCTATTCGAGTCTTTCAATCTCCCGGGGGAGCATACAGCACCGTCCTCATTTCCAGACAACTCTCTCGCGAGCTCAGAAGCCGAAATGCTTGCGCTGGCCGATACCGCGATGATTGACGCGCCAAGCTCTAAAGTCGACTCGAGCTTCGCGAATGGCGTCTTCGACTTCGACGCTTTCTACAACGAAACTCCAAAGAAGCCGACTATCTCTTCCCCAACGAAGGACGCTCTCAAGAATGAACCGAAGTCAACCCCTATTGTGCAGGATTCGCTTAAGCGAGATCGCTCGACAACTCCTGAATTCCAGCAAGCGAAGCACCGTCGTGTCATGAAGGACGAACCTATCTCCCTAGGTACTCAGGCTGCTATTCCGGATTGGGTTAGCGATTTTGACTCGGATCTGATCAATGAATTGAAAGGCTTTGTTGATTTTGTTGATTGAAGGGATTTGTGGGTCATGGTTTGGCGTTGAGATGAGGTATGATGAGTCTTGCCTTGCAAAGAGAACGAATATTGAAATCCATTGGGGGTGGTATACTGTGCTTGATTTTTGGAATTGCATTGCCACGGTTTCGAGAACCGATCGGGCTTTTTGCCTCTGGAGAGCTTTTGGGAGCTGACGCAACTTCGCGTTAAATATGATACCACTTTGTATTGCTCAATCTACGGATATATGCTAGTGCTCATGGATCACGAAGAAAACAAAGCAATACAATCGAGCATCGCCTACAAGCCCTCATTTCTAGCAACCGTGTTCTGTACTGATGTTGTGATCTTGTTGGAGCCCGACACATTCCCAGTATTGCTCTAATCAGACGCTTGCAGTTTAGGTTCTTCGACAAAGGCGCTAAGCAGACCGGTGCTCTTTTTTCAGAAGGAAAATTAGCAATGGGAAATCATTTGGGATTCATCTTGAGGACTGCCGCTAATAGAATACTATTTCTATGAGAATAAGGATGTCCACGACGTGAGGTTTCACAAACCTCACCAGTTGAATGACGACGCCGCTTCATCAACCCGATGTCTCTCTTGCTCGAAGGAGAATTCTGAAGTGGGAGAAGGACAGAAGTAGCAAAAAGTCTTTCCACTCAGGTGATTTTGCCCTTCATCTAAAAAATTTCCTGGTTGCTGAGACAATCTGAAAGTTCGCGCTAAGGGAAATTTTGGAGTGTTTCCTGAACCAAGCAGTCGCCGACTGGTCATCTCAGACATCAAAGAAACCGCAAAATGCCGACAGGTGGGCCTGTACAATATATTAACTCAGATATAAAAGTTGATGCAGAGAAATTTCTCAAGGTTCCGAGGAATCGAAATCGTCTGGGACTAGCGTGTGCTCTTCGCAACGTCCTTCATACTCAGCATTCACTGCCACATCCTCTCAGACAATAACGAGTGATTGCCTGTATTAGATGATCTTTTCCCCTCCTCTCTCTAAGCATTATATTTTTTTCGCGTGGTTGCTTCCAATCGTGGCTCAGTAAGTTGCGCCGCTCGCGAGTTCCCTCCCCCAAATCCTTCGCATAGTCCAACAGATCTAGGCAGCATTGTTTGCCCTGCGAGTCTCGCTATGTCCCACTGAGATGCATATCTGTGGCCCCAGGAGTCTGCGAAGCCACTCCCGGGCAATGCTTAAGCCAGACGTCGTGCTGATCACGGGTGAGATCCAAGGCAGACGCGTTTGGGACCCCCCTTCATGTTTCGATTTTAGAATGGTAACATCCACAGTTCACAGTTGCTTTAAACCATCTTCAAGCGCAAGCAAAATACATTTTCTAAAGCTTAATCGCATCTCTCCTTGAAACTCCTATCTTCCAATCGAAAATTTCTTCAAATCGTTCTTAAAAATGTCTCCCCGTTATACTCCCCTCTCTCACGAAGACTCAGACGAAGAGTCCTCTCCCGAGGAGCATCTTCTCTCAATATCCAGCATCAATTCAAGACACACCGAACCACCCTCAACATGTTCCACAACATTCAAACCAGCTCTCGTTCTCCGTTTGGCGTCCTTGGTCATGGGGATCATCGCATTCATCATCTTCATCGTCGATGGCAATACTCCCTTCATCGCCACGGACATCGTTCTGGCCTTCATCATGATCCTGGATTTCTCCATGATCATCCATCACGCCATCTCTGACGTTTTCCAAGTCACTATCCACCTGCGCCACGGGTCTTGGAAGGGTGATATTCGAGGGCCCGAAAAGTCGAACGCAGCATGGTACATCGATATTGCGATCACTCTCGCTCTGACCATTTCTCTTATTGTTGGAACCGCTGTTAGTTGGGGTGGAATATGGATCGCGGCTGCCGTTTTTGGCTACATCATTATGTAAGTGTGACACTTGACCATCGTTACTGGTTAACTGACGTTTTGAACAGAATTCTGCATATTCTACTTGCAATTCCCTTTATCCGCAAGAACAATTTGACTGTCACAATCTCGGCCAAGCTCAACAAGGTGGCAGAAAAGATCGCAGCGCATTCAGGCATTTCGGCTCAGCCATCAGGTAGACCTACCGGCTCTGATGCTGGCTCTGCTAGAGGAAGGACAGTGGAGGTTGGTGAGCCGAGAGAACCAGTGGAAGATCTTGTTTAGGCTTCTCCCAGAACACAAATATCGACTTGGTGATTGAGGTCTTGAGGTAGCGTTCGAAGTCATGATATCCTAGGGTTGAGTGGATAGGAAGGAGATTCAAACCTGCCGTGATGTTTGAAGGCTAGTATCATCTTGGATAGGCTGCTATAGGACTGGTAGTCTCGTCTTGTTTCGTTGTATCTTGAGGGTGTTCACTCATACTGGAAGGTTATGGTCCATTATGCCTTATATCATATCTATTTCTGCAATCTATCCCATATATCTTTTGACGAAAGAATTGTGCTCACGGCACTAGCAAATCCAACAAATGCTTGAGTCGTCACTAACCACCCAGTCACAAAACCAGGAAGGAAGAGATCAAAGATATCTACCACCATCCTTCTCCTGATTCCACCGAGCTTTTCCTTCTGGGCTTGAACACCTTGACTCTTCCCTTTGCCCTTTTCAGCGCTCCCACCCTCAACCTCTCCACCCTCAGCATAAAGTTGCAACCCACCCAAAAGTATCGAACACACGAGCGAGTAAAACCAAAACTTGTTCCCTTCAACCAGACACGACTCCGCCCACGGCGAAGGCCAAACTCCCATCGTGTCCAACTATTCCTCCATCAGTACCCGGTCCCCAAAGGATCATCTCAGAACACTCACAATGGTCAAACTCTCTAAAAACAGATAAGCACCAAGACAACTCCATTTTCCTACCTCCAACACGCCCATCACTCCAACCGTAGTATAAAAGCTATCAAAAGCCTTCGGAAAGGCATCCAGGAATTTGAAGAACCTGAAATATCTTCTCCCTAACATCGAACGTCCATCAGCTTGCTGAAAAATGGAAATAATTTTGAGAAAAGGGACGAACCGAGAGCAAACTGTCTTCTTAGCAACAACCAGGTCTTGGCATCTTCGGCTGTAGTTGAATAGGCGGCGAGGATTTGGGAGAGCGATTGGGAGAGTCTGAGGATCTTCTCTAGGGCAGCTGAGGGGCTTGTCAATAAGAGATTTGGAGTAGTCACGTGAGGAGAAGGGAATGGAACGTACCGGCGTCGTTTGTGAAGCGTACGACTTGCTTGAAGCTCATGATGAGCTTGGGAGATTAGAGGACCGGGGTGAACAGATTGGGCGTCCGATTCTAGGGGCCAGGCCTTGCTGGCATCGAACTCGAGGAGGATGTCGAGCTTTGAGCCTGTGTTTGTCGGTGAGAGGCTCTTGAAAGTGTAAACGAATTAATGCCAACCACAAAACTAATCTCCCAAGTTTTGAGGGCAGAAGACTAAAGGCTCGTTGGGTTAAAATCGACGAGAGAGGAGACCCTTGAGGATTCCAAGTATTTGAAGATAAAGCCGACCTCGCTAACAGCAGTGGGGGGCTGCCAAAACAGGTGCAAGAATCCCAACGGAACCAGATCACAATAATAACAAGACTCCAAATGGCAAAAGAAATCCAAGAGGACCCAGAAACTAGCTCTCGCTCGTTATCTGTGGCGGAGTATCACTTCTAAACCGTTACCTCAGTAGTGGTTAGGGCCGGGCACATACAACTTTGACTCAAGTGTATATCCAAGAAACTTACTTGCGTAAGCTTACGACTGGATCAACTCTTAGCAAAGAAAATAATTGCCTCAATCTATTAAGGCCAAGTCAAAAGCGAAGTGAATCATGAAATCGAATTGAGTTCACACATTTTTGATCGCTTCACTTCACGACGAAGCGGGAGAAGGGCTGGTTAGGGATGTTCAGTCACATCATTTATTTATTTGTCTGCTACAAAGAAAATCATGCGTGCATAACGCCTCGACTCGGAAGGCCATCCATGCTTAATAGCGATAAATACACAGGAACGGTTCCCTATAAACAATCTACCATCCAAGATCTATTGCCCTGGAGCAATCAACTTTCCCTGTCTTAACGCATCGTGGTCCCATCCACCGGCCAACGCTGCTCCCCCGTTCTTCTCTGCATAATCTTTCATGCGAGCTTCTAATTCTGGTCTGAAATGTCTAATAAGACCCTGAATGGGCCAGGCAAAAGCCTCACCAAGAGCTATTAAAGTATATCAGTACATGCCTTGGAAGTTCCTTACGATTTACGTACCGCAGATGGTGTGGCCCTCAACTTGCTTTGTGAGCTCCTGCAACATATCAATCTCTCGCTCTCTTCCTTGACCCTTCTCAAATCTCTTCATAATCTGCTCCGTCCACTTGCTACCCTCCCTGCATGGCGTGCACTGCCCACAGGATTCGTGTCTGTAGAAGTGGCTCAATCTTGAGATAGCACGGACGACATCTGTGCTCTTGTCCATCACAATGACAGCCGCAGTACCAAGACCAGATTGGCTGTCCTTCAAGGCGTCGAAGTCCATCAACTGGTCATCGCAGACGTTCTTGGGCAAGATGGGCGTTGAGGAACCACCAGGAATGATAGCCTTTAAGTTATCCCACCCTCCTCGAACGCCACCACAGTGCTTCTCAATGAGCTCTTTCAGAGGAATGCTCATCTCTTCCTCAACAGTACATGGGTTGTTGACGTGACCAGAAATACAGAAGAGCTTTGTTCCCGAATTTCGCTCACGACCGAATGATGAGAACCAATTTGCTCCTCTTCTGCAAATCGTTGGTGCAACTGCAATTGTTTCGACGTTTGCCACTGTGGATGGACATCCGAAAAGACCGACGGAAGCAGGGAAGGGGGGCTTTAGACGAGGCTTGCCAGGCTTTCCCTCGAGAGATTCGATGAGTGATGTCTCCTCACCGCAAACATAGGCGCCCATTCCACGGTGGAGATAAACGTCGAAATCGTAGCCACTTCCACACGCATTCTTTCCAATCAGACCATCCTTATATGCTTCTTGAATTGCTCGTTGCAAGATCGTGGCTTCGTGGTAGAACTCGCCACGGATGTAGATATATGCAGCTGTGCAGTTCATGGCCCGGCCAGCAACCAGACATCCTTCGATGAGCTTGTGGGGATCCTTCCGCATAATCTCTCGGTCCTTGCAAGTTCCAGGCTCACCCTCATCAGCATTAACAACCAAGTACCTTGGCTTTGTATCCTTATCCCAATCCTTGAAATTCATGAATGACTATTATATGTTAGCTTACCACTCAATAGCTGGCTGGGTTCTCGATCTTATACCCATTTCATGCCGGACGGAAACCCAGCGCCACCACGACCTCGCAGACCTGAAGCTTTGATTTCGGAGATGATCTGAAACAATTGTCAACAACTGTTTCCCCCCCAATTCCTCTTGCAGGATCTAACTTACCCAGTCATGCCCTTTGAGCAAGATCTCCTTCGTTTTGTACCAGTCTCCATACTTCTTGGCGCTTTTTAAATCTGCTCCATGGTGTCCATACAGATTCTGAAAGATACGGTCCTGGTCCCTCAATCCACCAAAGTGGGTTCGTTTCGGCGGAGGGGGTGCATCTTGGACTGTGGCAAGTCCTCGACTCTGCTGTGATGGGGAAACGGAAGAAGGGAATCGAGAGGCGACGTGCGCTGTCGAAGGCAGCACCCGCGTAGAGAGAGTAGAGACGGCCTTAGGAGATGGCGCGTGTCGCGAAAGCATTTTGAGAGGTGGTTGTGCTCAATTGAGCGAGACTGGGGAAGGAGCAGCTGGATTGAAGTTGGAATTGAGATATTTGGGAGGAGGCTCTAAACTCCAAATCCAAGTCATCATAGATCAGATGAGCGCTGATTGGTTGATCGACGCTCTAGAGCTTTTACGGCAGGGGAGGAAGACCAACCATGCGAAATCTCCAACATCAAAGAGTCTCGAGATTCTCAGAGACCTTCACAAATCATGCTTTCTACAACTTGAACAAAACTTTTCGTCCGAAGCCGGCAGGCTACGGCATCAAAGCTTTACAGAAGTAAGCCGCGTGTGCTAAAAATTTATACCTGCAATCTAATTTCTAACTTCATTTCTGCAACACCAGATCTCCATACCTTCATTGACCTCGATCGGATTCCCACTCATAGTCGATACCTTGCTAAATCGGCACCATGTCTTCAAAACGTGCCTCGACCATGCCCGCGCCACCCAAGCCTCCAACATCTCTCGCATCCTCCCTAATCATCGCCGAACACGCCTCCCTCACTGGCACACATCTCATAACCCTTGGACCCAACACCGTTGTTCACCCACGAGCAAGGTTCAACTCGGCCCATGCACCCATAACCGTAGGCAGCAATTGTATCATTTGCGAGCGGAGCTTAATCGGCTTTCAAAGCGACGCAGCGGCGAACGAAAGAAAAGGAGCTGTGATTGAGAATGGCGTTGTCATAGAGGTTGGAGCTGTGGTGGAGGCCAGGACCGTGGGCGAAGGCACTGTTGTTGAAGTACAAGCCAAGATTGGAAAAGGTGCGGTGTTGGGAAAGGTGAGATTAAATTTCCTGAATTAGAATGTCGTTCTAACGTCTTTCAGCACTGTAAGATTGGTCCACTCTGTGAGATTGCAGAAGGAGAGGTCATCCCAGATTTCACTGTTGTCTATGGGAATGGGATGCGGAGATTAGACAGTAGTGGTGTTGAGGACTTGAAATTGAAAATGGTTGCTAGGCAAATCGAAGTGTTGAAGAAACTTATACCCAGCAATCTAGCAAAGTTTCAATGACAAGTCTTGACTCAAAAACCATTTTCAATTCTGAGATTGATCCTCTTCTTGGGAATCTTGCCACTGATGCTCAGGAAATAGCAGCGCAGCTACTAGATACAATGTTTCCACACAGCCCCCACAAACGCCCATTCTTTAGCTCCACAAATGAAAGCCCGTCCCAGGCTATGCAATAAACAGATATCATACAAACAAGACATGTTTTTTCCGCTCATTAGTTTGGTCCGCCTCCACGAGGTCTCTTCCCAGCATTGCCCTGCTGAGGACCTCCAATAGATCCTTCGTCCCGAGCTCGTTTGATGCCCGCCGTGCCAGTAGGACTGTAAGGGGTCGCTGAAGCATTCAGACCACCTCTCTGCGGAGGTCCACCTCTACCGCGTCCGCCTTGCCCTGTTTGACCACCGCCGCGTGCTTGATAAACCTGTGCTCCACCGCGTCCTCGCATGGTCGTGCTGCCTCGCATCGTTGGGAGTGAGGAAACCCGTTGAGCAGGATTACCAGGTTGAGAAGGCTAGGGACGGTCAGCGGAATTCTTGAGGGTAATATTGAAAGACTTACTACAGGAATGTTGCTGGCAGCCACAGCGGGTGTACCATTTGACAAAGCAGGAGTGGTAGATGATTGTGGTTGGGGTACCTGAGGTGGCCCATTGCTGGCTGCTTCGGTCTTGACCTCAAGTGGTTTCGAGACTGCTGCAGAAGTCCCATTCGACTGCGGGGCTGGCTCTATTTGAGATTATTAGACATTGCCGAGCTCAATGGGATTTGGGGTTCATACCAGGATTTGTAGTGGGGACAGGGGGAGGTTTGTAATTCTTGACCTCCTCCCAAACCTCGACCACTGGCTTCTGAGGTGTCTCTTGTGCCGCTTTCTCGACAATCTCGAGCTTGCCCGTGGCCAGCTTCGCCTTGTTCTCTGACATGTTGATCTTCAGGTGTGACTTCTTGCCCTCCATCATTACGGACTGAAGTCTTTGGGCTTCAGCCTTTTGCTGTGCTTCGGCCAGCACTTTCGTATGCTCGTCTTTGAGCTTCTGAGTTTCGACCGCGACCCTCTTGGTCAAGTTACCCTTAAAGATCTCTCGAGCTGTGGCATTGTTCTGAAGAATTTCGCGGACCTCCTTGTCAGATAAATGAGGGACTGAAGGACTTGCTTGAGGCGGGTTTTGGCTCGGAGTTCCGGGGGCAGGAGTTGCAGGAGTTGCAGGGACGTTTTCAGATGGCTTCGCTTGCGTTGTTGCTACCGTGGCAGCAGTCTTAGATTCTGCAAGCCATATCTGCTTCTCCTGGTCCAGTTTGAGCTTGTACTCAGCCTCCAATTCAGCCTTCTGAGTCTCTCTAGCCTGTACAAGCCTCTTATTCAATTGGTCCTTCATCTTTTCCGAACGGGTCTTCAGTGTGGCCTCCACCTGCCCCTCAATTTTTGTGGCCCTCTCCTCTTGTTCCTTAAACTTCGCCTCGGCTGCAGCAATGCGTTCCTCTAATACATTTCTCTCATTTTCCGAGAGACCGCTGTTTGGGGTCTCGTCGATCTGCCCGTCTTCAGTGCCATTCTGCATGGTTGTGTCGGAGGAATGGGTCGTCTGCCGTGACTGGGCTGCGGCGGCCTCAGCAACCGCAGAGGCGCGCTCTGAATTGGACTTCTCGAGCTGCTCTCGCAAGTCCTTCAGTTGAGCCTCTAGAGATTGTTTTTCTTGGGACACTTTCTCAAGCTCTTTACGCAAATCTGCAAGTTGCTGGTTGTCGACCGAAGTTGTTCGTTCTGCGACTGGTGTCGCTGGAGCTTGCTCAGGCGATTGAGAAGCAGCAGCTAGAGCACGTTCTCGTTCGGACTTGACTGTTTCGAGTTCCTGCTTTAGAGATGTGAGCTGCTGCTCTGCAGCTTCTTTCTCTCGAACAGCTATCTCAAGCTCCTGTCGCAGTCCAGACAGTTGTTGTTGAAGAGAATCTCTCTCCTGCAGAGCAACATCTCTCTCAGCTGTTCTGTCTTTGTTTTCCTTGGTTTGAACACGGCTCCTCTCCTTGGCTTGCTCGATCAATTTTGTCCGTGACTGTTGCCATGTCCCCTTTTCAGATTCCAAGCTCTGCAACTTTTCTTGAAGAGGTTGTTGTTCTTCAAGGAGGGAATCCCGCTCAGCTCGCAAAGATTCGAGGGACTCCTTGAGTTGTTCCATCTCAGCAGGGTCGATGCGGTCATACTTGGAAATGATGTCTTGGGTGCGTTTTTGCCAGCGATCGCGATCTTCTTGTAATAGACGCATTTCTCCATCCATCGTCTCCCTTCCATGCTCAAGTTCGCGAATCTTGGTTTCCAGAGGTTGCATCTGCTCCATGAGTTGTTCAACGCGCTTAGTCTTTTCTGCTAGCTGTGTCTGAGCTTGCCGAGTCTCATTCCGTAAGGTAACACTGCTTTCGCGCATCAGGTTCAATTCATTAAGCTTCTCCATGAGATCCTTGTGTGCAACAGAGCTGCGACCGCCATCTGCGTGTAAACGGCGCTCTTGATCGAGCTTCAGTCTGCTCTCATCCAATTGTGACTGTGCATAGTCAAGCTTCTGTTGCAGGCGTTTAGCTTCCTGGACCTTGAGTTCATATTGAACTTCAACAATTTCCTTCTCTCGCCTCAAGAAAGCGTTCAGTTCACGAAGCCCATCCGCGGCTCGATCGTTTGAAGACTCAGCAGCGAATGATCCAGAATCAACATTTTCGGCATGTGTAGCACGACTTTGCTGGAGGGCTGAGATCTGGGCTCCAACATCTTCAAGCTGTTGATGAAGAAGCTTGTTTTGGGCGTTCAAATCATCACGTCGTGTCCTCAACTCCTGCAGCTCTTGTTCGAAATGTTGACGACGTTCTTCCCAAGAGCTCTCGTTTTGGCTCAATGCAGCTCTCGCGGATTCAGCATCAGCCTTAAGGCTCGCAGACTCCGTCCTCAGTTGATTATGTTCGGCCCGTAGATTTTGCAGCAATTTTGCAGCTTCGGCATGCTTGACCAATTCATCTTCGTAGTCTTCTTGGGCTTTTGTAGCGATTACTGCTTGTGCTCGGAGATCTTGTTGATGAAATTGCGCCGCAGTGGCGTGTCTCTCATCTTCGTCCTTCAGTCGAGAAATCTCAGCTTCGAGTATCGCCTTTTCTTCCTCGGCTTGTCTGGCAACCTCCGACTGCTGGTTTCGTAATGTGGTCAACTCGTTGTTGGTGTTACTGAGCTCCGCCGAGATATCGTCCACTCTCTGCTGAAGTTCATGAATCTTGGCATCCTTCTCCTCGATGATGCGGTCCATCTCCTCTCGATATTGGTCTTGAGTTGCGTTTAGACTTTGCAATTCTTCTTCAGAGGACTGGCTAATAGACTTGTACTGCTCCATCTGGCTCCTAGTATTCTCAAGCTCCGATTTCGACAAGTCAAGATCTCGCTTCAACTCCGAGACTTCAATGGCTAGTTCTTGTTCCCTAGTGAGCTCGCCTTCAGGGAAAGCCTCACTTGGAGGAGCGACTGTTTGCCCATTGGTGCCTGGGCGAGGTGTTGGTCTTGGCTGGAGTAACTCAAAACGCTCTTCGGCACTCTTGAGTTCGATGGAAAGTTCGTCAACGCGTGCTTGAAGGTGGTCACGCGTAGTCTTTGCTGCCACCAACTCTTCCCGAGCTTGACTCAAGGTTGACGCAAGATCATCGATACGCTTCTGGTTTTGTTGAGAATCGTATTCTTTCCGCAGTTGGGCTTTCTTGCTATCCTCCACTTCATCGTTGAGTTTGCGTTTTGTGGTGCTTAACTCAGCCTCGAGAGACTCCACCTGTGCTTGCAAGCGTCGTCGCGCCTCGGAATCTGCGAGTTCGCGCTCATTTTGAAGAGTTTGTTGATTGGCGACCAGATTGTTCAGTCTGGTACGTTCATTCATTAAGCCCTCGTTATCCTGGCTCAGTCGATCTTGGATATCCTTCCAGAGTTTCTTCTCCGCCTTGAGATTGGCATTCTCGTTGCGCATACTCTCGAGGAGCCCCTTTGCCTCAACCAGATCCTCAGCGACCTGCTGAGTCCGAATATCTTGCTTCGCTGAGGCTTCGGAAAGAACTTGGGATCGCTTCTTCAGCTCGGTATTCTCTTTCTCCAGCATAGCGTAATTGGAAGTCAAAATTTCGTGGCGTTCATTGATGAGGGTGAGTTGACTGGTAACCTTCGCAACTTCAGTGTGAAGTGTACCTTTCTCAATGGACAGCTTCTCTACTTGCTCTTTCAAAGTTCGGCGATCAACGGTCTGCTCCTCCCTGTACTGGTCAAAGTGAGTTTGAAGTTCCCGAAGCAAAACGGCGTAGTTGGCATTATCCCTATTGCCACCTTGCTCAATAGTTTGCATGAGGCCATTTTGATTTCCATCAACAGATTGACCAAAAACAGAAGCAAGATCTGATGAAGGTGGAAGTTGGCCACGATGTTGAAGCATGCGACGGAACATGTCTCTCTCCTTAATGTAACTTTCAGATCGAGTGATCATTGACTGCAGCTCGTCCTTGTAATTCTCAATCTTCGACTGGAGCGTTTGGACCTCTTCGTGATCCTTCGCGGCTTGATGTTTGGCTGCCAAAGCTTCTTCACTCTCCATCTGGGCGCCCAACTGTCTTGTGATCTTGAGAAGCTCTTGGTTCTTCTCCTGGAGCTCGCTGATGCTTCGGAATACTGTTAATCGTTGACTGATGAATCGATCGGTATCAGTCATTCCTTCCAAGGCCTCTTCACTAACTTCGCCGCGAGCTAGGCGTTCGAGCTGGGTTCGTTCTGCAGGGTTCAATGCATCCAATCCACGCTCTCGCGCGTCCAGATCACACAATAGCATCTTAATCTGGGCGCTGAGATCTCGGAGCTGTTGACGAAGTATATTGGCCTCGGCCTTAGCCGTGGACAATTCGCTTTCCGCCTTTCTAGCATCCTTTTTGGCACGGTCTCTCTCCTTTCCAGTTTGGTCCACAAATTTCGACATCTCGATAACTTCCTGTTGGAGACGTTCATGTTCGGCTTGGAGCTCTTCAATTTCGGGCTGCTTAGCCTCTAAAGTATCCACCATCTCATGCAAGTTCGCACTAAGCTGTTCGCTTCTCCTCTTCTCTGTTGCCAACTGACCCTTGACTTTGTACAGTTCCTCGATAGCCTGGGTTGCTGTAATGGCGGATTTGCTTCTGACGGATCCAGGCGTGCCAAATTGTGCGGGCGAGCCTGACCTTCCTAGCAGGGATCCATTTACACCTTGTCGTGGTGTTCCCGGTACAGAGCCAGGACGTGGTGCGGCTACGAGGGCCTCAAGACGGTCGACATCCGCTTCTAACTCAGCAATGCGATGCTCAGCCTGTTCGCGGTCCTGTCTCTCAGCCTCGGCCTCCTGTCGGCATCTACCAACTTCCTCAGCGGCGTCATCCTTGGCCTTCTCAAGTGCGGCCTCCACCTCCTTGAGTCTATTGCGGTGAGTTTCTGTTTGTTGCGTCTGAAGTTCGGCAAGTCGGCGCACACTCTCTAGCTCTTGACGGAAACCCTCCTCGGCAGTTGCAGCTGCTTCTTGGAGTTGTTGAACTTTGCTGAGAGACTCTTCAGCCTTCTGCTGCAAGTCCTCAAGTCTGTTCCTCAACGCTTGCTCGGTCCTCTTTAAAGCTTCCAGGTTGGAGTTTGCTTCCTCGTTTTCACGCTGTAGCTCAGAAATCCTAGTACCCTTTTCCTTTCGGTATTTCAAGGCCTCCGCGCTCTTGGTCTTTAATTCGTTCTCAAACCATTCATTATTGCGCTTCGCCAACTCAACCTCTTGCTTGAGATTTTGCTCCCTAAATTTGGCGCTGGAAGCCGCAGAGTTGGCATTCTGCACAGCTTGCTGTAGAGAGGTGATTTGTTGGCTAAGTTCCAAGCCCTTTTGATGCTGCTTCTGCAGGTCCTTGGCAAGTTCGTCGTTCGCGGTGGTCTTTGATTCGAGAACAACGATCGTGTCACGATTAGCAGCCTCGAGGGACGTGACTCGTGCTCGGAGAGTTTCCACCTCGGAGGTCGATGTGCTGGAGGAGGACTTGAGTGTCTGGAGCTCAGTCTCGAGGGATGATCTCGCATTTTCTGTAAAACAACATAGTTAGTAGATGACGCGCCGTTTTAGAATGATGCATTTACCTTCTTCCTTCAGCTTTGTCCGTACAACTTCAACGGTCTTCTGCGACTTCTCTAAGCTTGCTCTGAGACCTTCGATACGCGTCTCTGAGCTCCTCACGGCATTCTCTAGCTCAATATCTGCCCGAAGTTTGTCTGCCGCCAACTCTTTGTGCTCGCGCGCCTTTGCTGTGATTGCCTCGAGAACGGATTGAACAAGGACGGTGGTTGGGGAATCGAGGACGGAGTTGAGAGTCTGTTGCGGTAGACTTAGATAGGCCGACAGGTAGTCGACATCTAGTACCGCAGCAGCCATGGCTAATAAAGGCTCCTCATCAATTGTGGGGGTGGTTCATCGAAGGGCAGGATATCTTGACGATGTATGACGGTAACCGCGTTTTCTGTTGTTTGGCGCGGAGGTGAAATCCACAATAATTCGACGACGAGAAATAGAGATCCCGGCACGTATGAGTCAGCGCATCATTCAGCTAAATTATAGATCAGCGGCTTGATCAGGGTGAATCTCTGCGTTGAAATGGCCGTGGTGTTGATTGGGAAAAGGCATTCTTTGAGCTCTTGGACGTTTGCGTCGAAGAGGTTAGCGCGGAGCGCGGGCCATGCTAAGATCACAGCCTTGTCATCCCGAGCTCGACTTCCATCTTTGATGCCTGCTCTCATTTCTTTGTCCTCAAACGTTGACTCCCCACATGCACTACCAAGAACAACGAGATTACATGAGTTCTCGGTACTTGGTGTCACCATCGGTCCGGAAGGTCTAGATCTTCAGTGGGATTTTCTCTACTGGCGGCCGCCTTGATCCCTTTCTTTCCTTCTCCCTCCCACGCATTGTCCCTTGACGGCATCATGTCTTCCTATTTGGATAAGCAGCAGGCCGCTTTCAAGAGCGAGGCTATGTCAGTGGCGCCAAAGATCTCTGCCAAACGAACTCTTGCACCACCAGTTGCCGAAAATGCTCCTTCCCCTGCACCTTCGAACGCTTCGAATACTTCCAGAAATGAGAACAAGGAGGCGAAGCGAAAGAGAGAGGCACAGAACGTTGTTTACTCGCAACCGGCTGCAACTGGTTACGGAACAGAGGCGTTTACGCAGGTCACATATGTCATCGAATTCTTGAAGAAGAAGGATGAGTCGAAGACGTTTCGAGAAATTCTCGAGTACTTGAGCCAGGTCAATGCAGAAGATCGAACAAAAATTTTGATTGCCAAAATCCTTCGTCAGCACGAACGTGTGAGATGGGTTCCGGATCCAGAGCTGAAGAGTCAAACTTGGGACTCGGGTACCTTCATGCACCGGCCGATCATCAACGTCCGTACCAAGAAGGATCTGATTGCCTACTTGCAGAACAAGGCGGACGCACAAGGAGTTTCTGTTAAGGATCTGAAGGACGGCTGGGCAGATTGCGAGGAGGCCATCGATGAACTAGAGGACGAGCATAAGATTCTTGTCACACGGACGAAGAAGGATAACCATGCCAGAATGGTTTGGAGCAATGATCCGTCATTATTTCACCAAGTCGACTTCGAGTTCCAGGACATGTGGCGTAAGACAGAGCTCCCAAGTGTTGATGAACTTGTCCGCAAGCTCCAGGAAGCAGGCCAGAAGCCGGCCAGTGAGGACCCGAGCAAGCGCATCAAGGCTGCCCCGAAGACAAAGGAGAAGAAGAGGAAGGCTCCGAGAAAGGGCGGCAAGACCACGAACACCCACATGCAACACCTCCTCAGGGACTTCTCCCACTTGAAGCGGTAAAGGCATAGTCCGACAACGAATTTGGAGACTAGGGAGGCGCAAGGGCATTGCAAGGCGTTTGAGAGGTTGCTGACTTCAGGTTTGTATTTAGCGATGGCGTTGGGGTGATCACAAAAGCTGCTATAGAGGACGTCCATGCCGTTATTGGCAAACTTCAATAACAATGGACTTTGACTTTCATCCTCTGCCTCCCAAGCAGGATGTTCCCGGTGATAGCGGACTTGTGAACCTCGGTCCTTTTCAGCTCTGTCCCTGCTCCGAGCGGACATGCAAAAGGAACTGAAAAAGTACTCGGCACTGTCCTTCCCTGCCTTCACAGACGCCGTATTGCCTTGGAAGAAGCAATTAACTCGCGATAGGTTCGATTTGTTTTGGTGCAGAGAGCCGCGCTCATGATGAACAAAAAAAGCGGCACTGTATTCAAGGTCCCGAGTCTGGCTGGACCATTACATCCAGCTCCACAACATACGTTCCCTCGATGTATGGTACATTCAGAGTCCACTCCTTCGAACATCTCAGGATTCTCAGCCCTTTACATCCCTACCATCTCGATATTTAGCTAAACGTACCCAACTTCGATTTGGGACGTTGAAAGGGAGTGCTGCTTTTCCTGCCTCCCAGCCGCGGCCGGAAGCACAGGTGCCGAGAGGCCGAGAGGCTGCTCAGTGCTGGACCCCGCACAACTCCACTCTCCATGGACGGTGGATCGAGATTCCTGATTTCTAATCTTCACCAACGTGATGGCCAGAGGCAAATCTGTACAAATATCCCAATGATAAGTAATCTATAATTCCTTCCCGTTCTTGTTCCTTTGTCACACCATTCTCATTGTACATAACACCGTCCATCGTCCATACTTTTACCAGTAAAGCTTGTCTTTTCTTTATTTTTCTTAATTGCATGTTCCGGCCCACGCTGTGCAGAATGACCAAGTTTGACATCGAGGTCGTCAGTGACACTGTCTGCCCATGGTGTTATGTGGGCAAGCAGAAGCTCCAGCAAGCTATCAATGCCTACAAGCAGCTTCATCCCGACTCCAACGATACCTTCTCGACGACATGGATGCCGTTCTACCTGAACCCGGGTGCGCCAAAGCATGGTATGGTTTCTTCAAATGAATAGCGGGGTATGCGCTAATGGTGGGAGTAGGTGTCGACAAAACAGCCTATTATAAGAGCAAGTTTGGCGAGGACCGCATGGCGATGGTATTCGAGCGTCTAGCGCAGACAGGGAAAGATGTCGGCATCAACTTCAAATTCGGTGGCAAGACAGGGAACACACGAGACAGCCATCGCCTGATACAACTTGGGAAGTCGAAGTCACCAGCTATGCAAACAAGAGTAGTAGAGGAGTTATTCTCCGCGTATTTTGAGAATGAGGGGGATATTACGAGCCATGCCGTGTTGACAAGCGCGGGGGTGAAGGCGGGGTTGGATGAGAAGGAGGTCAAGGAATGGTTGATGAGTGATAAAGGAGGTAGCGCAGTTGATGAGGAGGTTGAGCAAGCTCAGCAGAACCAGATCAGTGGGGTCCCTAATTTTACAATCCAGGGCAAATATGAGGTCGGAGGAGCGCAAGACCCGGGGGTGTTTCTGAGACTTTTTGAGAAGATTAAGGCTGAGCAGGGATTGAAGGCTTGATTGGAGTGTTTCCATAAAGTCTCTTCTTCCATTTGTTTCGTTGGAGTATAGGATCATCGCCGGCGATTTGCTTCTTGCATTTGTTCTTTTGAGAATCGAAGGAGGGTAGTAGCATTCCGCCATGCGTTTTCCTCATCCGCAACTCGAACAGAGTGCCTAGACTGCAATAAATCGAATAATTTTTTCTACTTAGTACAGTACACTGTGGGAAGGTTCCTTTCGTCCCCCCACTTCCCCAAAGCAGCATTCTTAAAAAAGAAGCGGGTGCAGCAGTGGTGCAGGCTGCACTCAGACGTGGAATAGTAATCCTCTGTCTCCCAGAATCAACTGTTAATGCCCAACACTCCTAACTTGGCCAATCGGAAGAGCTTCCTGCCACCAACCCACCACGCTTGACTGGCGCTCGCAGGTCCTGATTACTCTTAATACTGATGTATCCTGCTGCGGAACAGGTCTTCAGCGTGAGTAATTGCGATCCAGCTCACTTGGTAAAGAAGTTACGGCGACGCGTCTAGTCTGAAGACGAGAGGTGGGGAAGTGTGCTCCCATACTGCATGTAGGAGATAGAGGGGAAATGTTCCAAGGCGGCATTGTTAAAGAGGTGTAATGCATCCCCGATACCCTTTTGAAAGAGGAGGCATGCACACGGCATGGCTTGTAGAAGTGACCACTATTAACCGCTCCAGCTTTTGGATTCATTGCTGAGAGGCTGTGTTTACTTTGAAAGCAACGCTTAATGAATTTTCGAAATCTAGCAAGTTTGTTAAAGTACAGACTAGCAATTCCCAGCAAATCGACGCAAACTCAGGCTCGATAAGCCAAATCTCACACTTCTCCTCCCCCTTTCCATTCAACTTTTATGTCAGGCCGCCCCACCCACCATGAAGATGTTCCGAGGATAATTCAAGCCCGCCCACCTTCCCTCAGTAACCTTCGCCATACCACCCATATCTTAACCAACCTCAACAATCAATCTCAAACAAGCAAATATACTCCTGATTACCGGTGAACCAGCACTGATCCGCATTCCCACCCCACGACCCTCCATCATACTTCACAGTCACAGGATTCTTCCCATCCTTCAGGCCGACCGAAGCCACATCCCTCAGCTGCGAGTGGAAGTCATACATTTGCTCGTTGGGGATGCAGAAGCTGGGTGTATTGTCAGCAAGTAATCTCTAGGCTGATAGGCACCAAAGCTGGTCTTCAGGTTTAGTTGGCTGATAACTGGGAGTGACGGTGAGAGAGACACACACAACGGATTTCCTCGCTGTTGCATATCGCCGACTAGATTTAGTGAGGGTGGTTTGACGATTTGCATTTTGAGTGAGCGCCAGTAAGGATTTGCTCGACGCTTGGTCTTGAATGTCACCAGTGTAGGCTTAGGGGGATGGAAAGAGACAGAGCATTGTTAAACTTTGAGAGCTTGGAAAGTACGAGCCACTTAGCTGAGTCAACCGGGTGTGGTGAAATAGAACAGTTGAGGGGATGGTATTGCGAGTGATATCAAGAGCAAACCATCGAGAGGGAGTTTGTTGGAAATGGTAACAAAGATAAGGTCTTGATTGCGAGTTGAAGTGAAGCTTGTGGCTGATTGGACAAGAAAGTCTGCAAATCTAAAACTGTGATTAAGTTATCGCTCTTGTTATAATTCATTTGGTGACCCGAGTTTTGAAGGGGGAGAGAGGTGAAGGAGTGAATAGGTACGAGCGACAGTACAAGAGCTTTGGAGTATTTGAAAGAGATTGGGTGGTGTCCGGTTAAGTCATTGCTGAGCGATACTCAAAGGCGATGTCTCATCCCCGACTTTAGCTATTTGTATGACCCATAATAAAATGTTCGAGACTGTAAATTCGGTTTTCCTTCTTAACTCTGCCTCATTCTCTGCATATCGCAACTATATTCTTAATCTCCTGAAGCTTCTTGCACTTTGCTTGCAAAGAAAATATCGTTGCAATGAGAGGTCAAGTGAACGAGATGAATAAGAACTCGAATTAGAGATTCACTCTCGACTTCAGAGCAATTTCAATGAACTACAACTTTTCGAACATTGAAGCGACTTGCAACAAAGCCTCAAGGCAAAGATTCACTTTCTGTCAAGAAGGACCTGGAATTCAAATTTCCTAGAGCTTTCAGGAAATGAACCGATGTTGAGATGTCGGCCAAATCGCTCTGGTTGAGAGGCGACGACTGGGAGACGAACTCGCTCGCTCAGCTTGAGAAAGAGATTCGACCTAAACAGACCCAGAGCGGCTAAAAGGAAGCTCTCAGCGAGTTCGTAGAGTGCACAGGATGCGTTGCCATATGAGGCTGCGACACGCCTTTCATCTAAAGCCCCAGGCCGATTCCAAGTCCCGAAATGGCCATCCCCTATCTGCCACTGCCAGCGAGACTCCCTATATCTACCGTGACGCGAAATCTTCTCAGCCAAGGGGCCAGTAGTTTGGCCACCGTACACGAATGTGGTCGGCTTGGCCATGATCTTGAGGAGTCTAATCCAATATGTGTGTACGGAGCCGGATACTGATCCAAGACCGTCCATCGTCGTCGGGAGGCGCTCTTCTAGATTATCCCAGCCGACCCCGAACATCAGAAGCTTCTGGGAGCCGTCAAAGAACCCGAAAAACCCAAGTCTGTCGCCAACTTCCGTGTGGTGTGCTTTTGAGAAGAGCTCACGAAGACCAGCACTTTCTATTCAAGGGCGATTCTGGTGCTTTCGCGATCGCCAATCCACTCGCAAACTCCTCGGACGACATGCCATCTCTCAGTGGCTGCAATCTCGCGCATTTCTGCTGGAAAAAGCCCAGATCCACTCTCGTTATCCTGCAAGGTAGAAGAGAGCGGCGGGAGTGAATAGACCGAGAAGATTCCTGGGTCGACGACGAATGAGTTAAGCCAATTAATATCTGGCGAGAGAACAACATCGCCTTGAGTAACTGGAGGTATTTGAGGGACCGCTTTTCGTGGTGTTGAGGTGAGTCTGCTCCTTTTGCTGGCTCATGTAGATTGTAGCTGTGCGCATGTTGGTTCTTTGTAGAGGAATGACCAAGTGTTTGTCAAACAGAGCCCTCGAGCACAAGAGGCTAGGGCCGAAGACAAATCAACATCACCACAGGGAATATTCCAGGCAGTCAAGACGAATTCCGCGGAGCGGCCAGTTATGGGGATGCTCTTATCGCTTGTTACGAGTTTGCAGAGTCATTTATACCTGCGTCTCTGGGCCTGTGGGAGTCAAATCAGACCTCCCGTTGTCAGCTGTCGCTGCGATCGGGCCTTTGGTGTTGGTCTCAAGCTCTCTGTGGCTCGAGTCTCACACCTTGGTAAAGGACCACACTCTAGACACATTCTCGAGGCTAACGGTACTTTCCTTATAGCCACTAGTATTTAGGGGGCATTAGGTTTCCGTAGCATAGGGCAACTCAATTTATGGTTCTGATCTACCTTGTCTGCTTAATGCTCGAAATAGGAGGGTGGGCGATGCTACCATTCGTATCACTGCGGACAAGATCAAGGAGTAGCGAAGGTCCCAGTCTTGAAGTGGGAAACGTAGATTGTATTACTTGACTCTTCTATAAGCTGCCCAACACCCGTGGTGCTAACGATGAGACAGTTTGCCACGAGTAACAGACCGTGTCTGAGCTTCTCTGGATCTCCACGTTGAACCCGTTACCCGTTTGAAGATCTAACATGAATGGGCCAAGTCATGGCCTGAGCTAGAGTGAAATCGTAGCACGAGCTGAAATGTGAACATATAACGACCGCGAAAATTAGTAGTTGCACTCCTCCTCGAAGACTAGAAGTCCACTCAGTCCACTTGATAGAGAAGACATCACCGGCTTGGGAACTTTCTACCTCAGGGACTTGGATGAACCTGGTCAATTAATGTGAACTGTCACTAGAACACACTTTCGCGCTGCCAACTGGCAGCGGCAGCCAGAAGAAAACGTGTCCGGAAGAGCTCCCGTGAGAACTAATTTAGGTACTGATCAAGCTGTCCAACCGTCGATGAATATCCAACTCTTGGTCGAAACAGTGACGGAACTCGGATGACGAACACTGAAACTAGGGTAAGCAGGGCAACAGGGCACACCTATCTTGCCGACGGATCGAACTCTGCCTCCACAACCTCGACCCATGTTGTCTGTAATCCACACCGCCAAAGCGGTCAAACAGATGCGCGGCGACTAGCAAATTGACGATGGGTGGGGAGGGAAACCAACAGCTGCCAAGTAGTCAGCGGAATAGATCAAAATGTCGGCATCGAATTGGGAGATCGACGAGGGAGAGGAGGATTCGGGTCCTTACCTAACGAGGAACATCGTAGGGCCGGCCACGTGTATGCAAGACTCAGGAGAACAAAGTTAATACCGTCCCGACGTGCCAAACTTGCCGTCGGTGGACCCGGCGGGCGATCAAAATGTACAGCAGCACCGAAATTGGCGTGCATGCCGATGGCCACGCGTGAGAACGGGTGGACGAGTCTGGGGTTGAATGGCGGCGATCCAGAAGTGAAACATTTCACGCCTTCTTTCAGCCCTTCTAGAAAGCCGCGGGAACCTTCTAGCGCGCGCCACCCTCGTCTTCCTTCGGCTCCGCTCGGACACGGCCCAGTGGCCGAAGAAGAGCGGTGGGTGGTCTCCGTCGATCAGGCACGTCCTCCGCAACCTTACTCCACGACTGGGACGACCCGGACGAGCAGGAAGCCTTGACACGCGCTGACGGGCATTTCCCGACACGATGCGATGGCAACGCCGACGGGACCACCTCAGGCACGGCGCAGAAATGGGTATTTGAGTTGTGGAGTCAGTAGTGTGCCTCCACCACGACTCATGGACCAGGCCGGAGAGAAGCCTGTTTCCATGAAGTTAGTCCTCCGAGATTGAAGTCGGCTCGTGCACCTTATGAGTGGTCAGTGGGAGTGTTTCTTTGCCAAGAAGTGCGGAGAACAGCCTCACTAGTCGAGTTCAAACAAGTGCTAATGAGGATCTCGCATTGGCAAGAAGGAGGTGGCTGACCGTTCTTCATGCTGGGTCGGTTTCGAAACCATCTCTGCGGTGTTAGGAGCAGCGCCTTCTAAGCCGCGCGTGGGATCGCTATCATTCAAAAGGAATACTAGCCGACGCGCCTCTTGCGCGTCAAGATAGGCAAGTCCTCTGCAACGAGGCGGCTGGAGAAAAAGAAAGCATGAGAAAGAAGTCGGCAAAGCAGAGGGCGGAAGAGGTGGTGGACCGGCAACGTGAAGGAAGGGGTTTGTCCGTTGCCTCACTTCCTGTACCACCTTCCCCCAGCATTAGGGAACTTGGGACATTGGGACCCGAAGCCATGAATGAGAACGGACTCGGAATGAGATCTGACGAATGGAACAAGGACCCACGTTGTGGGTGAGGGCCTGAGAAGGGCCCAGGAGCAGGGAAAGGAGATGTGCGGGGCCCGAGCTTTGTCAGGGCCACGCTGAATACGGTACTGGTTTGGTACTGGTGACTGGTGACTGGTGACTGCTGCAGGACAGCTCAGAGCAGCTGCACTTGTGACTTGATGAAAGTTGATGGGATATTTTCGGATGCACAGGCCTCGGCTGGAGAGGCGGTTGATACGTCGAAGGGCATCACGGTGTTCTGCAGTTGATGTGCCGTGAATGCTCGCTCGCACAGACCTGGTGGTGGTTGGACCGGCGTCCGTCGCGTGGCATCCTCGCCGCACCGCGCCCACTTTACCAGCATCCCCAAAGCCCTGCATCATCTGCAGCTTCTGCAGCTTCTGCAGCACGTTGTGGGAGCGCCCCCCTGAGGTGATGATGTCCTTGACGAGGCCGGGGGCCCTGCACCGGGCCCTGCACCTGCACCTGACGGTGAGCGGTGTTTGAGAAACAGCTGCCCTATGGTTTGCCCTGCTCTACTTTGGTAGGTTCTCTTGCGTGCTGCAGCGCGAGTGCAGTGCAGTGCGGTGCAGTAGTCGGATCTCGATCCAAACATCTTTGTGACGCCCCGTTAGGCCTGAGCTGTGAGACATTGGCTCCAATACATTGTTGCTCCGAGCTCATATCGGCTGCCGCAGCGGTCAGAGAGGCCTCCCGAAAGCTATCTTCGAGGCATTGGTCCCATTAATGACCCAAGTGAGTTGGAAGATCGCTGCCACGGACAGGGTTGAGGCAGGTATTACTGTTGAAGGGCCTGTTTCATCCAGCGACCCCCCTGAGGCCGGAGTCGAGGCACCTGGTCCTGACTCTGAGCCGTGAAGTCTGACAGCCAGTTTGCAACTATATTCAGTTCGGACCGAAGGTGGCGGTGTGCAGTGTGAACCATGCAGTCAAAATGATTGTCCGGGTTGTGCGAGATGTGGTCCCGCGATCAAGGGCGGACGGTGTGCAGAGCTCTCTGTGTGTTGCGTGCATCTGTACGAGCCACGGGGAATTTCGCAGTTATGCACAGGACTGTCTGGTACCTGAGGAGGCATGCCGAATGCTGTGGCTTGCTCGCCGCCACCACCGGGCTCGTATATGTCGTCCCATCTTCCATGAAACAAAGCTCGAGGCAGCGCTTGTCGCCTGATTTGCAGGATATGGAAAGCAGCTCAGGGGGGGTAGACTGGGTAGACTGGGTAGACTGTTGCCCACCTCAGGCCGGCGAGATGGTGGCGTACCAAGCCTTTGTTGATCCGACGTTGTGTCTGTTGTGGGCGGGTTGAGGTAGTGAGTGAGGCGTCCCCGAAGAAGGGGGGGGAGGCTCGCGAGCAATTGGCACTGGGGACGACGGTTGACAGTTGACGGTTGACGGTTGACAACGGTGTTTGAAGTAATAACAGGTGAAGTGCATTAGTGTTGTGTTACGGGCGACTCGTGCAGGAGACCTGGGACAGTCGAGGACGATCGAGCTCTCGTACTGGGTGAGGAGACTCGAGGAGACTCGCAAGACGCCGCCTCACCCTGCCCAAATAGGGGGGGGAAGGGCGGAGGGTAGATTGGAACACCCGGGCCTCCATGCGCCTTTACGAGCTTCTGGAAAACGCCGTGGTGCCTTCTTTGCTTCTAGAAGCCTTCCATCCAGGAGAGCAGCAGCGGCGGCACACCAGGCAAGTCGGCATGAATCAATGCTTGCCCACGTAAAATAATGATTTACCAGGGTTTCTGGCTGTATTTTAAAATAAGAGTGAGGACCCCTACCTTATGACGAAGAGTGATCTGAAGACCGAAGAGCCGACCCCAGCGAGATCATAAAGGCAGTCATAAGGGCAGTCCTCGACACCAGCGTCCCAGCCTGTGGTTTTGCTCCTCGATCACTCGGCGCCCATTCCTACTTGCCCACTTGCTCACCCACTCGCTCGCTCGCCTCGAACTGTGAGCCCAGGACACCCACTGCGCAAGGACAACAAGCGACAACGAACGTGCGAGCAAGAGAAGCATCAGCACTGCAACAAGAGCAGCCAGCAAGAGCAGCAGCAGAGAGCCCGGTGCGCATACCTGCTGGATTCAACAACCCACGCAAAGCTTTTGCTTTTGGGCCGTACCCAATTTAGCGAGCACCCCCCACAGCTGTGCTTCACTTGCAGCAACCAAAAAGTTGTCACCTTTCTGCTGTATCGTGCCTCCCACGCCCACGCCCTGGCCCTCGCCAACCCACGCCCAAACCCTCAGCGTGCTCCCTACTGAGTGGGTGGCACTTCCAAAGCTCCGCGTGAAGTGCAGGATTCGAAATTTCGCTCCTGCCATTCCGCGCTTCCTTGAGACCTTTCGACTGCTTTCGCCTCGCCTGCATAGTCCCGAGGTCCCTTCGTGCTGCTACGAACATCAACTTCAACTTGTTTCGAGCCGTCACCTTGAATCAGAAATCCCCAAATCCACGAATTCACTGCAAGTCGCTATCCATTCGCTGTTGAAGCTACGTATCGAGGCCATCTGCTAACGGACAACAGCCCTTTCTCTCCTCGAAGACCTGCGCCCTGGTCCCCCCTTGTTCTGTTACTTCCGCTCGACTTCACCCAAGACTCGATTGCGCTTCGGACCTGCGTGAAGCTGTCCTCTACGCGACAGCATCTGACTGCATTCCAGATCGACATTCTGCCATTCAAGAGCCCGTCTGCGAGGCCTTCGAACGCTGAGCGGTGCATCTGCAGACTCCCTTCGAGGGCGTTAACAATCTGAAGGCATCCGGACGGCAGCTCCGGACTACAAGACATCGCAGCGCCTGTTAGTCTCAACTGGCACACTCACGGTCTGCCTTTAGGTTACGCCTTTGTCCTTCTCTGCCAGAAAGCAAAAGTGTCCGACCTGCTGTTCCGATAGATCACTTAATCGGACGAACCTTTGGCTCGTGCCTCAGACACTGTAGGATACCGAAAGGATTCAGACAAGGAATACTAAGACATAGACCGATTCAGAGAAATATTGAGGACACCATTTACAGTGTGGAATCTTCATATTGCAGCAGCATTCTGAGAGTTTCTGGGGGGCCTCTCTAGACATACCCCACCTCTGCGGATATTCAAAGCAGCTGCTACGCATTGGTCAATAACTGTTTAAGCGTTCCAGGGTTTCAGCGTGGTAAAAGAAAAGAGCAGCCAATTTTACCCGGCGGCTCATTTGGTTGCCCGTGCGTTCTGCCATTCCCGCGCCCCGCGCACCCAATACCTTGAAGCTGGGAAATTTAGGTACAAGGTCAGTCCTACGCCCCCATTTGGTCTTTTTTTCAGTCACCTTCGACATGGTCAGCATGCTCGGATTGATGCATGCCCCCTCTCCACTTCTCCCTCGCCTTATATTTCAAAAAGCGAATTGGCGGTGTGCATCCTCCTCCATGCTGCAGTTCAATAGGCGGACTCACCTGTACCTTTCAACCCGATCCGAAGCTGACTTATGGATCATAGAATTCGGCTTCGCGGACAACTATCCATTGTATCGGGTGTGTCAAACTCGAACACGAACACCAAAGACCCAGTCACGATATCTCAACCTTTCCTTAAGTGAACATTCAACTCTGTGCCGTGTTTGACCCCATCGATCCTGGCGAATAACTTTCAGCTCGACCACTGCGGATAGCCTCCCGAAGGCTAGTCCCCGAGACATCTGGGAGACAGTAGCAGACTTTTCAATCTGACTTGTACATTTGGGCGAACGCCTGATCCAAGCGCCGACAGTCTCTATAATCACCTTCTCGCTCGCCTCCGAGACGGTCAGCACATCTCGTTTCAGTATGGATATTAAGGAAATAGTCAACTCCAAGGGCCCAAAAGGCGCTGCTGCTGCTGCTGCCGCCGTAGCAAACGGAGCAGCACAAGATCTTCATCTACTTCACTCCATTTCGCAAGCCAGCAGCATTCCCATGTCAGACACCGGCTCAGAGCGAGGAAACTCTCCCCATGACTCTGAGCACTCTCGATATTCTGGCCCTAGATTTGCTCAGCTGAATGGGATGAATGGTGGACCTAATGGCATGCGCTACCCTTCCCCAACGGCCATGCAAAATCCCCTTCCAATGTTGCAGCAGCCTTTCCGACCCGAGAACGGTTTCGACAATTCCATGATACAGCAGGAGAACACTCGAGTGGGACGATCATCACTAGAGGGCAAAGCCTTCCCTTGTAGCACTTGTGGCAAGGGATTTGCTCGGAGAAGTGATCTAGCCCGCCATGGTAGGATATTCTTTCAACTTGACGTCTTTGATCGGGTTAACTGATCTTTACCTAGAACGAATCCACAGCGGTATTCGACCTCATGTCTGCGAGCACCCTGGCTGTGGAAAACAGTTCATTCAGCGCTCTGCCTTGACTGTCCACATGAGAGTACACACTGGCGAAAAGCCGCATATGTGTGAGAGATGTGGAAAGGTATGTTCAAATACGCTTCGAATTTTGTGACAGCGCTAATAAGTTATCAGCCTTTCAGTGACTCAAGCTCCCTGGCCAGGCATCGTAGGATACACTCTGGTAAGAGACCGTACAAGTGTCCCTATGCAGATTGCCAGAAAACTTTCACTCGACGAACTACTTTAACCCGCCACCAAAACCACCATACCGGTACTGTTGAAGAAGCTGCGGCTGCAACAGCAGCAGCTCTAGCCACTCGTGGTGGAGGAAGCACTCGGGGGGGACGACAACGCTCAGATGGAGAACAGTACTCGAACAACGGCTCACCCATGTCAACACCATCTCCCAGTCAAAGAAACTTATCGGCCTCTCCAAATTCGGAGCTTGCCCCTATGAACGGAATCCCTCGCCACCCAGGAGAGTATCAGTACATGAATAACAGCCCTTTGCCTGGCCATCTCCGAGGCGAATACCATGTTCCTAGCCAGTCTGCCCCAACTACAGCTTCATTCTCGAACGGCATGCGACCAACGTCTCATCCTACCAGTTACGGCCCTCCGTCGATACTTGAGCCTCCTGCAAACATGGAACAACGTCAATCAGGAAGTGCGAGTGGCAGTCCCCACATGAGCAGCGTTGGTTGGCAATCTCCTTCACAGAACATGCCCTCTCCATCACAGAGCAATGGCTATGTCTATCCCGATCCCGACCCTTATGGTTCAGCTGCAGCCATGAACCAACACCTCTACTACCAGAATTCGTCCAACGTTCGTCGACCCGGTAGCATAGAGCCCGATGCATACGACATCAAGCCACGAATGAACGAGGCATGGATGGCAGCTCAATAACCTCGATCCCTGGACTGGCAACTCCCTCACATACATTCACAAATTGTGTTTTATACCCTGTATACTTCAACCTCATCAGATCCTCGCACTGCTTCTTTCCCCAGTTTCCCAGGCGCATAGCATGCATACTACAGGTCTACAGAGTCCTCAAAATTGGCGTCTATTTCCTCTTGTCCTTTTCCTTCCGAATCATAAATGGCCTTCTGTTGTTGAGCGAGCGGGTTACATAACTTAGAACCAGTCTGGTGCACACGGCTTTAATTGAGAACGGTGCAGACGGTGCGCGAGCGCATGGCTACGATGCTTACGAAGTTTGGTTTTTTGCTTTTTGCTAGATGGTGGCTTGACCGTGTGTCAAACGGTCAACAGGTGAGAAGCTTGCACGGCGCTTGCTTGACTGGTGGCGTGTTATTAGAGAATGTGCAAAAGAACTATCTAGCTTTTGCGGTGTGCCAGATGTAGCTTTCGAGCAATGAAAACAAACATCAATCGAGTCTGCGACTTTGTCCGATTTATGATGTGTGCTAGTGACTGCGGAACAACAGAGTAAATCCTAGTCAAGTCTCGACTTCGTACTCGTTTCTATGTTTGTTTTACCTTTAGGCCACCTCAAAGTATAAAGAAGTCTTTGCTTTTCATATTTTCGTTTGGTTTATTCTTCTGCCTAGTGCATTGACCCTTGCAGAACAACCATAAAACCGTCTAGATGGTTGTAAAAGTATGGCCACCCTAAGCTTGTGACTCTCCCCGGGATTGAATCCTTGAGGTGCCAGCTTTGGGCGAGGTTACAGAGTTCAGGTTAACCGGTATTGCTTCAGCCATGATGGTTTAGTAGTCAGCATCGAGGAAGTCTTCACGGTCGGGAAGAGAAGCAAGATGGGCCAGGCTCGTGAAGAAAGGTGATGGAGCGAACCGTGCTCGAGTGGCTTGAGTGGCTGGTTTGTCTTGAACCGAGATCTGCTGTGATTGTCCGACGGCTGCCCCCTCCTTCATTTTCCTCCCGCTCGGCAGCAGAAGAGACACGCACGTCCTCCATCTTCCAACTCCGGGAACTTCCATTCGAGGCTGTCCTGCTCAATGAGACAAAAAGCCCGAAGCACCTTCTCATACAGTACATATGGACTCGGTGACCATCAATGCCGATCATGTGTGCCCGCTCCATCCGCATTCGACTAGAATAGTGCGAATCTCTCCAAAATAGGGAATCTGTTGACAAATGCTAGAGGTCGTACTAGTCCCGCTACTAGAGCTTGGGCTCCAAAGCCAAGAGAGCAGACAAGTTGGGCATCGAGAGGAGCGATCTCTTTCATAAAAGGCTCGAGATCGTGATCGCCGCTACCCGATTTCTAGACAGACACTAAGCTAGCACTGCATTAGTAGACAAGTTTGATGATTCGTTCCTCAAGGTATTTGGAAGGGAAATGAGGGGAGTGCCTCGCAGCTTGCAGAACATTCAGATAGGGGAGAAGGGTAACCCGAATGGGAGTAGAGGATTTGAGGAAGCCTTTGTAGCGCTTCCGAAATGTGAGGTAGACGTTTCGGGGCCTCCAAGGTGTATCCATAGATCTTGTTCTTGAGTTCGGTCGGGAGGGTGGTGAAGCAAGCAGGTGCTCGAGGCGACTCGGGATTTACAGGAGCAGGTGGCTCATGCTTGAGCTGTCCCATCCGGACGAGCTACAACACATTACCCATAGTTACAAAACGCTGGTGCAATTTGTGGCAGGTGTTGTTGGTTGGAGTTCGAAATGTTGGCGAAGTTTCGAGGTTTTCGAAAGATCATAACGATAGCGAGACGTCACTACCCGGAGAGTGGTGAATATCCAGCTCGCTTATATTCTGGAAAGGAGGTAAGGAAAGTATAGAGATATCCTAGTCTTGACTTCAATAGTTTGAACTTGTTTGCTTAACAATCTACAGAAACTGGCTAGAGACACAAAAGAAGTTGGCCAAGTATGTGCATAGACAGACTATTAGAGCTTTGAAAAACGATACATAAAAAAGTTGCAAAGAAGCCAAAATCAACGCCCAAAATGGTTTTGATTGTGCGAACAAAGGTATCTATGACTTCTAGATTTTGATGTATGATATCCATTTGATACAATCAAAGAAAGCCAATCAGTGGGTTCCATTAGTCTGCTTGACCAGCTTACCCTCAGTCTTCTCCATATATGCAACCAAGTCCTCAATGGTACAAACCTTCAGTCCCCATTTCTTCCCAAACGCCAAGCAACCATCTCTCCGCAGCATACCAGGCTCCCGTCGTACGGTGTGTCCAACCACCTCCTCTCCATCCTCAATCAATTCCGAGATCACACCTGCTAGAGGCTTTCCCGCCAGTCTGCAAAAATCAATTGTGGCTTCAGTGTGCCCTCGTCGCTCTCTAACACCACCCTCCCTGGCCTTTAAAGGGAAAACATGGCCAGGTCTTCTAAAGCTCTCTCTTGTTGCCGTCTTGCTTGCCAACGTTCTGCAAGTTAGCGCTCTGTTATGAGCGCTGATACCGGTAGTTGTCTCTGGCGAGTTGGCGTCAATTGATATGGTATAAGCTGTCCGAATGGGGTCCTCGCTGTTGGGGACCATTTGAGGCAGTTCAAAGTGGTTGCACAGAGCCGGCGTAATGGGAGCACATATGACGCCGGAAGTATAGCGGACCATGAACGCCATCTTCTCTGTGGTCATATCTGACGCTGCTATGATCAGGTCGCCTTCATTCTCGCGGGAGAGGTCGTCGAGGACTACTATGAATTCGCCATTTTCTGCAGACCATATGTTAGTGGGGTGCTGGTGCTGGTGCGGGGGCTGAATTGCAAAATTTTGACGCCGGACGTATTCGGCATGAGTGATTGACTTACTGAATGCTTGAATTGTGTCCTCTATGGAGTCGAACTGCTGCGCAATCTCAGCGGAAGGCATGGTTGTTTGTGTGACTCTGGTGATGAGGAGAAAATCTGCCCCGCTTATGCCGGTTCTTTAAGAAAGAGCGCGGCCCGGGAACTTGTTAGAATGACACTTCTCCTGTTTCGCGGGTGATTTGCGAAAGAGATGAGAACGTTGGAAAGGGAACAGAAAACCGGAATGGCCAAAAGTTCAAAGTGGGAAGATGATAAAGATCCCTAAAATATCGGAACCCGAACAATGGGATGGCTCCGCTCGTGCATGAGGATGACATGAGAAGATCCAGGTCCCTTCGAAGATCCCGGTCCATTCTTGCAGGGTCCTTTTCACCGTACTGCGGTGCCGAGGCAGGTCTGGTGGCCTGCATCGGCTTGCTTACGGGAGCCAAAATAATTTACTTGTCAGCACGGACAATCACCGAGACTGCGAGACCTCAATTCCTGTCCGAATCTCCTCCGCATCCGCATCCGCCACAGCACCTCTCCATTACCAAGACGAGCAGCCCTGCTTGCAAAGCAGCCGGTTGACTCTGTAATGGCTGCTCCTCTCCGCCCGACCTCCCTTCGCAACCTCAATCTCCTCCTCAGAACTGCGCCTCGATTTGTACAGAACCAATTCCGCGCCCAGAGCACTTCCTCCGTCAACCCAGAAGAGGTCTCGCACTTCAATGCTCTTGCGTCGACGTGGTGGGATCCCCATGGCTCCTCTCGGCTTCTGCATCTCATGAACCCGCTGCGGCATAACTTTATTCGAGGGTGCCATGCTTCTCAACCAAAGCCTGGGCCTACCTCCAACTTGAGATATCTTGATATTGGATGTGGAGGAGGGATATTTGCGGAGAGTGCTGCGCGATTACCAAGCACTGGAAGTGTCGTGGCTATCGATCCTTCTCCGGAAGTACTAGCTGTTGCGAAAGCTCATGCTCGACGGGATCCTGGGCTGCAGGGCAAATTGACCTACCTGAATACGTCGATCGAAGGGTTGCCACAGCCAGAGTCAGTGGAGGAGCAGTACGATGTTTTGTCTCTGTTTGAGGTGATTGAACATATTACACACCCTGCCGACTTTCTGGATACCTGTGCACCCTTTGTGAAGCCTGGGGGCTGGATCGTGATGAGTACGATTGCACGGTCGTGGACGAGCTGGTTGACGACGAAAGTGGTGGCAGAAGATATTGCTAGGATTGTGCCAAGAGGCACGCATGATTGGGAGAAGTACATAAATGAGGAGGAGCTGAGGGGATATTTCCTGAGGGAAAGGGGATGGAACAGCCCCAGGGTAATGGGTGTTGTCTACATTCCCGGTCTTGGCTGGAAGGAGGTTGCGGGGAGTGAGAAAGTGGGCAATTACTTCTTTGGTATCAGAAAGGACGAGGTATGACCGATTCGAGAAGCGACCAGAGAGATAAGGCAGTATTGCCATATGGATCGCAAGCTCGCCAGCTGTAAGATTAATGTGAAAACCACCCTTTGACTTGCAGAATAATCCAACGTATATTTGAGGGTTTATAAGAACAACCTTATACATCCTTCATTCTAACCAACTCACTACTCACTACTTACTTGATCTACTTATGTCCTCTCTCAAACTATGAGACTTATCGGGCAAAACTCCCTGATATACCGATCCCTATGGTGATCTCCTCTAAATCCGCAGTAATGGCCCCATGGTCATGAAGGTCCCCTGATGTGTACTCAATCAGAGAGGTAGGACTTAGCGGTTTTACGAGAATAAAAGGAAGCTGCGACCCCCGCCTTTCCCGCCGACATTGCCTGATTCGATGAGAACAACCTTTCAATAGAATTGGTGTACGCGTGGTATGATATGAACTGGAAAATGAGATGGAAAATTCAAAAGTGTCTCAAAATGCCACAAATTGAAAATTGTGAGGCTCAGATGGATAATCGTTGGGTTTGTAGAGGCTATATCATTTCTCTATATTCGTTGTCGATATACAACAGAGAAGACCCCTCGATACAACAGCTCAACATTCCCCAAACCCGCCACGTTGACTGATGACTCCGCTGGTTTCAAGAGCCATTTTTGACCGAACATGAAGTAACGAGGATTCAAATCCCAGCCTAACACTTCAGGAGAATTAGTCAATATCTTTTTCTTCAAGCAAGATTCAACCTGAGTAATTGAATAAAAGGAAAATCAGATCTACAGCCTTGTCAAAGGCAGTCTCATCAATACCAACGTGTGGCTATGTTGACCGTCGTGATAAAAATTGATCATCAGGTAAGGAAGTATGGGAATGAGAGAACGGAAAGAGAGCATACCCAAAGTCTCGGGGTAGTGATGATATGTTTTCACAAGTGAAGAGATTCATAAAGCTGACACCTAAATCTGAGGGCGTTAGCAAAGTTCAAGGTAACAACTAATGTGACAGTAGGCTGGAAGCATTTTCAGTTAAGACAGTCTCGTCAACGCCGTAAGGCTTGGACATATGCTTGTCATTTGTCGGTCGAGGTCATCATAATGCTTGGGGCTGACCATATGAAAATGTAATTCTCACCCGGCAGGTGGGGCCAGAAGCCTACCCACTCAACAACCTCGTCAGATTCATTGATGCCCGAGGATTTGATTTAGAACTGAGAACAAGATTAGAATTGGTCCCGGGAAAAAGAGTATCCGATGAGAAATGATTGCAGAAGAAGAGATCAGAAGGCATGAATGGTTTAATTTGATTTGCGTCAACATCGGTTGCCCGGATCAGACTCGTCATCTAAAATGCTCATCATAAAATGGGAAGCGGAGACAAAAGCAGCAAGAGTACACACCAAATCAAATCCTCGAGCCAAAGGGGAGGCGGGCGACCTCTAACGCCCAGGTGGGCAGGCCCTAGTATCAAAGCCAATGGCCATATATTCCAATGGCACATCGTCCCACGAAGAAACAAAGGGCTAGAGCATGCAATTAGCATCTCCTTCTAAAATAATCGAGTGAATTAATATTGTGACAGAAGGCTGAAATCAGTGGGCGAGGTTTTCTAGGCCTGCCGCAAAATGGCGTCTCCTTTCATAAACTAGCCCCGGTCTTGCCAAGTACTGTCGGAGCCCAGTGCCATATCATCCTTTGACAGTGGTATACATTGGGGGAAAGATGTGCGAAGGAATTAGATGTCGTACCTTTGTTTTCCGATCCCACGGGACTCGCAACTAGAAGGCTTCGGGTAGTTAGCGTCTGATGTGGACAGAGAGTACATTGTCGAAAATTTTCATTGAAGGTAGCTCAGAAATAGCCATTTGATTTCGTCAAAGACTTTTGGTCTCAGTCGGTAATTTCCAGCGTGCAAAGCACACAAATGTTCATCACAGCCAATGTTCGGGGATGGGGTTGGGGTTGGGAGGAGAACTTACTCGGAGGGTGTGAGTTGTCATTGACTAAGCTCGCAGCTGGCTACCGTGGCCTAGAGGAGTATCTTGAGGCAATGTCAGCGATCCCCTGGCACAAAGTATACTTGGGCTGAGGAAGAGAATGATGTGTATTTCAGACTGACGTGTTACAAAAGTTTCATTCCCCTTGAGGTCAAAGACTCTAGTTTGCGGTTGTATATTTGTCATCACGAAGGGGGAAGAGAAGGGAGAGAGATGCTGCTTACCATGGCAGAATATTAAATTGATTGAGAGCTGCACGAAGCAGCGGCGTGGTGGTGGTTCACATCTTTGAAGGATTTTCGTGTGAAATGCAGAGAAAGCTTGAAGCTCGAAATTTCGATGTGGGACCATTGGCGCTAAGACAAACTAAGCTCGCGCCCCGCTAGCCCGAAACGGAGACACACGTGACAGCGCCATCCCAGGAATCGTGGAGGCTCCGGGAAGAACATTCTTGCGGTCTAGACATTTTACCGACATCTCCCGCATACTCCGCAACTGCAGCTGTTCCGCACAGATAAATAAGCATGAGGGAGGCATCAATATACGGTGCACCTAGAACCTAGAACCTGAAATTGCCTCTGTCCTGCTCGCAACCCGGAAAATCATCGTCCTGGCGGTGCCGCAGCTCTCCCATTCCTCCGTCTGCTAGCGCGGGGCAGTTCCGAGGAGCAACGTGATTCTTCCCCTTATGCCGAGCAACGCGGGGCAAGTGTGCCGTGGATCGTGTGCTCAGTGAGAACCATGATTTCACGAATCACTGCGTGCTGCTCCATAAAACAATGGCAGCGGGCTCCTATCGTGTGATGCGACTCGAACCCTATTAGAGAAGTCTATTTCCTGCTCGTCTTCCCTCCATCTTTCCCTTGCAAATAGCATCGAAGCCCGGATTTCCACTCTTGTATTGTGTCACGCAGCTTCACACCAGAACTCCCGGAAGCTATCCGCATCGACCCGAAATAAATTGACGAGGACACACGATTTCAATTGAAATAGTCCCTGTTTCCTCCTTTTCTCATACGCTCCTACTTCCCACATACTATTTCCCAATCGTTCATCATGGCTTCCAACGGCAGCGGCGTTCCGGTCCAAAATGAAAAGGTTAACACAGACATTGTGACCCTCACTCGATTCCTCACAGAAGAGCAAGCAAAGCACAAGGAGGCCAGTGGAGATTTTACGTATGAATCCATAGCACTCTTGCCAAGTCCAAATCTAAAGCTGACAAGATTGCAGATTACTTTGTCATGCCCTCCAATTCTCCTTCAAGTCGATTGCATACTACATCCGACGGGCGACCCTGATCAACCTTACCGGCCTCGCAGGCTCAAGCAACACCACAGGCGACGACCAAAAGAAACTCGATGTCATTGGCAATGATCTGTTCATCGCAGCCATGCGTTCTTCCGGAAAGTGCGCGGTTCTGGTCTCCGAAGAAGAGGAGGAAGCCATTTTCTTCCCGGAACACCCGAATGCTCGGTACGCAGTGGCATGTGATCCTATCGACGGTTCCTCCAATTTGGATGCTGGTGTGTCTGTTGGTACGATTTTTGGCATTCATAAGCTGGCAGAAGGATCAAAGGGCACAAAAGAGGATCTGTTGAAGCCTGGAACGGAACTGATTGCTGCTGGATTTACGATGTACGGTGCTTCCGCTCAGCTGGTTATTACAATGAAAGGAGGCAACGTCAATGGCTTTACGATGGACAATGCCCTGGGAGAATTCATCCTCACCCACCCGGACATGCGGATGCCGAAGAAGAGAGCAATTTATTCCGTAAATGAGGGAAATTCCTTGTACTGGGAGGAACCAGTCAAGCAATATTTCAACTCGTTGAAGTACCCTACGGAGAAGGATGGCAAGCCGTACTCTGCGAGATACATCGGAAGTATGGTTGCCGATGCGTACCGAACCTTGCTCTATGGCGGAATCTTTGCGTACCCGGCGGATAAGAAGAGTCCGAAGGGAAAGCTGAGAATTCTCTACGAGTGTGCACCAATGGCTATGGTCTTTGAGAACGGTGAGTTCGGTTTTCCTGCAGATGAGGAAGAGCGAAGCTAATATGATTGCAGCTGGTGGTCAAGCACTTAACAGCAAGATGCAGCGAATGATGGAGATTGTCCCAGAGCATATCCACGACAGATCAGGTATTTTCATGGGTAGCTACGACGAAATGGAGAAGGTCAAAGCCTACCATAAGTAGGTATGATCGGAAATGATTGGCATGGACTGGAATGAGGATTGCGCAGATTGGATATGCATTACAAGGAGTACCTAGGTTGATTGCAACGTCCAGACATGATGCATGGTAAATCCTAGTTTGTGACGTGAATAGCAACTGATTGAGTAGAAGCATGTGCAACCCTGAGAACAGTGTATTCGTTCCAGAGGCTCTAAGTAGAGCCAATGAACTGTCGCTCGCCGCTGAGAAAAGAAAACTATACCTGAGCGAGTGGTCAAGTGGCCAAGGGACAGACACGTGCAAATGGGAGTGTATCATCATTCTCCCTCCATTGATGGTCCGCGACTCTTTCGTTGTCCAGGAGTATGCTTGTTGTCAAGTTATCTTCCATTTCAAAAAATAAAATAAAAATTGTGCTTGGCCATTCTACTTTTAATGCACTGACTATCACCATGACTGTGGCCATGATGGCCCCAACATTCTCCAAAGGAGGCCGACGCTACGTTCCCATACCCCACTCACGACGGGCAGGGGAATCCGCTCACTGAGTCTGCGGAAGAAACTCGATTCCTGTTGGTCTCGGTCTCGAATAAACCTCAAGCATCAATTTATAAAGCTTTCCACAAGCTCGTAGAAGCCGAAACATGAATCACCACGGCTTGCGGCAACTAGAACTTCTTCTTGGTTCGAGTAACGTTCTCTCATTACATGCCACAGTTCCTTTTCGACTTCTTTCCATACTTAAACACTTTAATGCCTGGAGACAGCCCTTCAATTCGGTCATTTAGTTTCCCTTCAATTTATAGCATTCGTATATCAGTGGGGACTTTGGGACCCTCTTACATTGGCACTATGTCAGCCGCGAACCTTTGATGTACAGTGGCGACTCCGAACAAGGGAGGATCTCGTCCAAGTCCCGAGTATACTTCTTATATAAAACTACAAGCATCTCGAACCTTGACTTCGACAAACGCCGAATTCATCCGAACGGATGTTTTCAACAGATAAGAGATGCCTTGGGCAATACATCTAAGGCAAGTAGGTGAACGACGCATGGCTGAGGGTAATGGAACAGCTCGAAGATTACATGTCAATCTTCCTTACAAAAGTCTATTGAGGCAAGGATGTATGTGGTGGGGCTTCGTTGTCAATAGTCCTTCACCGTCAAGAACATCCAGACTGTCAAAATGTCTTTCAAAAAGTATAAGTAGACTGCGGGAGTTGACGTAGTTGATTAAGTTCGAGCTTGTCTTGCCAATCGAAGATACGGACAGCAGGAGTTGGGAAGATTTTTGCCCACCCAATTGGTGATCTTGTCCATACCAATCTCGGTGAGTTTTCTGTCTTTAGACTCTTTACCAGAGAAACAGCCACCGGACAGGATCTTCTTATGCTCTCGGTTGGACGAGCGGCCAGTTCTTGTCCTCGTCAGCTGCTGTTGGCGCATTGCGAGGGACCCTTACTTAGCTTCAATGCGTACCGCTTCCAAGATGGACCTCGAGTCTGAAAATGAGTTTCGTGAGAGCACGGAAAGGGAATTTATACATGTGATGGTGTGAGGGTGGTGGTACCTGGTAAGGCTTGATATATGATTCTTTTTTTTTTTTTGGAAAGAAAAGGAGGGGAGAATACAGTTCCTTCCGAAGTGATAGCCATCTGTGGTGTATTTTTGTTTTCAGCAGTGGATGGCTGGTCGTGTCGGTGTACGTCGTTCAGCTTCTGAGAGGGGCCCGAAAGAACAAGATATGATGAACCTTGATATGGGCAGAGAAAATTGTTTGAAGATGGAGGCAGATAACTACTTCTTCTCCGCAGCATCGTGAACCTACTTCAAAGCTATACAAGAAACACACAGACATGATTGACTTGGATTCCAGACCGTGCAACACATTACATCACAAACAGTATTCAGAGCAGAAGTCAGGCAAGGCAAGCTGGCTCAATGTTTCTAACAGCAAAGTTGCAAGACACTCCACACTTGGCTCCAAGTTGTTGTCAACGCTCTTCCCGCAGTCAAAAGAGGGGTTTTAATCATCGCTCTGAGCCGTATTTACCTGGCTTCTGTTGTAAGCCTCTCTCGTTTTTCTACCTTCCAATTCTAAGGCTGGTTTCGCATTCATTGTCTCTTGGCAGAGATCGGTAACGCCAGGACTACGACCAAACCCTACTCAAGAGCTTTCAACACGTCGGTGACGCAAACGTAATTTCAAAGGCCTTTTAGAATGTGAGCTCGGTTTAATGAGGCGAGATTCATCTTTATATTTGGGAATCTGGGTGGTTGAGGTTACAGGGCAGCGGGTTGAGAGATTACCCGTCTTTCAAGGAAGAAAGGAAGTAACGGAGATGCAGCTTTTCATTCGGTGAGCGGTACTCTATAACAAGAGTAAGTAACAAAGAGCCGTCTGGCGTAACATTAAAGACTCGAGAAAAGGCGGAGGCCTCAAGCTCAGCCGAAAGAAGGAGGAAGGGCTGCGAATGCACAGTATAGGAATGTGGGACCGTGATGTCCAGAATCAACAAGCGCGCATGCGTGATTCAATATCGAGGCAGATTACCAAGACCGGAAAAGATTCAGGTTGAAGCTATTTGTTCCTTCCAATGGTGAGCATTGGATCGAATTGTTACTGAGAGGTTCGATGCATATCCTCCACTATAATACGCTTCAGAACTTGTATTTGAAATTGTTGTCTTTCCTCACCCTGTTGCCAAATGTAATCTTACCGTCAAGAGCAATCTGATGCAATACACTTGCCCACCAAAGGTTGGTGTCTTCAAACATGCGACTGTGTCTCACAGTCAACTACATTCCAATTGGATTGATAACACGGCAGGTGCAGAAGTACTAAAGTTTGAGAGTTCAAAGTTGCTTGCCATATGCCAGGATGGGAGATCTTGTGAGGGGCTTTGAAGCGCTACCGCATCCGCAATGCCCACCGTTCTGTAGTTACCTCTAAGTGCAATAATCCGTCCATCATCCTCGATTTTGCAGCTTCAAGAGTATGGTTCGATTTCTTCTTGCGGAATGGCACATATTCCGACTGGTACTTTCCCCAGTGACTGCTCGTGCTGGTTAATAAGTATACGCTCTTAGTAAACTTGGAAACTGGAAGGCTCCCTGGTTATTCTTATTTGGTGCAGAAGTTAGAACAATGACATAGAGCAGCGAGCACCTATAGGCGAGTAAGGAATATTTTCAAGAAGCGAAACGGTCATAGTATCAACTCTCCCATCTGGGAAGAGTACCGGGACTTAGGTTTACACCGACCCTACCAACTAGCATGGCGGGGCTCGGAAAGGGGAGCATTCCGCTAACAACGTGTGCGCAGCCTCGTTGAAAGATGGGCATTATATACTCCGGATTTTAGAACAACAAACTTTGAGAAGGGGGCTAAGTGTAGGCCGGCGTGGGCACTTGAGCTTTACAAACTCAAAGTGAGGATCGACAGGTCTGGAAGAGTGTTTACACGATAACCCACCATAGTGCACGACTCTAAGGTGGAGTGACTCGAAAAATCTGCTTGACGGGTTTTCTAAGGGGTCCCCCGAAGACCCTGGAGTTTTGCTGTTTTGCTCCTCTGCAAGGCCGTTTTATTTTGTAGTGTAATTTTTTTTGGCGGTTGTTGACAAGCGAGTTCGCTTAAAAAGTGAAGGAGCAGGTAAATAGGGGAAGTCTCACTAGTACAAAACGGAGTCGTTTTGATCCCCGGCCCCAGAAGCAGTACGTCCACATGTTTAGTCTCACCTCCAAACAAATCTGTTGTCCCTCCTACGTAGAAACGCTTTAGCAGTTTGGACAGCTGGCGGACAGAGGGACTGCTTGTACAGTACTATGTCACATCTCAATAGCTCAAGCGGAAGACAGCGAAGCGACGAAGCTGCGCTCCTGCGGACCAAATGACAATAAAGCAGTAGTGAAGTAAAAGTGTCTTTGACACACAACCGAAGCAAAATCTACTTGCTCACGTATTTGACACCAGCCGTCGCTTTGTTGTTGCTTGAACGTGCTCAGAATGGAAGGGTAAATTCAGCTTTGTACAAAGTTTGCATCCCTCAATCCGTAGGTAAACCAGTGAGAGAGAGAGAAAGGGAGCTCTTATACGAGAAAGTACTTCCCCAGCACTTGCTTCAAAGATCAACTAACCAATTCAGAGGATGGCGATAGTAAGGAATGGTTGATATGTCCCTTGTTGCATGTCTTTCGTGTATTTATATAAGATTACACACGTGTCAACGCATTAACATCCTAATTTCCGTCTCAGAGTGTACCTCCAACTTGACTCCAAGGCAGACATGAAGCCACATTATATTGCAAACAATGCAATATCTCACGCGAGCTGCAAAAGCCAATTCTCCCAGCAACACATATTTGCCATTTTAGGCAGGGTATAATGCAAGAAAGCAGGCCAAAAATCCATTACTGTCTGCAAGCCATCCATCTCGCGATCTTTTTTTGCTTACAAATGCCATTACGCCGCCATTATGATTTTGCAAGAATCTAAATGCTAGAAAATAATCAGGACAGGAAAGATGAAGAAGCCAATGCTCCAAGGATGGGTAGAACCAGAAGGTTGAGATTCATCCTGAAAGAGGAAGCGCCAAAGGACTTTTTGGAAGGCGTAGGTGTGCTGGTAGCTGTGAAGAATCCGGTGAGCACTTCTGTGGCAGTTACTGTGACGCTGGCACCTCCTGCTGCCGTTGGGGTTGCCGACGAGGCAATGGAGCTCCAGTCAGAAGACGCGCTGTACAGAACACCGTTGATTATGACTCCTTGATTATGGATTATCATGTTCTTCTGATCGCTGTTGCAAGTCTCGGGGATGTTCCTGAGCCAACAAGTTGCGGAAGGAGATGCTGGCAGACTGTTTGTATAGGTCGAGTTTACTGGACCAGTCGTACCGTACGCGGAGAGGTCAATTGTGGCTCCAGTTGAGAGAGAGGTGCCTGTCATTATTCGGGCAAAGACCTGGAAGGCCGTTTCCGGTTGATATGCTGGGACACTATGACCAGCATCATAGATTCTGCTAAACGAAAGATTTCCATATTGGCGAACAGCGCCTCCAATGTACGTAGTGTTGACGATGATGGGCGCATAGCCAGCTGCAGGGAAGAACGACGCATAAGCTGGCGATGTTTGAGCTGCGACCGCCAAAGAGATGGCTTCTCCACCTAGCCAATTGCAAATGTAGTCGCGATCGCCATAGATGAAGCCAACTCGGACACCAGCCCTCAGGAGAGCAGCGATGTCAGGAATTAGTGCCTGCCGTTCATAATCTCCGGTTGAAGTGAAAGCTGACACGACTTGCTGATTTGTCTGCGTGTAGTTAAGCTGGGAACCTATCGCTGACTGGACCGAGGGGGTGTTCAAATATTCCAGATAGGTACTTGGTGGGAAGGGATCAGGTAAGAAGTGTGCTATATCATACACATTTCTACCGGCATCATTGTATGGTTGGACGACATATTCGTTACAGAAAGTATAGGCGTTCGAGCAGATACTATTGACTACTGACACATCACCAGAGTTCCCGGGATCTTGGTTGGCTACGGCGGTCCGACACTGGTTGATTTGGGCTCGACAGCCTCCGGACGAGTAAAAACTACCGGTGGCCGCCTCCGCTCGAGTTGGATTGATAGCCGTTAAGCCATAGGTATTATTGACGGCCATGGCAGGGTAGAACGGTGCTTGTACAAGGTCATCTACACAGCCATTGACTATGCCCAGTGAGACGAGTTTGATCTCAACAGTTGCGTTTCTGGGAATCGACCCATTCAAGCGACGTAGGTTCTGCTCTTCCCAAATTGTTGCAAAAGCAGGACCATACTTCCCACCATAGCTTTCTGCGAACAAATGAACGCCCATTATTGACGAGTTTGTTGGTCCAAACTCTGGGAAAGCACCTAAAAATCCCTGGAGCATATGCCAGATAGCCATGCCAGCTGTTTCAGTTGTATTCGCGGTGTTACTCATATTCAATGAGCTGAAAGTGCCGTTCAAGAACGTGTCCGCAGGTTGTGAGCTTGGGTGCACTTGTTCGGGAGTATAAAGAGAGGATGTGAGGAGGTCCAGAGAGCAATTGGTCGGCGTGTCGTATGAAAATCCAACCTGGTTTGGCTAAAGACATATTAGCAAAAGAACATGGGACGAAAACAAGAACGAAAATATCTCGATCGGTCCAACTGGGATATGGCGGCCTCTGAAGGCTTGAAGTCTTTGCTGCAAACCGTTCCAATGTCATGAATTGGTGATGTAGATCCTTCAAGTCTTGGATATTCTCAAGTAACCGAGTTTCGTGTAACGAACAAATGTACCATACCTGATCAATGTACAGCAGATTCGACCCTCTGTCCCAGCCCCAATCTCTCACAATTGTCCCAAGTTTGCCTGCCGCAAGCTCAACGACCTGGCAGGGGCCATTCTCGGTGAAGAGGCCGATCATAGAGCTCGCCCCAGGCCCGCCATTCAACCATATCGTCAACTGCTCAGTCGGCTCTCGCGCCCCAAAAAACCAAAAGAACGTGTTGGTTGGGTATGTTCCGGGAATGTGAACCCATCCTGTATACTGTTGCTGTGTGTCAAAGGCAGTTTTGCAAGTGTCTGTCCGTGGGGACTTGAAAGAAATTGTGATGTTCGCATCGAACGGCGAGGTGATGGTAGTTAGGTTCGACACGGGAGGGTATTGGGCGAGTGTGACTGAGAGAAGGTAGGAAAGAAGGAAGAGAATATGATACATCGTTGTGCACTCATGGTTTGTTGTTGTCGTCGTTCAACATCGGGGAAGTGGAGGGGGTGGAGGTGCGAGAGAAAATTGATCGTCCTTCCTTCCCGCCAGTCCTGGTCCAAGGTTTACGAATCCTACACGAGAGACACGGCTCCAAGCGAATTTGCTGGGGCTCGAATGGACCGCCGGAGCTCGCACTCGTATTCATCCACCTCATTTCTGTGGACGATGGCGAGATCAGAGATGAGACCAGAAATCCAATTAGTTGCTTGATATCTTGATGTTTTTTCCTTTGCACAGATGGCTGCATTCCAAACAGACGGCGAACGCTTGTTCCCCCGCATTTCAGACGACAGCTTACAGAAGCCGTGCACGCGCGCATCCCCTGTTCCTGCATGTGTGCTTTTTCAGGGGTTGACCATCAATTTGCCTCTTCTGAACTGGCTCATTTCCTGAGATGCACTACTCTCCTCATTTCTTTCTTGCTTTCTCGTGGATAGTAAATGCCAAGTTGGCAGAGCCTCCCAGCAGGTTGAACGTGCAGAGTACTGTACAATGGCGTCTGGACCAGATATCATAACTTACATTGGCGTTCCACTTGCGGTCCTCGGGGTAGCGCCCATTATTTATAATACCATCTCAACGATCGCCACGGTTATGAAAGTCAAACGTATGCTTCGCCGCGGCCGTCTCGCAGGGATAACTAGGGGAGATGTTATTAACCATGTGATTGAGGTTGAACTTCCCCGTTACACAATTGCCCCCTTACACAGAGAAGAGCACTATAAAGAATACTGGGGATTGTGTGACTATCCAAGCAAGATTCCAGGAGGTAGTTGGACGATTTTCAACTGGAAGTGTCATAAGATTGGACTTAAGACCCAGAGAATCGATTATACAGACCAGCTTCGACAACCACAGGCCGAGATTGGATTCGAAGAGCTGATAAGCTTTCTCCTCGACCTGGGGGCTATTCCAAGCGCCAATGGGTTCCGTATGCTGCGAGGAAGTGGTCTCTGGGTACCCATAGGGACACCGCTTCTGCTTTCTCCCGATGGGCATGAAACGGTTCTAACAATTGCTCCCTTGGACGACTCCGATGGAAATCTGTCTTTAGCAGTCAAATGGTCAACAAATTGGGGAATGAGGGACCAATCTAGTCTCCCACCATACTGGGTATTGATCAAGGGCCTTCCAGCACAACCGAGCGCAGATGGAGACAACCCGGAGACGATTGTTCCAAAACCTGTCGAAGAAACGACAGAAGAATCAGCAAAGACTGATGGCAACGATACACTCGTAACCAAAACAGCCAAATATATACCTACCATCGAGGAGGCGATACCGGCTATACGATGCCAAATTGGAATCAATGGTCTGATTGCCGCAATCCCAGACGACTTTGATCCTCAGCTTTTTGACCAACTCAGTATTGGCCACCTGGAAATCGATGACATGAACACCAATACCACTGGTATCTGTAAGTGTTGAGAGAGAATATTTCATTTATTTCACTGTCCCAAGTCTGATGGGATAACTTGTTTCCATTTTTCCGAGTCTTCTAGAGGCATTTGCTAACTCCTTCGCTACCTAGGGTTTGCCAGCGCCATCACGGCGTTTGGAACAAGTTCTCAGACTATCCTCTGGAATTATAAAATTCCGTCCGATATCCTAGGTTTTGCAAAGAAAGATTCCATACCCTGTGGTATTCTCGTTCTACTTGGCGTCGTGGGAGAATCAGCTACCCCCGAATGGGCAACACAATACGACGATGATGGAGAGAAGCGTGAAGAGCAGAGGAAGAAGTTGAAAGAGCAGTCGAGAGCTATGATGAAGGAGAATCAGCTACCTCCAGACCAGAAAGCAGCAGCTATACGAGAAAGGCAGTTGAAATCACATGACGATTGGGTGGAAAGTCTGAACACAACGAGGAGAAGAGATGCTCAGAGAGTGGAAACGAGGATGGTGGAGGCGGTTCAAAGTCCAAAGTGGGATAATAAGCTAGTTGCTGAGCATAATCTGGCGTGGTTGAAGAAAGAGGGCCATGTGGAGGAGTCTCATGATTTGAAGCGTGCTGTTGAAGTGTTGCTTTGGAGGATGGTGAACGATCCAAAGATTACTGGAGACTTGGTTACGCTGTTGGATTCATGGAAAGCTTTTGTTGACAGCGGAGGTATTCGAAGGGTCGATTATCAGATCTTGAAGGAGAATCAGGTCGCGTTTGCTAATGCGAGTCTGCTCGTGACTATTATCGAGGATTCAGTGTCGGCGGCGCTTGGGAGTTTGGCTATGGACCTTCAGGAGTGTATCCGAGTTTGGAGAAAGGTCAGGCTTGGCTGAATATATACCCAGAGTATTTGGTTTCGAAGAATAGTTCAAAGTACCGAGCAAAGGTGAAGATTGAAATTACTTCCCGTCTGAATGCACCCTCGATTTCTCGAACAGTCAGCGTTTAATGCCTTCGGATGTGCTAATGGTTCTGGATCATTGAGCTTCTTCAGCATAGTTCCTGCGCTTAGAACTTGGGGATGAACATAGGAGTATTTTCCTTCCATGCTTTGTAGTCCTTCCGGTCCCCATACTTTTTGTCATACTTATTCTCACTCAAAGGGACCCCGGAAACCTTCAAAAGCAGGAATGTGACAAATGCTGGGCTAACGAAACACATCCCAAGTCCCAAGAATCTCCCGTAGCTCGTTCCTGCAAGTCCCATACCCACCTGACCAATATTGCTAGCCAAAACTCCCGCAGATGTAACAGCAATACCGGTCCACAGAGTTGACTCCCCGAAATAGTTCGGGTGTCTGCTCTTAGACCAGAGTCCGTGAGTCAAGAAATCCTCATCATGCTCCTAACCATAGAATTAGTATGGATCATTCCTGAATTTCAGAGGAAGCTTCCAGGCTCCGAGCTCCCAAACAAATGAATCACAAGTTGGCATGACAATAAGCTCACCTTTCTCTTCTTGGCTTGTACCCAAGCATCCTTCTGCCTATCAGCTGCAACTTCAAAGCCCAAACCACCAGCATAAAGCAAGAGACCGACGACATCTGTAATCCCAATAGCCGGGAGCGTGGACAGAACAGCGTGAGGTATGCTGTTCACCGCCAAGATTGGCATCAAGCAGAGAGAAATCCAGGTTGCTTGAGCCATAAATGCAGCAAGGAACTTAGGGGGGGACTTCTTGATCTCGTCAAATCGGGAATCCTTTCCATCTTGCATGACTCTTTGAAAAAGGTATGACCCCACTAATCTTTGATTAACACATGAGCTTCGGAAAGGGGTGAGGAGAAATACATCTTGTGGCCCATATTGACACAGCTGTGCTGAGAACAACTTGTCTCCAGTTCAGACCATTGGGCCCTCCTTTGCCTGTGAATGTATCCAAAAGGCTTGGGAAGGGTGGCTTGGCAGTCCCAGCGAGCGATGCAGCGGCTCTTACCCGGAGCGCTGGAAGGTACAAACTCAAAGCTGTAACTGAGAGATATGTGAGAGATCCCGAGAGATCATAAAATCGCTCGGATTTCGCAAGGATAGACGGAATGGCAACCGCTGTTTGAATGGCGAAGGCTGCACCCACAGATGGAATGAGAGTTCTATTTCATGTGAGTTTGTGAGACGACATCAGAGCAGAGATCACAAAATACCTAAGGAAGGGATTACGGAAGTTGGTAAGATGCAAGAGAGAACCAAGCAGACTCATCTTGCTTGATATCGTTCAAATATTGGAGTTTTCGTATTATTGGTGTGGGTTCACAGCTGCTATATTGAGAAGGAATTCCCGTGTGGTTCTACGTTTCACAAGGCTAAATACGACCTGCAGCCTCGGGGAGTGTACATGACGACATTACAGTTATATGCGAAAACTCCCTGTTTTAGCGAGTTTTTGACGAAAAGCGGTACACTTAAAAACGGGTGTACCAAAAGTTACCTAAATTATCTTCAACCACCAATTGCTCCACCAAACCACGTCCGAATTAGATGAGAAGTGGATCAATTTACTCTCCTAAAGTAGCTCTTGCTAATAATAAGAGCAGATTATGGCTCCTCACCTAAGCCCGCGCGAAATCGCGGCCATCGACGCTATCGTTGCATAACCTTATCACCCCGATTTACACGAGATCGCAACCCGATTCAATACTACTTACGAAACCATACGATATCGGAGGTATCAGATACGGGTTCGGAAAGCTCTTGGCTGGGATTCCCGGAAAAAACCAGGCCGTCGATCGATAATTATACCAGAAATGGAAGAAGCGGTAATGGAGCATATTCTGAGATATATCGACGTTTACTAGGAGGAAATTATCGACTTTCTTAATAAGGAATTCGGCATTAAACCTCACCAAACGACGATCTCGCGTCTTTTGAAGAGATTAGAGATTATATATAAGAAAATCAAGGCGGTAGCGGCGGAGCAAAACCAGGAGCTTCTTGAGCAGTAGTATAATGATTCTCGATTTTGGAGAGCAGATCAGATCATTACCGTAGACGAATCAGCTTTTAATAAGTATACGGGGTATAGGAAATATGGATAGGCATCTCAGGGCTTACCTGCGGAGATAAAGATACTCTTGAAGCGATCTCCTAAGTAGTCCCTTTTACCGGTATATATGATTAATAGGTATCTTGATCCTTTGGTTTATTAAGGCAATATTATAGCCGAGATTTTTGAAGATTAGATAGAAAATAGGGTGCTCCCGCAGTATAATCCATGGCCGGGCAAAAATTCGATTATTATAATAAATAACTATGGTATATACCGGAGTCAGAGGGTACTTGATATGTGCCGGGTACGGGGTATTTGGATATGCTAGTTATCTCCTTATTACCCAATTTTGAACCCAATCGAGGAAAGCTTTTATAATATTAAGTCTAATATGCGAAAGAACTATAGGAAAGTCTATAGGGAGTATCCAGACTTTAGAGATTATCTAATTAATACTATTCGGAGGCTTGGACGGGGGCCAGAGGCAGCTAGGAAGGCTAGGGGGCATTTCTATAATTCAGGATATCGGAATTTCCCTATAGAATTAGTATAAAATTAATAGAATCGCTATACTTAATATTATTTAAAGTTCTGGTAATTTTAATATTACAAAAGGTAATTCCAAAATTACTTATTACTTTACCAGAGAGCCGATATTAATACTAATTAAAAAATACTATGGTTCTTAATAACCACAACTACTATTAAAAAAACGAAAGCATATTTAGAATTATAGGAAATAGCTCTTTTAATTATTCTAATATATAAAAATCCTATAATATAGTTATAAAAATATTTAGTATAAGGGAAAAACTTCAAATATTAATAATCTCGACTAAAAATAATAACCATAATACTAGTAATAAATCTCTTTAAAAGAGCCTAAAATCCTGTAATCTAATTAGTTTATTTCTCGCCTCCCTAGTCCCGTAATATATGGAAATCAAGGCTTAATTCTAAATATTATCCTCTATCTAACCCCTAATCGATTCGTAATCGTTATTAAATATCCCAGGAATTATAAACTCTTCCTAATCCTGCTTCTGTGAGTTGCCTATACCCTAGTGGAAGCTAATTTCGTCTTCAGGATACGTACTAAAGACGATATCTGGTCGAATCGAGTCTCCTGCTTAGGTATCCGGAATAGTGCTTTGGGAGGGGGCTATTATATTAGTAATTAGTACCGGAGTACCCATATTTAATATAGAAGATTAATTAACTTCCGAATTTCATATAGTATACTAAGGGGAAACCTGATCCTTTATAATAAGGAGAAATCCCTATGGAATACCATACTCTTTAGCCTCCGATTTCTCTATTACCTTTAGCTATTTCGGGTCAATCTGCTCCTCTAATACTATAGCTATTAAATTACTAATATTAGTTTATTAATTTCGAAGTAAGTAAGTATCTAGCCATGCCCTAAATAATGCTAATTCCTCCCTAATATTAGTATCTTTACGAATTGGGCTAGACTCTTATAAAGTATGCAAATTAAAGATACTAGAGAAGTACTTAGCTTAATAATTGCGATCTTAATACCGGGAATATAGAAGAGTAGGAAGAAAAGGTCATCGACATTAAAAATAAGGCGAATTAGCTCGTGAACAGGGAAAAAGCTAGTTTTACTAGAGGAGTTTAGTTCAATAATATAAAGCTTGCTTAATAGCCACGAACTCAGGGAGGGGAATTGGATCATAATTAGCGGGATATACAGGTAAATAACGGGGTAGTAGTACCCGTAGAATACTATATAAGCTAGTAGAGGGCTCTTTTCCCTTGAATTTATCGCCATAGTAGTTATGGTTAATAATAGGTTAAGATAAGCCCTCTCTTGGTTTATCCTTTACTCTCTCCTTCTCCTTTACCTTTCCTTTGCTCTCATTTCGTTATCTACTAATCCTCTATTAATTTTCGCTATATAGTATCCATTTAATAATCAAATTAGTAGGAATAGTAGTAGTATTAGCCTTATTAGGAAGCTCATCTCTCTATTAATCTATCTATTTATGGAAGTCGTTTAATTTAATCCTGAAATAGTTCCCTTTATAGATAAAATACTATTAATTCCTATTTAGGTACCCTCCCCTTTCTCCCCTATTATATCTCTAATACCGCGAAAATAGGCTCAATCTCTCCTAATATCTCGATTATGTCTTCCTATCCTTAACTAAAGATACAATAGTAATAGTGGTAGCTATTTTCCTAGCCTTCTTAATAGGGGGAATACTCTTTTTAGTATTACTATCATTATCTGAATAGACTAGCTTGGGAGGATCTAGTATTTTTCTTCTCTTTCCTAATGCTTTCTCTGGTTCCGGTAACGATTCGGGATCTCCTTTAGTAACGAATCGAGCTTTAATAATACAATTAACGCCTTTTGAGTCCCTAGAAACTATTATTTTTTCGAACCTCTCAAAGCTCTCCCTATCTTGGATATAGAAGATCTATCGATTACTCAAAGCTCCATATATTCCCTTCCATTTTCTCCTAGCTTTAATCTCCTTATCCGTCTTCGCCGCTTCGTTAACCCTCATCTAAACCCAGCCCTGCCAAAATCGGTATCCATTATATAGAATCGATAAAAAATCCTCCTGAAAAGACTCCGAATAAACTAGCTTATGGTTCAGGTAAACCTGCCAGTTTACGGTAACTACGTGGGTCTTAGCTTCGGGCTCTGGAGACTCGCTGGACGACGACGACGATATTTCGATAGTACGCTCCCTTTGGGGATTAGCTCCGCTAGCACCAGTATCAGGAGAAGGCTCTTTTGGGGGCCTGCTAGCAGTCGTGAGCTTGATTTTAGGCTGTTTGGGAGCTACTAGAGCGGAGGAGGCCTTAGCCGTAGGTTTTCTCTGTCGTTTTTTGCCTACTAAAGGCGGTGGTTTCTCGATTTTTTTGCTCTTTGAACGTGCCATGGTAGGAGCTTGCGAATAAAGTCGAAATTGCCTAATTGGGATGGTGCTGGAGGTGGTAGTGCGATTGTTGGGTGAGTTTTGTCAATTATCATTAATTTTTGGTGGGGTGCGCACCAAAAGTGCATGATGCGGCTAAAATTCGCTAAAACAGGGAGTTTTCGCATATAACTGTATGCGGGTTACGGACTCGGAATTGCTATTTATCCGCAACTATCTCAGCCTTACGGAAGTACCTTGATTGACTTGAGTCCCTAATATTTCTCGCAGACAACAGCCTCGGGAGAGCAAAAGGTCCAGACAGAAATGATGTAGCTTCAGCACCCGCCGCTGATATCTGTCCAGGGTTGAAATAGGGTACTTTCCTTTGAGCCGGAATGTGCCCCATGAGCCAGTGGCTCTCCAGAAGTTTCTGAATTGGCCTCTCTAACCTTCTCGGAAAGGTGTTCGGAGAGCACCTCCGCATCAAACATCGGCAATTTTATGGCCAGCTGTAGCTACCTTCAATATCTCCTTTTCCATGCCTTCGACAAGAACAACCTTTATACCAGCATCTTCCAATTGTTTCCTTCCAGTATTCTCGCCCACGAACTTCTCCGGTTCTTTAACCCCAACATATACAGTTTCTATGGCGTTGCCCAACCGCAGTATCCTTTCCACACATGGTAAATTCCCACTTAATCTTTTGAAACAGGGCTCCACGGTAGTGTATAACACGGTCTCCCGAGGCAAGATATCCCCTAATAATTCCTCCGGAACGTTGTGAGCCTCGGCCAATTTTATAAAGCAGCATTGTTCCGCATGGGTATTGCCCTCGCATTCGAGTGTGTAACCGGATGCGAGGATGGAATTAGTCTTGGCATCGACCAGGAGCGCTCCGACCCGATAGTTCGTAGGTTTAGGAGGTGACTCCTGTGCAAGAGCCAGAGCCCGGCGCATATATTCCAAGTGTCTGTCTGGCTGCGACGCCATTGTTTGCTATTATTAGCTGTAGCCCAGGATCTTTGAAGTGTCTGTCAGGGTTGATCCTGCAAGGACCTGTGGTGAGGCGGCTGGATCCGATCGACTCGAGACCTCAGATGTTTTGGAAGACGGAATGGGATGTCGGTGTTGATGATCGTGGAGTCGGATGATTTTAGGTGCTGAATGTGATTTGGCAGAAAGAAGCTCACCGCCCTGGACGGGGAACGTCACTCCGTACAGTAACCCCATGTGACGTAGTAGCGAAGCTGCAAAGTCTCAATAACTGCAATGTGATGGCGACCGATGAACCAGATCTTGAAAACCTCTGCACGTGCTCGTATTTGAGTTCGAGCTACATATTTTCCTTGCACTCTAGACGGTACCCTTCCTCACAGTCTGCTCCAACGTATCCGGGCAAGAACCAGCTCCCAGGTCTCCGGAACTTACGGATCAGCAAAAGCCATAGAAACAGCCCACGCACACAAGCCCACTCGGCCTCGCCTCAGTCAACCTTTCAGATGAACACATGGAACGGCCTAGGACATGTCTGACCCTGCGCTCCCGAGAATCAGGGTGACCGATGCTCAGAAGGCCGAGGGGGGCACATCACCTGTTGACACCCCGTCAACCACCACGGAAGGCGGACAATCAGCTCGTCCGAGAAGCGCGACATCCTCAGAAGGTATGTCCCGTTAGATACCCAGGCAGTTCAGCACTCCAGATAGCTTCAACAGCTCTGTCAGACATATCAAATGATATGGCTTATCCTTCTGGTTGTGGTGCTTATGCTTACTAGAATCCTTACAACAGGCAACGCACAATCCAATGGCAAGAAATCACCAATCAACTTGATAAGGAATACTTCGAGCAAAGATGCCAGCGGTACAAAGACTACAGTGGGTCCCGGGCGGCCCTCAACTGCCATTGACCCTCTTTCCCATGTACGTTCTTGTTAGATGCAGGCCCCGTGTATTCGTCCCATGACACGGAATTTGCGCATCCCCCCCCCTCAACGGCAGAACCAACCAATTCCGATCGCTGACTTTGCCATAGCACATCCTTAAGAGGACCAACACCGAGAATACCATACCTCAAAAACTACGGAATAGCGGGGGCCCGGAAAGTCCAAATGCTGACATTGGAAGCCCAACAAGCCCTGATATTGCGCCCCCAGGGAGACAACTAACACCCGAAATCTCTCGAAGTGATAGTAATCTTGCGAAGGAGAAGAAGTAGGTGTCTCTAAATTTCACACGCTCGGAGCGTCGGCCTACTGAAGTCGGTGGCTTACTTATTTGCTTATGGGACAATACATGCTCGCTAATTACAAGCCTATAGGAAAGGTGTCTCGTTCCTTAGTAGGTTCTCCATCATCGGTGGGAAGAAGAAGGATCAATCGCCAGATATCGACGATGATGAATCGGAGGCGGGTGAAAGGAGAGACGAAGGCATGAACGCCGCTGTGTTCTCTTCTTCAATCGGTGCGAATGGGTTTATCCCGCAACACAAGGAACCGCCTCGATATATCAAAGTGCGGGCTCATAATAAGAAGGAACGGGAGTTCAATCGCATGTTCTTGGCGCAGGAGTTGAGCGGGACAAAACATAAAGCAAGTGATGAGAAAGTTCCGGGTTTGACTACCACGGAAATAAATGCAAGCAGCGCACACAAGTTATCGAAGTTGCCGAAGACGAGCGGAGCAGTGTGGTCAATAGAACTCAGCAAGGATGGCAGGTATCTTGCGGCAGCTGGCAGAGATCAGGTTGTCAGAGTGTGGGCCGTCATCTCGACACCGGAGGAAAGGCATACACACGAGCATGAAGAAGACATATCTTCGAATACTTCTGGAGTCGAACGATTGAGCGCACCCGTATTCAGATCTAAGCCCGTACGAGAGTTTGAAGGGCACACGGGCGATATATTAGACCTAAGTTGGAGCAAGAACAATTTCTTACTGTCATCCTCTATGGATAAAACAGTTCGTTTATGGCACATTTCAAGGCAAGAATGCCTGTGCACCTTTCGACATAAAGATTTGTAAGATTCTTTTTAAGTGCGCTCTACTCAGGTTGGGTAGTGCTCACTCCATCATAGTGTTACATCCATAGCCTTTCACCCCACCGACGATAGGTTCTTTCTCGCTGGGAGTCTGGATAGCATATTACGATTATGGTAAGAGATTTTTCGTTTTATCACATGAGGGCCCCCTCTACCTCCTATTACTGCTGACTCTTTGACAGGTCTATTCCTGACAAAAGTGTAGCGTTCTGGAATCAATTACCAGACCTCATTACAGCTGTTGCCTTCTCCCCGGATGGCAAGACCGCAATGGCCGGAGTCCTTAGCGGACTCTGTTTGTTTTATGAGACCGAGGGTTTGAAGTATCATACTCAGATCCATGTTCGATCCTCACGAGGGAAGAATGCCAAGGGCAGCAAAATCACCGGAATCCGGACGACAACCTTTCCCCCAGATGACCCGGAAGGAGAAGTCAAGTTACTCATTACGAGCAATGATTCGCGGGTCAGGTTATACAACCTGAGGGACAAATCACTGGAAATGAAATTTAGGGGACATGAAAATACCTGCAGTCAGATCAATGCTAGCTTCAGTGACGACGCTCGATATGTCATTTGCGGCAGTGAAGATCGCAAAGCATACATCTGGGATACGAGTAGCTTGACCGATGCTGAGAATAAAGACAAAGTGGGCGTCGAGGTTTTTCAGGCCCATTCAGATATGGTTACAGCTGCCGTTATTGCCCCCTTGAAGACCCGTCAACTACTAAGCGGTTCCCTTGATCCAATCTACGATCTCTGCAATCCCCCTCCTGTAACGTTGTTATCAAGGGAAGAGTCCACTGCGTCTTCGATGCCTGCTATCGGTTCGGAAAAGCGGCACTCAGATCCCGTCAGCGAGCCTCATATCAAAAAGCCTGAAGAGTCGCCTGCGTATCTCGCAAGATCGTCACATAACGATGGCTTGATTCTTGTCACTGCGGATTACCTAGGAAACATCAAGGTCTTCAGATGTGACTGCGCTTCAAAGCGCCGATTGGAGTCTTGGGAGACAGGTTCGACTTTCTCCAAGAAGATGCTTGGAAGGTCAAATAGTATCATGACTCGCACTTCAGGAGGGTCCCATTCTCGAAGAAACTCGCTCTCGCAAAATTCTCTAGCTGGACCACCTACTGCTTCGGATCATATCCTGTCCTGGCGGAATAATGTCACGACGAAGGATGACGGCAGCATCAGAAGTCTAACGAATAAAGCACCTCGAAGCGATCGAAGCATATCTCCAGGGAAATTCAGCAGGACTTCCTTCCAATCGCCATCTTCCTCATCACAAAATAATCTTGCTAGCGCAGCTCGACAACAACCATACTCGTCTACACCATTGATATACGGAGCATCGAGTGTGTCAACGACCAGTCCACCACCAAGCATTCACAAAGTAACGAGTGCAGAGAGAAGTCAACCACCAACTCCAAGCTTCAGTATTCGTCGGAATAGCGGCAGCGACGACAACCCCTTGCGGATTGATGCTTCAGGAAAGAGCTACCAGTTCTGGAATGTAGCAGCTTGGAAGAAGGAAGTCAATCCAGCGCGTGACCCTGGCAAACTCGATCCAGCAGATAGACCACCGATGGACCGGCTAGGCAGCGTCGTCAGTAAACTGAGTTCAGATGAAGGGTCTCCTGAGCTAGAGGAAGAGGATAGCGATGGAGAAGCATTGTCTTGCAAGCGGTGTGGAGGGAAAGATTTCAGGGCGCGGAGGGTAGCTGGGAAGGGCCGGAAACTTGTGTGTAAAGCTTGCGGGACAACGGTCGATTAAATTAGATGAGTTACGAAACTTGGATGGGGAATGGAATTTTGTATATATAACAGTGACGTTGAAGGACGTTGGTTAAAGACGCTTGATGAGCGCCTGATATCCCGAGAAACGATGAATTCAGAGTTAAGAGAAACCGAATTCAAGCAGATCCCTCTCTCTTTCCCTATCTCTCTGAGCAAACACACAATTTGCACGCATCTCCACATACCCTCTGTATCACACACTGAACCTTGCATTCTATGGCGGCATTTGCAATCTGCAGAGAAAGTGTAATAGAGATTCTGGCACCACATTGTCGGGGCATCTCGGACGGTTTACCTAACACCGACTCCGGGTTCTCATTTCGTTACAAATCGACGTACCGATTGCCATTCCAAGTTCACTGTAGGAGGAAGGCACGGGAGGGACCGGCGTGACTTCGCTAGCAGGCGATAATGCTCGTGAGTGGGATTGCAGATCATTGCCAGCTGATTGGGACAATGGGACGGGTGGAAGCGCAATACCCGGCAAAAGCAGCAGGGGGAGCGAACCCTCGCCTTTCTCCGTGAGATCTCCTAGGAGGTGTTGAGGAAGGGAACATACGATTGCAATGGGAGAGGATATAAACACCGGTTGATAGACTTTCAAAAACAAAAAAATCACTTCTGGTAATTAATGTACTATCCTCTATCTACACAATATATATCTGAATTTGAGCAGCTTCATTGGTTTGATTAGAATTTGCGTTCTACAGAGAGAGATAAGTACAACATGGCAACAACAATGCAACACATACCCGCCTCGTCCCTCGAAGACCTCCCCTCTCGCATCGCATACCTCTCCTCCTTCCTCTCACTCACAGCCGAAGATGGAGAGGCGCTGCTAGCTTCCAAACCGCTCGTTGCTCCCCTCGTGCCCGCGATTTTAGATGCGGTGTACACGAAGCTATTGAGTTTCGACATCACGGCCCAGGCGTTTGTTCCCAGGAATACTGAATATGAGGGCGAGACGGTGAAGAGTGTGCAGGAGCTTACGATGAGCCATCCGCAGATTGCGATGAGGAAGGACTTCTTGAAGGTTGGTGGTCTTACTTGCCCCCTTCCTCCCCTTTGATATATTCATATGAAATGGGGCTGGAGCTGACAATTACTAGAATTATCTTGTGAAATTGGTATCGACGAGTGATCTCTCGCCGCAAAGCCCGTTCTGGGCTTATCTCAACAATGTTGGGATTATGCACACCGGCAAACCGGGCTTCAAGCATAGAGAAAAGAGGCCAGACTTGAGAGTCGAGTATATTCATATGGGTGCTCTGCTTGGATATGTTGTTGACATTGTCGTGGGAGCGGTGATGGAGATGGGTGAGATTGACAATGTGATGAAGTCGAGGGTTATTCGAGCACTGAATAAGGTGGTTTGGATCCAGAATGACTTGTTTGCTAGGCATTATATTGGCAAGGTGGAGGTGGAGACTTTGACGCCACCACCTGAGGAAGTAGCTGAGGGGTTGACTGAGGCGCGGAAAGGGGGATGTCCATTTTCTGGGTAACTTTTGAACGGGCTGAATGGCGTTTGGGGATTATTCTGAAGGAATGGAGTTAGATTGTAGAACATGAATCTAGGCAGACCCAGACACGTCTCTTTAATTCCATACCCAAATCAGATTGCATCCAAAGTCTATATTCGGCTGCAACTGCATTTGATGGGTGAAGATGCTGAGATGATGTTTCAACGGCCCCAGGCTAAGCATAAATCTCAAGACGACTTGGTACCGGGGAAAGGATTGCATTGATGAGTGCTTCAAGCGGAGAATAAAATGACGAGCATACATCAAACGCATGGGGAGAAACAAAATGTGGGCAGCAAATCAAATGCGATGTTGCAGGGTCATCCTTCTAGGATATAATATAACCCGGTACGAACGCATGCGGCGACGTCAGACTGTGCACTCTGCAACCACTGAATTGCAATTTTAGATGAATCTTGAAGCAGCGATTAAATGAAGGCAATGATACCCGTCTACCACACTGACGGTGCCTTGAATCGTTGACTTGCACTGGCATCTTCCCGGCAACAGTCTAGTTTGGTGATCGAGAATTGAGAAGTTGATCGAGTCTGTATGGATGAAAATAACCTCCCGAGGTTATTGATGAGAAACGGCACACAAGTTCCCAAACTCTTAGAGACTTGACTCGTCTGACGTCTACAATTTTTTCACCATTAGAGGGCTGGCTTGGACTGGATCTGGATTCATCTTGGCGCAAGGGGATGCCCCCATCTCGCCCGCATGTAATGGCGCGACATGAGATCATCGGTTTGGGGGAAATCTCAATGGGCCAACGGCGGGTCGCGTGGGAAACGGAAAGTTTGTGCATCATACAGTAGGAAAAACCGAAGAAGAGGTATAATGCGACGGATTGCCGTGAGAGTGATGAGGGTGTTGATCAGATGCTTGTTTCAGCAAAATGTGAGATCTACAGCTTCAGGGGTTCAGATGGCACAAACTTGTGCATTTCGTGCATAACTCCCTTGCTGTTTGCACAACCCGTTTCACATGAGGCCCTATCGCGCAGGCAGGCTGACTGTGCGAAAGCCCGAGAGCCCCGAGCTCCGTGCGGACAGAAAAGCGGCACTCATTTGCAATGTCCCAACTGAAGGTGCACCAGGTGGGACATTGCAAACACGTCCTCTCGAAATGTACACGTGTGTATGATAATTTACATTCAAAGTCTGCTCCCTCGGATATCTAGGAGATTCTAGACAATAGTCATTTTCTGCCCCTCTCGAGTTCAAATGTGATATGATATATTCAAAGTCCGCTCCCCTCGGACATCTAGGATATTCCGGGCGATCAGTATCTGCTCTCTCGAGTAATAAAGGTGGTCCAATTCCGACTTGGGATTGGAAATGAGTGCCGCTTTTTCTGCCCGCCGGGAACCAGGCGAGGCCTGGCCTGTCCTGGCCTGCTGAGCAAGGAGCTTCCGTAGAAGCCGTCCGTGTGAAGCGAGGGCTAGCGAGCACTAGCGAGCCAACCAGCATGCGTCTCTCGCCTCTAAGCCCCATGAGGAGCGCAATTTGCGAGAGAATTTGATGACCGTGCCCAGCGACCCCGTCAGCGGTGAAAGGAGTGAAGGAGGGAGAGTGAGAGCGAGAGCGAGAGAGCGAGGGAACGGAAGCTTCGGCGATTCACATATCGACCCTGGCCTGCCATCTCTTTTCTTCCCTCCTCTTCTCCACCAGAGCTTCCTTTTTCCTCACCTCCTCCTCCCCTCCTCTCTACCTCCACCGCTTTCTTCTGCCCTCAGTCCGCCGTTGTGTCATCGTTAGGAGGTACATCAACAGCTGGTTGTAGCTGCCTCAATATCGGTGGCGCCACCAACCGCACTCCAGAACGCGAGGAAGTCGCGAACATCTGACGCTCAACCCACTGGGCCAGAAGATCCGTTTCAACTGTATCTGCCGGTATGCAACATCTTCTCCTTCCTCCTATGGGCCCTATAATAAGGGTCAATTCGCTCATTTACCCCCGAGACTCTGTCTCGCCGAGCCTGTGCCTTTTGCAGTTACCAGTGAACTGGACTTCTTACTCCCTCTAATCACTGCACGCCTCTCTATTCCTCCCTCAAACATCTCCATTGGGCTCAATCAGGCGGCAGAGTAGTTCCAACAACTGACTGACGGGGATTTGCAGACTCAGCCCAGTCTTAATTACGCTTCACCGCTGCAATCGGGTCAGACGAGTCCGCGCCTCATTAATTTTCGACATCACCTTGAATCGATACTCCTCCGCACGCTCACGACAACGGATCTACGAGTCTCTATTTGCTGAGAGTACGAAGAAGTCCCAATTGCATACCCGCCAGCATACAATCCCATACACATCTGCTTCCAGCAGCAATTCTCAGCCTATGACCACAATGCCTCAAAGATTCCCACGAAATCCGTTTGCCAGCTCCCCAGACACAGCGGTTGTTATACCGCCATCCGACAAGCCTACGAGTCGGAGGCCCTCGACATCGAAGGCCAACAGATTGACTCAATTCTTCTCTTCCTCGCCGAAGAGCAAGGAACAGCAATCTGCGCACCAGGCTCTCCTCTCTGCGGTGGCGGCGCAACAGCAGCATCTCCTGAATAACCCATCCCCACACATCAGCGCTCCGTCTCTGTCATTACCGACCATCTCTCTCTCCACAGCGAAGGCAGGCGAGGCTAATATGGACGAGCCCCCAACTACACTCTTCCAGCCACCTTCAATTGCAGAGGCAAAGCGACAAGCACGAGTGGATGCACAGTTCGGGCCCCTAGGAAGCCAAAACCATCGATATGTGAGCAAGCACATGGGAGCGGAGCTCGAGGAGCCCATTATCGACGAACCACCCTACTACTACCTCTTGACTACCTACATCAGCTACCTCGTTCTCATAATTTTCGGCCACGTTAGAGATTTTTTCGGCAAGCGATTCAGACCAGATCATTACAGACACTTAAAATCCGCCAATGGCTACGCTGCCCTGAATAGCGACTTCGACAATTTCTACGTGCGAAGACTGAAATTGCGAATTGATGATTGCTTTGCGCGACCAATCACGGGAGTTCCAGGCCGATACATCACATTGATGGACCGCAAAACAGACGATTTTAATGAGCATTTCCAATTCACCGGCACATACACGGAAACCCTTAATATGAGTTCGTACAACTATCTCGGATTCGCTCAATCAGAAGGACCTTGCGCAGATGCTGTGGAAGAGACCATCAAGAAATATGGCATTAGCGCTGCAAGCCCCCGTGCAGACGCAGGTACATCGGACTTGGCCCTGGAAGTGGAAGACAGAATTGCCAAATTCGTCGGCAAACCATCAGCTATGGTTTTCTCAATGGGATTCGCAACAAATGCGACTTCGTTCCCAGCCTTGGTTGGCAAGGGATGTCTCATTATCTCTGATGAGCTGAACCACGCCTCTATCCGCATTGGAGCCCGTCTTTCCGGAGCCATGATCAGCTCCTTCAAGCACAACGATATGGGAGATCTCGAGAAGAAACTGCGAGAATCAATTTCCCAAGGCCAGCCCAGAACGCACCGTCCATGGAAGAAGATTCTGGTCGTTGTCGAGGGTCTCTATTCCATGGAAGGAACTATGTGCAACCTTCCCGGTCTTCTCAAATTGAAGAAAAGATACAAGTTCCATCTTTTCGTTGATGAAGCTCACTCCATTGGTGCTCTTGGTCCTCGCGGCCGTGGCGTTTGCGACTATTTCGGCATTGACCCAGCTGAGGTTGATATTCTGATGGGCACTCTGACAAAGTCATTCGGCGCAAACGGAGGTTATGTTGCCGCAGAGAAGCACATCATCGACAAGCTCCGCGCCACCAATGCAGGAACCATCTACGGCGAATCACCTACCCCTCCGGTTCTCATGCAAATTCTCAGCGCTCTCAAGATTATTGCCGGCGAGCTCAACCCTGGACAAGGTGAAGAACGTCTCCAACGTATTGCCTTCAATTCCCGCTACTTGCGTCTTGGATTGAAGCGTCTTGGATACATTGTCTATGGCCATGACGACTCTCCCATCATTCCTATTGTTCTCTACAACCCTGCCAAGATGCCCGCGTTCTCCCACGAAATGCTCCGCCGAAAGATCTCCGTCGTTATCGTCGGATACCCAGCCACTCCGCTCATTTCCTCCCGGGCCCGCTTCTGCGTCTCCGCTGCTCACAATAAGGATGACATGGACCGCCTCCTCGCGGCTTGTGACGAAATAGGCAACGTCCTCCAGCTCAAATTCTCCACCGGTATCGCCGGCGGCGCGGAGCATCTCCCAGATGGCGTGACTCCTGAGATGGAGAAGGAGTGGCAGAAGGCGAATGGCTTGCAGGGTGTCGTCAAGCCACCTCGATGGTCATTACGAGAGATCATCGCGAACGGTGTCCAGGATGTCAAGCAGCCACTTCGGTGATCTGATCTCGTCCCTGCTGCGGAAGCCTCACCGAGGCTGCTGGGACCAGGATCCGGATTGCTGGTGGTGTGGTCAGCCTTGCACTCCCAGCTACCGGTATCGACTGCAAGCCATCGTGTCTCAGATGCCGTGCGGAGCTGCAATACCCATGCTTCGAACCGAGCCGCCCCCCTAGCCCTTGTACATTACCTGTTCTATTACAATCGTTCTTATTCAATTCGATTCGAAGCGGCACACGCCGAAGATACCCTTTGCCCGTTGTTGCCCGTTTAGGAGGTAGCTTCAGAGGACGATAACGTCTTGGGTTTGAAGAAATTTGCATTGCCCTGGCGTTTTTAAAACACCACGGTACCTCACTCGCTTGTTTTCCCTTTCTGTGCCTAGGGTGAAAGAGCTTGCTGGAATTGGGGTAATTATTAATATTTAATACTCAGATGAGTGATGGGTGGTGGGGCGCGCAAGGACGGCCATGGTTATGGACCGCATTGGTATTGTAAATAGGAGGCTGATGGCTGGTGTTCTTGAGTGGATGGATGGATGGAGTGATGAGTAGAGTGAATAGATGAATATAGAATGAGAAACCGGATTTCTCTTACCTTTGTGTCTAGCTTGCTCGTGACGTGCAGGCTGTCTGTAGATTGACAGGCCATCGAAGCCATCTTATATGAAGAGACAGGCTTTCAATATCCAAGATGTTTAGGTTCTGACCTAGCCTCATCTCTGTCGGAGCGATCTTCTCACCGAGTCGTGCTTTAACTCAATGTCCTGGAATTTTCAAGATGTGATAGGATCTCGTGGATTCGCTTCCAAGGCTACCGTAATTTCAACCCATGCCGCTGAGGATGTTCGACGAGGATCAATGCTTTGCTTGATCCCCTGTGCCCATCGTCTTAATTACCACAAGCTCAAACCAAGAAGTGCAAATTGATTTTTGGGATAAGAAATCACGGAAACGGGTGGTTCGAGTCGAGATATGTTCCAAGATTGCTTTAAGTTGGGTTGAAGTGAAGTGACAACGTACGATTGCTTGTTTGGGTGTGATGAGTAGAAAAGTGAAAACATCCTTGCCCCTGAAGATGCTACTCTAGCAACAAAATTGAGAGATACTTACCTTTGAACTTACCATCCTTGCAATTGCACTTCTATTCATTTCAAGAGTGAGTAACTCAAAGGAGTGAGCTTATTGAGACCAGAAACGCCCAGTCTGGGAGAGATCTCATGTGCAACAAGGCCCGTTCGTGCTTTAGCCTGGTTCCTCAATAGAATACATCGCAACTGGGATCTTCGAACTGTATATCCGAACGGCTAAGCGCATGACACGCAACTCTCTGCACGAGGGCCGGGCCTGCTCCCTCGAGCTAGTGAACGACATCCGCGTGGCAAAAAGGTTGATCGTCGTGAGTGGTTCACGGACACAGCACCCACGTGGCGGTAAATACTTCTCGGAGGATATCTGTCGGTGCGAGTTTTGCCATTGATCTTCGTGATAGGGAACAGCGAAGCACCTGAAGGGGAAGCCCCGTTGTTGAGCCTCAACTACTTTGGGAGACTGAATACGAGAGGTTGAGGCTCTGAAACGTCCGAGAGGAGGGCGAATGCTTCTGATACTGACCAATAATAGGCAGTTGGCAGTCTGATATGCGGAACTTCAGAAGAGCACATCGACATGAGCTGATCGTCGCTGCCCAACTCGGACTCTTCCTGCTTCGCCACCGTCTCGATTGAGATGATCAGTCGAGGTTCCCAGTATCTGATGTGCTGTTTAAGCAAACTTGAGGCTCTGCTCGAGCATGAAGGGTAATCAAACTGCCCACGACGCAAAAGTGGGTTGATGCTCGCAGATGTATTGAATTGCATTGCTGCCCAACTGTCTTGATCGAAACATATTTGCATACAGTTTTATGAAACATTAACCAACCGTTCAATCAACATTCTCTTACTTGTCACTTGTGCTCAGTGAGGTTGATGACCTCTGTTGTCCAGGAGAAACAATATGAAGGCGGCCAACTAGCCGGCCTGCCGTGAGAGACTCTGCTGCCGTGCACCCAATACCATGGAAACTATCTAAGCTTCATCACAACGCGGATGCGCTGCAGAAAATCCCCTTCCGCATGTACCCCGTAGCACATACCTTCAGATCCTATTCCCGACGTAGCATTCGCACCGTAAGCAAAACACAAATCGATCCCCCGCATCGGCGCATCATCTGCGTACAACCTTTCCCCTCAATAACCTGTTTGGCTGATCTCGGGATGATCGCTTCTGCAGTGCAACGTTCGTTCGCCTTACATTTTCTGTGGCTCACAGGGCCTGGAATATCCAATATTGGTGTGGTAGACTAGTTCCTGATTGTGATTTGTGAGGACCAGTTCTCAGTTTCATGTGAATAGGTTGAGCTCAGCCAGTAAGATGGATGTGGAAAGCAACGTCGGGTGCGAACTGGTCACCTGCATCAAGACAGCACCGAAGGACCGGTGGTTGGCTCCTGTGCATCGCTCAGTGGCGAGGAACTTCGGGGAGGGAGCGAAAGTCAATCAGCATGAGCATCGCTTCGCTGAGGAAGGTTTGGAGGGGGTATGTGCGGGGTTTGCTCTCTCGTTTCCTCCCGTATCACTGCGGTTCTGTCCTTCGTGTCGTTTATCCTTTCTTGGCGATTGGCGACCTCCCAATTCTTCATAATCGAAGAGCTTGCTAAGTTATGTTTCATTCTTCGCCCAGCCCTGGGTGTCGTATCATGCAAAGGATCCAAGATCGAGGTTTTACAATCGGGGGCTTGACTGCTCTGCCGTCCATGCATGTGGCTGTTGATGGCTGCATACCATGGGGCGTAAGTCCTGGGCGTCGGAGGCCCCCAATTTTTGAGGATGATAGAATGGATGACAGAAGCACTGAACAATGGAAGCCACCATGGCATCTGCAAAGTGGATCGGTCTTGCACAAGGTTGTGGACTGTCTCTGGCGTTCTCGGGGCTGTGCTTTGCATCAAAGCGGTAAGGCCTAACGTGGGGAAAGACGCTGTCATCTAACGACTACGGCGCTTTTGACAGGTCCTTTTTTACTTTTCCTAAGTTCTGCGGCATACAATATCTCCCGATACGGAATGTTCAAGAGAAAGTCTCGATCTGGGGCCAGCCTGCATATGCACTGCACAGACATGACTCTTCAAAGTCAACTGGAGCGTCAACGCGTTTGCTGAGCTGACGCATCGATCGCAGCTTGACAAAACCCCAAAGTGAACACCCGTTTGGTGGTCGCTTTCGAGACCGTAGACGTGTCCATGCTGTTGTCGAAGTTGCTAGCTAGCCGGGCGATCTTCGGTGACCGACATCAAAACCCATTCTTGCTTCATGCTGTGAACGGTCGAAGATGAAGTAGCCGTTATCTGTTCCCAGAGCTTCTGATTTGCAGGAAGACGTGCGTAGAAGGCCGGCGGTCCGGTTTCTCGAAGCTCGGTGAGGCAGAAGGGAAGGAGAGACATCTTGTGCTCTCTCTGGCCGGGCACCGTGAAGGTGGTGTGCAATCATGGTTCGCAATTTTGCCTCGCAGAATATTGATCCTTTGGAGGCAGCACGCACACTGGCGGAAGAACTCAAGTCGGTTCTCGGGCAAGCTAGCAAGCTGACAACCTGGCAACCTGGGCGAGGAATTCATTTTGGGGCGCTCGGACTGGGGATGCTTCGAGCTGAAGGAAGGAGAGAGATCGTTTTGGATATGCGGTAACGGTATTCGTCTCATTAGAATACTGTACATTGTCACCTGAAGCAGTTGAAACGCGGGCTCGCCAATTGGCGTCGCGCTGACATCGACGACGTCGTCTCGAACCTCTGCAAAGTGATCACTCACACCTACCCCTTTTCCATATTATTCGAGTGCATCGGTCACCCACCAATGGCAACGGCTGAATTGAAGCGTATCAGGGAAGTGAGGGCCGAGAAAGCAGAATACTTTGCCATATATCGCCAAGGGGTGCAGGCAGTCGCCCTGTGAAGCCCACCAGCCGGCTCCGTCAGAGCTGAGAATCAAATCCGTCCCTATACGAAGCACCAGCCAGCAGAACTGTGATACTGTAGTCGCCCCGGCGAAGTGATAATCCCGTGTGCTCGCAAGGTTCGCTCGCGCGCCCGTCGCAGGGCGAGACAAGAAGCCAGAGGCTCGATCCTTTGGATCTTGAGTGGTTGCCTGGCCATCCTGCACAGCCTTAGGGTCATTCGCAGCAAGCCTGCATGAGCCACGAGAGGGGGCCCCTGCTCCACCAATATCGGGCGAGGGGCGTGGGAAGACACACACGAGAGTGCGATCGAAGAGAACGAAGTCTTGCTGTTCTGTAGCTGGCTCGAATTTTGTGCAATCCGGATGCAGAGAGCAGGAGGCGCGCCAGAGCAGGGCAGAGCAGGGCAGAGCAGGGCAGAGCAGAGCAGAGGACAGCTCCATCGTTCCGTCGTTTTGGCGGTGATGCGCTGTAGCTCCTACCTGGTGCACTGTACTCGGTGTCCTGAATTGCTTCCTGTACGTAGTTTTATGTTGGCGAGTCGGAGCCGGACTTGTTGCGCGAGGGCGCCCGCAGTGCGTAACCGAGCATTGCTCTTCTCTGCATTGGTGTGGGCCAACGAATTGGATCGGGACGACACGACCCCGCCGAGCCCGTGGGCGATCCTCCTCCACTCCCACTCCTCAGATACTGTTCAAATAATCGGTGCCTTTGGGAATGGGAAAAAGCCACCGCTCCTGCAGCTCTAGGGTTACGCATTCTTATGTACTTAACTCTGATTGCCCACCTTGGCTCCCACACACCTCTCTCCTCCCACCTCTCACCTCTCACACCCTCCCGAAGCTACCGCCTACCGCCGACCGTCGACCGCTTTTCGCCCGCCTCACTTTGGAAAAAGACAACCGCTGTGCTGTGCTGTGCAGTGCGGCTCTGGTGCTCGCCCCTCCCGAGAGCTTAATAGCCTCGCCCCTCGCCCGTCGCCTTGGAAATTCCCCTTCTTCCCCAACTTCACTTTCGTCGCCCGGCCTCATCATTGCAAAGCTTCACTTACTCATCCACACTACCTACCAACGACAATCTTCGCCGCTATGTCACGCCCCCCACCTCCTCCACCCCCTCCAGATGTTCGGGGAAACCCCGCAATGGGCCAACGCCCTCCTCAACCCCCCCCTGGACCACAGGTTCCCAGGCCTCCTCCTCCCGGCATGCCCATGCAGCAATTGCCAATTCGACAGCAATCCATTCGCATCCAGGACATCACGCCTCCAAAGATGATGGACGAGTCCGCTTGTCTCAAAAAGCTGACGACATACTCCGCCCACACTATTCGGAAATGTCTTCCTCGCGATCCGAAGAAAGAAGGAAGAGGGACCTGGGCGAGATCCGAAATTATCGAGGAGAGATGGGCGCAAGAGGATATCATTAAGCAAATCAAGAAGCTTAGTGAAAGAGGGCGAAGCGTAGCCGACAAGAAGAAAGCACTGATGCCGAACCAGCAAGGTCAAGTCACAACTCTTGTCGACAACCTTGCGTCCACAGAAGTAGACCGCGCCTTCGAGTGGTCACTTGTTCAGCTCGATAGCGTCACGAAGCCAATCAGCGTCTTCAGAGGAGGGAAAAAGCGTGAAGCGTATGAAACCGTCTCCATGATCGCTTTCGTCAAGCGGTCACCACGCAAAGACCTTAACCCTGTCATACTATTTCAAAACATCGAAAAGATGAAAGCTGATAGTATGCGGCCTCCTCAACAACCCCAGGGACAACCAGCCGGTCCCGAACCCATCGAGATAATCCAGGTTAATGGCGGTGACAAGGACAAGGCGCCCAAAGGGAGATCCAAGAGTCGGGAGAAGAAGTACCACGGGCGTGACGACTCGAGTAGCGGGGACTCTTTTGACTCCGACACTGGCAGTGATTCATCGTTCACCGGCTCGGATTCCATGGACACCTCGATTTCTTCGAACTCCCATAGCCGCAGAAAACAGAACCACGGCAAACCGCCCTTCCGGAGTCACAGCAGGCCTCGGGAGCAACCTCGGGAGCATCGAAAAACATATTTCCTGGAGCATCGAGCTCACTCTCCAGAGCTGCATTACGACCCCCATGGCGGGTCGCCTCGACCTTACGTGGTGCCCGATGTCCCACCACGTCCCATCCCCACTGCTCTTCCTACGTCGGATCCGGTCGCGGCTGCATATCACGCTGGAAGAGTCGATGCCGAAGCAGAAAGATTCGGTTCTGCTGACCGAGTCATGCCGAGACCTGTCGAGCGGGTTATCGAGCGTGTGAGACCTGTTCCTGTCATCTCATACGGACCTACTACTATGGAACATCGCTATTCGGTTCCGAATAACTATGCTGATGATCGATACCTCGATGACCTTCGACGGGATGACATGCTCAGGCGGCGAGATGACATGTTCAGGCGGCGAGAACGAGACGTCGAAGAATACATTGTCGAAGGCCGACTTGACGGCCAACCCGATGGACGTCGACCGTCCGATTTCGACATAAGAGACTCTTTCTATGAGCGAAGACCGGAGCCGGTGGTATGGAACAATCGCTATCCGTTCGCTCCAACACAACTTCGGCGTCGGTATCCTCATGATGTTGACAGCAACAGGGGCTGGTAAATTCAAGTAGCTTGATTTTCAACCCTTTCCTTTCCGTCTCCTATAGATTGGGACCGCAAGGAGGAGCTCGGGTCTTCTGGTGCAATTTCAGTTCCCAAGAATGTATTTTCAATGGCCCTATTTATGCGTCAGCGCAGTTCAATGTATTTGGAGTGGAATTACTCTGTATCTATCGAATTATTTATATCCGTCTGTTACCTTGGTTGGTTTGGGCAGGATTTCGTCGGGAAGGGCAACGATTAATGATTCCACATATCCCTCAGATATTATAGCTGGTGTACAAATAAAACAGCACAAGGAAAATCTTTTACACAAGTATGACTTACCTCTTCAACGCGTGCCTTGGAAAAAGCCTTGAGAACGCCGTCTCCGTTGAGCGGACCTCTCTTTATATGCGTGACTTTTGAGGATGGGGGCGTGGGATGGTCCACGACGATTTGAGCAGATTCCTCTGCATGACTGCCCGAAATCTTTTGTTTCTGCAAATCATATACCTGGCCACGCTGTCAATCATGCACCTCGATCCAATTGAAGCCTAACAGAACAGCTCGCTGGCAAACCGGCAGGGGCTCCCCGCAGCGGGAGAACTTAAACTTCGAGTCCAATGACCAATTGAGAGATCCTGAGATATGAGACGGCGAACCCATTGGTTCCAGGAAATTTGATTTCGAGATGCAACGAGCCGATTTGCCTCTGTTGTTGAGGGAGATGTCCAGAGAAAGGTTTGCAACACGCACGTGAAGCCATCCCTGAGCTCTTCGGGCCCAATGACGAGAACTCGGTAGCGGGGTTTTTTCCACCCCTCCCTCACCGGGTTCTACCGACAGAGATGCAGGTTGCAAACTTTTTGATAGCAACCTCGACCATAAATCTCCTGAAATTCTCTCAAAAAAATCACCAAACCTGTTCCCAGGCTCTCCAAAACACCAATTGCAACCATGGCCCGCCAATTCTTTGTTGGTGGTAACTTCAAGATGTCGGTTTCTCTTGGTGGTGTGCGGGATGTTGAATTGCATGATCTGAATGAAAGCTGATTGTTGAGGATAGGAATGGCTCTGTTGAGGCCATTAAGAAGATCATCGGATATCTCAACGATGCAAAGTTGGATCCTAATACCGGTTCGTTAAGTCTGGTGCTTCGATCTGCCCCTTAGTGGAGACACAATTCGCCTCACCTCTGAGCTACCCCTCTCGCCAGAGCTGCAAAGATTCTTTGAAAAGTTGCTAATAGAGATGATTGATAACAGAAGTCGTTATTGCTCCACCGGCTCTCTACCTCCTCCTTGCCCGCGAGCACCTCAAGCCTGGCCTAGAGGTCGCAGCCCAGAACGTCTTCGACAAGCCCAACGGTGCCTTCACGGGCGAGATATCCGTCGATCAACTGAAGGACAGCAACATCACCTGGACTCTGCTCGGCCACTCGGAGCGCCGTGTGATTCTGCAAGAGGATGACCAATTCGTCGCGTCCAAGACAAAGGCTGCTCTTGATGGAGGCATCGGTGTTATTTTCTGCTGTGGAGAGTCATTGGAACAACGAGAGAGTGGCAAGACAATTGATGTCGTTACAATGCAGCTGAAGGCTGTTAAGGATAAGGTTTCAGACTGGTCCAAGATTGTCATTGCATATGAGCCGATCTGGGCTATTGGAACTGGAAAAGTTGCGAGCACTGAGCAGGCACAGGAGGTCCATGCTGCTATCCGATCGTGGCTGAAGAAGGAAATTAGCGAGAAGGTCGCAGAGGAGACAAGGATCATCTATGGTGGTAGCGTCAGTGAGAAGAATTGCAAGGACTTGAGCAAGCAGCCTGATATTGACGGATTTTTGGTTGGTGGAGCTTCGCTCAAGCCTGCTTGTGAGCTGCCTCTTTCTCTTGCCTTATTTTATTCAGTACTGACGTTTTGCAGTTGTCGATATTATCAACAGCCATTTGTGACTACATGGACTTGAGAAAGGAGATTCACGGCTGTGAAGTGGCGTTACGAATCATGACATGAGCGAGTGAGGTGCCCAGGGCAGTTGTAAATAGCTCTACTCAACTACCTCCTACTTCCAAACCTCTTAGTTCTGTGTCTGCTTTCTTCATAGATATAGCCTCCACCAACCCACACATTGTTCTTCATCCCCCCCTCCAAGTATCCAGAAAGTCTTCTTCGACCCGGAAAATAAGCCAAGACAGTGGCTTTTTATGCCTCCACAAAATACTTGTTTTTTGAGGCTCCTCAACCTTCTCCGAGTCATACTGCGCCTGGTCATGAGTCCCGTATTGAGGCGTCTCTCCGAACATCACACACTCTCCTGGGCTATTGGGCAGACTTTCATTCTGCCTGCAGCAGTAGCGGTCCTCGAAGAGGTTGTCTTTGGAATACTAAGGCTCATCATAGCCTGCCTTCGGTGGATTTTCTGGAGTATTAGGTGGGTTCTTGTCTGCACACTCGTCTACTTTGGCAAACGACTGTTGCTCGTGAGCATTGTTCCGCAAGGAGATCGAGTATCGCAATGGTAATCAACTCGGAGGCCGGGTTGTTCGGTAACAATTCTGGCCCAAGTCCATAGTTTCTCGCAAGGGAATGGCAACTTGATGAAATGATGTTTAAATACAAACGCTGGCCAGGTGCTTTCGCCTCTCTCTTCTACGAACAGCAACTCTGCTCTCTCTAGGCCAATCCTTTTATCTAGACATGGTAAACGCGCATGTATGCCTTTGAGATGAGCTGTGACCTTACAAATCGTGGTCAGCCTAGAAACAGTTGAAATTGTTCAGATGCCCAACTCCTCTGTACCCAACGGATTACGAGTGAACCAAGAAGCGGTGGAGATTCAGAATATGTAAGATACTGAAATTAAACGGGATTCAAGAAGACTTCAAGAACGAGGAACATAAATTGCAATTGGGGCGTTGAGCAGAGAAACTGCCCGCTAACAGTCAGAGAGGAGATATTTCCACTGATACGGGGTTTTGCCGAGCACTGTAGATATCTCCTGCAATGCTGGGACTGGTCTCAACATCTTTTACATTGTATTGCCGAGAAAGACGCAGAGACTCCTGCTTCAAAGAGGCTGCAATTCCCTGACTTATTCTCAAGCAAGAGAGCTCAGGAGTATAAACTTCTGTCAGTCTCCAAAACGCCGTCGCCAATGCACACACATATGATACACGTATCTATTTCATCTAGTCCTCCCTCATACGGTAATGCCGCCGCCATAATAAGGACTCCATACGCCTCTTACACTCTCGTTGATACTCTTCACTGGCTTTGTCACTCTCTTCAACTTCTCTCCGCTAGCATCCCGTAGCAGTTCCGCTTTCTGCATTATCTGTTCCTTCTGTAGATTCCGCACACATATAGCCTTTTGTCGTCCACCAATGTAATGTCCGATGATGACTGGGTGTCTTCGTGGGCGTGGGGAGACTTCGATTTCGATTTGAGGGTTTGCAACGGCGAACCTCTGGAGAGAATTGCGAAGGAAAGAGCTGTGAATGTTAGCAACCGAATTGAACAGATGAGAGACGGGTAAGCATACTTCATTCCCCTTGAGCTGCCGGCCCAGTCACAGTAATGAAACGAGAGTTTGTGACATTGGAGGATGAAAGCTCCCACCCCATTCTGCGGATTCATTAGCACATGCACGGGTATTCATCTTATCTCCATTCATACCTGGGAGACAGTCACCTTCTTTAAACCTCTCACAGTCATCGTGGGCGCTGTTATTCAACAGGATGATCGATTGCGAGGTTAAAGCCATTTCATTTTGCGAAGCACGTGATCGAGCTTCGAGAAATTCCCCTGCCTTGTTTGCGACGCGACACCTTTCTCCCTTTTCATCAACCACAGCTTCGAGAGCCGCACCGCCGCCACGCGCTCATCGACTTGCATCACTGAGATGACGGACAAGCTCCCCCCGAATCTCCTGGCGCTGTTCGCGCCTCGCCCCGGTCTTCGATTCCTTCCTCCAGCGGACCACGCGCCTGAAGACCGAAAGACAGCAGCCATCTCTGGCGTTGCGGCCTTTCTCCCGCAACTCGAGGAGTACAAGCAAACTGATGAATACAAGCCTACAGAGAGTTGGCTGGAGCGAAAATTTCGTGTCAAGCAGGAGAAGAAGGAGCGTCAAGCGAAGTTGTTGAAGGAAGCACCAGCACTCTGTGAGGGCGACCCTATCTGTGATATTTCTCTTTTCACTTGTCCGACTTCTGGGCATCTGTGTCTTGTCTACTCTCAGATTTGCTAATATGTTGTGTCTCTAGATAAGCCTCAAGATGATCCGAATATTCGCGGAGATGCATTCAAGACCCTGATTGTTGCGCGACTCAGCTACGATGCCACGGAGCAAGATCTAGAGAGCGAGTTTGGTCGATTCGGTCCCATTGAGAGAGTACGTTCCCCGTTCCCTCCAGTACATTGATGAAAATCTATCTGCATGCTCCTCACCGCTCGCTTCCCTTGCTAACCTTGGTGTCAGATCCGGATTGTTGTTGACACGCATCAAGATGAGAAACCGAACAAGAAGAAGAAGAAGCACCGTGGTTACGCATTTGTGGTTTATGAACGAGAGAAGGACATGAGAGGTAAACCTGACCACAACCCCCTTCCCCCACAGCCTTGCTCGCCGGTCCAGAGATATATGGTATCATTTGTAAAGATATGGCCCTCAAGCTGCCTGTCTTCTCTCCTTTTCCAGCTTTCTGCCCAGCTAAAGGTATAACAAGTATGGGCATCATAACTGACAACTGCGCCTTGCTCACGCTTGGTAAATAGCTGCTCTAGACAACTGTGATGGTATTCGAATCAAGGACCGCCGCATCAAAGTCGATGTTGAACGTGGACGGACAGTCAAAGGTTGGGTCCCTCGCCGTCTTGGAGGAGGCAAAGGTGGCCGTGGCTATACAAAAGCTGCTCCTCCACCGCGGCCCATGGGTTTTGGAGGTCCTCCCGCAGGAGGTCAGGGCTTCAGAGGTGGTTTTGGTGGCAGAGGTGGCGGCTTTAGAGGCGGTTTCGAGCCACGAGGCGGCTATGGAGGCCGGGGTCGTGGGGGCATTGGCTTCCAGGGGGGTGGTGGCTTCAGAGGACAAAACGGGTATGGAGCTCCTCCTCCAAATGCTCCAGCAGGCCCGGGTGGCGCTCGCGGCGGTGGATTTTCTGGGGGTAGGGGAGGCTACGGTGGACCATCCGGTTCACCAGATCGTAACGGCTCTGGCGGTGGGTATGATTCGCGTGGAGGTCGCTCATATGATGACAGAAGCGGTGGAGGTGGAGGTGGATATCGTGGCTACCAACGCGATGGACCTCCGCGGGGTGGTTCTGGAAGCAACATGGAGCCGGTAAGACCTAGAGATGGGGGATACCGTGATCGAGACCGAGACGGAGGATATGGTGGACGGCCACGAGAAGATGACTCACGAAAAAGACAGTACGAGGGCAGCGGCTACGAAGAGGATCCTCGCAAGCTGCGGAGATATTAGGTGCAGCAGGACACTATTCGGTTTGTCTTGTGGTGGGTTTCTCGAGTATTCAATCTTTCTTCCCTTCATCACCAGGGGTAAGCCGTTCTTCGATGCTATTTCCACCCAAGGTAGTATGCGGTCGCCTCATCTGTTTCTTCGACGTCAGTACTTTCACCGGACACAAACAGCTTTTCCGATTTCATCATGGTAATATCGACTCTTCGACGCTCTGGTTTCCATCTTCTGGCCTGGGATTGCATCGGAACCTGGAAGGCCATTTTCCACGCCTTGACCTACTTGCATTGGGTGAGCACACACTGACGCTGATCTTGGAGGTAAAAGTCAGAGGTAAGGCAGTTGTGCCATCTGACTATCTGACTTCAGTGCTCAAGAATTCTTGCTTGTATTATCAGAACTGCAGGAGGACAGCGGGTGGTAAGAAGAGGTCGCTCAGGCAGCAAAATTGTTCTTTTGGTTTCCCATAATAAAAAGGTAGCGCCGCTTAACGCCAGCAAACCCCCCTGATTGTATGATACTGTAGAAAACAGGACGCGAGCATTCATGCTTTATTCCTCCATTGCTTCCATTTCCGTGACCTCATTCGTCGCCGAACTCCAGTAACTTCACATAGTCAGCTCCCAATTCATTATAAAGATGAAAAACTACTTACGCAAGTAATTTAACAGAGAACTCCGCAGTTGCAACTCCGAACAACTTCAGCAACCTCGTCTGCCTGCTATCCAAAATACCACCTTCTTTGCAAACAGTGTATGGATTCTCCAGCGTAATCTTTCCTTTGGTCAAAGATGTCGGCATGTTCAATTTTCTCAATTCCGGCTCCAGACTATGCGCCATGGGTACATCCTGCTCTGGATCAATCTCCCCTCCCATCGAGTAGACAATGCCTGCAGGAACTGTGAACGATCTCGTAGCAGGAGTGCCGGCGCGCGCGAAATCCGTTTTGGCGAGATTGGAAAAGTATTCTTCGATGGCAGTAGGCTCGCGGTTGGTGAAGAGAAGTCCTACATCGCCCACGAGGAACTTGGAGAGTCGGTGTGTCGAAGGCTGGTATTCGTCTTCTGGGGTCGTTCCAAGGGCTTTTGCCATCACTTTTGTCTTGCCAAAGAAGAGTCTGTCAAAACAAATCAGAACTATTCCCATATGTTACTCACTAAGGCTCGAATACGCACCTGCTATCACTCAACTCGTTGCGCACATCCTTCAGATAAGTATTCCTCATGTTGTCTACGGAGAAGACGAAGCAGTGTTGGTATTGATCCAGACATTCTCGGACATTGGCGAAGACTTTAATGGTTAACTCCTTTCCCTTCTTATCGACTTTCGTCAGGTGGACAACCCTCGCACGCTTTGATTTCGGCATTACTGGAAAACTTCGAATGTGGGGTATTTGGCTCGAGTTGAAGATGCAGCTGGGAGTAATTTTTTCGATAGCGATAAAGTTTTGGCACTAGCGGCCGCTTCAACTCTCCTGGCAGGCGCGAAGCTCAAGCTTTCTGCAAAGCGAGTGTGCGAACTCTCAAATCTTAAGAGATACGATTGACGAATCCCCTTAAAACATGTTGGAGTTTATGGACTATATTCAGCATGCATTCTATAACGTCTCGGGCTGGAACTATGAGAACTCGTACTCTCAATTAACTGCTACTGCTAGAGGCAATATGTCCCCTTCAAGGTCGAGAATTAGGTACTGACCATATCTGTAGCACTGCTGGACTTCGAAACTCCTCGTGGCCTAAGACTTAACCTGTCGTCCCTCTCTTCTCCCAATTTCGCAACTTCATACGCCATTGGTAGTGTAGGGCTCGTTGACGGCTCTCTCTCATACCTCTATACCTCTCTTCCGCTACAGACAACCTCCCAAAGTGGAAAGATAGATCTTCATGATGTTATACATGGCTACAGACAGATCCAAGAGCTGCGCAGGCCAGAAGAATCGTGGATGTGGGAAGAATGGCAGACAGGGAAGCGGACAGACAAGCGGGATTCCTTATTATATGGACGACTCTACTTACCCCAGAGTACGCTGGAAGCATTGTATCTACGCCGAATTAGTCCAACACAGCAATTGAAGCTGTCAGCTGTCAGTGATGGTCGATTACGAAATGGCGGGACGATTCTCGCGCTCCACCAGTACGATACTGGGAAATACAGCGCAGAAACCCTCTATTCTACGGACGGAGGACTGCTTGGACTTCGAGGGCTCTACAACTTTGGTCCAGATCCTCGGAAAGAGATTACTGAGCCTCCGCGCACCGAAGATCGATTTTATGGACGCTTCAGTGCTGGAGCAGAGATGTATTATGGGTCATTGAACAAGTCCGGAGGCGTGAGCTTTGGTGGAAGATTCGCTACGTTGCCTGCTCATAAGGGGGTACCTTTGACTGCAACATTGACGTTAAATCCGCTGATGGGAAATCTGAGCACCACCTACACGGTGAAGGCTGGGAAGAATCTGGCTTTGTGCTCCAAGTTCGACTTCAATGTTTACAGCTATGAGAGTGAAGTCAAGCTTGGATGTGAGTTGTGGAGAATGAAGACCCGAATTCCGAAAGAGAGAGAACGGAGCATTGCCGCTAAGCTGGAATGGAGGCTTGACCCCATTGAACAGAATCTTGCCCCAGAGCCAGAGGAGGTTGTAGGGGTCCTGAAAGCGCGGGTGGACCAGAATTGGAAAATTGGGCTATTGTGGGAAGGCAGGGTCAAGGAATTGCTGTTCACCCTCGGATCTTCCATTGATATGAAGAGAAAGGACCAGCCTTTCAGGGCAATTGGGTTGGAAATACAGTACTCGTCATGAACCATGGACTCAACGGGCTGGATGAAGTCACAACATGCACCGCCTGCGATGACTGGACGAAGACATATTTGCGGGAGGCCAGGATCTTGATCTAAACATCTGATTACTGTTGGCAGGGACCCATAGTCGTACCTTTGTCCGTTGGAGCCTTGGCGGTAGAGCCTTCCAGGTATTCATCCCCCAGCCTCAGGGCTGATTTCATCCTAGGATCGATAAGATACCGTTGTGGTTATTTCTGCTACATTCGGATCCGAATCTGACTGCCGAGACGGCCAGACATATTTGTTCGGGTGGAGCGGGCCGTTGAAGGCATTTGATGGGAGCCCAGCTACGGCTTGATGTACCCCACTGACTGCGAACCTTCGAGCCTGTAATGGAAAGCACTGTCTGTGCCGAATACTGATAGTGTCCCAAGAAACTCTTTTGGACATTTATACCAAGTGTCAGATTTCAGGAGGCCAACAACATCGGACCCTTACTCCAAGCAATGCTAAGTCGAGGGCTTACGCAAGAGTGTCCCCCTTGAGTCCGAAATATACTTGCTGGTCAGCTCCAGTCCAGTCTTATCTTGTGATTTCCACCGTCTGTGGGGAACATCCTTATATATCAGACACCGTCCTCTTGTAGTTCACAGAGAGATACGAATACAAAATGTTTTCTCGAATATTAATCTTTGGCAAGAGACGGTCTGGAAGCGCGCGGTCTTGTCGATTCGCTAGTCTGCTCATCGTTCCCGTAATGACATGCATGGTCACTTAGTCTTCAATAGTTCCACGGTCGTGTAAATCGGATCTTTTAAACTTTGACTACCCCGAACACAGCCCTGGCTACAAACGGTAGCCAGCCCACTATCCGCTACGATCTGCAGTCAAAGTAGACCTCAGAGACGACCATCACTAGGAACCCTAAGTGGACCAGACCACAATAACTCAAGCAAGTGTCTCGAGCTGTGAAACAAGGAGATTGCATCGATGCTCCCGGACTTGGCATGCCGAGCACATACAAAACCCATTGTTTCGGAGGGATCGAACGGGATTGTGGCACGCGTGGCCTTGGAAAGGGGAAAGCAACTTCGACCGGTTGACTCTCCTTGAGCCCTTAAAACTCTCCGTCCCATTGGTATAGGCAAAAGCCAAAGTCCAATGAGCGCTAGCGAATGGGTTATCTGATCAAGGTCGAACGATTTACCCTTTCCAACGATCCGAGGAGCTTCTCAACCCCTCTTGGCGCATGCCACATAGGCAGTTCTTGACTTCTTTGGGTTCATGGCATGCCTTTTTTACATTTCGTTTTCATGGGGGGAGTATGTTTTCTATAAATAAACAGCATTTTCAACTCGTCGATATCGAATTCACGAACAGTCGAAAGCCTGCGGAATTTCGAACCACTCACCAAATACCCGAATCTAAAAGGCTTCCCGCAATCCGTTTTTGGGCACCGCACATGCCAAGGCGTCAAAATTGTTGAGTAAGAACTCTTCCTCGTCATGGGTGGTCTGGCCTGGGCTTTCGACACCAGGGAGAAGAGGAGCAGGTGGGGGATATGAGGTGCCTGTGCCGATCTACAAGTACACTAGCTTGTTGATCGCTAAGCCTGAGAAGATGGTGTTTGAGATGAAGCCTGTTGGCGAAGATAGGATTTAGATGATTGAGAAGGAGTGGAAATATATTAACGGTGGAGAGGCGGCGGATGTGGCACTGAACGTGAAGGCTGCTGGTGCAGACACGTGATGTGGCTGGTCTGTGGGCTGATGAGTTCGTTTGGTTTGAATTTCTCCACTAACAGCACCTCCTTCGTTCTTTCAAACCCTTGAATGTCACTAAGACTGCTCCTGAGCGCTAATCTAGATATTGTTCCTGGGATCTACTGTGGCATGGAACTTCTCGTTCACTATGGAGGCCCTTGTCGCGAGTAAATGATATCCCCCCCGCGAACATCAGCCTTCTAAACCTTCAACCTATCAGCATCCACCAGATTTCAGTCAGTGTCAGTATCTAGCCCTCAAGGTACAAAGCGTTATTTATTGTGATGTTTTCGGAAGGGTGAGCGGTACTTGGACACGTGATATCCGGCACGGAGCTTTGGCTCCCGTCGCCTGAACGGCTGGCTTGCATGCAAACAAGGTACAACAACATGACCTTCACCAGTTCCCCTGTGGAAGACTGGCAGACTTGAGCATCGGACTGGACTCGACTTGTCGCGACAAAGCGTGGCCGCCTCGCAGCCGGTCTGCCAAAAGCAAAAGCCCTGCAGACAGACGACCTGAAGGCGCGGCGGTGAAGAGGGAATTGCTGTCGCAAGCTGCGTCCGAAACAATCGCAGGCCCTGCGGCGGACATCCGCCTCCTCGCGCAAACGTCGACTGGCGCACGGCGGCAGGAGGAGCAGCACAAGCAGAAGAGAGAATTCTCCAGCTGACTGCTGGCATTCTTTTCTAAGCCGCCAATCATCGAAGCATTATTGTGACGCGAGCAAGTATTCTGCAGCGAGTGCAGCGAGCGCAAGAATGCTGCTGCAAATTTGGTCGTTGCGTCGTTATCTTTGGCCAGCTTGGCCAGCTTGGCCAGCTCCCTACCCATCAAGGTGTTTTTCTGCAAGTGCCGCCCTCATCTCGCACCTACCTCACCACCTCACCACCTCACCACCTCACCACCTCACCCTCTCACCTCACAATGCTGCCCCTCCCACCTCAGCTCTTTGTGTCCTTGTCTGCCGTCCTCTTTCCTGCCTAGACCTTCCTTGCTGCGTAGAATGCATTGGCATCCTGCGCCATTCAATTGGCGATAAATCAGCGCATCACATTATTATTCACGGGCTGCTGGTCTATGATTGATTGTGCTGGGAGTGCGTCACGGCCAGCAATATCATCCTACCTCACAAGGTACCCCATTTTGCACTTCAATCCGCACTACTGTCCCCTCATGGCCCCGAAGTCGCACTAACAGCACGGCCTACCTCTAGTAATTACGTACCGTTGACGGCTCCCGCAAGAAAAAGCATACAAATACCTCGAGCTCTCCGGGCGCTCTACCAGAAGCCGTTTCATTGCAGCCCTCAGCCTTCAACAATCCCCATTGTCTCAAGTCGACATCTGTGATAGATAAGCCCAGCGACGCCTCTAGACTTGAGCACAACCGGCAGAATCAAAAAGCGAAAACAAAGCTCGCACGTGTAAGTGGTAGAGTGAAGAGTACAGCGGGCTGGACATCATCGAAGACTTCATACCATGTCTTCCGTCACGGTCGAGTGCGACAGCGGAAATGGCTATGATGGCCGATTAGGGCTCCGGATCTCCTCGGTCTTTGTCATTGGCTTCGGGTCTATGTTAGGTATGTTTCCAACATGCGATGCTGGCTATTTCCAGCTCCCAAGCGCAACAGCTGATGTCCCTACGCAGGTGTTCTCCTCCCCATTGCCGCTGCTCGAACGAAACGCATGCGTGTTCCACCGCTAGCCTTCTTCATTACGAAGTATTTTGGGTCAGGTGTTATCATAGCAACAGCTTTCATACATGTAAGCCTCCAAAGCACCCCTATTTTTCTATCACAATGCTCCTGCTTACATACTCCAGCTGCTTGCGCCGGCTGTCGGGGCTCTTAGCTCGCCATGTCTAACTGGACCTATCACAGATTACAGCTGGGCAGAAGGGATTGCCCTTATGACAGTCTTCACGATGTTCTTTGTCGAGCTGATGGCGGCTCGGTTTGATATATTTGGGTCAAAGGCACACGATATCGAGGCCAGCGACCCTTCTTTGGGTGTGATGCGGCAAAATGAGAAATCCCATGATGCACCACTTATAATACGAAAAGGTTTGTCCATCACCCTCCCGTTCCAGAGTCCGGGCTAATTTAGGAGCAGATTCGGGAAAACATAGCCATGGGCATGGTTATGGTCCTCAGCCAATATCATCAGCAGGCGACGTGACTGTTCGAGCTTCAGACTCGAATTCTAGTTCTTTGGAAGGTCCATCCAAAGACCCCTCCCACGGAGCAATTCCTGGGAGAACAGACGACTTCACGTACCCACCAGGAGGCGATGATCACCTGGGCCATCAGCGTGACCACATGACAGACGATGACCATTTTGCGGCTCAGATGACTGCCCTCTTCATTCTCGAATTCGGAGTCATCTTTCATTCCATTTTCATTGGTCTCACACTCGCCGTTGCTGGTCATGAGTTCAATATACTTTACATTGTGCTTGTCTTCCACCAGACATTCGAGGGCCTTGGTCTGGGCTCTCGACTCGCCACCGCCGAATGGCCAAAAAAGAAGGCTTGGATGCCATGGGTACTGGGTGCCGCATATGGAGTTTCCACACCTATTGCCATCGCCATCGGGTTGGGCGTGCGCACGACTTTCACACCCGGCAGTCAAAGGACTCTGATTGTGAATGGCGTCTTCGATTCGATCAGCGCCGGTATTCTGATCTACACGGGACTCGTGGAACTCATGGCTCACGAATTCATGTTCAACCCGGAGATGCGCAAGAGCTCGATCAAGATGATGCTATTCGCTTATCTCTGCATGTGTCTTGGCGCAGGACTTATGGCCTTGCTTGGCAAATGGGCCTGAAAAAACGATCTAACGCTTTGATGAACGACCTTTCCATAGACTCGGTGATAGTCTGGATTGTAAAACTGGAGAGAGGCTACGAAAGCCGCTTCAAGGACTGTGGAGAGATTAGATGGAAGGGAGAATAGGGGTTAAGCGAGAAATTGTTGAAACCTGAGGCGATGAAGTTTATACTGTCGAGGTGCGCTCTGAAGAAATTGATAAGCACCAACCTAGGGGTGATAATGGATTTCATCTTCTGTTCAGATGTTGATCTACATGTCATCTTGTGATTATCGTTTCGGAAAGGTTGTAACGGGTGCTGCTCTAATATCTGACGGCAAGAGCGGCCAGCGACCAGAGTCGTATCTGATTTAAGTTCAACCTTCACGCAACTCCTACCGCCTTCCTCCTTCATTCTTTCCACCTCACAGCCGCTCCTTCCTTCCTCGTTACTTTGCATCTTCTTAAATCCGCACCCTTCGCGCCACCCTTCCTCCATCTTTCATCAATTCATCACACAACATCGCTATATTTCATCGTTCGTTACGCCACCACGGCTTTGCATCATTACAGAGCATTCCACATCACTTTATCGTTCTGATTATACCCTCACAGTGTTCCTTGCCTGTTCATTGTGAGTTGATATCGCCCGCCTCTGGAGAGGAACGGTGGGATTGAACAACCACCATGTCTCGCCACGAAACCTCTAACTCTAAGGTGAACGGCAACTTCGAAAGAGTGACCAAAGATACGGAGAAAGAATGGGAAGGAAAGTACCTCGAATTTCACGATTTCATTTCTTGGCAAAGGAACAGGGACGAGACTCGGCTTCAGAAACGACAAGAGGCAGAACTTGCTCAGATCATGCTTCGACATGAGGCAGAGATGGGACAACTTTCTGCTCGATGGGATAGCTGTCTTGAGAAATTGAGCAAGGTCGAAAAGCACAGCTTAGATGCGGTGCCTCGGTGGACGGAAATATTGAGGTCCTCTTTTCCGCATGAAAACACTGTGGGCACGTCCGACAACCCTCGTGTAGAAGGCAACCAACTGGTTTCGAGGCAGAATATATCGACCCCAGAGCGGCCACCCCTGGACTCTCCACCAGCAGCCGGGGCCAGCGGCCTTCCGACGCCCCCCAGTTCCTCTGCCACGAGTCCCGGGGGCCCTTCGAACGCTAACCCTCTGAACACGAATAAGCTTCCTGCACCGGCAGCACCGGCAGACAAAGAAGAGAGCGTTAGCGTTGAGCCATTGCTGCTAAAAGACAATGATAGTGACTTGAGTTCTCTACGTAGCGTCACACCGGAAGAGCCGCTGGATTTGAGGTCAGTGAGGATCCAGGATCTTGCTGCGAACGAAGCTGTGTTTCAATCCAAATTGCTTAAACCTAGCGGTACATTCTACGTCTTGAGATGTCACGAATGCAGAGGGGAGCTCTTCAGTTTGTCTGGCAAGACGAGTATACTTACATTCAAGAATCATTTGAGGAAGTGTCGGCCGGCACTCGGCAGGTTCCGAAGTGATCAGAAAGTACTACTTGTTTTTGGTACAAAGATCGCCGATGCCGACGTAGACTGGTACGAACGGAGAGAACGAACACTCTACCCCGGCAGTTCTCCGCACGGGAACGCTTCTAAGGCAACGGTCGATGCCGCCATCACAGGCGGAGGTTCTGGAAACAGAAATCATGTCGGAGCTGGGACATGTAAAGACGCCAGACAGACTGGATTGTCCCAGACAGTTGGGAATGATAAAGATTCATCGAGCAGCAGCGAAACTGAGGAAAGCGATGAAAGCGATGAAAGCGATACTTCCGACGTGAGCAATGAAGATTCAATGTCCCAGGAAGATGGGGAGGATTGGGAGGATTGCGAGGATTGCGAGGATTGCGAGGATGAGGAGCATCCCAAAGACGATGATCCAGAAGATGCGACCTATGAGGATGAGGCTGTGGATGAGGTTGAGGATGAGGCTGAGGATGAGGATGAATATGAGGCTGAGGATGAGGATGAGGATGAGGATGAGGAGCAAGAAACATGCGACGATTCCGACGGAGCTGAAGAGCCTGGACCCAACCCGAACATTCTCTTCAAGAGCTATGCCAAGGGTCCGTGTGTTTGATTCAATTGATATGCCAAAGGCTAATTTCACTTAGCACGACAATCTACGAACAATTCCGATACATTTAAACCGCGGCCTTCGACCCAATCTCGCCGAGCAAGATCGCCGATTAGCAACCAAAAGCGCCGTACTGACACATCACCAGAGAAAACGGCCAGCAGTGAATCCAAGCGGCTTCGCAAAAGCTACACGGCTGCTTCGACTCCAGGCTCCTCTAGAAGTGGCGTGACTCAAAAGCAAAAGCAGACGCTCTCTGTCCAACATAAAAAGCGCCCTTATTGGCATACTACCCGGAGCAATGGAAACAACGGACTCTTCGAGGGGTTACCAAACTACTAAACGACCAAGTAAGGTCAGAAGATACCGTGGGTGATGTTAAGCCACGAGCTTTGTATTATTAAGGCATCACTGCAGCGAATAAAGCGTATTGAACCACTCCTTAAATTCCTCTTATTGAGCGATGTGGGAGACTCCGGACTCCTTTGCGAAGAGAAAACCTGTAATTCAGTTCCTGTCAATCCACAGGAACGTAGTGGAACAGCTGGAGGGGAAGCCACCAAACTTGTAATTTTTCATCTTCAGCACTCCCAGGATTACCTCGGTCGTCAGGCCTCTGAAACTTTTACATTTGCAGACATTATTTGAAAAGGGCTTTGATTGGAGGTAGCGCCAATGCCCATATCAGTACGAAATGGCCATCCTCGTAAATTCTTCGGAGCCAAGATCCAGGGAACCAATTTCGTACAATAATCATTAAAGATATTCAGGGGGCTCATACGTACAGAGACTACATGGCACATTGGAAGCAAATGAAAACGACGATGCAGTTATGGAGGCCTTGGATGAATAAAACACTGGGTCAGGCATGCCGCGATAGGACCTTGCCAGAAGGACTCCTTGAACGTATCGGCCTTGCTTACGACCTTGCCAAGACTACGGCTTGGTATCATCGAGCAGAGATTCTCTTGAGGTCAGTCTCTGATGATACCATTATCCCCAAGAAGATATCTTCAGGCAATATGGTGCCGTTCTTGACCAGATTAAAGAACGCGAGACATGTAAGACGTGATTTTCTTTGGTTTTGTAGTACCGTGACTCAATCAAAACCAGATCCTGGAACAAACAACTAGCATTGTATACGATACTCGTTACGAGGCTCCGCAGTTCGGGAAGTTGCACGAGCACTCGCGATTCACCGACGTCTGGAGGCATTCAAGCTCCAGCCATCTCGCTAGACGATAAACGGGATGAAGATTCAGAAATTGTTGTGGGTAATAGTAAAAGTCGTAGAGAGAAAAACTCTGAACGAGCTGCAAGATGCAAGGAAGGAAGCTTTGCATGCGATCAGACTGGCAAGAAAACTTAATGAGAAATTCCCCATATTCAAGCAATATATATGATCTAACGCTCTCGCAAGTGAAATTTCGCGTTTTGGAGGAAGGAGACGACTGTCAACCCATGGATGCTTGTTGGAGCAGTGATCCTGTGGAATCTGTCCGACAGTAAGAACGAAAAACCTGCGCCGGCATCAGTGATGGTGACAGAAGAGGGTAGGTTCCCAGACTTCACGAAACTTCTGTTGTTGCATTTGGTTGACTGGAAATTAGGGACAAGAGCGAAACTAGAGTTGTCATATATCGAAGCTGCTTTGCAGACTGCCTACGAGGAGACATATCTGGAGATGTTCAAAACTCACGCGGCCCTTGCAAGAGAGTTCAAGGCTCGTTCCGCGAGGACGCCGGAATTTGACTACGTTACTAGCGATGCCTGAGAGAAGGAGAAGTCGTCCTGTGGCTCGCACATAGGGTACATTCGAATTTCTTTACAGTCTGTCATCGCACATGACTGTTTTCCTATTCTTTAGAAATATTATTGCTTCGTATACTTGATCTTTTCGGTTGAGAATACTTCTGGCCTAAAGCCTCGCCGCAGTACACATTACAACCCTGCATCTCTAAGCAATTCTGGCGTATATTATTACCCGACTCCTCAACACAGTAGAGCTGGTCTGAAATATCAACAAAAAAATTGGTAAGAACGAATACTGTCAAGCACTGGCTTGATTTTTCCCTTCCAACTAAATTTGCACATGCCCACTCATCAAGTATCACAAGCACAATGACGAAAGGGGCTGAATGATCAAGCGTATTTTCACATTGAGATATAGACCTTCCCCAGCCCAAAACGCCACAATGCATACGTGCCCTTCAATACAAATGGGAACGGCATTCCCTTCTTACACGCTGGCCTGCGTCTCGGTTCAGCACGCCCCAAACCTAGCACAGCGAGGCCGGCTCAGTATATCCCACGGTTCCTCATCTATCAAATCCGTTCTCAACATATAGCAAGGAATTTTAAGGGCTTGCCCAGCCTCCGGCAACATCCACCCACTCTGCAAGACAAGAGCCTTGTTTTCCTTCAACATCCACAATGTCGGTATCACATCTACATCTGCACCCAACGCCATTCTCCTTCACGGGATCCCACGAATCCCAGTATTCGTCTTCTTCTTTCCGTTTTTTTTCATCTAATGTAGTCTTTTCTAGAAAGGGAGATCGTGGCATTTGGCGAGCCGGTGCGTTCGCGGGACAATGTTGGATCGTGGTGTGTCGGTAGCCAAAGTCGCGGAAATAATGGATGTCTCTTGGAGCGAGAAGGGCTCCGGCTGCAAGGGAGTGGATTGGAGCGTCTCCCCACTAATGTGAATTAGCACAATTCAAATGTTCTGAAGGCAATATCAACTTACACGTTCCATCCAAAACCCCCCGCTGCGATCCATCATTTGGAAGAAGTCTTCGTACTCCTTACTCCTGAACCAACTGAGTCTGGCGATTTCAAAATTCGACCAGAAATGGCACATGTTGTACTTCTCTCCCTCCATAGCTTCTGGATCGATGGTTGGTAGAGAAGCTCGAGATGGATCACCTCGAAGGATTTCTTCCGGCAGAGGGTGTTTGTAATTCGGATCGTCTTCTGGTAGCTCCTCTGTCTTCTCTGGTTGAGGCTCGACGAACATTTCCCACAGCCCCTGAGAAGTCAAGTTGTTGACCCTCTTGTATGCGGATGCGTATCTGAAGATATTCGGCACGGTCTCCTTCAATTCCTTGACTGCGATGGTGAAGCCGTATGTTTTGTTCGATTCGATCATCCTCAAAAATGGGTCGCTGCGGATGTTAGCTCAGTTGGACTCAGATTGGACACCACAACATACTATGTAATGTCACAGAAATATTTGATTTCTGGTTCCAAGCGCCAGTACCATTCGTACTTGGCCAAGAGTTCATGCTTGTAGAAGAATCTGGATCAAGTAAGCAGTGATTTCAATCTTAGGAGAAGCGCTTCATACCCCGAGTAGAATCTGCACATGGCATGATAACTTTCCATGCCACCGTACATGATAGCTTGATCTCCCTGCTTCTCAATACCCTCCTTGGCGACCTTGGGATCTATCCAGTCTGGGAATCCCCACATCTTGGGGTCGATCTTCCCAAACTCCACAGGAGAACTTGTGTAATTCTGGATCGTCTCCTTGAAGGTTGAATTGAAGTCGGCATCGTTCAAGAACACGTAGGGGTAATGGTACCACCTGTTGAAGTGTCTCTCGATGGACTTGACGGACTGGATGACACCATCTAACTCCTTGTTCCTCGCCAAGACCACAAATGCCGCGTTCGCTCTAGGTTGCGAAGTATCTGGCTCTAAGCAGCCTGTGACAAAGACCTTGTCATGCTCTTCGCTGATTTTCCTGGTGAAGAATAAGGGTTAGCCCAACAGGTCAACGTAACACCTCGGAAGTAAGCGTACCTAATAGCTGGTGGTGCCCCAGCAGGCATTAATATGCCGACTCCTGATTTAGGATGTCGGACGAATAGCACCAAGATCAATACAACGACAATGCAAGGAAATAATAGAACAACGCCGAGGGGTATTGAAATGCTGGAGTTGCCCTTCAATCTGAGCGGCCGCCGGAAGAACGCCAATCTAGAAGAAGCCTTCGTCTTTTCCTTGACTTCGTCCATCGAAGGCAGACTCCGCGCAGACGGTATTCGCTTCATCACTCTCTGTACGAACCCCATTGCAGCGGTGGCGTTGTGGATCGTGGGGGGAAAAGTTCGATCAAGGGGCTGGGTCCTGGCCCCGGGTCGTCAATCGGATATGGTGAGGCCGTAGATATTACAATAGGTACTTAGAAACGCAGGATTGAATCGAAGTATGTGCGGAAGGTATGCGCCGAGCTCTATCGGCAGGCTGGGTGATGCTTCTAACGAGCGGATAGAGGAGATGTCCTCGAGAAAGACGCAGATGAGCGTGCGATGACGCGTAGGCGGGAGGGCTCCCGTCTACGGCACTGAGATGCAGGAGGCGAGTCGAAGAAGTCTATGACATTCAATGGGACGTCGGGACAATAGGGTCGCGATTATAGCGCTGGTTGAGTCGAGGTTGAAGAAAGCGAGAGGCTCGTCGTTTGCGTGATAGGAGTTGACCAGTTGCTCGTAGCATTCCGCTAAAGCTCTTGGCAGCGGACAGGGGCTGCAGCCCGGGAAGGCAAACAAGAACAAGCTGAGAGTGCGCGCCGTGATTGGGTGAGGGCAGGATTATGCATAGGAAGAACACCTACCGGCGATAAAATTCAGATTCGGTTGGATTTACAGTGTGTTCTAGAGCTACAGTATTGCCTAGTCAGCTGTGGCTGAAGCTGTTAAATTCTGCAGCAGGAGAAAGTGGCCAGTTCGGGTGTCCGTAGTATCTATTTCCATCGTCATGCTCTCGTGTTCTCTTGATCACGTGATCACTATTACTTTGCCCCTGTTGGAATTCGCCCGTTTTTCGTTACAGTATTGATTGAGGCTGAACCTCGCATTCGAGCTCTGGATCTGTGGCAAGAGCTCAACGAATTTCTGCGTAACCCTAAGCTCCTGCTTGCCACTCTTCACCCACGCGTGAACATTACTTTTCAATCCTGGGCTACCGGTTCGGCTGCGTAGCGCAGAGCGTTGACAAAAAGTGCTACCATGACATCCCAGCACGGGGAATGCAAGAGCCTGAATCCCTGATCCGGCAGCTTTGGCTTTCAAAAATCCCCAGGAAGTAATCTACATCTGCATCAAAGCAACCTTATCGATATCAGGTAGCTCAAGCCAATCAGGCTGCCCAAGAGGCAACCCACTCAAAAATGTCGAAAATAACCCCCAAGAACCTCCACTACGACGACACTCTCCCACCTTTCCTAGCCCGCCTGCGAGCAAACAATGCCTCTTCGGACGGTCGACACGAATACCACGTCGCACGACCCAAGAAAGCGCGGAATGCCGAGGAGGAGGCCGAGGATGAGCCAGTGTACTTCGACGAGGGAACTGGGGAGACGTTGACGAAGACTGAATGGGAAGCTAAGGATACTGCTCTTGAAGCTGAGGCCGGGAAGGGGGATGCTAGGGGTGAGAAGGAGGGAGCCGAGATAGAGGAGGGAAAGGAGACGAAGGAGAGCAAAGAGAAGCTGGCTGCGATTGGGTCGACTAAGAAGAGGAAGGCGGGGAAGGTTGTTGGTGGGGATGATGAGGAAGTAACGGCGGAGTCTGAAAAGAAGCCAATATCTAAACCTGAAGGCAAGAAAGTGGAGAAGGGGAAATCTGCAAAAAAGGGAAAGAAGATCAAACTGAGCTTTGGTGATGATGAATGACGGTCTTCTCAAATTACTGGGGTTGGGCTCCCCAAAGAAGATATTGGGCGTACAGGTTGTGGGCTTCAGCATTCTAGATACCCTTGCTGCGAAAAACGAAATGAAGTTCTAGTGAAACCATTGTAGATTTGCTATTCGTTTTCCGAGCAGCATATCGTATCCTTGGATATGATGAGCTATACCTCCCAGCCACCCCCCTAGATACAATTGTCAAATGAAATGGCATTCACTACCAGACGCTACGCTATGCCACCAAAGCGCACGAATGATCAGAAAAGATTGCTAGAACCATACCCACGACCCAGTCCCACCGCAGTAGAACGCCAGAGATAGAACAAAGAAAGTGATGTGAAAACGACCCATCCAGGTTACCATGCCCAAATGCAACTTCCAGAGAGTACTGCAATATGCGGTAGATTTGGAATAAGACACTTTCGCTCTGCTTGGTTCATGCCCGGCTATTTTGTTGAACGAAGTCCCAAAGCATCTTGACCAGCGTATCTGGTAAGGTGTACAGATCGACATGGAACTCGCCCTCTGCAGCACAGTCAGAAGAGAGACAATTGAACACGATTGGGAGTACTCACGCTCGATATCGTTCTTTGTGTACGTATCCTCAGACTTGTTGTCATGTATCATTTGAACAACCTGCAGCAGGTCATCCTCTCCAAGTTTGACCAAGCCGTCTGCCAACTTCTCCATGTCCACAGAGTTTATAGTCTTCTTCCGTGGTACCTTCTCTCCACCCTTCCTCTTCGCACCGTTCTCATCACCTGGAACTGGACCGCTTTCACGTAGAATGTTGATGAGGGCGGCGCTTGGGTTCTTGAAGTTGACAACATGCTTTGCCTCGTAACGGTTCTTGGCAAAGTTCAAGTCATGGGTGAGAGTGTTCTTGCCGCCCTTCTCGGTAGTATAGAGGTCAATTGTCATGTCAAACTCTCCCCATCCCTCGTTCTCGCATCGAAAGGGTGGTTCATGGAAGGCTAAGGGTAAAAGGCGTCAGCAATCTTCTTCACATCCAGAGGTAGCACACTCACTTTGGACAGGATTGGCAAAGGAGGGATGCAAGTTGTACACAGCTTTTGTGAAACAGTTGGCCGGCTTCTCATGGCCTGCTTCATCGAGGAGATAAATCTCAATGTTCCAGGTCTTCATTGGAAAACCTTCCATTTCGGAAGGCTTGTCACTGAAAGAGGCTATCAGCACACCCGCTATCGCTTTTGTCAATTGCGGGGAAATTTTCGACGTACATGTTGCGCTGCTCCGTGACGAGCTTCACGGTCCGCTTGATCTGTAAGATGTTAGCTTGTGTGGCATGGATTTCTGGCTCTCAAAGGTGAGCGCGCAGTAGATTTGGTTGAATATACGCACATCCGCGACCATCTTGACAGCTTTTCTTTGCTCGAGCACGGCACTAAAGTAGTTCGAGAGTGCTGACCGTCTTGAGGAGGAGTTGGAGCGCGTCGCGAAGGTGGTTGGTGGGGAAGGAGCTTTGGGTTTAGCGGGTCGGCGTTTTTAGCTTCCGTGTGAAAGTGAGCGTGACAGGCCAGGAAGTGAAAAATAGAGGATCTTAAGTAAAGATTTCTAAAGATTTCTTCACAACTGAAGGTGAAGTTCCAAGTTCCAAATGTGTTTGTTGGTGGGCAAGTAATGTTGTTATTTTCCACGGCGTTTTATCACCTTGATTCAAGGTGAATGCCTAAGAAGTGACCATTGGCAACGACATCACTTTTATGCACCAACTCAAAAGCACATGGGGGACAAAGAGGGACTGCTATTTTAGTCTAACTACAATCTCATGTGTCACAGTCTTGAGACAGATGACCATGGTTGACCTTCCAAATCGTCCAGCATCATCAAATCTACGACCCACTTCTCAAGAAGAGACCAAGACCGCTCAATTGTCAAGATCTATCTCGAGGAGTGTTACAAAGGTTGCTTTTCAAGAAGCATGACGCACAAGGGGTTCATGGTGTATTGGAAAGGAATTCATGCAAAGGGGTTGTTCGTGACGTTCGTAGTTGTATGTTGCCGTCTTGAATCCTGCAAAGTCGAGATCAAGGCGAGTTCTATGCGGTCGGCTTAGGAGGATTGAGCGAAGAGAAGCTCATTCTCCTGTTGGGCCTTGATGAATGCCTCCTTGAACAGATTGGCGTCTGGCAGTAGTGTTAGCTAATGTCTGCTTGACAAGGCAGTAGACTTACTCTCGGAGTTGGCAAATCGAATAGCAAGAGTCTGGGCCTCGGGCTCACCCTCACTGACATCCGCAGCAGCGTTCCAAACCCAACTTCGGTCACTGCCAACGTTGGGAGAAAGCTTCATTTCGGGAACGACTACTTGAGGGTCAGCGTTTGCCTAAAAAGTCTCAAGCAGTCTCAACATACCATAGTGGTTGGCGCAGACCTTCAAAGTCTTATCTCTTCGCATGACCAATCTCGTCTTGCCGTTCTCCTTGTGCTTCAAGAGTCTAACATCACCAGTCCCGCGCTCCTTCCACTCATTGGCCTCCTTGTTGAACTTGAAGAGCTTTGCGCGCATCTTGAAAACCTGCTCCTCGAGCTCCTCGTTGGTCTTGACCTCAACTTTCTCGGTGAGACGGATGACGGGTTCGAAATGGACATCTTCTGACTCTGGGGCTTCATCCTACCCACAAATATGTCAGCTTTTGTCTGGCAAACTCGAATGTGGAGCCATATACCTCTGGGTTTTCCTCAGCAGCGGCGGCCTTCTGAGCCTTTGCGGATCCAGATACATCACCACGGTCCTCATCCTCTCCTTTCTTCTCCTTCTTTGCTCCTCCACCGAACATAGAGAAAACATTGTCGGCGACGCCAGAAGCAGCGGAGGTGACGGTCGAGGCAGCAGCTGAAGCAGCATTTGTCAAGGTCTGTTACAGTCAGTTTCAAAGATCATTCGGTCTTTAGATCGCAAGGGGCAGGGCTTAAAAAAAAGTTAACTTACGGATGCCGGGGTATCAGGGGTCGCCTTTGGAGCTTCTGCCGCCTTCTCGTCGCCATGGAGGGGCTTCTCAATCTCGGTCTGAGCGAGCTTGGGCTCGTTGCTGGCGTCTGCCATCTTGGTTTCTGTAAATGCTAAAATGCAATACTCTCGGTCGTAGATTTCGTAAGGAGTGCAGGCTGACCTCGAAATATTGTATGACGGTATCGTGGTCAAGTAATATGAGTTGTCAAGTGTAAACGATCTTTCCTATTTGTTGTGGTACTAAGAGCCCAGTAGCCGAGAAATTAGCGCCCCGCGCCTATCTTGCCCCTGACTCTTATCAATTCACCTTAAAAAGGCCGGGAGTTGTCCTTGACTTCCTATTGCGTGAATCACCGCCTCATAGCAGCCAGTTTAGTTCCTTTTTGCAAGTCCTTCACAGCTCCAGCTTTGCCAGCACGGAGCACACATTGCAAAATCAATTCGAATCACAATTACAATATGGGGTTCTTGAAATCACCTCCGAGGGTATGTTGCATAACTAAGAAAACCTATGTATTCCCTGACACCATATTCTCGTTGCCGCAGCCAATGGCTATCTCTGAATGGAGGCCTCGAGACCGTAGTGCCTTCACCAGCCCATACCTAACCCCATACCTCGCTCAATCAAAGCAACTCCAAAATCAAAGTACGAAAATACTCCCAGCGGAACCAGTCAAATCAAAAAGGATGCATGCCATTACTCCCAACATCCCAATCAAATGCTTAATTCCGTGCGTTCTTCGCAGTCTTTCTGGTTGCACGAGCTTCCTTCTTTGCGGCCTTCTTCGCTGCCCGACTGGCCTTCTTCTTCTCGTTGGCGCAAGTCTTACGATTCTTTCGAGATTCTTCCGCCCGACTTCGAGTTGCCTCGGCCGCACGTCGTTGATATTCGCGGTACTCCTGCTCCTTGCCCTGAAGCTTTAACCAAAGAAGCTTCGATCGAACCTGAGCCTTCGTCAACTCCTCATCCAGCGGCTCTCGCAGATGCTGGAGGGAGTTCATGCGCTTGGAGATCTGTGCTTCAGCTTCAGAAAGCTGAATCCCTAGTTCCTTCGAGATGATGGCACTGCGTTTGGCAGCCTCAAGTGACACGGACTTGGCCAGTTCAGTGAGGCTGGTACCGGCTGATGCTGCTTGCTCCATAGCCGCTCGCCAAATTTCTTCTATTCGGGACAAGGTGGACTGTGAATGAAGGCGTGCTTCTTCGGCCATGTTTTCGGCAGCTCCAAGCATTTGACCAAATACTTGAGGGTCGAGAAGGTTGGCGTCTTCCGGTAGGAATGAGGACAGCTTGTTAACAAGACTTTGCCATGTCTGAGAGGCAGTGGTTCCAAAGTCAACTTGGAAAGTCTCGTTGACTCTGGGTTTCTTCGTTGTGACGATTGAGATATTGAGGACGCCATAGGCCTCCTTTTTGGGTAAAAGTAACACGATACCATCGTCAGAGCTGTAAGCTCGCTCGGTCTCAACAGTGATATTGTCTCTGGTGATGTTGACAGACATTGCTTCCTTCGTGAGCCAGCTGAGCTTTGTGGCGGATGGAATGCGGATCAAGATTTCTCTATCCCCGAGCACCTCAGCAGCACAAACAGAGGATTTATTGACCGATTTTGCAAGATTCTGAACAGCTTGTGAAAGCTTTCCAATTTCCATTGATGGTAGCACTGACAAGCTATTCGGCCCTGGAGCCTGGGATTCGGTGATAGTGATCGTGCGAGTTGACGTCTGAACTGCGATCGAAGTGGGGGTCGAGGTAATGCTTGGAATTGGAGGTGCTAGAATGAGAGAGGCAGTCGAAGATATCGAAACGGCAGACATAATCTTGCTGTTGACGGAAATTGCAGGTCCAGATGAGACACGGTAAAAGCGATAGCTTGGAATACCTGTCAAGACTGCGGCAAAAACGCTCAAAAGAAGGACCCCAACGGGTAGAACAGCTCTCCACACTGCTCCACCATTTCTGCTACGGATGAAATTGACACTATCACTGATGCTATATGATGTCTTTTCGAGATCTTGAGGGTTGGTGAGAGTAGCTTCTGCCTTCTTGGCCGCGATTGGAGGAGTTGGGGAATCTAATGGCTCGTGGAGTCCGGTGAGGTATGCGAGGTTCCTGTTCATCTGTCGTGCATCGATGTTCAAAAATGACGCCAGATCGATAGGCAGTCGTTGGTGGATGATGTTTCCTCTTCCGTTAGGATCCCTCGACTCCAAGCACATATGAATCGAGTGTTGATCCAAGGACATACAGTTGCCTCGGTCAAAGAGTTGCTTGTGTGAAATGACAATAGAAGGAATGCTATGTCTGCCCATAAACTTTCTGGCAATCGTTCTTGTTCGTCGAGCCCCGATATCGTCGCTATCCGAGCAGTAGAAAATTGCTACGTGCGGCAACTCCCAGTGAGGTTCCACAATGAAGCCCTCTGCTTCAGGTACCGAATGATATGCAAAGTTGCCATCCAGGGTCAACTTGATGACGTCTGGTTTCTCGGGAGAGTCCTCGAACTTCAAGTTCTCAGCAGAAATGCAATCCTCAACCTTGATCTGATATCCAGAAGAGTGCATCAGCTCAATCTCGGGAGTTCTCTCGGAGCCAAACGCTGACACGGGAACAACATTATAGAGCTGAGATGTAGAATGACGAAGATGGTGGGCACGCTTGCCACTTTCGACAGATGCTGTAACGGAGCTCGCAATCTTGTGAATGATGTCCTGCTTCGCCGAGTGACTTCCGATATACAAGATCCGGAGGGGGTCCCGGGTTGATAGGCCTTGTTTTGTCATAGTCTGGCGGATGGTGGCAACCAGACGCTTTGGAGGGCTCTGTAGCATCATTCCCTTAACGGTATTGGCGGTCTGCTCTTCGTTGAAGTCTGCCACTGTGTGTTTGACGGAGACTGTCTCAGCACCAAGGCTGAAAGGCTCCTCGAATTCGATGGACTGGGTAAGGGGCTTATCGATGTCGTCGAGTAAGATAGCAGAGCTACGGCCTATCGTAGGCGTGTTGAAAGCTTGCTCGACAGCATGATCGAGGTGGGGCAAGGCCGGAATCGATTCTGTCCCTTGGTTGTCTTCATCTCCGCTCTCCTCCTCACTTTGTTCGGTATCTGCGAGGCTTGCAATATCATCGGGACGTCCAAAATCGGTCGAGGCCACGGATTCCGTAGTATTATCGTCACGGCTCTCCTCATCGGTATCGATGAACTCGTAGGTAGACTCGCCGAGGATGCTCTCGTCGGATGGAGCCTCGCTGCGGGTGGACATGTTTGCGACAGATACGCTCTCAACCCAGCTGCTTATTCTCTCGTCTGCGGCAGATGTTGGAAATCGTAGCAAGGTCGAAGAGGTTTCGAGGGTTGGTGGTGCTGGGTTCGGCTGAAGCTCACTGGATGTCTCCATGTCGTTAGCCTTGCTGGGTCATGTCATATCATGTCTCAAAGAAGACGAGGGCCAAAACAGTATGAGAAACAATAGTGGATGAAGTGAATGAAGCTTTGAAGGAAATGAGAAGCCGTACGCTTGTATTCGATTATTTTTGTGGTTCGGGGTTCCGGTTTCTCATGAACTGGACCAAGGGTTCGACGTTGGCTCGCAACTGCCTAGAGCTCGGGCGCTCACCAGGACAGGCTCGGAAACGGAGAGCAAAGGGCGAGTCCAAAGACTGCGATGCTCAGGTAAGCAGGAAGAGGAGCTTGCATGCAATGCTCCAAAGAACAAGAAGGTATGTAACACAGAATGGAGGATGATTCTCATCGTCAGCTTGGAGTTGACCTGGGGGAGGGGGGCACCAGGCGGGAACACGAGTGGGGCGTGCGTCAGCAAAAGCAGCACTCCTGGTGCTCCTTTTAAATACGCCGAAGCAAGCTCGACATCTATCTGCATTCGCAGCAATTCACAACTCACCAGGAGAGCACCTTAGTTGCCCAGATCCCCAAGATGTTTCGAGGAGTGAGTAAAATTTTAAAGGGCGATAAAATAATCGAAGGGGAAAGCAGGTGACCTCTTCATCCAGCCTGACTTGGGACATTGAAGTCGAGTGCCGCCGTATCTGGCTTTAGTGGGGGGCGGATAAGCGATAGCGATAACCATCACGAGGATGGCTTTAGGCGTCACGCCGTCATGTTTGGCTGGAGATCGGGCACTTATCGAGATTGGCTTATTATGCCTGCCCAGAACGAGTGAGAGTGGCAGAGCGCAGAAATATGCGAACATCGTTTTTCACAAATATTTTAGAGTACAGACCATACATTTCTTCTATTAAGCAAGCCAACACCCCTTTCTGGCCCCCTGCATTTATGAATTATGAATTATGTTTCTTGCATAAACCCTTCATAGAGCATAAATAGTCGAGTCCCGATTTAAGACTAAACAAACCCCTTTACTTCAGAACAAGCTGAGGATAAGTGCGCCTAGAGTTCAATTCGAACAGCCGAACTTCAGGGACATGGAGCAGAGCAACCAGATGGGTCTTTTAAGAACTTCCAGGCCGAATGAATTGTGGTGCCAGAGTTCAATATCATCCATCTCAAATCAACGGTCGATAGGAAAAAGGGGGAGAACCGTCACAGGATCAAGAGCGTCTCATGAAGTCTATGCATGATTGAGTTATCCAACGTATCCTCCCAGTCTATCTGGTTCTATTCGTACAGCCTTTTTCCGGTCCCCCTCCTTATTCAGCCACCCAGACGGCAGCCATACCCATTCCCGTTCCAACGCACATACTAGTGACTCCCACCTTCTCTCCTCTTCTCCTCAGCTCATAGAGCAGGGTGCTTACTTGCCTAGCGCCCGTGCATCCCAAAGGATGTCCAAAAGCAATAGCACCACCCTTAGGGTTGATCTTTTTCTGATCAAGTCCCAACTCATTCGCACACCAGACGCACTGACTGGCAAACGCCTCATTGATCTCAAAGATATCCACATCATCCTTGTTGATTCCAGCCTTCGCGAAGACCTTAGGAATTGCAGCCCATGGGCCAATTCCCATAAGCAAAGGAGCAACACCAACAACTGACGCCGCGACATACTTGCCCAGAATGGTCTGGCCAAGTCGCTCAGCAGTAGAACGCTTCATGAGCAGTACAGCGGCAGCACCGTCGGAGATCTGGCTTGCGTTTCCGGCATGGATAGAGCCATCTTTCGCAAATGCTGGCCTGATCTTGCCCAAGCTTTCAGCAGTAATGCCAGGTCGAACTCCGTCATCTTTCGAAACGGTGATCTCCTTCATATCTCCAGTCTTTGGGTCTTCCCATTTGACGGTCAGAGGTGCAATTTCCTCATCGAAGAGACCAGCTTCTTGTGCTTTGATAGCTTTTTGGTATGAGGAGGCCGCGAATTCGTCTTGTAATTTTCGGGAAACGCCTCGGTCCTTGGCCATCTTCTCCGAGAGAACGCCCATGGGTACTTTACAGTTTCGGGATTCTGGGTGTGATTCGAGGAGTTCTGAGAATTCAGTGACGGCACCCGGGCTGCAAAATATTAGCACAATGTACACATATTTTGGGGACAATCATCCTACCCATATTGCAAACTCATGCTCTCCACACCGGCTCCGACGCCCACCTCGATCATACCTGTGCTAATCGCATTCGCAATATCCACGCAAGCTTGTAGACCAGAAGAGCATTGCCTGTTCAGACTCTTGACCGCAGCAGAGACAGGGAAGCCAGCAACAAGAGCCGCAGCACGGAATTCAGTGGCTCCTCCTCCGGGAGGCAAAACTGAGCCAACTGCAATATCCTCGACGAGCGCCGGGTCGATCTTCGAGCGCTCGATGAGAGACTTGAAGGCGCCAGCTAGGAGATCAGCTGCAGCTGTATCTTTGAATCCGCCTTTGCCGCCCTTTGTAAATGCCGTGCGAAGACATGCAGTAACGACGACCTGGCTTTGTTAGGCATTCTCCGCGCCTGGGACATTTGAGGCTACTTACATCGTCTGGGTTCTTTTGCAGAAGCTTAGCTCGCGCAGACGAGCTGTCGCCTTCTGTGGGAGCAATAGTGCTCTTGGAACCAGCAAGGTGGCCAGAGACCTGGGTGAGGCGCTTTTGTGCTGGAAATCCCCGTCAGCCTTGTTTACCTGCCGCACTCCCTTTGGATTGACATACCTGCAGACATGATTGATGAAACGGACAGAGATGAGGCAATGGAGGAAAGTGATCTGTAAGGAAAGGTTTCGGAGGGGGTTTAAGGATTTTGAATAGAAGGGGAGGATTCAGAACGGAGATGGCCATCCTCTCTGTCCTGGTAGTCAGGATGCCTCGGCATTCTCAAGGCCGCTTTGATTGCTAGCCCCCGAAGCGAAACTGTTATCACATGCATGAAAATGGAAATCTTGGGAGCGTCACGCGCCTAGAGAAAAGTAAAAGCAAAGTAATCAGAGCGGTGAGATTTGCATGTGCAAACAAGTAATTGGCAATTGGGTTCGGACGAAACACTGGCCACATGAGCGCTCTTGAATCCTGGCTTGTAGATGTGAGCTTTCCTGGTAGAACTGATGTAAAATTAAATCAAGGCAGATTTCATCAACAGGGAAACAATATTCTATAAGCATACCGTCACAGGGTATAATACAATAAGACTATGGACATCAATCCTTCTCTCATACTTCATAAAACGTCGCTGATTTTCAAAATGCTCACTGCGTAGTTTCCCCCTTACTCGTCGTCGCTGTTTTGAAGAACCCACCCTTTGCTCATCTCCACGGCTTGCTCCCACTTCTTGAACATCTTATCACTCTTCGCCTTGTCAATCTGGGGTTTGAAGATGGTTCTGTCCTCCTTGTTGATCTCCTTCAGCTCATCAAACTCTCTCCAGATATCAACAGCAAATCCTGCCGCGATAGCAGCTCCGAGAGCTGTCGTCTCCCTCATTACTGGTCTGTCAACAGGAATTCCAATGATGTCTGCTTGGGTCTGCATGCAAAGGTTGGAGTTTGACATGCCGCCATCAACCGCAAGGCCTTCTAGCTTGTGACCCGAGTCTTTCTCCATGGCATCCAAGATAGCTTTGGTTTGATAGCACGTTGCCTCCAATGTCGCACGGGCAATGTGCCCTCGTTGAGTGTGTGCTGTAATACCAACTGATCTCGGTCAGTTTGCAACTTGCAACAGGATATTGAAAACAGACTTACACAATGTTCCCTTCGCGTCATCAATCCAGTACGGAGCAAACAGACCACTGAAAGCTGTGACGAAGACAACACCACCGTTGTCCTTCACTGTCTCAGCAAGTTCGGTGATCTTGCTCGAGTGCTTAATGAAACCCATATTGTTCATCAAGAACTTCACGCCAGACCCAGCAACAGCAATACTACCCTCCAGAGCATAGATTGGTTTCCGCCCCTGGCCAAAGTCATATGCAACCGTGGCCAGAAGTCCATATTTGGAGATAACAGGCTTTTCGCCGACGTTATACAGAAGGAAACAGCCTGTTCCGTATGTGTTCTTGGCTTGTCCAGGAGAAAAGCCACACTGGCCAACTAAAGCCGCTGACTGATCTCCAAGACAACCTGTGATTTTGACGCCCTTGAGTGCACCATTTGTCAGAGCTCCAAATGCTTTTTTGTCAGAAGATGGCACAATCTTTGGTAGAGTGATGTTTTTCCGGTCCAGCCTGAAGAAATCCAGGAGCTTGTCGTCGTACTGTAGAGTGTGTATATTCATGAACATCGTGCGGGAGGCGTTGGTGGTATCTGTGACATGGATGCCGGCCTCCTTTCCACCATTGAGCTTGTAAATCAACCATGTATCAACAGTTCCAAAAGATAGCCTGCCCTCATCATATGCCTTCTTGACAACTTCCACATTACTGTAGAGCCAGAGAAGCTTGACACTAGATGGATATGTTGACAAAGGCAATCCACACAGTTCCAGTAGTTCGTTCGCGCCTTTCCGATTCTTGAGCTCACGGACAAGAGAGGTGGTTCGAGTATCGGGCCAAACGATGGCATTATAGAGGGGTTCGCCAGTGTTGGTATCCCAGCAGATTGTCGTTTCTCGCTGGTTTGTGATCCCGATTGCCTTGATAGTGTCCTTCTTGTAGCCCTTTTCCAGGAACCGTGCAGTTGCTTCCTCAATACATTCCTCGACAGAGTTGACTAGCTCCTGTGGGTCGTGTTCGTGCCATCTAGTAATACAAGATTAACTCCTAATCCTCGAATGAGCAAGTGACTCAAGACATACCCAGATTCGGGGTAGATGTTCTCAAACTCAATCTGATGGCTGGCAATTGGGGTTCCTTCGCCATCAAAAATGAGAAATCTGGAAGAGGTTGTTCCACAGTCTATACTGCCAATAAACCAGCGGGTTTTCTTCTCCTCGACTGTCTCGGAGATGCCCTTCGGGAGGTGCTCATGGTGCTCGACGTTGGCAGGCGCATTGACATGCTCGACGTGCTGTATTTTGGTGTCTGGCTCTGCAGTCTTCAGGGCGTCCGCAGTGGGAACCGGGACTGTTCGAATTGGCATAGAATCCATGGTGTAGCTCTGAGTTGGTGTGCACAAAAGGCAAGAAGATGACCCCTCGGGAGCTCTGGCACTACCGGACCACGTCGCAACTGTCTTTCTCCTCGAGGGCGAGTGAGTTACGTCGGTAGAACTAGTGGAAGGAAGGAGGGAAAGGGGGGAGAGGGGAAAGACAAGAGCGAGGGTGGTGCGATGACATCGCGCAAGCATTAAGAGGGGGAGGATCAGCAACAACCAAATACTGGCAACCCCACCACTCGAATGGATCCCGATCCCGATGCAGCCGGAGCCGGTGCCGCATGTGACTGGGAAGCCATACGGAGTATTCCGTAGAGGCGCGGAGGCGTGGCGCTGGTCTCTGGGGCAGGCGTGAGTGCTGCTGGGTCGCCTGGGATTTGTGGGAAAACCCTCGCCGGGCATTCTTGTGGCGTTCTCGGCTGCGAACACCCAACCCCCTGAGCTGAGGCTGAGCCCTCGCTCAACCTTCTCTTTTCAACCTCAAACTAGTGAAAGATATCAATACTGTAGAGTTTATTTAAACACCACTCTCCCACTCTCCCACTCTCTACGTCCCAGCTTGTATATCCTCGGTGCGAAGCATATCTACGCCGCTCCTCGATTAGTTGCTGTCTAGACTTCTCTTACTGTGCTTCCACGGGTCCACAATTGCGAAATTCCGTCTGTCTAAGTACTCACGATCTTTGAAGCTCACGAGCGCAATCTTCTTCAAGAGCTTGTATTGGTTGGAAACTTAGTGTCCCTTGGAAGTCTGGACCAAATTTAGAGGCCGCCTTGTGATCAATCTTATCCGTGCCCCCCGGAAGGTCTCCACCTCTGACCCCCATTAAACGCCATACTCCACAACACTATCAAGAATTTGTGGGAAAATCTGTAATTGGACATCTGTACAAAAGACCCCATTCTTGCTGGATATCGCCCCGAAACACCAGCGCTATGCAACTCAATCCTCCTCAACTCCAGGTGCAAAAGTCAACACAATGATCCCAAATTATTCTCCTTAACATTTCTCTTCTAAGCGTTCAAATTATCCCCTCCTTCCAATTTTACGTGACTTCTTAGGGTCGACGGTGTAAGAGGTGGATCCTTGATGTTGGCAAGTCTCAACGACGAGAAAGCTTTCTCTTCTTGGTGGTCCTCTTGGTTCTCTTCTCTTTAGCCTCTTCCCATTCGCTGAAGTCCAGATCGCTATCACCGCTTTCGTATCCGACTATTGTGCCTCGTTCCTTTTTATCCATCGACATAAGGATTCTCCATCGGCTTCTATACTTTGTTCTCACACAGTCGGGAAAATCGTCCGTCGATATTCGTTTTCTTTCTCTTCCAGTGATGAGATCGCGAACGAGGACTGACTCCGAGAATGAGCATGATTTACGGCGCTTGGGCTTGCCCGGAATTACGGCCACCGGACCCTCAATTAAGGGCAACTCAACTCTGCCGACCATTAAGCTTGGTTGGGTGTCTTGAGTAGCCGTTGTCGCAGCGATAGGGACTCTTAGGATGTCATTTGAGACACCATCCCAAGAGGGCTGGGGGGTCATGTAACTTGCTGCAGCAACTATATTGGAATCAGTCGCTGCGTTATTCGTCAGGAGTGCTGTAGAATCGATTTCCGAGTAACGGTCTAAGTCGTTCATGTCATTGTCCCCTGAAAGTGCTGTAGAATGGTTGGCAGGGTTGCGAATAGAGTCGTTCGTACCACTGTTCACAGGCAGACCTGCAGAGTCATTTCCCAGATCGCTGACTAGATCATAAGGAAGCTGGTTGGAGATAGTGGGAAGCTGGTTATTATTGTTGGCAACTGCGTATCGATAAGCAGGACGCAAACGTGGAACTGGGCGGAGTACGAGCTTGGCAGATGAGCTATTGAGTACATGAATAACTCGTCTTGTTTCGCCGTCTCGATAGTCGAAAGGGCCGAAGTTCTCCATTGCAGCTTGGCCATTGGCGTGCTGCGAAGCTCCTATTGCCACCGGCACTCTGACTCCTTTGTCATTGATTCTCGACCACGGGTCTCTTATAGGATCTTGGAGAGCGATGATTGGCTGCTGCGGTTGGTATTGGCCATAATTGGTGAAATTGGTGTTCGGTTGTACCAAGGAGGATATTAGTAAAGATTGAGTTAGAACGGTTGCAAGAAAGCCTACTGAATCGTTCATTTTCTGTCCAGCTATGTTTCTTTCACTTGGGGTTGACGTATTGTAATGAATCTGTAACCTTCGTATTAAAAGTATTCCAGGTATATTGCAACGTCTTTAGCGATGATGTCGTCGCCGAAAAAGCGTAGTGAGTGAGACTTACTTGGACAGGTGTGAATGATCTTGCGACTATTTGGGTGCTTTGTCGACTAAATCAAGATCAGACGAATCGAAAAGCGAAGTGTGTGACTGCTCGTCTCTTTGGTATTGAGGTAAAATGACTTAAAAAGCGAAATTGTCTTGTTTGGGTCGATGGGGTCAAGACTAGTCGAATTGAAAGGCGAAATGTAATTATTGGTATTGAGATAAGATGACTGATATTGGGAGGTATCCTATTTGGGGGACCAAGAGCTGGCACACCGGAAGTCGAAGTGCGTTAATGTAGTAGTGAGAACCGTCTCCTGAGTCTTGGAGCAACTTGTAAGAAATAACAAGCAGCAGTTGAAAATGGTTCTCGATATCTGTAGTGGTTATGGTAAAGTGTCAACGTGTTGTGTCGAAGTGCTGTGTCGAAGTGTTGTATTTGTAGTCTGTGAGAGTGCGGAAGAGTGAAACAAGTTTCTCTCTACTGAAATGAACAAAATTAAGGAGAAATTGCTGTAGGGCTTTAGTCCAGATCAAAAGCGTGCTAACTTGTCGTGAACAGGTTTCTTGTGTGCCGAGTCAAGACCGATATGTAGTCGATATCAAAATTGATATTATCAAAATCGAGTATCCGGCCCCCACCCCGTTTTTATACGCCGAGGACTTTTGGTTGCTCAGTTGATTTCTGGCAGCTTCCCACAGAGTGTGGCCCGAGCTATCCGTCCTATGTTAGTTTGATATCTTTCTTAGGTCGCATACATAGTAAAGTTGCAGGAGAATCCCTCTGAGTTATTGGCTGCGACGTTGACTTTCGTTCTGACTGAGGAACTAAAGTGGAGGCAATGTCTCAGCCAGGTGCATAGCTTCGTTTCATAAAGGCTGCTCAGTTTGGAGCAAACCCCTAATATTAATTCTTTCAACATATCGGAGGAAAGAAAGTCTGTCGCGATGGCATGAGAACATAAGGCAGGTCTCGGCCATTGGGGAGCAGTCATTGCATATTATATATCTTGTTACAGTTTCAAATACCTGTTGTTCTATCTGTCTATTATCTCATGACTGTTTGGAGCATTTTGAAGCCTTTCTTGCAGAGTCAAGCCCAGGCCTTTGGAGCTCTCTTCACGTCTACTTACAGTGACTTTTGGAATATCCGACATGTAAGACTTACCTCCACACCAGAATCATTTCATCTTTACCCAGGCAGAGTTCCAGCGTGGATATTCATATATGTTCCTGGACTTAATTTCATAGACCGTATCTTCTTCAGTGGCGTCATAAGTAAAACACTAGCCCAAGCCATTTTGGTACTGCCAGTGACCAGCATTCATGGTTCCAGAGAGTTAGGGTTCGGACCTGGGCTCGGAAACTCGATAAAATGAGTCAGGAAGTGCTCGGACACGTTTCTTCCCAAGAATGTACACGGAGAAAGAAGCTAAAGGATCAAAGTAATCCAAATGGTGGTATCAGCGAAGTTTTAAGAATCCAAAGCCCAGTCGAAGCTTGCCCTCCTTCCCCCCAAGAATGGAAATCCACTGAGCTGTACAAGAGAATTGAACCAAACTTCATAAGTGAGCTACAAGATAACTTGTTGAAAGCTAAAGACGTCGAGTTAAAATAAAGTAGTTTATTCTTCGGCAAAATTTTGTCTTCTCTACCAATGAATCCAGCGAGGTTCCCAGGATTCACGTGATACACCCCCCTGATCAAGATCTTGGTCAAAGCCGCACTTTCTCGAGACATCGAAATGGAACCTTCAGGTACTTTAATCCCATTGCATAGGCGTATGTTTCTTTATTCATGTATTCTAGTTGCCCTAAGGCTATCACATATCTTCATCTCGTTATGCTCGTCATTTAAAATCGTCTCAACCACGCCGACCGAATTCCCATTTCAAGCGCCTTCACCTTTTCCCAAAAGCACCAAGTTGGCAACGTTCATAATCGTGATGACGAGCCAAATAACCACAGCCAGTGCTGCCACCACCCAATGGTTCCTCATTTTAACGCCTCCTTGCTGTGGTCTATCCACGACACCGTCTACATTACCGTCCATTGTTTCCTCGTCCCCTCCATCATGATCTCCAGACTCGGAGGTCCGGACTGTCATGTACTTATTTCTGCATGTGAAGTATATCAAAGGCGCTGATACGAACGGCAGAACGACACTAAGCGCGACCTGAGAGCCGTTCAGTGCAGCAGAAAGTCCGTCTCGTCCGACGGCTCCAGCGATGATGATGCTAGGGGTAATGCTGATGCTTCTCGTAACCAATCTTCTCAACCAGGGGGCCAAGCTCCAGTTTAGAGCACCTTCGGACACCATTTGGCCAGCAATGGTGCAGACGATGCCAGCACTGACTCCAGATAAGAGAAGCGCCAAGGCAAAAACGGTCCCTGCAACGGGAGCTATACTCGTGGAGAGCAGATGATAGATGCCGAAGAGATCTGCTGAGGTTGCCGAACTGTCCGATGAGAGAGAAGCACCTGCGACAATGAGAATTGCGCTGTTGACAAATAGAGCAAAAGTGAAGAGAGAAATTGCCAGCTCTGCGATCGAATATTTGAGGCAGAAGTTGATAGCCCCAAGGGAGGGATAGTATGGTAGCTTTTCGGAATCGGTTGACCGGACTGAAGCTGCTACATTACCAGCATTGATATCATACTCCTGTAGACGCGACTGCACAATGCCGGACCCAAGATAGAGGCTGTGAGGCATGACCGTAGCCCCTAAAATCCCGCACGCTTGATATAGGCTATGCTGGTCAGCAAATGCAGGAAATTGCCCGGCAAGGCAACAACATACCCTTCAGATTGCACAATAGCAGAAGACGGAAGGTAGCCTCGGAATACCTCGCCCACGGATGTATCTTTGATCAGACTTAGTTGGATGCAAAAGCAAATCACAACTCCCAGCACAAGAGCCACAACGAACATCTCGAATGCTCGAAGTCCTTTCATGGATCCATTTGGGTGGTAGAAAAGCAAAATTAGGAGTACGTCAACAATCGATATAGCACAACCAGCTATCAACGGGATCTTGGGGATCAACAGGTTGATTGCAATGGCCGTCCCGATGACTTCGGCGATGTCGGTAGCGATAATCTACAAATGGTCAGAGCAATCAAAAACTAGGTCAAGAGGACTCACGGCTACTTCAGCCATGATGTAAAGCATAATGTTTAACCATTTCGGGAGGAACTCCTTGCAGGCCTCGGCGAGATTGAGTCCACTCACACTTCCAAGTTTGATGCACAAACTTTGCAGGAAGATGGCGAAGAGGTTCGACATCAAAACAATGAAGAGCAACCTGAAGCGGAAACTTGCACCAGCTGCCACGTCTGTAGAGTAGTTTCCTGGATCAATGTATGCCACCGAGATCATAAATCCAGGTCCGACGAATTTCCCGAACTTCAGCACCACTTTTCGTAGCTGCTTGAACAATTCCGTCGACGTTCGATTGCTCCCCCCTTCCCCGCCAGCCCCTCTTCCGTCCTCGTTCAAATCCACGGCCTCGAAACTCGAGAGGTCACCTCCCACGTGACTGTCACTCGTCAAAGCCTTTTTCGGCATCGCCGCCGCTTCATTCTTCTTCACGTCGTCATCAGGAACGTGCTCAACCACGCTTTCGATGTCCCCAGTGGCTATCCTCCTCAGGACCCTCATGTTCGCAATACCATTCAAATCCTGTCTCGTGGTGAGGTCCGCGGCCAGCGAGCTGGGATTTTGGTTGTACCCAGTGCCTTCTGGCTCCTCGGTGCGCGAGGGGCAATTCATGATGAGAATCGGCGCAAAGAATTTCTCGAGTAAATAAAGAAAAGCACAGAGGAAGTGGGTGAGGGAGGGAGAAAGTAGTGACGAGAAGAAGTGCTAAGAGGAGACGCAAGGGAGGGAAAGAATTTGGCGAATCTGGGGAAGTTATAGTTCCCGGTTGTGGTCCAGATGTTCCTCGTTGCCGTGCCTCGCCTTTACCGCCCCTTCTTTTCCCGAGCAAGTTGTGGGCGACCAATCGGGACGGCGCCGATCCCTACCGACCCTTTCACGATGACATGCACTGCTTGACCAGACGAGAACGTGAAGTTGGAAACATCCGAGTGTGATTCACTAGATTCGTGGCAAACCTCATTCTTCGAATTGGCGCTTGTCATGATCCAACGGTCAGCGGTGGCTGGGTTTGCTGCTCGTCTTAGTCGAAGCGTGATGCATATGACTGCGCCAAATCCAGAATTAAACTGTCTTATGAGAGCCGGATGACAGGTTGGCGTAATCCCATGTCTCAAATCATTCAACCGTCCCTCGACTCTGGACACATTCATAGGGATGTTTTAGAAGGTATTGAGACAGGGAAGCTCCGGGACACCTCTATTCGAACTGATTCCAGCGAAGTATCACAAAGGGACATAGAATCTCGGAAGCCATTGTGCCAGGAGATCCTGAACTTGTGGCTTTAGGATTTTCGGCACGAGACTTTCAAGAAAATAGGTCTGCCTCTAACTTGTGGACTGACATGCATCAGCAGGGTTGGAATATACCCTGGCGAGAACAGCTTTTGATTGAGGACCCTGATGGACTCCAAGCAACTCCTTGCGCTGGCCACTTCTGCAACTAGAAAGCAGACCTCTCCGAAATTGAAAGGTAATTTTGCCATATTGAAATGTGTTCTACCTGACCAGCTTCTCTAAAATTTCTAGATGGTGGGTGACCTGCAATGGTAAAGGGCTCGGCTCCTTTAACCTGGGCCTCGAGTCGAATTATTTCAAAGTCAAGATTCGGTCGAGGACGTTACACACCGCAAAGGGGAATCTGATGGGTTGATGTTCCCTGTCGCGCGTGGCGCTCGTTTGGTTTGACTAGGGCACATCAAGGGGTGGTAGTTCACTGTAGACAAAGACCCTGAAATTTAATGGCTCCATTGATGTAACCCCATCCATCCATATGCCATGTATCATCTCCGTGTGCCTCGAAATATGAGGAAGGTACAAGCCGTCCTTCCCGGAGGCCAGAAAACGCCGCATCCCAATGCAACGCCTCGCAAAGTATAAGTATCAAAATACAGTGTTGGGATTTTTATACCAGTCGCCTCAAATCTATGCTGGCTCACTTGGGATCTGACTGATCGAGCCACATATAAGCCTTCTGCAACGCCTTCTTCTCGTTTCCATCATCCTCAAGGACGGTAACCCAATCTCGAAGCTGAATACCCACGCCCTTTTCGCGATCTTCTCTCCATGTTCCTAGTCTTCTCGCCGCCTCACCAGTCAACTTCTCTGGTACAGCATTCCCCACTGCACCTCCAGGAGTGCCTGGCAAGCCCTGCGTCATGATCCGACCAGGAGTGCTTGTGCCACTTGCAGAACCGCCAGCGCCTCCAGTCATCCAACTGTATTTCTTTTTCTTGCCAAATAAACCGCCTCCGCCTCCGCCTCCCAAGAACTGGGAGGTCGTTTGATTGGCTGCAGCATGACTTGCGGCTTCGTTAACCTTTGCCTCGGCTTTCTTCTTTTGCTCCTTCTTGGTCGGTGGCTTCTCTGGGGGTTCGGGAGCAGAAGAGCCTGGTGTACCAGGTACGGTTGAAGGTTGCCGGGGTGTTCCTTGGCCAGAGGTTCTGTTCTGCCGCTTACGCAAGCGTGCCTCTTCAATGTCTCTCTCCTTCTGGGCCTCTGCGCGTAGAGCAATAACGACGTCGTTCGTGATTTTGTTGTTATTGACAGGGGCCTTGCCACCGCCAGAAACGGGTGTGGGAATTTCGTTCCCAGAAGAGAACGAACCTTTGACATGTTAGCAGAGACAAAGAGTCTGGTGGAGAGACGAACGCTTTAGTGGGTTGGAGTGGGGGCTGACAGCACTCTCCCAACCACTCCTGGGCGCACCCTCAGTGACGACGCTTGAGGTATCAGGATTACACGGTGCTGCAGCGTCAGCCCACTCCTCAGGAATAATCCCATGAGAGCCAGTTCGTCGGCCTCTGGCAAGCTTCGCGGCGTCCTCGACCAGTCCTCGTAGTCGATGCTTAGTGGCAATGGATAGAAGAGCAAGCTGGTCAACCAGCATAGAATCGGCAGGAAGAAAGTTGCCATTAGTAGCAGTGAGAGCAAGGCCCGGAGCGACTGCCGTCTGAACCCTCACATCCCTTTGCTGGAAATTTTCTGGCAACTTCATGGTTCCCATCATTCCCTTCTGGTCGGTGTTCAGTAGGAGCCCGTTGTCACGAGCGATCTTCTGCACCCTCGTATGTACGAGGCCGACTTGCAAGAAGGGATTGTCCAACTCTCTTTGCCGCGACAACGCCAAATTTCGAGCAGCATCGTGCCAAGCCTTGTCTGCTGCCTTCTTATGGTATTCGTCCTGTGACTGGATAGTTGTCTTCTCGGGGGCTGCATTTGCTGGTCCCGCTCCAAAGAAAGAGCGTTCGTCTGCTGGCGGGAACTGGGTGAAGCTATTGCCGGAGGAGATCGTGCCTGACTGGGAGCCAGAGAGCTGGGAGTTGAAGGATGTGTTGTACATCTGGAATGTGTATTGTTCTTCTTCTCGTAAATCGACGCCAGTTCCACCTAACACATCCATCACGTCCATGCCATCTTCCTTGGGCTTCTCAACGGGTTTCGAAGGAGGGCCCATAGCACCGGGACCCTGCGGCGCCATGCTGTAGTTATTGAAGTTCGGTGGCTGGCTGGGTTGGTTTTGGCCAGGGAAATTGAGTGGACTCTGAAGAGGGGGGTTTTGTTGAATGGGTTGAGATTGAGGAAGGCTTAAGGTCGGAGTTGTGTGCCCGTTCGAGTATGGAGTATTGTACACATTTGGAAGTTGAACATTTTGAAAGTGAGGGGATGCGCCAGCCGATGGAGGTGCGGTGTTGGGGTTCATTCCTCCGTAAGGTGACTGAACGTAGGGAGAGCCGGGCTGCGAGGGTGGATTTGGTGAGAGCCGTTGCCGTTTATTTGGAGGGAGCGTAAATTGCTGTGGTGCCCCCGGGGAAGGCGAGGTCTGTGGAGGCATCGGATACTGCTGCTGTGGTTGCGCCATGATGCCCAAACCGACGACTCCTGCGATGCTTTAGGTCTCCTTCACACGAGGCAGGCGCAAAGCCCGCTGTCCAAGGTTAGAGCTTCACCCATGCGCAGAACCAGGTCTCTTAGAAGCTCCTGGATAGGCGCGTCGCTATTCCCTCATATGTCTGTCTTTTACACGCGTGCGGTGGTGGGTGTGGTCGATAACTTCGAAAATGAGGTGTTCTTTGAAATCGAAAGGCAAAGATTCAGGGTTGAGTCACGTGCAGTCCAGTCGCGCTTCCGCAAGATCGCGCCAAACGGAATTTAGACTCGCAAATCACTACTGTGACCTAGCCTGCACGAAGTCCTCGTCATTCATCCAACGCTACAGTCTCCACTCTAAGACGAGAAAGGCCTCGATTTGGAGTTCGCCTTTGTCACGATGTTATCCTGATGATTACGAACTAATCTTGACTGGGCGAAGACAAAACGGACATTCAATCAAGGAATCAAAGGAGATTCCACTACGAGCTAGGCACGATGGCTTCCAAACGCAAGGCATCTGCAATGGCGCCTGCAGTGGAAGAGCCAGTAGATCCGGCCGATGAGCTATTATTCCTGTGTCTTGGTGGCGGCAATGAAGTCGGCAGGTCATGTCACATCCTTCAATACAAGGGCAAGACTGTGATGGTTAGTTTGTCCCTCCGGATTCATTTGAGTTCACCGACTAACCTAAATGAATGACAGCTGGATGCAGGACAGCATGCTGGATACGAAGGCCTCGCTTCACTTCCATTCTACGATGACTTCGACCTAAGTACTGTGGACCTCCTCCTGATCAGCCAGTAAGCGTCTCTCAATTTATATCTTTCAGCTTGGGAAGTTGGGACTTGGAGGCCCTTTTTGGCATGTCTTTCTCGGCATTTCCTGCCTATCGTTGTGGACTTGAGGTGGATTCTTTAGATTCTGTTCTCCATCTCAACCACCTATTCATGTATACGAGAATCAATACAAAACGTTATTGCGCAGCAGGTGCTTGTCCTTGATTCCGTGAGATGAACCACCCTCAAGCACACTCTACTGTACATAGTACCATCTGCACTTTACCACAAGAGCCTATTGAGTTTAGACACTGCTAACATGCTCGTAGTTTCCACGTCGACCACGCAGCTTCACTGCCCTACGTCCTGGCAAAGACCAATTTCAAAGGTCGAGTTTTCATGACGCATCCTACCAAGGCCATTTACAAATGGCTTATCCAGGACAGCGTTCGAGTTGGTGGCGCATCTTCTACCTCCCAACCAGTGTATACCGAGGCTGATCATTTGTCAACTTTTCCAATGATTGAGGCCATCGATTACCACACCACCCATACAATTTCTTCCATCCGAATCACGCCTTACCCAGCAGGTCACGTTCTTGGAGCTGCTATGTTTCTCATTGAGATTGCGGGCCTCAAGATCTTCTTCACTGGAGACTACTCTCGAGAGGATGATCGACATCTCGTCTCTGCTGAAGTGCCAAAAGGCATCAAGATAGACGTCCTAATCACAGAATCTACGTATGGTATAGCCTCACACGTTCCCAGATTAGAGCGAGAGCAAGCACTCATGAAATCTATTACCGGTATCTTGAACAGAGGAGGCCGTGTCCTGATGCCTGTCTTTGCCTTGGGACGGGCACAAGAACTTCTTCTGATCCTGGACGAGTATTGGGGTCGCCACCCCGAGTTTCAAAAGATCCCCATCTACTATGCTAGCAATCTAGCCCGAAAGTGCATGCTTGTCTATCAGACCTACGTCGGAGCTATGAACGATAATATCAAGAAACTCTTCAAAGAGCGAATGGCTGAAGCAGAGGCTTCGTCTGACACGGCAGGCAGAGGCGGTCCCTGGGACTTCAAGTATATCCGGTCGTTGAAGAATCTCGATCGATTCGATGATGTTGGGGGTTGTGTTATGCTTGCAAGCCCAGGTATGCTGCAAAATGGTGTCAGCAGAGAGTTGCTTGAGAGATGGGCCCCCAGTGACAAGAATGGAGTCATCATCACTGGTTACAGTGTTGAGGGAACAATGGCGAAACAAATCATGCAGGAACCAGACCAGATCCCGGCCATCATGTCACGAACAAGCGGTGGAGCAAGACGGGGACCCGGTGCTGCAGATGGAGAGAAGGTCATGGTTCCACGAAGGTGTAGTATCCAGGAATTTTCATTCGCAGCACATGTTGATGGTGTTGAGAATAGAGAGTTCATTGAGGAAGTTGGCGCTCCAGTGGTGGTAAGTTCCCCTCTTGGCCAACCAGATGAAAGTGCTAAGGAAGGGTAGATCCTGGTTCACGGAGAGCAACATAATATGATGCGGCTGAAGTCCAAGCTTCTCTCTCTTAACGCTGATAAGACAACGAAAGTAAAAGTGTACAGTCCACGAAACTGTGAGGAACTTCGGATACCATTCAAAGCCGACAAGACAGCAAAGGTTGTCGGCAAGCTTGCTTCCATACCTCCCCCGAGCTCCGAGGGGAACCAGTCACAATTTGTCACCGGAGTTCTTGTGCAGAATGACTTCAAGATGTCATTGATGGCCCCCGAAGACTTGAGAGAATATGCCGGCTTGACTACTACAACTATCACCTGCAAGCAGAGGATGACACTCAGTGCTGCTGGCATTGATCTGATCAAGTGGGCCTTGGAAGGTACATTTGGAAGTATTGAAGAATTGCCAGAGAGCAAAGGGAAGAAAATGAACGGTGATACTCATATGAATGGGTCATTTGAAGAAGCGGACGAAGAAATTTCGAAGCATACTTCAGCTTACTTGGTCATGGGCTGCGTTACAGTTCGTCACAGTAAAAGCGGAAAGGTCGAGTTGGAATGGGAGGGTAATGTACTCAATGACGGTATTGCTGATGCAGTCATGGCTGTTCTGTTCTCCGTTGAAAGCAGCCCTGCCGCCGTGAAGCGTACGTATGCTCCCACACTTGAATCTTTAATTGCTAACATGGTCTAGAATCCGCAAGCAAACATTCCCACTCCCATGAACTTCCGGAACGAAATCCTCATGCAAATATTTCACCGGACGAAAGATTGAATCGACTATTCATGTTCCTGGAAGCACAGTTTGGAGCGGAAAACCTTAGTCCTATCAAAGTCCCGAGGATTAGTGCTCAGAAGACACTCACTGGATCGTCACCGACGATTAAGGATGAGGGCAATGAGGATGGAGCTTCTGGGGACTCGGAAGACGAGGAGAGAGAACTCGACACACTCCGAGAGCGAGAAATTGAGAGGCTGCTCAAGATGGGCATCCCTGTCCCTGGTGTAGAGATCAGGGTCGATAACAACGTTGCTAAGGTCTGGCTTGAGGATCTGGAGATCGAGTGTTCGTATCGAATGCTTGCGGAGAGAGTTCGCGTGGTGCTTGAAAGAGCAGTCGAGGTTACGGCTCCTTTGTGGGCATGATGAACTTGTTGAGCGAGGCCTGAAATGGGTCTTTCGGTTCAGCTGGAGTGAAGCTCCTAAGTCCCCGCTGCAGGAGGGAATGATTGCATTTGGTACTTAGAATGCGCCTTGTCATCTTGCCAGGCGTCACAAATGAACAGATAGATGCTTCTCTGGCGGTTTGACTTAGTTAATTGACTCGTGCCCCACATGTTTGACCACTCTCGTGAGCTGAACTGTGGAACTGTATTGAGATTTGAGTTTATGCGTTGGCAGCGCTCTCTTGCTATCCTACCTGCTTCCTTGAGTTTGTTGTGGTGATGTAATTGAACAACATTGATATGCAATGCCACAGTAGAATATCAACATACTAAATTGATAATTGCCTGTTCTCTTCAAGGACACTCTTTCTGTGTCGTCCTCACCGATACTTGTGTCGGTGGCTAGCCGGGATGATCCGATGATGCGGGGTATGGGGTTGACAGCTGGGATCCAGACCTCATCTCAGACCTCTTCTAAAACGATCAACCTTCCCCCGACCCTTCCAGTTTTTTGCGAGTCCCAGAGAGATATCCTTGACAAAATCGAGAATACTACCATTCATCCTCGCAATATCCATAGTCTCCAGTCCTAAAATGCCCTTTCGCAACTGGCACGAGAAGCGTGCGTCCATCTTCATCCTGGCCGCAGCGTCAATCACCATCATGCTCTTTACAGTCGTCCACCTTCGGCATCTCCTACCTCGGCGACACCACGTTCATATCCATGACTGCAATTTGTTCTACACATTGGACTTGGTGGGGTGTTTGGGACCGACGGAGGGAACTGGGGAGATAATCGAGGGGAAGGAGTGGCTCTGAAGCGTCCTGGGATTTTGGAGAATCTTCAATATAGGGGAACACGAGATACAGATTGATGCCGGCATATGAAATGGCCGGGGCCAGAATTGAGGCAGAATCTGCTGGTTTTTAGCATATCGGAATGCTGCTCGTTGGAACAACTGCTCCTGCTACTGCTGGATGGTACTTGGTGGCCATGGCTGGCCAGGCACAGCTTCTGTTTGCCGCTCCTTCATGGACATCGAAGATATTGTAATTCTAGGTCCATGTCTTGTCCGAGGCAGATATTGGCCTTTCCCAGTGGGTTCTCAGCGATGAGCACTCGTCTAGAGTATGTCTTCCCTGCTCAGGGTTCCTCCCCTTCCTCAGTTCTCCATTTCACGAATTTCGTGAACTGTTGCACATTCCTTCACGTCTGATTTGTTTGGTAACCAGCTAATTAGTTACCAGTTGGGATGTTGATTCGGTTCATTGCGAGATCAAAATACGGCAGACCTCTCTGTGTTAACTAAGATGCCATATCAAATGCAAATGCAGTCAAGCACCTTTCACAGATCTCTGACTCGTCACGTTTGCTTGCATCAAATTCTTTGCACAAGCAATGAAGAAACCTTTTTTATTCATGGCCAGAATGACCCAACACAAGCATGTAAGGACGATCTCAGGACAAAACTTTCTGTTCGGCAGAAAGCCACTCAGCGCAGCACAACCTCGATCACACCAAGCTTGTCTTCATATCCCTTATTTATGACGCACAACTTGAAAAGAAAAGTGTAAAGAAAGCCACCAAGGAATTCGCCTCCCAATGCATGCTTACTCCATCCTAACGAGGTAACTCTCAACCAAAGCCGTGAACAAATATCTCCTGAAAGAAGCGAACGTCATTGTAGAGCAGCAACTTTTGTGTGGACAGATGTAAAGCTTGTCGATTTGAGAAGCACGATATCCGGTGCTAAATTTCGTCAGCATCGGTATAGAGGTAACATCTAAATCCAGAGAATATGAGGCTTACAATAAAGCTTAGAGCCTTCAGGCAATCTTCGTCCTAAGTATGGCAAGCCGGGAAACGGTAGCGAGCTCTAATCTTCTCCTTGAAGCCGGAGCCGAATGAGAAGGCACTCCGAAGCCCAGCTAAAATTGGCTTGAACAGTTTGTTCTCACCAAGTGGGATCGCAGCACTCTTCTGTGTTGCGCTGGCAATACCATTACGAGATGTTTGCTCCGCGAAGGAGGGGCATGCCACCAGATTTCTATTTCCCTCGAGGCATACCCCCGGGACCCGAGCTAATATCTTCTTGCCATAGACCACGCCAAGTGAGAAAATAGACTTGAAACCAGTAACAATCGGCTTGAACAGGTTGCTTGCGCCAAGTGGGGTCGCGGCACTCTTCTGCGTGATTGCAACGACGCTGCCGTTGATCAATGTGGTAATTGTTGAGGGAGCGAGAACGGTTTCGTCGGAGGTTTGGGCGCACGCAAGAGGAACTCCGCCTGGTTGCATGCAGCGCTCCGGTAGCAGCGTTGTAATTGGGTGAGCGGAAGCAGGGACGGAAGTGGTAACAGAAGGAGAGATAGAAGTGGAAGCCGAGGTGGAAACAGCAGATACTGTAATGGTTACAGTTGAGACGGTAATCGTGGTCGTGAAAGGACCCGTGAAGCTTGCATCCGTGGCCCAAAGAGTCTCGATGAGCAGATCGCCAAGAGCGGAGGTTGCGGTATGGGTAGGGCTGGCAGCGAGGATGGTGTAGGTTTGGGTGACAGAGGGAGAACCTGAAGCAACCGAATTGCTCGAGATATCCATAACAGTAGTAGTAACATCAGAGCTTGTGTACTCAGCAGTGGCTGCAGATTCGTCAATAGGAAAATTCCTTGATAATTGCTAGTCCTTCAACTTGCCTTGGAGGGAGAAGAATGAGAGCACCAGGAGCGCGAGTAACCAGTGGAGATTCATCTTGTCGGCTGGCATCAGTCAAAGTTAGCGGATCTAATCCCAGATGAAACGACATCCTCGCTGAGCAAAAGCTGAATGCTCATCGTAACACATATGAGCACACCCGGCAAGGCATTTATCAAGCCCTTGCCTTCCTAGCATTGTCATACCCGCAAAGTAGGTATGTGCATGCGAATGACTCGCACTTGGGAGCTCAAGGGGCTAGAAGCAGTTCGGAGGAGGATATGCTGGTATAAAGCAACGAGGAGATCCGTACCTTGTCTATTTACTCGTCTGGAGTAGATTCGAAGCAACGAGTCGGTGGTGCGAAGGCAGAAATCGAGGACAGTACGAGGGTGGCAACAGCGATGTGGTCGTGGAGGAGCGTTTGTGTCGAGATCGAGTATATTGGCTCTCTATGAGGGGAAGAGGATCGAAATATGAAGTATTATTGTGTGGGGCTCTTCGCTTCACTCTGAGCCGGAGTCGTCGCCGCTCCAACACACACTGCACAATATACAAAGGACAGAGATCCTAAACTACTTGCCTCCACTCGCCGCTTTGAACATTCAGGGACTGACTAAACCACTTGCTTCACTCCGAGCCAAGATCGACGCCGTTCCAATGCAAACATCACAATCTTCCAAGTGCAAAGTTCAAAGGACAGAGGATTTCAACAAATCCCTGTCTTCAACCTTCAAGAATTAGTTACAGGCTTCACTCCGAGCCAGTGCTGTCCCCTCTTTGCTGCTATCACTCACACGTCAAGAACCATCTACAAGGACAGAGGCTACTTGCCTCTTGGACCTTTTGAGAAGAAGCCACTCGCTACACTCCGAGCCGGTGTCGTCCCCGCTTCGCCGCTATAACGCATACTTCACCAGTAAGTACAAAGGACAACGGCTACCTGCCTCCCTTGGAGCTACCAAACCCCGCTTTCCTTTGAGCTACAAAGTCTCCGATCAACGAACGTCTCTCACCGTCAAAGCTCCCCGGTAGTCAAAGCCCCCCGAGTCTCGAGACCCTCGAAGTCTTTCGCAATCACTTGGAAAGCAATACTAGAAAGAACATCTCGGAAGGGAAGCAGATTCAGAACCTTGAAAAGGATCATCACACACCTGAGCAGCGTAAGTGCATCACCACCCTTGTTGGAGTGCTCAAGCTAATGCTGTGGATACAGACCAGCATAATCGCAAAAGGGGCAGCATGTCAGGCATGACTGTTTACAATAGAGTAAGTAAAGACTCCCCTGCCGTTTTCATCACCACAGTCGCGTCCACCAACACCGCACCCACATTACCGTGGTGCTCCCGGTCATGGTTTGAGAGGAACCCGCGTTAATTTAAGGCTTCTGCAGATTGACCGGCACGGCCGTGAACACCCATATCAGCCGACCAAACAGGTTAGCGGGAGGTTCTTGAACACAAGAGGGAACACACCAGCTGGTGTTTCGGAAAAAGAGTACATACGAGCATATAATCGCGCGCACTCACGCGTGTATAAGGCCGAGGGATACGATGCTGCCAACGATGCAATGGACAACGGCAGCGTGCGGGATGATGCGGTAGAGGAACTCATCAAGGCTGGCTTGTTGAGCGCCAATTTTGTCGATAATGATGTTTAAGGTTCTTGATATGTGCCAGAACAAGAACTAGGAAAGATGAGTTGCCAGGGCATCAAAGAAGATTCGTTGGCTGTGTATAGTTTTGCGAACAAACTCCTGGGTAAACCTCTCATGGATCTAATCGGCCAGTGGTCCACTGCCTGCAAACATCTCAAGGCTAGACAGTTTCTATTATCGTAAGCTTCAAGTGAGAGCTAGGGTACTTCCACACCTCGTAAGCTAGTATAAAGTTATTACGCTTGCGGGCATCTCTCGAGTGGCAGTGCTCAATAGAGCGCTGGTGGTGCAGACTTCTGCCAATATCTGGCGTAATAAATCAAAGAATGTTGTCTGAAACCAACAATTGAAATATCAGAAGTTTGGCAAGGCATCTAAGTCTTCAACTAAAAAGTGCTCGCAATAACTATCAGCCGCCCGATGATGCTTTGTTGCACTTGTCAAACACGAAACCTTCAAACCCATGTCTGCAATTCAATACTCCACGCACAGCACAAAAGTGTTCTCCTCCGCATAAATGTCTTGCAACTAGCAATTGCTTTCAGTCCTAGTCTGGAAAGCATGTTGGCCCAGACACGCAATAGTAAACTTGGGATTCTTCGATGCCCATCAATATTATGACGTGTCAAGATGCGCATTCCTTCTGTTCCAAACTTCTAAATAGCTACTTCAAGCTGCTCAATCAAATTTACATGAAGCACTGCAACGAAACTCGATGTGGCCTCAAGATGGACAACAGGTATCGAGCTGTTTGCAGGTGTTTCTTGTATTGAGTCGAGCACTAGTCAGACCCATGGGAAAGTTGGAAACAATCATAGACAAGGCATTTTATTACGCTCTCTGGGGACACTTCCGAGAGGCGAATAAAAAGACAAAATCATGATCTCATTTGCTACAGTGAGCCGCATTCTGCCTTTGTCAATACTGTAAGGCAATGCGAGAGCGTGGGTGGTGCCACATTTTGCTTGCGAGACATTAAATGAAGGTGACTCTGTGTGACTTGAGGCAGGGAAGGAGCTGGCGATGTGGCCGCAGGGGGAGCGAGTGAAAGACCAGAAGAAGGGAGACTTCTACCCCCAGAGACAGGGACAGAAACAGAGAATAAGGAGGAGGGAATGTGTTTAAGATCGGAGGGCATGTCTGTGTGATGGTAGTTGCGAATGACAGAAGGCCAGCAGGAGCAGTCATGCGAGTGGCGTCGCTGACTAACTGGGGCCTTGGCACTGACAAGGGCACTGGTGCCCCGCGACGTTCAATAGCTGTGCATCAAGCTCGCATCGTGCACAAGCAGTTCTACTACCAGTCGTTAGACGTCTTGCTATCCTAATTCCAGAAAGTCGACAATGGCGTGGCCATATCCGTGAGAAGTCTAGTACTCTGCTTACAAAAATTCCAGTACCCAGAAGCCGGAGGATGTCCAATAGTCCTCCCAGAGCGAACGTTAAGGCAACTACACCGCAGTCGAGCATAGCTGCAAGTCGTCCTGAAGTCTCAAAGTTAGGGCTACAAAGTCTAGATTCGAAGCACGCTTCAAACTTACTAACAACGCTGCGCATCTCTATCTGCCACAATGTCCGACCCCAAAAGCCCAGGGCCTCGTCTGTCGAAGGCAATAACCGCGATACGAGTTGGAGAGCAGGAATATCCTCTTCTCGACATACGTTCAACTGGAGACCTCATACTAGATGTTTCGTTCAAGAACACAACTGAATGTACCAAGTCGATCCCCAAAGACGCCCTCCGAGAGCTGCGAAGCAAAAAGTTGCCTATTCCGTCACCAAGGATCTTTTACAGAGTTCGACTGGAGACGTTGAAGAAGCATTCTGAATATTTTCGTACTCTCCTTACGCCCCCATTTGCAGAGGGAGTATTGGTAAAAGAATCGCTCTTGCGTCTCTCAAAGTTAAATCAAAACCCTACGGAGGTCGAAGCAGAACAGCTTCCAAGAGTCAGGATCGTGGATGACGACACCGCCACCAAAACAATAGGCAGGGAAATGATCTTCGGAGATCTTCTTCAAGTGCTCCATGGAGCCGTGAGTTGTAACCGTTGAACGTGGTTTGGCCAAGCTAATTCTCTCAGAGCCCACTGACAACCCCATTTACGACTCACTGTCTGACCGTGCTGGTAATCATGGCTGATCGATTCAGCTTACTCCCATTCCTTACCCGCCACTTCCAGAAGAATCTTCTTAGCCACAAATATCAGATCTCTCAGGACAAAAATGGGGAGGAAACTTTACGACAAAAGGTCTTGATCCAATTCCACACTGATCATGGCGTCAGATTTGCCGCAGCCACGAAGGAGTTGATACTAAGGGGGTCGTTTCGATGGGGCGGGAATTATGATATGAGTGGCGAATGTCAGACAATTTGGTGGGATTTACCACATAATTTAGAAGGGAAGAATACTCTCTCAAATTGGGTTTTCAAATTCTAACTACCTGTAGCCGAATGTGCTTACCGCCGAACATGCGTCCTTCGCACAATAGCCTCGATTCAGAGTCAATTTCTCGCAATATATTCTTCCTCCTGGGACCGCCAGTGCAAGCTGGGCTACGACAGCAGCGCTGCATGTGACTCGTTCCAGTTGGGTGAAATGGTGAAGTTCCTCACCAAGAAAGGTCTCCTCTCCTTGATCCCTTTTCAAAGTGTTTCGCCAGAGGACTCTGAGTATATTTGGCCTGAAGCTTACAGTGGGGATGTCGATTACCTTATCAATATGCTTCGTCAATGCCCCTCATACCAGATTGATCACAACCACGGCAGATGGTAAGCATAATGGGATTTCCTAGATTCCTTGCTCTTGTTTCTTAAATGACTCCCCCTCCATCTCCTACATCCCAAAAGAGCATACGTTACTTCCCCAAGACACTCTGAATTGGGAATTCGCTAACCATTCTGTTATCCAGTGGGCTTCGCACAAAGCTTTTGCCAGCACTTGATTTTAGTATGCTCGTTTCCTATTCTTTCGCCCCTCCTATCTAAACACCCCTCCTATCATGCCACTTTCATACCGCACTCTCCCCTGAAAGTCAAAACTATTCACGTGTAATTTTTACTGAAAGTAATACTGACACAGATTGTGTTCAGTAAAGAGCTGCATAGACAGTGGTCTAGGCATTCGACTTACCGCCTCAAAGAATGGACCGGTCTTCGACTCCTGGATTCCTCCGCCAGCCCCTAAACAGCCCTTCTATGTAGCTGATGAAAAAGGCGAAGATGTCGACATCGCTGGCGGAACTCACAAGGAGTTCCAATTTGCACTGGTGAGACCGAAGATGGTCTGGGGTACTGGCAACAATTCAAATGTGGAGAGATCTGCCAAAGGCTTGTTCACTGCAGAGCGGTGGGATTGGATTACTGAGCCCGAGAGCAGTGGTAAAAGCGGTCAGTCTGAGTATGTCCATTCGTCCCTAAAGGCCGTATTGATGATGTGCAGTAGGTATTGGTGTCCGACCCTTATGAGCACCATGATTTGCCGGCTATTATGAGGAAACGTTTAACGACGGGAGACGAACATGAGACCGGCAAGAAAGAGGATCTTAGAGCAGTCCCGTGATGAATGTATATTACGTCTTTTCCCATCGAGGTGCTACTGGCCACTACATTAAGGCAACTCGACAAGGTTCCATAAATTAAACTCACCAAGAACAAAACACTCCGCATAGAAGTCCATGTAAATAGTTCAATTCAACGCGTTCATATGTACCATTGTCATCCTTGGCCTGGTGATCAACTAGCTCTCAATCCATTTCCGGTCGCCGTCCACGATTGCCAAGAACACCAACACATCACAAAATCCTTTAAAGCAAATGCCCTAGTAACCATACCCTCCTCCAGGCTGCCCAGGCGGGTATTGATAGCCTGGTCCATAAGGTGGCTGACCATAAGGCGGTTGAGGGGGTGGCGGACCACCTGGAAAGCCACCAGGAGGAGGACCTTGGGACCAGCCTTGTCCATACGGTGGTTGGCCATAGGGAGGTTGTGGTGGTGGCGCACCATGGGGTGGCTGTTCCACGGGATAAGGAGCGTGCTGGTAACCTCCCTGAGGGCCACCGTAACCCTGCCGATAATCCGAGGGAGGAGGACCGCTTTGGTACTGGCCGTGTGCTGGTTCGGGACTCAGATATCCACCATGAGGCATGTCATTAGAGCTTCCTGGGCGCTGAGGAACATTCTGGTATCCGAAATTGGGGGAGTGCGGTGGCTTATGTGGAGAACCGGGCTGCGGAGAAGATGTCATGTAAGAAGAAGAGGGATTTCCATCGGTGCCTTCCAGTGCTCCGAGATCACGGCTTTGAATCTCGGTCCAGATTGATCCGGAAGTCTTGCCATGACCACCAAGCGCTCCGTGAGAGTGACCAATATCTCTTTCGCCAGATGTCTTGTGATTGTGTCCTGCTCGAACAGAAGAAGAGCTGAGGATACTGTTCAGATTGTGAGCGTCAGGTTGCTCCTCAACCCATTTCCGGACTGTGTTGAACATGTTCCTATGGAGTTCAAGGCTCTCATCTCGTAAAGCTGGGTGATGGAAGGCGCGAAGAATATCATTCATGACCTCGTCGACTGGCACGCCAGGGTGTTCCCATGCATAGAGGACACGCCTAAGATAAGTCAACTGTTAGATAGCACTTAACATCCGAATGAATGGATTGCTTACGGTGCGGCATATTGCAAAATGGTTGTTGCAACCCTTCCAGCAAGCCCATTCAGCTTGTTCGAGAAGTGATCCTTTGAGAGCATAGAATGAGTTGGATTGGTGCAGTGAGGATCCTCCCAAGGCTCGAACTGCTGTTTGGCACTTGGGCAAGGTCAGCAAGTCCAAGATTGAGGATTAGGTGGGCAAAATTACCTAGCTTCCACGACGGTCGAAGAGCCTTCCTTCAGGCTCTTAGACACTGCATCAATGATAGGCCGAACGAAGGGGGCCAGCAATGATAAGATGAACAGTGTGAGCGTCTCACTAATCTTCTCAATCAGCGACTCCAGTCCCGGGATTTTGGCAATGGTTGCATTGATCGCTTTAACAACGCGATCTCTAAACTCCAGGATTGGATAGATCTGCTTAGCAGTCTTCACCGGGTCGAAGTGAGAACTCATACCTGGAACTCCAGGGCCAGCGGGACCACCAGTGCTACCGGGAGGACCCATGAATTGAGTATTGACACTAGCCCGTGATGTGGAATTCTCATACTCCTGTGCAGCGGATCGGCTTTGGAGGTCTCTAGCTTGATCTGCCAGCCCGCCCCCCATTCCAGGCACTTGGGAAATGAGGTTGACAAAGTCCTGACCACCCCCAAATAGACCACGTTGACCGCCGGATTGAGCCTGTTCGGCGTTTTTAAGAGCAATATCCATTTCCTCGACCTCTGATTGTTGGAAGTGGTCCGTAGCCTCTCCCAAAACCGAATGCAAGAAATCGACAGCGCCAAATGTGCCTGTGACAAGCGGGTAGATGTGGCGGCCTTATTTTTGATCAATCTCTTGCTGTCAACAAAACGGAGAGGGGGAAGACTGACCCCGGACATTGATCTCAGTAGCAACGCCACAATGAGGGAAGACATCCCGGTATCCAAGCTCACGAAGTGCAAGTTCACAATAGTTTGTATGAGCCCCAAAATCTTCCATGGTGTGCAAGCCTTGGCCAAGGCAACTTCTAGTGTCAGCAGAGAATGAGAGGAGCCGTGATATTTCACTTACCGTAAAGCCTCGCATAAATCGACTTCCTTGCCCCTTGAACTACCAGAACCATTTGTGTAGACTCTACCTATTCGTCGAGGTAGTATCAGTGACCACTTCGTAGTGTTGTTAATCGAAAAGTGGGTTTGCGGCCCAGAAAGGACGTACCAAAATGAATGCTTCGAGTAAAACTAAATTTGACATAACCTGCACTCGTAGCCCAGCCGCCTTCTCTAGCAATGTAATTCTTCTACACAGCAAGTTAGTGCTATAAAATCGAGAAATTCGAAGGAACTGAGAGCATTGAAGTTGTCTTTGCTCCAATAAGCAAGCAGAAGCAAGTCACAACATCGCGGGTGAGATCTGCCAAACTCTTGGCTGGCATAGATCAACGTACAGAACAAACTTACCATGCCTGTTTGAGGATCAATCTCAAGCTCGATGGGCTGAATCAGGCCTCGAAGGCGAGGATCATACTGCCTTGCATCCTTATTGTCTGCATAATCCTTTGGGTTGTCGATGTGTTCCTCGGGTCTATAGGCCCCAAGGCGTTCGTCAGTTACTGTTCAATCTCGAAGTCAGCATAAACTTGCTACGAAACGCGAATAGGCCATATCTCTTGGAGCGTTTGAGAAGAGCTAAGCAAGACGTTCTAAATAGGGGAGAAGCTTGAGAACATATTACCCTCAAATTCCTCAGTCGCATAACCAAAAGACAAGAAGCTTAGCACCCAGACCTAAGAAGTGTAAGCAAAACCTCATGCTGAAGTTGACGAAGGACAGACCAGAATGCGAATGGTTGGGGCTGAGACGCCTTTCAGGCTACCAACATCAACAGCCTGACTGTAGCTGTACGATCATAAAGTCAGCATTGCTTTAATCATTGTGCCACAAATGCAATAAACTTAAAGAGGAGAAAATTAGAGGTGAGAAGATGCATACTCTCTCAACCAGTTGCCAAAATAGACTCTTTTTACCATCATCGAAGTCCACTTGTGGCCCTTGATGAAAGCGATGGTTTTGAGCATATCCTCAATGTCCGTAACGATGTCAGCTACGAACGATGATAAGTTTGCGGCACCGCTCACCTCCATGTCTGAAGTTGAGCCCTTCAATCTGAGCTATGCTGGGTATATTGCCTGCCCCAAACGCCGCAACGGGCGACGGTAGGAACGCAAGCAGTAAGAGAGACACTAGGACCAAGGATCCGACGTTGAATGGAGGGTTTGCCATCTTGTAACGGAAGCTGTGGGGGAGAGGTTGCTCTGAATTACTTATGGAGCAAAGGGAGAAGAGAGCTCGAGGTCAAACCAAATCACAGGCAGCGATATCCTCAGTGGCGTCGAGCTCGACGAAGAGGTGTTGGTGGATATGAAGGGGAGCAATTGCCAGATCCGTGACCGAGGGGCATTTATTCACCAAAGCAACAACAAGTGTGAGTTGAGTGTGAGTGTGAAGTCTCAGCCACAATCACTTGGCTGAAAATGCCAACCAACCAGCACCGCCCCGATCAGTCGCAGCTGCGGGGCTTAAAATCTGATATACAGTACCCTGCTGTGTTATCAGTAAATCTGATATGCTCGCTCCACCCGCCGCATTAAGTTGGCCAATTAGTCGATGGGAATCACACAGCCTATTGACGTCGCTATTTACGCTGCTATCGCTATCGCCGTCGCTCCCTAAAGTACCCTGAATACCCTTAACGCTGCCACCTTTTAGCGAGGGTATCGCGATCTATGCTATAAACTTATATACTTCCATGCATTACTCATATGTTTTATTTTCACAGTTTAAATATACTTTTAGTAAGGTTTTTATTAAAGTTCTATAGATTTTGAGAAACAGGAATAGCTATGGAGGTCAAGGCCATAAGTCTTGTGACTAACCAGGGCCGTTGCCCGGCAGCAAGGGAAGCACTATAACTATAGGGCCTTGTTACAATAAAACGTTATTGTTGTATTGTAATAATAATATATAGATAGATTAAGAGGAAAGAAGGGGTGGCACAGGTGGCCAAAGCTTAAATACAGTGAGTGTGGTTACGTGAGCCCGCACGTGACCACTGACACGCAATTGCCATGCAACAGGCCTCATAGGCTTTCCCTGGCCAAAATATAGCGCACAGGCCCTATAACTATCGCTAAACCTACTCTTCCTGCAGGCTATGGAGCCTGTAAGGTTCATCGCATTAATTAATTGGCTAGCTTAATGCGGCGGGTGGAGAAGGCATGTCAGATTTACTGAGAACACAGCGGGGTCTATCAGATTTTAGGCTAGCTGGGGTGAGGTGATGATCCGCATTGCACGTGATTCTTGCCAAGCCTCAAAATCTGTCGTCCGTGCTCTGCGACATCCCTGTCGATTGTGGCGTTGGAACCACGGCTCGGCCGGAGCAGATTCGTGAAATCTCCTGAGCCTGAGCCCTTCCTCACGCGTTAAGTTGCGCTGACCGCAAGACAAGACTTACCAACGAGTCGCCTTGGCCCTGATAAATCCGTCTTCCTCTGCAAATAGCCCCTTCCTGTCCATCCTGTCCCGCGCTTTGTTTTGCTGGAGTCGTACCAATTGCACTCTCCTCACTGGATCTCCTCCGAAGCAGTTCGATCCCCTCCTTCAGAAACACAACCTTCTGAGACGTCGTTTCTTACCCAAGAACCACCACCATGTCGCCCTCGCGGACTCTGCCAACATTCCTGCAGGCCGAGGTTGCAGCTCACAACTCCGCCAAAAGCTGCTATGTTACCATGGGGAATCGGGTCTTCGACGTGACAGGCTTCATCGACAGCCACCCAGGCGGTGGGGAGCTGGTGCTGGAATATGGAGGGAAGGATATCACCGAGATATTGAAGGACGAGGCTTCGCACACGCACTCGGAAGCCGCATATGAAGTGCTCGACGATTCCCTCGTAGGCTTTATGGCCACCCGGAAAGTGATCGATACAGCCGTGAAAAACACGCACGCGGACCCGATTGTACCTCTACCACCAACGCAGGAGAGGCTGGACGAGTTGAAGGAGAACGGCGCTACCAGCAAAATTCCTGTGTACGCAACTACAGGACTGTCGTCTGCCGAGGACCTATCCAAGGAGACGGATCTCATTGACGATTACAAAACTTACAAGTTCCTCGACCTAAACAAGCCTCTCCTCATGCAAGTATGGTTTGGCGGGTTCAGCAAAGATTTCTATCTGGAGCAAGTTCACCGACCCCGCCATTACAAGGGAGGAGAATCGGCCCCATTATTTGGCAACTTCCTCGAGCCTCTCTCTAAGACCCCGTGGTGGGTTATACCTGTGGTCTGGTTGCCACCTGTGTCGTATGGAACATATATTGCCAGGGCAGGCTGTTCAAGTTTAGGAGAAGAAGTGGCTTACTGGTTTCTCGGACTTTTCCTTTGGACATTGGTGGAATACATTCTACACAGATTTTTATTTCATCTTGACGGGCAAGTTCAAAAGTTCTCTCTCGCTGGACGCTATTGACTCCGTGCAGTTTCCTTCCCAACAACCGTGTTGCCATTACCCTTCACTTCCTTCTTCACGGCATTCATCACTACCTGCCAATGGACAAGTTAAGGCTGGTTATGCCGCCAACTCTTTTCCTTGCCCTCGCCACCCCGTTCTGGAAACTCGCACACTTTGTTTTCTACTGGAATTGGTCGGTTGCCACAGCGGTGTTTTGCGGAGGGATATTCGGCTACATTTGCTACGACTTGACGCATTACTTCCTCCACCACCGAACCTTGCCTTCGTACTGGAGGGAATTGAAGAAATATCATCTTCAACACCACTTCATGGATTACGAGAATGGTTTTGGTGTAACGTCGAGGTTCTGGGATGTCATCTTCGGCACACAGCTTGCGCCACCTCCAACCAAGACCCTGTAGAGCCGGCTCGTACACAATAACGAGGGGGCCGTTTCAGTAGATAGGCAAGATGTGACAAGGTATAAGGAGATTCGCATTTGGTGGCGTTGCTGGATGGTTTTGGAACTGATTTGGAAAATACACGACCCTGTACTTAGTAGGCTGGCCCGTCGAGCGGGGCTATAATAGTTAATCACATTCAATTCAATTCCTTCTATGTCAAAATGCTTGCCTGCCTACTCCTTAAGATTTTCCCAATGTGGCAATTTGGGCTTTTAGGTCACTTTGGAACATTGACCAAGCAGACTACATCATGTGACTACCGCTAGTCTTGAATCTTTGGCTTCTCGAAATCTCTTTTGCAATAACAACAATAACAACGTCGACACCCATCCGCCACCAAACACACCGCCTCGTATCGAATGAGAGGCCAGGTTGTGACATCAGATCTTCTTTGAATTCTACTTACTTCCGACAGCCGGCAGCTATTCAACGAACATCGTCGAGCCTTTGTCGCTCTAGCAAGCAAACTCTACGCCATGTCATCACTTGACGTTGAAGCCCTCTTGGACTCGACTGCGAATGCGACTCCAACCGAGCAGAACGGATCAGCCAAGCCTAAGGATGTAGATGACCGACACAAAAATGAGCGCAATGACCGCCGCGATCGAGAACGAAATCGTGATGCAAGCAGAGACCGCGATCGGGATCGAAAGCGTAGAGACCGCAGCAGGGACAAGGTGCGCAGAGAGAACGGGGATAAAGAGTTGATTGGAACGCCCACAAGCGATCATGGCAGCGCTCATGGGAGTGTCAAGAGTAGGCGCAGAAGCAGAAGTCGAGAAGATGACCGACGACACTCACGCCGCCACAGAGATAGCCCTGACGAGGTCGGTCGCAGAGATGGCGATTTTTATAGAGGAGGCGGCCGTACACGCTCACGCTCTAGGAGCCCGAACAGATATTACCGTCCCCGAGGCGATCGCCGTGATCGAGATGATCTAGAGGGAGCCAAGCCTCGAGAAGACCGACGCAACGGACGGCGAGCAAGTAAAAGCCCAAAGCGGGAAACTACACCACCTCTAACTGAAGATGAACGTGATCGTCGCACGGTCTTCGTTCAACAGCTTGCTGCTCGACTTCGGACTAAAGAACTCATAGCATTTTTTGAAAAAGTCGGCCCCGTTAAGGAAGCTCAAATTGTGAAGGACCGAGTCAGCGGAAGGTCCAAAGGGTACGTCTCCATTTCCAAATCTCCAACTGCCTGACTAAGAAATTCACAGTGTTGGCTACGTTGAGTTCAAGAACGAAGAGTCGGTCCCTGCTGCTATTCAACTCACTGGTCAAAAACTCCTAGGCATTCCAATCATCGCCCAACTCACTGAGGCTGAGAAAAATCGCCAAGTCCGCAACCCCGAAGCCGTGGGAAGTAATCCAAACCAGATTCCGTTCCATCGACTCTATGTGGGTAATATCCATTTCAGCATCACTGAAAGCGATTTACAGAATGTATTTGAACCTTTTGGCGAGCTCGAGTTTGTTCAGCTGCAGAAGGAAGAGCAAGGTCGCAGCCGAGGATATGGCTTTGTCCAGTATGTTATTCCCATACCCCTTTAGTCTATTCGAGCTAACACGGTTTAGATTTCGTGACCCTAACCAGGCTCGTGAAGCTTTAGAAAAGATGAACGGGTTTGATCTTGCTGGTCGCCCAATTCGTGTTGGTCTTGGCAACGATAAGTTTACTCCTGAGTCTACCGCCAGTCTTCTGCAGAGATTCCAAGGGCAGAGCCACCAACAACAATTCCAGGGTTCCGCATTCTCCGGTGCTGGTGGACGTGGTCCTCAAGCAAGCAGCGGAAGCAATTTCGATCGCGGTGGTGGTCGGGACAACGACAAAGGTTCGGGCGGTGCCAGTGCTCTTGATGATACTGACGTCGGCGGCGTGAACTTCAACAACTATAGTCGAGATGCATTGATGAGGAAACTCGCCAGAACGGACGAACCGGCACCTGCTGCTAAGGGCCGTGATGAGAGGCGTGAGATCTTGAAGCCAAAGACCGAGACGAAACCTCTCCCTGTTAACGTCAACATGGCCAGTAGATGTGTAGTCCTGAAGAACATGTTTGACCCTGCAGAGTAAGTTGCCCACTCCGTACTCTTTTCCAAGACCGATACTGACAACTGTCTCCAGGGAAGAAGGTGAAAATTGGGAAAAGGAATTGGAGGATGATGTCCGCGCAGAAGCGGAAGAGAAATATGGCCATGTTGTTCACATTGCTCTAGATCCCAATTCGCAGGGCGACATCTATTTGAAATTCGACCGGGTCCAAGGAGGGGAGAACGCCATCAAGGGTCTTAACGGCAGATACTTTGGTGGTCGGATGATTAGTGCTACTCCTGTTGTGGATGCCGTCTACAGCAGTTTGTTCTCACGCACAAAGGCTATCTAAGATGCTAATCATGGCCTCGTTTACTGGACTCTAGGGTCGTCTCGGGTATGGAATGCATATATTCATTCCAACTATATCTAACAGTGTTTCAGATCTCACCTGGAAGAGCTTTTTGAATTCCGCTTTACCCCTTTTCCTCTGAAACCTGGATCACGTATAGTTCGGGCTCCAGTAAAGCTCTCGATTTCGACCACTTCGCGCACCCTCCGACACCGAGACTCGATACCTCGACCTATTTTCGAGAAGTTCCTGCTGATTCTTTTGATGAGCAGGAGTCCTTCGTCAACAGCGGTCCTCCTTAGGAATTTCGAGCTTGCGTTTTGATTCAGCTGATTGCACATAGGGCTGTTCCCTCGTATAGGGATGACTTCGAATTTCTTGGCTTTCCTCGTTCGTAGCGATTGTTTTTAGGTAGAGAATACAGTGTCGTATTGCCAAAATATTTGATAAAAGAGACCAACAATGCGTTTATGCTTACTTGCAACTTTTGAAATCATTCCGACCCCTTTGCCCTGCCTCTGCTTTTACCGAGGGCTGAAATGTTGCTTTACACTGTGACAGAAGTTTCCTTAATTTCATTTGCGGTATAAAATCCCGCTACACAGCTCTTCCACTTAAGCGGAGATCTGAATGAATGGATTTCCAACATCCGATGAAATCCGGAAGAGCAAGCTATCAGAAAGGGGAGTAATTAATAGAATGGTAAAAGGCCAAAGATTTCCGGACTGGAAAGAGGTAGAATGACCCAGCTGTATTTTGTTCCAAATGCAGTGTCCCATTTTACTTGTAGATCAACTTAAATGCAACTATGCTTCACGTCAGAGTCCAGAAGTTGCATATCGGATGTCGGAGAAACTTTGCTTCCGAAATGAGTCAAGAACACCAACTCTTAACCCCATCCGTGTGTTATGGGCCTCCAGATCACAACAGCATCAACAACAGCAATAGAAAGTGCTTGTATTATAGTCCCAAGACAAAAACGAATACTCTTACATTTCAAAACTGTACGCATTGGAAGAAGTCGATCCAACTGCAGCTTGTTGTCCAGTGTTTTGTCCGATGTGATACCCCCTTGCTTGGTCACTTTCATCAAAGCTAGAGCCCTTGAGATCCAGAATATTGATCCATCTGATTTGAACAACGCTTTGGCAGTTGCTTGAGCTGTAAGGAAGCACTGGAGAGCCTGCCCGGCATCCCATCCGGGTGCAGTGCAAAGACTTGAGACAATGACTCGACGCTTCCTGCCTCTTTCTTGCATATTGGCAATGTTTTGATTTATGGTTGTGCTTCTTGTCGGCTTTGATTTTCTCTTCCTTGCTAGTAATGGGAAAAGAATGAGGTGTTGTGACTCGCTGATGGGCATAGACCGTGCCGGTTCTCCAGACTCTATGAACTGTCAGTAAGTGCTCTTGGAGGTTCACTTCATTGTAATTCTTACCTGTCTTTGATAAGGACTGCGTTATCATTACAAATAGTGTAAATCCGGAGTTTCTGCATGTGGCAGAGAAGAAAGGTCGATCTAGTAACCTTTTTGGACCCAGCAAGGGGGCAACAAAATCTGAACAGATTCCCAACAGCGCTGTTTCCTCGACACTCTTCAGTGTCAATGAATATTTGTTTCCAACTCTTTTTGAAGTTCTGTAGCGCGTGTGGTATCTTTTTTCTGCCTCCATCTGACTGTGGCATAATATCAAGCGTCAGTCAAGCACCGCGGACTGACCAAGATCTGACTTAAGGTAGGTCTAATCATGTCAATGATACTCTCTGCGCTCTTTGTACATCGCACTGACCTGGCTCTGCTCGTGTCTGGATCTTATCCATGCTTACCAACATACTGAAATTGTTCGTCTAGCCGACAACCCTCATAAGGTTGATTGGAATTCTGAGGCATAATTAAAGCGGTAGTGAAATGTTCCTTGCTCCTCGATTGTAAATATCAGCAGTATACTCTTTATCATGTTTGTTTGTCTCCGCAGCTTCATCCCTCCCATGTCAGTGACCGCCTTTGTAGTAGGAAGTCAACGTTGGAACTACGTCCTCACAGCTTGTGGAGGATTTGGGACATCTACGTTTTGTCAGCCTTCTATCAAAGGTAGCCAAGTGTGGCCGCACTCCTTACTTAGTATTCAAACTATTCACGAGGTCGTCCTTCTGCTTGGGCTTGCCTCAGCTCTATAGGCGACACTGGTGAGCAACGAAGAATTGCAAGCGTAAAGAGGAATTATGTAAGCGTACTCACCTCGCCACTGTCAGTACCTGTTCTTCCCAGCTTACTAGAAGTTTGGAATTGCCACTGAGTCTGTCCTTTTCGAAAGAGGCACCTCCCCGACTGAGCCCGTATCGCTTCCGGCATAAAACAGAATAACCTGACAACGTTTGGGTCCGCATTTCGCCTTTAGAGGCTTAATCCAAGAGTTCGAATCAACAACTAGACCCTCCTCGTGTTTGGCCCGTTTGCTCGACCAAGCTAGTTCGTTGTTGTGTCCTCGCGGCCTTACAATTTTTCCAGATCTTTTTTCCCCCACACTTTCGACCTCCTTCCCAACAACACCTTTTTCCCACGCAAACCCTGGTCCTCCTCACGTCTAGGTATACCACTAGGGCGGTAATTACGCCTTATTCTTCGAAATCTCGAGAATTTGATCCAAGCAGATCGGTCAATTCTTTCAAGTGTTTCCTCAAGGTGCGTTCCTCGCCCCGCCATTAAATATCCTCACCTGCCAACCACATTCCAGCTATCAATCCACACCAGTTCCCAGCAGTTCGCCGAGGGTAATACCTGTTCTTTCTTCTCTAAGCTCACGAAGGTCAATGCTGGCTGAAAGGGTCCATTGGATCTACCATATTAGTGGCTTGCTCGAAGGAAACCCTTGAATACTTCCATCGCGTCTCCTGATTATCTAACCATTTGACCATCGATCTATGAACCGCTGCTAATATCTTCGCGTTGCAGCAGATAAAAGATTCTGCGGCCTAGATATCTATCGTAAAGGTACGCACTCCCCGATTTCTTACTCCAATACCACCAAGATCGCATTCCGGTCATCACTTGCTGCGCGAACCGCTGAGCACCACGCTGCTCGAATAATTGATCCCAATGCTCCATATACTAATAGCTTCACTCTGAACAGGTACACTTCCTCTGATAGCCACGACAAACCACCACTACGTTGTCACTAACTACTCGTGCGATATACGCGTCCCTCAACACTCACATTCCCCCTGATAATCTGTCATCTCAGACATAGCACTACCACTACCCCACAACAAAACAGAATCCCTACTTGATTCGTTTTGATCGCGGCGTTTGCTGACCTAGTCCTGTTCATAGGTTCGTACCTAGTCGTCCGCGATACCTCGGAATTGTTTCTCTTGCTAGAGGGTCTGTTTACTACATCAAGCGGCCATATCTCAGCAATTCTACTCACACCTACCTTCGAGCCCACACAGAAGTACACCTACACGCACTCACTGAACACAGGCTCTCCATTGAGCAACGAGTTCAACTAAGAAAGAAAAACAAAGGTACGTCTTACCCGATACCGAGATTCTACTTAGGAATTCTGCGCACTTCTCCGAGTGCTGGGAACTGTCCAGCAGCTTCGATCTATGAAATTGGCAAAGCTAATGCTCAGATAGGGAGGTCTTCTCGGAAATCTAAATTCCAACGGACTCCAGTATGTTTCCACTTTAATATATGCTATATTCTTTCAGTCAAGCTACTCCTTCCGAGAACCTCCACTTCTCTTACTATAAATCCCATTCCTCATGGTAATCTGAAACTCTTTCCGCATCTCGGAAGTATCTCGAATGCGGTGCTCCAGACCTCCTGCCACAGATTTGAGCCAAAATTTTGCCTCGCAGCTATTCAGCTTTGCTCTCAAGCATGAGAGATACAGGAGGCAGGAATCCAGTACTCGGGGTGCAGCTTGCCCTTGACTTACGTGCGTTTATTTTACTTCCTTTATACTTGCTAACAATCTCAAGTACACAGTAAAGGCTGTACACCAAGCGAACTGCCGGTTGTTTTCTCTTTGAAATCCGGTAACGGGTAAGCAACTTCCAGTTCCCTATGGCTATTGGGGGGAAACAGTCATTTCGTTGCAGTCTGCATGGCTCCAGGAGAGCCAATTGCTCTTGAGCTTCAGAATACGCAAAGGCACAAGCTCAACTGTTGGCCACTTGCCTTCTTATCTTCATGCCCCTCCGGCTGGATGGCAAGATCTATGGCTCAATTGTCTTTTATTGACTCTGTGCACGTATAGTCTTGTTTCCAATGCTAATATTCAAAGGCTTAGGGTACTGTCCACCAGGTGCATTGGCAAGATTAAAAAGATTGTTGAGGCGCCAGATCAGGGGTGGTAAGCAAGGTAAGCTCTGCCTCCCCTCGCTCTTCACAACCCTTCACAACTCTTCACACCCCTGCACCTTTTACCATTTCCTGCCTCGTTATAGCGCCGCGTTGTTCTCGCCGACAAGTGCCTTTCCTCTTTGGTCTCTATAGCCCCGAAGCGAATTCTGGGGCACACCCCAGAAAATTTCTCCTCCTTGTTCTCATTCACCTTTACCGCTCGAAGAGTCTTTCTTTATTTCCTTCCTTTCGAAACCTCTCATCCTCCCTCCTGGCACCTTTAAGTCTCGACATCTTCTGCACTTCCATTTTGCCCTTCGGCCTTGCCGACCGTTTTCGGTTTTGGTCAACATATTCTAACTCGTCTTTGAACTATCTGCAGGAAGAGCTTCAAGGCTCTCTTTGGATCCTCTTGGAAATAGAACGACACCCTTTGCAACAATCTTCTAAATCTTACCATCAGCTTCAATCTACTTATGATGTCCTTCAACCTCCCGAAGAGGCAAGCCACGGGCAAGCCACCAAGCACCCAATCAGATCCTCGTCCTGCATCAGGTTTGCTGAAGGCTCTGATGGAAACTGGCCGAACCAAGGGCAGTTCTGCAACACCAGCGCCCCCAGTCATCTCCCCGAATCCAAACAGAGACTTCCAGGCGCAACTTGACAAGATGAACAGCGCCAGTCATGCTCAGCAAAATCAGATTCAAGATATGGGCCCAGCTGATGCTCGTTATGGTCCGTCTTCCCAACGCCCAGGAGCCACTCACAACCGCAATATGAGCTCGGTCACACAGCAATCGTTCCAGACCGGGGGTTATACGAGTCGAAACCCAACTCCTGGAGCAGGCCCGTCTCATTTTAGACCTGATGAGGACCGTGGGTCAGGACAAGGAAATTACCAGGTAAAATTTGCAATTCCTATACGATTTTTACTTGCTAACTTTCTCAAAGCCAATGACGGTGGCCAGGCTTGGTCAAAATATTTACGATGGGCTGAATGCTCTCACCGCAAAAATCCAAAATTGCAATGGCATGAGCCCTGCTGTCCAAACCCACTTGATTAACGAGACCCGCCGACTCGATCACGAGTTGTCTGATGCTCAGCGACTCCTTCAGCTCGAGGTCGATAACGATTCCAACGCTCGAAATGCCCTCTACCAACAAATCGACCATGCTGAAAAGCAGCTTCAAACTGCACAGGGCGACCGAGATCGCTATTGCATGGAGAGAGACCAGCTCCAACGGACTCTCGACGCTGTCCGAATGAAGGAGAAGAAGAATGCTGAGAAATGGGAGAGATCCGAGCAAAAGTATAAGCAACAGATTGAGGATTTGCTCAAGCAGGTCACGGTTCAAGAGGAACAACTGAAGGGAAAGCGGGCGTTATGGCTCGAGTCTAACCCTGGCTCAAGTGCTCGCCGGGAGGCTATGAACGCAGCCATGCGTGATCCGTTCAGCTCACCATCCGTAAGCCAACGCACAGGTTTCGATAGTGGTTATATGGGCGGCGTTGGTGGATCCGTCGCATCGTCTGCAATTCGAAGCCCTCCACAAAGCTCATTTGGCCAACCTACCCCGAGCCTGGCTCCTATCGGCGCTCCGCGTGGCCCTCGCCGCCGAGGTAACCTGCCAACAGGCAGTGCCTTGCCAGCAAAGGTACTTCCCGCTTCCACCTGGACTGAGCCTTCCTCCTTCCGTAACTTCAAGACCGAGCCATCCACTCCGCCTCTTCCATCCATGGCATTGGTCCCGTTCTCCAACGAAACTGATCCGGCTCCTCGATACAAGGCCGAGTTCACAAAGGTCTACGAACTGGTTGAGGGTTGGGTCAAATCATATGCCAATCTCCCGAACCTGGGTAATGATCAGAAGATCGCCCGATCCAACAATGTTCTGTGGGACTTCATGATGAACTGCACCTATCCCGGCCAACGCCAAGATGCGCACACTCATGTCATGACCCTGCTCAATGATCCGAACACTCGTTGCTGGTTTGTCATGAGAATGGCTATCACGTACCTCACCAAGGACATTATGACTCTCGGTGTTTTCGATAAGTTCAACCCCGCCACGGACGCCGAGTTTGACGAGGTCAAGAAGAAGCTTCAGGAGCTCCGAGGTAAGCGAGCCTAAAGATTCCATCCGTAATACCGCATGAATGCTAATATCCTCATCAGGCCTGGCCACCGAATCTCGTCAGAAGCTCATCGATCAACAAGCTAGAGCGGTCCAATCTATCATTGCGTCTCCAACCTACCAAGACTTCCGGTCAACCCAAATCAGCTTTCACTCGAAGAAGCTTCGCGATATGCTTGGTCCACTCTTAAATCCTGGCTGCGTTCGTGCGGAGGCGGGGCGAGACCTCGGCGCCATTGTCATCAAGGCCTGGGAGCTGTCCGTCAAGATGTACACCTCTCACCTGACCTTCCAGGTTTACTTCCCTGAGACCGCTGCAAAGTTCATGGCTGCTACGATGATCGCCAAGGACCGTCCCGGAGTCGACGCCATGCATCTGCAAATCAAGCAGACTCGTCTCAAGCTCGTCATCACCCCCGTCATTACTTTGCGTGATGATCGCGGCACTACCATCAAGGCCAAGAATTTGCACTTGTCAACCGTCCTTACCATGGGATAGGTTGTCAAAACTGTTTGCAATCCCGGTTCTTTTGCCTGTATCTGGAGATGGGATGGTCATCATTCAACATTAGACCGTCAGCTCTTCTTGATATTCGTTCTAGATCCCAGGGATCCTGTCCTTCTAACGGTCTTTGATTGGCATCAAGTCTCACCAATGCGCCTGTTGCTCGGAGGAGGATATTCGTCTTCAACTTCGATTTTTACTTTCGGCCACTGGCCATGCCTATCACGGTTTCGATGAATGATCAAATATACTTATGAGAAGCTCGCTCGTCATATCAACTCGACTCTTCATTCTCGGCATCACTTGCTTCGGAGTGAATTCTTGCTCGGTCAACTTGGCATACGCGGCATCTCTCTCATTTGGCACTTTGCTGAATGGGTCGTGCGGACTTTGTTTTTCCTTTCATGACGAAAACATCTTTTGCAGCCGCCTCGATACAGCCTCGTTGGAGCAGTTGTCTCTGACGACTTGTTCCCTCCTGCGATGGATCACAGAGAGTACTGGCGTTGCATGTATTGAACCCGCGGTGATTTCGTTGGGGGCCGAGCATAGCATATGGCATATTCGATGGGTTTCAGATCATTTATGGGATTATGGCATGTCTCCGCTCTACTGGCTATTCTAACTTCGGATGGGCACACCGGCTGCTCGTCTCTTGATGAGCCGAGACGTTGTCTTCTCAAGAGAATGGATTTAATGCTGGGGAGCACTTGAATGAGACATTCGTTGGCAGGCGACTAATTTTCCTTTCTTCTCAAAAAAAATTGACTTCTGCGGCATAGACAATAAAACCCCCCACACCGTTCTCTTTGCAAGATTTGTGACCGTGGCCATGACGGAGGGACAGAAACAGAGAGCACAGCTTCTTCGCGTGGTGACTGCTGGAGTGCCTCTTCTGACTTGAGAATTTTCCTTGAACCTTCACCCGAAGCCCGTTGTTTCCCTATTTTATTGTTGATCTTTCCTGCCTGCCATCGGTCTCACTCCTTTAACTACAGTAGTTGCCATTGGTACGATTGAGACGAGAAGGATAGTTCTCGCGGCTATATCAGAATATTTTAATCAATCTGCGGGTATTTCAAGGGTGAATTGCGTCAATCTGTCCCACACGAACACATCAACAGATTACCAGGACTAATCCAGTCCGTTCGTGAGAGGATCCCTCTCGGCTGGCCAATACATTACTCTCACCGAGATTTCTGTAGCTTTTGCAATAATCTTGCTAGGTACAAGCGTACGGAGCCGGCAATCCCAACTGTCTCTGAACTGAACCGCAATGAGCAAATTATTATACTTGAATGCAACAGTTGCAGACACTTCGTTACGCCTTCAGCAGTCTGGGAATGATCATTATTGCACCCGGCTCTATCAATATCGAGCACAGCGCCATCCTAGATATACGTATGGATAAGATAACTGATATCTGACGACAAACATTCAAGGCTTTCCTCGTCCCGCCTCTGAAGCAACACGTCTTCCAATGGACACACTCGAAGACGCTTCCATGTTTGAGATCGCACAGGAGCACGTCAAGCCTCACTCCCGAGATGGCCTCGATTTTGTCATTGGTCTGATTCAGGATTCTGTATGTCCTTGCTACCACGCCCCCTCACAACACACCGTGATGCTAACTTACTATGCTTCTAGCTTCACACGCAACAGAATCTCAGTGCTCTGCCATCGGCGGAGACTCGTACTGATGAAGCTCGTTCCAGTCCTCTCCAGTCCTCTCCAGTCCATCTCACAGGCATGTCTCCAGGCTCCTTTCAGTACGCAACCCTTCAACTCCTCTTCCCGTTTTGGGTTGCCCTTTACACCAGCTTGTACATTGGCAGGTTCAGAGCTGGACCAGGTGGACACCTTTCTGTCTGTGCTGGACTCCATGAATACTCGTCTGTCCCCGGCAGCCCGGGAAGCAACAACTATTCAAGACCAAGCCTTTCGGGGCAGACAGAATTGAAAGGCTGCCTGCCCCGTAATATTATCGGTGAGATCGATTCTGCCGCCCCACAAAGCCGCCTATCTTAATTAGTATAGTCAACCCCGCAGTCTCAAGCTAAGCCCAAATGACCTGCGACGAGAGATCAAAACATAATTCGCGACCGAGAAGACATATGCTTTCCCAAGTTACAAATACAATACTGTACTCTGTAATAAACTGTGATTAACATGGGATTTGAAGGGGAGGCCGGCGGAGTTGCAGAAAGGGCTGTGATGGAAGAGCGAGTGGCATTACCCTGCGTGCACCTTCGCGAAACCTACGTTTCCCAAATAAGTTAGCAAATCGAATTAGAGGAATCAATTAGGCATCCTATCTTATACTTTTATATGGTTTCTAGGATTATTGTAAGCTCATTGTGAGATATAGTTGAGGTGGAAGGCTAGCTTAACTCCGCAGAATAATGTCACATTATCTTACAAATGTTCACGACAAATCAAGGGCAATGAAAGCGAGATAGGCAGAATTACGAAATCTGGTTCGATATCTATTTCCTAGGTGTCCCTGGGTATCAAGACCATGCTCTAAAAACGCCAAAGTCCAAAATCCAAAATCTAATGTTTTTGTAATACACTGTTGAATGAAACGAACAAGCAGAGTAGGAGTAAGATCTGCTCCTAACTTCAGCACTTGCCCGTCTGCGATCAAGTCTCTTAATACGCGCGCCGAGCAAGGCCAGATATCAATGTCTGCTTCTCCTGTCCAAACGCCGAACTACACTTCCTAAACAAACCTTAAGAATTCCATCCCCCGTCAAGCCAATACCTCCCTCGCTGGAGCTGCTTCCACCAGTCCAGGTGACAGTGTCAACCATATCTCTGACACCACCTTCAACCAGCTCACTGAGTCCGTCGTCTAGCTCCTCGAGTGCTTCCTTGGCACCCTCTTCATTGCCCACTTGGAAGAATTGAACACCGACTTGGAATGGTGGGGCATCGAGCTTGTCCAGCTTCTTCGCTGCAGACAAGAGAACCGACTCGACGTCATCCGAGGGAACACCGTCTGTGAGAACGATAAGGTTCAAAGGCTTCGTTTCTCTGCCTTGAGCCATTTCACTCTCCAACTTTGCCAAATATGGCTTCAGGATATTGTGGACTCTGATACCCGTTGGAGTTCCCCCCTGAGGTCGGACTCTCTCGAATATTTCGGTTATCGTAGCGGCTCGCTTAATGCCCCTATATCCACCAGCGGCAATACCCTCTGACACTGCGCCCGGGTGATTGGACTTGTGATTCAGGAAGTAGATGTCGATTCCGTCACTATCGTGCTGAGTCACGATAGGGGCGATGGTAGCCAGAGCTTGAGAAACCTCGCGCCATGATCTTCCCGCCATGGAACCAGAGTCATCGATCAGAAGGGTGGTATCGAAGGTGGCGAGAAATGAGTATGGATCTTCGCCGCCACGTGTGGCTGAGGAAGGTCTTGATGATGTGGCTGGTGTTGCTGCTTCTGGGACAGGAAGCTCAGAAATCTGGGTGGCGAGAGTTGGGCCTGACGCGGCTGTAGGTGATGGGGTGTACGCTGGCGGCGGCTCGTTCGAGGGAACTGTAAAGGCGTTCATACCTGGTCGATCCGGGCGCCGTGTCGCGGGCGATGGGTTTGTGAGGGGACTGGGGCTTCTCCGTCCCACGTCACTCGGCGAGAATGGGTTCAAATCAGCTGGGCCACGGAAGGTCGGGGTCGTTGGAGTTTGAAGTTCTGACTGCGTTGCTGAGTGATCGGATCTCTGAGAAACGTTGCTGCCTTTGCGACTAAGTTTGCGTATGGAGCCACTGAGGGAACCAAGGAGGGATGATTTGGCTGGTTGGGGTTGAGGGGTAGGCGTAGGATGAACATTCCATGGTGATGAAGGCATGATGAGAGTTGGGTGGTAGCTTGACAGGCGCGACATCAAGATTAATAAGGAGGAGGCGTTGACTTGTTTTTCTTTGTCACAAGGAGATGGTGAATGTTCGAGGAGTTGTTTGTTGGAAGCTGACCCGTGTGAGCAATCGCTTCTTTATACTCACTCACTCCTTGATCAATGTCGAATATGCCAAGATTTTTGCCTAGCCATCACTCGCTCGAGCAGTGCTCTGGGCTATGGAGCCATGTCACTTCGCCTTGCATGGCAAAACAGCAGTGATGCAGGCCACAGGTTTGAGACGTGAAAGCGTGAGTTTTGTGCTCTCCTGACGTGGGGGATGATCATTTGCTGAGCATGCGCGGAGCTCGGCAGCGGCTTGATTGGCTGGCACTGCCACAGCCACCTTGCCGCAGCATCTTCGATGGAACGACCTAGGCGGACGAGGCCGCCATTTCCTCACGCACCATCTTGAACATTGGATCAGGCTGTGCAATCGCGCCAACTGGTTTGGTGGCTCGGGCGGTTTGCCTTGCCCAGAGCCTTGGGTCAGTCTCAACAGCCGCCCACATTTCTTGAGGCACAAGGGCCTCAGCCATCCCGCCACCGGATCATCTCTGACCAGATCACCTTCCCCACACTGCCCTGGGTCCAGTCCAACGCCAGAAAGATGACTTGCAGCACTTGGCTTTGATCTTCCGGATTCCCCTGATGCAGGAACTTGTCCTCAAGATAAGAGTTTCACGATCGAGTGGGGGTTACAGACCAGCACGGCCAGCACGGCCAGCACCTTGCCAGCCTGGCGTTTTGGAAGGCAGAATTACAGCCTCGCTCCAAGAGAGGAGTTCTCTGAATAGGGGAAGGTGGTAGTGAGGCTACTTGGAGGGCTTCCTCAACCAATACGATTTTGAGGATCGATGTCTTCCAGGAGGGCGCAAGACAGAACGAGTATGCCACCAGTGGCGTTCTACACAATTCCCAATATCTAAGAATGCGGCTCTTCTGGGCAACTCTTCTTGGAAGGCATTCTTCCAGCCCGGCGTTCCCGGTATAAGTTGAGGGGTTTGTCGCCCCACAGGTCCAATTATACGAGGCTCTTGGCTTGAGCGCATATAACCGGCAGAAGAAAAGCCGGAGCTTTCAACACGTCAGCAGATGGGACTGCCCACCAGTGATCTCCTCACGAGGGCGTGTGTTTCTGCGGTGCTCGGCTGAAAAGTTTCCATTTCACTGTTATTGTCGTCTGGGAAGAACATGTGAAGAGTAGTGAAAGTTCAAGAATCCTCTTCGATCCAATATTTACATGAAGACTCAAACAAATTTTTCCAAATCATTCTCCCTTTGCTTCCTCAATCGAGATTTCTGAGCCCCGCTTTCAGTTGACCACACAACTGTAAGCAGAGGTTTTGAACACCGCACCAGACCCGGTGAAAGGTTCAGTGCCAGCGCCAATGTTCAAGAGATACTGGCTGGAAGGGAAGCTGAAGCTGGAGCTGCTTTCCAGATATGTGTAGAAGGCCTTCAGATCGCCAGAGAAGCTGGTTGTCTCGCTCGCAGCAACGAAAGAGTATACAGTTGTGGCACCATTTGGTCCACTGTAGAGCTTGAAGTTCACGCCACCAATAGTAGGTGTTGCCACAGCGGATCCATTGCTTGAAATTGGTCCCGCACCTCCGATAGCAGCAAGCCAAATCATAATTTCGTACTCGTTGGAACCTGATGCGGTTGATGAGGTAAACATATCGTAGGACACATCTGCAACGATGCTGCTTCCTGTGTAGCTGCGGAGGAACCTTGGTCAGTACTTAATATTAAGAAATAAGGAGCTCAATCCTTACCTCCATTTCCAAGTGGTAGGTATACTGGTGATTGCAGATATCTTCTTAATGCTTGACATAGCTAAAGATCAGAAAGTCAGTAGCTGTCTCCTTGATCATGGCTTGGAGATTTTATCAGCTCCTCAGATGACTTACTAACTGCAGCATTTGCGTAGGATTTAACTTGGTTCGATGCGCCTTCCCACGACCAAGATGTCGACCACGCTAGAGTGTTGCCAGAGTCCGATGTGACCGTGGTGCATTGAGAGCCATTTGCTGCTTGGCCTTCATTCCACAGATCCTGGTAGCTGAGCATCATGGAATCAGTAATTTGTTTCTTGACCAAGGGCTGAAACTTCCTACACTGTGTAAGTTCCTGTGACTACTGAGTCCCATTGGCCACATATCGTCGCCGACCGCTCTTGCAGAGTACCCGTTGGAACGGCAAGGGCAGTTGTGGAAATGACGAGAGGGAAAAATAATTGGATGAATTTCATGATTGTAGATTTAAGAAATCGTTGATTATGACCGTGTGGCGGAGAACGAATGAGTATGGCTACTAAGAAAAGGACTCACACACAAGAGGAAAGCATATTTGTATAGACTTCGCATCAAAGGGTATTGGTGGAGCAATTATGAGATGAAGGAGAAACACGCTGCTGTTGACCCTGCAATGTTTGATCAAACATGGCCTCACATGATCTTCCGGGAAGAAACCAAGCCAAATTCAGCACCAATCTTCGGAACAGTTCCTTCTCGAAGACCCTTGCAAGAAAGGTGGAGTTCAAGGGTTACTGTGGAGTTCCGTGTTTCAAGCGAATTCCGCCAATCCCGCTCTTCGAAGCGTAATCAAGAAGAAACGGAGATCTCGACTCAAGGCCCTGTTTCGCACGGACGCACGTCTTTTGATTGCTGGCGTTCGCTAACAACGAAATACTAGCGTTCAATACTCGATATTAGAAGCTAGCTACTAATAATTTAGAAGAGTTTCGCAAAATGCAAAAACTCAATAACCATTGCAATTACGGAAGTTTCAGAGTATTCTCCAGTGATCTTAAATCTCAAGGCTTACTTTTCTTTAGTGATTACTCCCTATAATTATAAAGTATTATAGCCTAATAACTATTCCTCTCATAAGGCAAAAGTAATTAATTAATTAATTGCTTTACTATAGCTTTTCTATTAAGAAGAATTCACAATAAAAATTATACAAGAATCGCAATATTTATATAATAATTAAAATATTGTGCCTTAAGAAGTGGCATTTACATTACATATGGTTGCGTAAGGCCGAGCTTCGAACGCTCAGTTTTTTCAGAACCACCTACCATAGGTGGTTCTGAAAAAACTGCGATTTGTATGGGAGCAAATACTGGTAATCGAATACCAGTATTTGGTTGCTAGCATAGAAAAATTTACGAAACACTAAAATTCCTAATAATCGAAGGCTAGCTGGTGCTAGTGTTCGATTGCTGACCAAATGCAAGCATTCAAAAGTTGCGAAACAGGGCCTAGTATAAGTGGCCGACAGGTGGAATTACTGTGCATTGCGCAATAGGAGAAGTTTGAGATGATTTGCAGTTCATTTTTCCTACAAGGGAACGTCAGAGTTCTGGATTGGCAGTGCAGACTGCAGAGCTAATCAGTTCCTTCAGCAAGTTCGGTACACTGTACACTGTCATTGGATCAGGAAGTTCATCGAGGTTTTTGAGGCGTTCAAGAAGGGTGGGGGAATGGAGTGGGTCTGCAAAAGAGCGAAGTCAGGGGAGTCCGCTGATTTGTCAGGTCTCGTCACTGGATTTTGCTCCTCAATCGTCCTCCACTGTCGTCGAGAATAGATTAAGTTTCTATGCCAGTAGACGAGTAGACGTCTTCCCCGTATCTGTTGAGCTAACGAGTTCATTGGCTAGCCCTTCTGCTATGCTAATAGGCTCGAAAGCTTGAATATTTGCTAGACAGAGGGTGGTCAGTTCTGATGAGCAGGACCAGCAGCCAAACCAAACTGCAACTCATCCGTGAGATGCGAGCTATATTCGGCTCTGTGCATCGTTCTGCAAGGCACTCCAAGATTCCCGTTACTGGTGACATGTCAATGATAATCATGATTCCAAGAGTCCAGAAAGGTCGCCGAAACTCTGCGCCGCAGGCCATGCGGAAGACTGCCCAGAATAACAAGGATACAGGAATGGTGCCAGGATGAGAGGATTTCTTATTCTCTTGTATGCGCATGTACTGAGTACACAGCTGGGCCCGTCAATTCGAGACTAGCACCAAAAGCGCAATACGGTCCTAAGCCCCTTGGCTGTTTTGAGTTAGCGGACGCTTCTGCACGTGATATCAATTGTCCTGGAATGCGAGGGGAAAGGTAAAAAGGACATAATGTTCCGACCACCAGGACCACCACCGAGCTTAGTGATTACTAATCGTGATATTGAAATCACAGGAACATCTCCATCCACATGCGGCTCTGCTCCCCCACATCATTGATCGCGCAGAACGTCCGGCTTCGATTTCATCAAAAGACTTCGCATCTACCCTATCGCATCACTGCATCACTTCCAATCCTTAATACTCACCTGCGCGTCGACTTATCGCTCCGCGCATTCCTCAACGTCACCCTCCAAGCAGCTTGAATTCCATTAGATGGACAGAGCAAGAACAAAACACTGATAACGACGGAGGGTTGCGAGCGAGCGCGTTGCGGAGGGCGAAGCCTCAGGATTTGGCTTACGCCGAGCAGAAATAAGATGGCTCCATCCGCGACCACGACCCAGCCAGTGTCTTCGAAGATAAAGCGCCCAGTACCGCCTGGTATCCAGACAAATGGAATCAACTCATCGGCTTCCTCCCCATCACCGTCTATGTCTGCGAGCAGACTTCCCTCCGGTTCCAAAATGGGCCCGAACTCAGCTACAAGCAATGGGGTTGGAAACAATTCAGCGGTGCGGCCTCCGAATCGCACCAGACGCGAAGCCCCACCTCAGTTACTTGGAAGAGGTCAGAGGAATGGCAGCGTAGGGTTGGGGCTGCGGTCTGGAAGCATCGTTGGAGACTCTGTGGTGGCTCAAACACTTACCCCGCAACCATATGGTACGTTGAGAATCCATTCTCATACGTACGGCACTAAATTTGGCAGTGAAATCCAACGAATATATCCTAAAAAAGTACCACGGCCAACCGCCGTCTCTCATGATCCATCTTCACCCAACACATTTTCGGTTTGACCAGCAAGAGGGCAGTTTCTCGTATAAATCTCCAATGAAGATGGTGCTCGAACATATTAGGAGTGGAACCATTCCCCATGACCTCATCGAATATTTTACGGATGTTCCCTTCTATGAGGGTTGCATGATTGTTCAAATATACGACCATAAATCCGCTGCTCCCGCACAAGGATCGACTCGAACAAACACAAGCGCCACGAAAACCGTTCCATTTTCTGTCCACAATTACAATGCTTACTTAACCCCCTCATCCTATGTTCCATATCCTGCGCAGAACACGATCTCTGGGAAAGGGAAGCTTCTTGCGGATGAAGTTGATGATAAGCCAAAAAGCGCTGAACAAACGGACAAGGAAAATATGCCAGCGCCTTCGATACCTAACGACGGTCAACGGAATAAGGGAGCTGGACCAAGAAAACCCAAAATACATACTACCGTTCTGCACCCCACTCCTCTCAGCAGCCACGTTGATCTGGCGACTAAAGCAGCTGAGGCTCGTTTCGGCATAGATGGGCGAAGGGATTCTCGACAAGACGGAGGCCCATTATCTGCAACTGTGCCACCTACTCCTACCACGGCGATACCTTCTACCCCGCAGATTAGTATGGCTCCACCTGCGAAACGAGTGAAAAGGACCAAGGTGGATCTGGATAGCGCCAACATCCATGCGGCAGAGGGACAGATCATTCACCTCACAACGGCTCCGCTGAATCTTGATCCTGTAGGCAATGCAAGGGAGATGGCGGCTCTTTTAGACTCCTTAGCTCATCCGATGCACTCAGAGAAGCCGCCGTTGCCAAAGAGCCGGAAGAGGACTGTCGCTGAGATGGCTGCGGATGAGGCATTTGCTGCCGAGCAAGAGCGCTACATGCTCATCCTAGACGAGAGGCTATCATCGAATACAGTAAATGCCCAAGGGGGTGCCAATCCCACCGACGGCGATGGTCAAGCTGGTGGGGCTTCCTTTGAGCCACGGTTCGAGAAGTTCAAGGCTCTTGAAAATATCAAAAATCAACACGAGGAGAATAAGAAGATCGAGAAACAAAGACGGGACGAAGCTGAGAGGAAACTTCAACAAGAGCGAGAGAGGAACAAGCTCAGAGATGAGGCTAAGGAGCGGGATCAAGAGAAGCTGCGGAATATGGCTGCTCAGCAGCAACAAGCTGCGAGACATCAGCAACAGCAACAGCAAGCCCAACAAGAAGCTCACCGACGTTCTCAAATGCAAGCCCAGCAGTTACAACAAGGGATGCAGGCTCAGGTTCAAGCTCAACATGCCCATCCTCAGGCGAATGGAACTATGGCAAATGGACTCCCCCCGCAATCTCAACGTTTCCATCAACAACAGGTCTCGCAGGCACAGGCTTCTTCTCCTATTGTTCGCAACGAGACACCGCAGAGCCATTCTTCTCCCACCGTGAATACAATGGGCAATGTGCCTATGCAACAATCTACATCAAGCATGGGTGGAAGCCCTCCACGTCCTGGATCTGTTGTTCAGCAAGGTCATCCTCAGATGGGAGCTCCTCCCGGCATGAGTGCTCAGAGAAGCCAGCAAAGTCATGCTGGGACTCCCAGGATGCCAAATTCCACTCCCAACGTGCAATCTACGCCTCTTAGTCGTCAAATGAGCCAGACTCCAAGGATGAGCCAAGGAAGCCCGATGCAGGGACCCATGGCACAAGCTCCGCAAATGCAGCAGATGATGCAAATGAATCCGGCTCTTCAACAACAGAGGTTGCAAATGATGCAAAACCAACAGGCCGCTCAGAGAATGGGTGGGATGATGGGAGGAGGTCAACAAATGCAACAAATGAGCCCACAACAAATTATGCAGGCACAGATGAGTATGTAGTGTTCTCTGACCCCAAATCTCTTCTTTCAGGTGTTTTGCGGAGTTTCCTGCTCTCTAGATATGTCTCGAGGGCGAAGAATTTGTGAAACACAGTCTTGGACCCTACATCTCTTTCTATACTGACTCTGAAATTTATAGTGCGCGCTCAGCAGCAGCAAGCTCAGCAACAGGGCATACCAGCACAATTAGCTCAAAATTATGCAGCCACAATGGCGGCCATGGCTCAGCGGTCTGGAGGCATCCCACCGAATATGAACATGAACTTCGGCAACAATCAAAGCATGGCAAACATGCAAGGTATGAACATGCAACAGGTGCAGCAAATACAACAAATGCAACATATGCAACAGGCACGAGCTCAAGGTAAGCTTCTTTCCATGCCGATCTGATATTTTCTGTTTGAGACCTCAAGCCCGGAGCTTCTTGGGAGCTGACTCTTGAGCTCCTGGGCCCCAGGCTCCTGAGCCCCCTCTTCTAAAACAATCAGGACGTTACCATACTAATTCGATGATTAGCACAAGCACAGGCACAGGCACAAGCCCACGCACATGCCCAAGCTCAGGCTCAGGCCCAAGCCCAAGCTCAAGCTCAAGCACAAGTCCAAACGCCTCAACATCAAATGATCCAGCAACAGATCCTGGCAGCCGCCAACACGATTTGTATGTAACTTTTTCTGGCCTCAAACCTCCCCTTTTCAGATGTCTAGCTAGGGGTTTACTCTCTCGAAACTCGCGAAACATTGTTTCAGCGCTCAAAATTCTTCCTGTCGGAGTAATGCTAACCCCGAGATCATCTAGATAATCAACAGAGACCAATTCTAATGCAACAATATCCTAATGGGATTCTTCCAGAAGAAGCTGACAAAAATTTGAGGGGGAGGTGCCAACATCTCGCTCAGCAACAGGTCACCGCAGGATTTAGAGCAAGGAGACAGCAGATGATGGCGGCTCAAGGAGGCATGCAACAGATGAACGGCATGCAGAACGGAATTGGTATGTAGGGTCAAAGTTTAGGGGTTAGGGGCATTTTAACCGGCGTTCTTGTGTCAAGAGTCTTGGGGGCAATTGGGCAACAGGTTTCGGCGCATTCATGAACCACGGATTTGGTTTGGAGTTGGGATACTGTATAGGATCCGATGGAAGAGATGGCGGCGTTTTACACGGTCTGCGTATCGAAGCAGGCTACTGGTATAATTTGACCTGAACATAGAGAAGGATACTTTTGAACGGAGATTCCTCACCTCGTCCAGGACGCGAATATCATTCTTCGCGACCACCTATCCTTAGGTGGCTAAGCCAAATGTGTTGATACATATTATTGTGCTCTCATCCTGCCCTTCCATCAGCATTGCCCTTTCTCCACTCTGCCTGCTGGCGATTCCACTCCTCGTCACTCCCATCAAAGTCTGGAAATGGAACATTGAATGCATCCCCCCACTCTAACTTCTTCTCTCTGCTTTTCCATACATCTTCACTACTCTCTTTGCCCAGAGTCTTTGCATACTTCATCGTCTCTTTTCTCCTGTAGTGCTCCTTGATAGCAGCCTCTTTCTCCCTCTCCGAATATCCCCTTGTGCGCATGCAAAACCAGAAATTATTCCAATTCTCTGAACAGGATCTCAGTGTCCCATAGCGATATAGGTCATTGAAGCGTCCACCGAATGAATTGCAATAAAATGCCTCGTCGAAGGCGACACGGCAGCTCATCGTTCTTGGAAGCAATTGCTCCGCCAAGGGTTCATTGCCATCATGGGTGCGGGTGTTGGGGCTCGAAGAAGCTGGTGGAGGCTGTCTTGGGACGCGGTTGTATTTCGAGCTGATTGGTTTGACATCGGCCTCTAGTTCTTTAAGGAGTGATTGAAGTTCTTGCTCCGCAATCTCGTCGCGGGATAACGGCTTCGAGGATGAGTTTGTGCCGTGGGATGAAGTTGGCGGTTCTGGTGCCGATTGAGGTGGATTCGACTGGTTTTGATCTTGAGCTGGAGACGGCGCAGGTGTAGGCACCGTATCAGACCAAAGCCAGCCCATCCTGTATCATGAAGTCGGACTGAGCTGATCGAGTAGCCTTTAGCCATACTGTGAAGCAGGAAGGCTGAGGCTGAGTTTTTACGCGAGCTCATTTGCGCGACAGCCTCATGACCTCATCAGAAAGATGGCAGCTCCAATTTCCTGAATTGCTTCACAAGGACAGTCTCCACGCGAAATTTTGGCACAGCCTCCGCGTGCCTACCTTGACAACATGTTGTAAACATCTCCCGTCACCAGTGAGCGACAATGCAGACTTCACGCCGCATCTACTTCAACCCAACCAGCATTCCCAGTCTGAGGACACCGAGATGTTCGAGACGAGACTTCTACAATGCGGGGGAGGTAACGAGAAGCGGCCGGAGAAACAATGCTAGAAGGGGAATTCGAATGGAGAGTACCGAAACAGGAGAAAATCAAACGGGACATATCAGCGCAACCTCAAATGAGGCCATCCTGTTCTTTGACAGTGAGGTGTACGCCAACTTCACGATTCTCAGAAGCTTATGCCTCCTAGACATTTTCCCCTTAAAGCTCACCTGGCTTCTGCGGCTGCCATGGCAAGCCGAGCGAGACCTACCGGACCTCCTCCGAAGATTCAACAACCAGACACTCAGTACTTTCGAACCCTTGACTCTTGTCAAACGTGCAATTCCTAACTCTGTACCTATGAAAATTACCGAGATCCTTCCACGGCTTAAAGATGGGTAAAAATAATTCTGGCTTCTGGGTGGACCTGGACTTATGGTTTTAGGGGCGCTTTTGTCAAGTTCTCGCATCCGGACGGTATCACAGCTAAGGAGATAGAAGGTAAGAGATCGTGGGGATCTGGGGGAATTGGCTGACGCTTCTGGAGGACTTGTCTCAAGATATTTGAAAGAAAATCCAATAAAGCCATGGTTCAGCCCCTTTAGGCGAATAAGATCAAATCTTGTGGTGGGAAAACCATGGCTAGAGGATCTCTATCGATTTCCAAGCTGTCGGATTAAAGTCGAATTTGTGCCTATAAGTCCAGGTGGACCGGCAGCTGAGCTATCCCAAGAGACGTTGTATAGCCTCTTTCGAAAGTATGGAAAACTTGCTGAAATATCATCACAACCGTCTGATTCGAAAGTCTTGCCTAAGTTCGCCTATCTGGATTTTGCGAGGATGCGTCACGCAATAATGGCAAGGAATTGTATGCATGGAATTAAAGTTTTAGAGGCAGAAGGTGGTGGGGCAGCTGGCACAGAGTAAGCATTGTCTCATTTGCTTTTTCTATCCTCATTTGGCTCTATCTGCATTCGAACATCCTAAACAAGCAAGGCTAATTCGGATATCACTAGGCTCCGTCTTTCCTTTGAGCAGAAGATGAAGTCACACTGGATCTGGGATTGGTTAGCATCACATCCTCGAGTGGTTATCCCCGCCGTTGCTGCCTTGCTTGCAACCGCTGCAACATTGGTTTTCGATCCTATCAGAACCTTCTTCATCAAGGCCCATGTTGACCATGCTTTTCACATCAGAGATAACAGGATATATAAATGGTTCAAGAGCCAGGCGACTGATATCTTCACTTTCCGTCTCCATAGATCGGAAGAAGCTGGTTTGGGCGCAATCTGGGACGATAGAAAGCAGGTCATTGATCAACTGCAAACCTGGCTGATGGAGACGGCCGACACGTTTATTGTGGTTCAAGGACCAAGAGGTTCTGGGAAGAGGGAGCTTATTCTGGATCAAGCACTCAAGGGGCGGCAGAACACATTACTTATTGATTGCAAACCAATTCAAGAGGCGCGGGGCGACAGCGCGACAATATCAGCAGCTGCAGCCTCTGTGGGATATCGGCCGGTCTTCTCTTGGATGAACAGTATCAGCAGTTTGATAGATTTGGCCGCGCAGGGAACTATAGGTGTAAAGTCGGGATTTAGCGAAACTCTCGATGCACAGCTAGGGAAAATCTGGCAGAATACGGCAACAGCTCTAAAGCAGGTTGCCCTCCACAGTCGGAAGAAAGATGACAAGGACGCTGCTCTCGGCGATGATGACTGGCTAGAGGCTCATCCTGAATGCAGGCCAGTTGTAGTTATTGACAACTTTCTCCACAAAAACGAAGAAAGTAGTGTTGTTTACGACAAGATCGCAGAGTGGTCAGCTGGATTAACGATGGGCAACATTGCTCACGTTATTTTCCTTACCAACGACATCTCCTACTCGAAGTCGCTAAGCAGAGCATTGCCAGATCGAGTATTTAGGCAAATTGCGCTTGGTGATATTACACCAGAGGTTGCCAAGAAGTTTGTCCTCACTCACCTGGATTCCGACCAGGATGATACTCCCGGCAATGACGTTAAGTTGACTGCTGGCCAACGGCAATATGATATTAGTGAGCTTGATGACTGCATCGAAGTCCTCGGTAAGTCAACCTATACCTCCTTCACCTAATGCTGATCGGGTATATATCTCATTGTCCTCTTATTTGACACAGGAAGAGAAATGCTGATTTGCAACAGGCGGTCGACTAACCGACTTGGAGTTTCTTGCGCGAAGATTGAAGACCGGACAAACCCCAAAACGTGCAATCGCCGAGATCATTGAACAGAGCGCTTCCGAGATAATGAAGATGTATCTTCTTACTGTCGACAAAGGGGATCGGAAATGGTCTCCTGAGCAAGCCTGGTACTTGGTCAAATCACTCGCCACCAATGAGATCCTCCGCTATAACGAAGTTCTGCTATCTAATACCTTCGCTTCATCCCTCACACCTTCTGCATCCAATGGAGAGGCTGTCCTGGAGGCTCTGTCTGCTGTTGAGCTGATCGGCATCAAGACTCACAATGGCCGTCCACAAACCATCAAAGCTGGGAAGCCTGTATATCAAGCGGCTTTTAGGCAACTCACCGAGGATAGAGTCTTGAAAAGCAGACTTGATCTCGCCATTCTTACAGAATTGTCCAAGATCGAAACGAAGAGTATCGATAAATACGAAGCTGAGCTAAATATGCTCGGCAGTCTGCCAAGGCAGCCCAGAGAGGTTGGACCAAGGATCAATTTCCTCTTAGGCAAGTTAGCAGCAAGCCAGCAAAAAGTTGAGGCATGGGAGAAAGAGATGGGAGTCTTGAAGAAGGTTCTGATGGACGAATACTAATGCGCCGAGTGATTCTGATGAATGTCATTACCCTACTCGCTTAATCTTGTAATGTACTCAAAGGAATACCGAACTTATTCCAGCACAAGAGCTCCCCTTGCTTCGAAGGTTTCCTTTCCTCGCTCGATGCAATGATGCAGCAGCAAATTCTCGATGTACCTCTATGGACAATTCTAGATGCAATTCTAATCTGTAAAATATCTATAAAGCCTCCAGAGACCCAGCAGTCTCCTTATTTGTGGAAGCCATTTTTTGTTTGAACGCCCCGCCAATGCTATCTTCTGTTCACGCACTGAATGATACACAATTGGACGAGCATGTTGTTGAAGAGCCTGTGGTTGAAGCTGAACCACTAGAGATCTGATACGTAAATCCACCACTGGGAGTATATCTGCTTTCCGACCAGAATGTTGCCAAACACAAGGAGTGAGGTATTTACTTATTTGAATGCAAGGACGAAGTAGTCTTGGCCTGGACAGCAATACTGCCCCATTGTACTTTGCCGAAATTCCATGATGCACCATTCTGCAATTCGATAGCAATAAGTGCCTGCAACTATTAGATGTCGAATTTCCAAAAGCGGGAGGGTCTCGAAGGTATTTACTTTGCTAATAACGTCCATCCCCGCGTGCCGGAAAACCCTACGTGCCGGAAAAAATGGTAGATACTTTGACTTCAAACATGTCAAACTTTGTGTACACGTCAATGACTCTAATATTTTTGCATAAGTCGTGTTCCATCGCCACCGCTGACCACTCTGAATCTATTCCACCAAAAAATTACGTTCGCATCGTCGTCCTTGCACTTGATTTGTAGGTAGTCTCCGTTCATGGTGCAATAGAGTTCCTTTACCGCAGCATTACCATTGAGCTTTTATTACTTCTAATACTTGTGAAATCTTATTCGCGAGCCTTAGGGTCTCACTACTTTGCTAGGAATTGTTATCAGCCTTGTGGCTGCTGTAGCGCTAATCTTTATACAATGTCGGGATGCTGGTCGGTACCTCCAATCAAAGGAGATCAAATGCCGAAACAACTCCGTGCATCCCGCAGGATTATTACGGCGTATTATATTTTAGCGCGCTGTCCAGATCCAAGCTTGTGGCGCTGAGACTGTGGCTGTGCAGTTAACTAGGCTCAACTGAACCACCTCGACCCAGTTTTCCACATCCTACAGACACCCCCTATTGTTTTCGCCTTGATCGCAACGTAGACACATGACTTCCTTCCTTAGTCTCTAGCCCTTCTATTCCGAGCTGTGGGCTGCTTCCCTTCCATTGCGCCGAGAATACGACGAAGACTAACTCTAACATACAGTAGCTAGTCGCGAGGCCTGCACGAGCCTGCCTCGAGAAATCCATTCGACCCGGAGAACAGAGCAATGATTTTCTACAGTCGCTTATAAAATCGACTTCGCCCTCTAAGCCCAGATCCTTCATCTTTAGAATAAGTCAATAGCTGACCCTATAGGCTAGTACAAGATCCAAGTATCATAAGTTGTTTTAATTTCTATTAAACTAGAACCATCGATATTGTCTTAGCAGCGTTGAAAGTTGGCGGTCCACCCCATATTCTTGCCATCCCTATGCGCTTATATTTAACGGTGCTATGTATCTCAACTGGTTCTAGAATGAGAAAAATTTCAGAAGTATAGTTGGACTCGGAGCTCTTTGTCTCAGAAAACAAGAGAAGGCACAAGTATATCGTCGCTTCACTTGCATCACCGGTATCAAACTGCCCAGCGCATCGCCAAGGAAACTTCGTCTTCACGGTAGGTTTTAGGTCCTCCCCGAAGACCTGAAAATATGGCGGTTTGTGAGAACTACCTTCGGTAAATGGCCTTATTTCGATCTCTCGCACGGGACCTTCGACCTTCACTTGCGCCAATTCGACCGGCGACGCGTAGGGCGTGCCCTGCCATTGCACATCCCAGTTTAGAAGCTTCAGATGCTCTACCACTTGCACTTCATAATCTGCGTACTTGGAGCCGATCGTATATAAAACGCAACCCTGGCACGCAAGCCAGGTCCAAGAAGGAAGCCCTGAGGTGTTAGACATTTGCTGACGACCACCACCGCGCAACCAGGCTAAGTCTCTTGCAAAAGACCTTACCCATAGTCCCAATATTGGCACATCCTCCAAAGTAGACGCAAAGTATCTAGTCATACCCGCGATAGCAGGAACTCTGTCTTGCGAGAAGGTGAACTCGCGCAGTGAATAGCCTTCAATGATGCGTCGCCAGCTGCTGCGGTACCACAGATCATCAAGCCGATGATTGAGATCAAGGAACAAGCCACCGCGATCAGGTGCCATTCTTGGCTCGAAGGAGAGACCGCTTTGAGTTTGGTAGTTGCATTGACATTTCCAGTGCATGTCGGGTTGCATACAAAAGACGAGCCTCGGGGAGAGCAACTGCTCTTGTAAAGTCCACCCCCGGGTGCTAATAACACTGTCTTCCACGACGGAGTCTCTGATATCATTGCGGTAGATACGGACAAGGCTGCTACGGTCATCCAACCCATTAGGTCGAGTGCGGAAGAATAACCCAGCACTGTGGAGACCAGGCTTCTCGGGAGGGAAACAGCCCTGCAGAGAATCTACGGATTCGGTTGCTGTAATGGTTAACTGGCTCCCTCGGTAGATCTCAGACATATGTGTTGCTTCGCTTTGCCACTCCTGTTCATCATCTTGAACAATGCATAGGGCATCGATCCAAATATATGGAATTCTCAGAGCTCGAGCTATATGTATAGCATCGGCAAATGTCCTTGGAATAAGCTTGGAGGGGACTTCCTTGCTAAATATAGTAAGCGTCCCTTTTGTGGTGCGCAGCTGTAAGGAGTTACCCCAGCAATAGCTTAGAGCTGCATAGTCCGTTCGAATCGTTGTAGTATCCCGTTCAACTAGTCTAAGCGGCTTGCCGTCGAGGCCAACAGTGAGGAGCCGCAGAGGTGCAAACGGCACGGGCCTACATTTACTGTGGCCGTTTTGAGACTCGCAATCAAACATCCACGATTGGATGGCTAAGAGCTTGGAGTCAAAAGTCGTTGTTGGGCTCCTCCAAAAAGCGGAAGATGATATTGGATCTGTACCCAAGGGGTGTAAGGCTCTTGGGCACATATTCTGCGTAGACCATCTCTTACCTCCCAATAGACAAGACACAAGTGTAAAATAGGATATGGACGTAAGGCCAGTATGTGTACTGCCTAAGCTGGCTTCCAGAAGCGTCCAAGAGGCACCAGAAGGCATTCGGCGAGCGACTTTGGTCGTTATTTTGACAGAAAATTCATCACGACAACCCCGGATGGGTTTTTTTGATATTTCATGTCTGTTTAGAATCGAATCGATATGGCCCCATAGAGAAGTTATTGTCCGGCAAATAGTGCATTTCTCGCTAGAGGATAAAATTAAACCATAAGTTGGATAGTGGGGGCATTGTGAAGAGGGGATTAGAGAGTCTGTTGTTGATTTCACCAGGTCCGAGCAGAAGGGACAAAGATCAATTTCCTCCACGTTCATTTTGCTATCCTTCGCATTGACGACGATTGTAGTAAAGCAAGCAGCGTATGCAGTAGTCGACGTGATGCGGAAATTCCTAGGACTAAAAGGAGGATACTAGGCCTTACATAGAGATAGGATGGGGATTGGAACGACTGAGTGGCAGCTCCGCCGTGCAGAAGCGGACACGTGGCTGCTTGTGGAAACTTCTAGAATAACGCCACACTTCACGTGAGTCTCGTATAATATGAAATATAAAACGATTAATTTACTATAACTGTAAATATGATTTTATATAAGCACCGCCTTCGCTTATTAAGATGCTTGGCGTATTGTGTACCTCCCCCTACTTTATCCGGATAAATCCGGTAAGTAGGTTTCCTTGTACTCTACGTCTTCAAAGCTTAAAGTTATATTCTCTCTTGGTAGAAGTTTTATCCTATGGTCCCGGAATTTGGAGACAGGCCAATAATTATAATAGAGCGGGGGAGAACAGCCGAAAGGGTTTTAAATGCCTTCGACGAGACAATCGATAACATGACCACAACCGTCAGTATTTTCTTACTGCAAACCGAATCCTTATAGAGAAATAGCTAAAGAACAATAGCAACCTGAATATAACTTTATATATTTATATGGTAGAGGTTTGAGACCCCCAAACCACGAAGTCGTTCCGGCACGTAGGGTTTTCCGCCACGCAGGGATGGACGTTAGTTCCAGCTACCAGTCCAACAATGTCAGTGACTTATCGACGCCATTATTGAGAATGATCCGCTTACCGAAAGTGTTGGAAGATTATCCACTCTGGGAGGACTGACCAGCAGAACTACCTGCTGAGCCGGGTGAGAGTGACCAGCTATCAGTCCAGCCTCCAGATCCCAGGATGAAGGTGCTCGTTATTGAATCTCCAGGGTACGCTATTCGTTCGTTAATATTTTAGATCACAAGAAACGTTGCTCCCATCTTTGATTGGCGAGGCTTCATAATTGGGGCTTATTTTGGAGAATCAGCTATGCACTTGAGCAGGCTCAGGATTTATCCTACTTGCAACGATATTCGACCCAGAACATCCAAGCACCAGGGCTCTTTGAGTCACTGATGACACCTGGAAAACGAAGCCTGCCCCATTGTTCTCACCGCCTGGCCAAACTCCATGTGCACCGCTTCCAGAAGGTAGTGATGGTACTGTCACTGTAACTTGAAACTAGTGTTTTAGTGAGAACATGCGAGAAACTGGTCGAGACGATATATACCCTTGTTACTGCTACCCCAGGCGCAAACCATGAAGATTTCACAATCTGAGCACTTGAAAAGGTTCTGAACTGGGTGAACAATGCTAGGACTGTCAGGATTGCAAATACGCTCATTCTATGTAGTGACGGCAAAGGAGCTACCTTAGTAGTACAACCGAGCTAGTTATGATATGCAAGAACAAGAATGCCTATCAGACGGCATGGTAACTGAAAGGAGGCAGGGCAGTGTTCGAATCTGGAAAGTATAGGTTGAAAAGTATAGTTGGGACAGCTTGGGGTGAAGTAGTTTTGTATTTATGTTGCCGTCAAGGGAATTAGGTTTGGCCAAGAAGGCATCGACCAACGCCGATATCTATATCAGATTCGTACGAACCTCGTACATTGGTTTTCGCTACTGGCAACTCTACCCCTCCGGATGATGCCGGGCCGTTTCCTCCGCCTCTAGCATCGGTTCGGTACATGACGGTGGTGGACGGAGAGCTTGTGCCGGTGGTTAAGTGTGCGTGTGTCTCTAAGTTATTCGTGCTTCAGCCGGCCCCATCGACACTTGACCGACAAACGCCCCGTATCAGGGACGCTTCTCTGACGCTTCCAGAGCTCTGCGGGCTTGGAGTCTTCGCCTGCAGTCCACCCACGAGAACGTGATAATACAACCGATTGGGCAACATAGGATTAAACACACCAGCATGGCCCGGGCATAGGCATGCAGAGTTAAACATCCGGGACGGATAGGTAGCATCTGTCCAATTCGAGAGTATGGAGGAAGAAGGGGGCCAGGGTGGGGAAACATGAAAGTGGGTTGGTTGAACGTGGCAGATCCCGGCTGGCAACAGACAAGACGAGGGAGTTGTAAAAATTAGAAATATATCACGTGGCCCGCCCCCCTTTTCCCTTCTCTCGGGGCGACACGGGCGAAATAAACAAGACCAGATCGCACTTAATATAATCGCGACTGCGGCAATGCAAGACTGGGAGCCGTGGCTGTCGCCTTCTTAGCTGACGGCCCAATTGAATACCTCTGCCAAGATTGGGTCCTACTTGTTAATTTTGCTCGAGGGTATGCCTGATGGAGACCGTGCTTGCGACGTACCATCGTACATCTTTGAAAGACCATGGTAGCCCTGGCTAAGACGTACTCTTCACGTCACCATAAGTCACACTCGCAGGTGGGCACAGGGATGCCCTTCACCATCATTTGCGGGTAGTGTCGAAACAGATACGGAGAAGGTGACGTCGGGTCTCTGTCACCTAGGCCATACCACTCTGGGACATGCTGATTTATACTGCGTCCAAGCAGAGCCCCGTGGTGATGCCTGTACGACCTCTTCATTTATCTGTTTTATCAGCAGGATTGAATGTTTGGCTCCTCCCCCGAGGCAGCATCGTTGACCAGCAGTCGGTACACCATACTCCCCGCATTCTCGCAAATGGTATTGTGGCCGGTAGAAATCGTCAGAACTTCCTCTTTCCTTATACCTGGAATGGCGAAATATCTGGTTGTCAATTTCAGCCGAGCCAAGCTGGCGGTCATTTTCTTTCTTTCTGCCTCGGCCGGCTTCTTCTGCTCCAGAGTAACACCAAGACTTCTCACTTTCACTTTCAATCCTAAACAAACCCCGCATGGACCATATGAGACTAGAAGATGGTTGCAAACTTGAACGGAGCCGTAGACCAGAATGAGCTATGGAGCAAGGGTCAGCATGGATAAATGACTGGCGATAGCGCACGAGATCTAGAAAGCGAGGACTCAATATTGCTAGACCAGGAACTACTCACACAGGAGATCTTTCTAAGTGTTCCGGATCTTCTGATCCATATTAGTGGACATCGAGGTCTTTTCAATGTGATCTGATAAAAGATCCTTCATTCGCTTACGAAGATTGCGGCATAAAGTGACGGGATTACAGGGCATTTGTATCGCAAGTCCACTTTCAGGCCACTTTCTACTACACTCACCCACTAAAGTCCCCTATATTTCCAGGCTACCCTCCTGTAAGCACGCTATAAACTATAAACAAGGGGTACCACACCTTTAGAAGGTATATCCCCTGTACTTACAAGGGCAATGTCGCTAAATAGTCCTAAAATAGCTCTCTCACAGCGCCCGAGCGCTACAGTTGCTCTGCCAGCAACACCATAACCCTTGAAGATCTTCCACCACCTTGGAAATGTCTCACAGCCCTTGTTTTAGGGGTTCAGGCCTAGAGTTACAAGGCTTATAGCGGGCGCAGTACCTTAAGCCACACCCTGGAGTCCGCTAAGACCCCTACGCGAGCGTAAATGCCCTGTAATCCCGTCACTTTATGCCGCAATCTTCGTACCTACTCCCTTTCCAAGCAAGTAATCAGTCATTGTACCAAAAACTTGTAGATCATTTTCGATTCATTGTGTCAATTCCCCCGGAACAATCGAGCTTGAGTCGACGAAAATTCGAACGTGCCAAGACTCTCTTGACATCAAGCAAATGGAACCCCAAATTTCCTGTACTTCACCTGATATCGAGGCGGCAGATACATCCGTATTTCATAACCCTAAGTTCAGTTAGCCACGATTGAAGGTTCCGATGGAGATACGGAGTGGTCTCATGGAAGATCTGACTTCTTTTGAAAGCGAAGGAGGTAGGTTTGAGCTTTGAGTGATGATGGCACCAGCAAAGAAACCAAGATGAAATACCGAAGGAACACAAAGTAAGGCGAATCTCTCTACGTCCATGTCAATATTAAGATACGAGGCCATGAAATCTGATTCACCGTACGTCCTCCAAAATCGACGGAAACGGATGAAAAAGTGAACATGGGCAAGGGGTCTGAATATTCCAAAACAACCAAGATTTCTGAAGGGAGTGTGAACTTATAATGTATAGAAATATCGAAGAGAATTAGGAAATGAAAAGATTCCAACGTCCAGCCTGGCCTTGGACGATAGAGGTATTTAAAAAAGAATTTCGTTTTCTGTGTCCACTGCGAGACCTGCCAATATCGCTTGTGCCAACTATTGTATCATTTTCAATGAGGGCAATACGGACAAAAACGTTCTCGAAAGGTAGAACAGGGACGTGTAAATAAATTCCCTGCCGAAGTAGCCAACAAGCCACTACAGCCCGCAGCCTCCTGGCTGCATGGCAACCAACAAGACCTTCATTTAACTTCCTATTCCAATTGTAAATATTTCCGTTATCGCAGTGGGCACGGTTGTGTCGCCATCACAATCCCCGTCACCATCCAAGGGCAGACCTCCTGTTACTGGGAAGCTATAGTTCCAAACACCGAAACTGTTGTCTGTGACGGAGAGGCCCTCAAGAGTGATGGGGGTATTTCCGCACTTCGGCGCGTTGTACGATAGATTTGTGTATGTTTCTTGGATACCCGATTAGCAGGGTGCGCTCAGCACGGAGCGAAAAGTACCAACATATTTTAGAAATGACCTGCGAGTGCACGACGCCGTCGAAGTAGCCGTGCTTGTTATCTTTCCACACCCTGGGAATGGAACGAACACAACACCAGCATCGGAGAAAGGAGAAAGGACCAGTAGGTGTGCCGGTGTCATCTCTTGTGTGGATCAAGGCGTCTTCGAGCGCGACACCAGCGGTACCAGTGTTGTTCACCAACAAATTAGGCTGCCCTACTTGAACGGCGTGGGCATTGTTTGCCAGAGTAACGACTATGCCCTGTTGTATCGGGAGAATAGTGTTAAAGCTGTTGTTTGAAAGTAATTAGTAGGATTTTGTAAAAGTAAGGTGCAGTGCTCACGGAAAGAAGCAAGCATATAGCCAGTGTTCCCGGGCTGTGAACCGTCACCGGAAGGACCTTGAGGTTGGCAGTCGCTGCAAAGTCAGCCAGGGCATCCGCGATTTGAGGGGATGGCGGGTACCATTAGCATTGAAGGCTAATTGATGTCGTGTTCTTTGATCGTCAATGGGATAAGCTGGGCTAGGCTTTTCGGAAGACCATCTGGTGTAGGATTGCAGAAATAGGAGGATATCAGAGAGCCATTGGTGAATGCTTGTGTGGGAAGGACTGTCGCCGGCGCCGGTAAAGAATGAATAATAGACACATTTTGAAAGTATTAATCGCAAAAATCGAAGTTGGGAATTCCAGATCCGTTAAAGCGCGAACGGACGAAGAAATGAAGCAACCAAAGAGTGAACGATAAGACTCGAAGAGAAATGACAGAGGCCTTGATGTGAAGGAAACTTGAACAGCTTGGGGACTGGCCTGATTTTACTTACTGAGCTGGCGGCACGGCCCAAGACGCCATAGATTTTTGGATGAAGGAGGGGAGCGCGAACATGGAGGAGGTGACATCCACCTTGATGCCCGGAAATGCAGACAGTGACATCTCGAAGAAAGAAGTTGCTGGACGGCGCTCGAGGGGGCCAGTCAAAGCAACGGCTGAGGATGAAGGAGGATGACTTTCCGTCTCAACTCATCCCAACTTGGGGAGGCGAGAGTTAGTTTCACAGCGGGCTGGCCCTTCCCTGCAGACGAATCGAAAAAAACAAAGCTTGTCTATTCTCGTCTGCCATTGAAGCTTAATACCATCCTGTCCAATGTGTGTATGGTGGCGGCGGGGGCTGACATGCACTGGGCGTCATCCGACTTCGAGACTTCGAAACCGAGCATGGTATCAGGCTGGCCCATATTCGTCGGTGCACTGGGTCACTCTCAAACGAGACATCACACTTACGATGTTTGATGTTGCGACGATGCATCCCCACCACGAATTGAGGCATTGTGGCGATTGGTGAGTGTTCCGCTTCGGGGCTACGAAAAGGATGGGGCCTGGAAATGAAAGAGGAAGTGCCGTTGAGCGAACACCCTGCTAGCACGTGATGCACCCGTGACCCGATAGGAATTCAAGAAATAAGAACGTGAACCCTGGAATCTGTTCCCCATATCTTGCTCGTTTTCGAAGCACTCGCTCTTGGGGCAGTTCGAGATATTCCACTGCAGCTCCCTGCCAGCTAACGCACAAGGCTCCGTACCTGCCTTGAGAATGGCAGCAGTACCAGGGTAATGAACGACAGCTCATATATCTTTTGAACTGTGTGAAGGTACTGGCTGCCTGCTTGAAAGTAGATCCTTCTCCTATCCGGGTATACACCATTTCCCTATTCAACGCACCCGACTCCTAAGCTCCAACTCCCACAACACACTCTGTCAAGCAATTCTTTCCTCGTACGCCTCCCAAGCCTTCTTCCTGTATCGCTCTGCCTCCTTTACGGGATCCCCGGCCTTAATGATGCCCCTCCCAACAATAACAATATCGCTTCCCATCAAGCCAACTATCTTTCCTGGCGTATTGTATTGCTGACCCTTTCCGTCACCCTGGACATCCGCATCTTCGTCCTCTGCGTCAGGGGGCAATTGACATCCGGGTGTCATACTCATGAATTGGTCCTCGGGCGCCGTGTTCAGCGTTTCCTGTGAGATGAAGCCCATGACAAAGTCCTTGTGCTCTCTAGCACTCTCCACGCAGGCTTGCGTGTATTCCTTTGTCATGAAGTTTCCCTTACTCGACATCTGGGCAAGAATCAAAAGTCCTCTATCCATCGGCGCCTCCTCAATTCCCGGCAGAACCTCATCTCCGAAGTCTTCGTAGGATCTAGGCGAGTTTGCAGGCTCGAAGTGCTGTGAGACAGTTGTTATGGAGACAATGCTCGCTTTCCTTCCAATACTGGCAGCCTTGTACGCTTCCAAGCAATGATCCTCTGGCATTGGTGTTTTTGTTTCATCATCATCGTCCGAATCTAAGCTTTCAGGTCTTGGGGTGCCTACGGTGATGTCTGTCTTGACTTCGTAGCGTTTCCTTTCCCTCCAACGCACCGCAGCTTCCGCCAAGGCATTGACTGCCGCTTTTCCTGGAATCATATTCACATTGGTGATGTGTGACCAATCAATGATCTTCGCCGTCCCCTCTGTGTATTGCAACTGCACCGTGTTTCCAATGTCCCCAAACTTGCGATCTTCGAAAATCAGGAAGCCATGGCGACGTGCTATGCGTCCCAGCCTTGCCCCCGTACCTGTTGTCGGATTATAGTCCCAATTGGCAATCAAGTCGTAGTGAGTCTTAAGAACGACAATTGAAGGCCCTACAGCATCTGCAAGCTGGAGGAGCTGGTTGGTAGTTGAGACATCAGCACTGAGACAGAGGTTCGATTTTTTAAGGGCCATGAGGCGCAGAAGATAGGACGCGAGAGGATGGGGGGCATTCTTTGCTCGTTCTGAGTAAGAAGCTTTCGTGACATGGTGAGAAGATTTCGGAGGCATCTTCTGGCAATTATGAGCGAGTGTGATGAAGTTGTCGAGATCTCAGGATTTTTTTTTCGACAGTGGTTTGACCGGGATGGTGTTTATTAGTGCAAGGCGGCTCGAGAATTGGCGATCAGACGGCCTGACCACAGTCCCAAATAGAGCAACCATGTTAGATTCCAGGGGTGGCGATGCCCCTTGGGCTGGTGCATCATGAGTTTAAAATGAAAATTGTTACACTCCGTCACACCATGTCACAAGCAAGGGGAAGCGAACTTTTTGAATTTTACGACTTTAGTTTTGGTGCGACCTTTGAAGGCGCAATCTGTAATACACCGTCGCGGCGAGAAACACCAGCTTTTCCTAGTGCATCGTCCTGAAAAGGAAACGCAAACCGCAAAAAGTCTAGCCACAATTATGAGAAAAAGCCCCGCTCGACACCTCTGTCACTGCTTGATTATGCGTTGACACGATGTTGCAAATGCAAGAGAACCAACTAAAGAAATTCGTGAGGAACAGCTTAGTCGACCTCCTCGACAGTTGGGCCGTCATCATGAGTAGCACCAGCACCACCAGCACCTGGGAATCCTCCTGGGCCACCACCAGGCATTCCGCCTGGCATGCCGCCAGCCTCGCCGCCAGCTCCATAGAATTTCCTGCCATCGAGTTAGTAAATTAATTTAAAACGGCAAAATGGTAAGAGGGCTTACATCATGATGGGGTTAGCAACGGCCTCCAGCTCCTTCTGGTGCTCCTCATACTCCTCCTTGGTAGCCTGTTGGCTCTCATCCAACCAGGCAACAGTCTTGTCGATCTCGGCCTTCAACTTCTCCTTGTCCGCCGCATCCAGCTTCTCATCGACCTTGGAGTCGGAGAGGGTGTTTCGGAGCGAGTATGCGTAAGATTCAAGACCGTTCTTGGCACCGATACGTCCAGCCTCGGCCTCATCCTCAGCCTTATACTTCTCAGCCTCAGCCAACATGCGCTCAATCTCCTCCTTTGACAAACGGCCCTTATCATTAGTGATGACAATCTTGTTGATCTTGCCGGTACCTTTCTCGAGAGCAGAAACGTTCATGATTCCGTTGGCATCAAGATCGAAGGTAACCTCGATTTGGGGGACACCACGAGGCGCAGGTGGGATTCCGGTAAGCTCGAACTTGCCCAACAGGTTGTTATCCTTGGTTCGTTGACGCTCACCCTCGAAAACTTGAATGAGCACACCAGGTTGGTTATCGGAGAAAGTGGAGAAGACTTCCGACTTCTTTGTGGGGATGGTGGTGTTGCGGGGAATGAGCTTGGTCATCTGGCCACCAGCGGTCTCGATGCCGAGGGACAATGGCGCAACATCGAGAAGGAGGATCTCGTTGGTTGACTTGGAGGAGGTATCGCCGGAAAGAATGGCAGCTTGGACGGCAGCACCGTAGGCAACAGCCTCATCGGGGTTGATCGACTTGTTGGGCTCCTTGCCGTTGAAGTAGTCGGTGATGAGCTTTTGGATTCTGGGAATACGAGTGGAACCTCCGACGAGGACGATCTCATGGACCTTGGACTTGTCAATCTTCGCATCAGCAAGGACACGGTCGACAGGGGTGGTGGTGGATCGGAAGAGGTCCTGGCAAAGCTCTTCAAATCGAGCACGGGTGATGGAGGTGTAGAAATCAATACCCTCGAAGAGAGAGTCGATTTCGATGGAGGTTTGTGCCGATGAGGACAGGGTTCGCTTGGCACGCTCGCAAGCAGTGCGGAGACGACGGAGAGCACGAGCATTTGAAGAGAGGTCTGGTGACGAAGTTAGTAAATGATATTCCCAATAAGACCAAAAAGATCAAAATGTTAAAAAAAAAATCAAATGGCTCATACCCTTCTTGTGTTTTCGTTTGAACTCGTTAACAAAGTGGTTAACGAGGCGATTGTCGAAATCCTCACCACCCAAGTGAGTGTCACCAGCAGTTGACTTGACCTCGAAGATACCTTCCTCAATGGTCAAGAGGGAAACATCGAAAGTTCCACCACCCAGATCGAAGATGAGGACATTCCGCTCACCCTCAACCTTCTTGTCAAGACCGTAGGCGATGGCAGCAGCGGTTGGCTCGTTGATGATTCGAAGAACGTTGAGACCGGCAATCAAACCGGCATCCTTTGTAGCTTGACGTTGTGAATCGGTGAAGTAGGCGGGGACGGTAACGACGGCGTTGTTGACAGTTCCACCGAGATATGCCTCAGCGGTTTCTCGCATCTTGACCAAGATCATTGACGAGATTTCCTCGGGTGTGAATTGCTTCTTCTCGCCCTTGAACTCAACCTCGACGACTGGCTTTCCAGCACGGTCGAGGACGGTGAAAGGGAAGTGCTTCATGTCAGCCTGAACCTCTGCATCTGCGAACTTGCGACCGATGAGACGCTTTGCATCGAAGACCGTGTTCGCCGGGTTCATGGCGACCTGGTTCTTTGCGGCATCTCCGATCAGGCGCTCGGTATCTGTGAAGGCGACGAATGAGGGAGTGGTTCGGTTGCCCTGATCGTTGGCAATGATTTCGATCCTGTCATCACGGAAGATGCCCACACAGGAGTAGGTGGTTCCGAGATCAATTCCTATTGCGCGAGTGTCAGCCAGAGCCTCCTCGTTGGGAGCTCGGCGAGAAGAGTACTTACCAATGGCGGGGGCCATGATGGATGATGTTTAAAGTGTACGATGAAAGGTATGTGGTTATGTGCGGTTGATATCTTCAGGGGTGGATGAAGACTCGTGGAGGGGGGGTTCTTGGAGTTTGTTCGTGGTATGAAGAAGAAGGAAAAAGTTGTTGCTGGAAAAGCGTGGACTTTATCTGTTTGTGGGCGAAATCCAGCCGAGCTGGAAAAGAAGCTTCCAGAACAGCGACAGTGCGAGAAGGCAGAAGAAGCAGCCAGAAAATGCGGTCACCTTTTACATTCACCCTGAAAGCACTGGGACATCCGATTATGGCGATGCAGTTCGTTTTTTGTATTTACCGGTTGCAAAGGGTGCCCTACCTCTGGCAAGCACTTCGGGCGTTCCTAGGATCCTTTCACCTTCGTCTTGTCCAAAATCTTTTTTATGACGTTCGTCGCTTATTCTTCGAAGCCCCGCCATTTGTCTGCCCCACCCCGCCAGCAAATGTCAATAACGATACAGTAGCATGATCACCTCCTCTCATCGACTGATGTTTATGCAAACTGCTATATTCATCGTACCACTCGAGATTTAACTGGGTGAATGAAGGCAGCCAGCTCTCCTCTTGCTGCGGCGCAATAGTGTGGTACAAATCGTGAGTCAAAACCAGGCTGCTGTGCCCGAAGCTGCCGTGGTAACAGAGCAAGGGCAGAATGGAAAATGCAAGAGGCGGTGTGTCATGTGATTGGGCTCACCATATTTGGTCGCCTCACCTTTAAAGAAAGGGTGAAGTTGACTTGTTCCTAACTTTGGTCATAGGGATTGTAACTTATACAGCTGCAGAATTGGAATTAGAGATGACCCTCGGGATGTGTCTGTAGCTCAAGCCCAAGATGGCTGCCATAACATCCATCACCTCTAGCAACATCCACTACAGTAGTCAATTCTCCTTGTAACGCAGCTCAATACTGTACAACGGCACTGGTGGTGTTTATCAGCAGCGTAGGGCCATTTCGAAGAACAATGGCCTGCCTTCGAAAGAGTGAAAAGTCTCATTTGCCCCTTGCCCCCTTTCCCCCGTGTCACGTGCCACTTTCAACTTTTTCGGCCCCTTCCTGATTCGTTGAATGAATCCCTAGCGCATGCAGACGTGAGGCTGCAGCCAAAATCCAGAAGGCGCACGCGACTGCTCGTCTTCTCGTCTTCAACCACTTCACATACGTGACAGAACATGCATTGAATTGCTGCATTAACGGGCGCATTGGTATTTTCTTGGCTTTGCATTTTAATACATTCCTTATCATGAACCTCTTCCAAAGCAAAACGTGGAAGAATCTAAAGGCTACTCCGACAATACGGACTGAGAGAGTCCCCATCGCGAAGAAGCCTGCACCCCTCCCCTCGAAAGCTGCATCTACCAAAGCAACACAAGACCAGCGATCAACAGCTTCTTCCTCACGAGCGGCGTCCGCCACAGCAAGATCAAGGCCTGCAACACCATCTTCAGACGACCACGGTTCTTCGCAGCCCCGGCCGAACAAGCGCAAGGCTTCCCGCCAGAGATCGCCAGCCCAACCACACTTTGACGACGACAACGACGACGAGGACGAGGACGTGTCAGCGCAGGGGCCAGCGGCGACTTTATACAAGCGGCAAAAGACTGGCAGAAAAGTTGATTCGAAGCGAAGAATCCGATCCGATGAAGCCTTTTCAGAAGCTGATGCTGGGGTCTTTGAGATGATCCATGCAGCCGATATTGCTTCTGTGAACAAGAAGTCGAAGCTTGCCGTTTCGGGAACTACCGAAAAGGTCACGGTCGAGTTGCAGTATCCAAGTAACTCCCAACGGGAAAGGTTCGTCCTGGACATGAATCTTACTTTATATTAAAGCTAACCAACGTAGGTACGATCTGGCATGTGGGAACGATACAATAAATTCTTTCGAAGAGATCCTTGAGATTGCGAAAATCGTAGCCGATGTCTATCTCACAGAAGAACAAAAGCACGCCTTCTGTGATCCAGATTCAGGTCTTATCCGGCAGTTGCAGAAGGCAAATAATTTCCTGTCGAGCATTAAGTACACCATGAACAAAGTATTACTCGACGGTTTTAAAAAGGCAGTAGAAAATTACAATTCGGCTATCGAGGGTCTCTTAGAGGAGGGAGCTCTTGCGACAAATCTGGATGCTATGCATCATTTGCCTCTCCGGATGGTCCATTTTATTCTGCAACAAGTATATGACCGCGCCGTCTCGCCGAAAGTTGAGCTTCTGAAGCACTACGAGAATGGATCAGACAACATCTATGGCGAGCTTAAACCCCGATTCATCTCCGAGGCGCTGGCTGAGGCGGGACTCAAATCAGATCAGATTTTCGTCGATTTGGGATCAGGCGTGGGTAATGTTGTCTTACAAGCCGCACTGGAGTTCGGATGCGAAAGCTGGGGCTGTGAGATGATGGAAAACGCATCCAAGCTTGCCGATGCACAAGAGAAAGAATTTGCTGCTCGGTGTCGACTTTGGGGCATCGAACGTGGTCCGGTTCGGCTCGAAAGAGGGAATTTTTTGCAAAATGCAGCCATCATTGAAGCCATCACGAAGGCCGACGTTATTCTTGTCAACAACGAGGTCTTCAGTCAAGAGCTGAATCAAAACCTCATCCAACTCTTCCTGGACTTGAAAGACGGCTGCAAGATTATCTCATTGAAGAAGTTTGGGGCTGGTGGGGATGAAGTCTCTTTTCGACATGCCAATGACCCAGAGAATGTGCTGGTTTACACTGAACTGCCATACTACAGTGGTAGTGTCAGTTGGACTGGCGTTGGTGGTCGTTATTACATTGCTAAAAAGGATGGCAAACGCCTCGAGGGTCTTTGAATGATCTGTTGTGCTCGGCCAGTCGACTGTTGGCCCGTGGATGTTGGGTAAACTGCATAAATAAATGAGAAATGAACAAATTGCATGACAGCATACTCACAATTCGAGTGACCTGGCATGAAATATGTGGAACGTCGACGATCTTATTCCTCATTCAACTCCTGTAGTGTTTTGTTCATTTCTTCTGCCTCCTGGCCCTTATAGGCCATCCATCGATCGATCAATTCTTTATTCTCCGCTCTCAGGTCCTTGACTCTTTGCTCGGACATGTTAAGCTGCAGGTTCAAGGAGATGACTTCGTCATGAACATCCTTGGATATGTGAGCACTGCGTTCATTTGCAGAAGTGGAATTTCCGTACATCCAATAGTTTCGTTTTCCCCCTCAGTTCCTCGTCCCGGTCTTTGAGCTTCTGGTTGAGAAAGGCGCGTTCCTTGGAGAGATCCTCAATAAGCTTCCTATCTGATTTACTTTTTGCCTTCAGTTTGACTAATTCAGCTTCGGCAGCCTTTGTTCGGGCTTGGAGTTGTCCGTTGGACCGCAAAGCTTCAGCCAATTCACCCCGAATCTGAGCCGCCCCGTTGCTTGCTGTGTTTGTTATTGTCGTTTCCTTGGCCTTGGGGTCGGAAGAGGAGGGATTCGCAGCTTTCTCGGCCTCGAGAGCGGCCGTACGGTCTAGAAGGTTTGTGACTGTGGTGTGTCAGTGAGGGCAAGATTAACTTGGGTCGTTGATACGTACTAGCAGCTATCAAGTCGTCGTCAACCTTTTGATAACTGGACCTCTCGCGTTGGTCTCTGTCCTGAAGAGCTTGGATATAGTCATCCCGCCATGAAGTCATTTTCTGTCATGCAGGCAATGAGTACTGACTGAAATCCGCATTTCTCGAAAGGCTGAGTTGTGAAATGTGACGAGTTCAAGGCTGCAGTTTGTGGTCTATTGTGATAGGCTGAAGCTTGATTAGCGCGGGATGTCCGAAGCTCCCAGCAGCAAGGTCCAAGCGACCTCGCGACTTCTGAGAGACCTCAACATCACATTGATATTACATCCAGACCTTCCCAGAAACGCAAAGAGGAAAGCGGTCCTTTTCAGAAATTCTACATTTTGGTCCTTCACTTTTGCAGATCTTTCCAAAGTCCGACTCGAACTTCCTCCATCTCCCAGGAATCGTTATCTCGCACCTCCAGCCTCCTCGCTCTCTACGATGGCGTCCAGGAAGAAGGTCTTGCTCAAGGTTCGACACCTCCGTCCCGAATTTTGTCAACCTCATGTTAGACTGTGAGCTAACCATGTGCCATTTAGGTCATCATCTTGGGCGATAGCGGTGTCGGTAAAACGAGCTTGATGAACCAATATGTACGTTCAACGTCTGCCTCCTCTCCGACCTCTTCGCAAACTTCAGCATTCCACGGCCATAGGCTAACGAATGGTTAGGTCAACAAAAAATTCAGTGCGAGCTACAAAGCTACAATAGGTGCGGATTTCTTGACGAAGGAGGTACTGGTCGATGATCGTTTAGTGACAATGCAGGTAAGTGGTCATGCGACACAAGACAACACACGATCAACTTGCTGATGGGCTGTAGCTTTGGGACACCGCGGGGCAGGAAAGATTTCAATCGTTAGGAGTTGCATTTTACAGAGGGGCTGACTGCTGCGTACTTGTCTACGACGTCAACAATTCTAAGAGCTTCGATACACTCGATAGCTGGAGGGACGAGTTTCTGATTCAAGCCTCACCCAGAGATCCGGACAGCTTTCCATTCGTGAGATTCAATGCTGCGCTTTCGAGGCATGGAGTTCTGACCTGGCAATAGGTCGTGCTAGGCAACAAGATTGATGTCGAGGAGAACAAGAGAGTGGTAAGTCCAGAGCCTGGACTTAGGAAAGAAGGCTAGCTTACTTACGTGCGACATAGATCTCCTCGAAACGCGCCATGACTTTTTGCCAATCAAAGGGCGGGATCCCGTATTTCGAGACCAGCGCCAAGGAAGCTATCAATGTCGAGCAAGCATTCGAAGGTGGAATTTCTTCTCCCCATCCACTTAGTGTTAGATTTTACTGACGATGACCATTTAGTCATTGCAAGAAACGCTTTAGCCCAGGAAGAATCAGAAGAGTTCAGTGGTGACTTCTCGGATCCCATCAATATCCATATCGAGAACGATAGAGATGGGTGCGCATGTTAGACCTTGCAGACTTGCGGTTACTGCACTGCATTGGGAAATCCTCGTTCGACCATTTTCATGATAGTCCTTTTCTTTACCCCAGATCAGCTTGCATACAGCTAGCGTGATGGGAGGGGTAGTCGGTGTACATAAAGATCATTCACGGCGCTTTGGTGTCTGTGTTTCCTCGTCCAAGCAGAATGCATAATATTCGAACATAAAGACCTGACTTCCTTAGCTCTTCCGGGCAGAATAAGCTCATTACTAACGCAGATTAGTCTGATTCCCCATTCATTCATATTGTGCCACGAAATCGACCTGCATGAGCACGACTTGTGAGATAGAGTGTTGCGACTTGCCGCTCTTTATCGTGGCGGGTTTGAAAGGGGCCGAAGCCGGCTCCTGCAGGGGACGCGCCTAATCGGTCGCAAGGGTCAACCACCAGAACGTTGTTTCAAATCAGCCGCTTGTGAAGAACATCGGAAAACAACCATCACTTTCTTCTCAAGTGCACTTTAACGCTTCCGAAGCCTCCGATACTCTCTAACTCAGAAAAAAGCTAGAAAGCCTCCGTTGGTATCAATATATAGACACCTGGCTTGCTCACCTTGGCTGGTTCCATGAATCGGCCAATTTCCCTCTTTCGACCTCCATGACTGGACGCCGCTCATTTACGATAGGAACATAATACAGCATCATGAGTGCACAAGAGCCCCCTGTGCCACCAGCACGATCGGAGGAGTTCGTCGTGCCTCGCCGAAGATCATCGGAACATCACGATAGACCATCCATGTCCTCATCCAGGTCTGCGTTGAAGCCTCGAGGATTCAGGGCTGGTGTTGGCTTGCAGAACGTAGCCCGACGAACATTAGGGATACTCCTCCTTCTGGTGACCGTCTTCCTATGGACGAGTTCGAATTTCCTCGCCAGCGTAGGTTATTATGTTCCGCAGTGCAGGCCTAAACTGACTAAACCAGTACATCTTCGCAGACAACACATATTCGAAGCCATACTTTGTAACATATATTAACACATCTTTCTTCGCTGTATCACTCATCCCGGTACTTTTGCGGTTGGGACATCGACACGGCTTTGCTCATATTAAAACATCAATACTGGAGTACTGGCGAGGGCAGATGGACGGTTACAGTGCAGTTGGGGCGAAGTCAACGACGGAGGGCGAAGAGGAAGCTGAAGACCCACTGTCTGCCTCGCAAACTCGACTCCTAGTTGATGATGAAGCAGGGCCAGCGATTAGCTTGTCGGGAGATCCACAAGGTCCCGAAGAAGTACTGAGTGTCCGTGAGACAGCTAAGCTCAGCCTGGAGTTCTGCCTCCTGTGGTTCGGGGCCAACTACCTCGTTGCAGGATGTCTTGAATATACAAGCGTAGCCAGTTCCACCATCTTGACCTCGACAAGCAGCATATGGACTTTGATCTTCGGCGCGCTGGTGCGAGTGGAGCACTTCTCGTACAAGAAACTAATTGGGGTGCTGGCTTCTCTGGCTGGGATAGCCTTGATATCCACAGTGGACCTCTCAGGCAAGGACAACGACGAGAATCGGGGGAACTTCCCACACAAATCACAGGGAGAAATCGCAGTTGGGGATGCCATGGCCTTTGGAAGCGCCATAATGTACGGCCTCTACACTGTCGTCATGAAGAAACGCATTGGCAATGAGGACCGTGTCAACATGCCACTGTTCTTTGGCTTGGTTGGGCTTTTCAACGTGGCCTTCTTGTGGCCGGGATTTTTCATACTTCATTTCACCGGCGTCGAGCCATTCGAGTTTCCTCCCACCGGCAAGATTTGGACGATTGTCCTGGTAAGATACACATCTTTATTTCAGAGCCCACTCTAATCTGTGTTCCAGTTGAATTCGGCGTCGTCGTTCATCAGTGACTACTGTTGGGCATATGCAATGCTCCTCACGACGCCGTTAGTGGTTACTGTTGGTTTATCCATGACTATTCCACTGTCACTTATCGGACAGATAATATTGAGCTCTCAATATTCGAGTGTTCTGTACTGGGTTGGGGCTTTCATCGTCCTTCTCTCCTTCCTGTTCATCAACCACGAGTCTCGTGAGGAGGATGAACCGCGACTTCGAAGGGGAGGGACTGAGCCTGTTTCTTGAATAGTCGTAGATGTTGATAGATGGCAAGATAGATCACGATAAGCTTTCATTTTGTTCAACATCTATTCTTGGGCGTCCCGGGCTGGGCCGAGCCAAGCTCAGAGAAGCAAATCGTGATTCTCACGTGGATTAGCATACTGGGGATTTCGCACAAGACCAGTAGCCAGTACGAAGGATGTTGACGTTCCAGCATTCACTCTACCCACAGCATGGCTTAAGAGCTGACGGATGTCTGGCGAACATCGAAACCCCTAGGGTGAACACAGCGAGGTGCCAGTAAACGACTGCCTAGGACGCACTTGGGCTCGGGCAGCATCGACAGACTTGAGCGGACTAGTCAGCCGTTTCGTTGTCACTCGCTCTAGGGAGCATGCTTTAGAATTCACGCAATACTGCACTACTGCTTCTTTGTTCATTCCAAAAGTCACCGATCGTTGAGCATGGCCCAGATTGGAAGAGACTTGTGTGGTTGTCCAAGATGGGAAGCTGGTCTCGCCTCCTTTCGCAAGCGATCAAGTTTAATGTTAGCCCGCGGGGCCTGCTTTCCTCGCCAAAACAAAGCCATCCATTCTCTCCCAAACAATAACTTTCCATTTTCTGCATCCCTCATTTGAGTCTTCCACTACGGTTGATCTCTTCCACTCCTTCACCACACTTCACCTCCAGTCGTCACGCCCTTGCCGAAGTCTTTTATCGATTCCCTCGGGCAGCAGTATTTACAGGTGACTGGCTTCGAATATTCTTTCTCGATCCCACTCCACCACATGCTCGGATGCTTCCGGCCTTGCACATCCGGCTTCTTTCGATCTTCAACTCAATTCTGTCTCCTGCTTCGCCATGGCGAGCTACTTCGATCCTTCGGCCCTGACCATCTACGATCTCAGCCAGCATGACACCGTCACGCAAGGCGTCGTGTTTAATAATCTTGTGTGCATGGCTGTAGTGGTATCAGTGATCACACTACGAATATATGTCCGACATTCCATAAAGCATGCTGCCGGTTCAGACGATTGTAAGTGCTGCTTTCCACTCCCTCGACCCCGCTCGCCCTGTTAGGATCAAGCTGCCCTCTGAACCTTTACCCGAGAGCAGAGCAAGCCTGGTCCTAACTAGTTTCCTAGATTTTGCTGCCGCCGCTGCCGCATCTGCGATAGTCCTGTCAACTTGCTGCCTCTTCGCTGCGGCTCAGGGCCTGGGAAAGCATATCTGGGACCTTGGTATCGACAGCTCGACCTCTTCTCACAATGCTTCGCTGCGTATCAGCATTCCACTCTACATCTGCTATCTCAGCTACCTCGCTGCCAACACTTTCATCAAATGCTCCATCCTTGCGTCCTACTATAGGCTCTTTCCCGGCCAGATGTTTCGCAGATTCTTATTGGTTCTTGGTGGCTTGGTGGCGGCGACCTGCGTTTCCTCCATTCTCGTTGGTATCTTTGAGTGCTACCCGGTAAAGAGTTCGTGGGATTGGTTCAGCCCAAGGGAGAATTGTATCGACATTCTTCGATTCTTCGTCGTCAGCTCCTGGATCAGCACTATTACGGATATCATTATATGGTGTTGCCCTTTCCCACAGTTCTTCAGATTACAGATGAAGCCAAGACGCAAACTCCAGCTCATTCTCCTTTTTGGTGCAGGTGCTTTGTAGGTCTAACAAATTCTCAACGTTCGATACGGGGGCATGCTGACTCTATTCTAGTGCCTTCGTTGCTGGTATACTCCGTCTTGCCCGGCTTGATGGGCTCCGCTCGGTAGACATTACATGTAGGGAATTTGTGCCGTATCAAACGTGGTAGCTAACGCAAATTTCAGATACTGGTGTGTCTCCGATCAACTGGTCGGTGGCGGAAGTCAGCACCGCAATCGTTTGTGCGAGTGTTCCGAGCTTGCGGCCCCTGGCAGTACGCTTCTTCCCGTCGTCCTGGCAGAGTGGCCCCGTCTCTTCTCCCGAATCGGCAGGACCGCGTGTGATGGACAAGGCATCCGGAAGCTCGCGGGGTGGAAGTCCATATTGCGGGCGAAACATCTATTTGGACGATCTGGAATCACAACAATCAACGTCACTGTACTCAACCACCCCTGACAGAGCATTACGAGGGTATCGGATGTAGGGAAATACCGATATAAGGAGCCCGACATCGCACAAGCTATGGCAAGATAATGGGGCGAGGTGAGAGAATGGCTTTGATATGAATATCGAACAAGCAGCAGCTATGGCTAGCTGTGTGGTTTTTGCACACAAGCCTTGCTTCATCCTTTGCAAAATAACAGATATCAGATCAGCATAGACACTAGTAATGGTAATAATGGTCATCGAGACCGAGCAACATCGACCAACCTAGGTCCAAGATTACTAATCATTTGCCGATTTGTATGACTCCGACCTTGCCTATCCATCTGCCGCGGAAGTTCTTGTCGATTCATTCCGATAAGCTGTGAGAAATCATCGTTGCTATTCTCTCGACCCAGATCCGATCAAGTTGGAGGACTGCTATTAGAATAATCAATTCAAAGTATTGCATTGTAGGAGTACTCAAGCAACCACAAACATAACTAGGAAATGTCCACACTTCATCCAATTCCCCACATGATCTGATCGTTAGACTCAGCCCACTTCCGACTTTCATGATCCCAGACTAGCGTCACACTCTACCCTTGACATGACCCAAGTTGGCATGCTTCTTCCACAAATGCTCCTTGACTTTATCCCAACGACAATATCCTATGCCCATGCCCTGGCTCTTGGCACATCCAGCAATGGGACAAAAATGACGTCCCTGGTTGACACCGTGAACCGAGGTGTTGTGGCGGATGCGGTCCGAGTCCCGTTTGAAAAATGCGAAGCATCCTAGATGAGTGCAGAAAGCCCTAGCTATTGCGGACGGCTGTATCAGATAATTCATACCAATATTGATAAGACTGCCACTGGCTATGGGAGGAGTAGGCGCCTCTTGATTGGACTCCCCACTGGGTTGAGCTAATGTGTGAGTTGCAGAACCATCAACCATGTTCGTGAAAATGTCATCAATGTCATTAAAATTGACTTGAAGTGGCATTTGGGTTCCAAATTCCCTGTTAATGTTAGTGCTCACGGGTCAGATACGATCGACGGATCATAAAGTCTCACCCATCTTGGAACACGTTTTCATCAAACACAAAGTTACCAATATCTGGACTGATGGCCAAACTCCTCGGAGCGATCGGAGCGGGGGTACGGTGAGGTTGCGACGACCCGAGATTGAGCATAGGAGACGACAACTGAGTCGGATGATCATGAAAAGTCGTCGGATTACCGGTCAAGCTGGTTGCGAAAGGAGAAATCTCAGCTTGCAAACTAGCGAAAGCAGGGGCAGAGCCCAGCGATCCGTTTGTGGAAACGAGTCCATTGTAGATAGGCGTGTAGTACACATGATTGAATGCCGTTGATGTGTTAGACTGATTACCCCAAGGGTTGAGGCTACCAGCGGACGAAGGTTGGACCAAAGGGTTACGGTCCGTACGCACAATTCCAGTGGCGAATCCATCAGCGCCAGGGAGATTGGATGGTAAGAGGATAATTCCTTGGTGCAAGTCTCCAAGCGCAGCAACAGTGCTGATTGGAAATACGGGAGACCACAAGTATAGCCATTGGTACTCGACGGAGTCGTCGAAAGCGAACTTAAAGCTTCTAGCAAGAGGTCAGTTAAAAAAAATTTAAAAAAACTCACTCCATCTTTGGCCTTTTGTTATGGGAATGCGAGAGCTTAATATACGCCTTCCACCGAAAGATGACTACTCGAACAAAAACATTCTGTCCTCTTCTTTCAGTTGAGCCTCCAGAACTGGCGCCCTGAAAGCTCGTCATTCCCGACCTGGGGCTGCAAAGTCTGGTCAGTCGCCCTTAGCGTGCTCGCCCCGTATCAATTCTAGGACTCTGATACGTACGGATAGGGTTACCGAAATTTATTTGATTTATATAAATAATATTGGTCTAGCCATATATATTGCATAATTATATACTCAAATTCATGGGTTTTATGTAATATTAGTGCAAAAAAAAAGAGGAAAACCACAGATTGGAAGAGAAAATAAAAAACTAAAGGTATATTAAGTCCTTCATTCCAATATTAATTCATATATCAGTCTCATCCACCTCCCTATTAATAGGTATTGCGAGGTCCAGTTTGCACGTGACTTTTTTCTAGTGATTCTATTGGCTATAAGGGGGCGCTAGTTTGATTTGTCATTTGCCTTTAAAAATACTTCATTTATTAAGTATTATTGGTCTAAACCTCCATTTATTACATAAATAATATTGGTCTTCCAAAATCCTTACATATTGCATCCCTACTATGGGCACCCTTTGGCTTGATACTTAGACCTACTTTTTGCCCTGTGCGAGATGGATTTTTAGCCAGGTCCCCGAGCCACTCAGAACTCAGAAATCGTACTTGACTAAAAATTGGGGCGGTGGCGGGCACCACCCCTTTATGATGGATGGGTGGGGGGCATGTAACGCTGGTAGGTGTAGGCTTAGGCTAACAAAATGTTTTGGGGGCTGTGGGGGCTGTAGTCTTCAGCAACAGACTTGTGGTGGTGGCTGGAGTTGCTTAGCTCGCTTGACTGAACTTTCGCATGGAGGATGCCTGACGTACAGTAGGACTTCGGATGCAAATGCCCACACTCCCCACTCACTGATAATTTTGATTGTATCTTATAAGTTGCATTCAGTTCGGCACATACCAAATCCTGGTAATATAGATAGCCGTCCGTGATGTCGCACAAGGATATAGCCGCAGTTTGGTCAACACTTCAATGTCGCGCGGACATCGACAACATTCTCCTAGAATTGATCGGTCGCTATGCCCTGGATGCTTCGCCAGATCGGGCCCTATCTCGTGCAACCGCTTTCAGCCATGTCGTAGCGTTACGAACAATCTTCGATTTACAGCGAACATACCTGCAATCACCAGATTTGAGTTTCGAGTCAAGAACTTCACTTCTGAACCCCGACATTCTCTTCTCAGCGATCAAACATCTCCTGGAAGTCAAGGTCTTGGCTTTCTGCGCTCACGATGGCCTGCCTGATCACGATGCACACTGCAGCTTCGTCGGTCAGGCTCTTGTTTCAGGAATTCGTGCCCTTCATCTGCAGAATAGACGGCTCTCACTTTCCGAGTATGAAGCAGTCATCCGTAAATTCGAACTAGCTTGGAGCATTGAGACGCTTCGTGCCGTTGACCACTTTTCGGTCAACCACTTCTGCCGTAGAATGTTGGCAGAGCTGTCGAACAACGAGCAAAATCATCGCTTGTCAAGCCCTGCTTGTGGAATCGTCCGATTGCAAGATTTCTTCCATGGACTTGTAAGTTCATCATATATTACCAAATATACCAATTCTGATGGTTTCAGTATCCTTTGGATGGCAGCCTTGATGCCCTCGCCCATGCAGCCAAGACAGCCTTAACAACATTGAGAAGCTCAGCAGACTGGTTTTACTGTGCTTTAGTACTGTATGATATGTCGTGGGGCACGGCCGGAGCCATAATTCAAATTTGCATGGGTAATCAATATTACAAAGGCTCTGATAATAACAACTTTGCTAGAGACGCCGCGCTCTTGACTTTGTCCTCTCAGTTCAAGATGTTAGATCTATTGTTTGGAGACTCCACTCCTTCCTCGCCACCAGGAGAGCTCGAATGGGTCTATGAGCAAATGCAGACGATGCTATTTATGAACATTAAACCTGCTTGTTGTGGGCGGGAATGTATTTGTCTTGGCGCCCACTCAGAATACGTACAGCAACTGGTAACATTTTCTATCCGGCCTTGATTCCGAGAGTTACTAATTCTTGATGTACCAGTGGGCACAATGTATCTCGAAAGAAGCCTCCGAGAGCATTCACAGGCATTTTGAGAAGATATTGCATCTAGAAATTGAACCAACGCTCAAGTCGTTACAATTAACTTTAGAAGCCCGTCATGCTATTCTTCCCGATGCCGGCGAAGAACTCATTGCCTTCTCGCGAAAGATGGTCGACTTCACAAATGAATGGTGTCCTGGAGTCCTGAAGGGCCTGGAGCATGACAGCAGAACAGTCATCACACCTGATGATACATTCATCATGAATTGTCCCGAACTACATCCAGTGCCAGGCAAGATTCTCCTTCCAAGTCTTGAGGAGAATTCGCTTATGAGGCGTCGACGGGCGAGTCTGTCTTCTGTATGTTCGGAGCAAAGACCCATCCTTCTCATCTGTGTTGACGCTGACCTCTGTAGGAGGATTTTCAAGTTTTAAAAGACATTCCTTCGAGGACGGGCTGTAAGCAATGCCCACACCAATCAAATTTCATCTCTGTACGGAAAATAGAACCGCTATCAAAATTGTCTGCGTATGTTCAGGAGAAACTGAATGATCGACATAAGTTGTTGCGAACCAAAGCCGACACGACAACGAAATTACCCAACAAAACGCTGTCACCGCCACTATCCGGAAGGGCCACATTATCCCGCCGACATGAATCCTCAGTGTTACCACGCTACAATAGACCTCAAGATCATTCGATAGCCGAATTACCAAGCATCGTCCACACCCTCCAGCCGAGAAGGGGAAGTAACCTTTCACTCGCCTTTTCGGAAACTGCGACGCGACTGTACCGTGCTACTACAAGCAATGTCGACATTCCTGGGTCAGGCATGTCAAGTCCACCCAAGTCCTCATCTCCAGCTACGACTTATCTCACATCTTCAAGTGCGCATTCTCATCACTCAGACTCTTTATCACGACCGTCATCCAGGACTTTTAGTGCATCCCCATTTCCGACACAGGAGGAAACCACAGCTCTGCCTGAAGTTTTTGAACCTTCCAAATCAAAGCTTTCTAGTCTCACTTCGCCTCGATCAATACAATCGGATGCAGGCTCTGGCATTTTTCAGTCACCGTCTCGGAAGTGGCCTTTCAAATCACGTCGCGGACCCAAAGGAGCCTTTAGCATTCCTTCTGCAACATTTTTCACATCTGGCAGGGCTTTACTGCTGTGGAATGACAAAGGGGTATGCTTATACGATTTTCAGAATATCCTTTCCATCTCACATTGCATCATAACTCCTGGTGATATTCTGCTCGCAGCGGGTGGTACAAGGAAAACCGGAATAGTAAGCAGAAACGGCCCAGTATGGCATCAAACTCATTAATGATTACGACGCTAATATGCAATAGATAATTCTGCTCCGCATATTTCAATGTGCAAATCAGACTCCGATACAGGAGATAGAGATAGAAGAAGTGCCTTTCGCAATGGCTCTATCAAGCAACGATCACTATCTAGCCTTGAAATTCGGAAATTACGTTCGTGTCGTCGATACTACCAATAGGTCGTTCTTTCAACACAAACTACCAATTCAAAACGGCCGAAGCGGTCCTAATGATCATCTCGTCACCTTCTCGACTGATTGTCTCTCGTTCGCTGCAACTACCAGATTCGAGCCAGAGAAGGTGTTGACATATTTCTGCGAATGCCAGAATCCGTCGAATGGAGACTTTGTCGAGAGCAGCGCTCCATTTGTAAGCCCATTTTCAGTATTTACTTATGCCCTCGGCGTACATGCCACCAATTGCAGTTATTTATCTATATAAAGTTCCCTTCCCCCATACTAACATATTATAGGGTTTGGTCGGTGATGATGGCCTTTCGTCTATTGTCTACTCTGATAAATCTGCATTTCTCACTACATTCACAGAGAAAGGCAACCCAGTTTATCTCAATCTCCTACCGACTAGATCCTCTAGCCGTGTCATGCGTGACAAAAATCAGCAAGTGGGATCCAGAATACACGGCGCTGCTCTGTGCGCCACCGGCCAGAATCTGGTCCTTCTGAATGATCGCAATGAGATCTTCTGGGTAGAAACTCCTTTTGGGAAAGAACGTGCTCCAACACGTGTTGGAAGCATTAAGCGAGAGAAATCTGTGAAACGTGAAGTCGAGCTAGGTATGCCTAGCAGTAGCGAGGCTCATGTATTTTGGATCTACAAAGGGAAAGGTGTCCTTGTTACTATGGGTAGATTTGGAGGCAAGAGTAAGCCTCTGGAGCTGGATATCGATCTGGACCATCTGTTAGAAGCAGAGTAGTTGAGTCTGGCATGGAACATCTCATTAGTTTTCGGTCTGTTGCAGATTCTACGTATGACTCAGAAGGTATCTGAGGGACGGTGCCGGGATGGATCCTATAGGATCCCGATATGTCTCCCGACAGTCGGATCGACAGTCGGACTGTCCTCGATAACCACTGATAGGCTCGATTCTGCCGCGTTTTCTAGCGATAAGGCTACTTGGTGGGGTTTTGTATAGTCGGGCCAGGCTTGGCAACAATTGGCGTTTTTAGTAATTAATTACAATCAATGCCATAATTATAAGGTATCGATTAAATTAATTAATAATCGATTATAAGCGAGCAAATCCCTGCCCACCCACGCACCCCCTTTTCTAATTCTGGACAGTTAAGGAATTTAGTAAAGTATTATACTTAATAAAGGTAAAGCTTTCTTTTATTTATATATTTAAAGAAAATATTTAAAATTCTATTTTTCTTTTAATATTTAAGGTCTTCTTTTCTTTAAAGTTATATAATTTGTATTATATATAAATAAATATAAATAATAGCCTAAAAATAGTACTTCTTTTCTTATAATAAATATATATAAATAATATATAAATAAATATTAGATATTATAGATCTAATTTCTTATTTTAAATAAAGCTTATAATTAGAATTATATAAATTATATAAAATTATATTTCCTAATTAAATAAAGAGCTTTATATACTTAGCTAAATATTAAAAAATATATAAGAAAATGCTTTTAGCTTTAGAAAAGAATATTAATTAGTTTTTTATTAAAATAAATTCTTAGAATTAATTATATTTATAAGTATTATTCTATAACTTATTTATTTTAATTATTTATATATTATTCTAGCTAATAATTTTATATTAAAAAAGACTTATTAATAATTAATTATAATTATTTTAGTAATAATTAATAATTTCTATTTATTTATTTATTCTAGTTATTTTAGTAATATGAAGTATTTATTAGTATATAATAAGATAATAGAATGAATTAGTGAGTTATGAAACCATAATATTAAATTTAGTATAGAACTAATCCCTGTTTCTCCTATAAGGTCCAGAGAAGCCCCCTCTAAATAGGAGGCCCTAATAATATATATATAATTAGTGATTTATAAGCCTAATACTTATAATATAAATAGTAATTAGTTATAAAGTCAAAGGGCCTCTAATTTCCCTAATTAATACTTGTAATATCCAAGATTCATTATATACCCTTAAGTTATATATGACTCTATATATATTATAACTATATCCCCCTTCTAGGATCTTGTCCCCAAGATCTATTAATCTATTCTAGTAAATATTTAATTAATTATTTATTTAATTAAGGTAAACTTCTAGTATCTTGAGAGGTAGTTTTACTAATATAATCTGGATAATAGATATAAAAATCATCTAATTAGATTAGAGCTAAGTAAGCGAGAAGAAAGGATAATTATACTCTAGATATAGGGACTAGCCGGTAATTGCGATTTTATTTAGGATCTGAGTATTCTAATTAGCTTAATCTAAAATACCAAGATATTATCCTACGAAATTAATACTACTTATTAGATCTTGTATTAGAATAATCTAAATAGCTATATAAAAGGAATTTAATAAATATTCATATAAGAAACTTATATAAATATTTCTGAGATCCTAGAGATTATTTATAGGCTCCTGGAAATATATATTAATTAGTTATACTAGTTTCTAATTAGGACTAGTATAAAAACTAGTAGTTAATTCAGGTAGTTCTCTATTTCTATAAAAGAACCTCTTTATATTACTATATGCTTTTTTTCTTTCTAATAATTATATATATAATAACTTTTTCTATTATTATTTTCTAGCCTTTTCTTCTACTTTTCTTTAAACCTTTTTTAATTATTTTTAATTAATTCTATAATATTTTCTTCTGGCTTTATTATTTGCCTATATAATAATAAGTATAAAAGTAATCTTATAGTCTTCTTTCCTATTACTAGTAAATACTTGAAATATTTCAAGTATTTACTTATTAATTTCTTTATCTTATATATTATAATACCTAATAAGAAGAATTATAACTATTATAATAAGGGTTTTAAGTCTTATATATTAGTAAGTTCTTTAGCTTTAATATTTATTAAAGCTAATATAATTTCAGATTCCTTATTACTTATTAGAGGCTTACTAGTTCTAGGAAAATACTATTATAATTTTTAAGAAATTTCTTAAAATATATCCTAAATAATATTATACTAATAAGAATAATACTATTAATTAGGTTTTTAAAGACTAAAAAAATACTAATAAGCTTCGGAATTCTTCTTTCTATTTTAATAAGGCAGATAATAATACTATTTAGATTAGTATTCTAAAAATAAGTTTTTTCTAATATACTTAGGTACTTACTAATTCCTTAAAAAAATACTATAATATTTACTTTTAAGGTATTAATTTTATTACTAAGCTTATTACCGAGATTACTAAATAATTTATTACTAGTACTTTAAGTACTAATAATATAATACTTATAGTTATTTGGGATCTGACTTTAGAAGTTCGGGTTTTTTATAAGATATATATAGCTATTATAAGTTTCTTATTTATTTCTTTTAATATCCTTAATACTAATATTATTATAGTATAACTATATTCTATTAAGAAATAAGCGGATTCCAGAAAGTATTAGCTAATTCTTTACTAAGTTCTAAATAGAGCCAATATTTAGTATTCTTGCTTTAAGAATTAGGAATTTATAGGAATTAGAGTTTATTTATTTAAGATATCTATAACTAGTTTACTTATAATAAATCTTTCTTAATCCTAAATCTTTTTCTAATAATTTAAATATAATTCTTATAAGCCTTAATAAAACCCTAGAAAACCTTTATAAATAAAAAAACCCTAAGGAAAAGTATTTCTATTATTATTCCGGGCCTTTTCTTAGCTATCTAGATTATTTCTTTCTTTTAAGTAGCCTTTTTCTTAGTAGTCCAGAATTCTTTTTAATTTTAAAAGATTATTAAAAGATAATTTCGGATTCTAAGCTATAGTTTTAGTTATATAATTTTAGAAGTTCCTTAGAATTTTTAAGATTAGAGAAAGCAGATAACTAGGTATTATAATTTTTAGGCTAGGATTTTTATTTAATTAAATACTATTATTTCTTATTTCTATTATTTTATTAGTAATTAATAATAGCTTCTATTTCTTATTCTTATTCTTTATTATTATTTATTAATTCCGGAAGTTCTCTAGAGAAATATAAATATAGCTCCTAATTCTTTTTTATTATATATTCTTTAAGAAAAGAAATATAAAAAGTTAAATATAAATAATTATATATATTTAGTAGTTTTAACTTATATACTAAATTACTAATATATTTAAAAATCCTAAATAAACTTATAAATTTTAGCTTAAGCTTTCTTATCTTAAGTTTAATATTTCTTATTAATAGTATTATCTAGACTTCTTTAAAATAGTATTTAGCTAACTAGTATCTATTATAATAGATTTCCTAATTATTTTATATATAATATTATAAATCCTTAAGCTTTTTTTATTTTACTTTAAGAATTTCTAGCCTCTTATATATAGCTAGTACTTCTTTTATAATCCTGTTCTTAGGATTCTATAAAAGTTAAGAATAATATTCGTAATATATATAGAAAGATATATCTTATAAAACCTAATATTTTAAGTTATTATATATAAATTCCGTAAAAAATAACTTCTTAAACTAGTTATTTTTTTAAATATTATAATAATATCTCAGATAATATTCCAGGGCCTAGTTCTATCTTTTTATTTAATTATTTATCTAAGGATAATAAGCTATATTTAAATACTATTTATATATTAAATAGAAGTAAAAAGCAAACTAGAACTAGCTAGTAAATACTATTTCTCGATTAGAAATAATTCTATTAGGGAAGCTAAAAATTAAGAAAACATATTCCTATATAATCTTAGTAAACTTTAGAGAATTAATAGTCTTATAATATATAATATATCTTACTATTTTAGAGTATTAGTTAATAATTATAAGAATTATATTAAAATCGGGACCTCTTATTAGGTTCTTATATAATAGTAGACTTATAATAAAATCTATAGAAATCTCATTCTAGGGTCTTTTAGGCTATAATAAATTACTAAGCAAATTATATAGTAAATGCCTCTTTACCTTAATTCTTTAGTAAATATTATATTTTTAATAATAATTATAAATATCTTCTTTTATATTCTCTTAATATTAGGACTTTCTAAAAAGCTCGAGAATCTTCTCTATTTTATAATATCTGGCTATTAGATTATTATAATAAAGCTTTATAACTTCTTAATATAAAGCGGAATTATTAGATATAATAATTCTTAAATAGTACCTAAATAGGCTCGAATTATTTTTCCAGATTTCTTTTCTCTTAGTATCTTTCTTATTAAGCTTCTATTTTATAATATTCTAATATTAAGAATTATTTCTCTAAGCTACCTAAATAATATCTAAAAGAGATTTAGATAAAGGAGCTAGTACTATAGCTCTTTTAGTAGCCATATATATTTATATATAGGAAATTAGGTATTTATAATTATCTAATTTAAAAACTCGAGAAACTAAGAAGTTTTTAATTCTATTAAGTAATACGGTTATAAATATTCTTATTATCTTAGCTATAATAATAAAGCCTTTAAAATATCTTTTTATATCTTATTTCTTAACTGATTCTATAATTAAAGAATTTATAAGATAATTTATTTATTTATCTTATAATAAATATTTCTTTTTAGCTATTATAAATATAGTAAATATTAAATAATACCTATTCTAAAAAGAGAACTCTTTAGATATTTATAAGAACCTCTAAATTATAACTATAAAAGCTCTCTTTAGCTTATTCTAAAAGATTAGAAGCCAAGTTATATTAATAAGACCTTTTTTATAATTAGGTCTTTTACTAGGTCTATTTATTAGGTTTAAGGCGCCTTTATAATAAATAATATTAAAATTATATATTATAAGATATATTACCTAATATACTTAATAGCTCTCTAGATACTTTATTTCTATAAAGTATTAGAGATTATTATAGTCTATAATAACCTTAATTATAAACCTAGACCCTTTAAGGTAATAGTACTAATACTTAAAGGCTTTAATAATTACAAGTAGCTTTCTATTATAGGTACTATAGTTATATTTAGCTCTAAAGAGTTTCTGGAACCAGAATATTATTAGATACTAGTATTTTTTCGGGCTATTACTAGAATTAACTTATTATAAAATAGTACTAGTAATTATGAATTTTAATATATTAGTTTTAATATGAATTTTCTTAAAAGAATTAAAATAGACTAGGATAAGTATTATAATAAAAGCTTTTTTTAAAGTCTTAAAACTTTTAGCTACTTTATCTATTTATATAAAGAGACTAGATTTCCGGCCTTTTTTTTATTTCTTTTAAGAAATCTATTAAGCTTATAATTACCTGAAAGTAATAGTAAATAAACCTATAATAAAAATTAGGAAATCTAAGAAATACTTAAATATTATAAAATAATTCTAGTTCTGGCTATTTAATAATATTATAACCCTATTTAGGATCTATATAAATACTTTCTATTTTAATAAAGAAGCCCAAAAATTCGATTTCCTTAATATTAAACTCGCATTTATTAAGTTTATAAAATAGGTTATTTTTATATAGCCTAGTAAGTACCTAGTAAATATAATTATAGTATTTATTCTTATTTCGGGAATAAATAAGGATATTATCTAAATAAATAACTATAAAATAATTTAAGAGCCCTATAAATATAGTATTAATATATACTTAAAATATAGCTAGTATATTAGCTAGCTTAAAAAGTATTATAAGATATTTAAAATAGCTATAATAGGTCCTAAAAGCCGTCTTCTATTTATATTTTTTATAAATTCTTACCTAATAATATATATTCTTGAAATCTAGCTTTATAAAAATCTTAGCTTCTTAAAGCTAGTTAAGAGTCTTATTAATAAAAGAAAGCAGATATTAATTCTTAATTATAATTTAATTAAGTTTATAATAATTAATATAAAAATATAATTCTTTATTTTTCTTAGAAATAAAAAGAATAAGTATTCTTATTAGGCTTTTACTAGGCCTTATCTAATATTTATAAAGTATATCTTATAAATATAAATATAATACTTCTAGTTAGGTCTCTAATAGATTATATAAAGGCCTATACGGGACTATACTATTTATATTAATAAAGTATTTAATACTATTAAAATTAGGAAGTTTCGAAGCTTTATTAGAATTAAAAACTTCTAAAAAGTCTTTATATTTATTATTCCGGAGATAAATAAGTATTTCTAAGGCCTTTTTCTAGAGGATATTAATTTATTATATTAAAAACTCTTATTTAGTATTATTAGAACTATATAATAAAATAGAGACCTAATAATTATTATAAATATATAAAGCCTATTATCTAGAATAGTTATATTTGCTTTTAGTTAAGAATAAGACTTAAGATATTAGCTTAGGGTACTAGTTAAGCTTTTTACTAAATTCTTTTAGTATTAGAATTTTAATATTATTAGGCCATATAAGTATATATATTTATTATTTCTTAATATAGTTTATATATTATATAAGAATTACTTTATAAAATTCTATACTAAAAATAAGGCTATAAGAACTAATATTCTTATATTTATAGAACCGGAGCTTAAAAAAATATATTTTATTATAATTATTTATAATAAATACCTTAAAATTATAGGCTTAATAGACCTTAAATTAGTTCTTATAAAAGGTTATAAATTCTTGGTTATATTTAGCTAAGGTAATAAAGCCCTAGCTTTAAGCCTAATTATTATTAAAGAAGTTATAATCTAATCCGGTATTACTAAGTCTATTATATATTTCTAAGATACTTATTTCTAGCTATATTAATCTTATTTAAATAATTATATAAAGTAATATATCTTTTTTATTATAGCTAAAATTATTAATATTTAAGATTTGGCCTTTTCTTTTCCCTATTTCTTAGAAAGGTCTTTTCTAAAGTATTTCTCTATAATTATAGTATTAATTTACTTTTATAAATACCTTAACTTTTCTATAGTTTTAGCCTTATTAGGGTTCTATTAAGCCTATTTAGTATACTTAGAATATTTTATATTTCCTGAGAAATATTCTTTCTATTTATAAGTCTAATAAATCATATCTAAAGTAAAACTAGTACTTTATTAAGGCCTTAAAAGAGCTAAAGTACTACCTAAGGATTTCTTATATAATCTTCGGAACTTATTCTTTTTTTTTAATAGCCTTATAAATTAGAATTTACTAAGCTAAAGTCTTTAGAGGCAGAGTTATTCTTACTAGACTTCCCTATTTTTACTTTTCTTAATTTAGAATAAGTAATATACTTTACTTTCTGAGTTTTCTTAAGCTATTCGGAAATAGATACTATTTTACTTCCTAAGAAAATAGATATAAATATCTAATAAATCTTATAATTAAATAAAGTAATATTAAGAATCCGGACCCGGTTCCTTTTAGGGCATAAGTTCTAGTTAATTTCGAGACTAATTATCCGAGTATATAATTTAGTAATTATTTTACTATTTTTCTAATAAAGATCTCGGAATTCCTTAAAGGCATCTTATTAATAGGTTTAAGGTACTTAGAATATATTAGTTAAATAGGCCTTAAATTACTCCTAATAAACCTTATATAATAGTAGGCTTTACTTTATTATAGCCTCTCAAGTATTATAAGATTTATTTCTAAAGGCATTTATAATAGAGTTAATTCTAGAAAAGTATTTATTATAAGTTTAAAATTAAGTCCTAAAGATTACTTTTCAGGAAAATATAAATATTCTCTATTTCTTAAAAGACTTTCTATAATATAAGTCAGGTATCTAGATCTTAAGAAGCTTCTTTTAATCTAAATATATCTTTAGGATATTATATAATAGCTCCTAATAAATAGTATTAAGATTACTTTTAAAGCTTATTATATTAGAAAAAGAAGTAAATTCTAACTTTATTTTAGGAAGTTCTCTAGTAAGAATTACTAAAGAAAATAAAGTAAACTTATAAATAAAGTTTCTATAAGATATAATAAACTATAAGATATTCCTAAAAGTATTCTTATATTATTTTAATTATAGGATATATTAATTAATTATATTTACTAATTCTTACTTTTATTAGAGTACTTTGACTTTAGTATATAAGCCTTATTCTATAGCTTAGGTAATAGTAATTCGGGTATTAATCTTAGTATCTTAATTATTACCGGGATTATTTCTGTTATTATTACTAGCTCTCAGAGGCTCCTAAGAAGCCCTATTAAAAGTATTAGACGAGCCTTTATTATTACTCGTATTAGGATTAATCTAGTCGACTTCTTTTATAGGAATAGCTTTAGTAAAAGATTATATATTTCGCAGATTTCGAGACATAATTACTTATTAAACTACTTTCTTTAAGAATAGAGAGATTAGCTTATAAGGTATTTATTAGTAAGTAATAAAATAATAGAATAAATTAGTAAGTTATAAAACTATAGTATTAAATTTAGTATAGAACTAATCTCTATTTCTCCTATAAGGTCTAGGGAAGCCCTTTCTAAATAGGAGGCCCTAATAACATATATATAATTAGTAATTTATAAGCCTAATACTTATAATATAAATAGTAGTTAGTTATAAAATCAAAGGGCCTCTAATTTCCCTAATTAATACCTGTAATATCCGAGGTTCGTTATATATTCTTAAGTTATATATAATCCTATATATATTATAAGTAATAATTAATAATTTCTATTTATTTATTTATTTAAAAAATAATTAGTTATTAAAAGCTTAAGTTTAATATTAATTCTTATATAGAATTTATTTTAAAAATTAAATATAAATTAGGGTTTCTAATCTAATATAATTATTTCTAAAATATTTATTTAATATATTATATAAAATAAAAATAGAAGAATTAATTATTTAATTATAATTATATCTTATATAGAAATTATAAATATAATAATTATATTATAGCCTATTTTATTTTCTAAATAGCTTTTAAAGTTTATAATAATATATTACTAGAAATAATTAAGAATTAAAAGAAAATAAAGTAAATAAGGCTTTTTATTTCTTAGTATATATAATTTCTTATAAATATAATAATTATTATAATATTAATTAATATTCTTATTTATAAATAGCTAATAATATTATTTCTTAAATAACTAATAAAGCTTTATATATTACTAAATCTGGAAAAGTTATATATAATAGTTTAAACTAAAAGTAATATCTAAATATTATAAAATAGCTTTTTTTTTATATAAAGTATTTTATAATATAAAAGAAAGCTATTTTATAATATTTAAATATTATTTTTAGCTTAAACTATTATATATAGCTTTTTAAATTTAGTAATATATAATTAATTTATAAAATTTTATTTATTAATTATAAGCTATTATATTTAATAGAAGCTTCTAATAATATTTTTATAAAAATAATAATAATAGAAGCTATTAATAAAGCTTTTAAAAAATACTTTTTTTTTAAGAAAATTATATTTCTAATAGAAATATATTTTTCTAGAAAGTTTTTAATATATATTTGATTTTTAGAATTAGATTTCGAATTAAATAAACTAATATTATAAAATATTATTATAAGTTATAAATAATAAATAATTTCTAAATTAATCTTATTTCTATAAAAAAAAGTATTTAAATTTATAGCTTTTTTTAATCTAATTCTAAATATTTATTTTATTTTTATTTTTATAATAATATAATAAAAGTTTAATTTATTTAGTTTATTAAAAAAAGAGCTTTTTAATAATTATAAAGTATTCTAAAATATAATAATTAGAATAAATCTTAAAAGAAATATTTTAAAAGCCTTAGCTTTATTTTTTATTTCTTTAATATTTATATAATAGTAAATATTTTCTTATTATATATATTATAATTAAGCTCTATTAAAAATATAGTTTTAAAAAAGTAAATTATAAAATATTAAAGGCTTATTTCTGGGTTTTATTAAGAAAATAAGCTAGTAATTATTTCTATTATTATAAAGAAATCTAAATTATAATATTATAAAACTAGAATAGAAATTATAGTTTCTTTTAAATAATTAAAAGCCTTTTAATATTATTTGAATTATTTAAAAAAAAATTATTTTTATAAATAAAATAAAAAATCTAGTAATTTATTTATATTTTCTAATAAAGTATTTATAGAAGTTATAAAAGCCGAGAAAATACTATATATTTTTTTTTTTTTTTAGAAATTATTAATTATATATTATTTTAATTTTATTAGAAATTTTTTTAATATTAAATATAAAAATAATAAAGTCTAAATACTTTATATATATATAACTTTAAATTCCGATTTTTTTTAAATATTTATTTAAAAGCTAGTAAAATATAAATAATTTAGTACTTTTTATATATATTATTTATATTTTATTAGATTCTTTAAATAAATAAAAATATTATTAAAATATATTATATAAAAAATTATTTATATTATATTAATATATAATTAGACTATTTATAAAAACTTTTTAAAAAATATTATATTTATATACTTTATAATAAATATAAAATATTATTAATTTTTAAAAGTTCGAATCTATAGCTATATAATAAAAAGCTTAATAAATATCTAATTTAATATAAATCTTATATAAGGCATATAATAATAAAATAATATATAAATAATTAAAATAAGTAAACTATAAAGTAATACTTATAAATATAACTAATTTCAAGAATTAATTCTAATAAAAGACTAATTAATACCTCTTTCTAAAGCTAGAAATATCTCTTTATATATTTCCTAGTATTTAGCTAAATATATAAAGTTCTTTATTTAACTAGGAAATATAATTTCATATAATTTATATAATTCTAATTATAAGCTTTATTTAAAATAAGAAATTAGATTTATAATATCTAATATCTATTTATATATTATTATATATATTTATTATATTAATTTTCTTTCTAGGCTCTTGTTTTTAAAAGGCCTGAGAAAACTATAAATAGTTTTATAAATAATTCTCTAAAACTTTCCCGGCTATTAGTTTTTCCTAAAAACTTCCTATAATTACCCTATTATTATACTAGATAATAGAATTAAGAATATAGTTTACTAATTTTATCTAGTTAATTCATAAATTATTTCTAATAATTTCTTTTTATAAAAGTAATATAAATATAATATATATTATTAGATATAAAGCTTTTTTGGTTTTCTAATTAGTTTATAAATTTTAACTTAGCCTTTATTTATAAATAAATAATTACTTTATAGGCCTAAAAGCTTAAAAAAGTTAATCTAATCTTCTAATTTATTTATAAATTTCTTTTTTAGAATTTTCTAAATATTTCTAATATAAAGCTAGTTCTAAATTTATAATTACTATTTAAAAAAAGAATATTATAAAAAGGCTTTCTTTTTTCTATTAATTAATCTTTCTTTTTCTTAACTATAATACTATATCTAGCTTTTTCTTATCTCTTATCTTTTTTCTTTAAGCCTTTTTTAAGCTTTTTTAAATTTCTTTAATTTTTATTTAAGCTTTTTTCTAATTTCTCTTTTTACTTTTTTATTTATTAAAATAAATACTTCTCTTAATACTTATTAGTTTATTATTATTTATTTGGCTAATATTTTTATATTCTTAATTTGCTTTTATTATTTTTAATATTTCAAGAATATTACTAAGTTTTCTAACTTTATTTATATTAAAAGTAATAATTACTTAATATATAATTATTATTATTCTAAGAATAAGAAATATAATTTTATAAGTTATAAATTTCTTTTTTTATTTCTTATTCTAATATTATTTAAGGTTTCTTAAATATATATAATATAATTAAACTACTTTTTTTAAACTATTAATATATATAAGTATTTTTCCTAACTTTTATTTTAAAAAAAAAGCTATTATTCGAGACTAATAGATTCTTCTAATAATTTAAGAAATAAGTTAAGTAATTTTTACTAGTTGAATATAAATATAAAGTACTTTTAAAAGTATAATTAATATTTTTTAATATTAAATAAACTTATTTCTTTTTTATTTCTTACTAATAGCTAATAGCTTTTTAGATTTATTTATTATTTATTTCTCGAGAGAATTCTAATAAGAATAATAAAAAGTAATTATAAAAATAAAATATTTATAAAATATAGAAATTAAAGTTTTTAAAGTTTTTAATAATTTTTATATAGCTTTTTCAAGAATAAATATATAGTTTTTAATAGTTTTCTAATAAAAGTATTTATTTTTTATATTTCTATTTAGCTAATAGTATTATAATATTACTTTTTTTTAAGTATTTTTATAATTCTTAAGTTATATTTTCTAGATTATTTAGTAGTTTCCATATATTATTTATTAATAAATAGCTTTTTTAATAAATAAGATATTTCTTTTCTTTTTTATCTTTTTTATAAACTATAATAAATTCTATCTCGATTTTTTTTTTGCCTTTAATCTTAACTAGTTCTAGTTTTATTATAATACTAGCTTGCGGATATTATAGTTCTAAAAAAGAAATATAAAAAATATTATAAATCTAATATAATAATAATAATTTCAAGTAATATATCTATTTATATATTTCTATAATTTCTAGAACTTTAAAGAAACCAAGATATTTATTTACTAGTTTTATATTAAATTATAGTTATTAAATATATTAAACTTCTTATTAATATATTTTTTATTATAATACTTTTTCTATATATCTATTATTTTTTATTATTATTTATCTAATATTTTCTATTTTATTTATATTCTTTATATTCTTTTCTATATTACTAGTATTTCTTTTTCTAAAATATTATTCTTAATATATAGTTTAATACTAGAATAAAATTCGTATAATATATAAAATAAAGAAATTTCTATTATTAAATATATGAAATTATTATATATAAATTCTATAAAAATAAGCTTTATTATCTAGTTATTTTATTAATAACTAATATAGTATCTTAAATACTATTCTAGAGTTTAATTTAGATTCTTTATTTATTTATTTATAAATAAAATACTATATTTAGCTATTATTAAATCTTTATTAATTTAAGAGTCGTGATCTCTTTAATAATTGGAATATATTATATTATTTTTATATATTTATTAATAATAATAAATATAGAATTATATATTTTATTATAAAACCTAAAAGAAAATAGTTCTATAATAAAGTCTATAATAATTTCTTATTATAACTTAAAGAAAAAGAGAAATAAACTAAATATATTATATAATAAATACTTTTTTTTGGTTTATTAATATATAAAATAAGTTCTAATATAATCTTTTATATTCTTTTTTATATTTTACTAGAAATACTTTTTTTAGAAAATTTCTAGTATTTTACTAATACTAAAATACTTATTTATAGAATTATTATAATTAGCTTATAGTAATTCTTTTTTAAAAGCCGACTTATTTAATATATAAATAGTATTTCAATATTTTAATAATCTAGATATATTAAGTTTTTAAGTTTTAATAGCTCTAATAAAGCTCTTTTTTAAAAACTATTTATATTACTAATATTATATTAATAAATTAAACTATTAATATTATAATAATAGTTTAAGTAATATTTCTTTACTTTTCTTATATATTATTTCGAATCTAGCTATTTATATAGCTAGAATTCGTAATATATATTATTTATAACTAATTATATTAATAATAAACTTAAATAATAGTATTTCTAGTATTATTATATTATTAAAATAAACTTTTTTTTCGGAATTCCTTAATATTTTACTAATTAAAAAGTATTTATTTTCTTTTTTTTAGGTTTTATATTATAATATTATAAGAATAATATAAAATTTTATTACTACTATTTATAGGACTTTTTATTCTATATTCTATAGCTTATTATAAAATATAAATAGTAAAGTATTTTTATTTATATTTGCTATAAAATCTGGCCTTTTAATAGTTTATTAGTAGAATTATTATATTTTAGTTAATATTTTAAAATAAAGTCGAAAATAGCTAGCTCTTTTATTTAATTTATTTATTAATTATTTAGTTTTCTTTTAGTTATAAAATATTTCAAGTTATTATAATTTATTTTAATAATAATAATATATTAGATATATATTAGGTAATATTATTAAATATAAAATATTAAAATAATAACTAAAAGTTTAGAATTATATATTTTATATTTACTTTTAATTATAGTTATTTTCTTTAAATAGAAAATAATAAAATACTATTTGGCTTCTATTTTTTTATTAAAGAACTAGGAAATTATATCTATAATTATAAATCCTAAAATATTTATTTTTATATAAATTTTTAAGGCTAGATTAAAATAATAAAAATTAGTATTATTATAAATATAATTTATAATTTCCTAAAAGTCTTATTTGCCTTATTTATTTAGCTAAAATAATATTATGGGTTTTTACTAGTTTTTAATAAATTAATAAATTCTTTTATTATTTAGAAATATTTAGAAATAAATCTTTAATAAAAATTAATAAAATTCAGAAATATTTAAACTTTTTAGATATTATTTTTTAAAGCCGGCTATTTCCTAATAATTATAATCCGGCTAGCTTCTATTTTTATATTATTTGGGCTAATTATAAATTCTAGAAACTTTATTTTTTTAATATTTTTTTAATATTTTATTAAGTTTATAAAAAGCTAGTATTATTATAATTACTCGAATATATATTAGACTATTATTATATATTATTCTAGATTCTTTAAATAAATTAAAATATTATTTAAATAAATTATATAAATAATATTTATAAAGCCTATTAGTATATAATTAATATATATCTAAAATATTACTAGAATATTAAATAGTTTAAAAAATATAATATAATATTTAAAATATTTATAATATATTTAATTTTTTATTTTTTATTTTTTATTTTCTTATATTTATAATTAATAATAAGTATTTTTTAAATCTAGCTTTATATATATTTTTATTTTTACTAATAAATAGTAATAGTATTTGGTTTTTAATAATAATTCTATTTAGATTCCGGTAATTAATATATAAATATAGGTTTTTTTCTTTTTTTAGAATAAATATAATTAAAATAATAAATCTATTTCTTTTTTAAACTAGTATTAAAATATTTCTAAAGAATTTTAAATTCTTTTTCTAATAAAATATATATAGAATTATATAGTAATTAGAACCCTAGTTCTAGATTTATATAATACTTTATTATATAATAGTTAAATAGTATATTTATAGCTTTTATAGAGAATATTTAAAAAAAGTTCTAATACTTTTTAGAAAATATAACTATTTTATTTATAATAATAATAATAATTCTTTAGTTATTTATTATAAAATAAGTAATTAATAGAAAAATATATATTTTATATTTTATTATTTTAGTAAACTTTCTAGTATTTAGAATTTTAATTTTCTATAATTAAATCTAATATTTCTATATTATTTTTCTAAAAGAAATTAGAGAATTAACCTAGTAAAATTATAAGAATTTAAATATTATATTAATATAATTCAGATTGAAATTATATAATATAAAATATATATTAGTCTTTTTTTAGTTCTCTAGTATATTTTTAGTAATAATTCCAAGAATATAATCTTTATATAAATAGATTTTTCTTTTTTCTAATAAGATTAAGGGAATTACTTTTAATATTAATAAAATATTTATATCTAAAACTAATTTTCTTTTTATATAATTAGCTTCTATACTCGAATTAATTAATTTTTAATTTTATTTTAATTATTATTCTCGATTTAGGAGCTTTATTTTCTATAATATAAATAAATATAACTATTATAAAATATATTTATTTCTCGGCTTCTTTAGTTTTAAATATTTATATATTTTATAGCCAGACTTATTATAATTATAATAAGTCGGTTTTTTCCGATTTAGGTAAATAATAAAATAATTCTTTTTCTAATAAATAAAATAAATTATATCCGGTTTTATAAATTCTAATATAAATACTATATTAGATTTTATTATTATACTTTTATTATTTCGGTTTTATAAATCTTATAATAGAAATATATTTCTTTTTTATTTTATTTTATTCTTTTCTTTTTATTTTTTTCTATTTCCTTTCTTTTACTATTTTATTAGCTTATTATTATATTTCTATTAAATAAATAAATTTAAATTATTTTTAACTCTTATAGCTATAAAAATAAGCTTCTTTCTTTTTTATAGAATATTTCCTTAATAATTAATCTCGTTTTAAATCTCTTATCTTAAACTATTAAATAAGTTATTTTATTCTTATAATAAATTCGTATATCCTAAGTTATCTAATAAGCTATTTAAATAAAATATAAAGCTTTAAATATTCTAGTCTAGCTATTATTTAATATTCTTAAACTTAATAAAAGTATTATTATTACGGTTTTCTGGATCTAAAATAGAATTCTTTATAAACTTAATAAAAGTCTCCTAATTCGTAATATTAATATCTACTAATTATTTCTTATATTTCTGAATATTCCTGGCTATATTCTTAAAATATAAAATATAATATATAACTTTTATTATATTAGTAGCCTAGATAATTCTATTATTTTTATATTATTTTAATTTTGCCTAGTAAAAGAAATTCTAGGCTTTCTTAATACTCTTTCTTTTATAAATAAATAGTTCTCGGGTTTTTAGAGTTCTTTAAATCAAGAATACTACCGGGAATATAATAAGTTCTATATTAGATATTTAAATATTTTTAAAATAATAGATCTAAGCTTTTAGCTTTTCTAGATTCTCTTTCTATTATATTTCTGCTTCTAACTTAGTAATATAATAGTAAATTACTACTAATTTCTCTATTATTATTATTTTACTAGCTAGTTCTAAGAGTTTTTGAGTTCTATTTCCTTTTTTAATTAGGTAATATAAAGAATATCTAACTAAATACTTTTCTAGATATTTAACTAGATTACTCTAATAATAATAAAAGCACTTTTTCTAGTTAATATTCTAGCTATTAATGGTTTTATTTATTAATAACTTAATTACTTTATAATAAACTATTTCCCGAAAGTTAGATTAATTAGAATATAAGATATATAATAGTAGAATAATATATAAATAATTAAAATAAATAAGCTATAGAATAATACTTGTAAAGATAATTAATTCCAAGAATTAATTCTAATAAAAGACTAATTAATATTCTTTTCTAAAGCTAGAAATATCTTTTTATATATTCTCTAGTATTTAGTTAAAAATATAAAGTCTTTTACTTAACTAGGAAATATAATTCTATATAATTTATATAATTCTAATTATAAGCTTTATTTAAAATAGAGAACTAGATCTATAATATCTAATATTTATCTATATATTATTATATATATTTATTATATTTTGGCTTTAAATAATTAATTTAAGGTTTTATTAATAAATAAATAAAAATATTAATTCTTTTAAATATAAATCTCTATTTATTTATTTTATAAAAAGAATTAGTAAAGTAAAAGAAGCTTAATTAGTTTTAATAAAGCTTTTAGCTAAATTATTTTCTAAGAAATATTTGATTTCTAGAAGCTTTTAAATAAACTATTATTAGAAAAGTTAATATTTAATACTTTTAGTTTCTTTTAAGTCTTTAATCTAAATCTTATAATTATATAATTTATAAAAAAAAAATATTAGATTTTTCTTTAAAAAAAATAAAAAAATATTTTTTAAAATTACTAAAGCTTTATTTTTTCTAATTATTAATTCTTTAAGCCAGAAATAGCTTTTTTCCCCGAATTTTAAATTCTTTATTAATCTTATAAATAGAAATATAACTAATAATATTTTTTTTAATTATATAATTAAATATTATAAAAATAAAAATAACTAAATCTAATATTTGCTTTTTATTAAAGATTACTTTTTACTTTTTTAGCTTTTACTTAAGAATTATATTTTAATTAGGCTATAAAAGCTTTTTTTTAATAATATTATATAATATTTTTTTAATTAATCTAAAAAAAGAAAAATAATTTAAGAATAATAGAGTTTTAAAAATAGCTTATAATAATATTTTATTAATTAGTATTTTTTAATACTTTTTATTAAATTACTTCTTTAGCTATTATTAAGAAATATTAATAATATAACTAAATTATATAAATTTAGGCTTATTTTTTATTAAAAATAATATTATAATTTTTAAGATTTAGAATAATTATAAATATATTATTTATTAATTAAAAATAAAACTTTTATATATTTTTTAATAAATTTAGCTAGCTTTTTATTAAAACTATATATAATATAAAATTAAAAAAAGATTTATTTTATAAACTAAATAAGCTTTATATTAATAAAAATATAATTATTTATTCTAGTATTAATAAGAGAAAAAAACTTAATTTCTAATTTATTTATATTAATAATATAGAATATTATAAGAATATTTTCTTTTATTAGATAAATTAAATTTATATTATAAGTTCTTAAAATAAAAACTTTTTTTTAAAAGTATTCGTTTTTCGGTTTTATATTAAAATTAAAATCTAAATTCTCTAAATATTTTATTAAAACAGAAATTAAATACTTTAATAAAATAGAAACTAAATTTAATTTAATTCTAGAAAAAACTATTTTAGTTTTCTTATTATATTTAATTAGATAATATTTAATATAATAGCCGAATTTATTATAATTATAATATTTAATAGCTAAAAGATCTTTAGTTTTTATAAAATATTACTTATATTTATAAAGAAATATATATTTAATAAAAGTAATAAATATAAGCTTTTTAAATTCTTTCTTAAAAATATAATACTAGAAATAAATTTAATTAAAATAGTTTTTATTTTTTTTATATTTCTTAATTTTCTTATATATAGCCTTAATTTATTAATTATTAATAATATAATATTAAATAAAATAAATAATATTAAATAAAATAAATAATATTAAATAAAATAAATAATATTAATAATATTAAATAAAATAAATAATATTAAATAAAATAAATAATATTAAATAAAATAAATAATATTAATAAAAGAATTATTATAATATATATATATACTAATTTCTAAAGCTTTAATAAAAGTTTTCTTTTTATTTAGTTTATATTTAATATTTTAAAAACTAATATTACTTTTTATAAATAATTATAAAAAGAAAATATAGAACTTCTAAAATATTTAATTAAAATATATTTAAAGCTTATTAAAGTTATAATAAATATTTTATATTTTATTATAATTAAAATATAGCTTTTTTAAATAAAAATATAATTCTAAAAGCTAATAATACTAATTCGAATTATTTTTATTTATATAAGAATATTACTTATAAGTTTATTAAAAATATAAATTAATATTTTCTTATAACTTATTTTTAATTTAAATTAACTAGTTATTAAAAATAATATAATCTTTAATAAAGAAAATTAAATTTAGAAACTTAATAACTTTAATATTTATTATAATAAGATAATATTATAATAATAATAATAAAAAGCTTAAATTAAGCTAAAGGCTATATACTAAACTAAAAGTACTAGCTATATATTAAGTTATATATAGTAATATTATATAACTAGTATTATATAATAGTATTTCTAAAAAAAAATATAAGATATAAAGAATTTCAAATTAAAATAAATAAGAAATAGTTCGAAATTCTTTAAAAAGAAATTTGAAATAATAAAAGTAAATAAAATAAAAGTAGCTAAAGCTATTATAAACTAATTTAATATAGCTATATAATATTTAATATTATTTTCGAGTTTAATATTATAAAACTTAATATTTTTAAAAATAGTTTTATTATAATTATAAATATTTTTATATAAAAGAATTCTTTAAATATTTTTCTAATAGCTTTTTATAATAATAATAATATTTAAAAATAAAATATTAGGCTTTTTAGCTTATTTATATAGCTCTTTAATAATAATATAATTATTAGTTTTTAAAAGCTTTATAATAAAAATAAAGAATTCTATTTCTATAAACTTATTTATAAATTTCTTAAAAAAAATACTAATAAAATATTCGATTTAAAAAAGGCTATTAATAAAATAACCTGAATTAATAAAAGCTTTAAAAGTCTTAGTAAAAGTTAATATAATTTCTAGTTAAATAATATTTTAGAAAATTAATTTATTATATTTTTTTATTTAATTTTTTTTAATAATCTTATTACTAATATATATATAAGACCTATAAAGTTATAATATAAGATTTAAGAATAATAATTAGTTTATTGGTTTATAAATACCTATTATTCTAGAATTTAATTATAAAATAGTTTTTATATAAGATTTTTTTTAAAATATAAATATCTAATTTCTTTAAAAGTTCTAAAGCTTTTTACTTTTATTATTTTAGAATCTATTATTTATATTTCTAAAGTTCTATTATTTTAATAATATTTCTAAATTAATTTATCTGAAATTCTTTATAAAATTAAAAAAAAAACTTTAAATACTATTATAAATATAATATTCTAGGCTTAAAATATAAAATAAAAGATTTTTTTATAAAAATAATTTAAAGCTAAAAAAAGAAAACTATAAAGAAATATATATATATTATAATATATTAATTTATAAGAAATTTAATTTTTTAAATATTTCTAATATATTTTAAATATATTTCTTTAATAAAATAATTATATTATATATCTTTAAAAAATAATAAAAAATAAATAATTATATTAGCTAATAAAATTAAAAGCTAAATTATAATATATATTAATAAGCTTTATAAATATTATTTAAATAATTATAATAATACTAGCTTTTTATAAATTTAGTAAAATATAAGTTTAATATAAAATATAAAACATATATTATAATCGGGTATTATATAAATAATTAAAATAAGAAATAGAATTCAAGATAAAATATAAAATAAAATATAATAACTAGTATTATATAATTAGTTTTAATTAAAGAAATTAGTTTTAGCTAAAATTCTAAGTTATAGTTTAAATTAAGCTTACTTTTAAAACTCGGTATTTTAATAATCTTAATTATATTTACTTATTTATTACTATATTTTATTTCTTTTCTTTTTAGTTTTAAATTCTTAAAATATAAGAAATTTTTAATTTTTAAGCCTTATTTTATTATTCTATTTTTATTATTATATAAAATATAAAAATATAATTAATTTCAAGAACTAGTTTTTATAAATAAACTAATTAATATCTATTTCTCAAGCTTATATACTTTTATATATATTATTTAGTATTTTACTAGATATATAGAAATACTAGTTTTAATTAGGAAATATAATTCTATATAAATACTAATTTAATTAAACTATTAAATCTAGTTAAATATTTACTTATATTTTAAATATATATATATATATATATTATATAAAGAAAATAAAGTTTTTAAGATTTATAATTAGCTTAAATAATATAAAAATAAAAGCTAATTAAATTATAGCTATTAGAAAATAATTAGTTTTAAAAAATAATATTCGAGAAATTTAAATATTTCTAAATTTTATTAATATTATAGCCCTATAAAGAGAGCCTATAAATAAGGTATTTATAAAAGAACTATTTATTAAGAAAACTAAACTAAAAAGAAAAGAAGTTTTGAGTTAAGATTCTTTAAATATTTATAGTTTCTTGCTTATAGCTTGGCCTAATAAGGCTTAGTATTCTAAATTTCCCAGAATATAGCTTTCTTTAGCTTCGTTATATATAGCTATTATATAACCCCAGATACTAGATATTTAGATACTAAATACTAGATACTAAGTTCAGATACTAAATACTAGATATTAAGCTCAAATACTAAGTTCAGATATTAAATACTAGATATTAAGCTAGGTAAAATATAGAATTATAATATTACTTTCTTTTTTTTAAAAAAAGCTTATTTTTAAGCAAATAAGTATTATAGAATTATTATTTAAATTATTATAGTTCTTTATTTTATTCTTCTATACTTATATCTAATTAACTAGTCTTTTTAGTAATCTGGTTATTATTAATTAGCTAAATAATAGTTTTATAACTTATAAGAAAAATATTTCAAATTAGAAGCCGGATATTAATTAGGGTTTTTATTATATTTAATCTAATTAATTCTATATAAAAGCTTATTTTATTTTATTTTAAATATTAGAATATTTTATATTTTATATTCTTAGTCTATTATTACTTAAATTAGTAATAGTAATTCGTTCTTCTAGCTAGATAATAAATTATTAATAGCCTTATATAAATAATTAAAAGAGAATATATTATAAAATTTAATACTTTTAAATAATTCGATTTTATAGAAATTACTAATTTAATATAAAATTAAATAAAGCCCGGCTATTTAATAATTTAGCTTATAATTAAAATATTATATTTTCTATTTCTTTATTAATATATATATTTTATTTTTTATTTTAAAGTTTATAAAGTAATATTTAGTATTAGTATATTTCTTTATTTTCTTTTATATTTATTCTATATTTTCCTTATTTCTTTTTATAATATTTTCTGTTTATTTAGTAATTTATTAAGCCTTTATTTTATTTAGCTTATTTTAAAATATAAGTATTAGAATTAACTAGTTAAAAGAGATTTATAAAAGCCTGCTATTAAAAAGTTTATATAAAAATATACTAATAGAATTATATAAGAAAATAAATTATTAATAATTATTAATTAATATATTAGTTTATAAATAATATATTATTAATAGTTTTAGTTTTATTTCTAGAATTCTATTAAACTTCTTCTAGAATACTAATATAAATTATAGATTATAATTAGAAATAATAAAGGCTAAAAGGCTATAATAATAATAAATAATTTAGAATTATATTTTTATTATATTTTCTATTATAATTATTTTATAATAAAATATAAAAATAACTTATTTATTTAATTAGTTAATTATAATATATATAATATTATAGCCGGATTTCGAGCCAGGTATTAATTTGAAATTTATTATAATATATTATTATAAATAGTTCGAAACTAGTAAAAAGTAAAATAAACTAGAAGTTTTATTTCTTGAAATATTTACTTGTTTATATAAATAATAATTATAGATATATTAAATAATATTATATTATATATTCTTCTAATAATATTATAGCTATAATAGCTTATATATTTTATTTTTACTAGAATATATTATAAAAACTTAATTATAAGCCTTATAAATTAAATCTATATATAACTATTTCTTTAGTATTATAAGTTATTTATAATATAATAATAATTTATTTTCTATAATAAAGTCGGTATTATCTTATTTAGTTTATTTATAAAGAACTTATAAAAAGAAAACTTTATAATTATTTTATAAAATTTATTTAACTAAGTTATTTATTTTATTAAAATTATTATTAAGGTTCTAGAATACTTTTAAGTTAATTTGATTTTAAGAAAAAAGGCTTTAATATAATATTTCTTTTTTATTTTATCTTATTATATAACTTTATTATTTTAGTATATTAGAATATTAGCTTTTATATTTTATTTACTAGATTTATATTAAATAATAAAGTATTTTAATATATAATAGTTTATATAGATCTGGATTTAATAAATAGTTTTTTTAAATTCCGAATACTATTAATTTAAAAATTATATAATAATAAATATTTCTTTATTATATATTTTATAATTATATTCTATAAATAGTATTATTTTTAAAAAGAATATTATAAAACACTATTTATTTTTATATTATTAAAAAAATACTAGTAATAATATTATCTAAAATATTAGTTTTAATTATTAATTATTAATTTAAATTATAGTAATAAAATAGATTTAATAATATAAAATAGATTTTAAGCTTTTTAAAAGTATTCTAATAAATATTATTAAATAAAAAGAAAATATTTATATATATGAGATTTAATAAAGGCTTAATAATCTTATTATAATTATAAATAAATTTCTTATAAAAGTTATAGAATTCTAGAAAGGCTTATATTTCTTTTATAATCTAAAAAGCTTTCTAATTTTTTATAATAATAATTTTTTTAGAATTAATTTTAATATTATTTATAGAAATAATAAAGCTAAGATATTTTATATATATAATATAGAATTCGCATTTTTTAATATTTACTTATAAGCCTATATTCTAGAGCTATTAAAGAACTTTCTTTATATAAAGTTTATATTCTAATTTATTATTAGAATAAATAAGAATATTATTTAAATGAGAATATTATTTATATAATATTAGTAAATAGCTAGTTTATTAGTTAATCTAAAAAATAAAACCTTATATTTATATATTTTATAATATATATAAAATATTATTAATTCTTCTAATTCGGGATTTATATAAATTTAATAGAAAGTCTAATAAATATTAAACTTTATAAAGATTTTAATTTTACTAATTCTAGTTAAAATCTTATTAATAAAAGAAAAAGAATAATAGTTTTTATAAGTAATCTAATTAAGCTTTTAGTAATTAATATAGAATTATAAGCTTCTATTAGATTTCTTATAAAAAGAATAAGGGCTACAAATAATAATTAACTAGAAATAATACAGCTTTTATTAAGGTTTTCTAAAAGATATTTCTTTATAGCTTTTAATTCTACTATTATTATTTTATATAAAAAACTATATTTTAGATATCTTTTTACTTTTTTTCTAATTATATCTTATAATTATATAATTAATAAAAAAATAAAATATTAGAGACTTTTTTAAGGAAAATATTATTAAACTTAATATATTATTTAAGAATAATAAGGTTTTTAATATTAGCTTTCAGAAAAAACTTTTATTATTATTTAAGAAAGCTATTAATTTTATAAAAGCTTATAGTAAAAACTTTATTCTCGAATTATTAGAAATTATAATATATATTTATAGAACTAATACTAGTAATTTTAATAATAAGAGCTTCTATTAGCTTTTTTTTATATATAGTTTTTTCTAGTATAAGATATTTATAAAATAAATAATATTAGCTAAAGAATCTTTTATTTAATAATAGCTATTTTAAATATCTTATTTATAAAAATATTTGTTTTTCGGCTTTTAAGAAATAGAAATAACTAATATAAGTTTTAGGCTTTTTATTTAGATCTAATTTAAAATTAATAGAATTATATTTAGAAGAAATATTATTAGTAAAGCTAATATATAAAAAGAAGTTAGTAATAAAGTTATTCTTTATATTATAGTTCTTAATAGAGGCTTATTTCCTAATAGCTTATTATTAGTTTTCCTTATTAAATATATAATTTCTAATTTTAATATTAATTTAATAATTAGAATAAGAAATAGAGCTTTTTGGAATATAAGAATCTCTTATATAATTAAGAATAATAAAAGAAGAATTTCAGACTATATTAAATATTAGTTTCGAATATTAAAAAGTAAATTGAAATATTTTAGCTATTTATAGCCGAGAATAAAATTATAAAATTCAAGCTTAAGAATTAGTAAAGAAATATTATATTATTATTTCTAATTAATAGTAAAATATATTTTTAATAAATAAATAATACGGGGTTTTAATTTATTATTATATTTCTTAATATTAATAGATTTAAATAAATACTAGAATTTGAAATTAAAAAAGTATTAATAAATATAAAACTATTTATTCTAGAATTAATAAAAGAGAAAATATTAACTAAATATCTATTATAAAATAAGCTATAAAATATAATTAAGTATACTTCTTTTATTAACTAGTTTAGATTAATTTCTATAAAATTAATTCTAAGTTTATTTAAAAAGAAATCTTTTTCTAAGTATTTTTATTTCCCGGTATATTATTTATATTAGCTTTTATAAGCTTATTATCTTTTTCTAATTCCTTAATATTAGTAATATATTTTAGTATTAGATAGTTATAGGCTATATAACTACTTTAAAAATAATTAAAATAAATTAAAGTTAAAGCGAAAATATCTTTTCTTTTAATAACTAGCTTATTAATAATTAGAAATACTCGAACTAATATAAAAATATAAGAAATTATTATATAAAGTTTAGAAATAGTAAATATAGAAATATTAAAAGTAATAAAAATTAGAAAAAAAATAATAGTTAGAGCCTTAATATATTTTCTAAAGCTTTTATAAATCTATAATACCTTTATTTCGGAATTAATTAATAAAGCTATATAATATAAGTTATAAAATATATAAATAAAATAGTATTAGTTTATAAGTTATTTTTTTAAAAAAAGTATTAGCTTATTATATAACTTATAAAAATAGTTCTATAAATAGATTTAAGCTTTATTTATTAAATAAATAAACTTAGTCTTAAACTTATAAAAGATCTAAATCTTATTTATTTATAGCTTCTTATATTTATATCTAGTTTTATATATATAATAAGAATTAATAAAGTATTTATTAAAATAGTTAATTATTTCTATAACTATTTTAAAAGAATTAATAGTATTAGGCTTATATTAAATATATAAGTAATATTAGATATTATTTTTTATATAATTAAAGATATAATATATATGAGTATTTTTATTTATATAATAATTTATATTAATTTTAAATTTACTAATAATTATAAATCGGGTTTTTACTATTATTAAACTTTAAGAAATCCGGAATCTTTATAAAATAGAACTTATTATATTTAGAAATTTTTCTAGTTAGATATATTTATTTAATAAAAGAAATTAGAAATTAAATATTATATTATAGTATTTAGATTAGAAATATATATTATTTGAAATATAATTTTTATTAATAAAATATTCTCGAGAAACCTCTTTTATATTAAATAAATAAGCTAGACTAATAACTAAGCTATTTAGGGTTATATAATTAGTCTAAATATTTATCTAGATTTTAACTTAGGTTTATTATAATACAAGTATATTAGAATAAATATTAGATAAAATAAGAGATTTTTTTAAAATAAAAGATTCTATTTTAAAAGTATTTTTAGTATTAAATATAAGAAATAGAATTATAAGATATAAATAAAAACTTTTAGAAAGGCTATTAATATAAAAGGTTATATTAAAGAATTAGATATATATAATTCATATATAAAGAATTATTCTTTAGAAATAAATAAATATTTTAGGGAAAATATTCTAGAATTTTTTTAAATAAAAAGAATAAACTTAGTTTAATATTATAATCTTATAAAAAGAGCCTATAAATAAGGTATTTATAAAAGAACTATTTATTAAAAAAACTAAACTAAAAAGAAAAGAAGTTTCGAATTAAGGTTTTTTAAATATTTATAGTTTCTTACTTATAGCTTGGCCTAATAAGACTTAGTATTCTAAATTTCCCAGAATATAGCTTCTCTTAGCTTTATTATATACAGCTATTATATAACTTTAAATATTAGATATTTAGATACTAAATACTAGATATTAAGCTCAGATACTAAATACTAGATACTAAGTTCAAATACTAAGCTCAGATATTAAGCTCAGATACTAAATATTAGATACTAAGCTAGGTAAAGCATGAAATTATAATAATTAACTTTTATTAAAAAAAATTTTATAAATATTTTAAAATAATAAAAGAATTTATTAATTTATTAAAAGCTAATAAAAAACTATAATATTATTTTAATTAAATAAATGAATTAAATAAGGCTTTTAAAAAATTAAAAGTTATATTTATAATAATACTAATTTTTTATTATTTTATTTTTATTTTAAAAATTTATATAAAAATAATTTCCTAGCTTTTTAATAAAGAAATAAAAGCCTAATAATATTTTATTATTTTTTATTTAAAGAAAATAATTATAATTAAAAATAAATATAAAATAAATAATTTTAAATCTTTAATTATTATTTTAATATTTTATATTTAATAATATTATTTAATATATATCTAATATTATAAATTAGCTTTTAATTTTATTAACTAATATAATTATCTAATTATTATTTATATTTTATTATTTATATTTCTTTTCTTAAAAAATATATAATAATAAAAAATTAAAAGCTATTATTAATTACTAATAAAATAGTAAAAGTAAAAAGTAAAAATATTTAATTAAATAAAAGGCCTAGTCTAAAAATTATAATATCTAATTATTTGCTTTTTCTAATCTTAAAAATTCTAGGAAACTTCTAAAATTATATAATTAAAATTAAAAATTAAAAATAATTCTAAATTATTAAGAAAAAAATTACTTAAAAGAAAAAGAGAACCTAAATAATTAAAAAAGAGCCCGAAATAATAATAGAAATACTTTTTTTCCTAAAGTCTTTTATTTATTAAAGTTTACTAGAATTTTATTAAAGCTTATAAAAATAAGATTTAAATTATTTAAAAAAGATTTAAAATTAAAAAAGATTTATTATAAATAAACTAGTTATAAATATTTCAAATAAATAAACTTTAATTTTTATAAATTTCTAATTTTTAAAATAAAAATATTAAATATTAGCCTTATTTAAAATTTAATAAAGAATTAAATAATACTTTCCGGAATTTACTTATTTTCTAATAAGATATATTTATATTATTATAATAATATTAATATTAAAAATATTAAGAAAAGCAAATAAGAAATTTATAATTATTATATATATTTTATAAAAAGCCCGAACTTTTAAAATTAAATCTCGAATAATTATAAGTATTATATTATTAGTATTTGAAATACTATTAATAAATTATATAGAAATCTTAGTAATAAATTTAATATCTTAAAAATAGTACTTTTCTTATATAGTAATTAATTATTTTTTATATTTTATTTAATTTATTTCTTTTATATAATAAGTAATAATAATTATTAAATTTATATATATTATAATATAATCTAGGAACTTCTTTATTTTAATAGTATTTCTGTTTATAATTTAATAATTCTAAAGAATATAAGTTATATTTAATAACAAGTTCGATTTTTTTATAAGACTTTATTAATCTTACTTATTAATTTAATTAGTTTTAAATAACCGGCTATTAATTTATAAAGAGAATATAGATTATTAATAATATTATTAATTGCCTAGTTTTATAATATTTTATTATAATCTCGAATATAAGATAAGATAATTATTATAGCTAATTAACCTTAGTTAATAAATTTATATTTATATAATAGCCTTTTTATTTAGCTCTATTAAATATATAAGCTATTAATAAATCCGTATTTAATACTATTATTAAGAAATTCGCTTTTCTTATAAATAAATACTTTTTATTATAAAATAAAAATATAATTAAAACTAGAAAAAATATTAAAAATAATTATTATTATATTAAAACTAGTATTAAGCCTTAATTAAATAGCTATTAATTTTTTAAATTAAATAATAATAAAACTAAAAAGATTTCTAAAATAAATAATAATAGTAGTAATATAGCTAGTATAGCCCTAATATAGTTCTAATATAAGAATTTTTTCTTTTTTCTAAAATAGTTACTAAAATAATTATATTTATTATATAAATACTAGATAAATATAATAAATACTAGAAATACTAGTTATTTAATAATAATAGAACTAGAGTAAATAATAGAAATAATAGAAAAAGTAATAGTTTTAATAATAGAAACTAAAAATTTAGTAATAGATATAATATAATTAATATAAATAAAGTTTTTTTAAAATAGAATTAAGAAAATATTAGCTTTTTTAAATCTAATAATTCCGTAAATATAAAAGATTATAAGTATTAAAAAAAATTTTTTTTAAAGAAATATATATCTTTTTATTAATATCTTTTTATTTAATATATAAAAAGAATATAAAAGTATTATATATATAAACTTATATATTTACTTATATAAAATAGCTCAGAAATAGTATATAGAGAAAATCGAAGAAACTATAAAGCTTATATTTTGATTTATATTAAAAATAATTAATTTATAAATAAAATAATTAATAAATTATTTTAAAGACTTTATATCTAAAATAATAAAAAATTTCTAAAACAAGAAATATATTATAAAAGATATAAAAAAAGAATATAATATTTATAAATATATAAAAAAAACTTTATTATTAAAATAACTAAAAAACTTAACTAATAAATAAAAAGCTTAATAAAATATAATTATAATAAGATATTCTTATAATATCCCAATTTAACTAGTTTTATATTTTAATACTAGAAATATAAGTTCTAGATATTTATATAATAATAATTATTAAAATACTATTTTCGAATTCTGCTTTTACCTATTCCAGTAATAATAATAATTATAAATAGAATATGAAATCTTTTTTATTATTAAAATCCAGATATTTCTTTATAATAATATATAAAGAAAATAAAAAGAATATTTCAAGAATATAATAAATAATATTTCAAGAATATAATAAATAATATTTCAAGAATATAATAAATAATATTTCAAGAATATAATAAATAATAGTTTTATTAATATTATTAAAATAAGAAAATTAATCTAGTATTTAATTATAAAAATATATTAGAGAATTATAAAAATAAATACGAAAATAATTTAGAAAATAATAAATATATTACTATAAAAGAATTTATTTTCTTAAACTTTCTAGTAAATAATATATAATCTTTATAAAATAAATTCTATTTAGCTATTTCTAATAATATTAAATCTTATATTTATAGAAAATATAATAATATTTTCTTAGTTTATTTCTAGATATTTCCAGATATTTATATTAATACTTATAATAAAATAGAAACCAGAATTATAATAATTCTTAAAGCTATAAAGCTTATTATAATAAAAGTTATTAAAGTAATTCTTTATAAAATCGAATATAAAATAAATAAGATTTCTTATATATATAATTCGAACTAGGAAAACTAATAAAATTAATATATATTAATATAGGATATATATATCTTATTATAGGCCAGGATTAGCTAAATAGTTATAAGAAAGTTTTATATAATATTTCCTAATTTATATTTTTTAAAGAAATCCTAAATAAAGTTATATTTATAAAATAAATAATCTTTTCTATATATATATTTAATATAGTAAATAGCTAGAGATATTTAGATAAGATTTTTATTATAATATAAGTTATAAACTAATTAGAACCAGGTCTGCTTTTTAGTAATAAATTTCTTTAGTAAATATTCTTAATTATTAATTACTAAAATTCTATAATTATAATAAATATATATAATAATCTTATTATAGATATTATAGTTCTTTATTATATTTCTAAAATAATATATTATATTCTTATAGCTAGAAAAATTATTATTTTCCCGAAATTAAAAGTAATAATTTAATCTAATATATATTAGTTTCTAAAAACGAAATATATTTCTTTTAATAAAGCTATATTAATATAAAGAATATAATTTTGAATTATCTTAATTTTATTAGTATTATTAATAATATAAATATTATAATAATAATCTTAATAAATCTAAATCTAAACTAATTAATAAATATTAAAAACTAAGCCTTTTTTGAAATCCCGAATAACTAAAAAGAAATAGAACTAATAATTTTATAAGAAACCGACTCGAATTTAGAAAAGCCTTAATATAATAAATAATATAAATTCGATATTAATAAACTATAAAATATACTAGAAATATATAAATAATATATATTTTATATAATATTATTATTGAATTCCGGAAATATTAGATTAATAAAGGCCTAATTAATATACTAGAAAAGAACTATATAAGAATTTCCTTTATTAAAGACTAATAAAATAAGAAAATTATATTAAAAAAAAATTCTTTTAAATTATAAATATAAAAAGATTATTAATAATATCTTTAATAAGTTATATTAATAAAACTAAATAAAATAAGTTTATAAACTAATTTCTTTTATCTTATTAGTATTTATAATTATAAAGAACTATTTTATTATTAATTTCTATATTATAAATAAATTAGTTATTTTAGATATATATTTATTATTATTATAATTAGATTTAATTAAGGTATTATAAAATTAAAAAAAACTATTTCTATTATTAATAGTTTCTAATTCTTTTACTAATTCTTTATTATAAAAAAGTATTAAAATTACTTTATAATTATTAGTTATTATAGCCTAAAATACTTAAAAATTATATTTATAGGTTTTTAAAACTTTATTTAATATATTTAATAGTTTATAAATAAATAGCTATATAATTATACTAGCTTTATTAGAAACTTTATTAATAATATTATTATTTTCTCAAATATAATAAAATAATACCTCTAATATTTTTATATTATTCTCGAGCTATTTATTAAATTATAGTTATTTTTATTAGTAAGAAAGTTCTTTATAAAATACCTATTTATAAAATTATTAAATTATCTAATAAATATATTTAAAATAGTAATAATATAAAAGCAAGTTTTAATATTTAAGAAACTTATTTTTTTTATTATATTATAAGTCTTAAAATAATATATTAAAATCGGATAATTATAAATATATTTTCTAAGTTATATTTATATAATTAAACTAATATAGGAATAAAAGACTTAGTTATTAGAAGCTAGATAGAAAATTAGTATTATAGAAAAGAAATAAAAAGGCTATTATATTAGAATAAAATATAAGCCTATAATCTAAAAGCTTATAGTATTCGAAAAACTATAAAATATATTTATAGTTCTTAAATTCCTGATTTATTTCTTATCTAATAAAGTTCTTTTATTTAATTTAAATATATTATAAGAATAAGGGTTTTTTATTATAGCTTTTTATTTAATACTCGAATTAATATTAGTAGATATTATTAAGAAACTATTAATATTATATATTTAGCTAATTCTTTTTATAAGTAAGGTATTAAATATAGTAAAGAAATAATATTATATAATGAAATTAGAAGTTATATATCTAATATAAACTTATTATAAGCTTTAATTTATAATTTAATCTAGTATAAACCTAATAATTATTCTTATTAATTATAGAGCTATAAAAGGAATTTATAATTAAATAAGCTTAAATACTTCTAATATAATAAAAGCTAATATAAGATTAGTTTAATTAATTTAAATATTATATTAGATATATTATTATATTTTAATATTACTAAAAAAACTAATATTTTAAATAATAATAAGCTTAAATATATTATATTTATTACTAAAATAATAATTAATCCGAAATTTAAATAAAAATTTATTACTAGTTTCTAAAAGAATTCGAAATTTATAAAAGCTTTAAAGATATTAAATATAAAAAAGAATAATATTTTCTTTTAAATAAAAGAAGGCCTTTTTTATTATATTATTAGTAATTAATTCCGATTTTATATATTTAAATAAATAAATAAAATATTTATATCTTATTTATAATAAGATCTATTTTAATATAGAATAAATCTTATATAAGCTAAATAAGTTTTATATTTCCTAATTAATAAAATATCTTAAAGATTATATTATATATTATCTAGCTTATTTTTTTAATAGAATATTAAAATAATATTTTTATAAAAAACTATAACTAATTTAAATACTTCTAATTCTATATTATATTATAATAATAAACTTTATTTTAGTACTTTCTATTATTCTAATTATTAGTTTTTAGAAAATTAATAGTTTTAATAGTTTTAATTATATAATATTTCTAAATAAATAAAGCCTCGAAATAAAAGAATTAAACTATTAAAATTAGCTTTTAATATTAGATTATAATATATTTGTTTCTAAAATAATTAAGCTTTATAATTTCGTTTTAAGTCGGATTAAATAATATATATATAATAGCTATTTAAATATCTTTAAATAAATTTATTAGAGGCTTTAAATTAGTAATAAATCTAATATTATTTATAATTAAGATTTAATAGAAACTATTCGAAATTATTTATAAGCTATATTAATAAAATATTAAGATTATTATTAACTTTATAAATAATATAACTAGAAAGTACTATAATATAAAATATAAGCTAATTATAATAGATATTAGAAACTAGATATTCTTAAAACTTTATTAAAAATATTATTTTTCCGGTAATTTAGATAAAAAATTATTAAAATAAAAAATGAAACCGTTTTATATTTTCTATTAAATAAAAAAGCTTATATATAAATTAGAATTATTAATTAGCTAGAAATTTTATTTTAATATTTTAATAATATATTTATAACTAGTACTAAAAAGCCTTAATTTATTTAGTAAAGAATTTATTAAAGATATATAATTTATAGAAAATATTAAAAGAAATAATAAAGATTAAAAAAGCTAGAAATTAGAATATATAATTAATAAAAGATATATTTATTATAATAATAAAGAAAATTTGAAATATTTTATTAAATATCTGAATTAGAATAATAAATATAACTAGTAATTTCCTATTAAGCTATTAGGAAATATAAAAGAACTAGTATAAGAATATAAGACTAGACTAATAATAAAGCCAGTTTCTTATTATTATAATTATTTCAGAAAATAATAATAATAATAAAGCAAATATTATTACTAAATATTATAATTATTATATATTTTTATTATTTTTATTATAAGATAACTAGATCTAATTTAATAATCTATTATAATTTCTTATAAAAATAAGGCTATTTATATATTTAATTTTTGCTATTTACTAATTTATTTTATATATTATAACTTATAAATATATTCTAATATTTTCTTTTTCTATTATTAAATTAGAATTCTATATAATTCCAAATAATAATATAGTTATATTCTAATTATAAATATAAGTAATAGCTTAGCTATTATATAGAACTTATTAACTTTAGCTAAGCTTTTATTATTAGTATTATACTATTATATTAATAATAAATTAAAGTCTAATCTTATATCTAAATTAGTAAATATTAAAAAGTATTTTAGTTTTTATAATAATTCTATTAAATATATTTCTTTTAGTAAGTATTATAAACTAAATACTAATATAAAAGTCTAATTTAATTAAATCTATAAATATTTCTATATTTCTATTATAATAAATACTTCTATTATAATAAATACTTCTATTATAATAAATACTTCTATTATAATAAATACTTCTATTATAATAAATACTTCTATTATAAATACTTCTATTATAATAAAAATTTTTTTCTTTCCTATTATTATAGTTCTAATATTAGTATTTATATATATTACTCTTATAATAAAATTAAATAAATATAGGGCTGAGTTATATTAATATTAAAATAACTAAATTCTAAAAAATAGAAACTAAACTATTTCCTAAAAACTAATATTAAGATCTTATAAACTATTTTCAAAAAACGAAATAAATATATATAATAAATTTTAATATAAATATGGATATTTCATTATTTTATATAAAAGATAATTTTCGAATTAGCTAAAATATATTATTTTATTTATAATATATTAGTTAATAATATAATAATTTTATTAGTTAATAAAGATAGGAAATATATATTATATAAAAATTATTATAAAATCTAAAAACTTATTATAAATACATATTATTATAATATTATATTTCT